>NC_047085.1:162403196-163653196 GCF_902459505.1 Geotrypetes seraphini
TCCGCAAATTTTATTATCTCACACTTCATCCCTGTTTCTAGATCATTCTTTTTTGCTGATTGTCCAGCTCTTGTTGTTGTAAATCGCCTCGAACTACTATGGCTTTGGCGATATATAAAAATAAAATTATTATTATTAAAGCGCGCCGGACATTGGCGCGGCGACATAGATGCGATGACAATTGCGCACAGGGCGTATGTGCGCCTCCAGTCCCACCACTTTAAACTGGTAATGTTACCGCTGTGAAGTGGTGTATGGGGGAAAGCCCCCCCAGTACATGTAGAAGTCCAAGCTCTCCCATTGAGGTGGATGGAGGGGTAAAATCCCCCCCCAAGCACACTTAAATTTCTGTTTTCCACTCAGTTTTCAGAGTTTGGGAGTTTTTTTTAGTGTAGTGGGGGTTTCATCTCCCCCCAACGGAAGCACGAGGACTTGTGTTTCCCCCTCATAGCACTAATGTTACGGGTTTGGCGGGACTGGCGACACATATGTCCTGCGCACAATTGTCGGAGCACTTTGGTCCTGCACTCAATTGACAGGTCATCATGTAACAATATGCAACCCATCACCCTCCTCTTGCTCACCTCACCTCTGTTCTGCCCTCTCCCAATCCCCCAAACTGCAACTAATTTACCACAGCTATGTCAGCAGCTCAGCCATTGTTATTAGCCCACCACTAGCTCAGTGGGCTTCCTAACACATAGTATTCATACTGATCCCACACACTCATCAATTAACCCTCAAGCAATAACCTTGCTCTCATATAAACCCACATCTCCTCTGAAAACTCACTTCACTTGGAAAACAGCTCTAATCTCTCTGCTACCTTTGATACTACCAGGGACACTTACTTCTGAAAAATGTTCTGTGACAAAATATAGGCTAACTTCTAGGAGACCTCTCAAGATAGTCTCCACAACTACACTGAACACGGCCTAGGCCCTCCCACCCTCCCCTCATCTCACCCACCCTAGGCTTCAACACCCTCCACATGTTGCCCAACCAAATCCAGCCTAAACAGACTAAAGATAATAAAATTACATATGTAATTCAACAACCTAAATGCTATATATCAAACTTATAACAATCTTGTCCATCATGTGCTTTCCTATCTCATCCATTATCAACCAGGGCAGATATGGTGACCTAAAAAAAAAACTCCCCCCAGAAAAAAACTTTCTCAACACAGCCTCCACAACCTACAGCCATTTTCTCAGTGACTATTTCTACATTTGGAATGCTCTTTCCATTCACCTTAAGATAGAACCTTCCCTAGAAAAATTCTAACCCCAAATCAAAACCTTCCTTTTTAAAGATGCCTCAATACCTGAGCTCCCCTTCTTTCCATTCAAGGACTTCCTATAGTGCAGCTCAACAAAATGCTTCATTATAATCATCTGATAACCTTCATAACTCATCACCCTCTGCCCTAGACACAACTGATCCTCACCAATACATTCAGGAATCTTCATGCTGTTAAGCTATGCCCTTTTCACCTTGGTCTCCACCTTCCTCTCCAACACTATGCTATGTAAATCTGTCAATGAAGCAGTCTCTTATAATACTATTCTCTCCTCTCCTCTTGATATCCTTGCTCTGCACATGACACATCCTGTAAAGTGTGTCAAATCCCAGACCTGGCTGACCTCTAAGCTCCGCTACTTACATTCCTGTGCACAAACTGTGGAACGTCACTGGCTGAAATTACACACTCACACTAACTTTGTTCACTTCAAATTCCTGCTGACTTTCATCCAATCCACTCTTTCACTTGCAAAACAAGACTACTGACTCCATATTTCCCTCCTCCCCCTCAGCCGATTATCTAGCAAAGTTCTTCAACGATAAGGTCTCCACCTTGAGGCACTCCTCCCACCTGCAGTCTCCTACAAATCTCTGATTCCAATTGACCCCAACCCTTTCCCAACAGACTCCTACCCTATCCCAGCAGATAGATCCTGGTCTTCCTTCGAACTTGTTTCTGAATCCCTGGTCTATAATCTCTGCCTCAAATTGAAATCCTGCAACTGTACCTTGGATCCTTTCCCCTCCTACCTTTATGAGAAAACTCCCCCTCAGGCCATCTCATTTCTTACCATTCTCATAAACTACGCCCTCCATTCGGGTCTCTTCTCCCCAGAAATGGGCTATATTTCCTTAACCCCACTACTAAAAAAACCCGAGCTTGACCCCTCTTCACCATCCAGCTACCGTCCAATAGCTAACATTCCCCTTCTTACCAAGATGCTAGAGCCATCATATCCACTCAACTATCTTCCTACCTTGAGAAATTCAACATTCTTCAACCCTACTAATATGGCTTCCATCCCAATTTCAGCACCGAATCCCTTCTGACCTCCTTAATCTCAAAAGTTAAATATCTCCATTCTCACAACAAGTTCGCCGTCCTTCTTCAATTCGACCTCTCTGCAGCTTTTGATGTCATCCATCATGATATTCTTATTTACCAACTCACCGAGATAGGCATAAACTCCACAGCCCTTGACTAGTTCTCGAAGTTCTTACGCTCCCGCTCCTACATAGTAACATGAAGGAGTCCCTCAAGGCTCACCTCTCTCTCCTATCCTTTTCAACATTTATATGTCCTCCCTTAAACTCCTCCATCTCTCCCCCCTTGAAACACTCTACACTTACGCAGATGACATCTTTGTCCTCCTCGAGACCGACCGGAACCTCACCAACCTCTCGTCGAACATATCCTCATGTATATCAAACCTTCAATCCTGGGCCCAAACTGTGCAGATGAAACTGAACGAATCTAAAACAAAACTTCTCTGGCTCGGCCCAAAATTGGACCAACTGCCCACCTCCATCCCACTGTCCTCTGGCCCCACTCTACATCTTGAATATTCTAGTAAAGTTCTGGGAGTCATCATTGACTCTACACTTTCCTTCAACGATCACCTCAACTCCCTAGTAAAAAAATGTTTCTTCAGCCTTCACATGCTGAGAAAAGTGAGATCCTGTTTTCATCAAAAACACTTTGCCGTCCTTGTCCAATCCACCATTCTTCCCAGACTGGACTACTGCAACTTTATCTACCTTACCCTAACAAAGAAAAACCTTCAAAGACTCCAGCGGATTCAGAATACCGCTGCTAAGCTTATCTTCACAAAAAGCAAATTTGAACATTTCTCACCGCTTTTGTCCAAGCTCCACTGGCTTCCGATAATCTTCAGAGTACACTTCAAATGTGCCTGCCTCACTTTCAAGATCCTACATGGTATCCTCCCTCCCTTCATTCCTCTTTCTTGGAACTCCTCTAACCCCAATTCCGCCAGATCCACCCAAAAACTGAAATTTTCCTTTCCCTCTCTAAAAGGTGTTTCTCTTGTAGGAAAACTAGGTTCTTCCCTCCCCTTCAGAATTACTCAGCTATGGAACAACCTTACCTCCCCTCTTAGGAATCTGAGCTCCCTCCAACTCTTCCGTAAACATCTGAAAACCTGGTTATTCTAAAAAATGTAACTCCTCCTCCCTCTCTGGTTAATCTAGTACTCTAAATTTTCTCTTCATTTTGCCTCTTCCTTCCATTGGAGTTCCTTTCTACCCTAACTCTTGTTAACCGTGTCGAGCTTTACGAATGTAGAGATGATGCGGTATACAAATCTAAGGTTTAGATTAGATTAGATTGACTGATTCTCTTGGAACTAACCCTCACCATCTCTTTACCATACTCATGTTCTACTCAAAGTGTTCTCACTTTCAGATCCTCCTTTGCTTTCTCCCCACACCAAAGCTGAATAGTTCCATGACAAGGTTTACAAGATCAACCTTGAGTTCTCAACCAAATTGCTACCACCTCTCCCTCCTCCCATGCTCCCACTGTCTTTTCTTCCTTCTTTGAAATCATGGAGGAGGAATCTGCATATTATCTCTCCTCCTCCAAACACACTACCTGTTCCTCTGATCCCATTACTACACGTCTACTGATAACATATCTCCTATGGTCATCCCTGCAATCTGTCATATCCTCAAACCTATCGCAATCTACTGCAACCATACCCAATGCCTTCAAAAATGCTGTAGTTATGAATATCATATTGTATTATCTTTATTGTATATTTATTTGATTCCTTCAATAAAATGTTATAAATTAAATTAAAAATAAGTCACTTTGCCAGTCACTACACAAAAGAACATGCCTTTGGTTTGTGCATTAGGCAATGTGCTAGTGGAGACATGACACTAGGCACACTGTCAAGAAGATGTCAGAGTATGATAACAGTCTGGGTAGACAAGTTCCCATGCCTAGAACTGGCTCAGGAATAATAACAGATCATTGGAGATGGAACAGTAAACTGGCAGCAACAATGTTAACAGGTCCTATGCAACTCCCCCTTAAGAAGAGGTCAGCATCTGATGTCACAGTCTGAATGGAGCAAGCTGCCATGCCCAGAAATGGTTTGGGAAGGATAACAGTTTACCGGATTCTGCAATCATCAAAACTTCACAAGGAATTAATTCTGTGAAATAGTTCCTTGTCTAGGCCTAGAGTTGTTGAGTGAAACTTGGATAATTTTTTTTTTTTTTCGCTGGTGGCATTGGTTACTTGAATTGATCAGTTACTTCAACATTCCACTTCTTGTCATTCCTTTTGCCGTCATGGACTACATGTCCTTGAACCTTGCAAGACAACTAGGATGTTGTCCTTGTTTTAATGCAGAAACACAAAGCAAGGCAGCAGCCACAGACACAACCCCCAGGTATGACCAATCTCTACCAATACATTCAGGAATCTTCAGGCTATTGACCCTTGTACTCTCTTCACTAGTCTCCCCCATCCTCTCAAACACTTCACTATGTAATTCTGTCAATAAGGCAATCTTTTCCTATAATACTATTCTTTCCTCTGCTCTTGATACCCTTGCTCCTCTAATTTCACATTCCGTAAGGTGTGTCAAACCCCCAACCCTGGCTGATTTCTACAATCCACTACTTATGTTCCTGTACCCAATCCGTGGAACATCTTTGGCTGAAATCCCACATTCATGCTGACTTTGCACATTCCAGATTTCTGCTAACCTCTTTCCAGTCCACCCTTTCACTTGCAAAACAAGATTACCACACCTACTTGACTAATTCTCTTGGATCTAACCCTCACCATCTCTTTGCCACACTCAACTCTCTATTCAAATTACTCTCACCTCTACCTTGTCCTTCCCTCTCTAGTCCCCTTCCAGTGTGTATAGATTCATCCTTTTTGTCCTGTTTGTCTGTCAACCAGGGATTGTCTCTTGCTTGTTTAATGTACAGTACTGCATGCATCTGGCAGCATTATAGAAATTATAAGTAGTGGTGGTGGTAGTATCACAAGATAATTTATTCAATCCAGCATCAGGTGGCATATAAAATGGCATAGTTGTGTTATGGCATACAAATGTCTGCATCGAGGGTCACAAAACAATTGATAAAGTGCAGTTTATACACATGTTTAAAAGGAGTGCACCTGAGTGTCAAAAGATGGATTCTCCTTGTAGATTCAAATTAAGCCACAAGTTAATATATGGAAGTTAAACTAAACAGCCTTAGGGCTCCTTTTACTAAGGTGTGATAGTGTTTTTAGCACGCGCTGAAGATTAACGTGTGCTAACCCCCACACTACACAGAAAATACTAATGCCAGCTCTATGGAGGTGTTAGCGTGTAGCGCGTGTGCTAAAACCGCTAGCACAGCTTAGTAAAAGGAGCCCTTAGTCTCACTGAAGAGAATATAATACATAAATGAAGGAATACAAATAAGGGAGAAAGTAAGTGATTTTAAATTCCGTTTATACTTTGATTTTTACATAACAACTGAATTGCAACAGGATTAGACATTATTAAATCATTTGTCATATAAGCCCCCTTTTATCAAGTTGTGTTAGGGGTTTTTTTTTTTAATTGCCGGCCACTGAGGTAAAAGCTCCAATGCTCATAGGAATTCTATGAGCATTGGAGCTTTTACCACCGTGGCCAGCGATATAAAAAAAACCCAAACACAGTTTGATAAAAGGGGGTCATAGTTACAAAACACAACAGAATTTAATTAAATTGCAGCAATTGGTGAAATATGTGCTGCCACCACATTTTAATATGCCAAACCAGTGTCATATAAATGAAAAATTATATGAAAATGAGACATTAACAAGCAATCAGTGCATCAGTAACTTACATACTTACCTTGAGATGCTTGATGAAGTTGGTATGTGTTGTGATATTGCTACTGATCTGTCATCGTACACAGAATTTACAGTTTACTACAAAACATTTTTATCATCCAGTTTATCACTTTTCAGTCATAAAATTCCTTCACTACTAGACTATTCATTCTGGCTAATTTAAAAAGTAACTGATTCCTAACTATACCATAACACAAAAGAAAACAAATGCTCTCAAGTCAGTTCCCCATTTTATCCAATCGCAGATGAGTACTTCCTTCCCATCCATTCTATCACAGCACAGTTTCTCATTTTATCCAATCACAATGCTTCCTTCCTATCTATCCAACCCCAATCCTGTCCCTCATTTTATCCAGTCACTGTAGTTCTTTCCTATCCATCCAGTCGCAGTACAGTTTCTTATTTTATCCAATCACAATGCAGTTTCTCATTTTAATTTGAAATGTCAACTGTAACTTAATGTTTTCAAATTATGTAACAGCATGCTATTTTTCCTCTCCTTTAGTGATGCTGAACATCAGCCCCAACCATAACCATGCCTCTTATGACATTCCGCACAAGTAAACATCTGTGTAGATGTGATACAGATGCCGTTTTTTGTGGCACCTACTTTTTTTTCTGAATTAGTTTTTAATTGTTTTTTTTTTTTTTTTTAACAGCATGGTCAGTTACCGCACTGTTAATGTCCAATTAGAACACTTAACTTGGGTGCCATTTGGCTGCCTACCGTCACCTTCCAAACCGCGCTATTTTGGGAATCCAGGCCTAAGTGTATAGCCCTCGATGTAGACTACATGTTTAACTAGCTTTTTACCAAACCTTTCAAACCACCCTTGTACTGCAAAATATTTTAACATGTTTTGATTAACACCCTCTACTAAAAGGGTCCCTTATTTATTAGGATTTATTTTTTTTTTTTTACTAAGCTGGTGATTCTTTGGCCCTCATTTACTAAGGTGCGCTAACCAATTTGTGCACACTAATCGATTTAGCGCGTGCTAAATGCTAACACATTAGTCTATAGACATGTTAGTCTATAGACACGTTGGCGTTTAGCGTGCACTAATTTGATTAGCGCACCTTAGTAAAAGAGGGGGTTTGTGTCTTCTTGCAGCATTTCTAATACTATATGAGAGAATCTTACTCAAGAGAATGCAGTACTGACATCTTATTAGCCGATTTACAAACTATATTAGCGACAAGTTATTGTTTACAAGAAAAAATATAAATAATTGGAATATATTGTGACACTAGAGGAAAATATCTCTATAGCACATTATTGTAGCAATTAAGAGAAAATGAAGTTTGTATTCTACCTTGGACTCCAGGGACAGATTGACTGACATATCTATTATATGAGCTAGTACTGATAAAGAATCTTTTTTTAATTCAACTCTTGCAAAAATCTGCTTTGATAGAACTGAACATACTTACAAGGCATATAATTTCTTCTTTACACAGAATATAATTGCTAAAGGAATCACTGATCTAAATCTACATAATTATTAATTGAAATACTCATCTTTCAACAAAGAACATTCTAATAACCTTCAAATACAGATAGCAAACTTCCTTTTAGCAATTGCTGGTTGTTGTTTTTTTCCACTTAACAACACTTTATAATCTCCATTCCATGAGACATACTTCATGAGTTGCTGAGCCTTTATTTTATAATAAAACTTTTGTGCCTTTCTGTAACACAAAAAGGGATTTCAAATGTGTGCTTTATTCTTCCCATTCCCCTAAAGTCCAACACTCCTTAAAGCCTCTGAAGTTTTTATTTAAAATCAGCAACAATACAGGCCTTGTGCTGCTGTGCATTGTATTGCTTTCCTTCCATCTACTCTGAGTTTGCCTTCTAATTTCACCCATTTCAACTGCAAAAGCAGATCTGAAACTCTGGTGCACAGACGAGGGTTGTCATTGTCTAGCTTTGATTGTCTGAAAAAGTATCAAAGAGCAAAGGGGAAAGGTTGGTTGCCTAAAGAACTTTAAAGGGATTTTTTTTTAAACTCTGAGATCTGCAATTCATCTATGAACCATAAGTCCATGTCTCATGATGAACAGTGAACAATCTTATCTACAAGACAAATTATAATGCTTTTTGACAAGAGTGTGCTTTTATAATAGATCATAAAATTGCCTAAAGAAGAAATGAAAATACAAGCAAACACTTGATTGAGAATTTCAGAATTAAAAAAACAACAACCCAAAGTTCTCCTTTTACTAAATGGCACTAGAGGTTTTTAGCGAGGGCCAGTGAAGCAAATGCTCCGATGCTCATAGAATTCCTATGAGCATCAGAACATTTACCTCACTGGCTTGCGCTAAAAACCTCTAGCACCATTTAGTAAAACCCAGCATAGATTTTTAGTCACTGCCATCACTATAATACTGTATATTCTAGTTTCATGGCTAGTTTAATAGTTCGGCATAGAACAGGAAGAGAGTCTGTCCATCCATATCAACTGATCAGTTCTATAATCCCTTCCTGACCCTCAGCTATCTTATCTACTTGTCTCATATTTCTTAACTTTTTCCCATGAAGAGCTAGAAATTATGAGTGTAAAGTTGGGTTTGCATGCAATTTAATTGAATAATGAACTAATTAGTGCCAATAATTGGGATCGTAGGCCCTCTTTTATTAAGCCACTGTAGAGGTTTCTACCACAGCCTTGGGCAATAAATGTTCCAACGTTGCTCTGATGTTCATAGGAATTCTATGAGTGTCGGAGCAGCTTCGAAGCATTTAGCACTTTGCACCATGGTAGAAATCACTATCGCAGCTTATTAAAAGGAGGGGTTAATGAGCAATTCTTGACCAAATTACAGTAGTTTAAATTAAAAGATACATACATAAATTTAAGTGCAGGATCCGCACCTAAATTTTATGTATGAGTCAAAAAAGGGGGCATAGAAATGGGAGAGTCCTAGACAGATTGGGGACATTCCTGCAAGTTGCATGTGTAATTATATAATAAGAGGGATTGGCACCTAACTTTAGGCATAAGGTTTTATATAAGGCATAAGCACTAGTCTACAAACTGCATATAACTTTAAACATCGTTTATAGAACAGCGCTCAGCAGGGGATTTTTCAGCGCCAATTTTTTTTTAGGTACAATATATTGAATCTAGTGATCCTGGATACAGTAATTACAAAATATAGAGACTCATGTCTGGTTTCCTGGCAGTCAATGAAATATTGGTTGTTTTGACTTGCAACTAATTGAAGTGCAACAAATGACTGAATGCAGTGGAGCCATTAACTGAATAGTTGTAGCTTAAGTTTCTTCAACATGGCTATAGTATTCTATTGCTTCAAAAAATTTCCATCATATTAAATTGTTTTGACCAACCAAAGTATTATGTGCATGCTATAATCAACTCAAGAGCCTAAGGCCTGGCTTCCCTGAGTAAGCCTACTCATACCATTAAAAACTAAGCAGGGTCAGGACTGGTTATTAACTGGATGGGAAACCACCTGGGAATATTAATTTTTTTAAAATAATGAATTGCTTAAATCTAAGTGATATACAAAAACATTTGCATCCACAATTTCAAACACAAACATTGTAAACTGCAATAAACAAATAAGGGCTAAATTCACTAAAGTCAGCAATCATTGCTAAACCTGTTTTCCCAGGTTAAGCAACGATCGCTGCTAACTGACCCGATTCACTAAATGGTCCACTGCGTGTTTTTCCCCTCGATCGCCCATTTTCCAACCCGGCCATGCAAATCAGTAAAACCCCATCCATGCAAAATAGCCAAGCGATTTTTTTCACATACATTGCTTGGCTATTTAGCATCAAGTTTTAACGATCCTATTACCTGATTGCTGTAGACCTGTAGTTAACTATTACCGACAGGTCTGCCTGGGTTTTTTTTTCATTTTTTTTCAATGGCACAGATATTTTGCATGTATTACACACAAATATTATCTGTTCCATTTTTAAAAAAATGAAAAAAAATCCCCCCCCCACCGACGGTCCTCCCCAATGACCCCTGACAATCATATGCCTTCTCCCCCGACAATTGTGACCTACCTGAACCCCAAAAAAATGACAGAAGGGATTCCCACTCCCTCCTGCTATGATTGCCCTCCCCCCCAAAGAAAACGGCAGTAGAGATACCCACTCCATCCTGCCCGAAGGTGCCCACCCACTCCCTCAAAAAACAGCAGGAGGGATGACCACATCCTCCTGCCCGCAAATACCCCCTCCCCCAAAGAAAAAATCAGGAAGGATGACCACTCCAGCCTGCCACCAGAGGCCCCCTCCTCCTTCTGCTTCCCTGTATCTTTGATGTTGGGAGGAGGTACTGATGTTGGGAGGAGGTGGATCGATCACCTGCAGGGTTTACAACCTAAAGGGTTGAATATATCAATTAACTGGCAAACCTTTTTCTAAAGAATTTCTATAAATTTATATGATTTTCAAAATATTTTACATTTTTAAATACCTAAAGTTTCTAAAATTGAATAAAATTAAAATTGTAGATTACGAATGTAGCTCCGAATAATAATTTTTATTAAGAATGGTAATACCTGTTCCGGTTTATTATTTCCGGGAATGACGTGCATTGTCCTTTAAACTCCGCAAGTGTAGAGCGAGATCTGTTTGCAATCCTCAGAATTCACTGGCATATCCGGTTAATTCTGGAAATGACGTAGGACGCCCAGAAAGAAGTTTTGAGGAAAGATCTTTAAGGAATTTTTAGAAAAATTGAAACCCCAAATGGGTGTTTGTAATCTGGACAAGTACGCTTAAGAACTTGTAATCAAAGTGCAACGGGAAAGTGTTTTTGACATGATAGGTAGAAGTAGTACTTAAAAGAACATGTATTACGGTTTACCCATTGAAAAAGTGCCTTAATCACATGCAGTTACAGAAATGTATTTCAAATAATGAGTCCGTAGTACAAATAGTAATTAGTGTAAAGGTTTCAATAAATACTGTAGTGACAACTTTTTAATAAATTTTCTTAGGCAGTAAATTTTAATCCTGTTTCTTATTTTTATTTCTGTTTGTAGTGATAACAAGTATTAACCACTCTGGTCCTGATGAAGCTCTCCTATTGTAAATGAGAGCGAAATGGAGTTCTTCCGTTGTTGTATTGTCCAGAGGGCCGGGAACAAAAAACACTTACCGGAGCTAAGTATTATCATGGTTACATTATAAAGTTGAAATAAGGATAAATATGAATTCAAGAAGTTGAATCATATTAGAATGATATAAGGAATGTTATAATACGTAAATAGTATATAAAGTAAATGAAACAGAAAATTTGCATATTAAATTGAATAATAAAAAGACATAAGGACTGATGATAGCTCGCAAAACAGTTATGAGCCAAGACCAATGTTCCCTCTAAGGATAGATGAGGTGTGTGCAAAAAAAAATATGCATGAGCGACAAGTTACATACTCCACAAATTTATGAGCAGGCGCGGAGGATGCATTTTTAAACAAATGTAGTTTATTCTTGTACTCCTTATGTAATTTTAATCATCTATGGATATGTTTGTATGTTTATTGTTCAAATGGTTTTATTTATTTCCCCAAATTTATTTTTGTTATACGCATTGAAAATATTTGATATTGCGTTTAAATCAAAATCTCAATAAACTTGAAACGAGTGCCCCTGAGATTGTGGGAGGGTTAAATACTCAAAGCTTAGAATAATAACAATTTACTTAAAGTTTTTGCTACGCCAGCTTTCTGGTATCTTTACATACAGTGGCGTACCTAGCATATGTAACACCCGGGGCCCATCATTTTTTGCCACCCCCCTCATCTGTAAGAAAAACATGATTTTTAGTAACAAGCCACATGTCACATATGAGTACCTAGGAAAAGGCAGCATCTTACCTATTGCAGTGAGCAGTACATCAATACACCCATTGTAAAACTAAACAAGCCAGACCAGCACAGATCAATCCTATACCGTCAATCCTAACAGAAAACCATGTCTTTCAAACACACAGAACACAGAAAACACCTTCGCCAAGTATGGAATATGTCATCACAAACTAACCCCTCACCCTTTTACAAAACTGTAGTGTGGATTTTAGCCACAGTGGTAACAGCCCTGATGCTCATAGAATTCTGAGCATCAGAGCTGCTACCGCCACGGCTGGCGCAAAAAAACGCTCCACAGTTTTGTAAAAGGGGGGATAAAATAGAAATACACAGCTTCAACGCTCTAGCTCAGAGGTGCCCAAACTTTTTGAGCTTGCGAGCTACTTTAAAACGACCAAGTCAAAATGATCGACCAACAATAAAATTAAAAAACACAAAGCACACTATACGCTGAGAAAATGTTAATTATCATTCCTATTCTGGATTTTTTTCAAAGAGGTCAAGGCAGATGACTCTATGCATTGTCACCTCAGTAACAACCATACATAAATAGACAAATATACCCCCCATCCTTTTTATTAAACCACAATAGCAGTTTTTAGCGCAGGGAACTGCGCTAAATATCCAGCGCTGCTCTCGACGTTCATAGGCTCCCTGCGCTAAAAAACACTATTGCGATTTAGTAAAAGGGGGCCATAGTGCAAAATATAGACAGCATATATAAATTCAGACACATTTTGATCACTAAATTTAAAATAAAATCATTTTTCCTACCTTGTCTGGTGATTTCATGAGTCTCTGGTTGCACTTTCATCTTCTGACTGTGCATCCAATCTTTCTTCCCTTCTTTCAGCCTGTATGCTGCCTCTCCTCCAGACCTCATTCCCTCCCCTAACTTTTCTTCCTCTCTCCTTGCCCTTTCTTTCTTTCTTTCTTTTTTTTCCTCTTGATGCCCCTTTTCTTTTTTTCTGTTTCCCTTCTGTCTCCCTGCCTGTCCCCTTTCTTTCTCCCTACCCTCCACAAAGCCACTGCTGCCACCATCGGGGGAAACAGGCCCCAAAGCCACCGCCGCAACCATTGGGGGAAACAGGCTCCAAAGCCACCGCCGCGGCTGCCCCAAGCTCTCTCTGCTTCCCACTGGGCCAACCAGCATTCCCCCCGACGTTAATTCTGCCATCGGAGAGGAAGTTCCGCCCAGCCAGGCAGCAATTGGCTGGCCCGAAATTCCTCTCCGACTGCAGCCTTAGGGCGGGTGCACAGCCGGGGCGGACCGCCCCCCCTTCGTAGGACACTGAAGATGTAGCAGTGGCTCATCTCACGAATCCCCACCTGCGTCGGAAGCCCGATGCAGTCGGTGATCTTGAGAGGAGCCGCCGCTGCATCTTTTAACTTTAAAATACAGGCCGCCGCCACTTCCTCTCACCTCCTCCCGCCCTCGAGTGAGCGACAGAGGAAAGTGTATGAGCGACGCCACTGAAAATAGTGAGCGATCGCTCATGCGCTCACCTTAGAGGGAACAGTTCTAAAAAGCTTATAACCGCGAGCACTTGAGATCCCTAGTCATTATTTCAATTTAATTTGAATCTAGTGTATGGGCTTTTGGGTTTAGCATCAGCCTATTTTTTGGATGGAATAGGAGGTACTGAAAACACTTCCTGCTCTGGCTCCTCTGTGAAGACACAGCCTTAGGCCCCTCCCCAATGTATCATGTGATGCATGGGGAGGGGCCTAAGGCCCTGACTGTCTCAGATTCCTTGGGCTTTTCCCTTGGGAGGGGCCTGAGGCATCTGAGCCAATCAGAAACTTTCTTAGGAAGGAGCCTAAGGAAGTCCCTGATTGGCCAAAAAGAATACCAAAAGTCCCTATACTTTTGTTTCATTGACTACAGTAAAGCTTTTGACTGTGTGGATCACAATAAACTATGCAGAACTCTAGCACAAACACATAACTCAGCTGATAAAGCACATCTACGAAAAATCAAGAAGCTGCAGTGAGAGCAGAATATGGTAACAATGGCTGGTTTCCAGTAAAAACGTGGTGTCAGGCAAGGATGCATCTTGTCATCTTATCTGTTCAACCTTTACGGTGAAGCCATCTTCAGAAAAGCAAATTTGGAAGAAGGGAGCATTGGTTTCACAGTTGGTGGCCAAAGTATAAACAACCTGCACCATGCAGATGATACAATACTCATCACCAGCAGCAATAAAGACATGCTGTATCTACTGAGAAATGTCAAAGCCGAAAGTCATAACATGGGATTAGAACTGAACATAAATAAGGCGAAGATCATGAATACAGAAAATGATGATTTTGAGCTTGAAAGCGATAAAATAGAAGTCGTAAAGGATTTCAATCTCCTGGGCTCTCTTGTAAACAAAGACACAACTATCATGGAGGAAATACTCTGCAGAATAGCACTTGGTTGCTCTTCAATGAAGACTCTCGACACAGTATTCAAAGACAAGGAAATAATGCTCCAAGTGAAGATCAGATTTGTTCACACACTTATTTTCTCAGTGGTCAGTTATGGATGCAAATGCTGAACACTACGGAAACAAGACAGAAAGAAAATTGACTCATTTGAGCTTTGGTGTTGGAAAAGTATTTTATGCATGCTGTGGACTACCAAAAGAACTAACAAATCGATTCTGGAAGAGATAAAACTGACTATGCCACTAGAAGCCCAAATGATGAATTTACAATTGTCTTATTTTGGTCATACTGTCAGAAAAGAAAGATCATTGGAGAAGGACATCATGCTTGGAAAGATCGAAGGAACCAGGCAAAGAAGAACACCTGCAATCAGATGGCTGGACATGAAAACAACCATGGGGATGATGCTGGAGGACCTTGCCGAACTAGCACAAAACTGATTTCTTTTTAGATTTGTAAATGATCAAGTTGTTAGTACTCGAGTATGAGTTAATGGCACCTAAGAAGAAACCTCCCCAAAGACCATGCCCCATTGGCATGTGTACAAATTTGTGATTCAGATGTACTTCACATATCCCAGTTTTCTAAAACTGGTAGTTAAATATGTATGCAATATACACATGTAAATACTGGTTTATACACATCCACATCATGACTAGGACTTCTAAATTAACTGTCTTAACCACACCCACTGCTGATTTTCTTTCACTTATCATACTCTTAACAAAGACAGGGTTCAAGTTATGAAAATATGGGCCTCATCATATCTACAGTTCCTTTTCCTTACTGCTCTACAACCTTTACGTCACCATACCTACACATACACAGTGGTTACAGCTACAGCCTTAGCACCCTGTGATTGTGGGTTCAAACCCTTGCTGCTCCTTGTGATCCTGGGAAACTCAATCTTCTCATTACCCCAGATACATTAGACAGATTGTGAGCTTGCTGAGCCAGACAGGGAAAAATGCCTGTTCTGAGCTCCCCTGGGAGAACAGTATAGAAAGCTGGATGAATAAAAATATAACCCACAACAGCCTAGATTTCCCAATACAAATTAAACTTCTCCCCCCCCCCAAAAAAAAAAAAAAGTTTAAAAATGCATTCAAGAGACACACTATGCAGTTCTTTAGGTGTATTCCTTTGTCAGTATGCCACAAAAGTGGCACTTTAGCTCATCTGATTGGCATCTGTCCCCATGTGCTATTAAGTGTGGTCCACCTAATCTGCCACAATTGTATCTCACACTGAATTTCAGGTTACTCCTTCTCTGTCTTTATTTAGGGATGCACCCTCCTTTGTTGATTTTTATTTTTAATGTGAAAATCATTTAAGGTTGTTTTTCTTGCTTTGATTCCTTATTTTATATGGATCTTCTGTATATATCCCATGCCTCTTTGAATTATGCCACAGTTTTTGTCCCTAAAACCTCCATCAGAAGGTAGTTCCAGGCATCCACCCCCTGTCATTGAGAAAATATTTCCTAAAGGTTTTTTTTTTAATATTTACCTTCCTACAGCTTCATTCCATGCCTTCTAGCACAATAGCTTCCCCATCTTAAAAAAAATATTTGTTAGTTCATTAATATCTTTCAAGTACCATATTTAAACATCTGTATCATACCCACAATGTGTATCACAGTAGGCAGAAGTGCTGCTTTAAATAGCTAATCTGAGCAGTGTCTGGTCACCCAAGGGAACACAGCCTTTGCCTCCCATGCCTCCAACATTCACTATGTAGGAAGACTGAACAATTTGCTATCCTGCTGCAATCCTAATATCAAAGTAATGAACTAGTTGCAGAAAAATGTAGGGCTTTCACAGTAAGTCTTTTACAGTAGACAGAAACATTATTTTACATAGTTAATCTGGCCAGTCTGATGTCTCAATAGAGCACAGCCTTTTGTTTTCGTGCTCCCAATGATCACTATGCAGAAGGGCTACACAGCTTGTTGTCCAGCTTCAAGCCATGCATCAAAGCCATGATTTAGTTGCTGACCAAGGTATGCCCTTTTAACGAACTGTGCAAAACATATTGCTGTTAAAATGTATTAATGGCCTGCATTAATGTGTGGAACTGCAAATTCTTTGCATTAATACTGGAGCTATTGACAACATCTTTCCCATTCAGTTAACACAGAGACAACATACATTTATTTACATGTTTTTTTAAATGCATGTTGCGTGAACGAGCTTAAGATGTTCTGTCGTTTGCAACCTATAGCACTTGCTTTTGGTTCCATGTTTTGCTACACTGCACTTTTTTAGGATAGGAAAGTACAACGCACTTCCATTCCTTCTCCAGCAGTCTACCACATTTCTTTATGTAGGGCTGGCTTCTTTGTGTTTTAACAAATTCGTACAGTAGATCTCTTTTTGATGCAGATTACATACTGAAATTTAGTTAAATGTTCTGCACTATCTCCAACATTAACAGTTAACATATAATACTGTGCCAATGCTTTCCCTTTCCCATTTATTTCCCACCCCATTCTGCATTTGTGATTTAATGTGAAAATTAATGCTGCATGAACTTCAGTTTAGATAGTACACTAAGGGCCTGATTCCTTATAGGATGCCCAGAATCAGCAGCCGCCTAAGTGGCTTTTGAGAATGGCACATGGGTGTCCTATAAAGAATCACATCTGTCCTTATGGACAGATACTTAACCTCACCTAACCACCCCGATTCTCTAACCAGCATCCATATCATAGGCACCGTTTAAAGAATCACAATGTCACTGAGCTGATCATGGCAAGAGAATCTCCCTGTTGCAATCAGCTGAGCGGCAGTGGCAGGGAATCCCTGAACCCCACCGTACATCAGCTGGCGGGATGGATGCCCACTCCCTTCCACCGCCACCCTGAAACCTCCACATTGTCTGCAGCAGGAGGATGCCCACTCCATCCTGCTGGAATTCCCCCAATATTCCCAGCAGGAGGGATGCCCACTCGCTCCTGCTGACACCCTACCTGAACACATGATACCTTGAACCTCCCACTCCCCTGACCCCCTGACCCCTAAAGCCCACCTGAACCCCCAGTACCTTTATCAGCAAGACTGGCTGGAAGGATGCCTAATCCCTCAGATTGGCAGGCTCACCTTTTCAAAATGGTGGGCCTTCCCCTTCCCAGTGCATCCTGCTATGCACTGGGGAGGGGCCTAACGCCTTGATTGGCCCAGGTATCTCCCATAGGAGGAGCTTTAAGCACCTGAGTCCAACAGAGTTTTAGGTCTCCTTCCCAGTGCATTATGGGATACACTGGGGAGGGGCCTAAGACTCCAATTGGCAAGATACCTAAAGCCTAATAAAGGTATAGGGGGTCTGAGAGGGCTTTGGGAGGTTTGGGGGTCGTGTGGTCAGGGGGTGCCAGCAGAAGTGAGTGTGCATCCCTCCTGCTGGGGATTATTTTAAGATTACAGCAGGAGGGATTTGACATGTCTCCTGCCAGGGGTTTCTTTCAGGGGTTCTGGCAGGAGGGAGTGTGCATCCCTCGTGCCAAAGACAGTGTGGGTGGGTTTGGGGGGTTGCGGTGGGAGGGAATGGGCATCCCTCCTGCCAGCTGACTTGTGGTGGGATTCAGGGGTTCCCTGCCATGATCACTCAGTTGATCACGGCAGAGAGATTTCCTTGCCATGATAAGTTTAGCGGTCGCACCTATTTGAAATATAGGCCAGCATTTTGCTAGCTTATATTTCAGGTGCTTATTGTGGCCCTAAGGAAATGCCTAGGGCTGCTTAAGCTCACTTAAGGCCACTTCCGGATGAAACCACCCCCACCCTGGTCGAATTTCAGCTTCACTAGGTGCCTCCCTGCACCTGTGACAGATGCCTACAGTGTAGGCAGCCTGCCTCCTTTTTTTTTTTTTTTTTTTTAGAAATCGTACATCCCAATTGGCTGGTTAGACAACGGTAGGATGCCTACTGCTACCTACAATCAGGATGCCATTTATAGATTTTGGCCCTCATTCTTGCATCAGTTGCTTAACATATTTTAGTAAAAGAAACCCTCAATGCCTCCCAGAAGAGCTCAGAATGGGTTAGAGTTTATATATATAAGGCATAACAGAGTTTACATAATAAAGTAGAACAGGGTATAGTAATGTAGAACATGACAGCAATTTCATGGATTCTGATATCTGTGAGTCTGGAAAGGAGGAGGAGATGATTGATGGTGTCAAATGAATCGCTGATGTTAGAAGAACCCATAATACATCATTTCCATTATTTAGCATGTTCCAGTAGTCATCGATGATGTCTGCCAGGACTGTTTCCATGCTGTGGAATTTCCTGAAGCCAGATCTGAAGGAGGAGAGGGAGTCTTGCTGATGAAGGTCTGGAGATACGATAGGATCTTAGAGATGAATGGAAGGTTGGAGACTGGTCTCTAGTTACTAGGGTCATTTGGGTCCAAGGTGTTTTTTTGTTTTTTTTTAGATAGGTGTCATAATGGCTGATTTCAAGCTTTGTGGTACTATTCCCATGACCAGGAAGAGACATCAGAAGGGAGCCAAGTCCGGGAATGTCCATTTAATTGAGGAAATTAAAAATGTGGACGCTTTACTGCTTTGCTAAAAGTAGCCTCAGCAAGCGGAAAACCCATATGCTAGTCAAAGTGCAGGCCACTTTTTAGCATAGCTTAGTACAAGAGCCCCAAAATGTGTTTGAATTTCTTTTTTCATAAAATGAAAAATAAATCAACTGGTCCGTAATTAGACTTGCTTTTTAAAAACAGCTATTTAATTCTGCTTATTCATTTTACAGCCCTGTAGACATTTTCTTAAATTTGCATTAATCCCAATTTAGGCATGAGTAGATCTGACTTTATGTTGATTTTGTTGATTGTTTAAATTCCCAATAGATAGGACATTAACTTGTAGTAGTTTCAGTGACTGGGGAGAATTTATGCTGTATAAGCTGATTTTTTTTTTTTTTTAATCTTTACAAACCTTGATTTGGTTCTAGCTGACAAGCAAAGCATTTCTTGGGAGTTAACCATGTGTACTACAGTGAAGCACATTGCTTTCAAATCATCTAATTATTCTCATTAATTTCTATTCACAGTGCCTAGGCAGGGCTATGCCACCAGCAGATTCAGACTGCACATAATTATTTGGAATAAGCCAAATATGAATTTGATTTAAATTGGGCAGATTTTGCTATATTTAAAATAATGAATGCATACATTGAATAAGTTATCAAGCTAGATATTATCTTAACATTTCTTTCCAGATAGAATCCGCCTTCACATGAAGGACTAAGGGATCCTTTTATCAAGCAATAGTAATGTGTTTTACCACAGGTCAGTGAGGTAAATGCTCTGATGCTCATAAATGAGCATCGGAGCATTTACCTCGCCGGCCCATGGTAAAACGCTCTATAACGCTTGATAACACGAGCCCTAAATTCTGTAAATGCTGCCCAAATTTAGGCACCAAAATTAATATGTGCTAAGCATTATTCTATAAACAGTGCTTGAGGTTGGGCACTATTTAAAGAATAGCACTTAGGCCCAGATTATGTAACCGACACCTATGTCGGTGGCCACCTTAAAAAACAAGTAACCTCAGTCAGCAATGCTTTTCTCTCAAGATTGGTAGCAAATTAGATAGATTTAATTGAAGGAGAAAGGTAGTAGATTGGGCAAACTACTTAGGAAGTGTCACCCTTGGAGTGAGTCAGCTTAGCTCTAGACCACTGGTTCCCAAACCTGTCCTGGAGGACCACCAGCCAGTCAGGTTTTCGGGATAGCCCTAGTTAATATACATGACAGAGATTTGCATATAATGGAGTTGACAGGTATGCAAATCTGCCCCATTCATATTCATTAGGTCTATCCTGAAACCCTAACTAGTTGGTGGTCCTCCAGGACAGGGTTGGGAACCATTGCCCTAGACAACCAAATATCTGTTGAATGTGTTAACTGTGACACCATTAGTGCACAGACACAAGTAAATCACAGAAACAATTTCAGAGGCCTGCAGAACTGGGAATAAAATATTCTTTATTTGCAGAGACCCGACACTGCCAGTGTTTCGGTAGAAGGCCTGTATCAGGGGATTCTGTGAAGTTGTCTCAAATATAATTCATGTGTGAACAAGCAAGTCCCAGTACAAAGATAATCCGGAATCTATTTAGTGGTAAGAAACAAAAATGCTAAACAGCATTTAATCTTCAATAGTTTGAATGTGTTAGATGTGAAACGAATCTCAAATCATGTATGTATTAAAAGCCTTACCATACTTCTGCTTGGAATCAGACTCTGAGCAGATGCCCACTGCAGCTAAGGATAGGGGAAAAGGTGGGGAGAAGCTAGCACTAAATACTTTGAAAGAAAAAAAAAAAGTAGAAGTGACACTTGTAACTTCAAAATTAAAACAAGACTACTAATAAACAATCAACTATAAATCACAGATTTAGTCAAATGGTGCAAAGGGTTCAGAGAAAGACAACAGTTAGATTTTTTTTAAAAAAAATTAAGATAGAAAAAAATGAAAGAATTCAATTATTTTGCTTACTTTGAGACCAGAGATACTCTAGTACAGACATGGGCAACTCCAGTTCTCTAGGGCCGGAATCCAATCGGGTTTTCAGGATTTCCCCAATGAATATACATTGAAAGCAGTGTATGCAAATAGATCTCATGCATAATCATTGGGGAAATCCTGAAAACCCGATTGGATCCCGGCCATCAAAGACCAGAGTTGACCATGTCTGCTCTAGTAGGTCCAACCAAAACATGTTTAAAGGCCTTCATGGTTACAGCTGAACTGAAGGAAAGCATAGAAAACTAGTATGTGCAGAAGCAATTTAAGTCAGAGCTTCATAGAGAACAGTTTGGTTTTCAAGAACACAGAAATACATTCTGAAACAATATAATCTCCATTTCAACTACTAAATTACATGTAATTAGTACTGTAGGTGGCAGATGTTCTGTATGAGAGGATGATTAAGTAGATGTGGGATTGGTAAAGCTATACAGGAGATTGGGGTATTTTAAGGAAAAGCAAAGTATGAATATTTAATGAAAAAGCGGCTATCTCCTACCTCCAGTACCATCACCACCAACAAGAAGTCTAGAAACTAAGGGCTGGATTCTCTAGCATCGCTGGTAAAACTTGAAGGGTCGCTATAATGGCTATAAATCTAACGATTCCAAAAAGATGAGCCATTCTCAGAAAAACATGCATGCAATTGAGGTTTGCAGAGGTTCACGGAAGTTTACCAAATTTACATGAGATCAATCGCTGGTGGTAGTGATTGACACATGTGCAGAATAGTCAACGGAAAGAGGCATGGGTGGATAGGTGGGGTAGAGAACTGCCAGCAACACTGTCGTTGTATCAATCATAGGCGCACCAGTGCTATTGGATGGAGGGAAAGGGAGAGTAAGTGCAATAGTCAGCTCAAATAGGACACACATTTAATACATGCCTATAATACACATGCACGAAATGCATACTTGAGACATGTGCTTTTGATAATTTTTTCCATCACTATCTCCCTCTTCTACAAAACTGTGCTAGCAATTTCTAGCACAGAAAGCTGCGCTGAATGGCCCGCACTGCTCCCAATGCTCATAGGAACTCTATGAGCATCAGGAACAGCGCGGGCCATTCAGTGCAGCTTTCCGCGCTAGAAACTGCTAGCGCAGTTTCGTAGAAGAGGGGGTATATTGCTATAATTTATGTGAATAGTATTTGTTTGTTTTTTTAACATATACCCAAGACACACTTTTCACAGTACCAGCACTCCCGGACCAGCTTGTAATTTTTGGCCATTAAAAGTTGAGCTTCCTTTAGAGATTCACCCAGCAATGATAGAGAATCACTCAGAGTGATTATTTAATATTAATGAGCCCATTTTTATTACCATTCTAATAGTAATGACCTCATTGTACTACATTTGCATGGCAGAGTCAGAGGCTGCTAGGAAGCTTGGAAAAGACCACGGTGAGATGTTCTGATAATGGGGTAGCAAAATACTGACATGCTAAACTGGCTGAAACTGGTTTAGTGACCATGGTAAGTTTTGAGAATCCAGCCCTAAGAAAAGGTTAAATGAAATTTATCTTTAAATAACTTTTTTTTCTAGAATGGTTCATGCACTCTGTTGTGGAAGCACGCCTAATCAGCGTCATTTTTAGGATATCAGTAATGAAATGCAAATGAAGACTTGCAAGGACTAGGCCTGTAAAGTATGAAAATCTTTCTTATTTATATTTATTCTTGCAATCCTTAAAAAGATGATGAACTGAACCTCCAGGACAGGGTTAAGAAACATCAGTTTTGAAATGACAGTCCACATTCTTGGCAGTAGAGACTTCTACAGTCTGTGCCCCAAAATTGGCAGGGAAAGATAAGCTATACCAGTGTTTAATCATAATGAAGTGGAATCCCTCCAGATTCAACTCTGCTACCTTGTTGGGCAGACTGGATGGATTAAGTATGGCTTTATCTGCCAACATTTAATACATTATGGTGTTATTAGAGGACCATCTACATGCAATTTATTACAATTTCTTGCAACTACGTGAGTGCATTTGCTGTATGTCCCAACATTTTTGAAAATCCAAGGCCATAAGTAAAAGGTAGCTGACTACAGAAGAGAACTGCCCTGTGAAATGAAAGATCCATGTCTAAGAAGAAAGATAGAAGAGGCCTGCCTTAAAATCACCTAAGATTTAAAGGCAGGCCCTCTAGCACATGAGGTGAATTTCTTTCAGTTGAAAAGAAGCACTGGATTGAGAGGCCATAGGATGAAGGTAAAAGGGGATAGACTCAGAAATATCCTGAGTTTCCAAGTTTATTAAAAATTTAATATACCGTCTAATCAGGCTTCTAGGCGGTGTACATTAATAAAAGAGTGCTACTGTTACTGTTAGATGCCATCAACTAATATTCTAGTCCAGTGGTCTCAAAACCACGACCAGGTACTATTTTGAGGCCCTCGGTATGTTTATCATAATCACAAAAGTAAAATAAAACAGTTTCTTGATCATATGTCTCTTTATCTATAAATTACAATATTATTATTATGACTTAGCCGAAAGGAAAGATTTATAAACTATAAAGAGTTTTGCCTCATGCAAAATTGTCATTTCTTTAATAAGACATTAACTATTTTTTTCTGAGACCCTCCAAGTACCTATAAATCCAAAATGTGGCCCTGCAAAGGGTTTGAGTTTGAGACCACTGTTCTAGTCCTAGCGACTTGAATTACAGATCTAAAAAGAAATCTGTTTTGGGTTAATCTGGTAAGGTCCTCTAGCATCATCCCCATGGTTGTTTTCAACGTGTCCAGCTATCTGATTGCAGGTTGCCCTCTTCGCCTGGTTCCTTCAATCTTCCCAAATATGATGTCCTTCTCCAATGATCTTTCTCTTCTGATGGTGAGATCAAAATAAGATAGTTGTAACGTCATCATTTGGGCTTTGAGTGACATAGCCAGTTGGATCTCTTCCAGAATCAATTTGTTAGTTCTTCTGGTGGGTCCCCAGCACACATAAAATCCTGCAGCAGCACCAAATCTCAAATGAGTCAGTCTCCTCCAAATTACCAAACCTTACTCAGCAGGAGTACCGTATTTTCACGCAAATAACGCGCACCCGTATAAAACGCGCACACGGGTATAGCGCGCAGAAATCACGATGATATGTACAAAAACTTTGGTATACCGCGCTCACGGGTATACCGCGCATGCTGCCCGACGCTCCTTTCGCCCGCCCTGACTTTCCATGCGCTGTCCCGACTCTCCGTTCACCCCCCCTGACTTCCGTGCACTGTCCCCCCTTGAAGGTCTGTCCCCATCCTGAAAGCCTGATGCCCCCCCCCGACGTGCGATACATCCCTCCCCCCCGAAGGACCGCCGACTCCCCAACAATATCGGGCCAGGAGGGAGCCCAAATCCTCCTGGCCACGGCGACCCCCTAACCCCACCCCGCACTACATTACGGGCAGGAGGGATCCCAGGCCCTCCTGCCCTCGACGCAACCCCCCCTCCCCCCAACGACCGCCCCCCCCCCCAAGAACCTCCGACCGCCCCCCCAGCCGACCCGCGACCCCCCTGGCGACCCCCCCACCCCCCTTCCCCGTACCTTTGATAGTTGGGCCAGAAGGGAGCCAAACCCTCCTGGCCACGGCGACCCCCTAACCCCACCCCGCACTACATTACGGGCAGGAGGGATCCCAGGCCCTCCTGCCCTCGACGCAAACCCCCCTCCCCCCCAACGACCGCCCCCCCCAAGAACCTCTGACCGCCCCCCCAGCCGACCCGCGACCCCCCTGGCGACCCCCACGACCCCCCCACCCCCCTTCCCCGTACCTTTGGTAGTTGGCCGGACAGACGGGAGCCAAACCCGCCTGTCCGGCAGGCAGCCAACGAAGGAATGAGGCCGGATTGGCCCATCCATCCTAAAGCTCCGCCTACTGGTGGGGCCTAAGGTGCGTGGGCCAATCAGAATAGGCCCTGGAGCCTTGGGTCCCACCTGGGGGCGCGGCCTGAGGCACATGGGCCCAACCCCGACCATGTGCCTCAGGCCGCGCCCCCAGGTGGGACCTAAGGCTCCAGGGCCTATTCTGATTGGCCCACGCGCCTTAGGCCCCACCAGTAGGCGGAGCTTTAGGATGGATGGGCCAATCCGGCCTCATTCCTTCGTTGGCTGCCTGCCGGACAGGCGGGTTTGGCTCCCGTCTGTCCGGCCAACTACCAAAGGTACGGGGAAGGGGGGTGGGGGGGTCGTGGGGGTCGCCAGGGGGATCGCGGGTCGGCTGGGGGGCAGTCGGAGGTTCTTGGGGGGGGGGCGGTCGTTGGGGGGGAGGGGGGTTTGCGTCGAGGGCAGGAGGGCCTGGGATCCCTCCTGCCCGTAATGTAGTGCGGGGTGGGGTTAGGGGGTCGCCGTGGCCAGGAGGGTTTGGGCTCCCTTCTGGCCCGATATTGTCGGGAAGTCGGCGGTCCTGCCGGGGGGGGGGGATGTATCGGACGTCGGGGAGTCGACCGGGCAAGAGGGCTTGGGCTCCCTCTTGCTCCGATCGTGGATGCGGGTGCAGGTGGGATCGCGTGCGAGCGGTCGTTCGGGGTGGGGGTGCGAGCGGTCCTGCTGGGGGGGTGAATCGGGCGTCGGGCGGGGTGGGAACTATGTTTTAAAACTTTTGTATACCGCGCTCACGCATATAACGCGCGAGGGGTATGCGCGGTAGGTAAAAACGCGTATAACGCGCGCGTTATATGCGTGAAAATACGGTATATGGTCCCAAAAAGCTTAATCATGCAACAAATAAATGCAAAGTCACTGCAAATATCTGAGTGAATCTCCACGGTCACTGTCCAACTCAGACTTATAGGTGCAGTAAATTCATCGATACAAGCAGCGGTTCTCACTACCAACTCCATTTTTATTTATTCATGTTATAAACTTATCAGTAAATTAAAAAAACATATATCATTGGCTTTTCCATGTGTATATACATCATATTACCATGTATATATACATCATATTACATATGAATGCCATTTAGGGATCCTTTTACTAAGCTGCACTAGTGGTTTTAGCGCACGCAGCAATGCCGTGCATGCTAGACGCTAATGCCTCCATTGAGCTGGCATTAGTTTTTCACGTAACGTGGAGGGCAGCACGCTTTAACTTCAGCGTGCGCTAAAAATGCTACCTCAGCTTAGTAAAGGAGCCCTTAGGCATGATTCATAGAAATCTAGAGGCCTTGGGATAATCAAGGTAGAAGGCATCAGTTTGACTGGTTACTCCACAGACTCTTATTGAGGAGATGTTTCAGCGAAGTTCTAAAAAACCCAGAAGACATTTTAGCAATGTTTTTATTATTATTGTGATTATAAATATGATTATTATTAATAATCTGATAGCAAGAAGGGGAAAAGATAGAGATTTATAATTCCGCTAACAGCTTAAATCTAATTTCCTTAAAACTTCTCTTGAGGCTGGCAACCCCAGTGTTTTCTGAGTGCATCATTTTTCCTTAAAGTGGATGCTACTTTTTTTTTTTTTTGCTTAAAGATGCTTTCTGACATCCAAATAATTCAAAAATGGCATAGAAGACTTGTATCTATGAGGCAGAGTGCTAGCTAAATAGGAACTTTGTTTTTTTGCTTCGATTCCTATACAAGTATGTTATTAAATTTCAAACTAATACATTCATATTTTATGAGCCAGTGCAGCTGAAGTTTTTTCTTGGGGCTAAGTGTTAATAATACTCCTCATGAAGAGTCAGTTTGAGCAATTGCAGCACGGTTAGGGTGTCTGTTATTTATAATTTGATCTTTGTGATTTCTGCTAGCCTTTTTTCAGTTTTTTCTTATTCTCCTCAAATCACTCCATTGGCGCCCTATGCATCGCTACATACAATTCAAACTCTTCTTACTGACTTACAAATACATTAATTTTGCAGCTTCTCAATATCTCTACTCACTTATCCTTCCCTATACTCCTTCCCGGGAACTCCATTCATTCGGCAAGTCTTTCTTATATGTACCCTTCTCCTCTATTGCTAACTCCAGACTCTGTTCCTTTTCTCTTGCTGCATTTTATGCCTGGAACTGACTTCCTGAATCACTACTTCTAGCTCCGTCCCTGGCTGTATTCAAATCCAGGCTCAAGATACACTTTGAGGTTGCTTCTTACTCCTAATCTCCACTCACTGTCAGGCATTCATGCCTGATAAACCCTCCAATCCCCTACTTGTCATGTTTGTCTATTAAGTAGATTGTAAGCTCTTCTTAGAATGAACTATGTCCTGAATGTTCTAATGTACAGTGCTGCATATGTCTAACAGCAATAATTATATTACATTAGTGATTTCTATTCCACCGTTACCTTGTGGTTTAAAGCGGATTACATAAGGAGAAATCTGGCCATTTCCAGAGGAATTAGAGAGTAGAGAAGGCTGACAAAGAAAGCTGAGGTGGTTCTTGTGGTGTTAGATTGTATTAGAGAGTAGTGAAGGTTCTCTTGGTGTTAGGTTGATTTCACGAGTTTGTTGGGTAGTATGTTTTTTTTAATAGTAGAGTTTTTATTTATATTCTAAATATTTTGCAGTCTGAAGTCGTTATCAGTAAATTGGAGAGTTGGTGGTTTAGTTTTGCTGCTTGTGTGGCTAGGAGACCATTGTACAACTTCTTTCGTTTGATGTCTCTGATTGTAGGGTACGCGAATGGAGTGTGGGTTCTCTTTGTCTGGTTGTGGTGGTTTGGATTAGGCGGTTGTTCATGTAGGTTGGGCTGTCACCGTTAATGGTTTTAAATAATAGACGGAAGAATTTGAATAGTATTCTTGCTTGTATTGGTAGCCAATATGAATTGAGGTACGCCTCGGTGATGTGGTCGTGTTTCCTCAGTGAGTAGATGAGTCTTAGAGCTGTGTTTTGGATGGCTTGTAGTTGTTTAATCATGGTTGCGGGCAGGGGAGATAAAGAATGTTGCAATAGTCTAGAGGACCCAGTACTAGGGCCTGGACTAAGTTCTGGAATTGTATTCTGTCGAATAATTTTCACACTTGCCTTAAGTTTCTCATGATAGCGAATGATTTCTGTATTGTTTTATTGATTTGTGGTTGCATGGTGCAGCACATGTCTATCGTCATTCCCAGTAGTTTTAGAGTGGGCTGTATGGGGAATGTGGTTGAGTTTATAACTAGATTTGTTATGGTTGGGGTTTTGTTGTTTTCAAGGAGAATAAATTTTGTTTTGTCTGGGTTTAGTTCCATTTTGTGGTCTTTCATCCATGTTGTTATTGTTTCCAATGTTTAGTGTAGAGTGTCTGTCATGGAGAGTTTTGGTTGATCAAAGGGGAGAAGAATGGTGATGTTGTCTGCATAGCTGTAGGAGGTTAGGCCTAATTTTCCAGGTAGGTGCCGAGGGATGCGATGTAGAGGTTGAAGAATGCAGGGGATAAGGGGGATCCTTGGGGTACGCTGCAGGGATTAGACCAGGGTTCTGACTTTTCATTGTTCGACTTTACTCTGTAGGTTCTGGACTTCAGGAATCCTTGAAACCATGTGAGTACGTTGTCTGTGATTCATATTTTATCTAGTATTTCTAGAAGGATGTTATGGTCCACCAGATCAAAAGCTGCAGTGAGATTCAGTTGCCTGTGCTGAGGTGTTGCTAGCTGTGTCCAGGAAGAAACCTAGTAGTATCTCAGTGCTGTAATTGGTTCTGAAGCCAGATTGTGAAGGGTGGAGTATGTTGTGGTCTTCTAGATAGTTGGTGAGGAGTTTGGCTACTAGGCATTCCATTATTTTGACATAGAGTGGTATTGAGGCTATGGGTCTGTAGTTGGATGGTTGATCTGTTGCTCATTTAGGGTATTTTAGAATTGGGGTGACGATGATTTTGCTGAGGTCTTGCAGAATTTAGTGCTGGAGGTTTTTAGTACGTATGCAGGGCAGTGGTTTAGGTCGCAGGCTGCGTGACTGTATTTTCTGTAGAGTTTATTGAAGTCGGTCCATTTTACAGTGGGGAAGAGGGACCAGGTTCTGTCTGCTGCAGTTGATTTGTCGTCTGGGGGGGTTGGGTTTCCAGCGAGGTTAGTCCTGGCATTTGTGATTTTGTTTTTAAAGTGTTCAGCTAAAAGGGTGGCTGAAGGGGGAGGGGTGTTGTTATTGGCTAGGTAAGGTTTGGTGACTTTGAGTTCTTTCAGTATTTGAAATAGTTTTATAGTGTTTTGAGTATCTCTGCCTATTAGGTTGGTGTAGTGTGTTTTTCCTTTTCCTTTTAGTTGTAGCTTATATTGTTGGTTGAGTTTTCTCCATGCATTTTTTGTGGGTTAGTTTGATTAGTTTTTCTCCATTTTCTTTCTAGTCGCACTGTCTTTTGAGTAGGAGTAGTTCATTGTCAAACCATTTGTCTGATCGTCTGCTGATTCTGGTTTTAGTTTATATTGGGGCTAGTTCATTTACGGTGTCTGAACTCAGTCTGCTCCATTGTGATATGAAGTCTTTAGGGTCAGATTCTTGGATTAATTTGTTTTTTTACCAGAATTTGGAGGGGTCGATGTATTTACGTGAATTGTAGGTTAATTTTTATAGGTTAATGGATAGAAATGCTAAGTTGTAGTAAGTAGTAAATGTAATAAATACTTTCTCTTTTTCCTTTCTGAACCTGAATCACTTTAATTCAGGTCTAATGTGATTTTAAATGTATGAACTGTTTCTCATGATGTAGATTAAATTAATTTTAATTTTCAGGGCTTGAAATTTAACATGGTTCAATGATGCTGACTAGGATGGAGGCAGTTATTCAGCAGTGTGCAACCGAATAGTGATGTTACATACCTGCTTGAACTACCACAGCACTCTCCGGTTAGTTCAAGTTGTAACCTGCCACTCAGTTCCTCTGCTGGACTGGAAGAATAGAAACATCCATTTTCAAATGGCAAAATGCTAGATGTCAAATTTTTTATTTTTAAATTGTCTACTTAGACATCTTGGCTACCAGGATGTCTAAGCAGCAGGAACGTCTAACTTTATACCCCATTTTTGATCAGAAAAAACATCCATGTTGAAAATGTCTAAATGCAGACCATTTGGACCTGGGAGGGACCAGTATAGTAATGGACTGGTCATATAGACATCCCATCAGAGCAGTGGGACACCTTAGAAGACACTGCTGTGAACTTCACGTAAAGGGTGCCAGATGTATATCTCACCATAACCCCCTTATAATTTATGGTGAGCCTCCCAAAACCTATTATACCCACCTGTGTACCACCCCAATAGCACTTATGGCTACAGGTGGCACCTATATGGCAGTATAGTAGGGTCTGGGTGGGCTCACACTTTCTATCATAAATATAGTGGTTAGAGTGGCTTATGGGCCTGGGTCCTCCTCTCTATGGTTCACTAGCCCACCCACCAAGTTACTTAAGACACCTATGTGCAGCTCTATTAGGCTTCCCCATACCAGATGCTGCTGTTTTAGAGCCAGGTATGTACCTTTTTGTTCTCATTTTTGTGTGGTGAAAAGGTGTCAGTGAGCACCGGGGGAGTATGGGGGTGTCTTACCTTGATACATGCAGTGTTCATCTGGTCAGTTTGGTCACCTTAGTGGCACTTAGATACTTCTAAAACAGGTCTAGTTCCAAACATCTAAGTTCCATCCAGGACATCTTGCAAAACGTTTCACTGCAAGATGTCCAAGTTTAACCCATACTTAAGCATGCCCAAAGCCCACCCATAATACACCTGCACCATGCCCATCTCAAGCTCTGGATACACATAGGTTTGGACGCCTTGCTAGATATCCAGAAGGGTGGTTTTGATTATCGACACTTGGATGTCTTGGCGATGAGGACACCCAAGTGTGATTTAGGATGCATTTTGGACATTTATATTTTTTGATTATGATCCTCTTAGTCCAGCGATTTTCAACTTTTATCGTTCCGTATTTTTCTGATGCTACAAAAAGAGTGGCAAATCACTGGACTAAGGGCTCCTTTTATAAAGGTGCACTAGCGTTTTTAACGCACAAATCGGATTAGCGTGCGCTAGCCGAAAATCTACCGCCTGCTCAAAAGGAGGCGGTAGCAGCTAGCGCGCGCAGCAATTTAGCACGCGCTATTCCGCGCGTTAAGGCTTTAGCACGGCTTTGTAAAAGGAGCACTAAGTGTATAGTCTTTGATGGAGCGGCCCCTCTTAATACAACTTTTCTTCTTGAAGTTCTTATGCTGAGAAAGCAGCCTTCAAAACTACAGCTTTTTAAAAAATTTTTACACTGCATTTCAGTGCTGCTCTCTGAACAGTCTTTGACAACGTCTAATCACTGTACAATTCTTTGCTTAATTTTCAGCTTTAACACTTTTATCATAGCCAGAACTACTTTTGTTATCAGTAATAAACAATTACATTCAAGTGGTCATCCACTGCTGACCTTTTTGTGTTTTGTATATCTGCCGTTCTTTATATGAGGGTGAATCAAAAATTAAAGTCAATTGCTAAATTACACGATAACCAGCACAAAGCCAGTGAAATGCAACATATGTACTTGTACATTACCTGCTGGATAGTTCATCACACACAGTCCGCACATCCGCACTCAGTCTTTATTCATGTGGCAGGTCAGAACCATGGACGCTCCATTGCAAGATTGCACCATAGAAGAATGTTGTGCAGTAGTGCACTTTCTTTAGACAGAAGGAGTGACACCTGTGGAAATTCATTGTTGGATATTGAAATTTAGCACCATGAATCAACATAAAGTTTATGAGTGGGCGAAAAGGTTTAAAGTGGGAAGAACAAGCGTAACCGATGAAGGTCGTTCTTGTCACCTATCAACATCATGCACACAAGATCACATTAACTGGCTGCAAATTTGGATATCTGCTTATGGATCTGCATTTGCCATAATGTACAATGACTTGAGATACAGGAAAGTTTGCACACGATGGGTTCCCAAACAGCTTACAGAAGCAATTAGGTTTCATTCCCATACACATCCAGGGGAGGGGAGGGGAGACACCGCATATATATTTGTTGTATGTTTACATTTCTGAGTTATACAGGGTTGAGGGGTAATGATATCTTTTAATTTCTGTAGTTTAAAAATGCTTTGTAATGGTTTGATTTGTTTCAGATGTATATATTTATATAGTACTGTTCATATTTGAAAATAATAAAATTTATTAAAAAAAAAAAGAAGCAACAGTGTGTGGAGGTTGCGACTCAGTTTCTGAGATGGTATGAATATCCAAGTATTTTGGAGAGAATCATCACTGGCAACAAGACATGGGTGCATCACTGCGACACTGAGTGCAAAAGACAAAGCATGGTGAAGTAAAAGAAGTGATGCAAACCTGGTTTCAGGAGCAGCCCAAAAAACTTTTTCAATGCTAGTTTGCAGCAAAGAATTTTGTTTTCCACTGGAATTTACAATATGCAATGATTGGGTGGTGAAGGCAATTTTCTCTTGGGGCTGCGGCTCCATGTTGTTGCCTTCGTGTCTCTGAGCATATTTTTGAATTCTAAGTGTATGTTCTAGAAGTATTAATTTCACTATTACAACTATTGAGTGATTTTTTGACTTCTGGATAACTATCCAGACAAATGAGACCACAGAAATGGTAGTCCTAACTTGTCCAGTTAGTTAGCAGGCTATCTGCACTGAATATCAGCCAGGCCTGCATAACTTTTGTTGACCACCAAAGTTAAGAATATTCTGTGGTGGAAGCCAGATTATAACAGGTACTAAGTCCCCAATTCTATAAATTATGCCTAAAGTGAGATACATAGATTGGCGCGCTTAGCCTACAACAGATTCCCCCCAAAATTTTAAACTCTATTCTTTGAAAGCATACACACTGTAGACAACTAACTCAAAATATCTAATATCACTAAATCCTTCCCTCTACTCAAGTGCTATACTAGTACAATCAAAGAACCTCCATTCTCTCATCTCTAGTACCCTATTCCTAATTCTGTCCTCCTCAAACTACTATAATTCAAAATATTGTAAGTTGCCTTGAACCTGTTTAGGCATAGTATGCCTCAGAAGTACCAGATTAGATTAATTGTTTTTAAAGCTTAATCAGTGCTGATAATTGGCAATTAATAACTCACAATTAATGCTAATTGCACTTGATTTGATGGTAGGCACCTAACTTGATAGACATCTACCATTTGAGGTAGGTGCCTAATTAAAGGCATCTATCAGAAAATAAGCATGATTGAGGGATGGATTGTGGACATGTTTTTTTTAATTTAGATACCTGTTTTAGACTTAGACACTGGTAGATACCTAATTTAGTTGCACTCATTTAGGCCAAGAAAGCCCTGGCATAAATAGGGTGTGCCTACCGATGCCCAAGCCCTCTTTAGGTGCCACTAAGCACAATTCTATAAAATCTACAAAGCTGTGGAATAGTAATTTTTATAAATTCTTCAGTCCCATCCAGTCTGCCCAACCATGCATGTTCCATAAATTAATCATTTAGTTTCAATGGTCCTTTTTCTTAGATATTTCTAGGCCAGAATCCCAGAGCCCTGCCCGGTAGTGTGCATGGTTCTATCTACTGGAGTCTCCATCAAAGCTCACTCCAGCCCATCTTAACCATCCCAGCCATCGAAGCCCTCCCCAGCCCGTCCTCAACTGAATATCAATATACGGGACACAGGCCATGCAAGCCTTCCCACTACTGGTCATAGTTCCCAACTTATACCCATTATTTTCTGATTAGAGATCATCTGTGTTCATCCCACGCTTGTTTGAACTCTATCACCATTTTGTTCCCCACCACCTCCCTTGGGAGTGCATTCCATGCATCAACTACCCTCTCTGTAAAGAAGAATTTCCTAACATTATTCTTGAATCTACCACCCCTCAACCTCAAATTATGCCCTCTGGTTTTACCATTTTCCTTTCTCTGGAATAGATTTTGTTCTGCGTTAATACCTTTCAAGTATTTGAACGTCTAAATCATATCTCCTTTCCTCTAGGGTATACAGAAAAATGCATAAAAACAAGCCATTGGGAGATAAAAGCAGCCAGCATTTTTGGCAAACTCACCATAGCAGGAGCAACCTTCCTTCACTCCTGCCATGAGTTCTCACAGCAGCCAATCAGCTAGTGGCTCTACATGAGTAAGAGTGAAGGAAGGTTGCTTCTGCCCATGCAGAGCTGCTAGGTGATTGGCTGCCATGAACTCATGGCAGCCAATCAGTTAGCAGCTCTGTACAGGCAGGAGTCACCTTCCTTTGCTCTTGCCCATACAAAGCCATTAGCTGAATGGCTGTCCTGAACTTGCAGCAACTAATCAGCTAGCGGCTCTGCATGTGCAGGAGCGAAGGAAGGTTGTTCCTGCCGTGATTCACCGCTGGATCACCAGGGATTCTAAAGGTATGTAGGGGAGGCAGGAGGGAAGCAAAAATTATTTGAATCAGCTATGACAGGAGGCTGGGAGGGATCCCTTTTCTCCCAGCTTAACGCTGGCCCACCAGGACTTATGGCAGGACCAGTGGAGGATGTTGTCTAATGTTTTGGGAATATTTTTGTTGATTTATTATTAGACTCCTGAAACATGTATGTGTCGAGTCTTAATTGACATAATAAAGACATTGAGCACCTCAGGTCACCTTTGCTTTTTTTTCTGGCCTTTCTACTTTGGGAAGGCAGCATTTCCTGTTCCGGTTGTAGCTATATTAATAAATATTAATAAGTAGAAAAATAAAATGGAAATAAGGTGTTATATTTTTATTGAATTCATTTTAATACCTTTTTGACTAACTTTAGAGACCAAAACATCCTTCCTCAGGTCAGGACAGGATACCATAATAGCAGTATACTGTCCTGACCTGAAGAAGGAGGCTTTGACTTCTGAAAACTAATTAAAATAATATAATTTTCAATTTTTTTGTTTTATTTGCATTTGGTTAATTTGTAATGTAGTGATTGGAATATGTCAGTCTGCTATCATTATATTTGCACAATACAAGGGAACACACATTGCTTTCTCTTTCTCTGGAGTTGCACTGTATGAAGAATCTAACTTCTTGGGGGTTCAGTTTAGTTTTTATTTCTTTTTTTTTTTATATCATGTTTATTAAGACAAGAAACGCAAGGACAGCCACTTGTAAGAACAATACAGAGTGCAGGCAGTACATATGTAAAAGTGAAAAAAGGAAAAGCATTACCAAGTCATGAATTAACCTAACACTGCGCACTCTCTATCAGACCTAGCAGAGATGTAACAGAATCATAAGCAATGAACAGATAATAGATACATGTGCATGATCGGGCAGTGTGATATGAGAAGGAGGCCCATCACCCCGATAAACAACGGATAACTACCGATGAGAGAGATCAGTGAACCATCCAGCAATCCTCGTCTAAATTTTCTAATAAAAGTACACAACAACAACTGTAACAGGGATCCCCAAGCGATCCACCCCAGCCGCGCATCATGCATACTCCAGACACATCAGTCGTACAACCAAACACACCCCAAACATTCCACAGACTCATACTTGTTGTACATTGTGTTGTTGGTCATGATCATGAGTCACCTGAGCAAGAAAAACGTGGCACTATACAGTTGTGCACGGCTAGCTTATACGTATACTCAAAGTTGTGACCTATAGCACCAGAACAGAGAGAAGAGTGCATGGTGTAATCGTAACAATACAGAGGTATGATATACAGTATCTTATTATACAATATCATTGGAGTCGTCACTTACACTGCAGGATCCCGTTCTCATTCTGCGGAGTGGCTAAGCATTCAGGTCCAGAGATAATCTCCAAAGGGAGCAATAGAATTTCCAATGGGGCTGAGGTCGGGATGCATAAGTGTCCAATTCAAATCAGGCTTGGAGTTGCATCCGTGTGGACCACATGCTATAGGTCGGTACCTCCTCAGAAGCCCAATGCTTCAAGATGAGCTGTTTGCCCACAAGAAGCGCGTGAAGGAAGAATTTATGAGCTGAGGCATCTAAACCCTGGTGGGTAAGATCCATAATATCTCCCAATAGCAGGGCGGGGGGATTCCAGGGCACAGTGCATTGCAAGACATTCGCCAAGTGGAGCTGTACCTGGCTCCAGAATTGCAATTTGGGGCAAGTGAAAAAGGAATGGACATAGTCACCCCTGTGGGATGTGCATTTGGTACATGTATCAGCATTCCAAAGTCCCATGCGAAAGCCTTTAGTTCTCGTGATATAGGACCGATGTAATATTTTGTATTGTGTTTCTTGCAGACCCGTGGCCTTCACATGTAAGTATAGGGTATGAAAGAGAGAGTGAAGAAGGTAATCAGTGACAAGAAAGTGTCCTTCCGGAAATGGAAAAGGGATCCAACGGAGGAAAATCACCAGGAGCACAGGAAATGCCAAAAGGAATGCCACCGAGAGATTAGAAAAGCAAAAGGGAAATACGAGGAGGGGCTGGCCAGGGAGGCGAAAAACTTCAAGGCATTCTTCAGTTACGTAAAGGGGAAGCAACCAGTGAGAGAGGAGGTGGGGCCTTTGGACGATGGGGATAGGAAGGGAGTGATTAAGGAGAATAAAGAGGTATCTGAGAGGTTGAACACGTTCTTCTCGTCGGTCTTCACGAGCGAGGACACGTCCAATATACCGGACTCAGAGGAGCTCATGAGTGGGGAGCAGGCCAAAAGATTGGGGCATATAGAGGTAAGTCAGGAGGATGTCCTCAAGCAGATTGACAGACTGAAAAGCGGCAAATCACCGGGACCGGACGGGATCCACCCAAGGGTTCTAAAGGAACTAAGTCAGGAAATAGCGGGCGCAATCCAGCATGTTTGCAACCTATCCTTGAAAACTGGAGAGGTACCAGAGGACTGGAAACTGGCGAATGTCACACCTATCTTTAAGAAGGGATCGAGAGGTGACCCCGGGAACTACAGGCCGGTGAGCCTGACTTCAGTTATAGGGAAGATGGTGGAAGCAATGATCAAGGACAGCATTTGCGAGCACATCGAGAAAAATGGCCTACTGCGGACAAGCCAGCACGGATTCTGTAAGGGAAGGTCGTGCCTGACAAACCTGTACTTCTTTGAGGGAATAAGCAGTCAGGTGGACAAAGGGGAACCCATAGACATCATTTACCTCGATTTTCAAAAGGCCTTTGACAAGGTGCTACATGAAAGGCTGCTTAGGAAGCTGTGGAACCACGGGGTGGGCGGGGATGTACACAGATGGATCAAGCACTGGCTGTCAGGTAGACTACAGAGGGTCGGAGTAAAGGGCCAATATTCTGACTGGCGGGGAGTCACGAGCGGTGTGCCGCAGGGATCGGTGCTGGGGCCGCTACTCTTCAACATATTTATCAATGACCTGGAAACGGAGGCAAAGTGTGAGGTTATAAAATTTGCAGACGATACCAAGCTCTGCGCCAGAGTTAGGACCAGGGAGGAGTATGAGGAACTGCAAAGGGACCTCGATAAGCTGGAGGACTGGGCAAACAAATGGCAAATGCGCTTTAACGTAGATAAATGCAAGGTCATGCACATAGGGAAAAAGAACCCGTTGTTCGAGTATAAAATGGGGAGGAGATTGCTGGAAGACACCAGACTTGAGAGAGACTTGGGTGTGCTAGTGGATCCATCCATGAAACCATCCGCACAGTGTGCAGCAGCCTCGAAGAAAGCCAACAGGATGCTGGGCATCATCAAGAGGGGCATATCAACCAGGACGCGGGAAGTCATCATGCCGCTGTATCGAGCGATGGTGCGCCCACATCTGGAATACTGCATTCAATATTGGTCGCCGCACCTCAAGAAGGACATGGCAGTTCTTGAGAGAGTCCAAAGGAGGGCAACAAAACTGGTAAGAGGGCTGGAAAACTGCCCATATGCTGAGAGGCTGGATAAACTGGGGCTCTTCTCTCTGGAAAAGAGGAGGCTCAGGGGGGATATGATAGAGACCTTCAAAATACTTAGGGGCATAGAGAGGGTGGACAGGGACAGGTTCTTCAGACTAAAAGGGACGACAGGTACGAGGGGGCACTCAGAGAAACTGAAGGGAGATAGGTTCAAATCAAATGCAAGGAAGTTTTTCTTCACCCAAAGGGTCGTGGACAAATGGAATGCGCTCCCGGCTGGGGTGTTGCATAAGTATAGACAGCTCCCCAGGTCGTGCAGGTGCAAGGCCGGAGGGTTAGGACATTGATGGGAAGATAGGACTTCGATGAGAAACCTAGGGGGCAAGGGGGCCCCTTCTGGTGATTAAGGCAGGTCATGACCTGTTGGGCCGCCGCGGGGGCGGACTGCTGGGCGGGATGGACCTCTGGTCTGACCCGGCAGAGGCACTGCTTATGTTCTTATGTTCTTATAAAGGTCTTCTATAGTTACCTGCGTGCCCAGAAACAGAAAGAAAGAAAGAAGGGACAGAGAAATAAAGAAAGAACCGGGACAGGGAGACAGAAAGAAAGAAAGGGTAGACAGAAAGAAAGAAAGGGGCATGGAGAAAAAAAGACAGAGAAAGAAAGGGGGCAGGGAGACAGAAAGAAAGGAGAGGGGGGCAGGGAGAGAGGAAGCATACATGAGACTAAAAGAAGGGAAGAAATATTGGATGCACAGTCAGAAGAAGAAAGTGTAACCAAAGACTCATGAAATCACCAGACAACAAAGGTAGGAAAAATGATTTTATTTTCAATTTAGTGATCAAAATGTGTCCTTTTTGAGAATTTATATCTGCTGTCTATATTTTGCACTATTGCCCCCTTTTACTAAACTGCAATAGCGGATTTTAGCGCAGGGAGCCTATAAGCGTCGAGAGCAGCAAGGGGCATTCAGCGCAGCTCCCTGTGCTAAAAATCACTATCACGGTTTAGTAAAAAGGGAGGGGGTATATTTGTCTATTTTTGTATAGTTGTTACTGAGGTGACATTGCATAAAGTCATCTGCCTTGAACTCTTTGAAAACTCCCCGGAATATAAATGATAATTAACATTTTCTCTGCGTACAGTGTGCATTGTGTTTTTTAAAATTTTATTGTTAGTAGATCATTTTGACTTGGTCATTTTAAAAGTAGCTCGCAATCCCAAAAAGTGTTGTGCACCCCTAATCGAGTTGATCTGAAAACCACATAAAAACATGGCTTGGGCTTTTTTTATTTTTTTTGAGGGGGGGAGGAAGAGGAGGAGGAGGAGGATAATACTCTTACTGATTTGATGTACAGTAAGACCATACATATTGAATTCCTAAAAGAAATCTACAGAAAAAAAGTAGGAAACTTTGTTATTCTTATTTATTTATTGGAATTTATTAACTGCCTTTATGAAGAGATTCACCCAAGGCGGTGTACAGCAAATAAAATTCAACATAAAACTTACAATTTTATTAATAGCATAATAGTGGTAAAACGGCTAAATATAAACTAATACAATGAATGAAGTAATCTGAAAAGCAGCAAACTGAAACTTAATAATAGGACTGCCATTAAACAGTTTAAAAAAATATAACAGCAATGAAATTCAAATGAGAGATACAGTATAATAAAATGTCAACATTATGAAACACATAATAGTGTGGCACAGTGGTTAAAGCTACAGCCTCAGCACCCTGAGGTTGTGGGTTCAAACCCACGCTGTTCCTTGTGACCCTGGGCAAGTCACTTAATCCCTCCATTGCCCCAGGTACGTTAGATAGATTGTGAGCCCAATGGGACAGAGAAGGAAAACTGCTTGAGTACATGAATAAATGCTTGTAAACCATTCTAAGCTCCCCTGGGAGAACGGTATAGAAAATTGAATTAAATAAATAAAATAAGCACACACCAGAGCAATCAAATAACGTAGATGTGACGCAAATGCTTTTCTGTAATACATCTTATCTTATAGCTGAGGGGAATAAACAGATGGAAGGCTAAACTTAATGCAAGTTAAACAAGGTATAAATTTAGTTACAGCGTGTATAGCAAGCTAGTCCTAGTGCAGAATGAGTATACTGCAGTGAATCACCTTATATATTAAAGGCTTGGGTGAAGTAGAGGTAGTTTGGAGTTAGACATAGCTCTTGTGGGAGTAAATTCCAGCGCTTAGGGATTACTTCTGAGAAGGCTGATAAGAAAATAAGAATAGCCTTTCTGGGTCAGACCAATGGTCCATCTAACCCAGTAGCCTGTCCTCATGGTGACCAAACCAGGTCACTAGTTCCTGGCAAAAGCCCAAGGAGTAGCAACATTCCATACTACCGATCCAGGGCAAGCAGTAGCTTGCCCCATGTCTTTCTCAATAACAGACTATGGATTTTCTGTTTTCTGTCTACCTACACTTGATGAGCTGAAGGCTATAACCCAGGGACTAAACCCAAGGAATAATTCTTTAGAAAATTTACCACCTACTATCCTTAAAAATCATTTCAGTACTTTTGGTCCATTTTTACTTGACATGATTAATAAAAGCCTTTCTACCAGCTACATACTGCCTTCTTAGAAATCCGCTCTTATATTTCCAAAACTTAAACAAATAAACATATCTGAAAACCAAATCAATAATTACCGTCCTATTGCTAACTTACCTTTTTTAGCTAAAATAATTGAAAATCAACTGTCCAATTTTGCTGAAAAAACTAATGCTCTGCACCCCTACCAAACAGGTTTTCGAAGAAATCACTCTACTGAACTTTCTCTCATCGGTTTAACAACCTCAGTTCACTAGTTTAAAGACCATCGTAAATCCTCCATTCTGATTTCCTTAGACCTTACATCGGCCTTTGACACAATTGATCATTCCCTACTCCTTACACGACTAGAATCTATCAGTATCTCTGGTACTATTCTGCAATGGTTTTCTTCTTATTTTCAGGATCGAAATTATAAAGTCAGTTTCAATGACTCTATTTCTTCCACCATTTACCAAAGCTATGGAATCTCCCAAGGCTCAATTCTTTCTCCCCTTCTTTTTAATATATTTTTGACACTATTGCTTACTTTGGCCCAATCTATAGATTTCACTGTATTTACATATGCCGATGATATCCAACTTCTCCACCCCTTAAATCCCACATCACCTGATGAAATAACAGAAATTAATCAAAAACTCAATAAAATCAGCTTTTGGCTTCGGCATAACAAACTTTCACTGAACATCCTTAAAACTACTAGTGTCCTTTTCTCGCTCTCCCCAGATGAACATTTATGTCTACCTATCTGTATCGATTCCTCCTCAATTCAAATGGATAGTAAAGTCAAACTTCTCAGAGTCATTTTAGACAAATTAGTGCAGTTATGCAGAAATTTTTTCATAAGCTTAGGCTCATCCGCTCTATTTCTTCTTTTCTTGATCCCTCCTCTCTCAATATTCTGATTCACTCTCTTGTAATTTCAACCATAGATTACTGCAATGCCCTTTATCAAGGTATAACCTAGAAAGAACTCCGCTATCTACAACTATTGCAAAACACTGCTGTCAAATTAATCTATCATGCAAAAAAATTTGACCATGTCACTCTTCTCTGTAAAGCACATTGGCTACCTATCACTCATTGTCTCACCTATAAAATACTCCTCCTCACCTTTAAAACAAAAAACTCTAACCAACCAGCATTTATAAATAAACTTTTGATCCCATACTCATCATCTAGGGTCCTTCGAGCTAACAATCAAAACCTACTTTCCATACCGTCAAAATGTTAACTGTTTTACGATACTACTCGTAAATCCATTTTTTCAGTTACTGCCCCCTCTATGTGGAATGCCCTCCCAGTTATATGTTCGATTAGAGAACTCACTTGAAAAATTTAAAACCAAGCTCAAAACTTTTCTCTTTAAAGATGCCTTTACTCTTTAGTACCAGCTTCTGCTTTTCAAACTTCTAATTTCTGTGAAGCCATGAAATATCAAACGCTTCTTCTGAAGCAATCCCCTTCCTAATGTTTTGCCACTCCCCTTTTACCTTCCTTTTTTAAAAATTAATTTTACTTTGATGTATTTTAAACAACTTCTCCCTCCCCAACTTCCCTTTTGTTTCATGTACGTTAATGTGAATTTGTCTAGTGCTTTAATATATGATATATAACTGTTTTCTACAATCTTTTATATTGTACACCATTTAGACACTTGTTTTGATAGATGGTATACCAAAAATAAACAAACTTGAAACCTTTCTTAAAACAAGCTATGCTATCTGCTCATACCACAACCTCTGGCAATGCATTCCAGAGCTTAACTATTCTTTGAGTGAAAAAATATTTCTTCCTATTGGTTTTAAAAGTATTTCCATGTAACTTCATCGAGTGTCCCCTAATCTTTGTAATTTTTGATGGAGTGAAAAATCGATCCACTTGTACCCATTCTACTCCACTCAGGATTTCGTAGACTTCAATCATATCTCCCCTCAGCCGTCTCTTTTCCTAGCTGAAGAGCCCTAACCTTTTTAGTCTTTCCTCATATGAGAGGAGTTCCATCCCCTTTATCATCTTGGTCATTCTTCTTTGAACCTTTTCTAGTGCTACTATATCTTTGTTGAGATAAGGAGACCAGAATTGAATGCAATACTCCAGATGAGGTCATACTATGGAGTGATACACAGGTATTATAATATTCTTAGTCTTGTTAGCCAACCCTTTTAAAATAATTCCTAGCATCTGGTTTGCTTTTTTTGGCTGCTGCCGCACATTGAGTAGAAGGTTTCATCATATTGTCTACGATGACAACCAGATCCTTTTCTTGGGCACTAACCCCCATGGTGGATCCTAGCATCTGGTATTATTTATTTATTTTTATTGCGGTAAGTATACTGTACTCTAGTGCTTACTTAAGCTTTGTCAAAGGGCCCCTTTTACTATAAACCATCCAGTGACACAGAAAAAAGACAGCTGACCACAGAGCATATTTAGGCATCTTGTGATAATTTGACGATGTGTTACTCATGCACTAAAAAATAAAATGTATTTTTTAGTACTTGGGAAAGGTCCGGAAGCAGAAAGTAGGAATGTTCTGTACTAATTAGTTAGAATGTAGCAGTGCCCACTTGCTAACTGATTAGTGCAGATTTAGGGCCTGTTTCACAAAGCCGCACTAGTGGCTGCCGCACGGTAACAGCCCCGAAGCCTTTTAAATCTTTATGGGCTTCGGCGCCGTTACCGTATACACTAAGGGCCGCACTAAACGGCTTCGTAAAAGAGGCCTTTAGTGTATGAATCCCTATCACCTACAAAATAGATGGCTAATGGCCACATAGCATTTGGAAAATTAGCATTTGGCCATTAATATAAAAAATAGGAAAACTGGCCTTTTACTCTAGTAGAAAAAATGGCTTTACCATATCTATAAAATGGAAAGATTTATTGCTTTACAAAGGGGATACTTTAAGAAGTTTCAGGATGTGTGGAAACCATTAACAAAATATTGTAAGGATTAAGTAAAATTATTTCCCTTTTAATTATCAGTTCAGGATATAGGGAGGGGGGTATTTTTATTATTACATATATTATATAATAATGGAAGATATGGATGGGAGGGATGGGAAAGGGGAAGGGATAAAAATTTATATAATGTACCAATGATTGTTTATAAGTGATATATTTATTGTTATTGTGAATGAATATTAAAAAAAAAAAAAAAATGGCTTTAGCACGTGGGAATGACCCATATAAGGACATGCTATGGCCGCTTTTTACTGCCCAAGGTGACATGCAACATCAGTGGGATTTTAACCCTGGCTTCCAGGGATCTCAGTCTAGTGCTCTAATCCCTGGTTTACTCCTCCAGGAACCTGAGTAAATGTACACATGTATAGTATGTTACAATCGCATAACTTGGCACCTCCTTCTAAAACAGTATCTGTCAAAATGTAGGTAGGATTATTTATGCAAGCTCTGTGGCAGGCTTATACAGCACATGTGAGTTGAAAATGCACTATCAAAAAATAATCACAAAAATGAATCCAAGCTTATCTCTGACATTCAAATTTCTAAAGTATTAGAGATGGATCTTCAGATGGCTGGCAGAGTATATACTCTGAAGACCCGTCTCTAATACTTTAGAAATTTAGTATGAATGTCAGAGATAAGCTTGAGATCATTTTTGTGATTAGTATTTGATAGTGCATTGATGTTTTGGACATACAAATCAATTAATTAGTCTAAGAAGAATTACATATAAGTTGAAGGCACGCCCATAGCCAGTCTATACTCAACCCATACATTTACCCCCTTGCAACCTATGCTCCAACCCATGAATTCACCCTCTTAGCATGTGCACTAAACACTGAGGGCTCCTTTTACAAAGGCACGCTAGGGCCTTAACGCATGGAATAGCGCATGCTAAATTGTCACGCGCACTAGCCGCTACCGCCTCCTTTTGAGCAGGTGGTAGATTTTTGGCTATAGCATGCGCTAATCCAGCGCGTGCGCTAAAATCACTAGCGCACCGTCGTAAAAGGAGCCCTGAGTTTAGTGTCTGTGATGCCCATAAGTGTTGGTAGCAAGTTATAAAATTGCCTCATAAGTGTATTTGCATATATTTTAGAATGGCCTAATATTCAAACAGTGGCACTATACAGCTAGTACTGCTGAATATCCCTACAGACAAAAGACAAGCATTGAAACCCCACAAGTAACTAATAATACAAGAACAAAAATGTGGGGAACTGTATATCAACCAGAGATAAAAACAATTAAAAATTTATTCTCACAAGAATTAAAACATCATTATCTTTTTATTTGACTCAACATATATGATGTTACTTTTGATATTTTCATTGGTTCTTTTAATCTGACATATCATTGTTTTTATTTCTATAATTATACATGCATTGTTTTTATTTTTATTTATATAGTTATATATGAATTTTTTTAATGGATTTGCATCACATATATTTTAGATTGTGTCATTAGTTTTTAATGCTTTCAAATATTTATTGTGTTTGTTTCTTAGATGAGGCAGGCTTTCCAAAGCCGAAACACGAACCGTGTCGAGTCTGCTACAAAGACTGGTTTAAAGACTTTTAGTCCACAAAAAGATCACAATTGATTTGTGAGAATAAATTTTTAATCATTTTTATCTCTGGTTGATGTGTACAGTTCCTTCCCCACCTTTTGTTCTTGGAATATCCCTATAGACCAACTTGGAATTATCCATAGAGAGCTAGAGTAGTCATGGATGGCTTAAGAGCAGTCCCTGGAGTTATCCACTTAGTGACAGTATACAGCATAGTCAACTGCTATTTTGAGGCTGGACTCACAAAGGACAGGCGTGAGTGAGCATCATATGATACCTCCCTGCCAGACCACAAGAGAGATTCAAGGTAGAAGGATACAAAGATAGGGGGTTTGGGCTGGGGTTTGATTTATCATTAGGGAGAAGGGAATGGAATCAGTACTAGGGTAAATCTAGAAGCCCTGATGCCACTACATAGATGCCAGCAGGACACTAGCTAAAATTCAGATTGACGTCCTTAATTTGGCAACTAAAGATAGAACAGATTTTTTTTGTTGTCCTAACTTTTGCTGCTCATTTAACTGGTTTGTGGTCTTAGTATCACCACTAACTGGATAAGTTCCAGCTTCTTCTAGGCTCTGTCCAAGCTCTGCTTATGGACTGCCCATGCGGTTTGGCATTGTTTGGTTGAGTTCCATCGAAAATCAGCATTTAGGTGACCACTTTTGCCCAGTTAACTTGGCAGTTGGAGAAGCAGGCAAAATGAAGATTGTGCAGTTGCCCACTCCCCTTTTCATGCTCCTAATCTCCACCCTTGACACTGCCTCTTAGACTTCCCCTCATTCCTAACTGCAGCTACCCATCTCCCTTAGCTACCTCCCATTTTCTTATCCCTGTTTTAACCTCTTAGACATACCCAGCACCTTCTTTCCTACCCTTCCCCCTGTCTCAAAACTGTATCCCCAGCTAAGTGGCAGGCTGCCGCCCATTTGTGTTTCTGACTTTCCTATGTGGCAAGGTCAGTTTCTGTTCCATTGAAAATCAGCATTTAGGTGACCTCATGTGCCCAGTTAACTTGGCTGTTAAATCACTTGTGGACACTTAAGCACTGATATTTAGTGGCGTTTAACCATTGCTAGACAGACAGATATGTGTTCTCCCTGAACATGCCAATGCTGGGAGGAAGGATTTTCAGGGCAGTCACTAAACAAGGAAGGGTGGCTTTAGAAAGAGCCAGACAATGTGAGTAGGGCCAGGATGTAATAAAAGGGACTGTGTTTGTGAGTACATGGCCTTTTGTTGCCTATCCCCACCAAAACACTAGCACTGAGGAGGAAATCCTGGAGGCTGACAGGAGAAATATGCTGTGCAAGGTGTCTGAAGCCCCTGCCACACCGAAGAGGGTTCCTGCAGAGTGTTCCCTGTTTGGGAACTATAAGGAATGCTAGGAGAAGGTGACACCCCAGGTAGGAGAAGTGGGAGTGGAAGTGCTTCACTTCTGGCAGAACTTTCATTGTGCTAGTGGGAATTCCTAGGATGGGACAAGAACTTTGAGAAGGAAAAAACTTTAGAATGTAAGGGAATGGGATGGCTTTTACCACATGATGCTTTCTGACTCTCTGGTGGATTATAATAAAACTGGATTGTAGTGTGACTTTCTTTTTTCCTATTTGGACTTTGATGTTGAAAGGCAAGAGTTTGGGATATAAATCGCTTACCTGGATATTCTGAGCTGTAAATATGAAGTTACCAGTTTATGAACTATATTTATTAAGTTCCTGTTCAGTAAAGCAAATTGACATTCATTACTTAGGGCTCCTTTTACAAAGCTGCGATAGCAATTTTAGCACACGCTAAACCCGTGCTACGCGGCTAGAACTAATGCCAGCTCAATGCTGGCGTTAGCGTCTAGCACGCATGGCAATTTAGTGTGCGCTAACTGCGCGCTAAAACCGCTAGCGCAGCTTTGTAAAAAGAGCCCTAAGACTGCTAATTGTTTATTTGCTGAGAATAAAATAAAGTATGCCAAGGAAAGAGTATCCTTTGGCCTACTGGGGTTTAGCCTGGTAAACTAAAACTAAACTAAAACTTAATTTTATAGACTGGGTCTTACAATAATGTAAGAATAGTCCATAAATATAGAAGAAGAATGTAATCTAGAATGGCTTAGGGTTCCTTTTACTAAGCTGCGTTAGGGCATTAATGCGCGGAATAGCGTGCGCTACAGTGCTGCGCGTGCTAGATGCTAACACCAGCATTGAGCTGGCATTAGTTCTAGCTGTGTAGCGTGGGGTTACCGTGCGCTAATCTGCGTGTGCAAAAAATGCTAGCGCACCTTAGTAAAAGGAGCCCTTAGGGGTCCTTTTACAAAGCCGTTCTAGCGGTTTTATCACATGTACCAGATTAGCACGCGCTATAGCGCATGCTAGCCGGAAATCTATCGCCTGCTCAAAAGGAGGCAGTAGCGGCTAGCATGTGCGTCAATTTAGCGCACACTATTCCGCGTGTTAAGGCCCTAGTGCGGCTTTGTAAAAGGAGCCCTTAGTTTCCAGCTCCAAAACAGACTTGCTTTGTAGATCCTGGTAAGGGTACCTGACTCAAAGAGTTAGATGCTATCTATCTTTTTTGTTATGTTGTACTGGAATCTTCATGATGGGAATTAGCTTGTTTGAATTTGTATGTTGGCCTATTTATTCTCTTCATTTTACACGGATTACTTATTGTGTCATTTTGAAACTTGGATTTAACAATGCAGTGTTTTACTACTAAATTATTGCGGCTCTAGATCGTAATATGCTACTTAGAATTGTATTTTTATTAGAAAATCTGTTATATTGATTGCAGCTACTGCCGTGTACTCTTTCAATCAATTTCCTTTTCTGTATTTTTGATGTACAGTATTGATAATTGGTTTTGTAGCAGATCACATTTTTGGGAGTTTAAGTTCCCTTTAGGATATGAAAATCAATTCGTATAAGGAAGCAAATAAATATTCAGAGTCAAAGGAAGAATGTTTCATGCTATGGAGTTGCAATTAAAGTGGAACATGATTATTTATTAAGGGACCCTTTTACTACAATGGCTAGAATCTGGGCTTAACAAGTAGTAATGCAGGAGTTAACACACACTAAACCCAGATTTCACACAGCACTTTTGAGAATTTAAAAACATATATATATATTTTATTTTTCAGGTTGTGTGCTAATGTTGTCATTATCCTGCATAATGTGGAAGCATTTACCTCATCTTATTTAGGAGGTAAGTGTCCTTGCAGCAGCCACTTAAGCCCTGATTCTATAAAAGGCGCTTAGATTGTCATGCCCAACCCATCTAGGCATCTAACTTACTCCCCCCTCCTCGCTTTATACTAAGCCATGATAGGGGTTTCTACCACAGCCTAACATACTAAATGCTCCGACATTGTTCTGATGCTCATAGGAATTCTATGAGCGTCAGAGCAGCATCGGAGTATTTAGCGCTCTGGGCTATGGTAGAAACATCTACGGAGGCTTAGTAAGTGGGGAGGGGGGGGTTAATTTTCTTAATTGACTAAATCAGTGCTGTTAATTGAAAGTGCCATAAAAAAATTAAAAACAATTATTTGGTAGGTGCTTAACTTGGTAGGCACCTACCATTTTGAAGTGGGCATTTATTCCAAAGCATCTGCCAGCAAGTAGGCACAATATGGGCAGATTCTGGGCTGATTCTGGACAGTCTTTGGGTATTATTTGACTTAGGTGCCAGTAGATGCCTTACTAAGGCACACTCATTTAGGGCAAAAATCCCTGGACTATATGGCAGTGCACCTACCAGAGCCTAAAATCACTTAGGTGCCACTAGCCCCCTCTTTTACTAAGGTGCGCTATGCTTTTAACACGTGCTAATATTAGCGCACGCTAAATACATGCTACATCCTACTTAAATTTCAGGAAACTTCTAAAAACTAATCTTTTTACCCGAATCACACCCTAAGACCCCTAAGCCCTACCCTGGCCCCTTCTATCTCACCAGGTCCTTTACGCAGATTGTATTGACCTTCTTCCCTGTACCATTTATTGCCATGATTGTACCTATCTTCGCTGATTGTACCATCCTTCACCGATTCTACCACTGTTCGCTGATTGTACCATTTTTTCTCTGCCACCTATTTTCTCTGATTGTACTATTGTACCATTTTCGCTGATTGTCCAGCCCTTCTTCGTTGTAAACCGCCTCGAACTACTATGGCTTTGGCGGTATATAAGAAATAAAATTATTATTATTATTAAATGCTAACGTGTGCATGTTATCCTATGGATCCATAAGCGTTTAGCGTACACATTGATTTAGTGCATGCTAAACTCACGCTAAAACACTTAGCACACCTTAGTAAAAGAGGGCCTAGGTGTGATTCTATAGACAACGCCTAGGGCTCCGTTTACAAAGCTGCAATAGCGTTTTTAGTGCACACAGAATTTTTGTATGCGCTAAACCCGCACTAGGTGGCTAGAACTAACACCAGCTCAATGCTGGCATTAGCGTCTAGCGCGCGCTAAAACCGTTAGGTTCAACGGTGCTTAGGAGTTAGGTGCTGCTTTTAGAATCAGAACTTCAGCACATGTTAAGTATTGCACTCTAAGGGCCATATTCTATAAACAGCATCCCGATTGTAGGTGGTAGGCATCTTACCATTGTCTAACCAGCCAATCGGGACACATGTTTTCTAAAAAAATAACAATTTGAGACATCTGTCATGGTAGAGAGAGACACGTAGGGATGCTTTAGCTCGCCCAAGGATGGGTGTGGACATGGCCTTAGATGAGCAAAGATGGCCCTAGGACTCTCCCAAGGGACGCAATAAGCACCTGAATTGTAGGCCATTGAAATTCTGGTCTATTTTTTTTTTATTATTATACTTTTAAAATTCTTACCCTTACCCTTTTATTATACTTTAAAAATTCTTATTTTACTTTTAAAATTCTCACCCTACCTTTCATATTTACTTTACTATGCTTATTGTAGTTTGCCCCACTGCCCCTATATACAGTATGTCTGTAATGTCCATGCGTTTGTTGTAGTTAATAATCGAGACCCTGTTTTTAATTGTAAATCGCTTTGAATTTATGATATTGCGATACATTAAATTTTAATAAAACTTGAAACTTGCTCAAACTTTGCCCATGACACACCTCCACCGAAATACATTAAAAAAAAAATCACGAACATGTAGGGTAGCACACAGACAGGTAAAATACCACAAAACATTTTAATGCATTTCTGTGGTAGCCTGTTTGCATGTGCTGTATGTTAAGGGCTTAACATGCTTTAGAAAAAGGCCTCCCTAAATTATTTAAATACTGTAATGGTTAATTTACATTTTAATTCTAATTTTGACTTCATAATTTGAGACTAAGCTGTGAATCCCTTTTAAAGGCAATTAGGGAATGAACAGATTGTGATAAAAGTGGCTGATCATTTCAAGAGCCTGATTTTTTTTCAAAGTGCTTCCCATTGCTGAACTAACTGTTCTTAACTTGAGAATATTTTCATTCGTTTATACTCTCATTTATACATATACTGGAAGGGTATTTTATAAGATAATTATCAGTTATTTACCCAGGCAAATAGGAATTTTGCCTAGAAAAAAATAGCTTAATTGATAAAATTGCAATCTTCCGGCAAATGAAAAAAAAATTACATGGTAAGGATATGCATGAGCAGAAAATTTTGCATTGAATTTTAGTAGGTTTTTCTACACTTTTTGTATTTTTTTTTAGTTTTACAAAATTATTTTAATATTTTTTTAATGTTTGTTAGAACTTTTCAGTGTTGGAAAATTGACTGTATATGTAATATTTCATAAGTTAATATGTTAGTATTGATTTTATACATACTAAAAAATTTTAAGGCATGCTGAAGAACTGCCAGTGAACTAATAAATGTGCAACTTTGCATGAATATCCATAGTGTGCTGACATATAGCAAAGTTACATTAAATTGTGAGCCCACCAGGACAGAGAGAGATAAAAATGTTTGAATATCTAAATAAATTCATGTAAACTGTTCTGAGCTCCCCTGGGAGAATAGTATAGAAAACTGATTAAATAAAATATGCAAATGCATGTTTTACATCTCATTACTATGCAAATATCCTAACATGACTAATGGTAATACACCACAAACTATATTAGAACAAAAAAAAAAAGAATATAAAATAGCAGTTATTTTACTGTGCAAGAGTATCAGGCCACAAAGCCATGGCCCAAGGTTCCTTGGCCACCAGCGCAGGGTCCTCCAAGGTGTCTGGCCTCCCCTGACTTAATTCTTTACCAGATGTCCTAACTACTCTATAAGAACAAATCCCTCACCCTCATTGATGATCCAGATGAAGTCCAGAGGGCTCTTTAAAGACCAGGGGGTCATCAGGGAGTCTGAAGGAGTGTTCAGCTAGGAGTGATGTCCAGTAATTCCTGGCTACTCCTGTGCCAGAGTCAAAATGGTGTCCCTAGCAGTCGTCTTGCACAACTACCGTTCAGGTCAATTTGCAAGTTGTGTTAGTGCCACAAGTTGTGTTAATATGCCACAAAATCACAGTAGCATAACCCTAGCAAAAAGCTGGGGTTATTTTATTGCCTGGGAGCATTGAGCTGCAAAGCTGCAGCCTCATGCAACCAGGACTGGCAGAACAGGTCTCCCTTGCTTACTGCACCCCAACAAGGTAGAAATCCCCAACTTCCTCTACCCCTCTACAAGATAGAAGTCCCCACTTTCTCCAACCCCAACAGGGTAGAACTTCCTCACTCCCCCACCCCCCTCACATGAGACTTTTTATGTGAAGTTCAATGCAATGCAATGCCCCACTGCTCTGCTAGGCCATCTGTGTGGCCAGTCTACTAAGAATATTAGCCTCTCCCACATCCCAATGCCTTGTTTTGTGCATTTTTCTTTTGAACTTTTTCTTTTTTTAAATGGTTAAAAAAGATAAGACTCATTCAGAGAAATTCTATAAATGGGGTCTAAAAGTTAGGTGGTGTCAAGTGTGATTCTATCAAACTTTATAGAAACTTGCATAATTGTGCCTAAACTGGGCTTAGCTGCCGGCAGGTATCCTAAACTCAGGTTACCCTATTTATGCCAGTGTTTTCTTGGCCTAAATGAGTATGTCTAAGTCCATAACAGGTGTCTATATAACAAACATACTCATGATCCACCCCTAAGTAACTATGCCTGCTTTCTGGTAGGTGCCCTGGACTAGGAGCCCACCTCAAAGTGGTAGTCACTAGAGAATGACACGGGGACAAAATTTTTCCCGTCCCTGTGGGAACTCATTTTCCCGTCCCATCTCCACGAGTTCTTTTCCTGTCCCAGCCTCATTCCTGCAAGCTCCGTCCTCATCCGTACTAGCCTCAAACACTTTAAAATCATAAGTGTTTGAGGCTTGTGTGATTAAAGCAGAGCTTACAGGAATGGGACAAGGGCAGCGATAAAACTCACGGGGACGGGACGGAGGAAATTGAGTTCCTGTGGGGATGGGGACAAATTTGTCCCTGTGTCATTCTCTACCATCCAATTAAATGTAATTAACATTAAGGCCCTCTTTTACTAAGATTGGCTAAGCGTTTTAGCGCGTGCTAAATCAACGCGTGCGCGAACCGCTAATGCATCCATGGGATAACATGCACGCATTAGCGTTTAGCGCCTGATTAGCGTGCGCTAAGAAGCATAGTGCACCTTAGTAAAAGAGGAAGTGAGTGTTGTTAATTGTTAATTATCAGCACCAATTGATCATTTTAAACAAGTAAGGCTTCCTTTTATCAAGCCTTGTTAGGGTTTTTTGTATTGCCGACCGCAGCGGTAAAAGCTTCAATGCTCAGAAGAATTCTATAAGTATCAGAGTTTTTACCACAGCAGCCAGCAATAAAAACTCTAACATGGCCTGATATAAGGCACCTAGATCATCTAGGCACACTGATCTAGGCATTTAACTTTAGGCCTCATTTATAAAATCGGGGCCACTGTGCACAAACACATCTGAGAAATGGCCATTTTTTAAATAAAAATATGGATATTTCCTGTTTTTTAAAATGACCATGTTTGCTACTGGATGTTTGTGCGTGGTTCGCAAAACGTCTAAACTCGGATTTTGAAGTCATATCAAAAATGCCCCTCCACATATATTATATACATGTATTTTATAGTGCAGACATGCCACTTATCTACCAGGTATTTAAAAATGATGGATGCAGAATTAAGAAAACTTACATTACATTACATTAGTGATTTCTATTCCGCTTGTACCTTGCGGTTCTAAGTGGATTACATTAGAAGATGGCTAGTCATTTCCAGGCGATGACAATACAATACTTTACATTACTTTACAAACTTTGCATACCTTACTTTACATAACTTTACATTACATTATTTTACATAGCATTACTTTACATTACAGAAAGCTAGATTCAGTTTATAAGTAGAGGTATCGGACGTTTTGAGATATTTAGTGGTTACAATGTTTCCGGGTATGTATTGACGTATCGTCATAGAGACTTGATTAGATGTTGCCTGAAAGGGAGGAATTGCAAGGAAAGTGCGGTAGGGATAGGAAATGAGGGGAGATTAGGTTGTTGGGATGTGTTTTTTGAATAGTATGGTTTTGATATCTTTTCGGAACGCTTTATAGTCATTAGTTGTGATCAGCAGCTTGGAGATGGTGGGGTCAAGTTTCGCCGTCTGTGTAGCAAGTAGGTTGTCATATAATTTTTTGCGTCTAGTGCCTTTGAGTGGGGGGTAGGTGAACGGGATCTGGGTTCTCCTTATTCTGGGTGAAAGGTTTCGGTGTAGGCGGTTGTTTAGGTAGATAGGTGCAGTTCCGTTTAGTACTTTGAATAGTAGACAGTATAGTTTGAATTGGGTTCTTGCTCGTATTGGTAGCCAGTGAGAGTCTAGATAGGCATTGGTGATGTGATCATATTTTCCTAGTGAATAGATGAGTCTGAGAGCTGTGTTCTGTACTGTCTGTAGTTGTTTAATCATGTTGGTGGGACATGGTAGATAAAGGATGCTGCAGTAGTCTACAAGTCCTAGCACAAGTGATTGGACTATGATCCTGTATTGTACTTTGTCAAAGAATTTTCTTATTTTCCGCAGATTGCGCATGATGAAGAAAGCTTTTTGGATAGTTTTGTTGGTATGTATCTGCATTGTGAAGCACCTGTCTATCATTACTCCCAGAATTTTGAGCGAGGGCTGTATTGGGTATTTGATTGCATTTGTCACCACTGACCTGCAGTTGCTATCTAAGAAGTCATTTTACTATGTGGTGCTAACTAAGCATTAACATGTGCATACAATGGGGTGTGCTGAGAGGTTCCACATTAAAATTCAAATGTACATATACTATCCACATGCAAAAAAAAAAAAAAAAAAAAAGGCTTTTTTTTTTTTTTTTTTTGCTGTGTGTGTTTCAGGGCACAAAATGGGCATTTCTATGAACATGAACATTTGTGATGATTAGGTCAGGATTTGTGTATCAGCCTTCAGGGCCAGATTCTGTATAGAAATCCTACATTATGTGCCACTAGGCACCCTAATCAAGGACCTAACTTTGAAATCCATGCACAGCCTTTTTTAAATTGACTTAACAGGACTGGTTTGGATTTATTATTTTTGATATGCTACTAGTATGTGAGTATTAAGTGGTTTACAATGCTACTACAATAGAAGTGGAGATGACTATAAAACAAAACAAAAAAATTCTAAAATACATTAGGGATAGGATTTACATGTTTACAAATCATCAGAGGGTAGAAGAAAGGCATAAGGGTCGATAGAGAGCATGATAGCGCAGGAGATGAGAAAGAGGGTGGGAGTAATGAAGATGTGATAATCAGAGACACAAAGATCAGTAAGAATTAGAGTCATTGTTGTAAATGCTAAATGCTCATACGCAGACTATGGCGCAGGTGTGGTAACTGACCGTGCCTGATTTCAGCCAATCAATTAAAAAAATCACCAATTAAGAGTTTGACATGGAAATCTTAGGATGGCTAGCAATGCCTAAGTTGAGGTGCCGTCTGATGTCTAACAACACCTACCTGAAAAGTAGGTGTGGCTAAGGGCAGAGAATAGGCGTGGTTGATTTAGGCATCGCTAGGCATCCAAGATAGGTGCTGGTAAATTAGGACAAGTAAAACCTGGCCTAATATACTAGTGTCTACCTCTAGGATGTCTAGCAATGCTTAAGGCCTAGCGTTGCTAGGCCTGATTCTTTAAGCGACACCTAATGGATGATTGACAACCACACTGAATGGCTCCTACAATGTAGATGGAGCTTAGGTGCCATATATAGAATCAGGCCCTTACTGCCTTCAGAATAGGTAGAAGAAGGGTCTCACACACTAATTTTTGTTAATGGTTGCATGCTAATGGCAAAAAAACAAAAGGAATTGACCCCAAGATATCCACAAAGAAGAAAATCCAGAGAAAACAAAAAAAACAAACAAAAAAACTCTGTAGAGTGACGATGTTCCTAAATGGACTTTATTTGAAAGTGTCAAAGTTCCAAAGGTACACTGAAATCATCCACATAAAATAATTCCATCCACATAAAAATAAATCATCCACATAAGAGCCTAGTTCGCTAGGGATACAGGACCCAACACAGTCCGCATTTCTTCAGGAGTCCTTGGGGGTCCTATAAAGGTGAGTACGTGGGAAACAATTGTGTGATGAGCCTGTATCCCTAGCGGACTAGGTCCTTTAAGGCTCTTATGTGGATTATTTACTTTTATGAGGATGGAATTATTTTATGTGGATGATTGCATGCTAATGGTAACATTAGTGTATGGCCATTAAATTGGAAAATGGAAAATCAGCCATTTTTCGGTTGTGGGAAGAAGTGGCCTCTGTAAAAGCATGCTAAGGCTACTTTTTGCTGCAGCTTTGTAAAAGGGCCCCTAATTATATTTTGTTCTTTTCTTCACTATTCTAGAATATCATCGTGGATTCAAATAAGTATTTTCAAGTATATGAAGTATTATTGACTGGCAGCAAGATAACTGCAGTTTGCTGTTTGGGGAAAAATAATAAGATCCAGTAAGGTTCAGTTATAGAAACTTTCATCTCCCTGTAAACTAAGGGGTTAATATTTTGTGAAGCAGACACATCATTTGCTATATTTTGAATGCTCTATTTCCTTTATGTCTGTGAAATTTGTGTCCTATGATAATGATGTCATCATTCCCATTTCATGCACAATTTGTTTATCTAAACAACTCCTAACAAATGTGAATCTCCCTTTCCTGCTGATTTTATTTCTGCCTTCACTTTCATGCTTCCAAGATCTTGTGCCAGTATTATTTTTTTCAATTGCATGAATTCTAAGAAATATTGGTCAAGATTTTCACCAACTACCTTATATTTTCACCCTTAAAGAATCATCCACTTTATTATTATTATTATTATTATAAGGTTGTTGTTTTTTTCTACTTAAAATGATTTTCTCTGGAGGTATGCTTTTATCAGTAATTTATGCATATTAAGGTGTCATTTACTATGATTCTCTAGAAAGCCTTTAATATCATTCCATTAAGTGGTAAGTAGATGGACATGTTGAACCCATGAGGAACTGATTCTTGCTCTTGGGAGGAGAGTAGTCGGGAAAACAATATTATAAAAATTGTGTTGCTACTGTGGGAAAATATACACAATATCTTCTTCTGTTTGGAAAAGGGACTTGAAAGACACCTTGGGCTAGATTCACAAAACAAACCTATCGTGTACCAATCGGTTTGCGATCCCTTTACGAGCAAATTTCCCTCCGGCCCGATTCACTTACCTCTCTGACGACCATCCTCCATTCCGCACAGGCAAATGAGGACAACAGCATGTAAAGTAGGCAGGGATGCGATTCACAAACCAAAACCCTGCAACACCGACTGGGCTGGCCGATCACAAATAAGCGACTGCTGAGGACCAGTTGCTTAAACCCTTTCTGACTACCCTGCTGTCTGCCCTGTCAGCCCTGAACTCTCCTGCTGCCCGAACTCTTCCTGCAGCCCCGAACTCTCCTGCTGCCCTGAACTCTTCTTGCTGCCCCGATCTCTCCTGCTGCCCCGAACTCTTCTGTTGCCCCAATCGCCTGCATCCCTGGAGCTGTCTGCCCCGAATGCCTGCCTGCCCCGATCGCCTGCCTGCCCTGACTCTCCCACCCTTCCCTGCAGTGCAGGCCTGTGGTTTTAACCCGCGGGCCCTAAGCGGGTTAAAACCACAGGCTCCAAAAGTTTTTTTTTAAAAAAAATCTCTGCCGGGCCCGGAGGTCCAGCGCATGCGCAGACCATCTACAGATGGTCTATGCATGCGCTGGGATTGTTATCGAGTGATCCAGGCAGGTAGATGGAGGCCTTCCTCCGATAGTCCCCATCTGCATATTGGGGCTTCGAGAATTCATCGGACCTGCCTGGATCGGGCCCTGATCGGGAAGGTTTGTGAATCTAGCCCCTTGTTCTGGTTAAAGAACCTGAACAAACCTCCCTCATAGAATCCTAATTAACACCACCTAAGTGCTGCTATATGTCATAACATTTATGCACACCCAGTTAGGCTAGGTTTTTCTTGGTCTAAATGCCTGTGCCTAAGTTGTGCCCACATTGGCGTATAAGCTATAAACTTGTGCATAACTTTTTAGAGCGCCCATGGTCCACCCCCAACCATGCCCACTTTTCAGAGTCACACACTCAATCTAATGCATAGCATTTTGGGTAGTACACCTACCAAGTTGTACAATTAACTGCAATTAGCATCAATTATGAGGTGTTAATTGTCAATTGGACACTATGGAAACAAGACAGAAAGGAGATTGGCTTATTTAAGCTTTGATGCTGAAGAAGGATTTTACCATACTGTGGATCACCAGAAGAACTAACAAATCAATTCTGGAAGAGATCAAACTAGCTATGTTACTCAAAGCCCAAATGATCTGTCTTATTTCGATCACATCATCAGATCACTGGGGAAGTTCAAAGGAACAAGGCAAATAATAATAATAATCATCATCAGTTTATATACCACAAGACCGTAAAGTTCTATGCGGTTTACAATAATTAAAAATTGCAATTAAAGAGAAGTTAAATAGAACTAAAAAATTAAAAAAGCCAATGACTAAAAACACAATAATGATCTAAAATTCTAAATGGTCCATTATAAAGTCTTTGCTAATTAACTGCCTAAATATTTCATAAACAAATATGTCTTTAAGTGTCTCTTAAATTCCACATAGGAGTCAGTAAACATAAGCAGTTGTTTCAAATCCTTACCCCATAATGCTGCTTGATATAAAAAAAATATTTTGATGACCTGCAATCAGATGGTTGGACACATTCTTCCCTATTCTACAAAACCGCGCTAGCAGTTTTTTAGCACAGAGAGCTGTGCTGAATGGCCCGCGCTACTCCCAACACTCATTGAATTCCTATGAGCATTGGGAGCAGCACAGGTCATTCAGTGCGGCTCCCCGAGCTAGAAACTGCTAGCGCAATTTTGTAGAAGAGGGGGATTGTAAACAACCGTGGGGATGACGCTGGAGGACCTTCTCAGACTAGTACAAAACCGATTTCTTTTTAGATCTGTAATTTATCAAGTCGCTAGGACTCGAACATGAGTCAATGGCACCTAACAACAACAATTGCCAATTGTCAGCACCATGTAAGCCTATTAATCAATTAAGTTATACACATACACTGGCTATATGCATTGATGTACGTGCATAACTATAGCTTCCATGTATAGAATTTGGGCCTGAATGTACATTTATAACCTTTCACCAACTGGATGGTAATTATACTCATGGCACTCAATGGAAACCATTAGGTTGCATCTATCCTGCTGCTGGACTGCTGCCTGCACCTTACTAGTCCTTTTACTGAGGTGTGGTAGCCGATTTAGCATGCACTAAACATTAGCGTGTACTAAACGTTAACACCTGCGAATGCGTCCATGATATCCTATGGATGCGTTGGAACACATTAGCATTTAGCATGCGCTAAATCAGCTACCGCACCTTAGTAAAAGGATTAGTTAGTATTGGTGAGTTTTTAGTGTTTAAGACTTGCTAAAGAAGAAGAGATACCTAAACTAATATAAAAGGGCCTTATAATAATTTTATAAATATTTTATTTTAATTTGTTTGCTGCTCACTAAACTACAAATAAAAATAGTTATTTAGGATGAATCATTTGCTGTTGAAAATACCTTGTGGCAAAATAATTATCTCTTTACCTTATAATTGGTATAATTGACTACATGAACAGATGTGCCTGAAATGTGTGGGAGTTGGAAAAGATAAACTAGGGCAAAATAATTTAAACCTGATAAACTATCTAGTACAATATTTTTAGTTCAGTTTAAACAAAATAAGGTAAAGAAGATAGCAGTGTAACAGAAACTCCATCAACATCCTTTGTGCCGCCCATGAAACTCATGTATGTTGTGCATTAGCTTTAATCAAGTCAGAGAAGGAGCTGTCCAAAAACACAAAGACAGGAGCTAATTTGAAAGTCATGGGTTGAAGGAAATTGATAGGGAAATGTTGTTATTATAGTATGTTTGAGTTGGATTGTCTTTGCTACAAAGTCGTGTATGGTATTGCTCAAATCTATATGACTGATAGATTCCTTATAGCATCTTATAAACACAAAAGAGAATCACACGCTTTGTTTATTTTTCCATCTGATCAAGGTTGTAAGAGTAACAAATTTTTGGAATATACATTAGCATTCCAGGCTGCTTTCTATGATAGGGAATTTCGACCATTGTTGCGTAGTGCTTGTTCTTACAAACATTTTAGAACTCAATTGAAAACTTACCTCTTCTCAAAGTATCTGGTGAATTAAGGTATATGTTTTTTTGTTATTTTATTATTAATCTTTTGTTAACCGTGTTGAACTTATGATTATGCAGTTTATAAATACGATGTTATGTTATAATTGTTTATGTTTACATTGTAAATCTCAGTGAGAGGGAGAATTAGAAGGCCTTGAGCATGCGCAGATACATGCTCAAGGCCCGGCAGAGGCAGGAAGATCTTCAAGCGGCACCGGCACGTCCTGTAGGCTGCGTGCCGGTGCCAGAAGGGGGGGGGGGTAAGTTCAAGTTCGGACAGGGGGTGCTGGTTCACGTGGGGGCGGGGGCCTTTGCGAGCGGGGGGGGAGCAGCACCGCTGGCCTCGAGGGGGGTGTGGGAACGTATCAAAATGAGTTTCCATTATTTCCTATGGGGAAACTCGCTTTGATATATGAGTATTTTGGTTTACGAGCATGCTTCTGGAACGAATTATGCTCGTAAACCAAGATTCAACTGTAATTCAATGTCCACACCCATTGCCTTTTGTTAGGGGGACATTAATCTGCATCTTGAGGAGGATGATATTACTGAAGTGAATGAACTTAAAAGTTGTTTATGCTCTTCAGATTTTATTATTCCAAAGTTTTTGCAATCTCATGATAATAGGCATCAATTGGATGTAGTCTTTTTTTTTTTACTTTATTTAGTTTTTAATGCCAACAAAAAGTGCAATACAATTTATATACATTTATATATATTTATGTAGTTTCTCTCTCATCTAAAATTGACCTAATTGCTAATATATAAAAAAAAAATGAAATGTGGTGCCCAACAATATGGTCTGACTATTTTACATGTCATTTCAATTTGTTATGGACAAGCTTTCATACTATTTTACCATCCAAGGTTAAACAAGAAGTTCTTATTAGTAAAACACCTAATCCAGTTGAATTCTGGAAAAGAGTTGAATTATTTCCACGATTAGCGATGTTGCGTAATTTTTTTCCTATTGGGACAAGGTTTGTAATACATTCCTTGATGAAATAGCTCCCTTGCATCCCATTAAGAGACGTTGTGGGAAAGCTAAAAATGCCTGTGTAGACTCCATTCTTCCTCTCATCAACACCTCTCTGAAAACAGGTAAAGTACTGGAAGTCAGAGGTCATCCAACCAATCTTGAAAAAACCCACGCTCAACCCAAGCAACGTAAAACCTGTCTCCAACCTACCCTTAATCTCCAAGATCCTAGAAAAAAACAGTGTTGAAACAATTACACTCCTTTATCAATGAACAAAAAGCCCTCTCCCCCTACCAATCGGGATTTAGGAAATTTCATAATACTGAAACCGTCTTTTTCGACATAAACGACCGTTGGAAACTAATGGATAAGAGTAATGATGTCCTTCTAGTGCTGCTGGATCTCAGTACAACATTCAACACTGTTGACCATCCTCTCTTCATTGTGTGGCTCTCTGAAATCGGAATCCAAGACACTGTGTTATGATGGTTCACTTCCTTTCTGAATAATAGATCACAAAGCATACTGCTCAATGATGCACTATCGAAACCAAAACCAGTCAAATATAGTGTTCCACAGGGGACTCTGCTATCACCCCTATTATTCAATCTCTACATTAGGCGAGACCTACACATAGCCCACAAATATCAAGTACAGATTCACTCCTTTGCAGATGACATCCAACTATACCTACCACTAGAGAAAACCGCAACACTAAGATTGCAAAACTCCTAAAATGCCTCTTGGAAATTAAAAAAAATGGATGACTACCAACAAATTGCAACTAAATGCCTTCAAAATGGAACTCCTTTGGATCCACAATGAACACTGCAACCATGCCTGCCCCTCGCTATGCTGGGACTCTACTACCTTAACTGCAAACAACCAAGCACTCAGCCTAGGAATACTCCTTGACTCTAAACTGTCACTTTCCAACCATAAGGACCTACTTCTCTGAATTTGACTTCACCCAACTACTCTACACCTTAATCCTTTCCCGCATGGACTACTGCAACACCCTATTCAACAGTTTCATGGCAAACAACATATGATATCTCCAGCTTGTACAAAATATGTTAATCAGACTTCTAAAAAACCTCCATGCCCATGACCCTGTCTCCCAGGCTCTGTTGTTGGCTCCCTGGCTGCCCATGGCCTAACATTGTGTCTTCAAGGGCTTGATGCTAGTGTTCAAATCTTTGCACGAGATGGCACCAGACTACATGATGGCAAAGCTTCCTCCATATGTGCCAAACAGTTCCCTCCACTTCCTGGATGAAATACGCCTCCTGGTTGTGCCCTTCAACTACAAACTGCCAAACAATGTTCCTACTCCCACTTTATACCGAATCACTCCCACTTCATACCAAATCACTGGAACCAACGGCTCCCACAGATCAGTTCCCTTGAAGGACTCCTCAGCTTTAGGAAAGCAATAAAAACGTATCTCTTCACCTAACTCCCCTGCTCATGACTGATGAATTACAAAGAAACGTATATTGGTACTAGATCGATCCCAGTATGTATCACTTGTATTGAAACATCTTCCACTGTAATTATGGCAAATTTAACCTGCAACTGTACATTATGTATTTTGTTATTAGATCCCTAATATGTGTCCAGTTAGAATAAAAACTTGCTTTGAAAAACTTACACTGTTGAGGATAACTATGGCAAACTTTAACCTCTGAACTCTTATTTTATGTTTATTGGTATTAGAGTTAGGACACAACCTTGTATCGTAAAATTGTTCTGTAACTGTCCTATTGTAACCTGTTAACTTTATTTTATGTATGTTTAACTGTAACCCGTTCTGAGCTCCCTGGGGAACACGGGATATAAAATGAAATAAATAAATAATAGTGCCATAACGGTCGTGAGGTGGAAACATTAGGTTGTAGAGGGGATGGCATAGCAGTGAAAGGGCAAGGAGAAGCAGGATAGCCTGCATCAGCATGAAAGACATTTCTCCTTTTAGTAGCCACACATTCACTCATTTTGTAGGCGTCAGTCAGTCAATTGGTAACTTATATTCAGCTTCAGTCAATTTGAATCCTTAAAGAAAGATTTCTATTGGTTTTTTTTATTGCATATTTTCTCTCCTTATTATAACCATTTGGGTTAAGAACATAAGAATTGCCGCTGCTGGGTCAGACCAGTGGTCCATCGTGCCTAGCAGTCCGCTCATGTGGCGGCTCCCAGGTCAAAGACCAGTGCTCTAAATGAGTCTAGCCTCGCCTGCGAACGTTCCAGTTTAGCAGGTTCTTTCCTTAGTTGTGGTTTCAGCTGTTTGGAAACTATTTTTTCTCCTGTATGCTAACAAGTCTGTAGCCATTTACTTTCTCATTTATCAATGAGCTTCACAGCGGTAAGATCAAGGCAGCAAAAAGCAACTAGGACGGAATGTACCAGTAAATTGATTGTCAGGTGCAACAGGGGAAGATGAAAGAGGCAGAAGGTTCCATATCAAATCAATAAGTAGGAAGTGAGGGTGTGGAAGTGGTATCGGCGGCAGCAAAAGAGGCAGCCGAAGATAAGTACCAAGGCAGCAGGGTAGAGCCAGTCTTTTAAGCCAAACCATTAGTGAACGAGTGATAACAACATTGGTCTTTAGCACAAAGGCAGATTTGCTGCAGTTGCTAGAGTTGTGGAATCACAGAAAAAAATGAGAGCCTCTCTCACCTTTAAACTCGCTCAGTAGTTCAGATGATTACTTTATACTGCGACGCCAGAACAATATATTCAGAGCAATGTCATATCAAAGTGTAACGTTTAATTCTCCTGTCTTTAGATTATCAGTGAAAGCAGGGCTGCCCTTGTCAGTTGCAAAACTCATTATGCATACAGTAAGGTGAAACATGCATTGTCTGTGGTTCTGAAGTTACAAGTGACAGATCATTTTTCTACAATGAGGACATTTTTAACCGAAAAATAAAAAAAAGTGATAAACAAAACTTTATAGCTTTCTTTATATGACAAAAAAAAAGTGCAGTTATAAAGGTAGATAATTGAAAGGCAATCACAATAGATACATCCAGTGAATGGCTAGACTTTAATATTTCTGAAGTTCAAAGATAAAAGGCATTCTTTTTTTCTGACAGCAATCATTGTTCAGGCTGTCATTGCTCAAGTCAGCAATTTCATCACTTCACAACACATATATCAGGAGAAGGTTTAAAAATACATATTAAATCAGAAGGAAGGAAGGCAAAGAAAAACGGTTTTGTAAGTAGATATAAAGGTCAGCATTTTGATCTTTTTAACTAAGCAAGATGGTTTGTTAAATGAAGGAGATGAGCTTCTGGGCCTCTTCTCCCTAGAACAGAGGGGATTGAGAGGGGACATGATCGAAACATTCAAGATACTGAAGGGGATAGACTTAGATAAGGACAGGTTGTTCACCCTCTCCAAGGTAGGGAGAACAAGAGGGCACTCTCTAAAGTTGAAAGGGGTTAAATTCCGTACAAATGTAAGGAAGTTCTTCTTCACCCAGAGAGTGGTAGACCACTTAAACGCTCTTCCGGAGGCTGTTATAGGGGAAAACACCCTCCAGGGATTCAAGACAAAGTTAGACAAGTTCCTGCTGAACAAGAACGGGCATTGGTAGGGCTAGTCTTGGTTAGGGTGCTGGTCTTTGATCAGAGGGACGCTGCGTGAGCGGACTGCTGGGCACGATGGGCCACTGGTCTGACCCAGCAGCAGCAATTCTTATGTTCTTTGCTTTTCTGTCTCAAGAGTATTTTACTACAAGTATTACTTGCAGTACTACTTTGGTTATCTCTTCATTAAAATTATTTGGGAAAACTAACAAAAATTCCATGTTATGGTTTTGCTTTTCAAAAACCAACCCAGATCATGGGACAGGGATTAAAATCTACTACAGATTTATAAACTAATACACAAGGATTTAAAATAAAAATTCTGAGACACATATACAGTATTACCTAATATTGGGGTCCTTTTACTAAGATGCACTAACTGATTTAGCACACGCTAATCAATTTAGCGTGCACTAAAGATCAGTGCGTGCTAAATGCTATGGTGCCATAGCATTTAGTACTCACTAATCTTTAGCATGTGCTAAATCGATTAGCGCGCCTTAGTAAAAGGATCAAATACTATATCTATTAATCTCCCTGGAAATGCTCAGGCAAATTCTCATTGTAAACCGTCTAGAACTGAAAGGTATTGGCGGGATAGAAGACACCAATGTAATGTAATGTAATTATTGGCATCTGTATCAAATTATTACAAAGAAAAGAAAGAAGTATTAAGAAAAGGGAGAAAAATGGCTAGATTTTTTTTTTCTGTTGTTTAAATGGTTTCAGTCTATAAATATATCACAAGTAATACACTGTTCTTGAAACTATAAAGTGAGATCCTTTAATCAATAGAGATGTGCCACATCCTAATATGTTCTCATTATTGCTGTTAAGTGTATGTGCAAATTGGTAATGTTAATCTTCTAGCAGGGAGGCCAGTGAAAGATATTACAAGGTTATGGCTATGCTGTGCACACAGACAGAAATAGAAAACTGTATGCTATTATCATATCATGATTATGCTAAACCCAATTGAAAATTATAATAATTTATCTTGTCTTTCTAAAGCAGGGGTGTCCAATATCGGTCCTCAAGGGCCACAATCCAGTTGGGTTTTCAGGATTTCCTCAATGAATTTGAATGAGATCTATTTGCATACACTGCCTCCATTATATGCTGATTGTATGCAGAGAGATCTCATGCATATTCATTGTAAAAATCCTGAAAATCTGACCTGGCAAAAGCGGTGGCTGGACACTCTATTCTAAATAATGCTCAAGGTGGCTTTTATAGTATTCTAAGGGGGGAAGTTATCATCATGGTCTACTGTTAAGATTGTTAACCCACACCCCTAAGTAACTATTGGAAGAGTTGATCAAACTGGTGGCAAAAAAGGCAGATACACCTGTACAAATAGGGATAGATTCAAGGAAGTACATAAAAAATTAGGCACAAAAAAACATGGATGTTAAGCACCAATTCTATAATGGCAATTGTGCACAAAATTGCTGTTATGGAATAGAGAATAAGTCTACGCACAGAATTGTCACACCTAAAATTGGCAGCTGTATGCTTAAGCGATAGTATACTATAACTTAGGCCCTCTTTTACAAAGGTACGCTAAGCGTTTTAGCGTGCGTTAAATCAACACGTGCACTAACCGCTAATGCGTCCATAGCATAATATGCACACGTTAAAAAGCATAGCACACCTTTGTAAAAGAGGGAGTTAGTCATTCAACTACAAGACATGACCCTGATCCGCCAATGTGCACAGTCCCTTTGTAGTTCTATGCTATAGCATTCAAGTGCTGAATTTATAGAATAATGCCTAAGAGGGAAATTCTATAAATGGTGTCTATAAAGATAGGCACCTAACCTGTGTCAATCACATTTAGGCACCTTTTACAGAATTAAAACTTAGGCACCTTTAACGTAGACTAGCATTTTAACGGCGTACATTAGAGATGCCTAAGTCCTTTAGAGAATCATGCCTAGCAGCGCCTAAATCCTTCTCCACCTAAACATGCCTACTTTGGTGTTAGCTGCCTACTTTTTGTAGAATCGCACCTAAAATAGGTGCCTATAGCTCAATTAATTTTTTATGTTTGTCAATTATGAACTTGTTAAATCTCATATTTGAAGCCAATTTACTAATTAAGCCCCATTTTGAAGCCACATTAGACTTTAGCTCTGATGCTCATAGGAATTCTATGAGCAACAAAGCTTTTACAGCCACTGCCAGTGATAAAAAAATCCTAACACCTGCTCATAAAAGGGGAGGTGATAAGTTAGGTTCCTAACCTTAGGTGACTATTTAATGCCTAAATTAGGTGTCTTTTATAGAATTTGCCTTTAAGTACATTAACAAAGGGATGTTCTCTTGCACTACTATGGAGAATGGTAATAAAAAATGACCAGATGGATGGACTAATAATTATATGTTCTCAACTAGCAACCAAATAATAATAATAATTATAATAACTTTATTTTTTTATACCGCCATAGTCAGAGACGACTTCTAAGATTAAATGTAAAATAATTTCAACTAGTTTGGCAAAAAAAGTGATATACAGTACATTTCTCTGGTATTATATGCTACATATGAAAACTTTTTTCATATGACATCAATAGATGAGCGACCAGTGCTTTTAAGAGAGCTGTTTGCAGTTTGGTTCAGTTTTACTTCTACTACTACTACCACTACTATTAATTATTTCTATAGTGCTACCAGATGTATGCAGCGCTGTACAGAGTCACAAAGAAAACAGTCCCTGCTCGAAAAAGCTTTCAATCTAAACGTTTAGGCCCATCCTGAGGGCACTCAGTTTATTTATTAGACATCTGTGTGGTACATTGTCAAAGGTTTTGCTAAAATTTAAATACATCACATCTAGCATACTCTCTCTATCCAATTCTCTGGTCACCCAGTCAAAGAAATTGATCAGGTTTGCCTGACAAGACCTATCTCTAGTGAATCCATGCTGCCTCCGGTCCTATGATCCACAGGAATCCAAAAACATCAACATTCTCCGTTTTAAAAGTATTTCCATTAATTTGCTTACCACAGAAGTCAGACTTACCGGCCTGTAATTCCCTACTTCTTCCTTACTTCCATTTATGTGGCGAGAGACCACATCAGCCCTTCTCCAGTCCTCTGGTACCACTCCTGACTCTAGAGACTCAATGAAAAGCTCAGTCAGCGGAGCCACTAGAACTTCCCTAAGTTCCTTCAGCACCCTCAGATGAGAATGCCCACTTGAACATTTTGACTAGTAAGATGTCCAAGTACTGGTTTATGCTGTCTTTTGGATGTCTATCTTTTTTGAAAATGAGCCTGAAAGTGTATAGCCCTCGATGGAGACTACGTTGTTTAACTTGCTTTTTTACCAATCTTTTCATACTACCCTGATAAAATCAAGCATTAAATATAGCTGATGTTTGAAAAAACTGCAATTTTTTTTCCATCACCCAGAATTAATCTGAATGAATGTCGTGTTTTGTTTTTTTCCCCTCATATAGGTAGCAAGTACAGAAACAATTGGCCTCTGATGGACTCAGGTTGATGGTCCATATACCACGAGAGGATCCCTTTCTCAGATTGGTGTTTAGCCAGTAATTGAGGTTGCCGAGATCTGATAAATTTATATTTCAAAACCATTATAATAGATAGTATATACACAACAGACAAATCTATTTCCAGGATCACTATCTCATTCACAGTCAGAAATTTATCTGATCCATTTACAATTGTGTCCCTTCAGGAACTTGTCAATGGATGTTCTCTGAACAGAGGGTATACTGATAAAGTATAGCCTCTATCAGATATCTGTGCTTGTCTATAGCATTGATTGCATTGTGGAATGGCAGGTCCATAAATAGAAGAAAAATAGCTGCACCAAATACCTCAGCAATCCTGCTGAGGAATCCATCAAATCAAGACATTTTTTAAAAGAGATTTGAGCACCCTAGCAAATGATATAATTTCTCAAATTATAGATTGCACATCTGGGCATGTTACCTGAAGATACACATTTACATGTTAATAAGCCATGACTATAAAATGAAGAACAGAAAAATTGTCCAAGATAGAAATACGAGTATATGAAGATTCACATTATATTTCACTTATTTACTCAGGTATGCAAAGCTAGAGGTTTAATAGCCCATCCAGAGATTAACTGGAAAGTATATCCAAACAGTTTAGGAGCCATTTTACTAAAGCTTAGCGTGAACTGCTGGGCATTAGATCATGCTAAAAGCCAAGCACAGTATTTAACGCATGCTAATACCCATTAGTGCGCACTAAAGGGGAAATCCATCAAGGGGCGCTAATCAATTTAGCACATGCTAACGATTAGCATGTGCTAAATTGGAAAACCCCCTTATGAATATAATGGACATCTTAGCATTTAGGGCTAGATTCACAAAGCTTACCTTCGCTGGGCGATCCATGGCCGAGTCTTCGTGGGCGATCGATTCAGCAAGCCTCCTCATGCAAATTAGTGCAATCGGAGGCACGTCCCACAGTCACTGAACGGATCGCTGCAGAGCGATTGGGGCGCATGCACAGACCATCTTATTTTCTTGTAGTTGGTCTGCGCATGCGTTTGCTCTCAGCACAAGCGTGGGAGGGAGGGGGGGGGAGGATCGAGGAGGCTAGATCCAAGGCTGTCAGAGGTAGGGACTGCGCATAGGACGTGAAGGTTTCCGGGACAGGGGGCTCTCGGTTCCCAGGTCAGAAGGCCAGCCTTCAGCATGGAAGAATCAGGATGAAGGATCCCTCCTCCTCTCTGCCTCTTCTTCCAGCACACCTCCAACTAGCAGTTTGACACAGAAGAGTACACTCCAGCCCTTGAGATCAGCCGGGGCTGGTGGTGAGAAGTGCAGCCCCACTTTTAACCTGCTGGTTAAAAACACGGGCTCGCAGAGAGGCATGGTGGAAGAGAGCAGGACAGCATGGTGGAATAGGGCAGAGAGGCAGGGCAAAAGAGAGCAGAGCACCATGACGGCAGAGAGCAGGGCGCTTTTTGGATGGTTTCAGGGCTACAGAGCTAGGATTTCAGGCAAAGAGCAGGACTGTCGGAAAGGAGGTGAGTGACTGGTCCCCAACAGTCACTTCTTTTGATTAGCCAGCCTAGTCGGTGTTCCCGAAGATTTTTGTAGTGAATCTCTTCCTTCCTACATTTGCATGCACAGATAGGATTGGACAGGAATCAGATCAGGAGTAAGGCTAGTGAATGGGGGCGGGGTCGAAAAGTGATCACAAACCGATCGGTACACGATTGGTTTGCTTAGTGAATCTAGCCCTTAGTGCATGCTAATTGTTAGCGTGAGTTAAATTTGTTAGCACTCCTTTATGAATTCCCCCTAAGCTTTAGTAAAAGGGCACTTAAATATATAAAGTCTTGGCTATTCCTACTCTCAGTTTCATTCTGTTTAGTTGTAAGGAAATTTGTTTTCGGCTACTGTATTTATGGCTCTACTATTAGACTTCTCCTCAGACCTAATAAGGAGCTAAAGCTGGATTTGAACCTCGTTCCTTTGTCTCTTACTCAAGTGCATTGACCATTTTCAGTTACTATATTTATATGCACTTTTGTTCTTTTGATAAAAATTTTGTGCACTGTAAAGATAAAACAGATTTTGCAAATAGGATGCATTACTTTTTTCCTTCCAACATTTTCTAGTGCTCTATAACACTGGAATTTGCACCATCGCTCAGATTGTCCAAATAAAAACACCAACTCACATATAGTGGCAAAAAAATGGGCTGCAACTTTATTGTTATTAACAAATCTTAATAAACTAACGTTTTCAATACAGTGTAGCTTAGTCACAAAATTCTGGAGCTACTCAGTGGTAAACTAGCTCCTCTTCCAAAATTCTCCCCCATTCCCTTTCAGCAAGACTCGCGGTGCCGCAGAATCCGGCTGCCACCCATGGCGGTGTCACACGTGCATTTAATCAAAATTAGCCACCAAATCTTTTACATAGCCACACTGATCCAAAATGCTCCCCCAACATATAATTTTATAGCCAATAAAACTGCGACCAATCCCACTTACCACCCCACCACCCAAAACCCCTCCTAGGCCCTGACCCTAAAAGGGGGAAAGGGCGGGTGAGACAATTATCCCCACCAACCTAAACCTCCCCACACTTCCTCCAAACCCCTAATGTCCAACTGCCGTCCAATTTTCATCACAAATTCCTCCAATTCCCAAAACCCGTTCCCCAGCCAATCCTAACTCACTCTCAACCTCAACCTATCCCTTCACCTTTTGCCCACTCTTCCCCCACCCCCTTACTTAACTTTGCCTAACAACCCACTACCCATTCACCTCCCAACCTGCCAATATATAATTAATTCTTTCCCTCCCCCCTCCCAACCAATCTTCACTGGCTCATCCAGTGTTATAAACTCACAGATTAATCTGCAAGCCACTTTATTCAATTCTTCAAATGCAAACTACTTTTGCAAAGATCATATGTCTGCAGTCAAATGCATTATTGTAGTATGAGCCTGATTGACATAAATGAGCAATAGTTACCTTCTGCAGAAGTATGTTAAAAAGCACCATTCTGCTTCTAAATTAAACAGTAAAAATAGGGAAAAAAGTAGAATCTGGAAACTTACTTTTTGTGATTGCAGATGATTAAAGTACTAGCAAATTGCAGTAATTGAAAATTGACAGTGATAAGGACAGATTAGTTGTCTTTAAGCAAGGAATTAGTTCTAATGTCAAATTCCTTTACCTGGTTCTTGAGATGGCTATCAAAATCTATCATTCAATATGTAAAGAAGCTTTGTAGTCATGAATCCAAAGGAATCAAATCCTTTTGTCTTGATAGTTAAATTAATGATACCTTAAAAACATCAATCTCTGAGGGATTTGAAAAATACATCTTAAAATCTGGTTTCTCTTCTAAATAATGTTTGTTAATTTTACCATAAATAAATGCACTTCCCTTGAATTGTGAAATGTTTAGCATCATGCTGCATACAATGCAGAGACTACATGGATAACATGACTGGTTTGAGGATAGATATAAATATATATATGCCATTCTAAATACTATTTGGATTGAAATACAGCTTTGTAGTCTAAGCGATAGTAAGTCTAAGTGATAGTGTCCTAGCAGGCTCACAATTTAGCTATTTGACCTGGGGCAAAAGAGGGTTAAGTGACTTGCCCAGAGTCACAAGGAGTAGCACTGGGTTTGAACCCACAACCTCAGAGTACTGAGACAGCAGCTACAACCAGTAGGCTACTTCTCCACTGGTAGCAGGTAGTACAATTTGTGATGGGGTCCGAGCATGCCAGCCTGGCAAAGGCTGTCCCCTCATCACAAACACATAGTCTAGCTCCATGGAGTGCCAATAGGGAAATAGCTGTAGTCTCTATGCAAACAGCTTCTGAGCAATAATCATTTTCCAGACACAAAAAAGGTTTATTTCTTTTCACATAGTCCTATGCCCCAAAAGTAAAGCACCATCAACACAGGTCTCTCTTCAACCATCTCATGGCCAACAATAGCAGACAATCCAAGGCACTAATTTACTATTCAAACCATTCATTCTTTTTCAGCTGCTGCTACCATGTCAGTCCATGCAGGGTTCTGTAATTGGGACCTGACTCCCCTTCTTCCTGCCCCTAGGCAGTCTCAGGCAATGCTCCTGCTTGCACGTCACCCTCACCCCCACCTCACACATTTTCCAATTGAGTAACAAATAACGGTCCTGCCTCTCCGTAGCTGGGGCAGATATGTGGGGAACACTAGCCACCCTTAATAAGATCACAATGACCCTGCTTTCTCCCATGGTTCCCAGAGAATCACTCATAGTGGTGCCTAGTGGTCCCAACAAGACCCTGTGGTACGACATCTCTCTTCAGCTCCTGCCTCCCCCACACCTCCTCCCTGGTCACTGTTATTTTAAATCTTCGGGCAGCCACAGCGTTGATGAGTTCAGCCTTCTGCCTGCCCCGGAACCCTTCATTCAGCAGCAGCCCACCTGACCAGGAAGTCACTGCTGAATGAAGACTTCTGGGGCAGGCTGAAGGCAGAAGACTGAACTCGTCGATGCTGTGGGGCCATGGCCACCCCAAAAATTGGCAGTTGACGATTGGTTCCCGCTCTCCCACCTGTTTCCCGATGTTGTATTTTATATCTTTGGGGCAGCCGCCATGCAGCATCAACGAGAACCCCAGAACCCTTCATTCTACTTCTGGGGGCAGGCCTGCTCATTGATGCTGCACAGCAGCTGCCCCAAAGATTTAAAGTACAATGCCAGGAGAAGGTAGGAGGTACAGTCAGGAGCCGGTGATGGGCCGTGACGCAGGATTCTGCTGGGGCTAGGGCGGAGCGCCTGGATTCCCCCAAACCAAACAGTGTTCCGCTGCCTATGTTTATAAGTATCTCACTGTTCAGCTTCTGATTGCATTTCTATATGTCATACAGATCTCAACCCCAGATGCAGGCAGACCTTGCAGAAATGTACTGTACCTAAGACAAAGTTTTGTGATTTCCATCACTATCACTGGATGCTGCAATAAAGTCCTTCAAACCACAGTAGACTCTTGAATATTCCATCACTACTCAGCTTTGATTGTTACAAAAGGACAATGTTTTTTGTTTTTTTCAAGCAGAGAACCACAGAGCTTGCCTTTTCAAAAACAGAATGCCTATAGAAAGCTTCACAATGTACACACATTTAGGGCCAAATATTGTATGCTATAACTGATGAATATCAATAAATCTTGTGTGTTGCAAAAAATTATGGAATAGAAGAAAAATTGCATCATTCCAAATATTAGACATTATCAGCTGAAAGCTATGTATATTCCATGTCATAGCTACTACATAGATGCTGACTGAAACTGTCTCAAAGTTTTTGGCTGAAGCCCAAACTGAAAACTCAAGTTTGGTTATGTGAATGTAAACCAGTAAGGGCCACTGAGGATTGTCAGAGCTTGTAGTCTGCAATCCCACCGCTATAAACCCACAGTATCCCAGCCAGAATTTAATTTAAATAATGAAAGACCATATTTTACATTCCAGTTAATGAAAACTGAAACAGAAAGCCACAGTGCTGCTAACAGTGGCTGGTTTTGTGCCATACTTGGAGTGACAGCTGACTTCATAACTCTACAGACAGGCTAATTACTAAAGAGCTTATCATCCCAAATTTACAGACTTAAATTCCTCCAAAAGTTTTGTATAAAAAAAAAATGTATTCTGGAGGGGGATAATTTATTTACCATATAAACTATTGTGCAAGATCATAACTTCATTATATACAATTGTGGTACCAAAAATAAGAATACGAAAAGTAGCAACACCCAGGACTACCTTATATTCCCCGGTTGTGCAGTCAGGGCAGGAACAATGCCTCAGTTATAGCAGCTATTTTGGGAGCGGACCCAAAATGGGCAGGAATAACTAGGGATTGTGCCTGCTGGTTTTAAGAAAGGTTTGGACAAGTTCCTGGAGGAAAAGTCCACAGTCTGTTCTTGAGAAAGACATGGGGGAAGCCACTGTTTGCCCTGGATCGATAGCATGGAATATTGCTACTCCTTGGGTTTGGGCCAGGTGATAGTGACCTGGATTGGCCACCATGGGAACAGGCTACTGGGCTTTGATGGACCATTGGTCTGACCCAGTAAGGCTATTCCTATGTTCTTACGTTCTAATTAAATGCCTAAACTACCAGGGATTGTAAGATAGGCCTGGGTGGCCTATGGGTATGGGAAGAGGCACTTGAGAGGGTCTAGGAGGAAGGGTAACTCCTGTTTGTGTGTGTGGGGGGGGGGGGGATAAGGAGTGAAACAAATGGGGAAGAGGCTCTCAAATTAACATCAAGATTGAAAGTAACTGAAAAGCTATAGCTTTTAACACTAGCATATGCTGTTTTTCTGCTACTGGCTGCTCTATTCACTCTGCCTCCTCCTCTCCCCCACCCCCCAAAAAAAATAAATGTGATGATGTTACTGAAAACAAGAGCCCTATCCCCTGAAGCAGTTAGCATTGAGTCTCAAAACTAGGAAGGGGAATAATAGTGATTAGAACCCCTGCCTCAGCACCCTGAGATTGTGGGTTCAATCTCTGTGCCACTCCTTGTGACTCTAGGCAAGTCACTCAATCCTCCTTTGCCCCTGGTACCCCATAGCTAGATTGTGAGCTTGCCAGAACAGGGAAAAATACTTGAGTACTTGAATGTAAACCATTTTAAATAGAAGTGGTAAATAAGAAATATGAATAAATAGAGAAGTCTGATTATAAAACTATCAAAGTCTATGTATCAGCCAAGTGCACAGGACTGCATAGATGACTCAGATTTACTATATGAGAACATCTCTTGTTTTTGTATGAATATGTATGTATTTTTGATTGATTGGTGCTCCAGCCATAGGATTGTGTTTGATTGACATGTGTTATTTGGTAGCATGTGCTTGTTCTGAGACCTTTTTTAACTTTCTTTCATTTAGTGGTGCATGAAATGAGCTATTAGGCCAGTATACTATTACTTTCTATTTAGAATGTGTTTTGTTTGTTGGTAAGTTTGTCTGCCTTCTGCTGCTGGCAATTTTTATGGAGTTTGGCCAGGAAGTTTGTCATCTCTTTACTGTCAAAGAATTCAAAGAGTCCCTGTATTTTGATTTTTCAGGGAACTGATTAAGGCTTCGTAAGGTATGAGTCAAGATTACCCCAAGAAAAATGGTAAAAACTGGAAGAGGTAATCACAAAGGCCCCCTTTTATCAAGCTCCTTAAGGATTTTTTTTTTTTTTTTTTAATCGCAGATCGCTGAGGTAAAAGTTCTGACACAATAACTCGCTATTAATGGATCAAGAGATAATTTAAAGCTTATAACCAAAGACATGCAATCTCTTATGTAAGCCAAAGATAGATAACTACGTCAGAGGAAAAAGGATCTCAGTAACCCTGCAAACCATCCAGAAGGAATAATTTTCGTATGCATATATCAGGAGTTCCGGTATCTATCACTGACCCAATAAAACTCCTAATAATTTGCTATTTTTAACTTATAATTTTTATATTTGTTTTTTTTCAATCAATCAGTATTCTCTTTTTTTAAAAAAATAAATAACTTATAGATCATCAAATTGTATGTAAAACTCTTAATTTGAAAATTACTAAAACATCAAATTAAGAGTTTTGATGATCTAAAGTGGGTTTAACATGTAAAATTGTTCCACAAATTATAGCCTCATATGTTAATGGAATGTTTGAATCTAAAACTAGATTAATTTGTCCCCAAATTGATTTCCAAAATATTAATATAAATGGACAAAAATACAATAGATGATTCAAAGTCCCTATGTCAATATGACAATAGCATCTATTAGACTTAGAACATTCTATATTATGTAATCTAACTGGAGTCCAGAAAATTCTATGCAACAAAAATAACCATGTTTGTCTCATAGATGCTGACGCTGTACATCTTAATCTCCAATTCCAAATTTGTGGCCAACGAGACACAGAAATATACTGTTTAATCTCAAAGCTCCAAATGTCTCTAAGACAATTTTTTGGCTTTTTATTTATTAATCCAGAAATCAATTTATACCACTGAGCAGCCTGATGTCCTATTAAATCAGTTTGGTAGCAAAGGATTTGCAGGCTAAAATAAGTTTTAAAATTTTTCCATTCAGGGAACCCACTCTGAATAGCCTGCCTCAACTGCAACCACCTATATTGTTGAGTCGTCTATTTTTAATTCTTACAGGTATAGCCATTCAATTGATTACAAGTAATTGGAAGAATCATGATAGAATAAATTATACTTTCTGGTGGGTGAATGTGTGTACTATATACAAATATGAACGAATTAATGCGGAGTGTAGGGGACTTAGTGGAATATTCAACAAAATTTGGAGCCCATTGATTACATTTGTACAAATATAATATTGTATTTTATCTTACTTTTTTCTTGGTTTATTTATCTTTACACATCCAGGGAGGGTGGGGGGTTGAGTGGTTGGGAGGAAATATTGATAATGATATTTTAGGTAACTTGGTTTCATTTTATATTATTTACTTGGTTCTTTTGTTATTACTATATGCAAAATAATGTAATTATTGAATGATAGTTCTGTTATCTATATAGATATTAGTGTTATGAATGAATGCAGTAATATACTGTTCTTTTATTTATATAACACTATTCTTGTTTAAAAATCAATAAAGAATTATTTTAAAAAAAAAGTTTTGATGATCAATAAGTTATTTATTTTTTTTTTTTAAAAGAGAATATTGATTGATGTTATCCTGAAAAAGTTATTAAAATGGCCTATTGATGTGGATTGTATGACAATCATAATTACTTCCTGGATTGCAAAAATCAGCAAAGTATTTATGGAAATTGTGGTTTTTATGTTCAAACAAGTCTAAACATAGAATGGTTCCATCCTAATGTTGAAAGAAAATTTTTTTTAACAAAATACTACATTTTGTGATTTCATAGAAACATGGAAACATGATGACAGATAAAAGCCAAATGACCCATCTAGTCTGCCCATCCGCAGTAACCATTATCTCTTTCCCTCTCCAAGAGCTCCTATGTGTCTATCCCAGACCCTCTTGAATTCAGACACAGTCTCTGTCTCCACCACCTCTTCCAGGATACTGTCCCAAGCATCTACCACCCTTTGTGTAAAAAAATATTTCCTTAGATTACTCCAAAGCCTATTACCTTTTAACTTCATCCTATGCCCTCTCATTCCAAAGCTTCCTTTCAAATGAAAGAGACTCAACTCATGCGCATTTACATTATGTAAGTATTTAAATGGTGCAAACTAAACAAAATTGCCAAGAATTGGATTGTAAAGTGTCATTCTCACGGAACAAAAATTTAAAAGATCTGCTATGCCAGGCAGACATTTGGTCTAGTAAAGGGATGGAAAGGGTGGGCTTATTTTGTTGTAATAACTGTACTGTTTGTCCTCTGATTAGTGAAGGAGATGTAGTCCTAATTCCATGAAGAAAATCTTGGAAAATGACAAGTCTGGTTACTTGCGAAACTATGGGTGTAGTGTATGCAATAGTGTGCCAGTGTGATCTTTGCTATATAGGGCATACTATGAGATGTTTAAAAACTAGGTTGTTTGAACAGTGGTCAAACATTACCCATAGAAGACAATATGATGTACTGACTCATCATTGTGCTGAAAAAGAACACTCGTTTGAGGACTTCAAATGCTTGATCATATTTCAGCAACAGTACGTAGAGGAGATATAAAAACTAAATTATCCCAGAGTGCGCAAAGATCAATTTACTTCTTGAATACCATTTGGCCCAACGGTTTAAATAAAAAAATAGAATGGTATGCGTTTTATTAAGTTATGAGCCTTTGCATTTTTGTTCTTTCAATAAAGTTCTGCATTTTTGTTCTTTCAATAAAGTTCTACTTTTTGAGTTTCGGGAGGAAGTGATGTTACGATATCAGGAGCTATAAGTCAGGCACCATTGTGGAGCCAAATTGTGGACGGAATAGGAGGGAATTCCCTGAAGCAGCCATTCGTTGGTGAAACAAGTGCCTTGTTGGATTTGGACATCGGTTCCTTGCTTTCACTTCAATGCCAGAAATGTGACTGTAGGAAGATCGTTGCGTTTTTGGATCGCAGTCTTGGCTTACATCAACAGCTGTGAAGATAAGTGTAACCTTCCTGAAGGTTCTTTTTCCTGTTCCCTGTGCACAGTGGTGAAATATTTTGAAAAATTACGTTTAGAGAAGTTGTGGAGTTTTTTTTTAACCTATAATACAGATTGTCACACCCCACAAACTCCTGTTCACTGCAGCGAGCTGTGGACCCCGTGACCGTAACTGTTTCCAACCTTTAACCAGGGTATCCTTCAGGCCTTCTTAGGCGCCTGCCTAAGGTACAACAACAGGTTCCATGTCCTTACAGAAACCAGGCAAGGGAAAAGAAATTCACACACCTCCAAAACAGATTAGAAGAACAATAAAGTTGTATTTTATTCCTATACTTCTGGTTTACTTTGTCCAGGTATTTATAGCACATTGCAACAATTTTCATACAGGTTGTAGAAAACGCAAAACCTTAGGTCAAGCTGACCACTCTGGTTTTATACATACCAGCCTGACTCTAATGTCCAAAAGATAGCTCAAAATAAACACTTTAGGCTGGACTCTAGTCTTTTTGTCATAGTCCTCTTCACCAGCCTTTGGTGTGTCAAGGATGGCCTCAGCTAAATTCCCTCTCCAGGCCAAGGCAGAAGGAAAAACAAAAACTATACTCCTGCAGTCCAGGCAAAATAAAGTTTACAAAAAACAGAATACAAAGCTGCTGCCGTTGCAGCCCTGCTTCAGAGTGACTGTAGATAAGGAATTCCTCTAAAAGGAGCTTCCCTGTGCTTGCAGATCTAGGGGAGCCTTATCTCCCTTAATTAGCCTCCAGCTGGGCTGAAAGGGAACAGACAAACTCTCAGTAACATAGTCAAATGTCACAGTTCAATTATAGCAGTGCTTCTGAGATCAGAGCTGACAAGCTTACAGAGATTGACACACAAGCAACTTCAATCTCAAAACTATTAAGCAGAAAAAGAAACAAAGGTAAGAAAAAAAACCCAGCAAAAACACTTTCAAATCTCTGCTTAGTTTGTATCCATTGCTTCCAAGCATTCACTAGGCAGACTAGATACTCCAATGTCCATTGGTTCCCAGTTTGGTAACTGTCTCAGCTTCAATATCCAGCACATCGGACATGTCCACCATGTCCCAGTCGTGGCTTAATTCACCAGGCTTCAGTTGAGGAGGAGAGTGTTCTCTTGCGAGCTCACCCTGGAGATTCCTCAGCTCCTCCTCCCTCCTGTGTCCCAGCTGCTCTCTTTTAACCTTATTCAACTCGTCTGCAGAAAGAGACATCTTTCTGCAGCTGAGCCTGCTTCTGTGACCACTCCCTGCTTTGAGCCTGGTCTTCTGGGAGCTGTAGTTTCTTAACCCCTAACAGCTCTTGATAGATACTGTCAGGCTCAGCAGGAATAGACCAAGGGAAGCCAGTGTTTCATACTCTACAGGGCCAACCTGGTCAGCTCTCCTGCCTCAGGGTCTACCAATCTTCTTCTCTAACCCTGTGTCAAAGCAGGCAGAGAGCTAGATTTGTCACAAGATTAAGAACGGCTGAAAAACTCATTGGGTTGCCGTCTGCATATAAAACTAGTTGAGACTTTTTTCTACACTTTACTTAAATGGTTTTTCAAAGGATATTTCCACCTCTTGGCTTATAACATTGTTGCAACATTTTTTGCTGCAGTTATTTATCTGTTTAAATGTCTCTATCATATCTCCCCTCTCCCGCCTTTCCTCCAAAGTAGAGAATGACACGGGGAAAAAATTTGTCCCCGTCCCCGGCCCACCATCCTCTGCACCGCCCCGTCACCGCCATTCCCTTCACCGCCCCGTCACCGCCACTGCCATCCCTTTCACCGCTCCGTCACCGCCACTGCTACCCCATTCACCACCCCGTCACCGTCACCACGGCATACATTTATTCTTTCTCTGAGGTCTCCCTTTCCTGCTTTTCTTGAGCAATGCAATTTACCTTTTGTTCCATGTCAGGCAGTGATATATGAATCTCGTTTTGTGGAAGGTTTGCTGACTTAAGGCTTTACCGAAAAGGAGCAAGGTGTGTATTAGAGGGAAGAGAACAGATGACTCGTGGTTCTAATTACCAGGCCCCCTCCGCAATAACATTGCACATGGATATGAAATTATCCTTTTTCCAGTGCAGAAATGAACAAAAGGCTGTTACTGCATGATCTGCATAGTACTGTCCATTTAACAGACTGCAAAAAAATGATTGGGTCCTGATTTTCCTATGGTAATTCAGGATTTTTGCAATTAAATAAAAGATTAAATATCTCCTAAAGGTTGTGGGAAAGCATCAGGTCCAAGCATTTGCAGGTTACCGAAAATGGCTGATTTCCTGGTCTGGGAATGGCACTGCTGTGTGTTCCATTCGAGCCCCCTGTGGGCATGTCATTGCATAGTGAGCATATTTCAATATACTAAGGGTATGATGCACAAAGCTCCATCAATTCCAGTTAAAAATGCTGGGTTGGGAGTGATTTCCTTTTACCAGGCTATGCTCACACAACTAGCATGCTGTTTGTACGGTAAAAGAGGAGAGGGGCTATGCCTGGTACTTGCTTAGCAGAGCAATCGCTAGGCATAGCTCCTCTTCCTGATCAGCTGATCACAGCTCTTGAGCCGGCAGGGGACGCCGCGAATCAAATGAGGAGCCAGTATATTGGGGGGCGGAGTCAATGCGGCAACGTGCAAGTCGGGTAGAGAGTTGGAGGAGACAGACCACATGGCGGAGACAAACATGGCCGCCGGAAAAAAAATCAAACACCCGGTCCCGAACCAAAGACACACGGTGAAGACATGGTAAATAGCGGTACTTAGAAGGGGGTACATTGGCCTGCGGGGACAAATCTTTTCACCGTTTTTGCGGGCGGTGAAAACTTTTGTCCCCGTGTCTGCGGCGATTTGGCTATGGAGTCTCCATAACCCGCAGCCAAACCGCCGCCACGCCGCGGCTCCCTGCGGGGATCGCTCCCCGTGTCATTCTCTACTCCAAAGTATACAGATTGAGATATTTAAGTCTGTCCCCATAAGCCTTATGATGAAGCCCAAGCACCATTTTAGTAGCCTTCATCTGGAACAACGCCATCCTTTTTATATATTTTTGAAGGTGTGGCCTCCAGAATTGTATACAATATTCTAATTGAGATCTAACCAAAGTCTTATATAGAGGCATCAATACCTCTTTTTTCTTACTGGCCATACTTCTCCCTATACAATATAGCATCCTTCCAGCTTTCGCCATCACCTTTTCAACCTGTTTGACCACCTTAAGATCATCACATACAATCGTACCCATGTCCTGCTCTTCTGTCATGCACATAAGTTCGTCACACTCTAAACTCTACCGTTCCTTCGGGTTTTTGCAGCCCAAGTGCAGAACCTTGAGGAACATCATTGCTAACATCCCTTTCCTCAGAGCTATCTCCATTGATCACTACCTTCCGTTGCCTTCCACTCAACCAGTTTTTGACCCAGCCGTCACTTTGAGACCCATCCCGAGGACATTGTTTATTTATTAGACATCTTTGTGGAAGACTATCAAAGGCTTTGCTAAAATCTAAATACACCGCATCTAGCGCACTCCCTCTATCCAATTCTCTGCTCACCCAATCAGGCCCTAGGACCCTCCCTGGTGCATCCCACAATGCACCATGAAGGGACAGGCATGCCATTCAGATGAAGGCGAACCTGCTGGACAGATGGAGGGAGGATCCATCTGTCCAGCCATAAAAAAAGGTTAGGGGAGTTGTAGAGGTTCAGGTGAAGTTAGGGGTATCCTGGTGGGGATAAGGGTCCAGGTGAGGATGGATAGGGGGTCCGGGGTTGGGTTGGACAGTCCGACATGGGTTGGGGGAGTTGTCCAGAAGGAGGGATTGGGCATTCCTCCTGCCGGTGAAGCGTATAATCATGAGGGGGGGAGTTCAGGAAGGCTGCGATATGTCAGGGGGTGTCACTGCAGGTAGTGGCAGGAGAGATTGGGCATCTCTCCAGCTGTGATCATTATGGGTGTAGGGGACGGGTTGCCTGGGCCTCTGAGCTGATCACGGCAGCTGTGATCAACTCAGCAGCCCAATTCAAAACTTATACCTGTTTTGACTTCCTCTAAGTCAAACAAATAAGTTCCATCTGGCAACCTGACAAACCTTTTTGATTATGGTTGCCAGATGACTAAGTCTAGGTTGGCCCACATCCCTCCCACCTCCTGCCCTATCCTTGTCGCTCTAGGTGTTCAAAGGCAATGAAAAGGCCTAAGCTGATTTTAATATGTCTAAAACCAGTTTTGATTATCGGTATTTGGACAACCTGTCTTTTTGATTGTCCAAGTACCGACTTAGGTCGGTTGTTGGACCTTTTTTAAAAAAAATTATTATTATGAGCCCCCTAGTGTGTATGTCTGTTTATCTTTTTTTTATTAGTCCTTTTTCTCTATCTTACACTTTGGGCTCCTTTTACAAAGCTGTGCTAGCGGTTTTAGCTCGCGCTTAGCATGCACTAAATTACCACGTGCGCTAGATGCTAACACTACCATTGAGTTGGTGTTAGTTTTTGGTGCGTAGCATGGGGTTAGCGTGCGCTAAAAACAATAGAACAGCTTTGTAAAATAAGCCCTTTGTCTTTATTGGTCACTTATCTGGTCATCTTCTTTCTTTATACTCTCTTCATTCCTGCATTGACCAAGCTATTTTCTTTGTTTTCCACTCTTGATTTTCTTTCTGTTTGAACTTATTAGCCTACCTTTAACAAATCAACAAGAAATTTTGACTCCTTAACTCCACGTGTGGCCTCTGTTGCATTCCTACATCTAGACAAGTTCTTTTCACTTGATATTAAACTAAATTTATAAAAGTTACAGAAAATGTCCTTGAACTCAAACTGAAATACCTACCTATCTATTATTTAAAATCTTTCACTCATACAAACTGTATACTGTATGCTCTCTCTCTTATTTGGTCTGCTAGTATGTCAGTTACTTGGGTGCTGATCTTTTTTTTTTCAGGCACTTCTGTGACCTGATGCTGCTTTATTACTCTAGCAATTCTGTGCTGTTCTCTGATCCCCTGGTCACATGATTACAATGCACTTCTATGACTTGCCCTTGTTTTCTTACTCTGGCAATGTTGTGTTCTGTGATTCCCTGATCATGTGACCACAACATAAGAGACATTCCCCCCGAAGCGCTACTCTTTAATCCTAGCTGTGACATTTTGTACCACAGGTGCATACCCATGGGGGCTCATAATTAAAAAAAACAAAAAAGTCCAAAAAGTGGCCTAAATCGGTACTTGGATGATCAAAAAGCCAGATTGCCCAAGTACCGATAATCAAAGCTGGTTTTAGACGTGTCTAAAACCAGCTTAGGCCTTTCCTCTGCATCTAAACGCCTAGAGTGAAAAGAGGCGTTTTTAGAGGAAGAGAAAGGGCGGGAGGTGGGCCAGCCTAGACTTAGTCGTACATCAAGTATAACCAAAACCTTTCACAGGTTGCCTAGTCGGAACTTATATGTTTTGACTTAGACCAAGTCAAAACAGATATAAATGCAGAACTGATCGCGCTGAATCAGCTTAGCAACCCCGGCAACCTGCCCACTCCCCACTGCAACAATCGTGACAGGAGAAATACCTCATCTCCCCTGCCGCAATCGCAATCCTCCCCCGAATTCCACAGTTTGCAGCAGTTCGGGGGATCGCGATCGCAGCAGGAGAGATAACCTATCTCTCCTGCCGCTATCCACCTCCCCCCCACAATACCAGGAGGAGGGAGACCAACCCCTCCTGCCAAGATGTGATGCCCCCACCCTCGAACCAATACTGGCAGGAGGGAGCCCAACCCCTCTTCCAATGCGCGACCCCCCACCCCCCTAAAATACGGGCAGGAGGGATCCCAGGCCCTCCTGCCCACGGTGCATCCCTCCCGTGAAAGGCCCCCCAAACCCCCGATCATCTCCCCAACCTCTTATCACACCTCCCTGAACCCTGTGACCCCACGACCACCCCCACCCCCGACACCCCCCTCCACTTACTGTTAGTTGGCTGGACGAACAGGTACCAAGCCCATCTGTCCAGCAGACCCACCATTCTCCAAATGGTGGGCCTTAGGGCCTGATTGGGCCAGGCACCTAAGGCCACACCCACAGGAGGGGCCTTAGGCACCTGGGCCAACTGGAAATGGCCCAGTTGCCTTAGGCCTCTCCTGTGGGCGAGGCCTTAGGCACATGGGGCCACCACCTCTTCTGGGAGACTGTTCCACGCATCTACCACCCTTTCTGTAAAAAAGTATTTCCTTAGATTACTCCTGAGCCTTATGATAAAGACCACCACCTTTTCCAGAAGACTGTTCCAAGCATCTACCACCCTTTCTGTAAAAAGGTATTTCCTTAGATTACTCCTGAGCCTATCACCTCTTAACTTCATCCTATGCCCTCTCATTCCAGAGCTTCCTTTCAAATGAAAGGGACTCGACTCATGCGCATTTAAACATCTCTATCATATCTTCCCTCTCCTGCCTTTTCTCCAAAGTATACATATTGAGATCTTTAAGTCTTTAGATGATGTATCAAATGGGAAAATGCTAGATTTTTACGACTGAAACTATCATTCGGTATTTCAAAGTCTCAAGCATATAAGTGGTTGCAGTTGAAGCAGGCCATTCAGAAGGGGTTCCCTGATTGGTGTAATTTAAAAAATCAGTATAGCTTGCCGGGCCTATGCTTCCAGACAGATTTGCTAGGGCATCAGGCAGCCAAGTGGTATAAATTAATATCTGATAGAGTAAACACTTTCAACACTGAATGTGAAGATGTCCAAAAATGTAAGACAGGAACCACATAGATCTAACTCAATCCAAAAAATGAAGGAAAAATCCTCAGAAAGGGCCCTCCCACCTCACCATAATGGCTCAAAGAGGTGGTCGAGCGTTCACCTCACTGGCAAAAAACCTTCATTATATGATAAAGTCTTATGATGTGCTGTAATGTGCCAACGAAAATTAAATAATAGAGGAATTACTCCACTTATCTTCACTGATCGGTACACCAATGGTGGCCAACATTTCACAAATTCATGCTGCCTCAGGGTGTATCCCGACCAATCAGGTTTCTTTCAGAACAGGACACCAAACTGCCTCTTGCTTTTTTGTATTGAGTTAGGTCTATGCTGTTCCTGTCTTACATTTTTGGACATCTTCACATTCAGTGTTGAAAGTGTTTACTCTATCATACATTGGCTTTTCATCACATCTGGGTTACCAGCGGATAAATTAATATCTGAACATTTGAATAAAAAACCTAAAAATAGTTTAAGAGACATATGGAGCATTGAAACTAAGCAACAGATTTCTGCTACTCAATGGCCACGGATTTGGTCTTGGAGGATGAGATGTACAATGTCAGCATCTATGAGGCAGACTTGGTTTTTTCTGTTATATAGAATTTTTTGACCCCTGTTCGCTTGCAGAAGTTAGATAGTTCTAAATCTAATAGATGCTGACACTGTCACCTTGATATAGGGACACTGGATCATCTACTGTTCTATTGTCCCTTGATACTTAAATTATGGAGATCTATATGGGGTCAAATCATTATGATATTGGAAGCCTCATTATCTTTGTCATATGATGCAGTGTTGTTTGGAACATTATTAATGTCCAGGCCTAATAACTGTAAATAAAAATAGACTACTGCTCATCATGACAGGAGTTGCCATGCAGCTTATTACGAAAAACTGGAAAAACCGGGATAGATTAAGCTATACCTTTTGGTGGGAATCCTTATGCCAGATTTATAAGTTTGAATATTTGAATTCTTTACAATTGGGACGCTATAATAAATTTAAAGAAACTTGGGATCCCTTAACAAAATTTTGTTTGACTTGATCATTAGTAGTACCCTTTGTTCTCTGTAGGAGCATTTTTACACATCCAGGAGGAGTGGGTGGGCGGGAGGGTAGGGGGGGGATATATGTACTTTTTATATCATTTGATTGTTCCACGTGCTGTTTATTGTATTAATTGTTTGAGAATCTGTTGCACTTTATGTTGGCTATTAAAAATGAATAAAGAATCATTCAAGCAAAAACAAAAAAAGAGATCTTTAAGTCTGTCTCCCATACGCCTTATGATGAAGACCACATAACATTTTAGTAGCCGTCCTCTGAACTGACTCCATCCTTTTTATATCTTTCTAGTGCCAGCAGGGTAAGAACTGGAGATCACTCCTGCTGCCCCCTAGACCATCATGAAAATGTAATGATATGGGTGAGTGGGTCATGGTCAATGTTCCCTCTAAGGATTGATGAGGTGTGTGCAAAAAAAAATATGCATGAGCGACAAGTTACATACTCCACCAATTTATGAGCAGGCGCGGAGGACATAAGAACATAAGAAGTTGCCTCCACTGAGGCAGACCAGAGGTCCATCTCGCCCAGCGGTCCGCTCTCGCGGCGGCCCATCAGGCCCACTGCCTGAACAGTGGTCTCTGACTAATTTTACCATTTACCTCTAATCCTATCCCTATAACCTTACCTCTACTCTTATCTGTACCCCTCAATCCCTTTGTCCTCCAGGTACCTGTCCAGATCTTCTTTGAAGCCCTGTAGTGTGCTTCTGCTTATCACATCCTCCAGTAGCGCGTTCCATGTATCCACTACCCTCTGGGTGAAAAAGAACTTCCTGGCATTTGTTCTAAACCTTTCCCCTCTCAATTTCACTGAGTGCCCCCTTGTACTTGAGGTTCCCCATAGTTTGAAAAATCTGTCCCTGTCCACTTTTTCTATGCCCTTCATGATCTTGAAGGTTTCTATCATGTCTCCTCTAAGTCGTCGCTTTTCCAGCGAGAAAAGCCCCAGCTTTTTCAGTCTGTCAGTATATGAGAGGTCTCCTATACCCTTTATTAGCTTAGTTGCTCTTTTCTGGACTCTCTCAAGTACTGCCATGTCCTTCTTGAGGTACGGCGACCAGTACTGGACACAGTACTCCAAGTGCGGGCGCACCATTGCACGATACAGTGGCAGGATGACTTCCTTCGTCCTGGTCGTGATACCTTTCTTAATGATACCCAACATTTTGTTCGCTTTCCTTGAGGCTGTGGCGCACTGCGCCGACGCCTTCAATGTTGTGTCTACCATCACTCCCAGGTCTCTTTCAAGGTTGCTCACCCCTAGCGGTGATCCCCCCATCTTGTAAGTGAACATTGGGTTCTTTTTCCCAACATGCATGACCTTGCATTTCCCTATGTTGAAGCTCATTTGCCATTTTTTGGCCCACTCTTCCAGCGTTGTCAGATCTTTTTGGAGGTCTTCGCAGTCCTCCATGGTTTTGACCCTGCTGTATAGTTTAGTGTCATCCGCAAATTTAATAACCTCACATTTTGTTCCTGCCTCCAGGTCGTTAATAAATATATTGATCAGAAGCGGTCCCAGCACCGACCCCTGTGGAACTCCGCTCGTGACCCATTTCCAATCTGAGTAATGGCCCTTTACTCCAACCCTCTGTTTCCTGTCCGCCAGCCAGTTTTTGATCCATCGGTGGACCACCCCTTGCACCCCATGGTTTCATAGCTTCCTTAGCAGTCTTTCGTGTGGTACCTTGTCGAAGGCTTTTTGGAAGTCAAGGTAAATGATGTCTATGGATTCCCCTTTATCCACCTGGCTGTTTACCCCCTCAAAGAAGTATAATAAGTTCGTGAGGCATGACCTGCCCTTGCAGAAGCCATGCTGGCTCGACTTTAGCTGCCCATTGTTTTCGATGTGTTCCCAGATGCTGTCCTTAATCAGCGCTTCCATCATCTTTCACGGGACCGAGGTCAAGCTCACCGGCCTGTAGTTTCCCGGGTCTCCCCTTGAGCCTTTCTTAAAGATGGGCGTGACATTTGCTATTTTCCACTCCTCCAGAATCTCTCCAGTTTTTAAGGATAGGTTCATTTGGCTAAACTCCAAGATTAAAATAGGCGGTCATAAAATTCTCTGGAAACAATGGATCATTGCAGGAATAAGAACTTTAAATGATGTTATTTCAAATGGTAAGCTGCTTAGTTTTTCAAAGCTGCAACATAAATATGGTTTTAATAAGTCACAAAGTTTTAAATGGTTGCAGCTGAAGCAGGCTATTCAGGAGGGGTTCCCTGAATGGAAAGTTCTTGATAATCAATATAGTTTGGAAGTCCTGTGTTTCCAGGCGGATTTCTTGGGTCACCAAGCCGCTAAGTGGTATAAATTGATATATGGTTTTACAAATAAAAAACAAAAAACGGGTCTCAGAGACATTTGGAGCATTGAGATTAAGCATCAAATTTCTGCTTCTCAATGGCCACAAATTTGGTCTTGGAGAATTAGATGTACAGTGTCGGCATCTATGAGACAGACTTGGTTCTTTTTGTTGCATAGAGCTCTTTTGACCCCAGTATGTTTACAAAAGTTTGATAGCTCTAGATCTAATAAATGTTGGCACTGTAATCTAGAAGCAGGGACTTTGGATCATCTAATTTTTTATTGTCCTTGTATTAATGCCTTCTGGAAGTCAATTTGGTCTCAAATTAATTATTTTCTAGAAAATCCAGTTACTCTATCATATGATACAATTTTGTTTGGAACAATGATGAGAGCAAAGAGTCAAATTTCAGCAAATAATAATAAATTACTAATGATTATGACAGGAGTTGCCATTCAGAATATAACTAGAAATTGGAAAGATTATACAAGACTTAACTATACTTTTTGGTGGAATTTGAGCATGGGGCATTGACGCCATTTGTGAAAGCTTCAGGTTTGAAAATAATTCTACATGCAAAATGACACCAGCGCAAGGTTTTAAAATTATAACCAGGATTTATTGAATTATTGGTTCTATTTTCCCATTATTAGATCAAAAGAATAGCATAATTGCTTACGTTGCGCTCATGGGAGATCATCATCGTGGCCAAAGACTGGCCTTCTCACAATGGTCTCGTTTTTCTATCTCATTACAGTCTATTATATAACTTTTGGTTTAGTGACATCATCAAGTTTGACGACCAATAACATTTCTCTGGGTGGTCTTAAAGTTTAGACAAAGAAACATTCCTCCATGTTTAAAAGTTATACAAAGTTTCAGATGATTTCTGAATTAACATTAACATTCAAAAGAATTCACAATTATTAACATGGTAAATTCTCAGTCCTTCCATGCTGACAAGTTCTGAGCCTTAAAGGAAAAAAACTCCTAAGCTGACAGATTCAAATTGCACAGTCTTACACAGAAATCTTACTCAGGAGAAAAGGGGGGGTTAAATCCCCCTCTCCTCTTCCTGAAGCGTGTTTATGCTTATAAAACCATTTATATATCCACAATCATATTTTACATTCATGTCACCACATATCACATTCAGGGGCCCCAAACATTCATAATTTCATTCATATCTTGGCCATTCATACTTCATACATTTTATATCTCAGTTTGGAATATGGAATCTAATATGCTTTTTCTAACTGGTCTAAGCACATCTGTTTTCAATTAGAACCACGAGGCTAAAGGCGGGAAGCTGAACAAAGAACAGAAACTATTCACTGGCACAAGATGCTGACCTAAGACAGGACAGTTATAGTAAAGAACCTAAACTGGACTCCATGTCTCATGTAGTCATGATTTCCACTATGATTTAGCTCAACAGCAAAATACACAAAAAAAACACCATTCTTTTCCTTATATTAATCTTTAGTGTGTTTTTCTTTCTTCTGGCCTTAGCTACATTATATTTAAATGTTTTATTCACCTGTTTTTCGTACGCTTCTATTTGGGCGTGGTCCTTAACTAACACAGATGTTTGTCTAACTAGAATTACCCAGAACCATATGAAAAACTGGCTTTTTGTAGAAAAAAACTCCACAAAAAATACTGCACTTATCATGTCCTAACATCCATTCTCATTTCCGTCCCATAAACAGCACGCTGGCCACGCGCCACGCTTCCATAATCCCCTCTTGGATATTACTGAATTTATGAAGTAATATTCAGAATTGAGCTCGTGGTCTTATCTGTGGCGCTGGGGTTTACTCTGGGTACGGTTCTTCTCATGGATCAGTGTGTCTGTGCAAGTATATTCTTTTAAATGCCAATTAGATAGCAAAAGCCAGAAAAATGTACTACCTAGGCCTGCAACGGCAGGTGCCTAGAAGATCTTACCCAAAGCTTACTTGAATTCTCTAGTGAGAATGCAAGCAAATCCCATCCACTATTCTAGATAAAACCCATCTAAGTGTACATTAATGTAAGTTGCTGTCTAAACCATATCATATAGGAAACTTACCATTCCAGTGGTAGTTAGACAGTGTCTGTTCTAGGTGCAAGTACAGTCCTAGAGCAGAGACGTCTGTTGTTTTATTCATAGAGGTATTCATGAAACTCCAGTACTTTAAAGTTTAAAAGTCAGAAAATTTAGAGAAAGTATAGTTAAAGAGAAATAGAACCCTAGATTTCCCTAAGATAAAGAGAACCTCAGTATTACCTAATTTAATTAGTCCCTATGCTCAAAAGTGTTATGTTATAAAATCTTGGAATTAAATCAATAAAGTGTAAAATAATGCACAGTGTTAAGAAAACCCAAATATATGCTTAATATGGAAATGTACTCATGTGCAGATAATGCATGCACATCAGATATAAGTTTTCTTTTTCTGTGTGTGTTGCAGGAACTCATTTCTCAAATTTAAATTAAAATCATTAAAAGGACTGATGATATCAGCTATTAAACCCAATTAAACAATATTGTGGCACTGTGTTACAGCTTAGAAGCTGCCACTGTGTATAGAAATACAGTCATATGAAATAAAATTTAAAATACAGGATACACAAAATATTTTCTGAGAACAATGCATGAAGACAATGATAAAGAAAATACAGTTATTAATACAATATCAGAATAAGTCTATGAAATTATGCAAAAGCATAATTAAAGTTCAGAAGCCTAATTCAAATGAAGTGATTTAAAGTAACATGGTTTAAGATAAAGTCTGTTTTTTCGTTCAAAATTTTTTATATGAGTCCAGAAATGTCTTTTGCAAATAGTTTTAGCAACTTGTAAGGTCGGAGTCTCTAAATTAATTTCAGTGAAATTTAAATCATGGCTTTAAAAAGTTCATGCTGCAACATTTTCATAATTCAAGCTTGGCTTTTCTGTAATGAAAGGTAAGCACAGCTCATTAGTTGAAGACAAAGGAACACTGAAATTCCCGCCGAAAATTCAGCATCGGAATTTTTCTTTCTCTGTGTTCTCCACAGCTCTAGTGGTGGAATGTGGTACTGCTGGTCAGTGTAAATCCTGGAAGGAAAGCACATGTTCATTAACAAAAGAACAAAGAAAAGAGAAACACATAGCACTTTATCCCCTCTGCAAACAGTACTAATTCTTGTATTGCAGAGTCTTCTGTGTAGAATTGTTGAAAAGATTCAAAGAAGGTTCTTAACTGAAACACAAAACATACAGATTAAATAGACTTTTTTTCAGGGTCCTGTAGTACCAAAATTGGCCACAGGAAAATTTAAACATGCAGACACATTCTCTACATGTTAAAATTAGACTTTCTTCTTTTTTTTCTAACATCAGGGAATTATTCTCAATTTCATATTCTTTATTAGGTTCCTATCCTGAAGAGCTTACTTGTAAAAAGTAAGCAAAATTTCAATTCCGAATTCATCCACTTACATAAAAGTTTATTATAATTGTTCTTTTCCGTTAACCAAGTTAGCAAGCCCTTTGTTTCACATTTATTTCGATTTTCAAAAAAATATAGGTACTTAACCTCTACTTTTGTTAATCTTTTTATTTTAAACTTCCCAATTTAATTTTAAAATGTATTTAAATTTAATTACTCCCTAATCATACATTTCGGACAATGCACAAGTTTAAAAATACTTTATAAACCATGCAGGGGTACAAAAATTCATATTCAAAATTAATTTGAACCCTGAGATAAAAATATAAAGGCAGGGATTTTATTTTTCCCTTATGCACACTTGCCTGCTTTTAAGCATGGTATCTGTTTTTTGGAATAAATCTTTTTCTTTTCCACAAAATTATCCTTTCACTGTTGAATACCAAGTCCAGCAGAATTCTTTTCTCTTCTCTCATCTTCCCTATCGAACTTCTCCATATCAGATCCCTTACAATCAAGGAATTAACATTTCACAAGCTTTCTTTCCACATTCCTGTACATTCGTTCTACAAACTATCTCCCTGCTTTGAAACAGCCAAACATTTAATTTTCTTTTCCTTTTCACTTCACTTTCTCGTTTAAAAATCACTTTCCAATTCCTTCTGATCCTACAGTTCTGTTCTTCCAATATTCTGATAACCTTTTTTAAAATATAAAGAAACAACATACAGGCTACATAACCTCTTTTTAATGCATTCTTTGACATAGCCCTAGGCTACAAACAGCTCTGAAGCTACTAAAGTACCTCAATTGTTCTTAACAGCACAGATCTACACTACAAAAACAACATACACAAACTTTCCGGAACTCTAAACAGCATGCTGGTAAAGTTTTATCAGAGAGAGACCACATTGAATTCACACTACATAAGCTTTTCTTTTTTTTTTTACTACATCGGAAACGGATACATAGGATTCTCATGTCTTGCTAAACTACCAGTTCTCAATAAACCCTTTTAATATGCAAAACAGACTTGCTCCGAGACTTCTCAAAAAAGAAGAATCAAAACTCCATTGCTGCTCCATTCCCTCCCCCTCTTTCCTCCCTCTTCCTGGTAATGAACAAAGGAGAAGCCCGCCTTCAGCTCACGTGTGTGGAAGGCATAGAGGAAGGAAAAAGGTGGGGGTGAAAATCCCCCATTTGCAGCCCGCTCTTTCAAACAAAGGAGACTGAAGGGAACGGGAAGCCATTAACTTTATTTTTCTTTTTCCAGAGACAAGAGAAAAAGTTAGGGCAGAGCAAAAAAACAGAGAGAGACAGAACTGGAGTTTAGAAAGACAGAGCTGAGAAACACAATTTCTTTTTTCTTTTCAAAGTAGTTACTTCAGATAGGCACTGAAAATGCAGAGAGAGAGACAAAGAAAGAGGGGGGGTGCCCTCAGCCCGTTTTTTCAAACAAAAAGACGGGACAGAGGGAAACTTTTCAAAGTCAGATTAAAACAGACAGTTTTCACTTTCACAGAGAGAAACAAGTTAGTTCAGAGACAAAGCTTAGACACACAGCAGGAGAATATATATTTTTTCTTCAAACTCAGTAACTTCTGTTATCAGACAAGCAAAAACTTAATTTTTTCCTTCTTTCAGACAGGCACTGCTCCGTTTAAAAGCCAGATGGAAAAATGCCAGCACTGCAAGGTTTTTTTCTTTCTTTTCACAAGCCATCTTTCTGTTCCACTGGGCTGTTACATTCTTTCTGTGTTACTTTTATTTCTAATTTTTTCTTTTTCTTTTTCCATTAATATTTAATTTCCACTAACTTCATATCCCTCTACCCACAAATTTATGTACAGATATATACAAGCATGCATGCTCCTTACTGTTAAATAATTTTTTTTAATTATTATTAAATTTTTTTTTCTTTTTATTATTTTTAAATTTTTTTTTTTTTTTTTTTTTTATTATTATTATTTTTTTTTTTAAACAGGCGTAATACTCACAATTTTCCAGTTTTCCGGTCCCGTTTTATCTCTAATTTCCGCCATATTCCTGCGCAGCCAGTCAACCTGTGACTACCTTTTGTTACACAACCATGCGAAATCTCTAGAATTTCTATGAATAACCTATAAGCTTTTTCAATGCGTCAAATTAGTTAGTTCCCGGGTTTCGCCACCAATTGAGCATGGGGCATTGACGCCATTTGTGAAAGCTTCAGGTTTGAAAATAATTCTACATGCAAAATGACACCAGCGCAAGGTTTTAAAATTATAACCAGGATTTATTGAATTATTGGTTCTATTTTCCCATTATTAGATCAAAAGAATAGCATAATTGCTTACGTTGCGCTCATGGGAGATCATCATCGTGGCCAAAGACTGGCCTTCTCACAATGGTCTCGTTTTTCTATCTCATTACAGTCTATTATATAACTTTTGGTTTAGTGACATCATCAAGTTTGACGACCAATAACATTTCTCTGGGTGGTCTTAAAGTTTAGACAAAGAAACATTCCTCCATGTTTAAAAGTTATACAAAGTTTCAGATGATTTCTGAATTAACATTAACATTCAAAAGAATTCACAATTATTAACATGGTAAATTCTCAGTCCTTCCATGCTGACAAGTTCTGAGCCTTAAAGGAAAAAAACTCCTAAGCTGACAGATTCAAATTGCACAGTCTTACACAGAAATCTTACTCAGGAGAAAAGGGGGGGTTAAATCCCCCTCTCCTCTTCCTGAAGCGTGTTTATGCTTATAAAACCATTTATATATCCACAATCATATTTTACATTCATGTCACCACATATCACATTCAGGGGCCCCAAACATTCATAATTTCATTCATATCTTGGCCATTCATACTTCATACATTTTATATCTCAGTTTGGAATATGGAATCTAATATGCTTTTTCTAACTGGTCTAAGCACATCTGTTTTCAATTAGAACCACGAGGCTAAAGGCGGGAAGCTGAACAAAGAACAGAAACTATTCACTGGCACAAGATGCTGACCTAAGACAGGACAGTTATAGTAAAGAACCTAAACTGGACTCCATGTCTCATGTAGTCATGATTTCCACTATGATTTAGCTCAACAGCAAAATACACAAAAAAAACACCATTCTTTTCCTTATATTAATCTTTAGTGTGTTTTTCTTTCTTCTGGCCTTAGCTACATTATATTTAAATGTTTTATTCACCTGTTTTTCGTACGCTTCTATTTGGGCGTGGTCCTTAACTAACACAGATGTTTGTCTAACTAGAATTACCCAGAACCATATGAAAAACTGGCTTTTTGTAGAAAAAAACTCCACAAAAAATACTGCACTTATCATGTCCTAACATCCATTCTCATTTCCGTCCCATAAACAGCACGCTGGCCACGCGCCACGCTTCCATAAATTCTATATGTTATATTTATAAAATGGAACGAATTCTTGCTATGCAAAAAGGAAATTATAACAAAGTTATAATTAAGAATAGTTAAGTTTAAAAAAATTAAGTATAGTTAAGTTTTTTTAAGTTCAATGAGTTTTTATTAAGGTTTTACAACAAAACAGAAAATAATACAGATGTGTAACATCAAAACATTGCATTAAGACGCATATTGAATCATAGCAGATCCGTAAGTTTAAAAAAATTTGGGGGCCATTGATTGAATATTCGAATGATTAGACACTTTTTTTTTTTTATAGAAGAATAATATGATATGGGATTGGGAGGGTATAATGTGTGAGATTCAAATAAAATGTTGATATGTGTGGAAGGGAAGGGGGAGGGGGATAATATAAGATTTAATATTATATGAATTATACAAGTGAATTGTATGAATATTGAATGATTATTGTATACTTGTTATGAGATATGAAAATGAATAAAGAATTTGAAAAAAAAAAAGGATAGGTTGCATATCTGTCGAAGTGGCTCAGCTATTTTGTTCCTTAGTTCCTTGAATACCCTTGGGTGAATGCCGTCCGGACCTGGCAATTTGTCGCTCTTTAGCCTGTCTATCTGCCTGAGGATATCCACCTTGCTCACCTCAAGTTGAACCAGATTTTCATCCTGATTTCCTTTTATGATCTCCTCGGGTTCCGGAATGTTGATTGTGTCCTCCCTTGTGCCCGTGAGATTGTGGGAGGGTTAAATACTCAAAACTTAGAAGAATAACAATTTACTTAAAGTTTTTGCTTTGCCAGCTTTCTGGTATCATTACATACAGTGGCGTACCTAGCATATGTAACACCCGGGGCCCATCATTTTTTGGCACCCCCCACCCCATCTGTACGAAAAACATGATTTTTAGTAACAAGCCACATGTCACACATGAATACCTAGGAAAAGGCAACATCTTACATATTGCAGTGAGCAGTACATCAATACACCCATTGTAAAACTAAACAAGCCAAACCAGCACAAATCAATCCTACACCGTCAATCCTAACAGAAAACCATGTCTTTCGAACACACAGAACACAGAAAACACCTTCGCCTAGTATGGAATATGTCATCACAAACTAATCCCTCCCCCTTTTACAAAACTGTAGTGTGGATTTTAGCCACGGTGGTAACAGCTCTGATGCTCATAGAATTCTGAGCATCAGAGCTGCTACCACCACGGCTGGTGCTAAAAAACGCTCCACAGTTTTGTAAAAGGGGGGATAAAATAGAAATACACAGCTTCAACGCTCTAGCTCAGGGGTGCCCAAACTTTTTGGGCTTGCCAGCTACTTTAAAATGACCAAGTCAAAATGATCTACCAACAATAAAATTAAAAAACACAAAGCACACTATACGCTGAGAAAATGTTAATTATCATTCCTATTCTGGGTTTTTTTTCAAAGAGGTCAAGACAGATGACTCTATGCATTGTCACCTCAGTAACAACCATACAAAAATAGACAAATATACCCCCCTTCATTTTTATTAAACCACAATAGCAATTTTTAGCGCAGGGAACTGCGCTAAATGCCCAGCGCTGCTCTCGACGCTCATAGGCTCTCTGCGCTAAAAAACACTATTGCAGTTTAGTAAAAGGGGGTCATAGTGCAAAATATAGACAACATATATAAATTCAGACACATTTTGATCACTAAATTTAAAATAAAATCATTTTTCCTACCTTGTCTGGTGATTTCATGAGTCTCTGGTTGCACTTTCATCTTCTGACTGTACATCCAATCTTTCTTCCCTTCTTTCAGCCTGTATGCTTCCTCTCCTCCAGACCTCATTCCCTCCCCTAACTTTTTCTTCCTCTCTCCCTGCCCTTTCTTTCTTTTTTCTCTCTTGATGCCCCCTTTCTTTTTTTCTGTTTCCCTTCTGTCTCCCTGCCTACCCCCTTTCTTTCTTTCTCCCTACCCTCCACAAAGCCACTGCTGCCACCATTGGGGGAAACAGGCCACAAAACCACCACTGCGGCTGCCCCAAGCTCTCTTTGCTTCCCACCATCGGGCCGACCAGCATTCCCCCGACGTCAATTCTGCCGTTGGAGAGGAAGTTCCACCCAGCCAGGCAGCAATTGGCTGGCCCGAACTTCCTCTCCAACGGCAGCCTTAGGGGGGGGTGCCCAGCCGGCCAGATCCAGACCTGTCCGGCTGTGCACCCCCCTAAGACTGCACCCGGGGCGGATCTCCCCCCTTGGTACGCCACTGAAGACGTGGCAGCGGCTCCTCTCATGATCCCCACCTGCGTTGAAGTGCATCGGGGATCTTACTATGCAGTCCTCAGTTTCCCACTGCAGTATTTTAGTGAGTGACAAGAGAAAAATTATGAGCGACGCCAATGAAAATAGTGAGCGATTGCTCATGAGCTCAGCTTAGAGGGAACATTGGTCATGGTGGGTACTAGAGTTTTCTAAACCTGAGGGGTGCCCTTTGAGGTAGGCATTACACCTGGGGTGGGGGTATTGGAGGGGCCACTATTGAGGGGCACCAAGATGGGGGGTTACTATTAAGGGAAGACCTTGATAGAGTTGTACCTTGATGGGAAGACTAGGGCTTGGGTGGTGCCTCTTTAAGAGATGACCCTGAATCATCAGACCACAGCTTGGCAGTAAAGTAACTGCATCTAAGTGCTGGGATATTTTGCCATAGTTTAAGGACCATAACATAACTTATAATGGGCATCTGGTGTTCACTGCAAGTCACGTTATAGAACTTAGAGCTCCTTTTACAAAGTCGTAGTAGAGGTTTCTATCATGGATTGGCGAAGTAAATGCTCTAAGAATTCTATGAGTGTCAGAGCATTTACCTCATCGACCCACGGTAGAACTCTCTACTTCAGCTTTGTAAAAGCCAGCATTAGTAATGAGCTAATGTATATCAATTTGCATATTTTACATCTCTTTATCACATAGGGTGACTGAGTTACCCATTCTAGAAGGGAAACATTTTGGTCAGTCCCAGTTTTAAAATTACATCCCAAAGCAGTGTAGTATTTATAGTCCATGAATCTGTCCATTGAAATCAGTTCTGCAGGTCCCATAATGCACCAGTATGAAGTTGGCAGAAATTCAGGGCTGGCCAAAGAGTCTCCCTTCTGGAATGGGTAACCTCATCACCCTAATGAACTAACTTGCTGTGACTTACATATTGCCCTGGTTAAATTTCACCCACAAATAACACAACTTAAAATCCTAATGCAGCTTGATAACTTTTTCTCAGTTAGAAATGAATTTGCATTTGTGATTTTCTAAAGTTTTTTTTCTGCTCTAGAGCTTTTGTATCAGACTTCAGAAAAACTGTTGTCAGTTTCAGAACTGGTATCTGTGCACTTTCTGAATAATCATACTGGAGGCAAGATAAAGCACGCATATGTTGCAGGTCTCCATTTTTCTGTTTCTTCCCCTTTCCATCTTTGCAGCACTGAGAAAAGCCAATTTTATTTGACTATGCATGCATTCAGCTGTGGTGTACCATCCTGATTATTTCTCCATAGTTCAAAACTATTCTTTTTTATTTTAATAAAGTTGTTTGTTGATGCTTAAAAATACTGAATGTTTAAACAACAGAAAAAAACATGATTGAAATGAGTGCCTGGAGCTGTCTTCCTGAAATATCTCGTAAGTGATTATTCTAATATAGTATAGAAGTGAGCTGTAGTATTTTGTTAGTGTTCTATGCTAATGGTAAGCCTTACTAATTTTACTGATTTTTAAAAAAAATCATTGGAATATTTGTTTCAGTTGTTACTATACCTTTAATAGTACCTCTTTTTTATTAAAATATTTGCCTTGTTGTTTTTTATTTGCCCCCTCCTTTACAAAGCCACGCTGGTATTTTTAGCACCAGTCATTGCGGTAACAGATTGGATGCTCATTACTTTTCTTATTATGTGATAACTCCCCATAGATTTATATAGTTTGTATTCCAGTCCTGTGTACCTTATTCTTTGTCTGTTCTATTTAAAGATGCATAATGCGGCTGCTATTATTGTAATTTAAATTTATGGTTGTGAGATGTATCAACATATCTATTGATAATTGTCATCTATCTGTCTGTCCCATCAAAAGATGTATGATGTGTTTATTAAATCTGTAATTTAGACTCATGGCTGTGTGATGCACTAACATATCCATTGATAATTGTTCTTAGTCAGATATCTACCTTAATAATTATGATTTGTATATTTCTTAATTTATTCACGTATTAACCTTTGCATGTAGGGTTTTTTTTATAGATACGTTACTACTTATTTTAATTATTTTATATATTTTATGGTAATGTTGGGTTTCAATTCATTGATGTATGTTATAGATACAATTTTTATGTAACGTTTGTCCATTTTGTATTATTTTATATGAAACAAGATTTAATATGTCTTATTATATAGAGTTGACGTCTGCATATTATCTTACACTTTTATGATCATTTTGCTTTTCTATTCTATAGATGCTACTCTACAATTTTTTGTGACTTTTTTTGTTTTCCTTTTTTACCATGGTATGCATTTTATCTTCTGTTATTGTTAATGTATTTTTTCACAAATCTCTTTTTGTCTTTCTCTTGTTCTTTTCTTATGGGTCATGTTTTTTCATGTGTTTATCTCTGTCTCTATTTCTTTTTTACTGTTAGTAATGTATTTATTGTATTATTGATGTTCTTTATCTTACTAAAGATCACTTATTCTGTTGTGCATGCAGAAAATTGCATGCTATTGTCATTTCATTCTTTTTTAATTTATTTATTTTTTAATATGCACACTTGTCCTCTTGTATTTATCACTATTTTGGATAACATCGTTTAAACATTACCATGTTGTTTTTAAAAATTTTTTATTTTTAATCTTTTATTATGTGTATAATTGTTGTCTCACATTTTTTAATAATAAATTTTATATTATATTTGAGCCTAATAGGACCCCTGACGAAGGTTTGTCCGAAACACGGACCGTGTCGGGTCCCTTGATTGGTAAAAAAGTTTGCATATAATTATTTTGTCACAATAAATTTTGCCTATGTCTTGAACAGATCTGCAGTTCTGTTTTGTTTCCCCTCCTTTACAAAGAACAGATTGGATGCTCATTGGAAGTCAAGCATCAGAGCTGTTACCACAGCGGCCAGTGCTAAAAATGCTAGCGTGGCTTTGTAAAGGAGGGGTTTATTTAGGTCTTTTTTGGATTTTTTTTTTTTTACTATCTTTATTATGAGATGCACAGATAAATATATGCAGACAAATGTTAAGATAACATTTATAGATTTTGTACCATGTTAACTGTACAGTATAACAGCTGTATTGATTGAAAAGTAATGAGACTTGTTCTTTTTTTTTTATTCATAATCAGATGATTCACAGATCTGAACAAGTAGCATCCTTCAAATTGAATACATGTTTTGCAGTGTTTCAAAATCTATTCAAAGACATCAGTAGACTGCTTTGCAACATTACTTCTAGCTTTGCGGTTGTGGCCTTTTTGTCACTTTGAACAGTGTTCTTGGATGCATAGAAAGAGGAACGGTTAGCAATGCAGAGAAAAGGAGTGAGGGTATGGAATGAAAGTAAAAGGGGATAGACAGGCATAATTCAAGAAAAAAAAAAGTTAGAAGTATGGATGATAGATATATGAACCAGATTTCTAATGGAAGTTGTGTAGAAAACCACATTATTTGAATTTAAGAAATCATGAGATAAAAAATTGTTGAAGGAAGAAGGGGATGAGCCACATAGCTTTTATTTTTTAAAAATACCATCAATGTTTTTTTTAAATCACAGATCACTGCCAATTATGTTAAACTTGGATATTCAATTCCACGGCCAGGTCAAATAAATGTACTGCTATATTACATGGCCAATGCAGCACTAATTAAAAAAAAAAAAAAAAGATTCATGAGGTGATATGGGAAGTTATAGACTGGTAAGCTTTATATTGGTGCTAGGTACAATGATAGAGAATAATATAAAGAACAAAATTACTACATTTGTGTATTGCACTGTTTAATATTTGGACAATCAATCAATAAAAAAAAAGAAAATTACTGAGCATTTACATAGGCATGGATTTATGAAACATGGATTTTGTCAAGAGAAATATTGCCTCACCAATTCTCCACATTTTTTTGAAGAGGCATATAAACATGTGGATGAGCTAGTCAACATTGTATGTCTGGATGTCCAAAAGGCATTTGACAAAGTACTCATGAATGACTCCTGAAGATATTGGAAAGTCATGGAACAGGAAGTAGTGTCCTATTGTGGATTAAGAACTGATTAACATATAGAAATAGAGAGCAGGGTTAAATGTTCAGTATTCTCAGTGAAGAAGAGTAGATAGTGAGGTTCCCCAGGGTTCTGTGCAGGGACCTCTGCTTTTTAGCATACTATATTTTTTTATGATCTAAAGATGGTAATAACTAGTAAAATCATTAAATTTATGGTTTATTTTATTTAATATATCACCCTTCCTTATACAATAACAGAGCGGTTCACATAATCAAATTTGTTGATGACACAAAACTATCCAAAGTTGTTAAATCACAAGAGGATTGTGAAAAATTACAAGTACACTTTATGAGACTGGGCATCCAATTAGCAGATGGCATTTAATGTGAACAAGTGCAAAGTAATGCATGTACGAAAGAGGAACCCAAACTATAGCTATGTGATGCTACTGTATTTTTCTTAGACCCTAACCTAGCTACTATACAAATTTTTTTTAAAAAAAGTTTCAAACAGAAATTGTATCAGGAATCATCATATACTTTATTTCCCTAAATGTCATTAAGATGGTCTAAAATGACCACCACTCCATCAAATGTCTGTGAAAATGAGCTTCTCCAGGCAGTTCATTGATTTGAGTTCATCCACAGATGACTATAATATGGCTCTTGCAATTCTATTCTTGCTAATATCAATAAAGCCAATGAAGCGCTCACAGATGCAGCTATCAGTATAAACATATCATAGCCCTACTTAAAACGGAAAATAATTGCTGACTTGAAAAGATTCATTAACAAGGATAGCTAACATTTTTCACTCTGTTTATATCATCCTTAATTTCTGACTTTATAACTTCACTAACTAGATAAAATCATATTTTCAAAATGTTTTATATGCAAATATTATCTATCTATGAATGTCTACATCAGTGTCTCTCAAACTGTGTGTCAAGACAAAGTAGTGACCTCGAGAGATTCCGGGTGTGCCATGAGAGATTCCAGTATTTTACTTCATTTTGAAAATTCCTTTAAGCATACACTAGAATAGATGACACGTATGTTGTGTATGCAAGAGTCTGTCAATGTTATGAGAGTTTGCATGTGTAAGGATACAACTGCCCAGACAAGCATCATTCTTTGATGTGATTGGTCCTTGAAAACTAATGGCAAGTAATTTTAGTTTTATTTTTTTATGCAATAGTTATCCTAACTTGAGCAACAAAGCAATCAAGGCTTTGTTACTGTTTGGATCTTCTTATCTTTACAAACTTGGATTTTCAGCTCTGATAGAAATTAAATTGAAACAAAGAGAACTGCAGATGGTGGATGATGAAATGCGTGTTTGCATGTTGACTATCAAGCCGCATTTTGAGTTAATTTGCACTCAAAAACAAGCACATCCATTGCATTGATTAACAATTATATTCTATCTACTTTAGTTTCATCATTGTTACAATTACCCAAGCATAGCTTATAGAACTGTAAAAAAAAAACAACATATGGTATTTTTAAAGTCTATGTGGTAAATACAGAAGCATGTCCTGCATCTGCCCTACATTCAGTGCATAGAACATACAGTTAAAACATGGACATCACAATATGTGCCAGGGCTGATAGCACAGGCCATCTGCTTATCAATTCAGCCATATAATGCGATGGCCATGTGTTAAATGCTGTACCATCCATTCCTGATCACCGCCCAATGACACATCTCTCTCTCCTATGTTGGATTCCCTTGACAAACCCAACACCTCCTTGTTCAGGGCCTACTTCCTTAGACACAAGACTCTGCCCACTGACTCTAAATCCTGTATTACAACACTGGAACCTATCCCCTCATTGCTCTGTCCTCCCCCTACCCTTCAATTCCTCCCCCCCTCCCCCCCAAGGACATACCAGGAGCAGCATTGGTGTTTTAGTGGATCCTAAACAGCAGTGATTCCCTTCTGCCTGGACTCAAAATGGTGTAGATCAGTGGTCTCAAACTCACAGCCCAGAGGCCACATGCGGCCTGCCAAGTACTATTTTGAGGTTCTTGGTGTTATAAAAAATTATTCTTTATGGAAAACTTGTGTCTTAAGTGTCCGGTGGTCACGTTCTGGAATGTTGCCCGCCTGACTGCTGTAACCTCAAGCAAGCGCTTTCCTGTATCTGTACACGATTGTCCTCTCCACTCCACCCCACAATCGCGTGCAGATGCAGGAAAGCGCTAGCATGAGGTTACAGCAGTCAGGTGGGAAACATTCCAGAATGTAAGGTAACCTTTAGAGGCATAGTAACATAGTAGATGACGGCAGATAACGATCCGAATGGTCCATCCAGTCTGCCCAACCTGATTCAATTAAATTTTTTTTTTTTTCTTCTTAGCTATTTCTGGGCAAGAATCCAAAGCTTTACCCGGTACTGTGCTTGGGTTCCAACTGCTGAAATCTCTATTAAGACTTACTGCAGCCCATCTACACTCTCCCTGCCATTGAAGCCCTCCCCAGTCCATCCTTCACCAATCGGCCATACACAGACACAGACCGTGCAAGTCTGCCCAGTACTGGCCTAGTTCAATATTTAATATTATTTTCTGATTCTAAATCTTCTGTGTTCATCCCACACTTCTTTGAACTCAGTCACAGTTTTACTCTCCACCACCTCTCTCAAGAGCGCATTCCAGGCATCCACTACCCTCTCCATAAAGTAGAATTTCCTAACATTGCCCCTGAATCTACCACCCCTCAACCTCAAATTATGTCCTCTGGTTTTACCATTTTCCTTTCTCTGGAAAAGATTTTGTTCTACGTTAATACCCTTCAAGTATTTGAACGTCTGAATCATATCTCCCCTGTCTCTCCTTTCCTCTAGGGCAGGGGTGTCCAATGTCGGTCCTCGAGGGCCGCAGTCGTTGGGTTTTTAGGATTTCCCCTAATGAATATGCATTGAAAGCAGTGCATGCACAAAGATCTCATGCATATTCATTGGGGAAATCCTGAAAACCCGACTGGACTGCGGCCCTCGAGGACCGACATTGGACACCCCTGCTCTAGGGTATACATATTCAGGGCTTCCAGTCTCTCCTCATACGTCTTCTGGTGCAAGCCTCCTATCATTTTCGTCGCTCTCCTATGGTCCGCCTCAAGTCTTCTTACTTCTTTCGCCAGATACGGTCTCCAAAACTGAACACAATACTCCAAGTGGGGCCTTACCAATGACCTGTACAGGGGCATCAACATCTTCTTCCTTCTACTGACTACGCCTCTCTTTATACAGCCCAGCATCCTTCTGGCAGCAGCCACTGCCTTGTCACACTGATTTTTCGCCTTTAGATCTTCGGACACTATAACCCCCTCCCCGTCCGTGCATATCAGCTTCTCTCCTCCCAGCATATACGGTTCCTTCCTATTATTAATCCCCAAATGCATTACTCTGCATTTCTTTGCATTGAATTTTAGTTGCCAAGCATTAGACCATTCTTCTAACTTTTGCAGATCCTTTTTCATATGTTCCACTCCTTCTTTGGTGTCTACTCTGTTACAAATTTTTGTATCATCTGCAAAAAGGCACACTTTTCCTTCTAACCCTTCAGCAATGTCACTCACAAACATATTGAACAGGATTGGCCCTGCAGATTGTGCATGTGTCCGGTGCTGGAGGAGGTGAGAGCTGAAGGCAGTTGTGGACGCAACCGCCGGACACTTAAGGCACAGGTTTTCCAAAATAGTTGGTCCAAAATCTTGTCTCTTGCAGTTGATACTTTGATAGTTTTTCTACTTTCTACATGTTGCACTGCTTTAAGCTGTGTATAGCTGAAATTATCAGAAGTAATTAAGGAAAGATTTATAAACTATAACGAGTTTTACCTCATGCAAAGTTGTCATTTCTTTAATACATTACATTAGGGATTTCTATTCCGCCATTACCTTGCAGTTCAAGGCAGATTACAAAAGAATTATCCAAGATGTATTACAACAAGAACTTACAAAAAAAAAAAAAAAAAAATTGGTCATTTTCAAAAAGAGTGAGAAATGGGTAAGGTTATTTGTTTGGGGTAGTTGGCTTTAGTGAGAGGTGGAGTTTGAGATTTGCGGTATTATTTCTTTTTTCAGAGTTTTCTTGAAGAGTATGGTCTTTATTTCTTTTCTAAAAGTCTTGTAGTCGAGGGATGCTGTCAGTAGATTGGCGATTTGGTTGTCTAGTTTGGCTGCTTGAGTGGCCAGGAGGCCATCATATAGTTTTTTCTGTTTGACCTCCTTAATTGGGGGGTATGAGAATGGGGTGTGAGTTTTCCTATGTCTGGTTGCGGTGTTGTGGATGAGGCGGTTATTCAGGTAGTTTGGACTGTCTCCGTATAAAGTTTTAAATAGTAGGCAGTAGAATTTAAATTGTATTCTTGCTGGGATCAGAAGCCAGTGCGATTGGAGATATGCTTCTGTAATATGATCATGTTTCTTTAATGAGTAGGTGAGTCTTAGTGCTATGTTTTGGATAGTTTGTGGTTGTTTTGTTATGGTTGTAGGGCATGGGAGGTAGAGGATATTACAGTAGTCAAGTAGGCCTAGTATTAAGGACTGAACTATGAGCTGGAATTGAGTTTTCTCGAAGAATTTCTGAACTTGTCTTAAGTTTCTCATGACTTTTGTATTGTTTTATTGATTTGCGGTTGCATGGTGCAGCATCTGTCGATAGTTATTCCTAGCAGTTTTAGGGTGGTTTGTATGGGGTAGTTGATTGCGTTGATTTCAATGTTGGTTATGGTTGGTATTTTGTTGTTTTCTAGGAGGATGAATTTCGTTTTATCTGGGTTCAATTTCAGTTTGTGATCTTTCATCCAGGTTGCTATTGATTTTAGCATTTGGTATATTGTGTTCGTCATGGAGAGTTCAGGTTGATCGAAGGGTATGAGAATGGTAATGTCATCGGCATAGCTGTAGGAGGTTATGCCTTGTTTGTCCAGGTGAGAGCTGAGGGAGGCTGTATAGAGATTGAAGAGAGTCAGGGGATAGAGGGGATCCTTGGGGAACTCTGCAGGGGTTTGACCAAGGTTCAGATTTTTGTTTGTCTGATTTTACTCTATAGGTTCTTGATTTAAGGAATCCTTCAAACCATGTGTATACTTTATCTGTAATACCTATTGTATCCAGGATTTGTAGTAGAATGTTATGGTCCACCAAGTCGAATGCAACAGTAAGGTCTAGTTATATGAGCATCATTTTTTTCCTGTGCTGAGATGTTGTCTGGCTGTGTCCAAGAGAGATCCTAGTAGTGTTTGTGTGCTGAAGTTGTTTCTGAATCCAGATTGTGTGGGATGGAGTATGTTATGGTTTTCTAGGTAATTGGAGAGGAATTTGGCAACTAGTCCTTCTATTATTTTGACGTAGAGTGGAATAGAGGCAATGGGTCTGTAGTTGGCTGTTTGGTCTATCGGTCCTTTGGGATCTTTGAGGATCGGGGTGATGATGATTTTGCTGAGGTTGGTAGGGTAGTGGCCGTTTATTAGCGAGATTTGTATCCAGTTTAGAAGAAGAGCGCGGAATTTTGTGCTGGATGTTTTTAGGAGATATGGTGGACAGTTGAGGTCACAGGATGCATGGCTGTATTTTTTGTAGTATTTGTTGAATTCGGGCCATTGTATGTTGGGGAATTGAGACCATATTCTATCTGCTGCAGTAGAATCTCTATCTATGGGGAGAATTGTGAATTCGTTAGGATGAGTAGAGGTGTCATTGAGGGTAGCTCTTGCATTGGTAATTTTATTTTGGAAGTGTTCTGCTAATAGAGTGGCTGTGGCTATTTTTTTCTGCAGCCCTCCAAGTATCTACAAATCTAAAATGTAGCCCTATAAAGGGTTTGAGTTTGAGACCTCTGGTGTAGATGATCCCTAACTGTCATCCTTCTATATATGGGGGTTTTGGATAGAGAGGTTTCCCATCTCCTAAGCTCTGGGATACTACAAATTTCTATTCTTCCTGTTGTTTTATTTTTAATGAATCTTTTGATGTCTATTTAAGCCATGCATCCTTGCATATTATTAGATTATAGTTTGTAATGTAATGCACTGTCATATATGGATAATACTGTATGTAATGGCAAATTATAATGAAAAGGATTGAAATGAAATAAATAAAATTAAATCAACCAAACTGCAGAGCTTGCAAGGGAAGGAGGAAGCATTGTGAATTACTCTGGAAAATGGAATAGAACATCTGCATATATTGGTGTGATACAGACCTCACTCACAGGCATAAGAAATTGAAAACATTCTCAATTTTGCTATTAAAAGCAAAGTGCTATTGTTAAGCTCATTTAAATGTAAGGAATAGGTAAGGTGACACATTCTTTTCAGAAACAACTGTTCCAGTAACAACACCAGCCAAGGAATTTAACATTAAAATATAGATTGAATTAGAATAATTATAAATATATATTTAAGGGGCCCATTTACCAAAAAAAACAATAGAGAGTGGCCTTAGCATGACCTTTATGTTCACATAGAGGGGCATTTTCGATAGAACCTCTCAGTTCAAGGTTGAATGTTTTGGGCAAGACATCCACAAACCCAGCAGAAAATAATGTCCATTTTCAAAACTGCCTGATTTTCAAAACTCTTTTATTTTTGAAAATGACCTATGTATAAGTTTTGGTCTTTAGGACGTCTATCTTTCTTGGCCATTTTCAAAAATAAAAATGTCCATATGAAAAATGCACAAAAGCAAGTTTTGTAGACATACCCAACTACCTTGTCTGATCGTGGCAGAGGAATCCCCATCATTCGAGCTGGTTTTGGGGATTCCTGCCGGTTCAGCTAATGAGGATTCCCCCTGCCAGGATCAGCTGAGCTCTATATTCCTCCACCCACATCCCCCTAATATCCTTGGACCCCCCAACATCCTTGAACCCTCCCTGACATCCCCACATCCAACATGTCTGGACCAACCAAGAAGAGAATGTTGTGGATATGGTTCAATCAATGATCTGAAACAATATCAAAATATATAATTTTGTTTCTGCAAATTGGCACAGTGGCAAAATAGTGCTCCAAATTTAGGAAGTTGGTTGCTTGGCCTGAAAATGTTTCAGCACCTCGTCATAATATATAGGGACATCTGAACCTGGGACTTTTTATGTGGCATTTACTACTGTACATCTTAGAAGTGCCCCTCTGCTATGCTCAGCTGTCCCAATAGTTTGCTAGGAATGCAGGCTGCATGGACATCGGGAAAGCTTGCTTTTCTTTTATTTTTCATGTGGACATCTTTATATTTGGGAATGGCCAAAACAGATAGACGACCTGTAAACGGGGACGAAGTGTGAAGTTATTAAATTTGCAGATGACACCAAAGTGTGAAGTTATTAAATTTGCGGATGACACCAAACTCTGCAGCAGGGTCAGAACCGTGGAAGAATGTGAAGACCTGCAAAGGGACCTAAAGAAACTGGAAGAGTGGGCAAAAAAATGGCAATGCGCTTTAATATAGAGAAATGCAAGGTCATGCATATAGGGAAAAAGAACCCGATGTTCAGCTACACAATGGGGGATCATTGCTAGGGGAAAGTAACCTTGAGAAGGACTTGGGTGTACTGGTGGATACAACAATGAAATCATCGGCACAGTGTGCAACAGCCTCAAAGAAAGCAAACAGAATGTTGGGTATCATTAAGAAGGGTATCACGACCAGGACGGAGGAAGTTATCATGCCGCTGTATCGTGCAATGGTGCACCCGCACCTGGAGTACTGTGTCCAGTATTGGTGGCCGTACCTCAAGAAGGACATGGCAATACTTGAGAGGGTCCAGAGAAGAGCGATGAAACTGATAAGAGGTATGGAAAACCTTTTATACGCTGATAGGTTAGAAAGGCTGGGGCTCTTCTCCCTGGAAAAGCGGAGACTTAGAGAGACATGATAGAAACCTTCAAAATCATGAAAGGCATAGAGAAGGTAGACAGGGACAGATTCTTCAGACTATGGGAACCACAAGTACAAGGGGGCACTTGGAGAAACTGAAAGGGGACAAGTTTAGAACCAATGCCAGGAAGTTCTTCTTCACCCAGAGAGTGGTGGACACATGGAACGCACTCCCGGAGGTTGTTGATAGGGCAGAGCACGCTATTGGGATTCAAAGAAGGATTGGATAAATTCCTGAATGATAGGGAGATTGAGGGGTACAGATAAAAGTAGAGATAGGTTAGGAAGAGTATAGATAGAAGAAAAAAGGGGGTTTATAGGGCTAAGTCAAGGAACACCTGACAGGTCATGGACCTGATGGGCCGCCGTGGGTGTGGGCCGCTGGGCGCGATGGATCTCTGGTCTGACCCAGCGGAGGCAACTTCATATGTACTTATGTTCTTATGTAAGGGCCAAAAATTCTAGATACGTTATTTTATTTTTTTTAAAGATAGATGTCTCATAGTTTTGAAAATGAATATTTTCTCTGCTGGATTTCTGGACGTCTTTCCCAAAACATCCAAAAAAAGATGTAGACGTCCTCTTGAAAATGCTCCTCCAAGTGTCTGCAGATCAGTTTTGCATAATACGTGAGGAATGCATTTGCACGTGCTGAGGATATCTAATAAGAACATCCATTGTAGATGGGGGCATGTCCAGATAAGGAAAGGGCCAAAAGAGAAGGGACAGGGACAGCTGTGTGGCAGAAGGAATATGCATTTTAGAAAACAGCACAGTTATACAAGTATCCACTTGGTGTCACAACCCGGGCTCTCTGTGTAACAGACCACCTGGGCTGTGAAAAAATACTGGTCCGGCGTGTCCCCTTTAGCTTGGGGTTCCCTTCAGGCCTGGCAACAGCTATGCTGCGGTTAAACCCCAGTATTGTGGTTAAGGATTTCCCTTTCCAGCCCAAAAGAAGGAAACTTCCACCAAGGTTCAAGTTCTTAGAAAGATTTATTATTCTTGTCCACTGGCCAGACTTTGTGTTTGGGTTCAAAGCACCCTGATTCCCACATAACAATTCAACTGTTTCACAAGTAACAAAAGCAAAGAATTTCAACAGTAAACAAAAATGCAGCTTTTCCTCCAGCAATGGGCCAACAGCCACCTCAGCCATTGCAATTAGGTAAACTTCCAAAGATCTTAACTTCTTGGTCAGTCCTATGCCAGGTAAAGACACGGGTTACAAAGTGGTACAGTATAGCAATACTTTCAGGCAGATTCTTAAGGTAGCTAGTAGCAAAGGCTTAATATTTCAAGATATCTTGCCCTTTTATACAGGCTGAGCAGGTTCTTTGCATTCAGACAGCTTTTGGCCCAAAGAGTTTCTAAATAACTGTCTCTGGTTATAAGTGAAGCAAAAGGTATCAGCTTCTCATCCTTACAGTCCAGCAACTTGTCATAAAAAGAACAGTTCTTAGACACAGGCTGGCTCAGCCTTCAGCATGGCTTCCAGGCACAGCTGCTGCACTGCGCTGCTGCTAATTAGCTGCCTCTGTTCAAACGGACCTCATTGCCCAAACCTCAGCAAAACAAAAATAGAAAAAAAAAAAAAAACGTTTTCTCTGAGCTAATTTTGAAAAGACAAAAAAGCCCAATAGTTTCAAGTTTATTTGTAATTTGATATACCGACCATCACAAGTATCTGGTCGGTTTATAATAATAAAAATTAATTTAAAAAGAAAATATATATATATATATATATATAAGATATTTAAAATTGCATAAATAGCTAAGAGAAAAAAAAAAATGTTATAGTTCATAAGCACGAAAAATGTCTGCCAGCACAAGCCACTTTCTTCTAGGCAAAACATTCCAAAACAAAAACACATTTCAAAGTAATGTCCTCTTCAGAGAGTTAATGGCATAATTCAGCATACTCACATTTACAGCAGTTGATTTCTATCAATTCCAACTAAGTTCTGGTACACTCTCTGTTGCTTCAGAATACATAACTTCCAAAGTATTCACCTGTCCCAGTCCTCCAGCCTCTCACAGTCTGGCTGGGAAAAGAAAATCCTCTTCTGCTGAGCACTTCCCAGCTCCTCCTTCCTCTCTCCTCTGACTCTCTCCCTGGCAGTGGCGTACCTAGGGTATGTGGCACCCGGGGCCCATCATTTTTTGACACCCCCCCCCCCCCCCATGTAAATTTTTTTTTTTTTTTTTTTTTTTTGCAATAACCATGAAATTGAATAAATGGTCAGAATAGAAACAGGCAGTGAAAATTTTCTTTTATTGAACCTCATATATGTAACCATTATTCCAAACATAACATAACATAAATTATGTCTAAATTGTCATGACATCAGAAGTACATATGGAGTAGTTGCAGGTGATGCTTGGGACAGTTCTGATTGTGTTAGTTCGGTTTTATGTGTTTTTTGAATAGAAGGGTTTTTATTTCTTTTTGAAGGTTTTGCAGTCTGTGGTCGATGTCAATTGGTTGTAGAGTTGGGGGTCGAGTGTTGCAGCTCGAATGGCTAGGATGTTGTCGAACAGTTTTTTTCTTTTGACGTTTTTGGTTGGAGGGTGTGTGAATGGTGCGTGAGTTCTCCGATGTCTGTTTGAAGTGGATTGAATTATTTAGCTGAAGAAATTAGTTACCCCCTCATCCCACACACATTAATTCTCTTCCATTTTTGTTCCCATTATAAAAAACACTGATAAGTTCCCAGAAAATAAATACATTAAAATAAGAAGTGAAAACAAAGGCCCCTACAGATGAGAACATAACTTAAGAATAGCCTAACTGGGTCAGACCAATGGTCCATCATGCCCAGTAGCCCATTCTCATGGTAGCCAATTCAGGACACTAATACCTGGTCAAAACCCAAAGAGTAGCAACATTCCATGCTACCGATCCAGGGCAAGCAGACACTTCCCCCATGTCTTAATAACAGATTATGGACTTTTCCTCCAGGAATTTGTCCAAATCTTTCTTAAAACCAGCTACACTATCTGCTTTTACCATAACTTCTGGCCACTTCATTTTTAAGTTTAGATCTTTCCTTTCAAACAGAGACCTTGCTAGATGTCAAATACAGCACAAGGTAACTTCACATGGACTTAGCTGTGCAGGAAATGTGAATCTCCTCATACACCCACCATATAGTGCAAAAATGTGCAAAGGTCTGTTTTTTTCTTTCGATCACTACATAGCCTAATGCCACACAAGCAGCGCTGTTACAAACATATTCTGTAGGTCAATGCTAAGGATAACAAAGTTTCCTTCCTTAGACCAGAAGGAGATAAACCACTGGAAGAGATCCCAAAACAACACCCAAAGACCCACTCAGTGTGTGAACCAGTTGAGTGGAGTGGACTAACTGGGGGGTGGAAATGGGCCCGGAGTTTGCTCAGCAGAATTTCCCAGACCACCTCTTCCTCTCAACACATTGACACGCTGCCACCATCACCACTAGGAACACCTCACTGGGTAGGCCAGCTATGCTATAAACTTTATAAAACACATTATTATATTTTCTTATAAAGCACATATTTTAACTGACCTCTCTGACATCCTCAGCCTTTCCATTCACAAAAATAGAAGGAAGAAAAGTTCCCATTTCCTGCTGTCTCATGTCCCCCGGCCTATACAATATTTTTTTTCTGCAGACCCTTCAAAAGTCTGACCAAATCCTCGTTTCACTTGCATTATAAAGTACTGAGGATGCCATCTCTCCCCAATCCCAGGTCCTAAGGTCTAAGACAGTAGCGCAAACTAATGCTGCCAGATACAGGAAAAAAAAATTTTGATTCGATTCAGCCCTATTGAATTGGTTTTTCAATTCGATTTTCCTGCCCAGTTGGGTGATTTTTTTTCAAAACTCCTGGTGGGTTTTATAGCTTTTTCACCCCCTTTGGCTTCTCCTAACCACACTGGCGCTGTGGTGTAAATAAAATAAAGAAACAAAAAGGACTTTTCCTCTTTCTGTTAAATCCTAGCTCACGTTTGCAGTCCAACACCAGCTCTGGCAGGATACACATTTCAAATCTGACATGTTATAATCACAAAACAGAAAATAAAATTAATTTTTCTACCTTTTGTTGTCTGGTTATATTTCAAATCTTGTTGGTCCAAGGCTCTGGTTTTCTTCTGATAACTTGCTTGCCAGGGTCTCCTTCTTTCTGCATGCTAACCATCCATCTGCCAACTCTGTCCTCCCTTTCCATTTCCCTTCCCTTCCCAGGAAGTCTGGTATCTTTCCTTTTTTTCATCTCCCTCCACAGATCCACCTTTTCTTAAATACCCTTTCATCCGGCATCTCTCCCTCCTTCCCCACCATCCCAGAGTCCACCATCTCTCCCGTTTCTTTTCCTAATTACCCTCCTATCCAGTATCTCTATCCCTCCTCCACACCATCCCTTGTGTCCAATTTCTCTCCCTTTCTGTTCCTTCCCTCCCTAAATCCCATGGTCCATCATCTCTCTCCCTCTCCTCTATTTTCAGACCCATTATTTCTTCCCCCCCCCAAAGTTTGGCATATGCATGTCTCTTTGAACACCCCCTTCCCTCCGTGTACTTCTAAATCATGGTCCCCCCCCAAAGGCCTGTCCCCCCTTAAAGGTCTGCCTGTCCCACCTTGAAGGCCTGCACCCCCCTTGAAGGGCCTGTCCCTTCCCCTTGTAGCTTCTCCCCCCCCCTTGTAGGTCTGTCCCCCCTTGAAGGCCTGCCTGCCTGCCTTTCCCCCCTTGAAGGCCTGTCCCCACTTGAAGGCTTGTACCACCCCCTTGTAGCTTCTCCCCCCCTTGTAGGCCTGTCCCCCCTTGAAGGCCTGCCTGCCTGCCTTTCCCCCCCTTGAAGGCCTGCACCCCCTTGAAGGACTGCACCCCCCCCCGAAGGCCTGCACTCCCTTGAAGGTCTGCACCCCCCCGAAGGCCTGTCCCCCCCTTGAAGGCCTGTCCCCCCCCTTGTAGGCCTGTCCCCCCCCTTGTAGGCCTGTCCCCCCCCCTTGTAGGCCTGTCCCCCCCTTGAAGGCCTGCCTGCCTTTCCCCCCTTGAAGGCCTGTTCCCCCCCTTGAAGGCCTGCACCCCCTTGAAGGTCTGCACCCCCCCCAAAGGCCTACACCCCCCCTGAAGGCCTGCACCCCCCTGAAGGCCTGCCTGCCCCCCCTTGAAGGCCTGCACCGCTTGAAGGTCTGCACCCCCCCCCCCGAAGGCCTGTCCCCCCTTGAAGGCCTGCCTGCCTGCCTGTCACCCCCTCCCCCTTGAAAGCCTGCTTGCCTGCCCGCCCGCCCCACCCTGAAGGCCTGATGCCCCGACCCACCCCGAAGGACTGCTCGCCCCCCTGGCCTCCCCGCACCACCTATGAAGCAGCCGCAGCAGGATCGCGAAGTCAGCGTCAGCGATCCCTGCGCTGCTTCCTGCGCCACGGTCCCGCCCCTCCTCTGACGTCAGAGGAGGGGCGGGATCGCGGCGCAGGAAGCAGCGCAGGGATGCTGACGCTGACTTCGCGATCCTGCTGCGGGCTGCTTCACAGGTGGTGCAGGAAGGTCAGTGGGGCGAGCGGTCCTTCGGGGGTGGCGGGGGACTGAACGGCAAGGCCGGGAACACCCCCTTAGGGCTGGTACCCGGGGCGGCCCGCCCCCCCCCGCCCCCCCCTAGGTACGCCACTGCTCCCTGGCTTCCATTTTAGGGAGCTCAAAACCACAGCCCCTCTGCCTTGGGGGGGGGGGAGGTGAATCAGTTCTCTAGAGCAGTGTTTTTCAACCGCTGTTCCGCAGCACACTAGTGTGCCGCGAAATGTTGCCTGGTGTGCCGCAGGGCCGCCATCAGGGCAGTACTACCAGTCCTGCATTCAGGGGCCCGGAGCTGACAGGGGGCCCGAGGCAGGGGCGCCAGTAGCTCGCCAAGGCAAAGTGAGTCGATCACACAGGACTCACTTTGTCTTGGCGATCTAATCTATCGAGCCGATAAGTCTTCTTCTCCCCGACGTCAATTCTGCAGTCGGAGAGGAAGTTCGGGCCAGCCAATCGCTGCCTGGCTGGGCGGAACTTCCTCTCCGATTGCAGAATTGACGTCAGGGAGAGCATGCGTCGGCGTCGGCTTTGGGGCCTGTTATCCATTGGTGGGTCCTGTTCCCCGATGGCAGCGGCAGTGGCAGTGGCTTGGGGAACGGCAGGGAGAAAGAAAGAAAGGGGGCAGGCAGGGAAACAGAAGGAAAGAAGAGAAACAGAAAAAAAGAAAGAAAGGTCAGGGAGAGAGGAAGAAAAAGTTGGGGGAGGGAATGAGGTGTGGAGGAGAGAAAGCATACAGGCTGATAGAAGGGAAGAAAGATTGGATGCACAGTCAGAAGAAGAAAGTGCAACCAGAAATCACCAGACAAGGTAGGAAAAATGATTTTATTTTAAATTTAGCAAAGTGGAGGCAGTATTACCACAGTTTTCAAAGGAATTTGCCCAAATAACTTAATAGTTAACTGGGTAAATTCCCAGAGATGAAAACTTCCCTTCACTTACTATGCACAGTTCTGAATTTATATCTGCTGTCTATATTTTACAATATGGTCACCTTTTACTAAACCGCAATAGTGGTTTTTAGCGCAGGGAGCCTATGAGCGTCAAGAGCAGCGCTGGGCATTCAGCGCAGCTCTCTGCGCTAAAAACTGCTATTGTGGTTTAATAAAAAGGATGGAGGGTATATTTGTCTATTTTTGTATGCTATAAAAACCAAATACAGAGAGAGACTGACAGCTGTTGACGAAGAGCTACGTGTGTGTCTTTCTTCGATTCCAGCCAGAATATCAGCTTTGTATTCAGCCAAACAGGCCCAGGTTTCGCACTGAATAAAGTATTTTATAATTTTTCACTATTCTGTTTACTTAATATTTCATAATAAAGTAATTATAAAATACTTTCTTTGTGTTTATTTGATTCCTGTTCAAGAGAATTACTTTATATATAGTCAATATAGGCACAGAGTTAAATTTTTTAACATTTTCTAATGGTGGTGTGCCTCGTGATTTTTTTCATGAAACAAGTGTGCCTTTGCCCAAAAAAGGTTGAAAAACACTACTCTAGAGAACTGCTCTGCCAGGAATCCAATTTCCCTGCTCCTCTTTTAAAGGAACAGCAAGCATTTCAGGAACAAGTCTCCTGCCAGGATTTCAAGGCTCTATACAACAAACATTCCCTGTCTTATCCTGGCTATTCCTGAGATGGTCATCACCTGCAAGGTCCAGGGCACTGACCTGGTCAGCTCTTCTAAACTTTACACTTTTCCTAGGAATAAAACCACTGCAGGCAATGAATTTGTTACAGTGGTGATATGTCCTAATGGTTAAAGCAGCTAACTGAGAAGCTAGAGAAGTGGAAGATACTGGTTCAAGGGCCACTTTGGCTTTGGTTTAGAAATTATAAGTAGAGTTATTATTTGGTATACTGAACCATGTTATTGAGAAACACATGGGGGAAGCCACTACTTGCCCTGGATCGGTAGCATGAAATGTTGCTACTCCTTGGGTTTTGGCCAGGTATTAGCGACCTGGATTGGTCACCATGAGAACGGACTACTTGGCATGATGGACCATTGGTCTGACCCAGTATGGCTATTCTTATGTTCTTATATGAGCTAAGTTTAGGACAATTAAGCCATTATAACATCACTGATGAGATTGGCTCTGATGAATAAGGCATTATGACATCACAATCTCAGCTCTGGAATGTTGCTCTCATTGGAGTTCTGGAATTTTGCTATTATTTGAGATGCTGGAATGTTGCTGCTCTTTGGGATTTTGTCAGGTACTAGTGACCTGAATTGTCCATCGTGAGAACAGGCTACTGGGCTTGATGGACCATTGGTCTGACCCAGTAAGACTATTCTTATGTTCTGCTGGTTAAATACTGCTTGTTTGCGTTTGGATAATCATATGATAACTTTTTGTGTACCTTGATGATTTTTAGTGGAGTTGTGAAAGAACACTTGTTTGGACATTGTACCCTGTGCTTTCAAAACTAAAGAACTGACTTAAAGAACTGATTTAAAGAACTGACTTTGACTCTGAGGGGCAGGGATACACTCTCCTATAACATTAGGTTACAATTTTTTTTAGAATTTTTTTCTAAGTGTTGGTATGTATACAGAGTGTTGGATATTCAAGAGACAACAATGAAGGTGACTTATTGGTGCTCAATCACTTTTATTTTACAATAAGATTCAACACAATCGTGTTTCGGCCCACAGGGGCCTGCCTCAGGAGTCTGAATGTATGATTGAGAAATTAATTTATTTTTATTTTTCCTCTAACTCTACTTTTCACTTCTCTATTACCCTCCAGGTACTTTAGTTAGATTGTGAGCCTTCGGGACAGTAAGGGAATTTTTCAAGTACCTTTCTTATTTCTAATCTTAATGTATATTTTCTGTAAACCGCTTAGAACCTAACGGATGTAGCGGTATATAAGAAATAAATTACATTACATTACATAATGTTACAGAGAATCCTAAGCCTTCAATGCTTGTTCTGTAATGTTTGATGTGATTATTTCTATTGATATTGTGGTTATCAATAAATGGTTGCCTGAGAAATGTTATGGTGATTGGCAGCCAGAAACGCAAGTGCTCAGGCAGTGTTAGTACAGTAATACCACAAATCTCAGGTTGCAATGTGTGCTGCTGTCCAACCCAAAACGAAAGTGTATGTAAGCCAGTCTGTTGTCTGGTGGAGATTTTTCAGCCTATGATTGAAGGTGAGCTGACCTGTTTTACGTACCACTTTGGGGTTCTACAGGTTTCAGCTCTTTGAATATGAGGCTTTTTCCCTACCTTGAGTGAAGGCATGGTGTAGTGGTTGGTTCTGTTTTGACTGGATATTTTCTGGAAGTGTGATTGTACATCCAGTCTCCTCTAGTAGTGAAGTGTGAGTATACGGAACCCTCCCAGTACACTAAAATGTATAACTTTATGCTTGCTGGTTTGTTACACATTCGGTAGAGTAGGTTGTTTTTCATTTCACGTAGACCTCACCTCCCAAAAAGAAAAACCCTCCAAATCTTTTTTTTTTTTTTTTTTTTAAATAATTCATAGGTGAAAGGTGAGAATTAAACCTGCAACTTTATGTTCTATGCCTTCATTCATAGGCAACTGTTTTAACTGTTAAGCAATGACTACATGTGGCTAGCTGTATGGCTCTTTTAAACTATAGACGTTCCATGCCCCTTGTTTACAGAATGGTAAAATAACAATAAAATAAGCTGAAGAAATTCATTTAGAAGAAATTAATTTGGTTACATTACATTACATTACATTGGTGTCTTTTGTCCCACCAATACCTTTCAGTTCTAGGCGGTTTACAACAAGAAATTAGCCTGGGCATTCCCAGGGAGATTACAAGGTTGATAGCTATATTATGTGTCGTGATCTGGGAAGGGAATTCACAGGATGGCCTATCAAATTTAGATAGTTTAAACAGTACCTGTAAAGACACACAGAAATGACCATAATACTGGCATGTGTAGGGCCTGGAAATATGTGCTTAAATGCCAATATTCAGCGTATGCACTATTTTTAGGGTTACCCAATTGCTCCAGAAAAATGAGGACAGACTGAGACATCCGGGTTTTACTTCCATTGCTTTCAATAGAAGTAAAACCCAGATGTCTCAATCTGTCCTACTTACTTTCATTTCTTTCAGTGGAATTAAAACTCGCATGTCTCAATCCATCCTCCTTTTTCTGGAGCCATATGGTAACCCTAACTATTCTATAGGATGGCTTCTAAGTGCAACGGTGCATGAGTTTAGTGTGCTGCAGCTTCAAAAATTTTGCGACACACTGGCATAGACAATATTGAGTGCTAACTGGCTACATTTAGTAGGTTATATCTGGAAATACAAATAGACTTAAACCTACCTACCATAGTGCGTCCTCACCTGGAGTACTGCGTCCAGCACTGGTCGCCATACATGAAGAAGGACATGGTACTACTCGAAAGGGTCCAGTGAAGAGTGACTAAGATGGTTAAGGGGCTGGACGAGTTTCCGTACAGCGAAAGATTAGAGAAACTGGGCCTCTTCTCCCTTGAACAGAGGAGATTGAGAGGGGACATGATCGAAACATTCAAGGTACTGAAGGGAATAGACTTAGTAGATAAGGACAGGTTGTTCACCCTCTCCAAGGTAGGGAGAACGAGAGGGCACTCTCTAAAACCATCAAAGACCAAGTAGACTCCTTAATCAAAAAGGGTTTTTTCACTCTCTGAAAACTTCAGTCCATTAGAGCATATTTTGATATGTCAGCATTTAGAATCCTAGTACAATCCCTCGTACTGAGTCAACTTGATTACTGTAACATCGCCTATTTAGCAATTTCCCAAAAGAATATGCAACGATTACAATTAATGCAAAATGCAGCAGTCAAACAGATTTTTGGGCTAAAGAAGTTTGATCATGTGACACCTTATTACCGACAGCTGCATTGGCTACCGATGGAGGCACACGTAAAGTTTAAGTTCACCTGTCTCTGCTTTAAAGAACTATACGGTCTAGCCCCTAAATACATAACTGACTTTTTTTCCTTCTCAGCCAACAGGCATAAAAGAAGCTCACATTTGAACTTCGTTTCCCCCCCAGTTAAAGGATGTAAACTCAAAAGACACCATCAACACCTTTTCTCACATCAGGCAGCATTATGGGGTAAAGATCTAGAGCAATTGCTTACACCTACTACTTCTGAGGAATTCAGGAAACACCTAAAAACATATCTGTTCCTGAAGTATCTAGACAGCTAACCCCTACAACTCTTTCTCTTCAATAACTGTTCCCTTGAGTTGTTAGCTACCTCTGTTAAGTTCAATCAATTTGTACTATCTTTTAATCTTTGTAAACCGCATAGAACTTCATGGTTCTGTGGTATATTGTCACAAACCCGGCACTATAAGTAGGTTTGTTCCAGGGAAAGGACAAAAGCCCCTTCTTGTTAGGAGAGCATATCAATGCAGCAACTCTCCTGTAAGCAGATCACAAACCTCAGAACCTAGCAAGAGTGCCCAAGAGCAGGAGCCCTGGGAGGAGGGGAAACAGGAGGAGTTAATGAAGTTCTCTAAGCCTAGTGTAGCTCCTGACAAAGTGCACGCTAGGAGACAAACCCCTAACCAGTCCAGCATTCACCTGCTCAAGTTGATTGAAAAGCAGCAGAAAGCTCAGCACAAGTCTGCCCTTCTCCCATGCAGAGTAGGGCATGGCTCTCTGAGGGCTGGTCAAATAGAGCAGAGCAAACTGAGCAAAGGCAGTCTGGATCCAGCTCTGGAAGGAGACTCGTGGCCAGATGCTCCCATGTTCAAACCCACAAATGAAATAGAGATGAGAGACCTGGATGATTCTTCTCTGCCAAGCCTGCTTGATGAACTACAGACTGAGGAACCCATGGACATTACCTGGGAGCCTGAGGAGGTTTCCATGGAGGAAAGCTAAGTTTTTCCTTATGTTTTTTTTCTATTTCAAACTTTTGGTACTTGGTACTCGTGGGACTTGTGCTGGCTGTGTGTGGGTGTGAGCACTCCTAAAGCTCACTCTAGAACAGTGGTCTCAAACTCAAACCCTTTGCGGGGTCACATTTTGGATTTGTAGGTACTTGGAGGGCCGCAGAAAAAATAGTTAATGCCTTATTAAAGAAATGACAATTTTTCATGAGGTAAAACTCTTTATAGTTTATAAAACTTTCCTTTAACAGTTAAAAGGAAAGATATATAAACTATAAAGAGTTTTACCTCATGCAAAATTGTCATTTCTTTAATAAGACATTAATTATTTTTTCTGCGGCCCTCCAAGTACTCTATTTTTTTCTGCAGCACTCACATTTAAAGTTCAATATCTTTTCTTTCTCAAAACTGGCACATTTCAATCACTAAATTGAAAATAAAATCATTTTCCTACCTTTGTTTGGTAATTTCATCAGTCTCTGGTTGCACTTTATTCTTTTGACTGTGCATCCAATATTTCTTCCCTTCTTTCAGCCTCCTGTATGCTTCCTCTCCTCCAGACCTCATTCCCTCCCCCAACTTTTTCTTTCTTTCTCTGTCTGTCTTTCTCTGATTCCGTGCCCCATTTTTTTGCTTTGTTTCTGGTTCCCCGTCTCCCCTCCTTCTTTCTTCCTTCCTTCCTGCCCTCCCCCATGCCACCGCCGCCGCGGAATAGGCTGCTGCTGCTGCCACTATCGTGAACAGGCTATCTCCCTGCTTCTCTTCTGAACGGGGCCGACCAACTCTCGCTGCCCGATGTCAATTCTAACGTCGGAAAGGACGTTCCAGGCAGCCAGGCAGCGATTGGCTAGCCAGAACGTCCTCTCAACGTCAGAATTGACGTTGGGCCGCCAGAGTTGGTCGGCCTTGCAGGGAATAGAACAGTGGACCGCCCCCCCATTGGTACGCCACTGGAGCAGCAGCGTGTCTGCCGGCTCGTTCATTCAAAGCCGCAGGTGGCGGCTCCTTGCGAGATCCGCGCCTGCTTCTGAAGCCTCTCTGATGTTGTGACATCAGAGAGGCTTCCGATGCAGGAGTGGATAGCGCAAGGAGCCGCCAACCTGCGGCTTTGAGCGAACGAGCCGGCTGCTGCTCCAAAAGGAAGAGAATGATGGCCTCCAGACCGCGGGCCACAAATAAAACCTGGAGAGCCACATGCGGCCCGCGGGCCGCATGTTTGAGACCGCTGCTCTAGAAGAATCCTCCTGTATTTTGAAAGACTGTAAACTATGTTTTGAATTTGGGGATTTTTCTTTTGTAATGAAGAAAGTTTAGCTGCTGAGTGTTTTCAGTGGGAGTTGTAGGGTCTGAATTCACAAAAGATCCTGGGCTGGGATTGTGGGGCCATTCTTTGGCAGTTTTTTTGAAGTGAATTCAACAACTCCCCACCCCCGCCAGCTTACCTGTTCTGGCAGGGGAAAGCCTGTTTAATTTCAGGCTACCACAGTGTGCTAGCTAAAGTAAATTGACTTGAATTACAAATTATCATTTTGCCTCTTGGTGATTAAACCTGTGGAAATTGTTCAGGACTTACCCTGAGAAAGGGCTGCTCAGACCTAGGCTAACCCAGTAGCTGCATCGTCTGAGCTGTGTTTTGTTTGATCCTTTTTCTTTTGATTTGGGACTTTAGAACTGTGGATACATTGTGGACTACAAGACTGTGGTTAAATAAAGCAATACTTTTTTTTTTTTTACTCAATTGACCTGCTTTTGTTGTTTCCTGATCTCGGACCACCAGCAGGGCCTTTCACCTTGGAAAGGCACGCCCGGATTTAGATTTTTGCACGCTACCCGGCAGCCATTCTGACAAGCCGGTACCGGGGGTGTGACAATATAAACTGTTATTGTTGTTATTATTATTAAAATTGAAAGTGGATAGATTCCATATGAATGTAAGGAAGTTCTTCACCCAGAGAGTGGTAGAAACTGGAACGCTCTTCCGGAGTTTGTCATAGGGGAAACATCCTCCAGGGATTCAAGACAAAGTTAGACAAGTTCCTGCTGAACCAGAACGTATGCAGTCTCAGTTAGGGCGCTGGCCTTTGACCAGAGGGCCGCCGTGTGAGCGGACTGCTGGGCACGATGGACCACTGGTCTGATCCAGCAGTGGCAATTCTTATGTTACCTATTCAGAGTTTGTGTTGGCAGATTCAACTAATATTCAGCTACACAGTTAGCTAGCTAAGTGCTTTTCATAGTTATCCAGTTATTTATCTTTCTCACTCTGCAGATTTTTTTTTTTTTACATCGACCCTTATTACATGGTATAATATTGCTATCATGTGCAATAAGCCCTTACCATGCTTGTTATGGTCTATTGCGTAGCCCTTATAAGAAGAGCATAGCTAAATTAATAGAATTCAGTGATTTTTGAGATATGCTTTAGAATACACAGAGCAGAGAAAGTACATAGTTAATAGTGAGAGGTAATGTTTGCCAGCTAGCTATATATACTGTAATAAAGCTTTCAAAAAATATGTAAGATCCATATTCTTAACACTTTTTTCAGCAATATAAAATATAATTAAGTGAAAAGCAATAACCTTGAAGCAATGGATGACTATGACTGTTTAATAGAAAAATAGAAAAATAGAAAAGATGGATGGCATACCGAGAGAAAATATGTTCATAATTATTCAGAGAGATTCTAGATAATTAAGGTGGAATTTAAATGCTTTAGGTCACTGAGGCAGATTCAGGCAATCAGATGGCAGCTTCCCAGGGGTGTTTGACTGTAGTACATGTCTTCACAGTGCCAGACTCTGGAGCTTCTTTTATTTCGCACATGTCAACCAGAAGCAAGTAAGGACTCATGTGAAGCTGACACCTGACTGAGTTATAGCCATTACCCAAAGCACTTTAATTCTGCTTTTATAAAATAGAATTGTTCTGAATAATTATGAAGAACACTACAAAAATAAGCAAGTTAATTCTCAGCTAGGCAACGATGAGGCACCGGGGGACTAATTTACTAAGCTTTTTACTCACAGATAGAGAACAACAAAATCTTATTCTGGGTTTTACTAAATGGCGGAAGAAGTTTCTACCGTGGGCCGGCAAGGTAAGTGGTCCGATGCTCATAGAATTCCTATGCGCGTCAAACCTTTTACCTTGATGATCAATGGTAAAAACCTCTACCACCATGTAGTAAAAGGAGCCCTTAGTAAATCAGGTCCTATTTATCCATAGATTAAGTATGATTTGGGATAGTGTACTTCACTGAACACAAAAACACTCAAAGATCCCTTTCCCACCCTTCTAAAATACAAAACACCTATATGTTCTGACTATACAGACCAAATATGTTGGGTGGTTTAGTGGTGGTTTTTTTTTAATGTTATCTGCTGTTTTAATCATTTTTTATACCATGCATGTGTGACAGGAAAAGTGCAGGGAGACAGAATAGGACTCAATCGGGTAGTGCCACGGTGAGCTGTGGTAGGGAAAAGGCTCCGTCAGTAGTAGAGGCCACCGCACATGACCAATGATATCATTGCACATGCACAGTGATGATGTCATCAGGCTATGCATGCAAGTTGAGGCTAGAAGCCAGTCAGGCCTTGACGGGGCCAGGTAAAATAAGTTTTTTCAGCCCGGGAACTAGGAGAAGCCGTGGGAGATGCCTGCAAGTAGGGCAGGATTAATTCTTTGAGGGACCCTAGGCACACAAGTACACTGGGCCCCCTAGCCTTGCCCTGCTCATACCCCACCCACGCCCCACCCCCTGCCTCACTCACATTTATTTACCTGTTTTCTTATTTACTTCTTTATTTCCACTTGTATTTCTTTCCTTCTTTTATTATAAAATTCAAAACAAATAACAAAGATTACCATACCAGTGCCAGTGTACAGTTTTAGTTCTATGCAAGCCCCAAACATCTCTGAACAAAACCTCCATTCCTTCACTTCCCACCTACTTGCCCAGGACTTTAACTCTGAACCCTTATCATACGTATATAAAAGAATTCAAATGCATAGTAATACTATCCGAAACATAAGTCTATATTAATAACCAAGTTTGCAGCAGTTAGGATCTGCATACTGATAGCCTGGATTTGGCGCTAAGGCCCTGAAGCAGTGGTTACCAGCCATGAAACGATCGACGGCCTGGCCTGTTTGTGTTCAGTGGTTTTTTACCATTAATCATTCTAGGCTATTTTTTGCTCCCACCTGCTAACTTTAAACTTCTGCGAAAGTATTTTGCCTATGATACTTTGGTAGAAGAGTATGGGTACACCTCTCCATTTGTCTGAGGCTTTTCTTTTGCTTAAGTAATAAGCTAGCTTTTTTGGCTTGTGTGGTGCTTTTGTTTTGGAGTGATATTTTTGAATTTTTGTACTATACTTCCCTCCATTCATCCCTGTTTTTTGTGGTTGTATTTTTATACATACACATGGGTTACAGTTAGACGACATAGAGTGAGGCAGTTGGTTATTAATATAGACTTCCTTCCAGGGCACAGGCCTTAAGACAGAATGGACAGAGGAAAGAGTTCCCGGGTCCAGGGCAGGATTAACCAATAGGCCAAGTAGGCAAGTGCCTAGGGCCCAAAATAGTCAGAGGGGCCCAATGAAGGAGGGCATCAACTTTGTTTTTTCCAAACGGCGATGGGCCCCTCCAGTATCGATTGGCAACGCGGGCCCCCCCTGATCAGCAACACGGGCCCCACCCTGATCGATAACGCGGCCCTTCCCATTGATGGAAAGTAAGACAAGCAAGCAGCGCGGGTAAGAAAAGCAACAGGAACTGTAATTGTGCAAGCGGTGCTACTTGCCCAAAGCTTCCCTCTGACGCAGCTTCCTGTTTCTGCCTGGGCACATGGTGGGGTGGGGCGTGGCAGGGGGGGCCCAGTGTACTTGTGTGCCTAGGGGCCCTCGACGAATTAATCCTGCCCTGCCCGGGTCTCCTATATAAGGAAAGTGAAAGTCCAGGGGACTCAGTGAATACGAGGGAACAGTTAGTGGTTCCGAGGACTGGCACAAGATGTAGAAGTAGAAGGGACACTGGGAAACAACGATCACAATATGATCCGCTTCGATCTAGACGCAGGGGAGAAACATCAGTCCAAAATGACCGCCACGGCACTGAACTTCCGAAAAGGGAATTACAAAGGGATGAGACTCATGGTAGGGAAGAAGATTAAGAAGAGGATAAGCACTGTAAAAATGCTAGAGCAAGCTTGGTCCCTTTTCAAAGGCACGGTCATTGAGGCACAAAATCTATATATACCGCATATCAACAAGGGATCCAAGAGGAAAAAGAACAAGGAACCAACGTGGCTCACTGTAGAGGTGAAGGAAGCGATCAGAGACAAAAAATCTTCATTTAAGGAATGAAAAAGGTCAAAAACGGACAGAAACTGGAACAAACACAAACAACATCAATGCAGGTGCCATAAGGCAGTAATAGTGGCAAAAAGAGACTACGAGGAAAAAATAGCCAAGGAGGTGAAAAACTTCAAGCCGTTCTTTCAATATATTAAAGGGAAACGACCTGCAAAGGAAGCGGTAGGACCGTTGGATGACCAAGGAATAAAGGGAGCAATAAAGGAGGACAAAGCAATCGTCGATAGAATGTATTTACCAAAGAGGATATACACAGCATACCAGAAACCATCAGGCTATATGCTGGAAGCGAAAACAGGAAACTGACAGGGTTTAAGGTCAGTCTAGAAGAAGTATACAGGCAGATCGATAGGCTTAAAAGCGATAAATCCCCGGGTCTTGATGGCATCCGTCCGAGGGTAATCAAGGAACTGAAAGGGATCATAGCTGAACTGCTTCAATTAATATCCAATCTGTCACTCAAAACAGGAAAGATTTCGGAGGACTGGAAGGTGGTGAATGTTACACCGAACTTCAAAAAAGGTTCGAGGGGAGACCCGGGAAACTACAAATCGGTGAGTCTGACCTCGGTACCGGGAAAGATGATAGAGGCGCTGATAAAGGACTGTATCATTGATCACCTTGATGGACATGGTCTGATGAGTACCAGCCAGCACGGTTTCAGCAAAGGCAGATCTTGTTTGACAAACTTGCTGCACTTTGAGGGATAAACAGGCAGATAGACAAGGGCAACCTGGTCGACATTGTATATCTGGAGTTTCAGAAGGCGTTCGACAAGGTTCCGCATGAACGACTTCTTCGGAAAATTGCGAGCCATGGAATCAAAGGAGAAATACTCACGTGGATTAAAAACTGGCTGGAACATAGGAAACAGAGAGTGGGGGTAAATGGACAATATTCGGACTGGAAGAGCATCACTAGTGGGGTCTCGGTGCTTGGACCCGTACTCTTCAACATCTTTATAAACTATCTGGACATAGATACGATGAGCGAGGTGATTAAATTTGCGGACGACATAAAGTTATTCAGAGTAGTGGATATGCAGGGGGATTGCGAATATCTACAACGTGACATAATCAGGCTCAAGGAATGGGCATCAATATGGCAGATGAGGTTCAACGTGGATAAGTGTAAAGTGATGCATGTCAGTAACAAAAATCTCAAGCACGAGTACAGGATGTCTGGGGCGGTACTTGGAGAGACCTCCCAGGAAAGGGACTTGAGAGTTCTGATCGACAAGTCGATGAAGCTGTCTACGTAATGTGCGGTGGCGGCGAAAAAGGCGAACAGAATGCTAGGAATGATAAAGAAGGGGATCATGAACAGATTGGAGAAGGTTATCATGCCGCTGTACCGGGCCATGGTGTACCCTCACCTGGAATACTGCGTACAGCACTGGTCGCCGTGCATGAAGACGGACACGGTACTACTCGAGAGGGTCCAGAGAAGAGCGACTAAGATGGTTAAGGGGTTGGAGGAGCTGCCATACAGCAAAAGATTAGAGAAACTGGGCCTCTTCTCCCTTGAACAGAGGAGATTGGGAGGGATAGACTTAGTAGATAAGGACAAGTTGTTCACCCTCTCCAAGGTAGGGAGAACGAGAGGGCACTCTTTAAAGTTGAAAGGGGATAGATTCCGTACAAACATAAGGAAGTTCTTCTTCACCCAGAGAGTAGTGGAAAACTGAAATGTTTTTCAGGAGGCTGTCATAGGGGAAAACACCCTCCAGGGATTCAAGACAAAGTTAGACAAGTTCCTAATAAACAAGGACGTACGCTGGTAGGGCTAGTCTCAGTTAGGGCCCTGGTCTTTGACCAAAAGGGCCGCCACGTGAGTGGACTGCTGGGCATGATGGACCACTGGTCTGACCTAGCAGCAGCACTTCTTATGTATTCAGATCCAGATACTACGCAGGTTCTTCTGGCCAGGTCTGAGGGCTCTTTCTCTCAAAGAAACACCTTATGCCAAAACCGAACAGCCATCATGAACTGGTCAGCTCCTGTATCGATTAGGGCTTTGGTCACCTGGGCCCCTACTGAGAGAGGGATAGTGTATACTGCATTCATCTTGTCGCCAGAAGTGCGGGTACCCGTCATGCTGTCCCACCCCTTGATCCCCTTCCTATAGAACCACTGAGTATGGCCTACCTTCCCACATCTATAAGTTTCAAGTTTATTTAAGATTTCATATACCGCCCAATCAGCCTTCTAGGCTGTGTACAATGTCATAAAAACATGTATTGACTAAAACATATTTAAGATAACAGCACATCATTAAAAACAATAATAGTTGTTAAAAACATTTAAAAACAAAAGCAAACAGGAACAAAAGGGAAAAGGACTATAACTACAATGATCAAGTAGAGAAAAAAACATATAGGGAAGAAAACAGGAAGGGTGGCAAAAAATAAAATAAAATAATGTAGGCCTGAAAAGGGTATTAGGTCTGGGAAAGGGGGTACGAGGATCCTTTGTTGCGGGTTTCCTAGACCACCCCTTACTTTGATCCCCTGGGTTCTACCTAGGTAAGGGTCCATGCACCGGGACTGGGCCTTTCCCTGAGGGTTCCTGGGCATCTAGGTAAGCCTCCGCTACTTCTAGGGCCTGACCTAGAGTTCTGCAATTCTGTCTCTTGATCCAAGATCTTAAGTTTTTAGGGATGGCCTCTAACATCTGTTCTTTCACTATCTCAGTGAACAGGGCTCTCGCATCATTCAGAAATGGTTGCAGCCACTTCTCAGCTAGCTTCATGATTCTTTGAAGTAAAGCCTTGGGCCTTTCTGAATGCAGCATCTGGGTTGCCTTAAACTTCCATCTATAGTGTTCAGTAGTGAAGCCAAGGTAATCTAAAATATGAGTCTTTACTACAGTCTTTACTACTGTTAGCCTGCTCAGAACTTAGTGTCTGCAAGGCAGCTAAAGTCTCGCCGGCTAAGCAGGATAATAGCCTGTAAACCCACTGCTCCTGAGGCCAGCCTGCAGCCACAGCAATTCGCTCAAAAGATCTGAGAAAGTCATATGGGACATTTCTGGGCGCTATCTTACACAATTTCAAGTGAGTAAGCATGTTAGGTCCTACTGGAGCTGGAGATGTTACGCTCAGTAGCGATTGTCCTGTAGGCTGTGTGGTAGTCCATTGTAAAATCTGCGTGAACACTTTTGCTTGCTCCTGCATGGATGCCATCAGTTCTCCATGCTGCCGCATCATGGTCTCATGATTTGCCTGCCAGCATTCTTCGCTGGTCTTCAGGATCCCTCTTAGCTCTTCACACTGCCTCTGGTGCTTGCTGGCCAGCGTTGACAACCTCTGGGCTTTCTCCATAGCGCAGTCCTAGAAAGCAAACAACAAAGAAGAACAACCCAAGTGTGGCTGTATTACAAGAGCATCCCACCCTTTGTAACCTTTCTAGGCCCCAAGTCTCTCCAACCAGCACCACTTTATCCTCAACAGCTACCTCCCAGGTACTCTTACCCGAAGTACTGGTGAGTCTTCGCCTGCGTGCTGTTTGGGTGCACCACCCGTGCTATCTCCGATCTGGAACTGGGCTCCAGCTCGATCCACCACCAAGACTGGAACTGGGCTCCTGCTCGATCCACCACCAAGACTGGAATGCCGCTCCTTATCTGAATCTCCTCCTTCCTGTTCCGGTCATACAGACTCCTCCTTCTGGATAGGCCACAGGATTATCAAGTAGTTGGTTAGTTAGTTATCCACAAACAAACAAAAACAATAGGCAATCAGTTCAGCAATCCACAGGAAAGTTCAGCAATATGGCTCCCAAAGCGAAAATCAAGCCTACAAGGGGTGCTAAATTCTACTCCTGATACCAAACATTGTAGCCAGCACCAGAGTCTTGCAACAGGACTCATCAGTGCCACCAGTGGCCATAGTCCATAATTACACCGGCGTGTGACTCAGAGAGGAGTCACCTTGCAGTAATCAAAGGAACCAGACAAAAACCACCAAAGCAAAGTTTCAAGGCAAAAATAAAATAAAATTTACTTCTCAACATAAAGTTAATATGCAAATACACAAAACAAAATGTCCAGAGAGAAACTCTGGCAGCGTTCTGGATTTTCACTCCTAATGCAAACAGTTCTCCCTGTGATTCACTCCTTTACAGAGCAGCTTTTCCATAAAGTTTCCTTTTCCCCAAGTCTGCTCCTAGCAGAGCTCAGGTAAGTACAGTTCAGAGAACAAAATTCAGTTCCTGGAGAATATACTTTCTCATTTAAACTTTCATAGCACAAAACACAAAAAGCTTCCAGCCTAAAATAGAGCTTGGCTGGAAAAGAGAGGAGTGTCCCAAGTTTGCTTGTCCAAAAGCACTAACAGCTTTTCAAAATTCCTGCCCTGATGAATGCAAACTTCTTCCCACAGAGCACTCCCAGCTTTACAGAAAAGTGCAGAGAAAAAAACTAAAATGAAAGCAAACAAGTGCACAGTCCAGGAAGTCCATGAATGTGACTGGGAGCAGAAAAATAACCCAGCCAACAATAGTAAAAAAAAACCTCACAGTCTTTTGCTCATCTAGAGCTGGTTGCCACTCCTACTTCCATCAGCTCTGGAGCTATGCACAAATCCTCAGAAGTCAGTTCACCTTGCAATTCCATGGGCATCTCCTGATCAGTTGTTAGTAACTCTGAAGTGGGTTCAGCTTCATCCACTTTCATAGGCACACAGGCATTACCCTCACTTGAGCCAGGCAGCTCCTCTTTAGGGAGAGACCTAAACTTTCTTCCTAACTTTCCTAGCAGCTTGTTCAGATCTACTGGTTTTTGAAGAGGAGAGCCACGCCCTGCTCTGATTGAGCCTGCTCTCACCTGGGCTTCTCTCTGGCTCCCCCGGTGGACACTAGGGCAATAAGTTTTTCTCCCTATTCTTAGGAATAGGTTTAAAATCTATGTTCCTAGCCCTGCTGTGTGGATGGTAGTGATTGTGCAGGGCTTCCTCTTCCCCACATTCTGGGTCAGTGGCATCCTCAAGTGGGTCAGATTGGTACTGGGACATGGTCTTGGCAATCCCCTTTTTGGGCTTCTTGCCACCTTTTCTTCCAGCTTTCACAGGGACCTTGGCAGACCCGGAGCCTGACTGGTCACAATATCCTTTGGTAGTTACACCTGTAAATAGCTGCATAACAAATTTATATTGGTATATTTCCCATAGATTTATGTCTGTATTTACACATACAAGTTTTGTACAAGGCTTATAAAATGATCTTCTCTCATTCCTGATCATGTATATCTTTTCTGTTAAGTGGTCAAAAGGGTCACGTATCATATGAGATACATTGATCTATTGTGGACTTCATATAGTCTTACAAGTGCCTATGCCAACCACTATCATTATCAGCAGCAGTAGCAGAGGAAAATCCATCTCTTCTTTTAATGCTGGAAGGATGAAAATCCATAACCCTCTGAATGTTACCATACAATGATAATTCAATAATTTCTTTATAAATTTACAATGCAGTCAACCTTTAGGCTCAATGAGTTTGTAAATCACATTTTAACAGTAAAATGATGTCCCTTCAACACCCAAGATGTATTTTACAATAAGAATTATTATTACTGAAATGATTTCTAGCCTTTTTCAGCAGAAGCTCAAAGAACATTGCATTTAGTTACAGTAAGCATTTTCCTGTCCCCAAAGGACTTAGAGTGGAGGGTCAGGTAATTTACTAGGATTACGATGATCATCAGTGTGATTTGAACTCTGCTGTCCCTAGTTATGATTCCACTGTTCTAACCATCAGGTATTCCTGCCATTTTTCTTTATAATATAAATACCAATTTCCAGTAGTTACAGTGACCAAGATATTTTGCTGCAGGAACTGCAAAATGTTTATGGATATCTTTTCCTATAAATCTGCCTTGCTATTTTCTACCATATGATGTTTGAGAATGTAGTGCAGGGGTTATAACTACAGCCTTGGCACCCTGTGGTTGTAAGAGGCATAATAAAAAAAAAATTGTTTAAGTCCCCTTTTGGCCTAAGGCCCTAAATGCTGAAAGTAGCATCAGGGAAAATGTCTATTCTCAAAAAAAAATGTCCAAAATGAGTTACTTTTTTGAGAATGGCCCCCCTCTACATTCAGCAGTTTAATCGCCCAGACCACCACTACGTCTAATCTTAGAACACATTATCAACCCCAAAATTTCCCAAGTCCCAAACACCCAAAACAAGACCTTTTAGGCGAAGGAGGGGCCAGTCCTTTGCCTAAAAGATGGATTCTGTAACCGGGGTATGTCAAAAACAACACTGGTTACAGAATCCCCCCCGCAACAATTGCAGCAGGAGAGAGCCTCATCTTCCCTGCCGTGATCGTGATCGTGATCTCCCCCTAAACTGCTGCAAATACGGGCAGGAATGATCCCAGGCCATCCTGCCCATAGCGCACCCCCCATACCCCCAATTGCCTCCGAACGACCTGAATGTCCATATCATATACTGGACATTTCTTTGTCCCTGGAGGGCTTACAATTCAAGGGGGGCAAAACTGAGCTGAAAGCAGTCAACGGTTTTTAAACTGCTTACCCTCACAGGCTGAACTAAACACAGCTATTCGGTGTTGGACCATATCTGTCTTCCGGTATTGAATATTCTAGTATATGTTTTCACCCAGAAATTAACAAGGACTTATATCTAGCAGCAGAATGGGCACACGGACATTTCTGCAGATCAAAGCCTTATGGTTAGCACAATAAACTTTAAACAAAGAGACCAAAGTTCAAATATTACTTTAACTCTTTTATTTTGCAATCATGAGCCCTTCAAGAACAGAAAAATACCTACTGAACTTGAATGTATACCTTTTCAATAGCCTTCACAGGCATCTTATATTTTTAGGAACCATAGGCATTTTTTTGGTTTCTGGAGGACTCACAATAAGTAAAATAAGAGTTACAGTGGGATTTGAATATGGGCCCCTTAGTTTACAGGCCACTGTAATAACCACTAAACTACTCCTAAAACTAAACTAAACCTTACATTTGTAGACCAGATCATTCTCCATAAATTGGAGCTTGACTCGGTTAACAGTCAATAATTAGAAATTACAATAAAATGAAAAAAAAAAAGTGAAAAGAGTCAAGATTGTTGAAATTAACCAAAAAGAACAGCTTAACAAAGCTAATTCTTTAGCTGTTTAGAAAACAGTAGTTTTTAAGATTTTACAAAATGATTGGAAAGAATCAGATTCTCTTTTCCTTAATGGAATGCTATTCCATATTTCCGTTAATTTGAAAATATAAGACTTAATTTATCAATGGACCTAATGTCCCTAGGAGAGGTAAATGAGAGTTTAAGGGCTCCTTTTACTAAGGTGCGTTAGGACCTTAACTCGCAGAATAGTGCATGCTAAATTACTGTGTGCAATAGACCTTAACGCCAGTATTGAGCTGGCATTATTCTAGAAGTGTATCACGCGTTTTTTAGCGCACGGTAATTTTGTGCGTGCGCTAAAAACGCTAGCACACCTTAGTAAAAGGAGCTCTAAGTTTCTGAATACTTCTCAGACTTACTCCCTGCTTTGCTCTGAATAATCATAATACTTGAAGCTGTCGTAGAGCCTGGTCTCCTCTTTCAGTTTCACTTTCATGGGAAGGGGACAACAACCACTGGGGCATTAAGGAGCTGTCATGCCTTAGTCCCACCAGTGGTCAGCAGTTCAATCGGAGCACCTTTTTGTATCCTAGAAGCGACTGAAACAGATCTAAATTAGAATGTTCTTCCTTTACGACTTGGATGTTTCTTCCTGTGTGGTAATCACTGTTGGACCATCAGATCTCAGGCTTTTCCTAATCCTACCCAAAACATACCCATAACATCCCTCTTTGCTATTTGGACATGCTGCAGTGTTGGGTGTCTCTTTTCTGACTTTGCAAAATGGGGATTTGAACATTTCAAGCACATGGATGTCTATATGTTTTGAAAATAAGCATCATTTTTTTTTAAGATCAATGATCTTTACTATAATTTATAACAAACAATACAACATTGACCAATTTCATATGCACACATCACAATGGATATTCAAGGTCAATACACAAATTAATAACAAAACGATAATAAAATTGTAACTATTATTTATATCAGTTGTGAGTGTTTACAGGTTCATAGCAATGAGATATCCAAAATTACATGAATGATTCAACGAAAGAAAATACGCATCATAATATGCTAGTGTAACTTAGGCCCTGTTTTACTAAGGTGCGCTAACCTATTAGCGTGCGCTAAGCACTAACGTTTGCATGTTAGTCTATGGACGCGTTAGCATTTAGCGCAATTTAATCAGTTAGCACACCTTAGTAAAACAGGGGGTTAGTATATATTAGGGATGTGCATTCATTTAAAAAGATATAGGAAATATTAAGTCATGTTTCTTGTCATTTTTGATTAACCCTGAAATGACAGGTTTCTTTCCAGTGTCAGTTTCCATCATTTTTTTTAATTCTAGTGTTAATGCCTATCAGACACCAGCCAGCCTTGAACCCATACCCTTTTGTGTTGAAAGGCAGTAACTTTCCAGGAAACTTTATTTTGCCTCTTGGGAGTATGCTCTAAGCCACAGTTCTTCAACCGCCGGTCCGCGGACCGGTGTCGGTCCGCAGGAAATTTTTGCCGGTCCGCACAGGACCGGCAAGATTAACTGACTTCAACTTCCTGCCGGTCCGCACAGGGCCGGCAAGATCAACATGTGAAGCGTGCGCTGGGCCGGAGAGATCTTGGGGAGCCTCCGACAGTGGCTTTCTCCCCTCTCTGAAGCTCTCCTTTACTTCCCAGAGCAGCGATTCACGAAGGCAGCCTCGGGGCTTTTGCTGAGTCGCGGCTGCCTCTGATGATGCAACTTCCTCTTTCCTCAGAGGCGGCGCGACCCAACAAAGGACCCGAGACTGCCTTCCTGAATCGCTTCGCTGGGAAGTAAGAAGAGCTGCTGGGAGGGGAGAAAACCACTATCAGAGTCTGGGAAGCTGCTGGGCAGGGGAAAAAATAGACAGCTGCTACTGGAGAGGGAGAAGGAAAGATGCTTCTGGGAGAGGAGGAGGGAAAGGAATCTGGGAAGCTGCTGGGCAAGGGAAAAAAGGGACAGCTGCTACTGGAGAGGGAGAAGGAGAGATGCTTCTGGGAGGGGAGAAGGGAAAGGAATCTGGGAAGCTGCTGGGTAAGGAAAAAAGGGACAGCTGCTACTGGAGAGGGAGAAGGAGATATGCTGCTGGGAGGGGAGGGAAGAAAATTACTGCTGGACAGGAGGAGGAGGGAAGGGAGAATGAAAAAAGGAAGGAAACAGCTGGCAGAGAGATTAGAGGAGGGGAAGGGAGACACAGGCATGAGAAAGTAGAGAGATTGATGATAGGAAGAGGTCAGCAGAAAAATAAGCAGAGAGGGACAACGATGATAGATCTGGTGTAGGAGAGATAAAAATGAAGAGAGCAGTGAAGCTGGAATGAATCATGTAAAAAGGAGAGAGGGGGCACAAGCTGGATGGAAAGGGGAGAGGGGCATAGAAAGAAGACAGATACCATATGGAAGGGGGAGAGGACAGACAGTGGATGGAAGGGGCAGATGCTGGATTGAAGAGACAGAGAGGGCAGACGCTGGAAGGAAGAGAGTGAAAAGAAGATTGAAAGCAGAAACCAGAGACGACAAAAGGTAGAAAAAAATAATTTTATTTCTATTTTGTGATTAGAATATATCAGATTTGAAATATATATCCTGCTAGAGCTGGTGTTAGACATAACTGGGGACTGCAAAGCCCAGGCAGTGCTTCTTTAGCTTCCAGCTGGCTAAGGGCGCTCTCTGACCAGGGGGCAGTTGCCCTAGTTGCACTCCCCTAAAACTATTCCTGTCATGTGTGACTGCAGTATTCTGTTAGCATGATATTTCTGTGTAGCATTCTGTAATAATTTGGCTTGTTCAGTTTTCTTGATAGTAGAGGGGATATATGTGAAGGGGAGGGGAGACAGGGGTTTTGTTGATCCTGCTCTGAATTATTTGTATTTATAATAATGACAATTGTACAGAATATTGTTTCTTTTTATACTTTAATAAAATACATTCAATATAAAATCATAATTGAGGCTTGTGTGAATGGGATCAGATGATTTGTGGGGACCGACTCGCGGAGATGGGGCGGAAACGGGGTTTTAAAATTTTAGTCCTAGTAGTTTGCCGGTCCACAAAATAATTCTTTTTTTTCTGCCGGTCCACGGGTGTAAAAAGGTTGAAGAACACTGCTCTAAGCCATCCATGCCTAGCTGTACCCTCAATGTTGGGTACTCTTAGTTCCAGTTTCCTGGTTATTTCTTTGTATTCAGTAATTATTGTTTGCCCTTTTGTGTTGGATGCATTATTTGGAGGTACAATGATATTAATACTTACCTTGAGCAGTACTAGTCAGTGTCTTGTTGTAGTCTAGTATTCAAGCTTCAGGAGTTTCTTCTAGGAACTTGGTAACAGGATGAAGTAGCCAAAGTAAAAGTACTGAAAGACTGAAGGACTAAAATCTGCCTTTAAACCTCGTTAAACCGTGGGTGGGGGTGGGGGTGGGGATGTCATACATATAAGAATTCTATGAAGTTTAGCAATTTCAGTCCAAATAATACGGATGATTTTTGAAGAGTCAATTAATAAGCGTGCTCCTAATAATAAAAGTGATCCTAGTAATAAAAGATCCTAATAATAAAATAAATTATAATAAAAGAAACATGATATGCTGAAAGGCCTGATTTAGAGTCACAACTAGCTGTTGCCATCATTTCTCTGGGACTTGCTAATCACAATGTATATAGAATCAAGAAAAAAAACTATTATAAATACTGCTCTATTAATTCAAATGAAACAACAAAAGGACTAATAATTCATGCAAATAATTATAAAAATTTATTTTGTAAAAACTTAAAAAACAACAACAAATCATACAATTATCATCAATATAATAATTATACAATTATCATCAATATAACAATAATAATGAGTTCAGTGAAATATTCCACCATTACATTATATCGGGCAGTTGATCTGAACCAACATCATAGCACAGCAGTTCTGCAAATAGGCAAGTTAATGTTTGATATTCAGGATGACTCATTATTCTATCATATAAAACTACAGTTATCTGTTGATGTCACTGTGCTCTGTCTTGCTAAACTGCTATTATGTCCATAACTTTAAGTGGTTTATTTTCCAATATTTTATCTTAAATAACAAGTCAAAAATGTAAAAAAAAAAAAAAAAGTTCTAAATAAGAAAGCAAATAGAATGTTAGGAATTATCAGGAAAAGAATGAAAACCAAAGATGAAAATGTTACAATGCCCTTGTATCACACTATGATACAGCCACACTTCGAATACTGTGTGCAATTCTGGTCCCTGTATCTCAAAAAAGATATAGCGGGATTATAAAATGTACAGAGAAGAGTGACAAAACATGAGAAAAGGAATGGGATGACTTCGCTATGAGGAAAGGCTAAAGTGGCTAGGGCTCTTCTGTGTGGATAAGAGACAGCTCAGGGGTGATATGATAGAGGTCTATAAAATACTGAGTGGAGTGGAAAGGGTAGATGTGAAGCACTTATTCACTCTTTCCAAAAATACTAGGATTAGGGGGGCATGTGAAAATATTTCTTCACATAACGTGTAATTAAACTCTGGAATTTATTGCCGGAGAATATGTTGAAATCAGTTAGCTTATCAGGATTTCAAAAAGAGAAGTCCATAAACCATTATTGAGATGGCTTGGGAAATCCTCTGCTCATTCCTAGGATAAGGAGCATAAAATATGATTTACTACTTGAGATCTAGCTAGGTACTTGGGACCCAGCTTGGCCACTGTTGGAAATAGAATGCTTGGCTTGATATACCTTCGGTCTGTATTTTGGAATACAATAAAGTCCACTAGTTCGCTGGATATTTTACATGAATTATCATCCTTTTGTTGTTTCTTTTGAATTAATACGGCAATGCTATAACAGCTTTTCTTGATTCTATACATATTCCGGTTGAGAATCAACAATACCATGTTCAAATCCCATTGACACTACTTACAATCCTTACAAGATCACTTAAGCCTTTATTGCCCTCAGTTGCAAACATCAATTGCAAGCATTTTGAAAACAGAAAAATGCTTGCTGTGTCTGAATGCAACTCACCTTCAACTCCTGAAAAATGGGTGAGCTAGGTTTTTGAGCTCATTTTCAAACAAATGACTACCATGTTTTAAGCATTAACTTTTAAATTTAAGGGATCAATATTCAGCAGGAGTTAATAGCTAGAAACAGATCCTGCCTGGTTAACTCATGCTAACCAGATCCCCATATGATATTAAGGAGGAAAGTTATCCAGATGCAATAAAAGGAAAACTTTTATCACACCTTGATTTACCATAGGAGGCACCAACCTGCGTTATTTCTGTACTGTAGGTTTTTGGCCTCCATGGTAAAAGACTAATGTTGTCTGTGAGCCACCTTGCAATCAGTTGTGGTCCATAGGCTCAAGAGCACTGGGCTACCAAACTGAGGTCTAAATCTCCTGGGCCATCTTTTAAAGGGACTATAACCAGACAGAGAAGTAGAGAGTAATGGGCAGAACACCTCATTGACCCACCCAGTTGAACATCTCTCAAGCAACTGTCTTCCATCAAAATGTCATCCCTAACTAGACTCCTCCAACCCAAAGACCACATTCCTTCCTACTGGTCATTCTGGAGCAGGAAGTTAACTGACAATTTTCAGTGCTTGAGTCCAGATAACTATCCAGGCAAGTAGAACTCATACATAATAGTTATAACTTGGTTATCTATTTATCTATCCTTCTGGATGTTCAGTGCTGGTACCCAGATACAGATCAGCAGTAAACAACTGGATCTAATTCAACCTACAACAGTCAATGCACTGCCTGTTGTGAGCCAAAAATTGCCCAGTAAAAACAAATAATAAGTCAAAAAAGGCCTGCTTTCTGTGTAGTATGATGGCATATTTGCACTTCCTTTGTTAGCAGACCCAAGTATATTTGTGTGGTGAATTTGATTTGAAGAAGCAAAATATGTCAGGGAGTGAGCAGGTGGGAGACTATATATTGTATGTACGTGATATGTGGTTCTGTAGGTCCATCCTGTACGATTACTATGGAATACTTGACAATTATAAATCCCTTTTGGATCTGATAAAGAATCCAAATAGGTTCTAAATCATTTTTAAGCACTGTGACCCTGTTGTAGAGTTGAGCTTCGATGCCTGAATCCTGTGTCTCCTGGATGGAATTTCAGGTCGGTGCCTCATTTCCACATAGAAATTACACATTTACAATACTTTTTTTTTTCTACATCATGCAAATATTATTACCTGACGACACAAATCAGTGCTCCTTTTCATGTCTGATTGACTAATTGTCCAATTTATGGTGAGTGACACTATCATGTGGGTCCTCATTATCTGCCATGATGTTACTTTGAACAATCTAAGAATACATCCTGTTCTTTTATTTCCCTTTGATTCCAAGAACTGATTGCTGTTTCTTATAATCAACCCAGCATGTACATTTTTAACATCTTATTGCCAGGCTACAGGTTTGTAGCATTCAAACTATGAAACAAATCTAAGTTTGTTCTAAATTGTTTAAAAGTGATCACAAAACTTTTTTGGACTATAAAATAATTTTATTGGAATATTTACAGATCTAATTTTGCATGTGTCCACATTAAATTTTATCTGCCATTTGGACACTCAGACTTCCAATTTCCTAATGTCTTCCTGCAGTTTTTCACAGTCTGCATGTGTTTTAACAACTTTGAACAGTTTAGTGTCATCTGCAAATTTTAATCACCTCACTTGTAGTTTCCAATTTCCAGATCATTTATAAATAAGTTAAATAGCACCAGTCTCAGTACAGATCCCTGTGACATACCACTATTTACCCTCTTCCATTGAGAAAAATGGCCATTTAACCCTACCCTTTGTTTTCTGTCCGATAACCAATTCTTAATTCACAATTGAACATTACCTCCTATCCCATGACTCTTTAAATTTATCAGGAGCCTCTCATTAGGAACATCATCAAAAGCTTTCTGGAAATCTAGATACACTACATCAATCAACTTGCCTTCATGTACAGGTTTTTTCACACCTTAAAGAAATCAAACAAATTGGTAAAGCAAAACCTCCCACGGCTGAACCCATGCAGACTGTCTCATTAAATTATGTTTGTCTACATGTTCCACAATTTTATTTTTAAATTGTTTCTACTATTTTGCTTGGCACTGAGGTCAGGCTTACCAGTCTGTAATTCCCCAGATCTCTCCTGGAACCCTTTTTGAAAATTAGTGTAACATTGGCCATCCACCAATCTTCAGATATTACAGACGATTTTAGTGACAGATTACAGATCACTAACAACAGAGCTTAGGAATGCCCTGTAGTTCCATATAGTGGCAAGTTACCTTCAGAAAGTGAGAAGGATTTAAAGCCACATACCATTCCAGAGCAGAGCCAAGCCTGGAACCCAAAGAGACTGGGTTTGAGAGCCCTCAATGAACAGTCCTGTACAGCTTTTTAAGCAAAAATTGGCAAGAGGCCACAGTGTTTAAAGGAACCCTGTATTTGGGGACTGTATGAAAGCTACTGTCTGTGGATCCCAGATTTATTTTGGGACTGTGCTTGAACTGCTATTTGGGAAGCAGCTTGCATTCACAAACTGCCAGTTTTGAACTAAGTTTGGTGCAGTATGAAGACACCTGAATGACTTCTGTTTTGCTGAATTGTCCAGAGTGTGGAGAGAGAAGAAAGAGCACATTTATTTGGAATTAAAGCATTTTTATTTTTGAGATATGCGATCATACTTGGCAACTCCAGTACCACTTGGCTTGTGCAGTGTTTGAGGACTAAGATCAGGCTACCCACTGCCTTTACTCCCCACCACACCACTCAAGCAACTGCTGCTTCTGCATGGTGGACCCTTCCAAACATTTAATAGGCAAGCATGCACCTGCAATCGCATATCCAGACATTCTTTCATCCATCGCTCTGGTGCCATATTGCCCTGAGCTCCCCATACCTACTTTCTCAGAGAAAGAGCAGCTGTACAGAAGAAAGCAGCAACTCAGAGAGTGAGGTAGACATTGTAGATCCAGTTTACAATATCGGCGGTACAGCTGATGAGAGAAACCCATACTATCTAAAACAAAAAGACGACTTGGTCAGAGATCTTGGGCTCACCAAGTCCAATGCCAAGCTTTTGATATATAGGCTCAAGCAGAGTAAAGTTGTTGGATGAAAATGTATAAGTCACATATCAGTTGAAGCATCACCAAGCTTTTTCCACCTTCTTCACCCATCAAAATGGGGGCTCCTTCTACCACAACTTGACCAATCTGTTTGAGACAATTGGAATCGTTTATAACCCAAAAGAGTGGTTTCTCTTCATTGAGACTCATCCATGAACATCAAAGCTATGCTGTTCCATAATGGGAACATGTAGCCATCTCTTTCACTGGCTCACTCAGTATACCTCAGAGAGGATTACAACAGCACCAAGATCTTACTAAGTGCCATGAAATATAATGAGTACGGCTGGGAGAACATAGGAGACTTCAAAATGGTAGCATTCCTAATGGGTCTCAAAGGTGGTTTTACTAAGTTTCCCTGCTATCTCTGCCTTTGGGGCAACAGGGATACAAAGGCTCACTACCAAAGATAGGATAGGCCACAGTGGACTGAGCTGTTTGTGGAGAGAAACAAAATCAAATAGGAACCACTGATGGATCGTTGGAAGGTATTGATTCCACCACTTCACATCAAAGTGGACCTAATGAAACAATTTCTTAGAGCTCTAGATTAGGAGTTGGCAGCCTTCAAGTACCTTCAAGACATCTTCCCTAATCTGTGTGAGGCAAAAGTTAAAGCTGGTGTCTTTGGCCGACCACAGGTGATAAGATTCTGAAGAGCAAGGAATTTCCCAAGAAGCTAATTAGTAAGGAAAATGTGGCTTAGAATAGATTTTTTTGCAGTGGTTCAGGGCTTACTGAGCAATCACAAAGCCAAAAACTATGTGGAGTAGGTTGATAATCTGGTGAAGAATTACAGTAACATGGACTGTAGGATGTCTCTCAAAGTGCAGGTCCTTGATGTTCATCTTGAGACATTCAAAGGGAACATCGGAGTATACTAGTTAGCATTTGGGCTGCAAAAACCTGAGGAAATGTTATTGTTTAGGGGGTGAAAAACTTTTATGTATGAAAGAGGAGCAAGAGTTAGGTGTTATGTGATGATATTAAGGTGGCTAAACAGGTTGAAAAGGGGATGGTGAAAGCTAGAATGATGCTTGAGTGCATAAAGAGAGGAATGGCCAGTAAGGAAAAGGAAGTATTGATTTCCCTGTGTAAGACTCTGGTGAGAACTCATTTAGAATATTGTGTACAATTCTGAAGACCACACTTTAAAAAAAGTCATTTCAGTAAAGGAAACTAAAATGGTTGCTGGTCTGCATCATAAGGAGTACAGGAACAGACTTAAAGATCTCAATATGCAGACTTTGGAGGAAAGGTAGGATAGGGGAGATACGATAGTCATTTAAATATGCATGAAACAAGTCTCTTTCAATTGAAAGGAGACTCCAGAGTGATAGGGCATAGAATGAGGTTAAGAAGTGATAGGCCCAGGAGTAATCTAAGGAAATACCTTTTTACATAAAGGGTGATAGATGTGTGGTTTAGTCTCCCAGTAGACATGGTGGGGACAAAGACTGTGTCTGAATTCAAGAAAGCATAGGGCAGGTACATAGGACCTCTTAGGGAGAGGAGGAGATACTGGATGCTACAGATGGGAAGACTGGATATACCATTTGGCCTTTATCTGCTGTCATGTTTCTCAAAGGAACAAGGTGAGCATTCCTATCAGGATATACTGGACTTCAAACACTGCTACCAAGGGCAATATAATGAGAATACGGGAACACATCTGGGGGTGGATTCATGAAAATGACTTATATTATAATCACAAATCTCAAAAACTTACTCACTTCTAAATCTTTTGTCATTATCTTTATATAACTTCAATATAAATACCAGTTAATTGTGATTCATATGTTGCTTTTTATGATTCTATAAGAATGAAAAGATAAAAATTTGATCAATAGCAACAATCATTTTGACCATCCTGGTCACAAAATCAAAGTTGTATGGAAATAAACATTTTCTATACCTTTAATTAATGAGAAATTAGAAAATTACACTTACTGCTCAGAATAAAAAATCATGTTACATAGTGCTATTTGGGAGGAAATGCCAAACATACAGTATAGTGCTAAGCAGAAACTTCAGACTTACTCCTGAGCTAATGAGTTCTGCAAGAATAGCTGTCAATGAGAATAATTTAGAATATGCTATTTTTCCTAAAGGAGATGCTATAAAATATTGACTGGAAGGGTGTCCAAACATTTACAACTCCTATGTTTACTTGGAGTATCGTGTTCAATTTTGGAGACTTTATCTGGCAAAGGACATAAAAAGACTTGAAGTGGTCCAGAGGAAGGAGACGAAAATGGTAGGAGATTTGCACCAGATGACATATGAGGAGAGACTGGAAGTCCTGAATATGTAGATCCTAAAGGAAAGGAGGAACAGGGGAGATATGATTCAGACATTCAAATACCTGAAAGGTATTAACGTAGAACAAAATCTAATTCCAGAGAAAGGAAAATGGTAAAACTGGAGGGCATAATCTGAGGTTGAGGGGTGGTAGATTCAAGAGTAATGTTAGGAAATTCTTCTTTACAGAGAGGGTGGTTGATGCGTGGAATGCACTCCCAAGGGAGGTGGTGGAGAAGAAAACAGTGACAGAGTTCAAACAAGCGTGGGATGAACACAGAGGATCTCTAATCAGAAAATAATGGGTCTACATTGAAGGAACTAAGGCTAGTACTGGGCAGGCTCGCACGGCCTGTATCCTGTATATGGACATTCAGTTGAGGATGGGCTGGGGAGGGCTTTGATGGCTGGGATGGTTAAGATGAGCTGGAGTGAGCTTCCATTGAGACTCCAGTAGATGGAACCTAAGCACAGTACTGGGTTTCTGACCCTTGAAATATCTAAGAAAAGGACCATTTAAACTAATTAATCTATGGAGCATGTATGGTTGGACAGACTGGATGGACCATTTGGATCTTTATCTGCCATCATTTACTATGTTTGTTTGTTTATTTCTCACCCGCCCTTATCCAGGGCGAGTTACAAATTGACAAAAAAAGATTTACATTTATTGTACAAAACACTTCAGAGACACACACTATAACAAATTACATTCTTACATATCAAATCAAAATATATATAGCATACACGTCGCATCAATGACAAATTTCATTTCAGGCCAAAATTGGCCAAACCCACACATGCATCAAAATATAAAATTCCATAAGTCATACAAGATGCCTCAATAACAGACATCAATAAGCCAAATAAAACTAACCAGACCATCGAACACCTCCATGACCAGCACTCAGCACTCAAGAGTCAGCAGTCTTTCTCTCTCAACCAAACTCAGACCCTTTATTTCATTTTACAGAGCAGATGTCTTTTCAGCAGTTTCCTAAAGTTCTGAACATTTTGCTGCTGGCGAATGTATCCTGGAAGATTGTTCCACTCCCAAGGGCCGATGCAGTGAAAGATACTGTTTCTGGAAGAGGAAAGCCTTAACTCCCACACAGATGATACAGACAGATCACAATGCTCAATTGAGTGGAGCAGTTGAGCTGGCTCACATGGCAAGATGCTCTGGAACAAGTGTTTAGGCGCCAACTTCTGTAAGCACAAAAAGACATTCACCAGTAGCTTGTACCGGATCTTATCCTTTACTTTCAGCCAATACAATCTTATAAAATATTGTTACATTCTCACGTCTGTCTAACTTAAACAGAAAGTGCACCACCACTGAATTTTGGGCCTCCTGAAGCGCCCCCAAGACTGATTCTGGTACTCCCAAGAACACCAGACTGCAATAGTCAAAGACGGACCAAACCATTGACCGTAACACCATCTTAAACAACGTGGCCGCTAGATAAGGTCTCAATTCATTAACTAACTGAAGATGAAAATACACCTTCCAAGCTACAGCAAGCACCTGCCCTCTCATAGTGAGTCCTGAATCCAAAAGCACACCAAGATACTTCACCTCGCGCCTCACCAATACTCTCTCCCCAAGCAACTCAACTGTCTGCAAATGATTACCATGTTTAACTTTGCACCACGAAGAGGAAGCTTATTTTGCTTACTGATGCTTTAAAGTATAGGAGTACCTACATTTTTTGTATAGACCTGTAATTCTGCATTATATATTGGCATTCTAATAATCTGACAATCAAAAGAGAACAATACACTATTACAGGTCCTTTTACTAAAACTGGGCTGGCAAGGTAAATACTGTTAAACAATTAAATATATTAAAGGAGTACAAATTCTTCAATCTTCTATGCTCAAATTAAACTCTACTCATTTGTAGCATACCATTTTGTTGATCAAATTCAAAATAAACTTAAATTCCAATACCCCTGCATTCGTTGTGATATGTGAAAAGTGTTCATTGTCCTTGTCTCCTACAAGAGAGCCGCTTAGAGAATAATATCGGGACCATCATACCACTTTTCTGCTCCAAGTAGATCTTATTTCTTTAATTACTGAGGAAACCTTTATTGGTGAAACTTGGGTCTGAGTTGGGGAGCAACTATATTATGGAAAATAATTGAGGCTATGGAGCACCCAAAGCACTTTGAGGACATGTTATCCTGCTGAGCCACAAACAGCAAATACTCTTCAAAGAGATAAGTGTTACATTGTTACATTGCTGTGCACGTTTGTATCACAAGAAATAAGATCTACAGCAGAGGTGTCCAACCTTTTGGCTTCCCTGGGCTGCATTGGCCCCCAAAAATGTTTCTGGAGATGCGCAAACGCTGCAGCAAGACAGAGGAAGGAGCCGGCAAGATGGTAAACACACGGGGGCAGCAGAGGAAAACACTGCATCGCCCTCGACCGGGGCTGCACAAAATACTTCACGGGGATGCATGCGGCCCTTGGGCCGCAGGTTGAACACCCCTGATCTACAGTCAAACCTTGGTTTGTGAGTAACGCGGTTTGCGAGTGTTTTGCAAAATGAGCAAAACATTCTCACAAATCATGACTCGCAAACTGAGCGTTGACTAAATTTGCGCGCACCCCACGCCCCGCTTGAACCGGCATTGCTCCCCATGCCCACGAATTCCCCCCCGAGAACCGGCATCGCACCCACCTCCTGCTGGAAGCGGCATCCCTCGCCCACCCAAACAAGCCCCTTACCCCATCTGGCACCGGCACGTCCTGTGGGTTGGTTCTGTGTGCAGGTGCCAGATGGGGGAAGGGGCTTGTTTGAGCGGGCGGGGATGCCACTTCCAGCACGGTGGTGCAATTCCGGTTCTCAGGGGGGGCATTTGTGGGCGTTTGCAATGCCAGTTCAAGTGGAGGGGTGTGATGCTGGTTCTCCGGGGGGAGCGATGCCAATTCAAGCAGGGGGGGCGGGGGTGGATTATCGATGGTGGCCTCGTTGGGGGGAGGGAGGTGGAACCAATCAAGCGTGCTTCCCTTACTTCCTATTGGGAAACTCGCTTTGATATACAAGTAATTTGTTTTACGAGCATGCTTCTGGAACAAATTATGTTCCACTGTACTTGGGACAGGAAAGTGGTGGTCCCGATATTGTTCTCTAAGCAGCTCTGTTGCAGGAGACAAGGACACTGAACACTTTTCACATATCACAACACATGAAGGGTTTTTGAGAATTTAAGTTTATTTTGAAATTGAATTTGATAAACAAAATGGTATGCTACATATGAATAGAGCAGTAAATACTGTGACACCCACAGGAACTGACTGAGGTATAGGAATATTTGCCGCATGGCACTTCACTGCATGGTTTTGTAAATAAAAAAGGGTGGGGGGTCCATATTTTTGTTGCTTTATTCCAACAATTGTAAGAATATTTTCCAAGTCATTCATGCACTCTTTAAAATGAAAATATGCTTAAAATAATGCAATGTATTATTGCTTTAAATATTGTAAATTAAACCTGACTGATGAAAAACAATTTTATTAACTTAGTCTACATTACACATGCAGTAAGACTAAAAATAATGCAAAAGAAAATTACAGTTCTGATTATGAACAGTCTTCTTACGACATGAAATTGAATTAAACATCAGAAACTGAATATTATTTTGTTGAATCCAATTTAATTAAAAATACTTTCAACTTATATGGCTGCAGTTTATCAGTGACCTATTAAGCAAACACTGAATGCTTAGTAGAACAGTTGGTTAATGTAGTCTAAGAAAACTGAAGTGTATTTCAAACCAAGCATATAATTTAGTCAAAAAATAGTCCAGGTATGCATATTCCTAACATTGATATTCACATCCACTTTGTTCCATCAAACTACGTATCACCCAACCAAATATCACACAATAAACATATGGCACATTACCTAATGGACAAAACATTGCTGCTGCTATAATCGCAATTCAGAATAACATGCAATTCGGTGTAAAACTAGCCCCAACCCAACTTCCCAGATGTCAATATACTCCCCACCACAGTAGGTCCTGCAGTGTTGCAGGGGCCTACCTCCACCCATGGCAGACATATTACCTCCCTTCTCCATTCATCTCAAATGTCAGCCACCCTGAGAGGAAATTACCCTATCACCTGAAACTTTTCCACTACCACACAGCTGCTATATGCCCCTTTTGTATCCTACATAACACCCAGCATACCCTGAACACCAATCTCCCCCAAACCAAGGGAGGGCAGGGTGGAAAAACCTTAGATTCCAGTTGGCCCAGGTGCCTAAGGCCCCTCCTATGGGAAGGACCTTAGGCACCTGGGTCAAAAAGGCCCTAGGTCCCTCCCTGGTATATCCCATAATGTACCAGGAAGGGGCAGGCCCACCATTCAGATGAAGGAGGGCCTGTCCAGCTGGCCATAAAAAGAGGTTAGAGGGGGGTCTGGGGGTTTGGGTGGGGTTAGGGGGTTCTAGTGGGGATGGGGGTCCATGTGGGGGTAGAGGGGGATCCAGTGGGTAGGCTGGGCGGTCCGTCAGGGGTTCGGTGGGGATGTCCGGCAGGAGGAATTGGGCACTCCTCCTGCAGGTGAAGAGTGTGATTGTTGGGGGGGGGGGATTGTCTGGCAGGAGAGATTGGGCATCCCTCCTACCGTTGAAGAGTGCAATCACGTGGGGGGATTGGGGGTGGCGGCAGGAGAGATTGGGCATCTCTCCTGCCGTGATCATTGCAGGGGGAATGCAGTAGCGTACCTAACATATGTGTTACCCAAGATCCATTGTTTCCCCCCCTATCTGTATGAAAAACATGATTTTTAGTAACAATCCAAACGTCACACAAGAGTATACCTAGGAAAAGTCAGCGGTACAACATCAATACACCCATTGTAAAACTAAACAAGCCAGACTAGTACAGATCAATCCTGTAGTTAATCCTAACAGAAAACCATGTATTTTGAACACACAGAACACAGAAAACACCTTTGCCTAGTATGGAATATGCAATCACAAACTAACTCCTCCACCTTTTACAAAATTGTAGTGTGGTTTTTACTAAAAACTTTTTAGCTCATAGGATTCTGAGCATCAGAGTTGCTACCACCACGGATGGCGCTAAAAAATGCTTCGGAGTTTTGTAAAAGGGGGGATAAAATAGAAATACATAGACAAAGGTTAAATTGAACCACCAAGAAGCTGGACTCTGCATACAATGCAACACCATAGAAACAGTGACACATGTCTCCTAAAGCAATAAAAAAATAAATAGAAAATTTTTGTTCTTCCTTTGTCTTCTCTGGTTTCTGCTTTCCTCATCTTCTTGTTACTCTTTTGCTTGATCCTTTATCATTCAGACTATTAGTGCAGGCATTAGTTTTATCTATTTTAGACTATTGTAACATCATCTATTTAGGAGCATCCAAAAAAATTCTAAGGAAATTAAGGATAATTCAGAATACAGCTGTTCGATTGATTTTTGCTTAAAAAAGAACGACCATATTAGTCCATATTATCGTTTACTTCATTGGCTTCCTTTGGAGGCAAGGGTATTATTCAAATTTTCCTGTATCTGCTTTAAGGATTGTCTCCAGCTTACTTTTTTTCCTCATTTTGTGTTGCATAGACCATTAAGAGAAACTAGAAACTTCTACTTATTTGCTTATCCAAAAATTAATGGGTGTAGATATAAGACCTTCTTAGATAGGACCCTAGCATTTCAAGCTGGTAGGCAACAATCTTGGTTAGGTAAATGTATTTAGTAAGCTATGTTATCCTAGTGCAGTTTTCGGAAATTAATTAAGACCACTTTGTTTGATAAGTTTATTACTTAGTGAGTTTTATTATTGAAATTCTATTTTACAAATATTTGTATTTTTTACTGTATTATTGTATTTCGCTGATTATGCAGCTCTTTTTAGTGTAAACTGCCTAGATTACTTTTGGTTATGGCGGTATAAAAGAATAAAGTTATTATTATTATTCCATCCACTGTCTGCCGTCTCTCTGCCCCTCTATGGCATCTTCTCTCCATGCCCCTTCTAGAAACTGTATGCCTTTCCCTTTCATCTCTCCTTTCACCCCCATTAACATCTCGCTCCTCTCCTTCCCTTTCCCACACCTCTCCTCTGCAATCCCTTTCCCCTTTTCAATTTATTTTCTGCATCTGTCTAGATTACGTTCTTACTGCCCACTAATTAATTTCCCTTTTTACTGTCACCTCTTTCCCTCACCCCCTCCAGTATTTCAATAACTCAATCCTTTTTCCCCCATCATGTGCCCTCCTTTTATTTATTCCCTTCTTCCATCATGTGCCCTCTTTTCCTACCCCTTCTATCTAGTACCTTCTCCTCTCTCTGTCCACTTCCATCCAGTATCTGCTCCCTTCTTTCTCTCCTCCTCATTTCCTTCCTGCATTTGCTACCTTATCCTCCCATCCACACTTCCATCCAGCATAGGCTCCCCTCTACCCTCCCCACTACCATCCAATGTCTGCCCTTTCTCTCTCCATCCACCCCTCTTCAATTAGCATCTAGTGGTTTCTTTCCCTCCAATACAATTCCCTCCAGCATCCTTTCCCCTTATGCCTCTCTCCCCTTTCCCTGCACACCACTTCCATTAGTACCACCCTGCCCCCTTTCTCTCCCTTCACCACTCTTATATACCAGCAGTCCTGCTCCCTTTTCTCCCTTCATACAACAAGGTCCCGCGATGACTGTAGCTGCCAGCTGCCGGTCCATTTTGATGTACTTGTTCTAGTGTAGAGTCGGCAGCCACACTGAGGTGCAGGAAGGTCCCACAATGAGTACGTCTGCCGGCTCTGCTCCGGAAGAAGTAAGTTACATTGGAGGGGATGGACCCGACTGACGCAGGGAGTTGCGGCAAGGTCCCGCGATGACTACATCTGCCGGGTCCACCCCCTCCAATGTAACTTACTTCTTCTGGAGCAGAGCCGGCAGATGTACTCATCACAGGACCTTCCTGCACCTCAGTGCGGCTGCCGACTCTGCTCCAGAGCAATTACATCAGAGGGGGTGCACTGGCAGCTGCGCTGAGGTGCAGGTCTTTTTCAACAGTAGGGCAGGATGTTCCGAACCCGGACCCGGGTGGCTGTGCACCCCCCTAGGGCATGCACCCGGGGCAGTCTACCCCCCCCCGTCACCCCTTTGATATGCCACTGGGGGGATGGACGGTAGAGAATGACACGGGGAAAAAATCTGTCCCCGTCACTGCACCGTCCCCGGCCCACCATCCTCTGCACCGCCCCGTCACCGCCGTTCCCTTCACCGCCCCGTCACCATCACCACCATCCCTTTCACCGCCCCGTCACCGCCACTGCCATCCCATTCACCGCCCCGTCACCGTCCCCGTCTAGCACCCATCTTCTTCCCTCCGCTCCCCCATAGTCTTGCATCTGTCTTCTTCCCTTCCAGCGTCTTCTCCCCACTCTGCCTTCCACATTTTCTTTCAGGGTCTGTTCCTCTCTACCCTCTTTCAATGTCTGTTCTATTCCTTTCCACCACCACCCTTCCCTCCCTCCTTTACCATCTGTTCCTTTCTACCACCCTTCTTTCATATCTTCTATCAGTCCCCCCACCATCACTAGCAGTCTCTCTTCTCCCTTACCATGAGCAAATAGAACTTCTGAAAATTGTATTGCTGAGGCATTATTTCTAGTACGCCTTTTTTTCCAGATGGATAATGACATCAATTTTATAATTCTTACTGTCTGCTCTGATTTCATTCACAATTTGGTTTATGTTTTGTACCTGAGGATTCCATGAGGCATTTAACCTTTTCCTGTCTCTTCTGTGATTTCAAGTTGATTCCTTCAATAATGGAGTCTCAAGGCAGTAGCAGTTTTCTATTTTGGGCTTTTTTGACATTGTTTAAGGGATTTCTTGTACATTTGGTGCTGGTCTTCTTTGATGAGGTCACTTCAGAATCTATTTCCAAGGAACAGAAACTTTTTCCCTTTCACTCCCTCCTTCCTTGTGTGAGCTGGAACACGCGGTCCCCGCATGCAAGTAATTTTATATCATTTTCATTCTATTCATTCATAGAAATTAAAGTCTAGATAATGCCAGTCACATAACAAAACATGATTTTACAAAAATAATTCCCTGCACAGTCAAGCCTGCAAGGATTACTAGATGTCTTTCAGCAGCTCCCCTCCTTCCCTCCCCCTTACCTTTGTGGCCAAGTCAAAATGATCTACCAACAATAAAATTTTAAAAACACAAAGCACGCTGTACGCAGAGAAAATGTTAATTATCATTTATATTCCGCGGGTTTTCAAAGAGGTCAAGGCAGAAGACTTTATGCAATGTCACCTCAGTAACAACTATACAAAAATAGACAAATATTCCCCCTCCCTTTTTACTAAACTGCGATAGCGGTTTTTAGTGCAGGGAGCTGCGCTGAATGCCCCACGCTGCTCTCGACGCTCATAGGCTCCCTGCGCTAAAAACCGCTATTGCGTTTTAGTAAAAGGGGGCCATAGTGCAAAATATAGACAGCAGATATAAATTCTCAAAACGGACACATTTTGATCACTAAGTTGAAAATAAATTCATTTTTCCTACCTTTTTGTCTGATGATTTCATGAGTCTCTGGTCCTTCTGGTCCTTCTTCTTTCTTCTCCTGCCCCCCCCCCCTTTCTTTCTCTCTCCCCCTGGCTCCCCTCTTTATTTCTGCCTTTCTTTCTCCCCCTGGCCCCCCTCTTTATTTCTGCCTTTCTTTCTCTCTCCCCCTGGCCTCCCTCTTTATTTCTCTCTCCCCCTGGCCCTCCTCTTTCTTTCTGCCTTTCTTTCTCTCCCCCTTGACCCTCTCTTTATTTCTGCCTTTCTTTCTCTCTCCCTCTGGCCCCCCTCTTTATTTCTGCCTTTCTTTCTCTCTTCCCCTGGCCTCCCTCTTTATTTCTCTGTCTCCCTGGCCCTCCTCTTTCTTTCTGCCTTTCTTTCTCTCCCTCTTGACCCCCTCTTTATTTCTGCCTTTCTTTCTCTCTCCCCCTGACCCCTCTTTATTTCTGCCTTTCTTTCTCTCTCTCCCTGGCCCCCCTCTTTATTTTTTCCTTTCTTTCTCCCCCTAGCCCCCACAAAGCCATCGTGCCAATTTCTCCACTTCCACGATTCTTTCCCTACCCTCACCCCCAAGACAGCAGCCGATTTTTCCCTGCTCCTTCCCCGATGTCCTGAACTTCATCGCTGTTGCCCGCTTCAGGCCTTCCTCTCTGTCGGGTCCTGTCTTCATGAAAACAGGAAGTAGGCAGGACCCGGCAGAGAACAAGGCCTGAAGCTGGCAACAGCAGCGAATTGTAAACGCTGCTGCTGCCCAAAGAAGGTAATGGAGCACGAGGCAGACCGCTTCTCCCCCCTCCCAGCCGAACCCCTGCTGACCCTCCTATCTCCCCCCCCCTCCGTGAACCTTTCCGACCCTCCCTGCGAGAGCAGCAAACCTCCTTCACGGATTTCTCCTCCCTGCCGCATCACTGATGACGTCATCAGTGATGCGGCCGAGGGAGGAGAAAGCCGACGCTACTGGAGGGAGGTTTGCTGCTTTCGCTGGGAGGGTCGGAAAGGTTCATTGGGGGGAGAGATAGGAGGGTCAGCGGGGGTTCGGCTGGGAGGGGGGAGAAGCGGTCTGCCTCGGTGCTCCAAGGCCTGGCGCCATTACCTTTTTCGCCCCTCCCGCCCCCCCCCCTCCCTTGGTACGCTACTGCTCTCCAGCTCTCCTTAGTTTGCTGGTTTTCTTTTTCGGCGACCGGCACGCTTTCAAAGAGCCGCGCATGCGCGGCTGCTCAAAGTTCAATCTTCTGCTCTGCTGCAACTTCCTGTTTCCGGTTGGGTCAGAGCAGAAGATTGAATACTGAGCAGCCGCGCGTGCGCGGCTCTTTTGAAAGCATTCCGGACGCCGAAAAAGAAAGCCGGCAAACTAAGGTGAGGTGGAGAGAGGAAGCTGGTTAAATGATCGAGCCGGCGTGCGGGTGGGTGGGTGGGGGCTGCGGGAACCGCATGATCCTTTATGCCTCACTGCGGTGACAAGACCATTCACCTCTCCACAGGGGGTGATAGCCTTGTCCCCGTCCCCGCAGAGGCTGCTAATTTTCATTCCCCGTTTTTGGCGGGTTACCCGCGGCTAAATGCAGTAGCCGCGGGTAAACCACCACCGTGTCATTCTCTAATGGACGGTTCCACTATTCTCTAACTGGTGTTGTTTATGACAGATGCTGGTTAGAGAATTGTGCTTATAGGTGAAAGACTCCTCCTTCACCTAAAAGGTCTTGTTTTGGGATTTTAGGACTTGGTCCAAACACTATTGAGCACTTAAAAATACCTTGTAAAGCAGGTGATTTTTGAACCAGCAATTGAACAAAAACATTATCAAATAATTCATGCCATATCGCTTTGCTTCCTTGATTTCTTTTTTTTTCAACTCTATTTTTTCCTATGGACTGTTTTATTTTATTTTAATTTTTTTCACTGCTCTGTGACATTTTTGATCTTGTAACATTATCAGCTCTTGATGAAACCACTAAAAAAAGTGGTTCTAACCCTGTGGTGATATCATCATCCTCAGTCATTGTCTTCCCCATCAGGTCATTGTCAGATATGTAACCAGACTTCCCATCTACCTCATCGGCATCCAGGTTCTCAATGAGCTCCAGATGGGAGATGTGGCTTAGTTTACTTGGGCTGTGTGTAGGCACATGAGTCGAGTCTCTTTCAATTGAAAGGATACTCTGGAATGAAAGGGCATAGGGTGAAGTTAAGAAGTGGTAGTCTCAGGAATAATCTAAGGAAATACTTTTTATACAGAAAGGGTGGTAGATATGTAGAACAGTCTCCCAGAAGAAGTGGTGGAGACAAAGACTGTTTCTGAATTCAAGAAAGCATGGGATAGGAACAAGGGATCTCTTAGAGAGAAGAAGAGATAATGGTTACTGCAGATAAACAGACTGGATTGGCCATTTGGCCTTTATCTGCCTTCATGTTTCTATGTAAAGCTCAGAAGCCCATCGAGGGATTTGATGTCAGGAAGTAGTTGATTCCAGTACTTTGGCAAAAGTGAGAGTATGATCTTTATATGGTACTTTCTAGTTGAAGGCTCCAACCTGTATGATAGATAGATAGATAGATAGGAGGTATAGTTTCAGAAGAAAGATATACTGAAACTCGCAGCAAAATGTTATTTTTTTTCCATTTTATAATTTTTTTTTAGCAAAAACAGCATTATACATATAAACAATAGTACTATAATACATCATAATAAGCTGCATAATTCCCGTACAGTATAATGAAGTCATGAAAGATTAGTGCTCAATTCCTTACAAAATTCATCCAAGTCTTATTGAAGCTAGCTATATTATTATGTTTGAATGCTATTATTTCTTCATACTTTCTTAATACACAGAGATGGTTCCACCATTCACAAAAGTTAAGCTTAGAGTTATCCTTCCAGTTACATACTATATGATGAATAGCTAGTGCAATCATGAAATTAATTTTTTTTTTTGATTGATGTAGGCAATGAGGCATCTAGATTTGAGGTGCGCAGTACAATGGACTTATAAGACAGAGGTATCTTATTAGTCATAAGAATTATAGAAAGGATTCTGGACCAAATGTTTGACCAAAAGATTTGCAGGTTAGGCCAACAGCATAACTTCTCCTAGTATAAGAATTACAGAAAGGATTCTGGACCAAATGTTTGACCAAAAGATTTGCAGGTTAGGCCAACAGCATAACTTCTCCTAGTATAACCAGCCATTCAAAGAGTGGCCATTCTTTGAATGACTGGTTATACTAGGAGAAGTTATGCTGTATTGTCCAGTTCCCCCTACCTTGAGAAAGTTCGGCAAAACACGTCGGGAAGGGGAATGGACTTTGAATAAGCTAAGTCTATTATTTATTAAATTTATATAAAATAATTGAAATAAGTAAATAGTTGGGAAATAGTACTTGGAATCATGAAGAATCCCACCACCTGTATCTATCGATAAGGGTGGATATCTGAATTCCTAAGATGTACTATTGTAAAGAAACTGGACTAAGAAAGAATTTATAAAACACTGATATATTATCTAGCGCTACTATACTATCTAAATTGGAGTGAACTGTTTTGGTGTAAAGAGTGAGACTCCTGGTGTTAGCCGTGCATATAGGGGTGTTAGGTGTCATAAATCACCTCCATAGGTGCAATTCAGGTGCCTTTTTTTTAGGCATTGGTAAGCGCCATTAATTTTTTAACCACTTTTAAATGACATTTTACTCCTAACTTAGGCCCCAGTAGGGCAGCTACCAGTGCCTAAGTTAAGGTACCATTTATAGAATATGGGCCCATTTGTTTACCTCATTGGACTGATGATTGGAAAGACCATCTGCTGTGTACTATCAATTCAGCTTGTTTGTATAACATCTCTCTTACCAGCCCTCCTTGATAGGGACTCTGAATCCAGAGTGTCCATGCTAATGTACAGTGCTAACAGCTAAGCAACAGAGTTATTTCAATTACTGCATATTTGATTGCCATTTTTTCCATTTTATTCAAACTTTATTTCCCAACTTTTTCTATAATCAGCAGGTAACAATTAAAAAAAATGTTCATTTCCAAAAGTACAAATTGACGAGTTCATACATTTTAAACCCTCTCCACCTAGATGTGAAATTTGCCTTTGAGATAAGTAACTATTTCCTTATCTGTATGAGTCTATACAGCTAAATGCAATTTGGAACTTATTTAACAAAATTGTCAGGAATGTCTGCAGCAGTAACCAGAGACTCTTTTTTTTTGCCTGAGCTGCATTGCTATAACACAATTGGATTTATTACCTTTTCATAATGTACTTATCTTGCTTTTCTCATTTGATATTCTACTTTGTTACTTTATAGCATATTATGTTTTCCCCTTACAGATGGCAGCTTATGTAGAGCTCCAAGGTTTCAACACATATTTTTATTAGTTTTATAACTCATTTTTTGTCAGATGTGTACCTTTCACAGATAATTTCTCTTTAAATGTTTTGAAAGAAAAAAAAAAAATTACCCTAAGCACGTCTTTCTTGTATCTTAAATTATATAAAATGGTAATTCAAAATGATCACTGAACTTGGGATTTTAAGAAATATCTTATTTCCCCCCTTTCACAAACCATGCTGGCGTTTTAAGTTCTGGCCATGGCAGTAACAACTCTGACACTCATAGGAATTCTAAGAGCGTCAGACCTGTTACCACTGTGGCAAACTGTGCTGCAATTTTATAAAAAGGTGGTGGTGAGGGGGGGGGGGGTAATTTTAATAAAGACTTATTCATCCTTTAAAGCCCCATTTTGCAAAATGGCTGCACATGTGAGATGGGACATCATGGTCAGGACAATCATATTTTCAGTGTATTTTATGGGAATGCAAAAGGTGTACAAGGATGCCACCAAATGCATATGTATTTGTCATCATGTACCATGGAAGGTCCAATAAAAAAATAAACAAACTTACAGGTGGTATACAAGAACAGTTTAACTTCATAGTCATTCTTTATGAGAAGGGTGGTGGATGTGTGAAACGACTTCCTGGTGAAGAGTGTGGAGAAGAGTACTGTATCTGAATTCAAGAAAACATGGAACAGACATATGGAATCGCTTAGGGAGAGGAAGAAATAGAGAATGTATGAATGGGTAGGCTGGATGGGCCCTATGGCCTTTATCTGCCATCATTTTCTGTTTTTCTGTCTCCATTAATAATTGGGAGCATTGATATATACTGTATAAATGGCAATTTTGTAATTCTACATATATTTCCTTCCTGGATGACGGAGACAGGAAGGGAGTGGTGAAGGAGGAGAAAGAAGTGGCAGATAGTCTAAACATGTTCTTTTTGTCTGTATTTACAAAAGAGGACACATCCAACATACCGGAACCTGAGCAGATCTTCAAAGGAGACCAAACAGATAAATTAATATCCATGGAAGCAAGCCTTGAAGACGTACGCAGGCAGTTAGAAAAATGAAAAACTGACAAATTGCCGAGCCCGGACGGAATCCACACAAGGGTTCTGAAAGAACTAAAGGAGAAAATAGCAGAACTACTGCAGCAAGTTTGCAATCTATCATTGAAAACAGGAGTGATCCCGGAGGATTGGAAAATAGCCAATGTTACACCAATCTTTAAAAAGGGATCAAGAGGTGACCTGGGGAACTATAGACCAGTGAGTCTGACCTTGGTTTCGGGAAAAATGGTGGAAGTGCTGATATATGACAGCATCGATGAGCATTTTGAAAGAAATAAACTTCTAAAAACAAGCCAACATGCTTCTGTAAGGGGAAATCGTGCCTAACAAACTTACTGCACTTCTTCGAAGGAATCAACAAACGGATGGACAAAGGGGACCCCATAGACATCATATATTTAGATTTCCAAAAAGCCTTTCACAAGGTACCCTATGAACGCCTAATTCGGAAACTGAAGAACCATGGGGTGGAAGGAGACGTACACAGATGGATCAGGAATTGATTGGCGGGTAGGAAGCAGAGGGTAGGAGTAAAGGGCCACTTCTCGGACTGGAGGAGGGTCACGAGTAATGTTCTGCAGAGGTCGGTGCTCGGACTGCTGCTATTCAATATATTTATAAATGATATAGAAACAGGGACAAAGTGCAAAATAATAAAATTTGCAGACGACCCCAAACTATTTAGTGGTGCTCGGACTAAAGAGGACTGTGAAGAATTACAAATGGACCTGAACAAACTAGGGGAGTGGGCGACGAGATGGCAGATGAAGTTCAATGTAGAGAAATGTAAAGTATTGCATGTAGGAAGCAGAAATCCGAGGTACAGCTATACGATGGGAGGGATGTTATTGAGTGAGAGTACCCAAGAAAAGGACTTGGGGATAATTGTGGACAAAACAATGAAGCCGACATTACAGTGCGCAGCGGCTGCTATGAGAGCAAATAGAATGCTAGGTATAATCAAGAAGGGTATTACAACCAGAACGAAAAAAGTTATCCTGCCGTTGTATTGGGCGATGGTGCGTCTGCATCTGGAGTACTGCGTCCAGTACTGGTCGCCGTACCTTAAGAAGGATATGGCGATACTCGAGAGGGTTCAAAGGAGAGTGACACGTTTGATAAAGGGTATGGAAACCCTTTCATATGGTGTCAGGTCAAAAGCGCGCCGGGACAAAGACGCGCCCAGACAATTGAGCGCAGCGCGGAGGTGCCCGCCGCTCAAAATTACTGTTTTTAGGGCTCTGACGGGGGGCGTGGGGGGGAACCCCCCACTTTACTTAATAGACATCGCGCTGCGTTGTGGGGGCATTGTGGGGGGTGTGGGGGGGTTGTAACCCCCCACATTTTACTGAAAACTTCACTTTTTCCCTGTTTTTAGGGAAAAAGTTGTGTACAGTAAAATGTGGAGGGTTACAACCCCCCAAACCCCCCATAACACCGGCGCAATGTCTATTAAGTAAAGTGGGGGGGTTCCCAAACAAAACCCCCCGTCGGAGCCCCTAAAAACTGTAATTTTCTTTGGCGCGTGCCTCCGTCTTGCGCTCAGTTGTCGACACACGCCTTTGTCTTTCGCGCCGTTGTCTATGAACCCTTTCATACACTGAGAGACTGGAGAAACTGGGGCTCTTTTCCCTGGAGAAGAGGAGAATTAGAGGGGATATGATAGAGACTTACAAGATCATGAAGGGCATAGAGAGGGACAGATTCTTCAAACTTTCGAAAACTAGAAGAACGAGAGGGCATTCGGAAAAGTTGAAAGGGGACAGATTAAAAACCAATGCTAGGAAGTTTTTCTTCACCCAACGGGTGGTGAACACCTGGAATGCGCTTCCAGAGGGCATGATAGGACAGAGTACGGTATTAGGGTTAAGAAGGGATTGAACAATTTTCTGAAGGAAAAGGGGATAGAGGGGTATAGATAGAAGACTATTACACAGGTCCTGGACCTGTTGGGCTGCCGCGTGAGCGGACTGCTGGGCATGATGGACCTCTGGTCTGACCCAGCACAGGCACTTCTTATGTTCTTAATTATATGTATTATATGTTCTTATAATATGCATCCAGAATAACTTCATCCTATGCCCTCTCATTGCAGAGTTTCTTTCAAATGAAAGAGACTTGAATCATGCGCAGTTACATTACATAGGTATTTAAATGTCTCTATCGTATCTCTCCTCTCCCACCTTTCCTCCAAAGTATACAGATTGATATCTTTAAGTCTGTCCCCATACACCTTATTATGAAGACCACAAACCATTGTAGTGGCCTTCTTCTGGACCCACTCCATCCTTTTTATATCTTTTTGAAGGTGCAGCCTCCAGAATTTTACACAATATTCTAAATGAAGTCTCACCATGAAATACAACCCTAAATAAAAGCATATGGGGAGGGGGTTAACCAGCACTGAGTACCAGGTGCTACCCTAGCCACTTAACTAGGCAGACTGTCCTGTTTCTATTATTATGTAACAGTAAGGAGAATATATAATTTTAACCTAATTCAGATTGTAAAGCATGTGTACAAGACAACAGAAACAATCCAGAAAAATCTAAAACTACCTAATCTTTCAAAACCCTGAAACATGGCTGTACTGTCTATTGGTCAAATTGTTTAAACTGTTTCTTGTGTTTATCTAGCCAGCTCCCCAGAGTTCACGTCTTGTGAAATAAGACGAACCTGAGCCACTGTGGTCCAAAGGAATGAGTGCAGTGAAGTAAAACTAAGCCATTCTATCCCAGATCATACATACCGGTGAATACCTCAGATATTTTGATATTATTATTTCAGCTTTAACAGATAGCCTTTCCACAAACATTTGACAAGGAGTAATCTGTTCATTAAAGGCATGAATCACTCAGAGTATAAAGCTATAAGCCATGAGTTGTTTAGTAAACCATCCAACAGATAATCAACAGTTTATGTAAATAGCATAATTGGATATGCATTATAAGACCCTTGACTCGCTGCCCTATTGACTTGCTGCTATTGATTGTTGATGCATTGGCTCCTATTATTCAAGAGCAGAGAAAGGAACTTAATGACACATTGGACATGTTGAAGGCACAACACACAGGAGACATTTATGAACAAACTGTTCACGATATGGAGGAACAAATGTATAAATACACTAGTGAATAGAGAGCCATTAAGATCAAGAAGTATCATCATGACCATCTAAATCAGTGGTCCCCAACCCTGTGCTGGAAGACCACCAGGCCAGTCGGGTTTTTGGGATAGCCCTAATGAATATGCATGAGATAGATTTGCATATAATGGAGGTGACAAGCATGCAAATATGCCTCATGCATATTCATTAGGGCTATCCCAAAAACCCGACTGGCCTGGTGATCCTCCAGGACAGGGTTGGGGACCACTGAGCTAGATTATACCCGTGGATATGTTTATCCATGGATGAACAAAAAAAATTAATATCAGGAAAAGCAGACAAATGGGAAAGAAGGTGTTGTATAATTTCTCTACAAGTGGTTCATTCTCAGAGAATGAGGATAAACAAATAATAAAAGAACCTGGGACAATGAAGTCAGGGGAATTTCAGCCTAATTTATCAGATTCTTTTTTATGTCTTCTAGCACAACCATTAGAGGATACATCGGATGCGGGGTAACCAGTGGCAAAACCCACGATCAGTAGGGCCAAGAAACCAGACCGCAAGTGAGCTCAGGTGTGTTCAATTTGTCATCCCGGATGTTATCTAAGGCTGAGGAGGACATTTTGATTAAAGGCATGTCCTTTGTTCCTTCTAATCGATAATATGGATTTCAGACCCGGACATCTCTCTACAGGTTCTTTCGTGTTTTGAGGTTGAAGACTTTCTTTTGCAGATTCAGGAACCCTCTGTAAATGATGGGGGTATCCCTAAGGGTATGAAGGTTAGATCTAAATGGATCCCCCCTGGAGTGCCAGATGTTTCCTTGGTGGCTTTTGGAAAATTAGTCTTGCAGGATATGGCTTATCTAGAGTCTCAGACTTTTAAAACCAAATCTAACCTGTCTATGCAGCAGTTCCGTATGCTTCAGTCTTTACAGCAAGATTCTTCCATCATTATCCACCGCACTGATAAGGGCGGAGGATAGTGGTGCAAGATTATAGTGATTACAATCTTGAGGCTATGGGATAGTTAAAAAATACAGAGGCCTCTTTTACAAAGCCGTTCTAGCGGCTGTACTGTGCTAATGGCCCCGAAGCCCATAGAGATTTAAAAGGCTTCAGAGCCATTGCCGTGCGGCTTTGTAAAAGAAGCAGAGAGTTTTACAGAGAGATCCCACAAGATTTTACAGGGAGATCCCACAAAATTCTGGTTGATGATTTGTTGAACAAAGCTAAGAATGAAGGTATCATTTCCAGCAGGGAATATAAATGTTTGACAATAGATTTTCCAGAAGTGCCATATATCTAATTTATTCCCAAAATCCATAAGTCCCTATTCACCCCCCCCCTCCCCCCTGAGGCACCCCATAGTGGCTGGGATTGGGTTGGTGTTTGAACCACTGTCTAGATATATAGACAGTTTCATACAAGATCAGGTATTCACTGCCAAATCCTATTTCAGAAATTTGTCCTAATTTCTTCAATAATTGGATACATTGCAGTTATGCAGTGACAAACCGTCTGGGTTTTTGGTAACAGCAGATGTGACTGCACTGTATACCAATGTCCCGCAGAGTGCAGCCCTAATGATTGTTAACAGATATTGGACAAACTTGATATTTTTGCCCAGAAAAAAGAATTTTTAGGTGAATTAGCTGAAATTGTCATCTACTATAATTATTTTTGATTTGAAGACAAGTATTATATTCAGTCTAAGGGGGTAGCGATGGGGGCAACAGTGGCCTCCTCAGTCACTTGCCTCTATATGTCTGAATATGAAGAATAATTTGTGTACAAATCTAGATAGTTCAGGAGAGTAGGCTTATGGAAGAGGTTTATTGTCAATATTTTTTTTCATATGGGGAGGAGTGAGAGATGAGCTAGATCTCTTTTTGTTAGAACTCAAACAAATGGATACCAATATTAAGTTAATATATACTGATAATAGTGATAGTATACCCTTTTTGGATATCCAAGTTAAAAAAACAAGTATATGGGTCCTCTGTGAGATTTGTTACTACATTATTTAAGAAACCATCTGATCACAATAAGATCCTTCATTACAGTAGTTTTCACCCAAAACTCCTATGAGACAGTATCCCTGTAGGCCAATTCCTTAGAATGAGGAAGGTATGCTGTGGTGACGATGACTTCCAACAGCAGGCCATGCATATGTATAGCAAGTTCATTGAACGCGGGTATCTACCAAAAGTAGTTAAACATGCTTGAAAAAGAGCTCGTTGTTGTCAACGAGAGTGGTTATTCCATCCCCAGGGGCACAGAGTTGAACATGCCACAGTGTGTGTTTTGCCGTTCTCTAGCCAAAGTCATAAAATTAAACAGATCATTTTGAAACATTGGTCAGTATTATAAGTGTATGAAAATACGTGGGATTTCCCGCGGTTTGCGTTTATACATGGATGCAATTTGGCAGAGATAATAAAAACATAGAGGAGACTGGGGGGGGGGGTCATGATTTGGGACCCCACACTTGTTGTGGCCATTGTGTCTATTGTCAGCAAGTACTGAGTATTGATCATGTGGAAATACCTAGGTCAGGGGTAAAAAGTTTTATCTGAATCCAGAACGGATTGTCTATCTCAGGCTGGTGTTTACTTTATCGTGTGTCCATGCAGTAAACTCTACATTGGACACACGAGAAGAGTCATTAAAGTACGTATCGCTGAGCAACTTAGTAGCATTCGATGCCAGTGTCAAACAGCCCCCTTGGTCAGTCATTGGCTGGAGAGAAAACATCAGGTAGAAAATGTTAAATACACTGTGTTACTGAAAGCTAATAAAGTTACCAGGAATATGTCTCAATATTTGTTACAACAAGAACATAGATTTATATGTCAGTGGCATACCCTAGCCCCTGAGGGATTGAACAACGAGATTGATTGGTTTAAGATCTAAACCTCTTGTAGTTTCCCGCGGTTTGCTAGTAGTCCTGCCTTTTTGTGATGTCCTGTGTGACGTTGGCATATGGGCGGTGCTTTAAGGGTGTGGTCTGTGTAATGGAAGCGCATTGCTAGAGCTGTCTGTAAGCTGGATAGAGAAGTCCTGTTATCCAGTAAGCTGTGACTTGAGAATTTAATAACTTTTTATAGTTTGAGATTGTTTTTTGAACGGCAGGTCCCACTTTTCACTGGGTGTGGTAGTTATACTGGTTATGTTTTTTCCTCATAGTGTTCCCTCTTGAAGAAGCCAACCATGAAACCCGGGTTGAAAATTGGGCGGGGAAGGGGGTCAGAGAGAGTATGACAGCAGTTTAGAAAAATTTAAGAATGTGCCCGGAGCAGTTATAGAGCAGCATTATCACCACCATGCATGCCAGATAAGTATTAGCTTTTCCAACTAAATAATAATAATAATAATAACTTTATTCTTGTATACCGCATTACCATGGAAGTTCTATGCGGTTAACAGATGAAGAGACTGTACATTTACAATGAAGTTACATTTACAGCGAAGTTACAATTTTGTTAATGTTACATTTACATTTTAGACAATGCATTTTCAGTCATGTTACATTTACATTTTAGACGATAAATTTACGGAGAAATTAATTTTTTGCAGGTAGGTTATATATTCGGAATAGTTATGTTTGCTATAAGTTACATACAGCGGTGTTACAAATAGCAGTGTTACATACGGCGGTAAAGAGTCTGGGGGAGAGTCGAGGTCAGAGGGGGAGGAGGGAGGAGAGAGGAAAATTCAGAGGAATTTGTCAAAAAGGTAGGTTTTAGTTAACTTCCTGAAAGTTTGATAGGGAGGGAATTGGAGATGAGAGTGGAGAGGCATTTGTTCCATTTGCCCGCTTGGAATGCTAGGGATTGGTCGAGGAATTTTTTGTAGAAGCAGCCCTTCGGGGAGGGAAAGGAAAACAGGTAGGTATTTCGAGTACGATAGGGGCCTGCAATTTCAAGGTGCTCAGATAGGTAAATTGGTGAAGAGCCTGCTAAGGGTTTGAAGCAGAGGCAGGCAAATTTAAAGATGATTCTTGCCTCCACCGGCAGCCAGTGGAGTTTGGTGTAATAAGGGCTAACGTGGTCATATTTTTTGAGACCGAAAATGAGGAGGACACTGGCATTTTGTACTATTCTTAGACGTTTGATGATGTTTTTATAGGCTCCAAGGTATATGATATTACAGTGGTCCAGTATGCTTAGGATTAATGATTGGACCAGTAAACGGAAGGAGAGGTGGTCGAAGTGGTGTTTGATGGTGCAAAGTTTCCAGAGGGAACAGAAGCATTTTTTGACCTGGGCACTGGTATGGTCTTCGAAGGTCAAGCTTCTATCTAGGATGACTCAGAATATTTTTATGGTGGGGTTGATAGGATATTCTAGGCCGTTCAGTTTCAGGGAAGTGTTTGTTATTTTATGGGTAGGGCTTGCCAGGAAGATTTTGGTTTTTTCTGTGTTTAATTTTAATTTAAATTGTGAGGTCCATTGTTCTAACTTGGTGAGGATAGAGGAGGTGAGTTGTTCCGTCTGTTGAGTGAATGAAGTTAGGGGGATGATAATGGTGATGTCATCGGCGTATATGAATGATTTAAGGTTTAGGTCGGCTAGTATCCGTGCTAGAGGGGCCAAGTAAATGTTGAAAAGGGAGGGGGATAATGGGGAGCCTTGTGGGACTCCGCAGGAATTACGCCATTGATGGGAGAAGGTTCCGTTGCTGTGGACCTGATAAGTACGGTTAGTTAGGAAGCTTGAGAACCAGTTAAGTACTTGGCCTGAAATGCCGATGGAGTCAAGGCATTTATGTAGTAATTTTTTGTTGTAAGTTGGAATTTGATGGAATGATGGTTCTATGACAGCAGGTGGTGGAGACGGTGAACATGCTATAATGGTCTCTAATACAGCTGACTCAGTGAAATATCACAAGAGTTTCAGTTGTGGGTCTGAGTGTTCACTTTAAAGCATTTTAAAAAAATTTGGTGTGTGTTATTATTTTTTCATTTTTTGTGGTGATTAGTGACTGAGATATTTATCACCTCAGTTAATAAGATTTTCACTCTCATATAGTGGTGAGAATATCTATACTACCCCCTCCCCCACTAGAGATTGCATTCTAATCCTCTTATATTTTGCTTTTGAATTAAATATTATCAATGTGAATCCTTTATAAGTTTCAAAGATTTATGCAAAATGGATCCATACCTGACTGATCAACAATATATACGGGACTTGTTGCAAAATATCTACAAATACGAGCAGAGCTGCCCAATGTTGTAGCCTATGATTAGACCCCTGAAGAAGCCAACAGTAAGGCGAAACGGGTCCCGTTGAGCACAATGAATTGAATTTATAGTTATATTATTAGCACTATAGCACTTTATTTGAGTTTATTGCACAAAGCATTTGCACTTTTTAAACACATAGAAGCTGTTAGAAAAATCAAATATGATTTAACAGCGCAGGTATCTGAGAGTTCTATGGTAAAGAAAAACATTGATATCATAGATATTTTGCATACAAGTCCCGTATATATTGTTGATAAGTGGACTTGTTTCCATTGTGACATTTTTGAGTGTTTTCCATACCTAACTGCCCATCCATTGAGGAACAAAATAATTCTCCAAAGAAGAAAGCCATCAAATTTGGTGCTCAGGAAGAACATGGACATATCTTAAATGAATTAGAGAATGACACCGGGACAAAATTTTCTCTGTTCCTGTGGGAACTCATTTTCCCGCTCCATCTCGGAAAGTTCTTTTCTTGTCCCTGCCCCATTCCTTCAAGCTTTGTTCTCATTTGCACAAGCCTCAAACACTTTAAAATAATAAGTGGCCGAGGCTTGTGCAGTTAAGGCAGAGCTTACAGGAATGGGGCATGGACAGGGACAATGACAAAACTCATGGAGACGGGGAAATATTTGTCCCCATGTCATTCTCTAAAATGAATTTTAAGCCCAGAAAGACTGGCTCCAAATTTTAAGAGAAGAAAGCTTCCAAAAAACCTAATGGAATAATTTTTTAGCCAGCCAAGATAACTGGCTTAAGATAAATGCCAGCACCAGCAATTAACTTAGGAATCCCTTTTATAAAAATGCATAAGTTTTAATACTTCTCATACCATACCATAACTGCAACAATTAAAGTACGGTAAATTTAAGTCTTGCACAGGGCATTCAGGCCCTGATTCTATAATTGGTGCCTAAGTCATAGGCATTTTCAGTTAGGTGCCATTTATGGAATCATGCCTAGGGATGCCTAAAGTAGAGTTAGGCTCTGGTAGGCGCCTAAATCTTAGGTGTTCCCTATATATGTGCCTACTGGTGCCTAAGACCCTCTTTTACTAAGGTGCACTAACTGATTAGCGCGTGCTAATCAATTTTAGCGCACACTAAACACTAACACAAGCATGTTAGTCTATGGACATGTTATCGTTTAGCGCGTGCTAATCGGTTAGCACACCTTAGTAAAAGAGGGGGTAAGTCTACCTTAGGAGCCTACACTCTAAAAACACCCAAGATCTGCCTATGATCCATCCCTAACTACTCCTACTTTCTGTTAGGCACCTTGAGCTAGGTGCTTACTGAGTTAAGCACCTACCACCCAATTAATTTAAGCTAATTATGAAGTGCTAATTGCTTGCTACCCGTATCAATTAAGCTTTTTAAATAATCAAGTTAGGTACCTAGATCAGCTAGGCACGCCAATCTAGGTGCCTAACTTTAGTCATCTTTTCTAAAATCAAGGCCTTACAGAATAGTTCTATACGATTGCACCTGATTGTTGCATAATGTATAAATGAAGTTAGGTGCTTACTTTCCTTTATAGAATAAGAGTATGTATGTCTTAAGCATGAGCATTTATGCCAGCCATAAAGATTGTCAGAACAAAAATCAGAAGAAAAACCTCCACATACAAGTCTAGAACCAACAAACCACAGTGGAGGTCCAAAACAGTTGGCGTGCAATTTTATTAGTCAAATCACAGTCTAGTGCGGTGGCTCGACACATACGTGTTTTGGGCTCTACAGCCTGCCTCAGGAGCTTGGCATGTGCAGTGTGCATCAGTATTTTTACAGTCAAAATTTTTTTCCAGTGTTTGTGATCAACCATTATCTTATTCATACAAATAATTGTGGTTGTGGTTTACAAAGGCTGTAGCAGGCCAAAACATGTGCATGTCTTGCTATCACACTAGATTGTGATTTGATTAATAAAATTGCACACCAACTGTTTTGGACCTCCACTGTAGTTTGTAGCCATAAAGATTATACAGATGGCTGTGCCCAGAAATGTACAACAGGCCACGGTAGACCAGGTTTCTTTAAATACAAAGCAGACTTATTTTAAAGAATGCAAATTATCCTTGACAACTGCTGAGCAAATTCTAAATAAATATAAAAAATATTACTACTACTATTAATTATTTCTATAGTGCTACCAGATGTACACAGTGCTTGTACAGAGTCACAAAGAATAAGTCTCTGGTTGAAAGAGCTTACAATCTAAACATATAAGACAAACAGGATGTCATGGGGAATGGTTAATTTGCTGACTGGATTGGTGGGCAGAGGGGAGTAGGGTTATGAATTGAAGACTATATCAAAAAGATGGGGTTTCAGTCTGCTTTTAAATAAGGGAAGGGGCTTGGTAGACAAACTCAGGTAATTTATTCCAGGCATAGGGGGCAGCTAGATGAAAGGAATAAAGTCTGGAATTGGCAGTGGAGGAGAAGGGTAAAGCTAAGAGCAGCTTATCTGAGGAACAAGATTCCCTGGGAGAAGTATAAGAAGAGAGGAGAGATATTCTGCTGAGGGGCAGCAGAATAAACACACTTGTAAATCAACAATAGAAGCTTGAACGGTATATGAAGGCAGATAGGGAGCCAGTGTGATATGATTTAAGGAGAGGGGTGACATGAGTGTAGTGAGGTTGGTAGAAGATGAGTCGTGCAACAAATTTTGCACAGATTGAAGGGGTGGGGGGAAGTGGCACTGTTGGAGACCAGTTAGTAGTAGATTGCAGTAATCTAAGTGTGAAGTTACAAGAGTGTGGACAAAGGTCCAGGTAGTGTGCCCAGAGAAGAAGGGGTGAATTTTGGTGTTACAGAGATAGAAGCAATAGGCCTTAGCAGTTTGTTGGATGTGTGTAGAAAATGAGAAGTCAGAATCTGGGGGGAGAGAGAAAAAGGAGTCAGAGATGGGGGCGTTTTGAGGAGGAAGTTCAGTGTGGCAAAGAGACAACGGGGGTTGGAAGAAAGGGAGTTAGTTGGATATGGTAGTCTTGTTTGAAATGTATGTATGCAAATGCCAGAAGCCTAAGAAACAAGATGGGAGAGTTAGAATATATTGCACTAAATGAAAAGATAGATATAATAGGCATCTCTGAGACCTGGTAGAAGGAATGGAACACTGTCATACTGGGATACAAACTAAATCTCCATGATAGGGTGGATCAAATTGGTGGAGGTATAGTGTTATATTTTAAGAAGGGCCTTGAATCAAATGGACTGAAAATTCTATAGGAGCAGAAACATATATTTGAATCCATATGAGTAGAAATTCCATGTTTAAAGTGGAAAAGGATAGTGATAGATGCTGAAATGTTATCAGAAATTAGGGATGATAACAAATTGGGTAACATAATAATGTGTTATTTTAACTATCCCTATATTAACTGGTTAAATGTAACATCAGGGCAAGCTAGGGAGATAAAATTCATTGATGAAATCAAGGACTGCTTTATGGAGCAGATGGTTCAGGAGTCAACAAGAGATGAAGTAATTCTAGATCTAGTTTTTAGTGGAGCACATGAATTTGTGCAGAGGGTAATGGTGTTGGAGCTGATTGATAACAGTGACCACAACATGATCAGATTTGATATAACCCCTGGAATAAGTTCATACAGGAAATCCAATACAACAGCATTTAACATTAAAAAAGGAGACCATGATAACATGAAAAGAATGGTAAAAACAAAAACCCTTGGAGGAGCAGCTACAAAGCCAAAAATTTACATTAGGCATGGATGTTATTCAAAAATACCTTCCTGGAATCCCAGACTAATATATTCGATGGATTAAAAAAGGAGGAAGGAAGACCAAATGGTAAATGGTGTGGTTAATTAGTGAGGTGAAGGAAGCTATTAGAGCCAAAAGAGAATCCTTCAGAAAGTGGAGGAAGGATCTGAATGAAAATAATTGTATCAATTCTCAATAAAATGGCTTAAATATATATAAAAAAATCTTTAGCTGAACTAATTTAGACTCACTTCATAAGCATATAATGACTGTCCAAACTATATACATATAGGTAAAGGCTTTTATATCTCAGACCACAGCAGTGCACTCAGGAAATTTATTTATTATTAAAAAAAAAAAATTATATACTGCCGGGGATCTCAGTGGTTTCCATGCAACAAACATACATAATTACACATATGACTTACAATTGACAAATCATGTACATCATCCTGGAGCAATAGCTCCATACATCTTAACAGATACCAAAATACGACCTGGGATATCCTATCTCAATATTAACAAAAACAAAAAAAAAACCAAACTATGTTCTAAAAGAAATAAAAATAACTTGTACAGAAGTAATTCTAAAAATAAGCATCCAAAAACAGCTTTGCTTTTATCAATTTCCTAAAACTGTAATGATCAATACATAATCTCAAATGACCAGACAACTTGGTTCCAAAGAGACATACCTGCAAGAGAAAACATTTTTACTTTCATAGTCACATACTGTACCTCACATTTTCAGCTGTTTGGGCTACTAATCTAATGTCCTCTCTGATTGCAGTGCCATAGTTGGTCTATAAACCTCCCAGTGGAACTGAAACCAATGGGGTGCAGATTGATAAAGAATCTGATGAACCAAAGACAACACTTTATAGTGAATTCTTTATTCGATTGGCAGCCAATAAAGGCTTTTCAAAGTGGGGGTTATATGAGATGTTCTTGTAATGCCACTAATCAGCCTATCTTTGTTTTGGCCAATCTCCAAAATAGAAATTACAATAGTCTAATCTAGATAGAACCAAACATTGGACTACAGTTCTAAAATCATAAGGAAAAAAACGTATCACTGAACTTAAAGCACACCATCTTCATCGGGTTTTCAAATGTTATTATATGAATATATTATTTTTAATTATCTTTTATCCTTTATTTTCTCTGTACAAAACTCTTTTAAAATCTTAGCTTTATGTCGGCAGGGACTTCTTCCGACATGTTTCACCAACTGGTCATTTGCCCTCTTTATGTTTGTTTATTTATATTCCACCTTTATCAAGGTGGAGCACAAAAAGAACACATACAATAAAATTACATACAAACATCTAAAATAATATTTAAAAAATTACAATACATAAACCAAAAATCTTTCACATCCACAAAACTAGATAATTACACATTTGTTTTCCACACTATACATCAGTACACCAGCCACAGCATGATTTTAAAAGAAAATCCAAAACAACCTGCATATTTTGTTGGTCACACTTTATTTGAACTGCATTTCTACCCTGAACAAGCCATAAGATTGGCTGCAGTGTTATATGTATATGGAGGTGGGCATGCATTAACTGAATGTATTCTTGAGTTCCCTGTCAAATCATGAGATGTCATCTCACATCATATCAAAAAGTGAAGTTTTCCATAGGGAAAAATGCTTGCAGTATTGTAATGGATCCATTAGAGTGCTTGGTGCCATTATTTCAATTCCCATGTGCCTCTAATTATGTATTGCTTTTAGCATTTTTTTGTCCATGTCTTTCAGCAAGGTGCTTGTTGACTGTGCAGCTTTCTGCAAAAGAGGGGCTGAACTGGACTGTGTCTCTCCACTTGACATTTGCTGTCACTTTTTATTCTGTTTAGTAATGCTGCAGGCTAAATTGAAATGATGGGGTGACAGCAGGCATGTATAATATGCAATTTTATTTAGAAGAGATGATTCATTCCATTTGCCTTGTCTTCCGACTTTCATCTCCAATGCAATGTTCATTTCAATAAACTAAGAGCCTTAAAAGAGCACAGAGAATAACAAGGAAAAGACAGTTTTTTTGAACCCTTAGAATTACAATGCTGAAGAAAGACAATATTTTTTAATGCAACTTCACTGTGTTGTATATGTCCAGACTGTCACTTAAGCAATGATGCTAGATGTCATCTTCTGAACTTATAAAGGAGGATGGAGAAAGATCAATTAGCCTGAGCTTCAGATCCATCTGAACCAGATTATTATCCCTGGGACCCTTTTACTAAGCTGTGTTAAGTGCTAACACATGCCTAATGCAGCTTAAAATGGTATACTGTGGGACACGCTGAGACATACTGCCCTGTAGCGCATACTTATCCATGTTCTAAAAAAATATTCTATTTTCATATTGAAAGGAGGCATGTCTGGAGGATTCCTACGAGCATCAGGGTTTTTACCACAGTGGTCTATGATTTTTTTTTATGCAGCTTGATAAAATGGGGCCTTAGTTTTCTTATAACATCATCTTTTACTTTGGGAACTTGCAAGGATAGATTTCTAAATATTGTTATTTGATCTGGTATCTCATTGCATACATCAAATCAATCATGCTTGTGGTGATGTCTACATATGTCTGACAAAACGATAAAGAACCCCTCCCCATTTATGATGCTGAAAGGATGAAGGTCTTTTCTTATGAATTTAATCATTGATTTTAATTTGATCCTTAACTTCTTTTTTTGAGTTCAATCATCTTTATTAGCATTTTTGATCCTTAACTTCTGATAACAAATGTTGCATTTGGTACAAAAAGCTGATAAAACCAAGCACAGTACCGGGTAAAGCTTTGGATTCTCGCCCAGAAATAGCTAAGAAAAAAAAAAAAAAAAAAAAAATTTAAATTGAATCAGGTTGGGCAGACTGGATGGACCATTCGGGTCTTTATCTGCCGTCATCTACTATGTTACTATGTTACTATAAGCTTTATCAACATTTCACTTACATTTGCCATAATGAAGTCCAGTTGTAACACCTTTCTTCTTGTACATAATAATTTGACAGCGGGTTTTAAAAATAGCAAAGTCTACATTTTTGTTGTCCACTAGTACTAGAGAAAAATGTTTCCATATGCCTGCAGAATCTATTACAAACATTTGAATTATTTTAATCATAAAGACGTAACAGTTGCTATTAAAGATTTTTCTACTTGATGCTGAAATTATTACATTTTAAATCAATGAAAAATTATTCAAACATGATGAAAACAGTCATAACTTCATTCTATGATCTATGAAATTTGCATAGGCCACTGGCTATTTAATATAGGCTTAGGAATATGCATTAGGCCTAAATAATATTACCATACCAAGCATATTTTACTGTATGAATATATTATAATTACAGGGGGCCAAGACACACTTGAATATGTAATGTCATGCAATGTGAACTACCGATCTTACCCCCCTTTATTAAACCGTGAAAGCAATTTTTAGTACAGGCCAGCACACTGAATACCCTGTGCTGCTCCTGACACTCATAGATATTTTAATGTAGTTAAATTAATATCTTTTAAGCATGAAGGAAACATGTTAAAAATTAAAAGAAAAGTGTACATGAAAATCTACTTATTTCATATAAAAAGCACAAGTTTGTGATACTAACTTTTCCAGTCATTTGACACACAAGAAGCTCTTTTTGTAAGACTTCTGAGAGTGGGATCTGCCAAGACAATCCCTCATAAGATTCCAACAATAGCCTGCCATCATGTGTGCATCCCATCTTCCTTGGTATCTGGCTTTCATTGTTATTAGGACCCCAGAAGAAGGTCATTGTCATGACCGAAACATGGCCCGTGTCAGGTCTATGCCACATTTGTGTTGTTATTTGCGATATTGAACATTTTATTGTTTATACCTCTGCACCATTTATGAATAAATTATTTTACAAGATCATCAATTCCATGGTTTTTTGACTTTTGGTTTGCATTTGTTTTTGTGAAACTATTTTGGTGGACTATTTTTGTGGTCAACTGCTTTTATATAGCCTTTTCAGGCAGCATCCATCAAGCTCATGTACAAGCATGCCCAGACTTCATCAGTCTACTGATTTTATTTCAATATTTCTAGTATTCTTATAACTTGATTAAAATATTTAACTTATATGGGCATTTTCTAATTATTCCTGTTTAAATTTATTGATTTTATAAAAACATCTTACAAAAAGTGTAATAGATTCTTAATCAATAACATTCTTGAAAAGCACTTTTGTAATATACATGAATACCAATAAAACAATCCCCTCCCTTACCCTCCCCCCTTTCTGCATTTGTATGTAGAATATGAAATTTTTAATATGGTAGGTATACATTACTATTAAAGTTGTTTAACGTAATAATCTAATGGACCCCAGATTCATTTATTTTTTCTGCAAGCATTTTCTCATATCTGTAATACAGACATAGGGTCTCCCACCAAAACGGCATATTCAACCCATCCCATTGTTTCCAGTTCTTAGTAATAATTTGCAAAGCCACACCTGTCATGATGAGAAGTTTATCTTCAGAACTATTTAATGGGCTATTTTTCATAACTGAAGTACCAAACATTATGGGCTCCTTTTACGAAGGTACGTTAGGGCCTTAACGCATGGAATAGCGCACGCTAAATTGCCATGCATGCTAGTTGCTACTGTCTTCTTTTGAGAAGGTGGTAGATTTTCGACTAGCGCGTGCTATAGCGCGCGCTAATCCAGTGCGTACACTAAAATGCTTAGCGTACCTTCGTAAAAGGAGCCTTATATTTCCATATGATAATGAAATTGGAACTTCAAGAATCAAACATTTTATTCCATATGGACTTCCATAATCCAGAATCCAGCATCTATTAGAACGTGTAGAGTCTGTTTTTTTGTAATCTCACTGGAGTCCAAAATACTCTATACATTAAATAGTATAAAGTCTGCCTCATTGAAGCTGAGGCTGTACATCTCACCCTATGATTCCAAAGCCTACGCCATTGAGATTCTGAAATATTAATTTGTACCTCTAAACTCCAAATATCTCGCAGGCCTGACTTGGACTTTTTAGGTTCATATTGCCGTAAGGAAGTTCTTCTTCACCCAGAGAGTGATGGAAAAGTGGAACGCTCTTCTGGAGGCTGTTATAGGGGAAAACACCCTCCAAGGATTCAAGACAAAGTTAGACAAGTTCCTGCTGAACTGGAACATATGTAGGAAAGGCTAGTCTGTTAGGGCAATGGTCTTTGACCTAAGGGCCACTGCAGGAGCAGACTGCTGGGCACAATGGACCACTGGTCTGACCCAGCAGTGGCAATTCTTATGTTCTTACCACGTGGAAGTCTGATGTCCAAGGAATTCTGCTTGAAAACATAAGAATAATAGACTCTATTGACAATCTAAAGAATGCCATTCAGGAATTCCTTTGTTTTTCCAAAACTAATCTAAAATTATCTAATTATTGATCTATTCAAAAGTATACTCATCTCCGAAGATTTTCTTAGGATGATTATACTTTTGAATAGATCAATATTTAGATAATGCTCATATAAATTAGATATTTTAATCAAGGATACTAGAAATGTTGAGATAAAATCAGTGGACTGATGAAGAGGCTGGCTTTGAATATACTCATAATATTTGAGATTGGTGGTCATGACTAAAGCCGCTGAGGTCTGATTAGTGAAGACCTCTGTATATGACCCAGTGGGACAATTGAAGAGATATTTCTCTTTGATACCATACCTGTGACAACTAGATGGGAAAGGAATAAGCTATAGGTATAGTGGAGAGTACACAAGCATCAGGTGTAGTTGGGCTGTATTGCACATCCAGGTGATGGATGATAGCAATATTTCAGCCCCTATCCTATAAGAAATAACAGCAATGGTAGATGGCTTGCATTTAGAATCAGATAATATTTGTAACTAAACAATGCCAGTGCAATCACTGTATATACAGCACCACTATCTAAATGGAAATGGATTGAGGCACTGAATTATGGACTAAATTAACTGCCATCCCTAGCATTTAGCTTAAACTGATTACCACACCAATTGAATACAGACCAAATATTATTTTAATTTAACAACTTTAGAAGGTAAAAATAATTATTCACGTTCAATAATTAGCATTTTTTTTTTATTTGTAAAGCTTTAATATTTTACATAAACATGGCATTGTGTCACTCACATGACAGTATGTGAGCCAGACACCCAAGACAACTTTTGTATATAGTGGTTTCAGAGACTAATTTGTTAAATATTTGAAAAGTACATAGCTCAAACATAAATAAATAAATAAAAAAGAGAATTATCTATGAAAAAGATAGATGGTATATAATGGTTCATTTTCCCAGAACTTTTAAGGCAAAGACTTACAGTATTTTCTCCAATTAAATTGTCATTTATTCCAAACACAACAGGAAAAGGAACATTTATCATGTGAATATTATTTAAACTGTCTCATTATGCAAGCCTGATAAATGAGGCATTGAGCTGTTGGACTCTAATGGGGATAACAAATCCATTGTGGAGAATAGTTTTGTCCTTGCACTTTTGTAACGTCAGTGTCTAATTCCTCTTTTCACTGGAGTCCGCCACTGCTTGACAAAAATGTTTCCAGTGAGGGTTCAATGTGTTTTCCTTCAAATAAGCACAGATCCTTACATTCATGTTCTCTCAAAGAGCTGTTCACTGCAGCAGTTCATAGTGCCATGCAACACTGACCTTCTGCTCTTCAAATTCCTCTCATTCATCCAAATACCTTTGTGAAGTTTTTTATTACTCACAATTCTGATCGTATTCAAATGATACTACAAACATCAGACATACAGAAACAATGTTGCATTATGTTTAGAGTTTTTCAAAAGCCGCATTGAACAAAATATCTCAAAGAAGGGTGAAATATAAGATTCTCTGAATAGTCTGAGCCAAAAGAAGTTGAATCAAATGAATAACGCCTTAGAATTGCTTCTGACAAATTCAATGAACATGCAAGTAAATGATTACTAGAAGATGTTCAATACCTGATGTATCGGGGGTTTGTAAAAGGAGAGGGTACGTTTGCAGCTAGAACACAAGTGAAAGATTCAACCTATGTTCTAACTTGTGATTTGAAACTTTCTCCACATTTTTGCAATAAAGAAAATATTATATAGACATTGGATTATATAACTTTACATCCCTATTTTTCAAGGCAAATCTTTAAGAGTGGTCATTAAGATAAATTGTAGGCCCATCTATATTACTGCAAAAAGAAGCGGTGGGGGTTATATGTGTGTTCTTGAAGCAAAAAGGTCCTAGCTCTCAGAGAACGGGTAGCAGACTTGAAAGATCTGAGGGGTACATAGAGGAGAACTACAGGGATGTTGTAGAGTAGGGGTGCCCACACTTTTTGGGCTTGTGAGCTGCTTTTAAAATGACCAAGTCAAAATGATCTACCAACAATAAAATTTTTAAAAAACACAAAGCACAGTGTACGCAGAGAAAATGTTAATCAAAGCAGATGACTTTATGTAATGTCACCTCAGGAACAACTATACAAAAATAGACAAATATACCCTCTCACTTATTACTAAACTGCGATAGCGGTTTTAAGCACAGGGAGCTGAGCTGAATGCCCTGCACTGTTCTCGATGCTCATAGGTTCCCTGCGCTAAAAAACGCTATTGCTGTTTAGTAAAAGGGGGCCATAGTACAAAATATAGACAGCAGATATAAATTCTCAGAATGGATACATTTTGATCACTAAATTGAAAATAAAATCATTTTTCCTACCTTTGTTGGCTGATGATTTCATGAGCCTCTGGTTGTACTTTATAATTCTGACTGTGCATCCAATATTTCTTCCCTTCTTTCAGCCTACTGTATGTTTCCAGACTTCATTCCCTCCACCACCTTTTTCTTCCTCTCTCCTTGCCCCCCTCCTTCTTTCTTTCTCTCTTTCTGTCTTTCTCTCTTTCTTTCTTTCTTTCTGTCTCCCTGCCCCTCTTTCTTTCTGTCTTTCTCTCCCCATGCCCCCTTTCTTTCTGACTTCCTGTCCTCCCTTTATTTTTCCCTTCTTTCTTTCTGTCTCCCTGCTTCCCCTTCTTTCTGTCTGCCTGCCTGCCTGCTCCCAAGCCACAGCCGCCGCCATCGGGGTACAGGCCTCCAAACCACCACCGCCCCCAAGCTCTCCCTGCTTCCACACACAGAAGCGTCAGGCCGACCAGATTTCCTCTCACCGACGTCATTTCTGAAGTCGGAGAGGAAGTTCAGGGCCAGCCAGGCAGCGATTGGCTAGCCCGGAACTTCCTCTCTGACGTCAGAAGTTGGTCGGCTCGGCACTTCTGATTCAGGAAGCAAGTAGAACATGAAGGCAACATGATCAATTTGTGTTGCCTTCGTGATCTTTTGGTCAATCGCGTAGCTAGTTTTAAAAAAGGTTTAGACAAATTCCTGCAGGAAAAGTCCATAGTCTGTTATTGAGAGAGACATGGGGGAAGCCATTGCTTGCCCTGGATTAGTAGCATGGAATATTGCTGCACCTTGGGTTTTGGCCAGGTACCAAGGAACTGGATTGGCCACCATGAGAATGGGCTACTGGGCTTGAGGGACCATTGATCTGACCCAGTAAGGCTATTCTCATGTTCTTATTAGTTCCGATGCTCATATGAATTCTACAAGCATTGGAGCTTTTACCACTGAGGCCTGTGATAAAAAGACCTAACCCAACTTCATAAAAGGGGGGGTCATATTTAAATTATTTGTTAAGACTCCTGATGCAGCCAAACATGGTCTGTGTTGGGTCCATTTTTAGGGCACACATTATATGTTTGCTATTAAAGTGTATTTCAGCTTGAAGGTCTGGTCTTCTCTACTCCTTTTGTACTTGCCTTGATAATTAATAATAAAATATTAAGTGGAAAAAAAAGAAAATGAATTTATTTGTACAAACATGAAATTAAGCAGAAATAACAAACTGTAGAAAAAGAGGTCTATCTTAACTTCAATCAATTTCATAATTTAAAGGGTGGTGGGATACAAAAATCCAGGGGAAATTAACTAAATTTTATAACATGGAAATCCAGTAAGTGCTGGATCCTTACCCTAAATCCTGGCAATTGCAGTATCTAAAGGGTAAAGAAGATGCACTTTGGGTCAAACTGGAAAGAAGTAATGGAAAGTATATGTACATTAGTATGATATATAGGCCTCTTTCACCGATGGAAGAAGTGGACAGAAGGCATTCAAAATATAGATGTTAAAGGTGAAGTACTACTAATAGGAGATTTTAATATGCCAGATTTTGATTGGGATATCACTATTGCACAATCTCCTAGAAGTAGGGAGTTCCTGGATTCTCTACATGAACTGTTTCAGCAGTTGGTAATGGAACCCATGTGGGATAGGGCTATATTGGACGTAAAAGTGGAAAAAGTGTTTTAGATGTTACAGTGGGCGATCATCTGGCATTCAGTGATCACCTCATTGTGTGGTTTAATATTAAGACAAGGCTCATATTAGAAAGGGCTCATTCAAAAGTAAAGGTTTTAGACTTTAAAAAAAACCTAACTTTATTCAGATGGGGATTATGTCAAGGAATTGTCTGGATAGGAACATCTGGAAGAGGTAGGAAAGCAGTGGGCAAAACCGAAAGGAGCTATTGTAAGAGCAACAAACTACAGTGTGTTGTAAGAAAAAGTAAGTAAGTAAGAGGAAAAGAATGACACTTTAGTTTTCAAAAGTAGTAGTTGAAAAGGTAAGAAAAAGAGGTTAGCTTTTATAAACTGCAAAAGATCGCAGAAAGAATAAGACAGGCAAAAATATTTGGAAAAGTTAAGAGAGGCTGGTAGAGTAGTCAGGAAAGCAAGGATGCATGTGGAAGAAAAAAGTAGCTGTCATGGTAAAATTGGGGACAATAATTTTTTTAGGTATATCAATGATAGGAAGAAGTGCATAAGTGGCATTGTAAGACTCAAAGGTGAAGGGGAAAATATGTAGAAGCTGATAAATATAAGGTTGAATTACTTAACAATATTATTGCTCTGTATTCACAGCTGAAGAGCCAGGGGTGGGACCACAGAAGACAAGCACAAATAGGGAGGAAGGAATGACTTAGTGATTAGAGCTACAGCCTCAGCATCCTGAGGTTGTGGGTTAAAATCCCATACTGTTCCTTGTAATCCTGGGCAAATCATTCAATCCTCCATTGCCCCAGGTACATTAGATAGATTGTGAGCCTACTGGGTCAAATAGGGAAAATGCTGCAAATTTAATCACCTCACTCATTCCAATTTCCAGATCATTTATAAATAAGTTAAATAACACCGGTCCCAGTACAGATCCCTGTGGCACTCAACTGTTTACTCTCCTCCATTGTGAAAAATGACCATTTAACCCTATCCTCTGTTTCTATCCGATAACCAATTCCTAATCCACAACTGAACTTTGCCACCTATCCCATGACTCTTTAATTTTCTCATGAGCCACTGTGGCCGGTGATAAGAAAGCCTAACACAGCTTCTTAGAAGGGGTAACAAAGAATAACAACAATAAAGCATAAATAAAAAATGGAACCTTAAATACATTAAAATAACATTACCATGACATATACATAAATACATTAAAATTATGCAATAAGAAATTCAGAAGGTCTGTGCACATTTCAACATAAATAATATAAAAATCATCAATATCACCATAAATGACTATAAAAAAATGCACTGATGAAATTCTACTACATTTAAAATTTGTAAGAGATATATTTTAAAACATCCACTCAATAGGTGACTGCAAATAAATAAAGGAAATACTGTACTCATGATGGAACAATTAGTACAGAAAAAATAACATTTAATAGTAGTAAAATATATAATAATGCTGCTTATGAATAAAAGCCAAAAGAATGCAAAGTAATTGCAAGGGACATACCTTAAAAAAATATACTCAACAGATAGTCAAAGCACAGTTAGATTAAAAAAAAAACACAGAACCTATGAGGTCTGACAATTAACTTCATGAACTCATCTAAGAAAAAGTGATGCATATCTCATTGCTGAATATCTCTATGGTTACCTTAGAAATACTCCCCTTGGGATGTTATGCACCAAAACCATCATCTAGTCCAACTTTCAAAGCAATTTTGGGACTCTTTTTCTGGAATGCCCATCAGAGCTATCTTATTACCCTTGATAATCACAATAATCACTTTATTCTTGTGTACTGCCACACTGCATTAGTTACAGAGTAACATAGTAGATGACGGCAGATAAAGACCTGAATGGTCCATCCAGTCTGCCCAATCTGATTCAATTTAAATTTTTTTTAATTTTTTCTTCTTAGCTATTTCTGGACAAGAATCCAAAGCTGTGCCCGGTACTGTGCTTGGGTTCCAACTGCCGAAATCTCCGTTAAAACCTACTCCATCCCATCTAAACTCTCCCAGCCATTGAAGCCCTCTCCAGCCCATCATCCCCAAACAGCCATATACAGACACAGACTATGCAAGTCTGCCCAGTACTGGCCTTAGTTCAATATTTAATATTATTTTCTGATTCTGAAGAGTGTGTGGCACAGTGGTTGGATCTACAGCCTCAGCACCCTGGGGTTGTGGGTTCAAACCCCGCACTGCTCCTTGTGACCCTGGGCAAGTCACTTAATCCTCCATAACCCCAGGTACGTTAGATAGATTGTGAGCCCACCGGGACAGAGAGGGAAAATGCTTGAGTACCTGATTGTAAAAACCGCTTAGATAACCTTGATAGGCGGTATATAAAAATCCTAATAAAACTTGAAACTTGATTCTAGATCCTCTGTGTTCATCCCATGCTTCTTTGAACTCAGTCACTGTTTTCTTCTCCACAACCTCTCTCGGGAGCGCATCCCAAGCATACACCACCCTCTCTGTAAAGTTGAATCTACCACCCCTCAATCTCAAATTATGTCCTCTGGTTTTACCATTTTCCTTTCTCTGGAAAAGATTTTGTTCTACGCTAATACCCTTCAAGTATTTGAACGTCTGAATCATATCTCCCCTGTCCCTCCTTTCCTCTAGGGTATACATATTCAGGGCTTCCAGTCTCTCCTCATACGTCTTCTGGCACAAGCCTCCTATCATTTTCATTGCCCTCCCCTGGACCGCTTAAAGTCTTCTTACGTCCTTCGCCAGATACGGTCTCCAAAACTGAACACAATACTCTAAGTGGGGCCTTACCAATGACCTGTACAGGGGCATCAACACTTTCTTCCTTCTATTGGCTACGCCTCTCTTTATACAGCCCAGTATCCTTCTGGCAGTAGCCACTGCCTTGTCACACTATTTTTTCACCTTTAAATCTTCGGACACTATCACCCCAAGGTCTCTCTCCCCGTCCGTGCATAGTTCTAGGCAGTTTACATCAAGAGGACTGTACAAACAGCAAACATACACATCCTATGGTACAACTGTAATACTCGAGTTACAAGTTTCTCAGATATAATTTCACAATATCTGTCAAGTAACACATTTATCAAATAAATAGGTTTTAAGCAACTTTCTGAAAGAATAATATGACTGAGCTTGTGGCATCAGAATATTCCACCAAGTGTTCGTTTTTCCTGAAGGCAAATGTTTTTTCTAAGAATCTCTTATAGCGACAGGCTTTTTGTGTCAGAAACGCAAACCAGTGATTTTTTTTTTTTAGTTTTCTTATTAGACTTAAATGTTTCAAAATGGGAAATGAGATAAACAGGAGCCAAACCAAATAATGTTTTAAAGCAGATACAGCCAAATTTAAATAACACTCTGGCCTCAAAGAGTAACCAGTGTAATTGTCAATAATAAGGGCTAATGTGATCATATTTTAGCCCAAAAATCAAATGGATCACTGCATTTTGTTTTAATCTCAGTCTATTAATAATTTTTTTAGATGACCCTAGATAAATAATGTTTCAATAAACCAAAATTGATAATATTGAGGACTGAACCAGTAACCTGAATGTCATCAACATGTCTTCCTTTTATCTTCAGTTAAAGAAAAAAGTTAAAGGGTGTTCCAATACAGTTATTTGTTTACTGGTTAAAAAATTCCCTCATAGGCAGTGCCATGTGAGCTGGTGCATTATCGTGATGCAAGAGCCATGAGGGACCATTTTTGCACATACCTTTCTCATGACCAAGATTTTCAGTTAAGATTTTCCTGTTTCTCTATTGATTTGTATTTGGTCTGCTATGCTTCTCACAGTCAGCCAATGATTTTGATGTACCATTCGATTAATTTTTGCAAGGCTTTTTGTCAGTTCTGCTCATTACTGGATGCCCTGACCTCTCTTCATCAGTGACACTTTATCTCCCCTTAGAACAAATGTTTAATCCATTTGTACACTGATGTTTTCTTCATAGCATTGCATTATCCCTATAAACTTGACTAACATGTAATGTAATGTAATTTATTTCTTATATACCGCTATATCCTTTAGGTTCTAAGCGGTTTGAAGAAAATATACATTAAGATTATAAATGAGAAGTAAGAAGGTACTTAAAAAATTCCCTGATTTCACTTCCACTCTTGCCAAGTTTAACAAGAAATTTAATATTTGTTCATTGCTCTAATTCAAGCGCTGACATTCTTGTGATAACACACAAAAAATGCAATGACAATAATGAGCGCCACTCAGCAAGACACCACCTTACATTGACGTGAACACAGCTGTGAGACACTGATATACCGAGGTTATGAAATCCTACTGAGCTGTTTGTAGAGTGCTGCCAATGTAAGCGTACATTGGCAAGTTCATGAACTTAATTGTCAGATGTATGTAAATAAAGGAAATACTCATGATGGAACAATAGTAGAAAGAAAAGAACAGCCTTACTTAGTTGGACAAATGGTCCATTTAGTGGAGTATCCTGTCTTTATGGTGACTAATCCCGGTCATAAGTACCTGGCAAAAAATTCCAAATAGTAGCAACATTCCATGCTACTGATCCAGGACAAGCAATGGCTTCCCCCATGTCTATCTCAAAAGCAGACTATGGGCTTATCATACAAGAACTTATCCAAATCTTTAAAAAACCAGCTACCGTAACCACTCTTACCATATCCTCTGGCAATGCATTCTAGAACTTAAATATTCTCTGAGTGAAAAAATATATATTCCTAATGGTTTTAAAAGTATTTCCCTGTAACTTCATTGAGTGTCCTCTAGTCTTTGTAATTTCTGATGAAGTAGAAAATTGATCCACTTGTATTCATTCTACACCACTCAGGATTTTATAGACTTCAATGATATGCCCTCTCAGCCATCTCTTTTCTAAGCTGAAGAGCCCCTCTGTGGCTGAATTCAAAAGGACCTGAGATAGGCAGTGGCACATGGGATCTCTTGGAGAGAGAAAGAGATAATGGTTACTGTGGATGGGCAGACTAAATGGGCCATTTGGCCTTTATCTGCCATCATGTTTCTATGTTTCTCATATAAGAAGAATTTCATCCTCTTTTATCATCTTGGTCACTCTTCTTTGACACTTTTGTATTTCTACTATATATTTTTTGAGTTATGGCAATCAGAATGAATGCAATAATCAAGGTGAGGTCACACCATGGAGCAATACAGAGATATTATAACATTCTTACCCCCTCTTTACTAAGGTGTGCTAACCAATTTAGCGTGTGCTAATCGAATTAGAATGCGTTAAACACTAATGCATCCTTAGACTAACATACATAAATAAATAGAAATACTCCACTTGCTAACTAGAAAGCACTAACACAACGGAAGAAAAAGGCCTCAGGTATTATTACGGCAGAGCCGAAGCTCAAACCATCTCCATCCACATCATTGGCCAAAAAAACTTCAGAAGTTTTTTTTTGGCCAATGATGTGGATGGAGGTGGTTTGATTTTCGGCTCTGCCGTAATAATACCTGAGGCCTTTTTCTTCCGTTGTGTTAGTGCTTTCTAGTTAGCAAGTGGAGTATTTCTATTTATGTATATTCACTGATCCACTTCCACGATTGTAAATAGATTTCCATAGACTAACATGCACGCGTTGGCATTTAGCATTTGCTAAATCAGTTTATACGCACTAAATCGGTTAGCACACCTTAGTAAAAGGACATATTAGTCTTGTATTACATCACTTTTCTAATAATTTCTAGCATCTTCTTTACTTTTTTGGCCAATGCCATACATTGGGTAGAAGGTTTCAGCGTATAGTCTACAGTGACAACCACATTTAAAAAAGAGTATAATATATAAAAAAATATTGCTTATGAATAAAATCTAAGAGAATGCAAACTAATTGCCCCATAAGAAAATACTTAACAAAAAACCTGCAGATGGAATACTACAAGCATTGGGAGTGTCATCCTTGCTAAGAACCACCAAAATCATTTCAAAAGATATACTAATGTAGCAACTAATTATTTTGTTGATTAATAATTATCAAACATCAGTATCAAAGTACAACAAAACATTTGTTATAATCTAAATTGATTCTTTTTCTATGAACATATTTACTTTTAATTGTCTATGGAGTGGCAATATGTTGTACATTTTAAAAAAGTAAGTAATTAAATCTAAAATTCAACTTAAGACTGTAAACCAAACATTGTCCCTAATGCAACAATTAAATATGAGTGTCTTGTTTAGCTCTGAAGATGAACAACATTAGCATACCTTTTAAAATAGGATAACTTGCTTCTGGATCATGACACTTTCATTTTAAAAAACCCTTCAAAATTGTATCAGGTGTCACATCAGATTTCATCTTATCAAGTCATGGGATGCACAAAATGGCAGCTAATGCAATATTTTGTGATTAAAGTTGTTTACGGTTGCTTGCCAAGGTCATGGCATTTTTTAATCTACCGGTATGCATCTATTTATAAATATGCTGTCCAAATCAAAGCACTTAAAAATATCAAAGCATATCAATTTAATCCGCTGAACTGAAATTTTAAACAGAAGAAAAAGTCAGGACTTAGCAAACTGAAAACTTATTACGTAGGTTTTTAAACTTAAACAAAATTTAGGCTTTGTTTTCTGTGCTCCTGAAATTGAGTCCTTGATGGTCAACATTTCATCTAGTCTGCCCTTCTGCAATACCCATTATCTCTTCCTCTTTCTAAGAGATCCCACGAGCCTATCCCATGCTTTCTTAAATTCAGATACAGTCTCTGTCTCCACCATCTCTTCCAGAAGTCTGTTGCATGCAACTACTACCTTATCTATAAAAAAAGTATTTCCTTAGATTACTCCAGGGCCTATCACCTCTTAACTTCATCCTATGCTCTCTTATTCCAGAGCTTCCTTTCAAATAAAAATAGCATCGATTCATGCACATTTATGCCACATAGGTATTTAAATATCTCTATCATCTCTCCTCTCCTGCCTTTCCTCTAAAGAATGCATATTGAGATTTTTAAGTCTGTTCCCATACACCTTATGATGAATACCAAGCATCATTTTAATAGCCTTCTTTGGACCAACCTCATCCTTTTTATATCTTTTTGAAGGTGCATCCTCCAGAATTGTACACAATATTCTAAATGAGGTCTCACCAGAGTCTTATACAGGGGTGTCAATACCTTCTTTTTCCTACTGGCCATACCTCTCCCTATGCACCCTAGCATCCATCAAGCTTTCACCATCACCTTTTCAACCTGTTTGGCCACCTTAAGATCATCACATACAATCACACCCAAGTCCTGCTATTCTGTCATGCACATAAGTTCTTCACCCCCTAAATTGCACCATTCCTCTGGGTTTTTTCAGATCAAATGCATGAAATTGCATATATTAGCATTAAATTTTAGCTGCCAAATGTCAGACCATTCTTCAAGCTTTGCTAGGTCTTTAAGTTTCAAGTTTCTTGAAATTTTGATGTGAACGCAATATCAAGTATTTTCAATGCGTATAACAATAATAATAATTTGGGGGGGGGGGAGATAAAACCTTTTAAAACAATTATTCATACCATGGCATCATCTGAAAAGAGGCAAATCTTACCTGACAGCCCTTCAGAAATATCTCATATAAATATATTGAACAGGCTCAAAAACAGAACCTTGAGACACAATACTGATAACATTCATTTCCTCAGAGCGATATCCATTGACCACTACCCCTGCTGTCTTCCACTCAACCAGTTCTTGACCCAGCCCGTCACTGCTGGGCCGATCCCAAGGGCACTCAATTTATTTATTAGACGTCTGTGTGAAACACTGTCAAAGGTTTTGCTAAAATCCAAATACTGTACACCACATCTAGCACACTTCCTCTATCCAATTTTCTGGTCACCAAGTCAAAGAAATTGATCAGATTTGTCTGACAAGACCTACCTCTAGTTATGTAGGTGTCAGCCTGATATTCAGTTTTTGAAATGTCTTAAATTAACCCGCTTAAATTCAAAGGTGAGCGGGAGAACATTGTAGTTAGTACAAAATGCTGCAGCTAGTCTGTTTATGGGTATTGATAGGATGACACTTATTATGCCGGTCTTGAAGAAATTGCATTGGCTGTCAGTAGCATTTCCGGTTCAGCATTAGGTGATTTATGTGGTTAATCAAACAATTTACCATCAAACACCATGGTATTTTTACCAAGTTGTTCCTGAGCAGCCAATTAAGTCTTTGCAATCCGAAAATTGAAAGTTTTTAGACCCTATAGGCAGGGAAGATACGCAGACACTAGGGCAATAGCTTTCTGTATTGCTGGTGTTGAGTTGAGGAATGCTTTGGTAGGGCAGTTACAACTATGCTCAAACAGGTTACAATTTAAGAAACAATAAGAAACCCAGCTGTTTGTTACAGCATTCTTGTGAATGTTGTTGATTTTGGAATAGAAGAATTTAATTAAGAGTGAAAATTTTATTTTTAATTTTGTGATGTTCCTTTTATGTCTGTTTTATTCTTGTAAATCCTTTAGTTTTTAGACGGTAGATACATTTTTAAATAAATAATTAACTATGCGGGTGCTGGCACTGAATATTACCATCACCCACATAACCTCAGGCTCTTCCTCAGTGCCATCCCTAGCACCACTCTTGACCTGTCCACTTTTTGGTTGGCATTCTGCGTGGATATTCAGCAGCCTACTCCTTTAATTGCCACTGAATATCCCCACTTAGGCATTGGGAAGCTATTTAAGTGGGCAGGAGATGCCCCTGCCACTTAGGGCTCCATTTACTAAGGTGCGCTAGCAGTTTTAGCACGTTATACGCTAATGCCTCCAAAGAGCTTGCGTTTATATTTTCCATTTAGTGCATGGTTAGCACGCGATAATCTTTAGCGTGCACTAAAAATGCTAGTGCACCTTAGTAAAAGGAGCCCTTAAATTGCTTTGAATTTCAGGCTCCTTATATTTTGTCTTTTGGACATAGAGAGGGGCATAATAAAAAAAAAGTCTAAGTCCCCTTTTGGCCTAAGGCCTTAAACGTTGAAAGTAGAAACAGGGAAAATGTCCATAATAAAAAAAAGTCCAAATTGAGTTTTTTTTAAATTATGGCCTGCCTCTACATTCAGCTGTTTAAACGTCCAGACCACCACTACATCTACACTTATACCCCATAATGAACCAAAAACACGCCTAAGTCCCAAACGTCCAACACAAGGGCTTTTAGGCGAAGGAGGAGCCAGTCCTTCGCCTAAAAGCTGAATTCTGTACCGGTGTCTGTCAAAAACACCGGTTACAGAAATCACCCCCCCCCACGACATCGGGGCAAGAGAGAGCCAAAGCCCTCTTGCCCCATGGCACCCCCGACCTCCCCAACGACATTGGGGCAAGAGGGAGCCCAAGCCCTCTTGCCCCGTGGCACCGACCCCCCCCCCCCCCGATTATGATCAGGCCAGGAGGGAGCCCAAGACTTCCTGGCCTCTCGTCCCCCCACCCCCCTACACAATCGGGCAGGAGGGAGACCAACCCCTCCTGCCCAGGCGGACCCCCCACCCCCCACTATAATACGGGCAGAAGGGATCACAGGCCCTCCTGCCCTCGACACAACCCCCCCACGACCGCCCCCATCCCCCTATTGGCCCCCCATTGACCCGCGACCCCCCGCCGACCCCATGACCCTCCCAATCCCACCCCCCATGCCTGTAAAATGTTGGCCGGACGGATGGGTGCCAAACCCGCCCATCCGGCAGGCCAGCCGGCTGCAGAATGGGGCCGGATTGGCCGAGGCATCTGAAACCACACCCACAAGTGGGGCCTAAGGCACCTGGGCCAAACAGAAAAGGCCTGGGAGTCTTAGGCCCCTCCTGTGGGCGGGGCTTTAGGCAAATGGGCCCAACCCGGCTAATGCCATAGTACCTGATATCTGACCCTTCGTCAGTTGTGATTGGTACAATTTAAAAAGATGAGGTAACAGTATAAATTGAAAAGACTTAAAAAACTCCACTGTGAATCCATCACTACCCGGAGCGGATCCAGCTCTGAGAGACTTCAATGCTGACTGGAGTTCAGTCAATGATATAGGCGCCTCACGTTTTTTCTTTATATCCTCAGGAATTTTTGGTCCCTTAATTAATTTTAAAAATTCACTGCCTTCCTTTTTTTATTTGAATAAAGCTCAGAAGAATATAAAGCTTTATAATAATCCAATAATTGATTTAAAACATCTGCAATATGGGTATATATTTTGCCATTCTCATCCTTAATAGCTGCAATCTTTACTTTCCTCTTTTTAGCTTTAAGATAATTAGCCAATAATCTTCCCGCTTTATTCGAGTTTCCATAATACACTGCATGTTGGTGAAACAAATCTTTCCTAGCCAATTGTGAGGAAATCCCATTATATTTGTATTTAGCTTTTAATACGGCAGTCAGAGTATCTTGTTTCCAATTCAATGCCAATTGTGACTCTAAAGTCAAAATAGTTTGTTCCAAATTAGTGAATTCTATCTGAGTAATTTCCTCATATGTGCCGAATAGGAAATAATTTGTCCTCTTACAGTAGCCTTGAAAGTATCCCATATACAGTCAAACCTTGGTTTGCGAGTAACCCGGTTTGCGAGTGTTTTGCAAGATGAGCAAAATATTCTCTCAAAACATGCCTCGCAAACCGAGTGTTGACTCGATTTGTGAGCACCCCCCCCGATAAACGGCATCGCTCCCCCCCGCCCGAACAACTTAAACTTACCCCCTCGTCTGGCAGGTGCCGCTAGAAGATCTTCCCTGCTTCTGCCGGCCTTGAGCACTCCCGCCCCCTCTACCAATCATTGGCCCCTCCCATTATATTTGCCATCCAAACGGACCAATCATCTTCCCTTACTGACCTTCACAAGGGCCAGAAAGCCAGGGGGTCAGGCTTTCGTGAGTGGGTGAGACACCACCCCTTCAATCCAACCAATGGTGAGGCGGTAAACAGAAGAGAGTTGCTCGGATTGAAAGGGTAGAGCGGCCAACAGGAAAGCGGTAGGGAGCTGTGGGTGGATCCCACTGGGTTAGGTGTGGCGCAGCGCTATCAGCTGTGCCCTTTTGTTCGCTTCGGAACGATCAGAGCCTCGGAGGGTCCGGTTCGCTGTCCTGCAGGTGAGCAGCAATGTATCCGATCGGCCAGGGAGGAGAGAATGGAGGCGCTACTGAGTCTTCCTGGGGGAGCAGGAGTAGTAGTAATGTGTTCATTGATTTATCCATGGGGAGTGAATGGGGCAATATAGAGCCCGTCTGAGGGAGCAGCAATATGTCGGGGGATCTGCTCATGGGAGGAGGGAAAGGGGCCTAGGAGACCCCTCTCCTCTTTGGATCTGGGTCTTGTCCAGGTCCTTGGATTCGCTGCTGAAGTTTATTCCCCCGTTGAACTGCGATCTTTGACAGGTTTGCCATATTTGAGGGTTCTAGATTGGTGCTGGGGAGGGGGCAAGAAGAACTTCTACGTAGCTGTGACTGTATGCTGCAGGTGTCCCCTCCAACTCCATACCCGTGTCAAAGTGTCAAATCAAAATGTCTTGTTCTGCCTCTCCCTCTGTCTCCTTCCTCTCTCCCCCCCCACGTTGTTTCTCCTGATTTGCTCATGGCCCTGCCAGTGCTGTTTTGAGTCTTGAAGTTTTGCCGAGATTCGAGAATCGCGGCGAGAGGGAGAATTAGAAGTCCTTGAGCATGTGCAGTTGCATGCTCAAAGCCGGCAGAAGCAGGGAAGATCTTCTAGCGGCACCGGCACGTCCTGTGGGCTGCGTTCCGGTGCCAGACGGGGTGGGGGGGGTAAGTTTAAATTGTTCGGGTGGGGGGTGCCGGTTCGCACGGATGGGGGTGAGACGGTTCACGCAGAGGAGGTCTTTGTGAGTGGGGGGGGAGCAGCGCTGCTGGCCTCGGGGGGGGGGGGAAACGTATCAAAGCGAGTTTCCATTATTTCCTATGGGGAAACTCGCTTTGATATACAAGTATTGTGGTTTACGAGCATACTTCTGGAATGAATTATACTCGTAAACCAAGGTTCCACTGTAGTTTCCAAAGAGATTTCCTCCGAGGTATTAAATTGAAAATATTAATTCATTTTGAGTGGTGAGAAAAATCTTAACAGAAATCCTCATAAATGACACAAAATGAATTTTTTTCTGGCTGGCCATCTCTGTTGAAAACCACTGCTATCCAAATAAATTATGTCTTCACCTTGACTCTACTTTGTATCCCAATACTATCTCAATATTGCCATGACAGTTTGTATTCAGCTGAGCTATCTGGATAGGGCAGCTGGATATCTGTCTCAACGGCATTTATGTTACTGCCTAGATAAATGCTTTTAAATATTATGGCCTATATTTTCAAGTATATGATTGGGATATCCCAATATTTCCATACAACGCCATTTTACACTTTCGGTTTGCTTCATTTTTATTAGCTTGATATATAGAAAAGCCTTGTTTTATACTTAACATTTTTGAGACACAAATTGCTACAGGACAAATGCCATAGATTGTAATCTTGGTTTATCAGAATTATATGCAGCAATACTAGTAGTCAGATAAAATCCAACAAGACTGAATCATTTAGCACACAATGAAAATACAAGGTTTAATGATTCATTTTGACAGAATAGATTTTATAATAGAAACTGTTAAAGAAAACATCTGTTATATTTCCCTATTTGTTTGTTTTTTTCACAAATGAGTAGACAGTGACTATGTACTCTTATAGATCACTTCTCAAAGGCCAGATTTACATTGTAGATACCACTTAGAAAATAATGGAGGAGGAAACTGGTCCTCTGCACTTCCTTAAATCACCGCTGTCCAGATTCAGCACCCTTCTCTTATCTACCATTAGCCATTTCAGTGATTCACGCCTAAGTCGTAATGACGAGGCTCACACCAACAATGAACTTCCATGCAAGGCCTGCATGAGGCCGGCAGAAGTCTGTCTTCCCCTTTCTATTATAAAGAAAAGCCTACAAGGGATGAAAGAGTTAGTGCTGCAAGTCCCAGACAAATGTCAACTGAATTTTATTATCAGCATGAGTCTTCTTGCTGCTGCTGCATGGGGACCAAATCACATAATTGAATAGATGCACCAATTCCAAACTGAGGCATGATAGTGGAGATACTATTCAAGTGCCTGTCAATATTTTATTCTTGAAGCAAATGTACCAAGCCACACACATGTGGCATGTGACACCTACATTTGGGCTCAATCTCCAGCTCACACATCTAAGTGCCCTTCTTTCACACACCTAAGTGCCCTACTCCCTGCCTCTGTGGTCTGACATCTCTCTATCTTTCTCTCTTTCATTTATCCATTCCTCAGTCTCACATCTCTAACTTTCTCAGGCTGCCACCAACTGTTCCAGGCCCTTTTTCTGCTACATCTAGCCTTCTCTGATACAACTTCCTGTTTCTAGATGGCAGGGTGTATACAAAGAGAAGGCCTGGAACAGTCAGCAGCAAACTGTCTTCAACAGTGATGCTGCTGGCAAATTATTTCAAGTTAAAAGTACTGTCACTTGGGATAGGATGGGGGTTAGGAGAAAGTAAGGAATACCAGAATCAGTGGGGGAAGGAGGAAGAGGGAAATATGCTAAACCAATGATCAGACAGCAAAGTTAGTTATAACTGCACATCCAGGGAAGGGGGTGGAGGTGGGTGATTATGATATGATTTTGGGATTGTGATGTGGGAATATGCAAGTAATATTATTTGGTTTTCATGAGTGTGTTATAATATGGGGAGGGAGGGGGAGAAAATAATTTTGGGTGGGAAAATTCTGTAAAATTTCAGTGCTGTTTTTATAACTGTTTTTGTATGTATTCCTATACACACTGTTTTAGTTTCTTTAAAAATGAATAAAGATATTTAAAAAAATATTTATTGATTAGAATATCCAAGTTTTTAGAATGTACATACATCTGCCAGAATAGGTGTTAGACATGGCTGTGACATGTAAGAAAAGCTTAACACACTGGCTTTCATTTTCCAGCACAGAATTAATAAATATCTGACTTTAGAATAGGCCACCCTTGGAATCTTTGTAGAAATCATTGCCAACATTACCTATGCTTAAATTTGGGCCTGCCTGTAAGTTCCACTTGATGGCCTACTTTAAAATACATAATTCCTGGTGGAGGGGGAGGGGGGCTTAGAGGAGAAGATTAGGAAGCATGCAGTAATTTTTAGTGCTAGTCATCTAACTTGGCTGACCAAATTTAAGTCCTGCAATAGAAGGTCCAAATCTGGTCAGCTAGGAACCCTCCACCAAGACCCAATAAATTTGAAAACTCATCTGCTCCAGCTCTTGAGACTCTTCAGCCCCCTCTTCACACTACAATTATTAGAAAAAAAAAAAAATCCTCAAACAAACAATTCATAAGAAGATAAGAATAGCCTTACTGGGTCAGACCAATGGTCCATCAAACCCAGTAGCCCATCCTCACAGTGGAAAATCCAGGTCACCAGTACTTGGCAAAAACCCAAAGAGTAGCAACACTTCATGCTACCGATCCAGGGCAAGCAGTAACTTCCTCCATGTCTTTCTCAATAACAGAATATGGACTTTTCCTCCAAGAAATTGTCCAAACCTTTCTTAAAACGAGCTACGCTATCCACTCATACCACAACCTCTGGCAATGTGTTCTAGAGCTTAACTATTCTCTGAGTAAAAAATATATATTTCCTCCTATTGATTTTAAAAGTATTTCCCTGTAATTTATAATTTTTGACATAGTGAAAAATTGATCCACTTGTACCCGTTCTACTTCACTCAGGATTTTGTAGATTTCAAATTTTATCTCCTAATTGACTTAAGTTGATGCCGGATGGTCTTAATATACAGAGAGTAATTCTGGTGGGTTCCAGCAGGTTCTCTATAGATCATTTTAACATGTGGCTCCTGCAGCAAGTGAGTGAAACTAGTGAAGAGAGAAATGTTCCAGAAGTGATCCAGGAAAGTATAGATTGGTGAGTTTGACATCAGTGCCAGGCACAATGGCAGAGACTGTTATAAAGAACAAAATGACAGAACATATACATAAGCATGAATTAATGACAGAGCTAACATGGATTTAGTCAAGGGAAATCTTGCTTCACCAATCTACTACATTTTTTGAAGGGGTGAATGAACATGTGGATAAAGCTGAGCTGGTTGATATTGTGTATCTGAATTTTCAGAAGGCATTTGACAAAGTACCTCATGAAAGACTTCTGAGGAAATTAGAAAGTCATGGGATAGGAGGTAATGTCCTATTATGGATTAAGAACTGGTTGAAAGATAGAAGACAAAATCTATGGCTAAATTGCCAGTATTCTCAATGGAGAAGTGTAAATAGTGGGGTTTCCCCAGGGGTCTGTGCTGGGACAGCTGCTTTTTAACATATTTATCAATGATCTAGAGATGGGAATAACTACTGAGATGATTAAATTTGCTGATGATACAACATTGTTCAAGATTGTTAAATCACAAAGGAATTGTAAAAATTTGCAATAGGACCTTGTGAGACTGGGTGTCAAAATGGCAGATGATGTTTACTGTGAATAAGAGCAAAATGATGCATATGGGAAAGAGGAACCCAAACTATACAGGGTTCCATGTTAGGAATCATCACCCAGGAAAAGGATCTATATGTCATTACTGAGGATAAATTGAAGCCCTCAGCCTAGTGTGTGACAGTGACTAAGAAAGCAAATAGAATGTCAGGAATTGTCATGAAAAGAATAGAAGTGGGGGTGTTAAAGAGCCTAAGGAAGATGGAGAAGTGATTCATCAGCTCCCTTAACCAGCAAGTTTTACCATCATTTAACTCCACTGGATACTATTTGTGCCTATCCTACTTGGAATGATGCCTCAACACAAGCCGGCCAAAATCAAAGCTGTAAACTCGGGAGCAAAACATCCAGAACAGGATCTCTCTTCTCCTGTAGAAGAAGATTTATTGATTTATTTGACACATTTGTATTCCACTTTTGACCAAAGCGGCTCAGAGATAATATACACAACTTTTAAACACATACAAAGTCTTAAGAATCCACATAGCAGACAAGAGCAAAGGAAGGCAGAAGACAAAATGTAAACAGCATCTCATACCCATTCTAAAAGGGCAACAGAATCAATATAAAATGAGATACAGCTATCAGAGAAATGTTTGTGCAAAAAGATAGGTTTTCAACAGTTTTATGAAATCTCGATATGCCTGTTAAAGCATTCCAAAGGACAGGCCCAGCAGTAGAGAAACAGGATGGTGGTAAGATGCTGCCAGACAACATGGCCTAAGTGAGAGAGCAGTTATAAGAAATTTCAGCTATGCTCTCTGAGAGTACAAACAATATTGAAAAAATAAGAATGAAAGTAACTCATCTAATGGTGAAAATTTTGGCAATGGATTCATCAAGTTTCAAGTTTATTATAAATTTGATTGATTGCTTATTCAAAATTCTAAACGATGAACATATCAGTAAAATTACAAAATTAAGGGGGCAACAAAACAAACAGAGAACTAAACCTTACAAATGACTGAAAGTACTAGAAAAAAAAAGAATCAAATTATTGATGAAAATGTGGCACAACAAAAACTGGATTGTAAAGTCTTACATCACATCAAAATGGCCTTGAAAGATATTGGTAGTAGCATGGGCACCAGAACGGAGGGGGGGCATAGGGGCCGTGGCCTCCCCCCAAATTTGATCCCTGGTGGTCCAGGGGAGCAGCGGGCAGGAGCAAGCTTTCCACACTCCAGCCGGCTGCTAACCTGGTCGGTGGCAGCTGACTTTTTCTGTCGCTGAGCAGCAACCAGCAGGAGTGCGCTTTGGCGCTGCCTGCTCAGCACTCAGTGGCTTCTTTGAATGACTTCCGCGAATTCTCATGAATCGCAAGAATTTGTGGGAGCCAGTCAAAGAAGACACCGAGTGCCGAGCAGGCAGTGCCAAAGCGCGTTCCAGCTGGTTGCCGCTCATTGGCAGAAGAAATCAGCTGCCACTGACTGGGAGGAGGTAGGAGGATGGGGCAGGGTGCACTGCAGAGCCTGAGAGGGAGGGGGCTGGGTGAAGAGCCTGTCAAGGGTTGGGAGGGAAAGGAGAGAGATGAAGAGTCTGACAGGGGAGGTAGGAAGAAAGGAAGGGTGAAGAACCTGACAGGCGTTGGGAGGGAAGGGACACAGGTGCAGAGTCTGACAGGAGAGGGAAGGAAAGAAGGGGGATGGGTGAAGAGCATGACAGGGGTAGGGAGGGAAGGGAGCTGTGTGCAGAGTCTGACAGGAGAGGGAGGGAAGGAAGGATGAAAGGAAAGAAGGAAGGAAGGGGGCTTGGTAAAGAACCTGACAGGGGTTGGGAGAGAAGGGGGCTGGGTGCAGGGGTAAGGAGTTGGGCAGGCAGGGAAGACAGATGCTCAGAGGGTTGGTGAAGACTGATATTACACATACTGGTAGAGGGTTGGGAAGGACAAATGCAGGGCTGGGGGGTTAGGAAAGGAGGAAAATAGAGATGCTGCATAGGTAGAGTAGTGGGAAGGGAGAAAATAAATGCTGCTGGTGGAGGAGGGAAAAGGAACAGAGAATTGTTGGACATAGGTAAGTGGTGTGAGAGGGAAAGAGAGATGATGTATGTGGGGAAAGGAAGAAATAGGGAGAATTGTTGGATATGATAGTGGTAGAGAGGAGGGAGGGAGAAATGTTACACTGGGAGGGAGGAGATATGACCCAAAGAATGAAGATATGTCAGACCACTGAAATGGGAAGGAGAGAGAGAGAGATGCCAGACCACAGAATGGAAGGGCAGGAAGGGCAAGAGAGATGCCAGACCACAGAAAGGAGAGGATAGAGATGTTAGAACTCAGGAAAAGGAAGGGAAGGAGGGAGAGATGCCAGACCATGGGAGAGGAGAGAGATTCCAGGCTATGGGAAGGAGAGGAGAAAGATACCAGACCATATGAGAGGGGAAATGGGAAGACAGAGATGTCTGACCATGGGAGAGGGATGAGATGGTGTATAGGGATGGAGGGGGAGGGGAGAAGAAAGAGGGAGGAGATGGTACACATGGATAGAAGGGAAGGCATGGAAAAGTAGATTTTGAGAAGAAAGCAGAAAAATGGAAGAAAGTTGAATGTTAAAAGTTAATGCTAAAGATGGATATATGGCAGAAAGTGAAAGAGAAAAAAACAGCAAATGGATAAGGTGGCCCTGGATACACAGTTAAGAGCACAGACAGAAGAAAATGCAGCCAAAGACTGAGAAAGATGGTTTGAAAATCAAAATTACCAGGCAACAAAGGCAGGGGAAATGATTTTATTTTCAATTTAGTGATTTAATTCTATCAGTTTTGAGAAATGACATCTGCTGTTTATATTTTGCACTATTCAGGAAAAAATGCATTTGTTTCTATTTCTCTGGAGGTTGTACTGCACGCAGAGTCTTAAATCTTAGAGTTTGGTTTGTGTATATTAGTACTTTTAGTTTGTGGTCCTGAATTTGCATAGGGGTTATCTGTGTTTTGCATGTGTGATCAAGGCCAGGTGTTCTGGTAGGAATGAATGTTAAGAAACATACAATGTGCTTTGCATAGTTTAATTTTGTGGTTAACCATTAAGGAAAAATGGTATTACAATTAGTACTATTATGGGGCAGGGTCTGGGGCATTGCTTTGGTGGGGTCTGGGGCAGAGCTCTTGGGCCCCCTCAAACAAAAATGTATTCCGCTGCCTATGGGTAGCAGAAGTAAAATCTAAGACTTACCAGTTTACCAGAAATGTCAAAGGGATCGGATCCAGTTCCATTTTTAGAAAGCTGGCTTCTAAAAACTCTGAATATGACTTTTGAGGGACCATTTAAGATCGAGCAAGCACATTGGGTACCAGAACATGCGTCCAATACATCTCAAAGTCCATGTACTATCATTATGAAAATTCTTCGGTATCAACAAGTTGAAGCCATTATGGTGAAGATGAGAACACAACATAAATTCTATTAATATATCATCAGATTTTTCTAATAAGACAGCTAAAAAGAGGCAAGATTTTTTTTTTAGCACAGAGGCTGCGTTTGCAGGTCCTCAAACCAAGGTATGGTTTGCACACATAATGATCACTTACCAAAATCATAATTGGAGGGGCGTTTTTGAAAAAAAAAAGGTTTAAATCCAACTTGGACGTTTCCAGCTAAATGATCATTTTTGAATGGAAAACTGCCGGATGACCAAATATAATTTTGTTTGAAAATAGTTTGCTTAGACGTCTTGGCCACTGGGACATCTAGGCCACCAGAATGTCTAACTTTATACCCAATTTTTGATCAGAAAAACATCCAGGTTGAAAATGTCCTAATTCTGACCATTTGGACATGGGTGAAGCCAGCATAGTAATAGACTGGCCAAATAAACATCCCAAAAGAACAATGGAACACCTTAGAGGGCACTGCTGTGAACTTCACATAAAGGGTAACAGATGCATATCTCACCATTATTTTGTAAAAGAGGGAGTAAATTATTTTTGTGGTAGTGAAAATTGCATGTTTCAATATACATCCAAGGGAATTAATAATTCAAAATGGAGATTGTGGTGGCAAAATAAAATCTCATGTATGCAAAAGTTAAAGAACATGGTTCTGATTGGCTGAAAGTGACAGAGGTGGGAGTTGTGACAACATCCAAGTCATAAAAACATAAGAACATAAGAATTGCCACTGCTGGGTCAGATTAGTGATCCATCATGCCCAGCAGTCCGCTCTAGTAACAGCTTGGATAGCAGATGCTAGAGTTGCTGAGGAACTTGAAACAGATGAACCTAACATGAGTCTTTGGTGTGTAAGAGGAAAGTTTCTTTAAAATCCAGTTTCAGTTCTTAAGCAACACTTGAATTTACAGTGAATGACAGGAGCAATTGTTCTGTGTAAATTCTGGCGGGAAATCTAATATTTTCTGGGAATTGAAGGTTGACCCGTAATAGTGTCTGAAGCTGTTTTGCTTCTGAGATACGTGTGAGAAAAAGGTTAGAGAAGTGTATGTGAGAAACACTTTCCAGTGATTCCTGAATATTTTCTGGTCACATCCAGGAATGGTGAGCTGCAAGGCATAGGTAATTTAAGGCAAAGGTACTAAGCCCAAGAGAGAAAGCAATGTTGGAAAGAGAATCCAGTCTCTGAGTGCCTGTAGCACTGACTGTGATAGCACTAGTGATTGCTGTGACTGTACTGGAACCTTAAGTTTTATAATTAGCTATGATGTAGTAGATAAGTAAAAAGGGAGTCAGGTTTGACTTATCTAAGTTGTTAAAGAAAGGATAGTAAAAAAAACTGCAGGCTATGTACAAGATGCAGGCATTGTTTATTGTACCAAACTTGAATGCAGTAATATAAAACCTTATTACCAACCAAGGGACCCAACACGGTCCGTGTTTCTTTACTACTTGCGAGACGCTGTTACATACGGTGGTTATTTTACTATCTGTATTATACAGGCATTTGTTTGTTACCTTTATTTACTTTGTGGTTAATTTTACACCTTATTGACCATGGACCCCTGAGGAAGGTGTGTTGTCCGAAACATGGACCGTGTCAGGTCCCTTGGTTGGTAATAAGGTTGTATATTACTGCATTCAAGTTTGGTACAATAAACATTGCCTGCATCTTGTGCATAGCCTGCAGTTTTTTTGGGGGGGGGGGTTTGGTTTCTTCTTGCTGTTTGGTTCACTGCAGTCTACGTTGGATTTTTTCCTTGTTGCTCAAAGAAAGGATAGTAGCACATTCCTGGAGACGGAAAATACTTTGTTGGATCAGGCTCCGATGCAAGCAAGGCCAAAGTCCAGGTACAAGCAAAGAGAAGCTGCAACAGGAGTAGCAAAGTGAATGCTCAGCTTACTTTAAACATCAGAAGAAGAACTCTCATATAGAGAGGGTGAGGGGGAAATACAGTTATTTAACAGAGTGTTTATTTTGAGTCATTGGGGACATCTGTAAAAAAATAAAGTCCAAATAATTATTTTCTTTAAAGGAGGGAGAGATGAATTAGTATAAAAACAAAGGGAAAGAAAATATGTGTTTGCACTGATACTTATTTGATGCTGGATGAGAGTTGTTTCAAGTTTCACGGAGAGAATTCTTGAGAATTTAGGCATTCATATTTTCACTGATTGCTGCAGAATAGAAATAGAACATATGCTGGCTGTAATTGGGAAATTCAACTGAATGTCATACTTGGAAAGGTGTAACAATTGTTACTTGTTTAAAACTACTTTTCTCATTTGTTAACTTGAAAAGCTGATGTGCTTAATTGCATCCAAACTTTGATGTAATAAAACCCTTTTCATCCACTCTGTGTTGACCTTTTTGTACTCCTGGAAATTCTATAGATTTAGAACATTTTTCTTCCACTTTATTTAGAATTCTGTAGAAGAAGTTAAGAGAATTGTATACTCTTAAACAAGTAGGTGTTGAATTCTTGCTAGGCTACAACTATAAACAATAGTTTCAACAAGGCTTGACACATCTTGGAGTTAGAGTTTTACATTTTAGGTAGGATAGATCTTAATTGAAGAAGTCCTAATTTGCTATATATTAGGTTTTATGAATGCCCAAACTGCAGCAGGAATAGCCGACCATAGGGTCATAGACTATGCATAGCTAGGATTCTTATGAATTTCCATATCTTTTCAGCAGCTGACATTCCATTCCATTTTATATTGCAGATATACCAAGTGCTATTTTTCTAATATGGAGTTACAAAAGATACACATTCTTTTGTTTTCAATGATCCATTTTCTCCCCAGGTTATTATATATTTCCATTTAGTACTTCAACTTAACAATATGCCTTAGCATTATGGTCTATGGTGATTTAAACTTGTTAGAAGAGTTTCTTTTCATCTTGAACCACACACTAGACTCTATATACTCAAAAGCAAATGGCCAGATCCATAATTATATATCAAAAAGTACTTCATGGGAAATGCAAATGACTGAATCTCAAGAGCTATTATTATCTTTCATTTGTGGTCATACTTCCTTCCCATTAAGTTTCTAGAGAAGTTTATACCTTTGAGTGTAAAAGGCTGAGGATCTGAAATGGTAACAACAGAATTTAAATTATTCCATACCTGCTAACTTTCTAATACATATTATTGTGCATAATGCAGCATAATCATGTTCTCCAGGTTTTTCAGAAGAGGTTCAACAAGGAAAATGAAAAACAGTCACGGCACAGAAATGTTGTAGCTAATTAAAGAAAAAACTATTATGTTTTAATAAAGTTCTTTCTGCTTACCCAGTGCCAGAATCAAGATAGTTACAGGAAAATCAACCTCTCCTTCCAAAATAACACAGTACAATATTTATTTCTTAATATAGTTGGTGGGAGAGGTGGAATTTTCTGGGTGGGTGTTGAACTGAGTAAGTATGACTCTCCCACCAATAGTAATATATTAATTTTTATCAGCTTTCTTTAAATACATTTTTTTCTTGTGTTCACTAATGTTATAAAGACCAATTCTTGATCTATAAAGCTGATTTTATGGTTCTTGAAGTTGTGCTTCGATATAACAGCTCAGGTTTTTGCCACAGAATTATTTCTCAGTAGTATATCCACATATAACAGGCACTAATTATTGATACTGAAACCTTATTATATATTTTTATTATATATGAAGCTATCTGCCTCTTTTACAAAGCCACGCTAACAGCTGCCGTGCGGCAACAGCCCCGAAACCCTTTAAATCTCTATGGGCTTCGGGGCTGAGAGCGCAGGCAACCGCTAGCGTGACTTTGTAAAAGAGGTCCTATGTGTTACTCACTCATCATCTTGCGGTCACACATAAATAAGAGATTTTTTTGTATGTATGGACCTTTGGAGTGCAGCTAGGCATTTCATACTACTAGCTGCTAAAGTCATCATCAGTCCAATCTTTTATTGATATTATATTAAAAAAGCTCTTAGCTTCACTGTTTCATAATTTTTCCTTCTTGTCATTTTAAACTTTATTCTTATATTATTCTTAAGGTCAAACAATTTATATAGCTACTTAGCTTAGTAGTATGAAATGCCTAGCTGCACTCTGAAGGTCCATACATACAAAAAAATCTCTTATGTGTGACCGCTAGATCAGTGATTCCCAACCCTGTCCTGGAGGAACACCAGGCCAATCGGGTTTTCAGGCTAGCCCTAATGAATATGCATGAGAGAGATTTGCATATGATGGAAGTGATAGGCATGCAAATTTGCTTCATGCATATTCATTAGGGCTAGCCTGAAAACCCAATTGGCCTGGTGTTCCTCCAGGACAGGGTTGGGAACCACTGCGCTAGATGATAAGCAAGTAACACATAGCTTCATATATAATTAAAAAATATAACGTTTCAGTATCAATAGTTAGTGCTTGTTATATGTGGATGTGCATAAATATAAGGCGTGATAGTTTTTCCTGTTCAATGTTTGAAGATAAAATACGTGATTAGTATGAAATGAAGACGTGGAGGGGCATATGAAAAAAACACTTCTAAGTCTGTTTTGGGCCTAAGTCGCTAGTCGCCCAAAGTCAAACATGTCTAAAGTCCATTCCCATAAAATACGCCAAAATTTTTTTTTTGAAAATTGTCTACTTTTACGACCAGCCGTTTGATCATCCAGACTGCTAAGTCGTCTATCATTATACCCCATTCTCATCCAAAAATTTGTCCATGTCAAAAACGCCTGGAACAAGAGTTTTTGGACATGGGCGAGGTCAGCAAAGTGATGGACTAGAACCCAGACATGGCAACAGAGTAGTGGGGCACCTTACAGGGCACTGCTGTGCACTTCACAAAAAGGGTGCCACATAAATAACTCACCACAACTCCCTTATAGGTCATGGTAATCTCCCCAAAACACCCCCAAAACCCACTAATATCCACCTGTCTACCACCCCAATAGCCCTTATGGCTGCAGGTGCCACCTATAAGGCAGTACAAAAGAGATTTGGGGTACACATGTTTCACCATGAATGCAGTAGTTAGAGTGGCTTATATGCCTGGGTCCTCCTCTCTATGGTTCACTAGCCCACCCACCAGTCCACTTAATCCACCTCTGTGCAGCTCTACTAGGCTTTCCTATGCCAGGTGCTGATGTTCTCGAGGCAGATGTGTATGTTTTTATTCTGATTTTTATGGCAGTGTGTGTGTGTTTGGGGGGGGGTCAGTGATCACTGGAGGACTGTGTGGGGGTATGTACTTTGTGTCTGCAGTGGTTATCTGGTCACTTTGGATACCTTTTTGTCACTTAGACCTGTTTTTAGATGGCCCAAGTCACTACGTATAAGTTCCATCTAGGCAGTCTCATTAAACTTTTCGTTATACTTGCAGTATGACTAAGTCTAGGTCGGCCTAAATCCCGCCCAAATCCAACCCTTACCACTCCTCCTAAAACAACCCTTTCAGCTCTGGGCGTACAGCAGCACTGAAAAGGCCTCAGCTGTTTATAGATACGTCTAAAACCTGTTTCAGTTATCAGCAATTGGACGACTTGTCTTTTAGATCATCCAAGTACCGAATTAAGCGGGATTTTAGACGTATTTGTTTTTGATTATGAGCTCCCTAAGCATCTTTTTTTAAACTAAAATATAGTAAGGTTATACACTTACCACCATAAGTATTAAACTTAAGAGGCAGTAAAATTAGCGGCTGGGCTAGGGACAACTTTTTAACAACTTTATCTGAATACAGCTAAGATAAAATGTATTAGTTTGGAAATTATGAGAGGAATGGTATGAAAGAAGCAAAGTTAATATCTGGTGAAGTTTTGAAAATAGATAATGTTTATTGAAGCTTAGGTGTAATCCTGGATTCTGATTTAGAATTAAATCATTTTATGAGAATGCTCTAAAAAATTATTTTTCTGTTTTCAACAACTGAGATTTATAAGATCTATCTTGTCACAACCTAGTTTTCGAGAACTTTTGTCAATCTATATATTGCCATATTTGGATTACTGTAATTCTATTTACCGTGGAACATTTGAAAAGGTTCTGTCTAGATTACAATCATTTCAAAATACAGCTGCTAGACTAATCTTTTCAGTTAGAAAATTTGAAAGGGCTTCACCTCTTTTATGCAAATTGCACTGGCTTCCAATTAGAAACAGGATTAAGTTTTAGGTATCATGTCTAATAAATAAGGCTTTATATGGTAAATGCTCCAAAACAATTAACATCTTTATTCTACTCTGTTTTTTATCCTCGACTACACAATATTTCATGGACTCTAAGATTCCTGTTTTCTGGGGACATCAACCTCAAACCTACAATGCTCCCATAACTTCTCCCCCTACACCTAGATATTTATTACCAATTCCCTTCACTCCTTCCAGCTCTCTTACATCAAATTTAAAGATAACACATTCCAAACCTAAATTTGGTTTCTTGAACATTTGTTCTATTAAAAACAAGCAACATTTGATTCATGACCTCATCATTTAGCATAGTCTTCATATTCTATGTCTAACAAAAATCTGGTTATCAAAAGGCGAGGAAGCCTATATCACCTAAGCATGCCCCAATGGCTATTCATGTAAAATGTGCTGCCATGATAATAAGAAAGGTGGTGGTTTGGCTATTATCTACCTCTCTTCTATGCCTCTCAAATTTGAAACCTTACCTTTAACCCCCCGCTCCTATGCTGATATATTACAAGTTTTACTTCATTTCATGACTCACCGCCATTTTCAACTCTTTTATCTCCCCCCCCCCAATCCCCTTACTTATGTTCCTTCAATCAACAATGCTAGATTTCTGTATCTCTTATCAAAACCCAATAATCTTAGGGGACTTCAACATTCTTTTGACAATCCAAACAACCCATACACATCAGATATTCTGACCCTTATGTCAGATATCTCTCTAACTTCCCTTATTTCTAAACCCACACATATCGCCGGACATACCATAGATACAATCCTCGCTCCTATAACACTCTCATCAACATTTGTAAACCAACAAACACTCCCTCTCCCTTATACTGACCACTTCTTTATCTCACTCTATTTGAAGATCCCAGACAAGGCTCTCCACAAAACCTACATACATACAATTTCAGAGATTTTAGCAAACTTACATCCATGACAATTAATAATACATTTGAACCCAGTATCATTGACTCCTCTAAACTTGAGTTAGAGGAGCAATCATTGTTAAGGATCTCACCCACACAAACCCTCATAGATACCTTAGTTCCAATTAAATACTGTACGTCCAATTCAAGCGGAATCTTAAATTGGTCCATGTGCCTAAGTCCCTGCCCATAGGAGGGGCTTTAGGCAACTGGGCCAGTTCTGGTTGGCCCAGGTTCCTAAGGCCTCTCCTATGGGCAGGGCCTTAGGTGCCTTGGTTAGTAAGGCCCTAGGACCCTCCCCGGTGCATCCCACAATGCACCAGGAAGGGGAAGGCCTGCCATTCAGAGGAAGGCAGGCCTGCCGGATGGACAGAGGGAGGACCCGACCAGCCAGCTATCTACAAAGGTTAGGGGGGGTTGTGTCAGGCAGGAGGGATTGGGCACCCTCTTGCCAGGGAGGTTCAGGGGATAACGGCAGGAGAAATTAGGCATCTCTTCTGCCGGGGAAAGTCCGTGGGGATTGCCTGGGAAAGTTTAGGGTTTTGTGGCAGGTGAAATTGGGCATCTCTCCTGCCTTGATCATTACCAGTTTGGGAGGACTGGTTGCCTGATTCAGAATTTATATCTGTTTGACTTGGTCTAAGTCAAAATGTATAAGTTCTGTCTTGCAATCTGTTGAAGTTTTTTGGTTAAGGCTGCCAGTCGACTAAGGGCTCCTTTTACAAAGGTGCGTTAAGGCCTGAACGCGCGCTAAAATGCTGCGTGCGCTAGCCGCTACCGCCTCCTTTTAAGCAGGCGGTAATTTTTCAGCTAGTGTGTGCTAATCTTGTGCATGCACTAAAAACGCTAGCGTACCTTAGTAAAAGGAGCCCTAAGTCTAGGTTGGCTTACCTCCCGCCCTATCCACTCCTCAAAAAACACCCCTTTTCACTCTGGGCGTACAAAGGCAATGAAAAGGCCTAAAGTGGTTTTAGATACAGTACATCTAAAACCAGTTTTGATTATTGGTACTTGGACAATCTGTCTTTTTGATCATCGAAGTAGTGATTTAGGCCGCTTTTTGGACTTTTTTTATTTTTTATTACGAGCCCCCTAGCGTATGGAATTCTGTTAGGGACTAACAGAAAGATGATTATCAAAGGTAGAAATCGAATCTTTCATTACTAAGATGGTTTGAGGAAATTCACTGCTTATTCCTAGGATAAGCATATAAAATCTGTTTTATTCCTTGGGATCTCGCCAATACCTGTGACCTGGGTCAGTCACTGTTGGAAACAAGATACTGAGCTTGATGGACCTTCGGTCTGTCCTACTATGGCAATTCTTATGTTCTAGTCTCAGATCACCCCCTACTACAATCACCACCACACACATACACAAGTGTTCAGTATTTTATCCCCTTGCAGAAACCCCACTCCTTCTTAGACAAACAATTAAAAGAACCCAGAATTTAATCCCCTGACCTTAAAACTCAACCCTTATCCTAAACTCTGCCTCTCAAGCGCAAGCACCTTCCACCTTTGACCCAGGACCTACCTGTGGGTCTTAAATAGTGGTCAATGGTACTGGGCAGGAGTGGCATCCCTATGTTCCCAGCTAGACCTCAGTTGGCATCCAATGAGCTACCATGACCCTATATAATACAAATAAGGAGCTTCCTTCCAAATAAGGTCCTATATGGATTCTCATTATATGAAAGGGTGGCCTCTAGCAGTAATACCACATTACTTCTACTAGGGGTCAAGGTGGCCATTTTGGATTACAGCTATAGCCTGGGTAGGGACAGAGAGGAACCACTTCTGCCCAGAACCACTGAACACAACTAAAGAGGGGTAGAGATGAGGGTAGCAGGTTTTAGGATAGGGGAAGAGTTTCAGGCTTAGGGATTGGATACTAGGTGCTTGGGGGGAAGGATCTGAGACTGAGGGCAATGTTAGGATGGGATCAGATACTAGGCATTTGTTGAGAGGGAGATTTGAAACTACAAGGGATGACAGGAGTGGGGGAATCTAAGATTCATGGGGATGTTGAGGGGAGATTGGATGTGAATGATGTGCAGGAAGGAAGCAGCTTTGTTAATGGACTCCTGTTAAGGCACAGATGACCACTCCTCTGGTCCCCTATGTCAACCCAGTTATGCAAGATTTTTACTGTGGTGGCTTTTTTTTTTAAGTGCAAAAAATACTGCAAGCCCACACTAATGTTTATCTCACAGTAAAACCCACATTAGCTTTTAACACAGTCATGATAAATTTAAAGGGTCCTTAAAAGTTTTCTTTTTAAAGATGCATTTGGGTTTCAATTTAGACTTATCTCTGAACTTTTAGTATTGCCTGTTTTTGGCATTGACCATTAAAACTTTTTTTTTTTAGTTTCTCTTCCCTCTCCCCATGTTCTACCCTTTATATGTTTCTTTCCTATAATTGTTTTGTTTTGTTTTTATTTATATACCGTCTAATTCCTAAACAGTTTACATGATATTACATACATAAATTTGTAAAACAAAATAAAACATATACACATAAGTAAACAAGTCATCAAAATCAGTATTAGGGAAAATCAAAGCCTAAAAAAGGCATCTACCAATAATTGAGCTTTAAGTAATTTCCTAAATGTGCCTTTTATCACTACATTTCCGTATTTGCCCTATCAAAGAATTCCACAATTTTACCCCTGCACAACAAAAAGTCATTGCACTGGTTTCAACACATTTTGGATTAACATCACCCTTTTTCCCAATGTTCCAGTTTGTCGACTAGAGTCTTTGTCCCTTTTCATGTTTTAGATGATTATTTGTATTCCCTTCATTTTAACTGTAAATCGCTTAGAATGTTATGTAATGCAATTAATCAAATTTTAATAAGCTTGAACTATACGATATGCAGTTTTGTTATTTTAACTATATAAATAAAAAATGTTGAATGCATGATTTGTGATTGCCATAATCTCTCCTCCCCCCCTTTTTCTAAGCCACAGTAGAAATTTCTACTGTGGCCCAGAGTGCTAAACGTTCCAAAACATAGGAATTCTATGAGCGTCGGAGCAGCTTCAGAGCATTTAGCACTCAGGCTATGGTAGAAAAGGGAGGGGGGAGGTTAAATGCTTACTGCTGTTTTTGATAACATTAGAATTTTAAAACTAGAAAGACTCTGGTCTGAATATATATTTTGACATGTTCTCATAAATCATGAACAAATTTCCAGCTCATGATAAAAATACCATTAATTCATATTTATGTTTACTATGAAGACAACTTTTCAAGTCATTTTGCTTGGGCAAATTTACCCAGATAAATTTGTTTATCTAAACATTGCCTTCTCTCCGGCTAAAGATGAAATGATCTGCTGATGGACATGCAAAGGTACTGCGGTGGGCATGTTTGGGTTAAGAAATAAAATAATGTGTTAACTCTATTTTCAAACATTAGTGTGCTCGGCCTTCTATACAGGTAGCAGTTGCAGAAAATGCAGGTGCTTTTCACATTCATGCTTTGTGGCTGCTGATTTTTAAACAGAAAAAAAACAACAACATATGAATGGTTTTCATTTGAAAATTAGCTATAGTTCACGCAGGTTAAAAGTAGCCATGGGCACTGCAGAGTATGTGAAAGATTAAAAATTGACGTTAATATGAATTTGCAATAAAAGGAGGTTTTATCTTGTATCTCTGAGAAAATCCTTTGACAAATCATAGCCCAAATGCCATCATTTAAACCAATGCCTTTGAGGCCTATTTATGATGTTTGGCAGCCAGCTCCTGTGAACAAGCTGTATGAAGTTTAAATTCATTATCACACACTAATTTTAAAACATTGCCTAGCCCAATCACAGGCTATGGAATGTAGTATCTGACTCTGCATATCTATAACACTTCTATATGATCAACAGAGACAAGGAATGAATGAGCCAATCTAGGGTCATTCCAAAAGCATATCAGCAGGAAGAAGAGTATCCTTTTACTTTTGAAGGGATAAGTGAGCTTGGTAAGTTGAAGGGTGGCTCATGTGCTTCATTCATTTTACTTTGTATCTGGGGCTCACTTGTAATACCATTTATGGACCCCTTTTATAAAGCTGTGATACTGATTCTCCCACAGCAAATGCATTGAAGCCCTTTGGAACTGAATGGGCTTCGGTGCATTTACCATGGCAGCATTGCTACCACACCTTTGTAAAAGGGGTACTTGAAGTGAGGGTTCAGGTACCATTCCTGAATTCAAAGAGATTAACTGCGCTGGCGAGGTTCCTCTTGATTATACCTCACCAAGTTGGCCATCTGCCAATATTCAGCAGCACGTAGCCAGACTGGACTGCTAAATATTGCCTGTGACCCCCCCCCTCCAAGGTAAAATACAGGCACAGGAGGATAAGCCCATGGCAGAGTCAGATAGAAGTGAGGAGTCATGTGTTTACCAGCACTATTCAGTGCCAGTGCCTGCATAGCTGAGGGACTGCACAAAAGACTGTCCTAATTTTAGTCACTTAGATTTGATGATGCCTGGGAATGAATATCAGCCAGCACTCCTAATCCACACTTGTTTGTAAAAACCCATGCCTGAGAAACTTCCTTCATGTCCTGTTTGATTAGATTGTAAGCTCTACTGAGCTGGGACTATTTCTTGAATGTTTAATGTGCAGTGCTCTGTAGGTCCCCTTCTAAATATCCTTTTTTACAATATTTCCATCCCTTTGAGCATTAGCCCCACTCCTGAAGGATCCCTCAATCCATGTAAACCCACCAGGACTTATTTTATGTTTTTGTTTATTACAATTTGATATTCCACTAAATCTTTCAAAAGTTCTCGGCGGACCACATAAAAATACAAATTACATCTAAAAATGAACTGCATAGAAAATAAAATAGCTAGGAACTCCATAATATACAGAAAAGACCTAAACTCATTCACATCAAAGACACAATCAAAATCCACACTCACAATAAAAAAAGGGACAATTGCCTGTTCATCCATCAAATTAATGAATATGGTCATTTGGAATAGAATCGATACCGAAAGCCTCTTGAAAGAAATATGTTTTAAATAGTTTTAGAGTTCTGCTAGTCTAGTGTAAAAGGGGCTGAAATTATCCCCACTTGCTTCTACCCATGGCATTTCTGGGTTCAAAATGGCTGCTTTACATAGAAACATAGAAACATGATGGCAGATAAAGGCCAAATGGCCCATCTAGTCTGCCCATCCACAGTAACCATTATCTCTTTCTCTCTCTGAGAGATCCCACATGCCTATCACAGGCCCTTTTGAATTCAGACACAGTCTCTATCTCCACTACCTCGTCTGGGAGACTGGTCCATGCACCTACCACTCTTTCTATAAAAAAGTATTTCCTTGGATTATTCCGGAGCCTATCATCTCTTAACTTCATCCTATGTCCTCTCATTGCAGAGTTTCCTTTCAAACTAAAGAGACTCATCTCACGTGCATTTACATTACGTAGGTATTTAAACATCTCTATCATATCTTCCCTCTCCTGCCTTTCCTCCAAGTATACAGATTGAGATATTTAAGTCTATCCACATACGTCTTATGATGAAGACCACATAACATTTTAGTAGACTTCCTCTGGACCGACTTCATCCTTTTTATATCTTTTTGAAGGTGTAACCTCCAGAATTGTATACAATATTGTAAATAAGGTCTCACCAAAGTCTTATACAGGGGCTTTGACCTTTAACAGCATTCTCATAGTTCTACATGTCAAGTTCTGGCACCATCATGACATATTAGAAGGGGATCAAATTCTGGGTTCTTGTCTTGAGTTTGACTACTTCACTTCTCTGGGTTTTCTACCTGAGATTTGTGTCTCTTTGGAAAAATATAAATAGGAAGTGTCAGTTTCTGGTTTCTTCTTTGACAAATTGGTAGTGATGGAGACTACCATTCTGGGTTTCAAGCGTAAGTTGGATGCACACCTCCTTGCAAATCACATTGAGGGATATGGGTAATCAGGGTCTCCTTCTGGGAGCACCTGGCTTGGCCTCCGCATGGAAAAGATGGACCTAAAGTCTGATCCGGTGAAGGCATTTCTAGTACAGTATTGGGGTTCAAGAAGGGATTGGGCAACTTTCTGAAGAAAAGGGGATAGAAGAGTACAGATAGAGGACTACTACACAGGTCCTGGACCTGATGGGCCTTACGTGTGCGGACTTCTGGGCATGATGGACCTCTGGTCTGACCCAGCGGAGGCACTGCTTATGTGCTTACATTTTATAACGTTGTATTGACTGAAAGTAAGGGACAAGATACATTACAAGCTTTTGGTAAATGTTTTCATTTGCTTACAGAAGTTGGCCCCTAAACACCTGGTACAGAGCATCTTGCCACATGAGCTGGCTCGACTACTTTGCTCAATTGAATATTGTGATCTGGCTGTTCCATCGGTGCGGGACTTAAGGTTTTCCTCTTCTAGAAACAGTGTCTTTCAATGCATCGGCCCCAGAGAGTGGAACAACCTTCAGGATACATTCGCCAACAACAAAATTTACAGAACTTTAGGAAAATGCTAAAAAGACATCTAGCTCACACCCTTGACCACACTTCTCTCTTACTACAACATCAAATCATTCGGGCCCCCTCCAGCACCAGCGGGAGTTCCAGTGGAGAGGGCGCATGGGAGTCCTGCTCTGCCCCTCTCCCCGACCAGCGGCGGACCCAGCCTTGAAAAATCAAAGCGCAAACGGCACAAAGCCACATTCGGGCCCCCTCCAGCACCAGCGGGAGTTCCAGTGGAGAGGGCACGTGGGAGCCCTGCTCCGCCCCTCTCCCCGACCAGTGGCAGACCCAGCCTTGAAAAATCAAAGCGCCAACGGCGCAAAGCCGTTCGGCGCACCGACGAAGGCATGCGACAAAGGCGCATGCGCCTTAGTACGCGCCTTCGTGAAGCGCCTGCAGGAAGCCACAGGGCAACCAGAAGCACTCTCAGCACAGGCACCAAAGACCAACAACAAATTCAACAAAGTGGTGAGTAAAGCAATTTTGATCCCCCCTTCCAAGAACAGGAAGGATCCTGAACTCTAAGCTCAACCCATACACCATCTCCTATGATCAACTCAAACAGCATAGACCTCACAAAAAAAAAAAAAAATGGCAATGCGTACACCCAAACTCATCCTTATCCTCATACTAATTGCCACATTTATAGCTAAATGGAAAACTGCAGGCTACCAAACTCATAACATCCCTATCCTAACAACAACGCACAGAACTGTTCAACATACCAGGAAACTCCACACCCCTAGAACGCTAACTCCATGTCCACTATCCAGCCAAGCGAGCATTCCCACTATCTGGGGAAAAAGACCTCCACCAAAGCCTAACACAAGCACACAAAAACACCAAACTTCACCAAGAACTATCATCAACACAACCATTACCACCAACACAAAATTCACTGCAATAGCTTGCGCATATATGAACATCAGATCCATCAGCCCAAAGGCCGAATTAATCAAGGACTGGCTGATCAAAGACAACCTAGGCTGCCTCTTCCTAACCGAAACATGGCTCACCTCTGATTCAGACCCAAGCATTACAGAATTCTGCCCAAAGGGATATAAACTAGAGTTAGTATGTCGAGAAAACAGAAGAGGAGGAGGTCTAACAATCATAATAAAAAACAATCTCAACATCGATGTCCTAACCAAGCACTCCACCCCTTATCTAGATCTGCTAGCCTGCCGAATATCTAACAACTCACTCACTATAATCTGAACTGTCTTCTTTGCTACATTACACCAGGTAAATGGAACACCTCAAAACAAGAACTTGAAGAATTCATCTTCCAGAACTCTCTCTCCTCCACACATAATTTAATTCTCGGAGACATAAATCTCCACTTAGAAGATCAATCATCCAAACAAGCAGCGGATATACTTTCATACCTCAACTCCCTATCCTACCAAATTCTCAATCCAGAACCCACACACGAAAAAGGTCATCAGCTTGACATAGCCGCTTACTCATCTCCAAATCAAAACTCACAAAATATTCACATCTCAAACGGAGCCTGGCACCCTACCCTATGGTCAGACCATTACAAATATTCATTCACTATCAATTGGGCTCAAAATAACAATAAACCCAAAGAAATCACACATCAAGATCAGACAGAAAATCGAATCTACCACATTCTGGAACACAGTAGACCCCGAAATAGACTCCAACAACCCCAAAGACTTCATAAACAGTTGGCGGACTCTCAGTGAATCTACACTAAATGAACTAGCTCCAATAAAAAACAAAAACAAAATAGACAGACCATCCAACAAATGGTTTGACGATGAACTCTTATACCTAAAAAGGAAATGTAGACAATTAGAAAGGACATGGAAAAAACAGAAACATGATCACACCAAAGACGAATGGAAAATCCAAATCAAACAATACAACACCAAACTGAAGGAAAAATGAAAAAACTACTACTCCAAACTCATAGGCACAAAAAAACCAGACACAAGAAAACTCTTTGACATCGTAAGAAATCTCACTGATACCAAACCATTCCTCGCCACCCAGGGAAACCAAACTCCAACAGCCACCCAATTAGTGGACTTTTTCAAACACAAAATCATCACAATCAGATCCACATTCAACAATTCACGAACCAACATAGAAGAAATTCTAATCAATCCCATATTAGATGAAGCAATCTCAGCAGACAGAATCTGGACAAACTTCCCAATGATACAATGGTCAGACTTGGACAGGCTTTACAAAAAATACAGCAAATCCTCATGTGACTTGAACAACTGTCCCCCATACTTACTAGCCACAGCTTCCACCAAATTTAAAGCTAGCCTCACACTATGGCTACAAAATACACTAAAGGAAGGTAATTTCCCACCGGAATTAGGAGAAATCATAATTACTCCCATCCTGAAAGATCCCAAAGGTCCTATAGACAATCCTGCAAACTATAGACCAATCGCCTCTATCCCATTATACATCAAACTAACAGAAGGTCTTGTCGCACAACATCTTTCCAACTACCTTGAGGACCATCACATATTGCATCCATCACAATCTGGCTTCAGAACTAACCATAGCACAGAAACTCTACTGGTATCACTATTAGACACTGCCCGACAACACATAAGAACATAAGAACATAAGAACATAAGAAGTTGCCTCCGCTGAGGCAGACCATAGGTCCATCCTGCCCAGCGGTCCGCTCCCGCGGCGGCCCATCAGGCCCATCCCCTGAGTAGTGGTCTATACCTATCTATACCCTTCAATCCCTTTTTCTTCTAGGAATCTATCCAAACTTTCTTTGAAACCATTTAATGTTTTTTTGTCTACAACAGCCTCTGGAAGCACGTTCCATGTATCCACCACCCTCTGAGTGAAAAAGAACTTCCTAGCGTTTGTTCTAAACCTGTCCCCTTTCAATTTCTCCGAGTGCCCCCTTGTACTTGTGGTGGTCCTTAATTTGAAAAATCTGTCCCTGTCTACTTTTTCTATGCCCTTCAAGATCTTGAAGGTTTCTATCATGTCTCCTCTAAGTCTCCGCTTTTCCAGTGAGAAAAGTCCCAACTGCTTCAACCTGTCGGTATATGGGAGATTTTCCATTCCCTTTATTAGTTTAGTTGCTCTTCTCTGTACTCCCTCAAGTACTGCCAGCAAAGGAAACAAACTGCTTCTCATTCAACTCGATCTCTCTGCTGCATTTGACCTGGTTGACCATCCCACATTACTCCAAATATTAGACGCAATAGGAATCTCAGGTAATGTTCTCAGCTGGTTCCAAGGCTTCCTTGAAACTCGAACATACAGAGTCAAGTCAAAAGAGCACCTATCCGACCCATGGTCAAACCCATGTGGAGTACCACAAGGATCACCATTATCACCCATACTATTCAACCTCTTCATAGCCTCCCTAGGCACAACCCTAGATGCCCTAAACACAGTATCTTTCAGCTACGCGGATGATATAACTATCCTACTCCCCTTTAACATTCAAGACCCCTTACCCACAAACCACCTGAAAACTATAATGGAAACGGTAGAAAAATGGATGTCAAGTCATAAACTGAAACTGAACTCGGACAAAACTAAATTCCTACTACTAGAGAAGGAAAAAAAAAACATCTCTCACAGAATTGGAACTAAACTCAAACAGGTACCCAATGCAAAGCACACTTAAGATCCTGGGAATACAACTAGACAGAAATTGCACAATGCAGACTCAAATCCACAAAATCATCCAAAGAGCATTCTTCACAATGCGTAACCTAAGAAAAATTAGAAAATACTTCAACAAAGATCAATACAAGATATTAGTACAATCCCTAGTACTAAGTATAGTAGATTACTGCAACAGCCTCTACCTATCATGCCCAAACTACATGATAAAACAACTACAAACTATCCAGAACACGGCCCTCAGACTCATCTACTCCCTTGGCAAATATGATCACATCACCAATGCATACCTAGACTCACACTGGCTACCAATAAAAGCAAGATCCCAGTTCAAGTTCTACTGTCTACTGTACAAAGCAACACACGGAACAGCACCCAGCTACCTAAATAACAGACTATACCGTAACCTCTCACACAGATCAAGGAGAACTAAGAACCTATTCATTTACCCCCCGCTCAACGGTATACGACGCAAGAAACTGTACAACAGCCTCTTGGCGACACAGGCAGCAAAAATTGACACTACCATCTCCAATCTACTGATCAAATCAACAGACATTAAAATATTCCAAAAAGAAATCAAAACTCATCTCTTCAAAAAACACTTCCCATCATCATAACCTCACTACAGTACTAGAAAATACTCTCATGATCATCACCATCACCACCACAACAACACCTCAACATTGTACAACCCACAACTATATCCCAACTGTATAATTTCTATTCATCACAACAACCTATTATAAATCTACTCTTTGTTTTTCTATTCTCCTGGAAATATTCCAGACTAACAATTGTAACATGATACATTCTTGACTCTATGTACTGTAATACTGTAGTACTGTAATACAGTAATACTCCTGGAAATGTTCCAGTCTTCTAACTTGTAATCCGCTTAGAACCGCAAGGCACAAGCGGAATAGAAATCACTAATGTAATGTAATGTAAGGGTGCCTCCTTAATGGCTTTTTTCTTGAACAATTGGAACTGGCACACCAGGAGGCACATCTGAAGATTTGGTTATAAGATTATATATAAAAGGGGCCACCCAGATTAAGCTGGGTGGCTAATAACATTCAGCAAAGTCGAGGCCCCAATGGAAAATAAAGTAGGGAGGGGTGATAAGGGGAAAGAAGGTTAGGCTGGAGATAGAGAAGGGGGGAATAGGATTGGTGGAGCGTGAGATGCAGGGATTGGTAGATAAAAATGGGAGAGGGATAAGGATAGGGATCACAGAGTGAAAATTGGCAGGCAAAAAATTAATTTTGTGTGGGAAGAGAGGAAGACGAGGATGGTGCGGGAGGAATTGGCATTCCCTCCCTCCCGCCCTGATGAGAGAAGATGCTTAATGCTGGTTGGGTGGCATGGGATGGGAATCCAAGGGGGTGATGGGGAAAGAGTTGCAGCTGGGAGCATTGGATCAGAAGTCATTAAAATTTTAAGATATATGATATGGGGGAGTTGAATTATGTCCTCGTGAGTGGCACCGCTCGATGACACTGTGAGTCACTGGAGATTATACAGGAATGTTAGGTTGATATTGGGGCTATTTCGACACTGATTAGCTCCAGGAGACTGATTTGCAAAAAGTTTTGAAATTGTTGACATTTGGTTGTATATTAAATCTTAAGATATAATTTTATTAAAAATGATATTAAATAAAGCTGAAGCCAATTTCTTGCCAATGAAAGATTATATTTGTATTATTGGCGAAGTGGGAAGAGTGGGATGAGTGGGGGAATATGAAAAGGTATGTAAGAGTGTGGCTGAAGTATGAGTCCCATTGTTATAGTGAAAATAAACAATAAAAATATTGTGTCACACTTCAAGATTTGATATTGTATATTCAGTGTGTCATTTCTATTTCGGTGACCTCTTAAGTATCATATCTATGTTTAAGAAATGTTGTTTCCATGCTGCCTTTTATTGCATCATTTGTACTCTAATAAAATTGTCATGCTTCTGTTATATAATTATTCTACAATGCTGTTTAATGTGTATATTTCTGCTAATCAGATATAATAAAAGCCTTAGTGGACATATGAAGTGGGAAATTCGTGCATCTGTGATCTGTAATCCGTGGTGCCCCATGCGAAGTAGGAGCAGCTGTTTCCGATGCGTGCAGCACATTTCCACAGGAAGTAGGAGAAGCGCAGTGGTTTCCTTCAGCTGAGCGGTTTCCGATGCTTCCCCTATCGCTAGCGTGTGGCAGTCTTAGTTGCAGTGGCTAGCAGCAGTGCCTGACCACTGGCACAGACAGTAGGTAGGTAGCAATTGCGTGGGCCGGTAAGGGGGGGCAGGCATCGGCTTTTGGCGCTGGAGGAAAGGAGTCATGCAGGCAGGTTGGCTTTAGCGCAGGCAGAGAGGGAAGGAGGTAGGCTGGCTAGCTTTGGGGGAGGGGGTGGGACAAAGGCTGGAAGGCAGTGAAGGGGGACATAGGAAAGAGCACTGGGGGCACTAAGGACATAGGAAGGAGGCACTGGGGACACTAAGGACATAGGAAGGGGCACTAATAATAATAATAATAACTTTATTTTTCTATACCGCCATAGTCGAAAGACTTCTAGGTGGTTCACATTGAAAGAAGGTTGGACAATCAGCAAATTACAGAATGCAAGAGGAGAAATGTTACATAGAAACTGGGGTTATATAAGAAGTGTTACATGAGGCATTGGAGTTACATGAGAAATTACATCAGGTTTGTGAAGGATATCATAGTGAGAGAAGGTCATTTGTTTAGGCAATGGATTTGTCAACTAGAATGGTTTTAATTGATTTTCGGTATGCGTTGTAGGTGTGTCTGGCTCTATTTATGTAGTTTCCCAGCCAGAATTGCTGTCTGCTTGCTTGGAACATGAAGATTCTGTCCAGGAAGGATTTGTATTTGCAGCCTGTGATCTTTGGGTATGTAAAATGTTTCTGTTTCTGGTTGTTTGTGTGGGGTTGTGTAGCGTGAAGTGTGGTAGCAGGTAGGAAGGTGCTAGTCCCCAGACTTGTTTGAAACAGATACATGCAAATATGAATAGTATTTGCACCTCCATTGGCAACCAGTGCAATTTTTTGAAGTAGGGGCTAATATGGTCTATTTTCCTTAGTCCGAAGATTAAGCAAACTGCAGTGTTTTGCACTATTCTTAATTTTTGTACTGGTTTTTTGGGGATACCCAGGTAGACGATGTTGCAGTAGTCCAGGATAGATAGGATCAGTGACTGTACCAGTAATCTAAAGAATGTTCTGTCAAAGTATTTTTTAATAGTCCTTAGTTTCCACAGCGTGTAAAAGCATTTCTTCACCAGTAAGTTTGTGTAGTCAGCCATGGTTAAGTGTGTATCTAGTGTGATACCCAGTATTTTTATGGTTTTGGACATTAGGTATTCATGGTCGTTTATTTTTAATGATATTCTGGTTATTTTGTCATTGGGGCTTGCCAAAAATACTTTTGCCTTTTCAGTGTTTAGTTTCAGTTTGAAGTTGGTAGTCCATTTTTCGATTTCTATCATTGTGTGTGAGAGGTTATCTGTAGTTTCATTTGTGATTTCATTTTAAGGGGATTAGGATGGATATATTATTTGCGTATATATAGTGCTTTAAGTTTAATTTTTGTAGTAGATGACCTAGGGATGCGATGTAGATGTTGAATAGTGTGGGCAATAGTGGGGAGCCCTGGGGCACCCCCGATGGGTTTTTCCATAGGTTGGAGTAATTTCCATTGCTGGTTACTCGGTAGGATCTCTTTGTTAGGAATTCTTGGAACCATTTCTTTACATTTCCTGAGAGTCCCATTGCGTCAAGGCAAAGCAGCATGATTTCATGGTCAACTAGGTCAAACGCACTGCTAAGGTCTAGTTGCAGAATCAGAGCGCTATTGCCTTTGCTGAAAAGATCATAGAGGTGGTTTAGTATGGAAGCAATGACAGTTTCTGTGCTGCATCCTTTCCTGAAGCCCGATTGGTGTTCACTGAGGATGTTAAATTTGTCTAGGTAGTTTACTAGTTGTAGGTTGACCAATCCTTCCTGTAGCATTGTGAAAAGGGAAATGCTTGCTATGGGTCTGTAGTTGGATGTCAGTGCTGTTGAGATTTTCTAATCTTTGGGGATTGGTGTAATCAGTATTTGTCCCATATCCTCATTTAATGTTCCGCTTGTGAGGGCAGTTGTTAGCCAAGTGAATAGTTCCATTTTGAAGTCAGGAGGGACAACTGTCATGATTTTAGGGGGACATTCATCGAGTAGGTAGTTTGAGTTGGCGTATTTATTGAATAAAGTTAGGAATTGATGCCAGTTTGGGAGCTCGAAGTGGTCCCAGATCATGTCTGCTCTGGATTCCTGATCGTGGGGTTCAAAGTAGTGCAGTGCATTGGTTTTGGGTGTAGGTATATTTGCTCTTAGGTCTGTGATTTTGTTTTTAAAGAAGTTGGCTAGGGTTTGAGCAGATGGAGTGTTCTCATTGTTCTTTTTCAGGATTCGAGTTGTGTCTGTTAACGTTTTTAATAATTTGAACAATTCTTTACTGTTTATTTTTGTTGTACCTATTTTCTGTACATGGTGCTTTATACATTTTTCTTTGATCAGATTTTTGTATATTTTCATTTTTTGTTTCCAGTTTGACTTGTCTATTTCTTTGTTAGTTTTTTTCAAAATTCTCTCCAATTTTCTTAATTCCTGTTTGTTGGTTAGTAGTTCTGAGTCGAACCATTGATTTAGTGTTCTATCTTTCTTTTTGTATGTTTGGTATGGAGCTATTTGGTCTAAAAGTTCCTTACTGAAATTTCTCCATCTTGTTGGGAAGTCCTATATTTTGTCGGTTGGACGTAGCTCCTAGTGAGACCAGAATTCAGTAGGATTTATAATACCTCGACTGGTTATTGTTTTTGTATTTCGGTTGTGATCTGTTTTTGCCAGTGTAGGTCGAATTTGCCAATATAATGGCCTGACCAAATGAATTTTTCCCAGGCCCCTGTATAGTATTGCATTTTTGGGTCTAGGGTTTCTTTTTGAGAGAAGGTAACTATGTCTAGTTTGTGTCCTTTTTCATGGGTTATCTCTGTGTCTGGCATTAGAAAATCAAGTGATATAAGGAAGTTGGCAATTTCGGTTACTTCTGGCTTTCCCTTTTGTTCTAGGTGTATGTTTATGTCCCCCAGGAGTAGATTATTCGATCCTTTTAGGGTATTTACGGTTAGGAATTCGAAGAATTCATCTCTGGCATTTGACCATTTTTTGGGTGGGATATAAAATAGAGTTGTAGTCAGTGATTCTTCTAATTGGGCGTTTGTGATTTTGCAAGTTAGTATTTCTAGGTTTTCTGAAGATTTGGAATCTCTCTTGATGTAGTCAAAGGATTCTAGTATAATCGCTAGACCGCCTCCTTTTTTCCAGCTTCTTGATAGTGGGAGTATTTTGTATCCCTGTGGTAGGATTTCTTTCATGATAATGTCTGTGTCAGATACCATCCATGTTTCTGTCAGAAACAGGAAATATACCTTTGTTTGCGATATCCAGTCGTTTATTATGTGTGCTTTGTTTCTCACGGAACGGGTATTTAGAAAGTATCCCTTAGTGTTTTCATAGTTGGTTGGGGTGGGAGTTTCAGAGCATATTAGCTTTTTTAGGTTTCTGTTATTGGTCTTGTTCCTGTATGGTTTGCGGGGTTTACGGTTAGTGTATATCACTGGAATTTGAAGTGGGCCTTGTTCTGGATAGTTTTGTAGAAGTTGGTGGGAGCTTGTTGATTTGGTTAGTTTGGCTGGTCTGTGCCAAGAGGGGTAAGTGTGAATAGGTTGAGGGGATTTGTCTTCATTGCTCCAACATCTGGAGCAGATTAGGTACAGTATCCCTAGAAGCAGTTGGTGTTTGTTAAAAATTGCCATGTTGTCTGGAGGAATAATGTGATGTAATATCAGGTAGTGACAGGCAGTATCAGTATTTTTGTGAGTGGTGGTTGTTGGTAGTAGCAGGCAATGCTTGCTGTCTAGTTGGCAGTAGCAGGCAGTGACAGGTAGTAACAGGTTATACTTGCAGGTTATCTAGTTGGGAGCAATACTTACAGGCAGTAAGACTTACAGGTTGTATACTTACAGGCAGCAATACTTACTGCCTGTAGGTACACGATACTTATAGTTTATATACTTACAGGCGGTAATATTTATGGGCACACTCTGCCCCTCCCCCCCCCCCCCCCCCCGTCACTACAACCTGCAGAGCCAGCTGGAAAGCTCAGTAAGATAGTTTGAATTTCTACCTACCCTACCCCGGTAGCAGTCAGGAGGACTTCATCGGGCGTGGGAGCACACTCCACCCCTCCCCGACGCTACAACCCACCAAACCACTCAACAGACACAACCCACCAAACCACTAAAAAGACACGACCATAATGACACACAGCCGTTCAACCCACAAAGACGCATTAACGAGTGCCATTTAGCGAAGCGACCGAAAGGAGACCGGACTACCAACTTACAACCTACAGCTTGGTTTCATACAATCACACTACCAGACACACTAACTCTCAAAATGTTAACTACACCACGAAAACACATACAAGCTATCTTACTGATTGCCCTGATCCTAGTCAACCGAAAGACAACAGCAAACAACATCGTCCCAATACCAACTATATCAAACACCAATGGAATTCTCCACCCATCCAGACGAATCACAACAGACAGATACACACACTACCAGACCTACACCAACCACCCCTACACACAAACAACAAGAAGACCGTCTATCCCCTACAAGAGCAAAACGCACCCTCACCAAAGATCGCATATCTACCTGAAAACAACCCACAGCGATCCAACAAATTACACCAATCTCACATGTGCTTACATTAACATAAGAGCCTTAGGCCCAAAAACAGATCACAAACTGGATAGAAAGAGAAAAACTAGACTGCCTCTTTCTCACTGAAACTTGGCTTACCTCTGAAACAGACCCCAGAAGTGTTCCCCGCTGGATCAGGGGAGGGGCGGAGCTGTGCTCACACACCCTGTTGGAGCAGGACTCTGGATAACTCTGCAGGCCTGCTGGTTTTGGTTGCTGGAGAAAAAGTTCCTGCTCCCGTTGCTGGCCTCCTAAAGTGTTCCCAGCTAGATCGGGGGAGGGACGGAGCTGTGATCACAAGCCCTGTTGGAGCAGGCCTCCGGATTTCTCTGCCGGCCCGCTAGTTTTGGTGCAGGAGAAAAGTTCCCGATCCCTTTGCTGGCCTCCTAAAGTAAGGACATAGGAAGGAGGCACTGGGGCTCTAAGGACATGGGAAGGGCACTAAGGACATGGAATGAGGCACTGGGGCACTAAGGACATGCGAAGGAGGCACTGGAGGCCCTAAGGACATTGGAAGGGGCATTAAGGACATAGGAAGGAGGCACTGGGAGAAGTAAGGACATAAGAATGGGAACTAAGGACATGGGAAGGAGGCACTGGGGGCAGTAAGGACATGGAAAGGGGCACTAAGGACATAGGAAGGAGGCACTGAGAGCAATAAGGACATAGGAAGGAAGGAAGGAGGGAGGGAATAGAAAGGGACAATTGTTGGGCCTGAGTGCTGAATGAAAGAAAGAAAGAACGAAATACAGCGGCCAAGGAGAGAGAGAGAGAGACAGAAAGAAAGACAAACAGCGGAAAAGGAGAGAGAGAAAGAAAGACAGACAGACACATCTATTCTAGCACCCGTTAATGTAACGGGCTTAAAGACTAGTGTATTATTACACCTGAAATAACATAACACATTTTGTATACTCTATCAAACCAGAAAGCTCATATGGTTTACAGATCCCCCCCTCCTCAAAAAAAATAGTAATCATGATCCATTGATACCAAATTACAATAAATCTACTAACAGAAAATACTTATCTGATTTGGAAGAGAATTACAGTACTTTGCTTCAAGAAAGATAAATATATTCTTGCAAAAGGAAATTAGATTTAGGGGCTAATTTTTAAAACAGAAAAAATATTCAAAATATGGCACAAAGCAGCAGATGGACGCCCTTTCGTAAAAGCATTATAATCACTATTTTTAAAACCCATTTAAAGACATTTTCTCCACAATTTGTCCATAGTTCGTCTAAAACTGAAGGGGGCATATTTGGACCATGTTTTGGGAGAGGTGGCCTTATGCTTTAGATGTTTTCTGTAATAATGAAACATTATAAAAATGTCCAGGGCAAAAAATAGGGTGATTTAGACTAGACCTCGTTCAATAATGACTATTGTGTCAAAAAGGTGCCCAAACTGACCAGTGCTTTTGGATTCAGGACTCACTATGAGAGGGCAGGTGTTTGCAGTAGTTCGGAAGGTGTATTTTCATCTTTGGTTAGTCAATGGTCTTAGACCTTATTTGGAGGCCTCATTGTTTAGGATGCTGTTGCAGTCAATGGTTTTGTCCATTTTCGACTATTGCAGTCTGATGTTCTTGGGAGTACCAGAATCAGTTTTGGGTGCACTTCAGGTGGCCCAGAATTTAGTGGTACGCTCTTTATTTAAATTGGACAGATGTGAGCATGTAACAGAATATTTTATAAGGTTGTATTGGCTGAAATTAAGGGACAAGATACATTACAATCTTTTGGTAAATGTTTTCATTTGCTTACAGAAGTTGGCGTCTAAACACCTTGTCCACAGCATCTTACCGCGTGAGCCGGCTCAGTTGAGCATTATGACCTGTCTGTTCCATCTGTGCGGGACTTAAGATTTTCCTCTTTCAGAAACAGTATCTGCATTGGCCCCAGGGAGCGAAACAATCTTCTAGGATACGTTTGCCAACAGCAAAATTAAAGAACTTAAGAAAATGCTAAAAAAAGACATCTGATCTGTAAGACAAAATATAGAGTCTAAGTTAGGCTGAGGAAGAAGGAGTGATGACTGTTGAGTACTGAGTGCTGGTCACGGAGGTGTTCGATGGTCTGGTCTGTTTTATCTGGCATAATGATGTCTGTCATTGAGGCATCTTATATGCCTTATGTAATTTTATATTTTGATATATGTTAGAGTTTCGCCAGTTTTTGCCTTAAATGATATTCGTCATTGATGCAATGTGTATGTCATATGCAATTTGATTTTATATGTAAGTATGTAATTTGTCATAGTGTGGTTTTGTATTGATTTGTACGGCAAATGTTAATGTCTTATTTTGCATGTTAATATGTAACTTGCCCTGGATCAGGACGGGGAGAAATAAACTAACAAACAGATGACCACTGGAGGGATAAAGGCATGATTAGCTTACTGCCTGGTGGTCACTAAATCTCCAACCCTCTAAGAGGTAAAAGTGATAGTACATACTTGGTTCTATGACAGCTGCACATATAATGGCCATTCCTCTCAGAGCAGCAAGCAGGTCCCTGGTGTAACCCAGTGGTCATTGTAGTAGACTGTAGATAGGGTTACCAGACATCTGGATTTCCACAGACATGTCCTCCTTTGTCTGGGTTTTAAAAAGATTCTGATGTCAGGACAGCATTCGCAAATGCCCGGATGCAACATAGTGACGTCATGTGTACACGTATGATGTCATCGCATCGCAAATCATTGTGTCACATCTGCATATGTGTAGATGCCGTCCCGATGCACAAACTGATTAAGGGAAGTGGGGTGAGGTGGGATGCGGGCAGAACTGGGCGGGCCTGGGGGAATGGCCATGGGTCCAGATTTTCCTTCAGGAAAATTTGGTAACCTTAACTTTAGAGATAGGCACCTTGGCCCATATCCCAACTGGTATACTTATGGTAGAAAGTGTGAATGCCCCAAAACCCCAAAAGTACCTAACCCAGTGGCGTACCAATGGGGGGGGGAGGTCCGCCCCGGGTGCATGCCCCAAGGGGGTGCACAGCCGGCCACCCTCCCTATTCTGCCGCTGCTCCATCTCACCACCGCATCCCGGCACCGGCTCCCCCGCAGAGTCACTCCTTAACCCGGCCGGCCGGCAACTGCGAGGTAGGTGGAGACAAAAGGTGAGGCAGGCTAGTGTGCGGGGAAAAGTGCAGGGCCCAAAAGACCACCTCTGGCGTCAATTCTAACGTCGGAGGGTAAGTTCTGGGCCAGCCAATCGCTGTCTGGCTGGCCGGCCGGCAACTTTCTCCCCGTTAGAACTGACATCGGAAGTGAAGACTTTTGTGGGCCTGAAGCTTGTACGCGCCGGGCCTGGCTCAGGGAAGGAGCAATGAGAAATCGGCTGCTGGCTTGGGGGTGAGGGTAGGGGAAAAATTGTGGAAGTGGAGAAATTGGCACGATGTATTTGTGGGGACTAGGGGGAGAGAGAAAGAAAGGCAGAAATAAAGAGGGGGGCCAGGGGGAGAGAGAAAGAAAGGCAGAAATAAAGAGGGGGTCAGGGGGAGAGAGAAAGAAAGAGGGGGGACCAGGAGGAGAAAGAAGACGGACCAGAAGGACCAGAGACTCATGAAATCACCAGACAAAAAGGTAGGAAAAATGATTTTATTTTCAATTTAGTGATCAAAGTGTGTCCGTTTTGAGAATTTATATCTGCTGTCTATATTTTGCAGTATGGCCCCCTTTTACTAAATCGCAATAGCGGTTTTTAGCACAGGGAGCCTATGAGCATCAAAAGCAGCGCAGGGCATTCAGCACAGCTCCCTGCACTAAAAACCACTATTGCGGTTTAGTAAAAAAGGCGGGGGTATTTGTCTATTTTTGTATAGTTGTTACTGAGGTGACATTGCATAGAGTCATCTGCCTTGACCTCTTTTTAAACCACCCTAATATAAATGATAATTAACATTTTCTCTGCGTACAGTGTACTTTGTGGTTTTTTTTTATTTTATTGCTGGTAGATCATTTTGACATGGTCATTTTAAAAGTAGCTCGCAAGCCCAAAAAGTATGGGCATCCCTTCTGTAAACAGTGGTGTCGGTCCCAGCTTGTGCTTCCTCTCGGTGGTTGTTTCACTTCTGGCCGGCTCCCCTGCTCAAAGCTGCGGATGTCGGCTCCTCACACAATCCGCGGCTGCGTCAGAAGCGTTCCCTCTGACGTCACAATGTCATAGAAAAGACTTCCAATGCAGCCGCTGATCGTGTGAGGTGTAGACGCCCATTGTTTTGAGCAGGGGAACTGGCCAGACATGCTGGGCAAGGAAGAGATGTTCCTGCTGCACAGGGAAGGGGGGGGGGGGAAATGCTGCACAGGCAAGGGGGGAGAAATGCTGCTGCTGCACAGGAAAGAGGGAGAAATGCTACTGCTGCACAGAGAAGGGGGTGTGAGAAATGCTGCTGCTGTTGCTGCACCCAATTGAGGAGAGACAGGGAAGAAGGGAGAAGGGAGAGAACCAGAGATGCCAAGTCCATGGGAGGGATAGAAAGGAAAGGAAATACGATCATGGAGGGGGAGGAAGAGATGCCATGGCATGGGGGAGGGAAGGGAAGGAGATAGAGATACCACACCATGGTGTGGAGTCGGAAGGAAGGAAGGAAAGGAGAAGAGAAAGAGAGAGATGCCAAAGCATAGGGGAGGGGGTGGAGACAGAAAAATGGAGAGGGGGTGAAGCTGAAATGAATCATGTGCAAAGGAGAGAAGGGACCCCGGATATACAGTTTATTGAAGGGACATAGAAAGAGGGAAGATGCCATATGGAAGAGAGAGAGGGTGGACAGTAGATGGAAGGGGCAGAGAGAGAGAGGGCAGAAGCTGGGTGGAAGGGGAAAAGAGAGGGCAGATGTTGCATGGATGGGAGAGAGGACAAGCGCTGTATAGAAAGAAGAGAGCAAAGAGAAGATGATTAAAGCAGAAACAACAAAAGGTAGAAAGATTTTTTTTGTTGTTGCTTTACTTAGAATCAAGTAGTATTGTAACTGTATTGATAAAAGTTTAAAAATAGGAAATGGAAATAAGGCAATTTTTTGGACTACACCCCTTTCCTCAGGACAGAATAGCATAACAGCAGTATACTGTACTGTTCTGAAGAAAGATTTGGCCTCTGAAAGCTAATTGAAAAATGGATTAGTCCAATAAAATTGTATTTTCTTATTTCTCATTATTTGTTTTATTTTTATTTGTTAATTTGTAAAGTGGTGATCGTTATGTATCAGTTTTTTCAAATTTACATCTACTGTCTTTATATTTTGCACAGTATTAGGAGACATGTATCACTCTTTTTGTGGTGTTGTGGTGTTGCATTGTATGCAGAGTCTGGTTTCTTGGCAGTTCAGTTTAACTTTTGTCTACATATTTCTATTTTTAGTTTGTGATTATTCCATATTGGGCAAGGGTGTATCTCTGTTTTGTGTATGAAAAGGACATAGTTTTCAGTTGGCATTGACTGCAGGATCAATTAACTGTGCGGGATCTGGCTTGTTTAGTTTTACATAACATAAGAACATAAGCAATGCCTCTCCTGGGTCAGACCTGAGGTCCATCATGCCCAGAAGTCCGCTCACGCGGCGGCCCAACAGGTCCAGGACCTGTGCAGTAATCCTCTATTTATACCCTTCTATCCCCTTTTCCAGCAGGAAATTGTCCAATCCTTTCTTAAACCCCAGTACTGTACTCTGCCCTATTACGCCCTCTGGAAGCGCATTCCAGTTGTCCACCACTCGTTGGGTAAAGAAGAACTTCCTAGCATTCGTTTTGAATCTGTCCCCTTTCAACTTTTCCGAGTGCCCTCTTGTTCTTTTATTTTTAGAAAGTTTGAAGAATCTGTCCCTCTCTACTCTCTCTATGCCCTTCATGATCTTATAAGTCTCTATCATATCCCCTCTAAGTCTCCTTTTCTCCAGGGAAAAGAAACCCAGTTTCTCCAATCTCTCAGCGTATGAAAGGTTTTCCATCCCTTTTATCAGACGTGTCGCTCTCCTCTGAACCCTCTCGAGTAATGCCATATCCTTCTTAAGGTACGGCGACCAATATTGGACGCAGTATTCCAGATGCGGGTGCACCATTGCCCGATACAACAGCAGGATAACTTCTTTTGTCCTGGTTGTAATACCCTTCTTGATTATACCTAGCATTCTATTTGCTTTCTTAGCGGCCGCTGCGCACTGTGCCGTCGGCTTCATTGTCATGTCCACCATTACCCCCAAGTCCCTTTCTTGGGTACTCTCATTCAATAACATCCCTCCCATCGTATAGTTGTACCTTGGGTTTCTGCTTCCCACATGCAATACTTTACATTTCTCAACGTTGAACTTCATCTGCCATCTCGCCGCCCATTCCCCCAGTTTGTTCAAGTCCCTTTGCAATTCTTCGCATTCCTCTTTAGTTCCAGCTCCACTAAATATTTTTGTATCGTCCGCAAATTTTATTATCTCACACTTCATACCTGTTTCTAGATCATTTATGAATATATTAAATAGCAGCGGCCCGAGCACCGAGCCCTGTGGAACACCACTCGTGACCCACATCCAGTCCGAGTAGTGGCCCTTCACTCCTACCCTCTGTTTCCTACCTGCCAACCAGTTTCTGATCCATCTATGTACGTCTCCATCCACCCCATGATTCTTCAGTTTCCGGAGTAGACGTTCGTGAGGCACCTTGTCAAAGGCTTTTTGGAAATCAAGGTATATGATGTCTATGGGGTCTCCCATGTCCATCCTTTTGTTAATTCCTTCGAAGAAGTGCAATAAGTTAGTTAGGCACGATCTCCCCCTGCAGAAACCATGTTGGCTTGTTTTCAGAAGTTCGTTTTTATCCAAATGTTCATCGATGTTTTCTTTTATCAATGCTTCCGCCATTTTCCCCGGAACCGAGGTCAGACTCACCGGTCTGTAGTTTCCCGGGTCACCTCTTGATCCCTTTTTAAAGACGGGCGTGATGTTGGCTATCTTCCAATCCTCTGGGATCATGCCTGTTTTCAAGGATAGGTTGCAAATTTGCTGCAGTAGTTCAGCTATCTCCTCCTTTAATTCTTTCAAAACCCTTGGATGGATTCCATCCGGACCAGGGGATTTGTCAGTTTTAAGTTTTTCTATCTGCCTGTGTACATCATCAAGGCTCACTTCCATGGATGTTAATTTTTCTGCTTGATTTCCGTGGAAGATTTGATCAGGTTCCGGTATGTTGGTTGTGTCTTCGTTTGTAAATACAGACGAAAAGAACATGTTAAGTCTTTCCGCGACTTCTTTCTCCTCCTTCACCACTCCCTTCCTGTCTCCTTTGTCCAGCGGTCCCACCTCCTCCCTAGCTGGCTGTTTCCCTTTAACATATCTGAAGAACGGTTTGAAATTTTGTGCCTCCCTGGCTAGCCTCTCTTCGTACTCTCTTTTGGCTTTTCAAACCACACTGTGACATTCTTTTTGATACTTCCTATGCTCTTTCCAGTTCTCCTCAGTTTCGTCCTTCTTCCATTTCCTGAATTAATTTTTCTTATTGGCTATCGCTTCCTTCACTATTTTGGTCATCCATACCGGGTCTTTTGTTCAACTCTTTTTGCACCCCTTTCTGAATCTGGGGATGTACAGATTTTGCGCCTCGCTCACCGTGTCCTTGAAAAAAGACCAGGCATGTTCTACCGTTTGCCATTTCTTGGAAGTGTTCCTAATTTTCTTCCTTACCATTTCCCTCATTGCTTCATAGTTTCCTTTCCTGAAGTTGAAAGTTGTCGCTATGGTTCTCTTTCCGTTCGGTATTCCTACTTCAACCTTGAACTTGATCGTATTATGATCGCTATTTCCCAACGGTCCCACTATTTCCACTTCCTTTGCAGGTCCCATTAGCCCATTTAGGATTAGATCCAAAGTTGCATTTCCTCTCGTCGGTTCTCTAACAAGCTGCTCCATGAAGCAATCTTGTATAGCCTCCAGGAATTCTGTCTCCCTGGCGCATCTTGAGCTTCCAAGACTCCAGTCTATCCCGGGGTAGTTGAAGTCTCCCATAACAACCGTGTAACCTCTTTTGCATTCTCGCTTCATCTCGGCATCCATTTCTTTATCAATATCTCTGGTTTGCCTGGGTGGACGATAGTATAGGCCCATCTTTATTTCATGCCCTTTCCTACCCGGTATTTTAACCCATAGTGATTCCAGTTTGTTGGTCGTCTCCGCTGTGTCCATTCTTGTCGATTGTATGCTTTCTTTTACGTATAGGGCTATTCCTCCTCCTTTCTGTCCTGACCTGTCCTGGCGATAGAGCTTGTATCCCTGCAGTGCTGTATCCCATTTGTTTTCCTCATTCCACCACGTTTCAGAGATTCCAATGATGTCTATGTCCTCTGCATTGGCCATGGCTTCTAGTTCCTCCATTTTGTTTCTTAGGCTCCTTGCATTAGCATATATGCAATTTAGATCCTGGCATTTCGTCCTTCTCATTTCCTTTCCCTGTGCTTCGGTCTTTGGTGTCTTCTCTTTTGCTACAATCTTTCTAACCTCCACTTCTGGGTTAGTCGACTCCTGTAATTTGTCCCTTGTTTCTTCCCAGCCTTTTTTCCCCTTAGTATCTTCATGTGATACCATCTTCCGAATCGTCGACGCTAGGTCGACTGTCGGCTTTCCCCTTCCTCTTAGTTTAAAGCCTGTTCTATTCCTCTCTTGACGTTGTTTGCTAGAAGTCTTGTTCCCGCTGCGCTCAGGTGCAGTCCATCTCTCCTGTAGAGCTTGCTCTTGCCCCAGAACGTTGTCCAGTTCCTCACGAAGTGGAACCCTTCTTCCTCACACCATCTCCTCATCCACACATTTATTGATTGTAGTTCTTCCTGCCTTTTCACATCTGCCCTTGGTACCAGTAGGATCTCTGAGAATGCTATCTTCTGGGTCCTCATCTTCAGTTTCCTTCCCAGAATCTTGAACTGTTCTATCAGCGTGCCTCTTCTGTAGTCTCTCCTGCTGACATCATTCGTCCCGATTTGGATCATTACTGCGGTCTCTTCCGTCTCCGCTCCTTCCAGGACCTTCCCAATTTTGTCCACAATGTCCTTGGTTCTCGCTCCTGGGAGGCAGGTCACCAGTCGATCCTCTCTTCCTCCTGCTATGTGGCTGTCCACATGCCTCAATATCGAGTCTCCCACCAGGATCGCTGACTTTCCCTTCTTCAATTTTCTTATCGGTCTCAGGTCAATGTCCTCGGTGTACTTCGCTCTCTCTTCTTCTGGGCATCAACTAGCCAATTCTTCCCCCTCGTGTGGTATTCTTCTGTGGGTGTCTTCTTTGAGGTCATCTGCTTCTTGCTCCCCCTTCCATGTTGGTGTTGCATCATCTCTCATCTGGAGTTCGTTCTCTTCCACCCTTCTCCTGTATGCTTCCTCAATGAATTCCTCAAGTTCCCTGACTTCCTTCTCGATGTGTTTCTCACTCCTGAAGTCTTCAAATGCCCTGGTAGGGTCCTCCGTGGTGTAAAGTCCTTCTAGCTCCTGTATCTTGTCCTCAAGTCGCTTGACTTCTTTCCTCAAGCTTTTCAGCTCCTGACACCGACTGCATACGTATGACTGTCTCCCCGAGGGGAGGTAGTCATACATATGACAGTCCGCGCAGAACACTGGAAAGCTCATCTTCTGGTTACCTTCTGCTTCCATCGGGGTTACTACTTTAACAAAACAGATAAGTTTACGTGTTCCTTCGGTGCCTGCTTCCTTCTGCACCTGCTTCTTGCCTTACTGCCTTCTGCCTTTGTGTGGACTGCCTACGCTCTACCTTTCCTTACTTTTGTTTGTGTGATTGTTCTTTCTGTGCCTGGTGCCTTTGCACAACCTTGCCTAACTTTTGCTTGTGTGTGGTTGTTCCCTCTGTATCTGCTTCTTGCCTTGCTGCTTTCTTGTGTGTGCTGTCTTTTCTCTTCCTTACCTTACTGCTGCTTGTGTGTTCGTCTCTTCTGCGCTGCTTGCCGCTTCCTTACCTTTCAGTCCTTCCCTGTGCTCTTGGGTGTAGTGACTTGGCCCTTCTTGAGGCCCTTCGCAAAGGTGCTCTCGCTAAGGCGAGCGCCTTTGCCGCTCGCCTTCGCCGCGCGCCTAACGGCTGTGCGCCGTTGGCTCCGCCCCCTTTTATGGGGGGGGGGTTCGGGTGCTGACTCTTCTGACGCGGTGGGGTGGGCGGAGCTAACTCTCACCCTGCCCCTAGCCTCCTGCTCTCCTCTGTCTCCCTCCTCTGCTCGTTTTTGCTTCTAAAACTGCTTTTCTCCCTTGCTGCTTCTACTCCTCTTGCCTGATGCTGTGCACCACGTTTGTCGTTGGCTCCGCCCCCTTTTATGGGGGGTTCGGGTGCTGACTCTTCTGACGCGGTGGGGGTGGGCGGAGCTAACTCTCGCCTTGCCCCTAGCCTCCTGCTCTCCTCTGTCTCCCTCCTCTGCTCGTTTTTGCTTCTAAAACTGCTTTTCTCCCTTGCTGCTTCTACTCCTCTTGCCTGATGCTGTGCACCACGTTCGTCGTTGGCTCCGCCCCCTTTTATGGGGGGTTCGGGTGCTGACTCTTCCAACGCGGTGGGGGTGGGCGGAGCTAACTCTCGCCCTGCCCCTAGCCTCTTGTATATGTTGGTGTTCTATTGCTCACTGCAGTGTTTAAGATGCTGCCTTTTCCTAGGTACACTCTTGTGCGATATGTGGATTGTTACTAAAAATCATATTTTTGATATAAATGGAGGGGTGTCAAAAAATGATGGGCCCTGGGTGTCACATATGCTAGGTACGCCACTGACCTAACCCACATATAGGTGACACCTGCAAGAATAAGGGCTATTGTAATGATGTACAGTAGGGTTTTTTTAATGGTTTGTTTGTTTTTTTGCTATTCCTGGAGGGCTTACCATAGGATTTAAGTGAGTTATGATATGATGTGTATATGGAACCTTATATATGAAGTTCACGGCAGTGCCCCTTAGGCTGACCCGCTGCTTTGCTGGGATGTTTTTGTAGCCAGTAAGACTGCTGGCTCCCAGACATCCAATGGCTTACTTTTGTGGGGTTTTCCTATGGACAATTTTTGTTTAAAAAGTGAACTTAAAAAAAAAAAAGATGTACTGAACACAAAAAATGTCTAAGATGGGATGATATTTGAACCAAATAAATAGATGTTTTGTTTGTTTTTCTCTCTGGTTTGAAAATAACCATGTTTGGCACTAGCAAGTTTAGAAAAAAAAACAAAAAAAGTATAGACAGTCTTCTGAAAATTATCCAGGGATAGAGAGGAACAAATTTAATAGTAGTAGTATTTCCTACTTCTAGGATTCAATTTGCCACTTCCAAATTTTACTTCATTGATTATATGTATGCTTATATTTGATCACTTTACTTATGCTGTAACTCCTGTGCACCCTCTTTGGTGAATCCAAATAAATTAAATAAATAATTCAGAGCTCTACATTTCATATAAAACGGAGCTCAAAATCTGCTGAATTTCTATGTCAGTTGTTGCAAAAGAATCCCTATTCTTTAAGTATAATTATTCAGTTTGCATGTTAGGAGTTTGTGTAGTTATGCAAGAATTCAGATCATTATTTTTGTAATTCATAATAAAGATCTACATTTTTTATATTAAATGCAGTCACTTGCAGTATGGATATGTGCTATATGTGCCATTATCAATCTGTCTACATGCCATCATATTTTAAACTCTTAATTACTATAGTTAACAAGATTACTTCTAGATAGCTAATTCAATGATTACTGCTTTAGAAGGACACTAAAAGGATGCATATGGATGTTGTTATGTCTGAAAGGCAAACTGGCAATTGTTCAAGGTGTCTCTATTGAATAGATTTTAGGTTGGGTTTTTTTTACATTAAACACCTGTAAGAAATGATGTTAGTCTATAGATACAGTGTGTTCATTATCGTTTTTATGTGAATTGTACTATTTTGAATACCAGTGGGCCCTCTTGAAGGATGTTCAAGGGCATTCAGTGTGATTACGATACATAAAAGATTCAATTGTAAAAGACATGAATTGAATTAAAATCAATACTGTTTTCATCTTAAAATGTAAATTTGGCAACTGCTTTTTAAAATCTGTCTTGTTTGAAATACTTATAGGAATATTTATGAATACAAATATGGAGATCTTTGACGTGAATAATATGCTATTCGAGTTAGATTTATTGCATATAAAAGTGCAATATTATATTTTCACAGACATAATACATTTATTGCTTACTTTATAAAATTGGCTGTTATATATTGGACATTGCTTTATTGCACATTTCCACTTGATTCTGATTACTTAAAATTAATCTTTAACACAAACATCATCATAGTCCTTACTGAAGGATGGAAAAGAAGTGTCTGCATTATCACATGTGCATACATCCTGCCATTCCAGTACATTGGGCACATTAATATCATTTTTAATATACTGTACTATACTCACATTACACCTCTCCTAAAGCTGCTTCATTGGCTTCCCATCCATTTCAGACTACAATTTAAACTCTTCTTACTGACCTACAAATGCACTCACTCAGCTGACCCTCACTATCTCTCTTCTCTTATCTCCCCCTATGTCCCCCCCCCCCACTCTTGAGCTCTGCTTAGCTGGAAAGTCCCTCCTATCTGTACCCTTCTCTTCAATTCTCAATTTCAGACTCTGTCCCTTCTGTATTGCTGCGCCATATGCTTGGAACAAGCTGCCTGAATCCCTATGGTGGACTCCGTTTCTGACAGTGTTCAAGGCCCAGTTTAAATCCCACCTCTTTGAGAGTGCTTTCCAGCAGGTAACTCCTTTCACCTCACCTATCTCATAAAAACATAAGCCGTGCCTCTGATGGGTCAGACCAGAGGTCCATCATGCCCAGCAGTCCACTCACGTGGCGGCCCATCAGGTCCAGGACCTCTATAGTAGCCCTCTATCTATACCCTTTTATCCCTTTTTCCTTCAGAAAATTGTCCCAATTCCTTCTTGAACTCCAATACCATACTCTGCCCTATCACACCCTCTGGAAGCACGTTCCAGGTGTCCACCACCCGTTGGGTGAAGAAGAACTTCCTAGCATTGGTTCTGAATCTGTCCCCTTTTAATTTTTCCAAATGCCCTCTCGTTCTTGTAGTTGTTGAAAGTTTGAAGAATCTATCCCTCTCCACTTTCTCTATGCCCTTCGTGATCTTGTAAGTCTCTATCATATCGCCTCTAAGTCTCTGCTTCTCCAGTGAAAAAAGCACCAGTCTCTCTAATCTTTCAGCATATGAAAGGTTTTCCATACCTTTTATCAAATGCGTTGAAGGGACACGTCTTGTAGTTTTCCATAGAATGTGTTTTGGAGCTGTAAGAAAACCAGGCCCTGTTTGTTTTTCCTTCTCTGTAATAATGCAAGGACATCTGTGTTTGAAAAGATGTGTGTTCTTATGCTATGTTTAATCCAGGTATTGTCTGCCTTTTCTTGCCAAATGTTATAAGGCTATTCTATTATGTAGTTTTCCTTAAGTTGTGTTTGAAGTTGTAAATCCAGATTGTTTGCCTTCTCCTGCTGATATACTACAAGGCCATTGTATATTTGAGAGATGTGTTTTCTTATTCTGTAGTAAAGTGAATCTAATTGTTTTCTTAGCTGTATTTGTAAGAAAATTTAGATAAGACTTTGCTAAGACAAAGCACCTCTAGACTTTGGCCTTAGATAAGTAAAGGATTTTGTTATTTCTTTTAAAGTTGCATGTGATCTGATATGGTTTGCATTTACGTCATATGCTGACGACCCTTACCCATGTAAGATGATATAAATTGAGGTACAGAACATTCAATAAAGTGGACATGTTTGAGAGACAATAGGTGTCTGTTTTCTCTTAGATATTGTCCCCGGATGCATCTGCTTGTCAAATGACAGAGTGTGTACGGCCATAATCGGGCTTTAACATGCGTCACTCTCTTCTGAACCCTCTCGAGTATCGCCATATCTTTCTTTAGGTACGGCGACCAATATTGGATGCAGTACTCCAGATGCGGATGCATTGCCCAATATAACGGCAGGATAACTTCTTTCATTCTGCTTGTAATACCCTTCTTGATTATTTCTAGCATTCTATTCACTTTCTTAGCGGCCGCTGCACATTGTGCCGACGGCTTCATTGTCATGTCAACTATTACCCCGAAGTCCCTTTCTTGGGTACTCTCACTCAATAACAGCTCTCCCATCGTGTAGCTGTAACTCTGGTTTCTGTTTCCTACGTGTAGGACTTTACATTTCTCTACATTGAACTTCATCTGCCATCTCGTCGCCCACTCCCCTAGTTTGTTCAGGTCCCTTTGTAAATCTTCGCAATCCTCTTTAGTCCTAGCCCCATTAGATAGCTTGGTGTCATCTGCAAATTTTATTACTTCACTCTTTGTCCCTGTCTCTAAATCATTTATAAATACATTGAATAGCAGCGGACCAAGCAATGCCCCATGCGGAACATCACTCGTGACCTTCCTCCAGTCCGAGTTGTGGCCCTTCACTCCTACCCTCTGCTTCCTGCCCACTAACCAATTCTTATCCATCTGTGTACGTCTCCTTCCACCCCATGGTTCTTTAGTTTCCGAAGTAGGTGTTCATGGGGTACCTTGTCAAAAGCTTTTTGGAAGTCTAAGTATACAATGTCTATGGAGTCCCCTTTGCCCATCCGTTTGTTAATTCCTTTGAAGAAGTGCAATAAGTTCATCAGGGCTGATCTTCCAACCCTATATTTCATGTCTGTCTGTCCAAGTTAGATTGTAAGCTCTTCTGAGTAGGAACTGCCTATAATGCAAAAATGTTCAGCGCTGCATATGCCTTTCAGCGCCATATAAGTGATAAGTAATGTAATGTAATGTAATTTATTTCTTATATACCGCTACATCTGTTAGGTTCTAAGCGGTTTACAGAAAATATACATTAAGATTAGAAATAAGAAAGGTACTTGAAAAATTCCCTTACTGTCCCGAAGGCTCACAATCTAACTAAAGTACCTGGAGGGTAACAGAGAAGTGAAAAGTAGAGTTAGAGGAAAAATAAAAATAAAATAAACATTTTAACAAGACAGCATAAGACCCGGCTCGGACCACAGGCAAGATTTTGGGATCCTTTGATTTGGTTGGTGAAAAGAAAAACACAGAATTTTTCTAGATTCAGTTCAAAATAAAGTTTACACTTTATTTGTCCACAAGAAAAACAAAACCAAAAATATCAGATTTAAATCCAGTCTTCACTGTCACCTGGATAAAGCATCCTTTATTGCAGTGATTCCCAACCCTGTCCTGGAGGAACACCAGGCCAATCGGGTTTTCAGGCTAGCCCTAATGAATATGCATGAGAGAGATTTGCATATGATGGAAGTGATAGGCATGCAAATTTGCTTCATGCATATTCATTAGGGCTAGCCTGAAAACCCAATTGGCCTGGTGTTCCTCCAGGACAGGGTTGGGAACCATTGCTTTATTGTACTTCATTTCAAAGTTAATTGCTACCAGGCTTAATTTGCCCCTAATACTAATGTCCAAATAATATGATAGCAGGTAGCTAGGTTCTCTCTTAGCAAGCACTCTCCAGCTTATTCCCTCTCTTAAGGCAATGCCTGGTATATCATATCCAATCCAAACAATAAACAAAAACAGTTTTCATTGACTTCTGGCTTCTCAGCTTTCACTGCTTTTCTCTCTTGGGACTTCTCCCGTTTTGCCTAAGCAGTGGGGGTGGAAACAGAACAACCCTTCCTAGGGATAAAGTTGTGCTATGCCCCACCCAAGTTTCCAAGCACCCCTTGCTTCTGCATGGCAGTTTAAAAGTTTTCACAAGGGATTGGCTAATTCCCCTAGCACTTGTACTTGGTCCCTGTTTCTTATCAGCCCTCTGTAGCCCTCCCCCATCACCAACACTTCCTAGCTCATTTAATATTCTGACTGGAGAAACATTGCAAAGAGCAGTGCTGGTGAGCAGTTATTGAAGGATCCCCAGCTAGCTGACATGGCTGGGTCACGGTGTAGATGAAGAAAACTCCATTTTAGATCAGTGGGTCATAATTAGTAAAAAGAACAACCTGTGACTCCATTTTACTGCTCTGAGAAATCACGTATGCATGCAGGCCTGTACTATGTATCTGTCTTAAGTGCCTGGTACAGCCAGGAGGCAGAGGAATGTAGATGCTAGTTAGCCTAAGATGTGTAGATTATAGGATGGATTTATGGTTTTGTTTTTCTCTTTGCTCCTACCTTTTGGTCAGAACTGGTCAAACTGGTTCGGACTGGTTAGGACACTATATAATCTTTGTGTTTGAAATTCTCAGGGTCTTCTGTTTATGCAGCTAGTTCTGCCCAGAAGTCCAGCATATATGCTTGTTTAATAAAAGCCTTTTTAAATCTCTTCAGTCTCTGGCTCAAGTCTCTGCACTACTAAAGGAGGGCCTTATCCTAAAAGGTACCTTCATTTGGCGCAGCCGAACAGGGACTTGATCTACAGACTTGAGCCTGTTTGGCACGATCGTCTCCCTCGGAGGATTTCAAACCTTGCCTCCTACGAGACCCGTAATAGCCGGCATTAACCTGGTGGTTGACCAGGAACGGTTTTCTCGTCGAAGACAACGGATTGCACCTCGAGAAGGAACGAATCGGTGGAGATTTCTGGCTCCTGGTTTTGTTGTGCCGGTACCGGACCTGTCTTGGTAAGTGAGAAGTTGATTCCTTCTCTATCCTGTCTCTATCTCTTCTGTCTAGTAACTTCTTAATCAGTTGTGAAGCACAGAGAGGTATATAGGATTCTGGTTTCTGGAAATTGGAACTTTTGTTGGGTGCATATATAGATTGTATAATATGGGTCAGAACACCATCGAGCCCCTTCAGATCATGCTTAAATATTTTACAACTGCCTTTTCTGGCGATTATGGCGACCCTAAGATTTTTTATTGTTTTCTTCATCCTTATTTTTATTGTTGTCAAAGGCTTAGTATTTGGAATATAATCAACTTTTTGTCATACTTGTCAAATTAATAAAACAAAAGCTCTGGGGACACCTGACAAGACACAGAGAACGAGAAATTGGTGATGTTGAGAAATTACCCGGGGAGATGGAAATAGCATTTAGGTTGGAAACCTGGGAAAAGTTGGTAAAGCAAGCCAGCATGATTGTTTTGCCGAAAGTTGCAGACAGGATAGTGTAAGTTGCTTAACAGGGTAAAATGCATGTGGATCAAGACAGAATTAAGAATGTGAGTTCGCACTGATGAACGAGAATAAGGACTGTGATTTTAGATATATGTTGCGTGCAGTGGATTTGTTACAGACAGTGAGTAATTTAAAGAAAGTTGAGCCAGATAGTTTACGTGTTCTCGCAGTTGTCAAAGTGGTGTCTGCTGGTAATAAAAAAAGAAAAAAAAAAGCAACCGTTTGTCAGACATGTGGGATTTGTGTTTGGCACATCCCTGCCTTTGTATCCCAGTGTTGGGGGATTTAAAGTACAAGACTAACAATGATAGAGGTTAAGTATCCATATTTTTCTGAAAATTGAAATATTTGCTAAACATGGGCTTGATAATTCAAGTTCAAGTTTCAAGTTTTATTATTATTTGATGAATCGCCTATACAAACATTCTAAGCGCTGAACAATTAAAAAAAAAAAAAACACATTTTAGAGGACAAACAATTTTAAGACACAAGTACAAAGTTAAATAACAAAGTTTTTAAGAGTTTTATAAAAGAGATAAGATCTTTTTCTTTTCTGATGTAAAGTGGCAGTGCATTCCACGTTTGTGGCGCTGTAACAGAAAACATGTCATTTCTTCTTGTACCCATAATTTTTAAGGAAGGGACAGTTAATAAGTCTTGTGATGATGATCGTAGAGAACGAGGGGCATAATAAGGAATGATCATTCTAGACATGAATTGAGGCTCATTGAAAGCTAGAACTTTAAAAACCAAGAATAATATCTTAAAAGTAATTCGGTGGCTAATAGGTAGCCAATGGGACTTAATCAATAGCGGTGTAATGTGGTCAACTTTTTTATTTATTTTTTTTTTTTTTTTCCCTTTATTACATTACATTACATTACATTAGGGATTTCTATTCCGCCATTACCTTGCGGTTCAAGGCGGATTACAAAAGGTTAATTAAAAAAAGTAGAGTTACAATGATTAGCTAGAGAGGTAAGTTGTAGATCTTATAAACATTTAACGTGTTGTTGTGGGTGAGGTGGTTTGTAAAAGAATTAAAAGGTGGTCGTAGTGGAGGTTCTTTTGTTATTATTAGTGCGGTAATGGGTAGGTCTAATGTCAGTTTTAGAGTTGCTAAGAGGTCGTGATGTTATTGCTGCTTCAGGAATTTCTTGAAAAGTATGGTTTTTTATTTCCTTTCTGAACGTCCTATAGTCTGGGGTGGTCATCAGAAGGTTGGAGATCTGGTTGTCCAGTCTTGCGGCTCGAGTGGCTAGGAGGCCGTCGTGTAGTTTTGTTCTTTTGACTTCCTTGATTGGGGGGGGGTATGAATGGGGAGTGCGTTTTTCTGTGTCTGGTACTAGGTGCTTGGATGAGGCGATTGTTCAAGTATGATGGGCTGTCTCCGTGTAGGGTTTTAAATAATATGCAGTAGAATTTGAATTGGATTCTTTCTTGGATTTATGAATGAGTTTTATTGATAACGGATGGATTGAGATTACTTCTTTTGTGCTAACAGTCTCCCTTGCTTTCCCGTATTGTGTCTTTATCCTGGTGTTCTTTATGAATTCTTTCTTCCCATGCATGTTTGTATAAAGTGTTATTATCAATCTGATTCTAAATACAATTGGAAACAGAAATACCTTTAAAATAAACTTGGTAGCTCAAACTCCAGAGGAAGGGGGTAGTTATTATGTAAGGACAGTGCAGAGTAAAGTAGCTACATCTAGTCTGCAGCAGTGCCCACTCCTCAGAGTGTAGCGGGACCCAGGTGGCAGACAAGGGTTCCAGGTCTGCCTGCAGGGAACATGGCTAAGTGACCTCAGGGGTGGTGTCACGTTAAAATGTCTCTTCTTTGTCTTCGCAGTCATACATACAGAGCTGTTCTGGACCTGTTACAATGAGCCTTTTTCTACCCAGAGAAGGAGGACAATGTTCTGCTTTCAGTAACCTTGAAATGACCTTGCACTTAACATTTAACATGTTTCTTTTTTTCCCCTTTGAATTGACATTGCCATACTTCAGAATACCTCTATATTTAACATTGTACACTGTATCTTACTTTACCTAGTAAGTTTTGCTTATTTTTCAAGATTGAAGCACACCCTAGCAGTTGCGTCCCTGTCTGCCTTATGAATGTAATTGGCAGGGCACCAAGCCAGAGTGATCACATTCTTACGTTTTCTCTTTCGGATGTTCCAATAACCATTAATAGATGCCTTTTATGATTATGTGATTATTATGCCATGTGTTATATCGCACTTTACTTTGCCACTGTGTGCACACAATTATGATTCGTGCTATGATGGACGTTTGTTTTTGTATAACTGTGCATTTCTCTGCAGATCTAAGTTCAGCTCTGAATCCTTGCCAGCTGGAAGAAAAGTTTCACGCCTTTTCTGTTTTCTATGTTTGTTTATGCCCTGTAATCTTTGTGTTGTCTATCTGTTTGGTTTGTGGGGTACCCCGGGGAAACCAACTATACCATTGGCCATTTTTGGAGATTTTTCTCTCCCTTTTTGCATTTTTGTTTTTTTTCCTATCTAAATTGCCTTTCTAGCTGTTCACGCCCACGCTGTCCTCTGGCGCCAGCGTTCCTTCCTCACCTCCTCTGGATCCCCTATCCAACACCACCAACTCATCCTGGACCTTTTGGATGCTATCCTGCTACCCTCCAAAGTTTCTATCATGCACTGCCGGGCCCACCGTCGCCTCCGTGATTTCATCAGCCGCGGTAATGCCTTGGCTGACCGCTCGGCTCGCCAGGCGGCCCTCCAAGGTCCGCCCACACCCCCTCTTCTGTTATCCCTTTCCTCCCCTCAACCTTTCCTTCATTCCCTTTCCCCCCAGTACACTGACCCCGAGCGCAAGTGGGCCACGCAGCAACCTGGCCATTGCACCCTCCCATCCGGATGGATTACTATACCCTCCTGTATGTTCCACAACTCCTGGCCCTCACTGTTGTCCAACGTGCACACGATTTTTCTCATGCCGGTAACCCAGCCCTCCGCACCCTTCTCCGACAGAATTTCTATATCCCGAATCTCTCTCAACTCATCTCCCATGTTCTGCTCCGCTGTGTCATTTGCCTCCGACACAACCCCTCTTCTGTCAGACCCTCCGTTCTTGGTCACCAGCCTATCGGTTCACACCCCATGCAAGTCCTCTCTACAGATTTTACCCACTTGCCCCCCTCCCATGGGTTCCGTTACCTCCTGGTTTTCATTGATTCCCACACTGGGTGGCCAGAGGCCTACCCAGTGTGCACAGAGAAAAGTAGGGAAATAGTAAAGGTTTTACTCCATGACATCATCCCTCGCTATGGCCTGCCCCTAGTGATTGGCAGCGATAATGGCCCCGCCTACATATCACAAGTCACACAAGCTGTCTCTCGGGCTCTGCAAATCACCTGGAAATTACATACGGCCTATCACCCCCAGAGCTCTGGCCAAGTTGAACGCATCAATAGAACTATTAAAACCCTCCTCGGCAAAGCGGCAGAAGAAAGCCGCCTGCCATGGCCCAAACTGATCCCTTCTGTTCTATTTTGCATCCGCTGTACCCCAGGTAAACGCAATCAGTTGTCCCCATTTGAACCGCTGAAACCCCTTTGGACAGGGCCTTTCACTGTCTTACTTGCTTCTCCCACAGCTGTCAAATTGTCCCGCCACGAGTCTTGGATTCACTACAGCCATGTGAAGCCCGCTGCTGAGTATATTTGTGAAAAAGGGCCTACTGACCTTCAACTGAAAATCACGCGGCTACCCCACACTCTGGAAGAGTAATCACGCACATCTGATCCGGAGATCTGACAAGATATTTAATATGAACTCTGTTGTATATTTACTGCTTGTGATTTACGTCTTGCCAACATTGTCCATGTCCCCTACCCCTCCCACGCCTGGGTGTGCCCCTTGTGTGGCACTAGTGGACAATGGGGGCAAAACGGAAAATGTTATTAGATTTCAAACTAATTATGAGTGTAAGGGTCAACTAGTGACCCCTGTATGTATATATAACAAGGTTGAATATTCTATATGTAATAATGGAGACTCACAGATCTGTTTTGACCCCAAAGCAACTAATAGGGATACTTGGATAGAGGTCAGGTCAGTCTGGGATCAGGGCCCCCTGATTCAACAAACCCTGGTCACTAATCCCTATGTCCCGGCCTCAGTCCTCTTTGATGCTTGCCATGCCATGGACCAAAACCCCACCTTCCTTGGACGTTGTGGTGCCCTGGCATGGAGGAGGGAATATATGCACAATGATAAATACATGTGCCTGGCGGGACAGAAGCCGTCCCACTGTGAAGGGTCTTCCGAACACTACTACTGTAACTACTGGAGATGTGTATCCTGGGCTACTTGGGGTATGACCCGACTGCCTACCACCCGAGCCATATTATCTAAAGGGGTGACTACCTCTGACTGTGGCCTCCAGAACTGTAATCCACTTAACTTCACTATCCTACAGCCGTTTAAATGGAACCTCGATGATAGCCTCCGGAAAGCTCGCTATCTTGTGGGCCTACAGATATACGGTAAGGGCACAGACCCTGGTACTGTCTTACACATCAAACTCGTTGAGAGACACCGGATCCCTGAACAACACAGCATTGTGTTTCCTGACTTTTATGAACATATGAAACTAGACCAACAAGACTTTGTGCCCTCTGCCACCACCCGCAACCTTTTCATACAGTTCGCTGAAGCCATAGGAGCCACCTTAAATCTGACAAACTGTTATGTCTGCGGGGGCACAAATATGGGAGAGAAATGGCCATGGGAGGCTAAACAGGTTTCTATGCTCCGGCTGGCCAGCCTCCCGTCTTTCAACTACACCCCCAACTTACAGCGGGCACCCAGCTGGCCTCTGAAAAACTCCATTCTGGCAAAACACTGCATACAGCGTCTCGGACCATCCTTTACCACTCGTGTTGGACACCTGCAGTGCCAATCCTTATGGACTAAAAACAGCACCTCTCAGCCCGGTTGGACTTATTGGACCGGAGATCCTAAGTTAAAAATACCCAGACGATGGAATACTACTGGCAATGCTACCACATTAAATGTCTACCTCAACCTGCCTGCTTCTGCCCCTTGGGCTGCACCGGAAGGATACTACTGGATCTGTGGGAAAACGGCATACCCCACTCTACCCTCAAATTGGACTGGCACTTGTGTTCTGGGCACTATCAAACCAGCCTTCTTCCTCCTCCCGTTATCCGAAGGAGAACATCTGGCTGTCCCAGTATTCGATCAACGGGCCCGTCCTGAAAGAAGTTTGGAAATCGGTAAATGGGATGACACTTGGCCCCCGGAGCGCATCATTGCTGTCTACGGTCCTGCTACTTGGGCTGATGATGGTATGTTTGGGTACCGGACCCCAATCTACATGCTTAACCGCCTCATACGACTGCAGGCGGTTTTAGAAGTTATCACCAATGAAACAGCTAGGGCCCTGGGAGCCCTGGCCAAAGCGAACACTATGATGCGTACCGCCATCTATCAGAACCGACTGGCCTTAGACTATCTATTGGCCGCTGAAGGAGGGGTATGTGGCAAATTCAATCTTTCCAACTGCTGTCTACAACTGGATGATGAAGGATTTGTGGTTGAAGAGGTCATAGATAAAATTACCAGATTAGCTCACGTTCCTGTCCAGACTTGGAAGGGTTTTTCTGCTGATATATTTGGACTTAACTCACTGACTGATTGGGCCTCCAAACCGGGACTCTTTAAAGCCCTCACCATAATTTTCCTGGTATTCTCTGTCATATTTTGTGTTCTTCCTTGCCTGTTACCATGTTTATTGAAAACCCTTAACCGTACTATTAGGACTACGATTGACAAAAGTACCACCGCCCTAGTCCTGGCCCTTTCCTCCTATCACCCAGTCCCCACCTCTGATACGGATGGCCCTGACCTCCCGTAACCCAGTTAGTCAGCTAGCCTACAGAAGAAAAGTTGGGAATGAAGGATCCCCAGCTAGCTGACATGGCTGGGTCACGGTGTAGATGAAGAAAACTCCATTTTAGATCAGTGGGTCATAATTAGTAAAAAGAACAACCTGTGACTCCATTTTACTGCTCTGAGAAATCACGTATGCATGCAGGCCTGTACTATGTATCTGTCTTAAGTGCCTGGTACAGCCAGGAGGCAGAGGAATGTAGATGCTAGTTAGCCTAAGATGTGTAGATTATAGGATGGATTTATGGTTTTGTTTTTCTCTTTGCTCCTACCTTTTGGTCAGAACTGGTCAAACTGGTTCGGACTGGTTAGGACACTATATAATCTTTGTGTTTGAAATTCTCAGGGTCTTCTGTTTATGCAGCTAGTTCTGCCCAGAAGTCCAGCATATATGCTTGTTTAATAAAAGCCTTTTTAAATCTCTTCAGTCTCTGGCTCAAGTCTCTGCACTACTAAAGGAGGGCCTTATCCTAAAAGGTACCTTCAGTTATATCACAACTCCATGCCTACTTCAGGCAAATTATATTCTGGGATATTAGCAAGGCTCTCTCAGCCCATACTACTGGTATCACCATCATACTCAGTTATTTCCATGCTTTCTGCATTTACATTTTCCCATTCCCCTCCCCCTTCAGGGTAGTTAGAAGAGCAGGCTGGCCAAGCTTCCCTTCACCCCTCTGTAGCATTACTTTGCCTTTCCCTTACAAAAACCTCTGCAAGGTCCCAGTACTTAGCTGCTTGGGGAATTTCATTTTGTCCTTCTCTAGGTGGAAAAGAGCTGTCTCTCTGTCTTTGTGGAGTGAATGTCTAGCGTGGAGCTGTGAGCTGGGGTCGAATCTCTCTTCCAGCCACAGCTGGGGGTTAATTTATTTCCCTTCTGCTTCATGTCTGAAGACAAACGTGCTTGAAGTTTCCCCAGTGTGGCCCTGCCCCTATCTGGGTTGATTCTCTGGTTCACAGCTGGATTTTGCAGGGAAACTTCTCTGCCCTTGGGAAAGGAATAATGGCAATTAGACTGTGGTTTGGGAGCCCTCCCTACTGGGTTTCATGGTGGATGGCTCTCTTGTTTTAACCCTGCTTGTTTTATTCTACCTAAAACCCTATTCTCTAGCTACTGAACTGGCTTAGCTTTAGGGATGGAGGGTTTTAGAGCAGGGTTTTTCCACGTGACAGGGGCTTCCCTCTCACAGTATATATTGTCAATGATGGATATGTTTTTGAGCAAGCCATCTTATCAGCCTTCATGTAGAAATAAGAGAAGTTTGGTCATTGAAATATTTGGCCAACAATTACAAATTACAATGAAAAGAACTGAGTTGGAAATGTATTGGAAATATGAAATTGTAGTGAAAAGGGCATGTTTAGAAAATTACTCGACACAATTTGTTGATCCTTTTTAGCCAATAATTATACGCTCTGCACAGTTGATGAATTATTCATGATTCTCATTATATAAGCTTTGGTATTAGTTTGTAGATATGATTTCTAATGATTGTTTGTGTGTCTGTTTTATCATGTTTTTATAACATTATGCATGCAAATTATGTAAATTGTTTAGTTTTAAACGGTATAGAAATTTTTAAAATAAATAAATAAATATTTTAATATAATCCATTATTTTTCCAAGGAGGGTTGTAAAGCAATTTATCAAGCATCATTTAGGTCCCAAGAGTTAGATTATTATGTAATCAAGGCAGGAACTGCAAACATACATCTCTGATTCACGTAAGTCAAATTGGATCTTTCTATAAAAAGACATAGGCATTCAAAGACCTTTAACGTTTACTGTATGCAGAGTACCAAAATGTACAATTAATTTTGATTTATCTAACACTTTTTCAGTAGTAACTCAATTTGAATTATTTTAGGTAAAACTGTTATTTCCCTGTATCCTCAGGGTTTCTAATCTAATTTTGTACATGAGGTAATAGATAATTAAATGACTTGTCCAAAAGGTGTATCTGTGGGATTTGAACATGGATTGTTGTACACTAGTTCTTAGCCTACTGCTCTAACTGCAAGGCTGCTACTTTACTCTTCCCCAATTTTACTCTAAGGTGGATTTTTTTCTTTGGTTATTATTGGTTTAATTTAGAGATTAGAGATAGGCAGATGTAGTCAATCTTTAAAAAAAGCACATAGAGGGAGGAAGCCGGTATCTCTTGACTACTAAACCTGTCTCCAGGACAAAATAAATGAAGACCACCAGATGTAGTCTACTTATATTTCAGCAGATCAATGACAATGCCCCACAAAGGAATTTCAAATAACCCATTAAGCCTAACAGAGGAATTTTAAAGTCTAAAAGTAGGTTAGAATCTGGCTGATAGTAAACAGAGGGTAGTAATTAACTTTCTTTGCTCTAAGTACTGACTTTTTAAAATGAAGAACAAATCTTAAGAAGGCATTGGTTGGGTATGCAGTATAACAGTGGGTTACACAAAACGTAAATAAATCAAAGTTAAAATAAAGGGGGAGGGGAATCCAAAATGATGTCAGAAAATAAGGAAGCTGAGGTGCAATTTCTGTGAACCACCAAGAATGGACAAGTGAAAAGGCAAAGTATATATCCTTACATGAGCACTTTTGTCACTGTCCCTTCACTGGTGCAGACATCCAAAGAGAGTTTTGTGGTCTTGATGCCTAAAACTGTTGCAGCAAAGTCTGTGGCATAGAAACATAGAAAAATGAAGGCAGTTAAAGATTGTATGGCCTATCTAGTCTGCCTAACCATGCCATCTACTATCCCCTCCCCTCCCTTTGAGACCCAACATACTTTTCACAAGTTTTCTTAAAAAAAAAAAAATCTTTATTCATTTTAAAACCAGCAGAAAGTGCAACATATTCAAACAGTTAACAAATTAGACAGCACTCAATATCATCAAATGATATAGTAAATACATATTCCCCTCACCAGCTCCACCCACCCTTCCTAAAAGTGTAACAATGCTCAGGATAACACTAATGATCAAGATATAAACCTTACAAGCAATTATTAATTAAATACATATCCACCCCTCCCACCTTCCCATCCTGGATGAGCAAAATTTTCACAAGTTTTCTTGAATTTGGATACACTTTTTTGTCTCTACCAGCAGGCCATTCCAAGCATTCACCACCTTTTTAATGAAAAAATATTTTTTACTTCTGAATCTATCCCCTTTCGCCTTTATTCTAGAGTTTCTTTTCATTTGAAAGAAACTTGCCTCATAACCATTTACGCCACATAAGTATTTAAATGTCTCAATTATATCTCTCCTCTCTCCCCTTTCTTCCAAAGTACACATCCACTCTGTCCTTCTCTCTCACACACATACTGTGAAGATGTATGAAAGCTGTTGAAGAACATCCTGAAACACAACCAGGATAACTCTGTGGCTTGTTCAGTTTTCTTGATAGTAGAGGGGATATATGTGAAGGGGAGGGGAGACAGGGGTTTTGTTGGTCCTTGCTCTGTATATTTATATTTATAAAATGGCAATTGTACAGAATATTGTTTATTTTTATACTTTAATAAAATATGTTCAATGTAAAATCATAACTGAGGCTTGTGCAAATGGGATCAGATGGTTTGTGGGGCCGAGCTTGCAGAGAAGGGGCGGAAATGTGTTTTTTTATTTCGGTCTTAGTAGTTTACCGGTCCAAGGGTGTAAACAGGTTGAAAAATACTGATCTAGAGAACTGATTCACCTCCCCCCCTCCTCAGCCAAGCAGAGGGAAGCGTGGTTTTGAGCTCCCTAAAATGGAAGCAGGGGAGGGAATCAGGCAGAGAGGAAAGGAGAAAAAGAGAGGAGAGCAGAGAAGGAGGAGACAGGACGTTTGATTTCCCAGCCAGACTGGGAGAGGCTGGAGGACTGGTAGTTTCAAGTTTCAAGTTTTATTATTGTTTGATTGAACGCTTTTAAAATTTCAAAGCGTTTTACATAAATAAAATAAAGTGGACTTACTTATACAATTACAATTCATATAATCAAACTGGGAAACAACTTTAGACAAGAAGACAGCTGATAACAATGGGAAGGTGGGGAGGAAATACAATATTTGTTAAAAGATTACATAAAAGGGAAACACATTGGGGAGATAAGGGGAAAAATGAGAGACCGAAAGGATGTCTAGAAAAATGAGAATTTGTAATTTGTCAATTAAAGGCTTCTTTAAAAAGAAGACATTTAAGGTTCTTTTTAAATATTTTTAAATCTTGTTCTAATCTTAAATACAAAGGAAGAGAGTTCCATAACATTGGTGCCGTAACGGAGAAAATTGGTACAGGTGAATACTTTGAAACTTAAGAATTTTGAAACAGCAGAGAGTGTACCAGAACCTAGTGTGGAACTGAGGAGGATCAACTGCTGTAAAAGTGAGTGTGCGGACTGTGCCATTAACTCTCTGAGGAGAACATTACTTTTGAACTGTGTTTTTTGTTTGGAATATTTTGCCTAGAAGAAAGTGTCTTGTGCTGGCAGAAGTTTTTCCTGCTTATGGACTGTAATGCTTCTGAGCTAGTGGGGTTTTTTGTCTTTTTAAAACTAGCTCAGAGAAAACGTTTGGGTTTTTCCTGTTTTTGTTTTGCTGAGGTTTTGGCATTGAGGTACATTTGAACAGAGGCAGCTAATTAGCAGCGGTGCAATGCAGCAGCTGTGCCTAGCAGCCGTTCTGAATACTGAGTCAGCCTACATCTAAGAACTGTTCTTTGTATAATTACAAGCTGCTAAGATTGAGAAGCTGATATTTGTACCTTTTGCTTCACTTATAACCAGAGACAGTTATTTAAGGGATTTTTTGGGCAAAAGCTGCCTGCATGCAAGATCCCTTGATAAACGTAAGCCTTTGCTACCAGGGGCAAGATCCCTTGATAAAGTTAAGCATTGCTACTAGCTATCTTAAGAACCTGCCTGAAAGTATTGCTATACTGTACCGCTCGGTATCTAGTGTCTGTACCTGGCATAGAGCAGGCCCAGAAGTTAAGATCTTTGGAAGTTTACCTAATTGCAAACAGCTGAGGCAGCTGTTGGCCAGTTGCTGGAGGAAAAGCTGTATTTTTGGGTTTACTGCTGAAATTCTTTGCTTGTGTTATTTTTTGAAACGGTTGAATTGTTCTGTGAGAAACAGGGTGCTTTGAACCCAAACACGAAGCCTGGCCAGTGGCCAAGAATAATAAATCTTTTAAGAACTTGAACCTTTGGTGGAAGTTTCCTTCATTTTGGCTGGAAAGGGAAATTCTTACCCAAAATACTGAGGTTTAACCACAGCATAGCTGTTGCCAGGCCTGAAGGGTACCCCAAGCTAAAGGGGACACGCTGAGCCAGTATTTTGTCACAACCCAGGTGGTCTGTTGCGCTCATCAGAGACCCCGGGTTGACACAAAATAGGGGTCCTTTTACTAAGGTGCGCTAACCAATATAGTGCCTGCTAACCGATTTACCACATGCTAATTGGTGTAGCGTGCACTAAAGATTAGCGCATGCTAAATGCTAAGGTGCCCATAGAATATAATGGGTGCCTTAGCATTTAGTGCATGTTCAATCTATTAGCGCACACTAAATAGATTTGTGCACGTTAAATCGGTTAGCACGCCTTAGTAAAAGGACCCCATAGTGTGGTAAACACAACGTATGGTATAGTGTAACAAAAATGGTAACAGTATGACAAAGTGTGGCAAAACATTGCATGACAAAACATGGCATGGTCAGACATAGTATGGTGGGACCATTTGAGGTCTATCCATTAAGTTTGCAAACTCATCCTAGAAAAAGTGTTACATACCTCATTGCTAAATATCATAGTTTTATAGTTTATTTAAAAGTTTTGATTAAACGCTTATCCAAAAGTACAAAGCGTTGTATAAAGTATTAAAAAATAGCTGGGAGATGAACATTTTTAAATTATTAGACATACATGAGCTGATTATTAGACATATGTGAACTAAACAAACATACCTATGACTTGAAAACAATGGGAAAAGGGAAGAACTACAATTTTATAAAAAGAATACTTAAAATGAAAATACAATAGAAAAAGGGAAAAAGTTAAAAATTGCCGGAGTAGATACGTCTATAAATATCAGTTATAGGCATCTTTAAAAAGCAAGCACTTTTAGGCTGCTTCGGAGTACAGTGCTCCCCCGCGAATTTGCGGTCCCGGTCATTCGCTGTATTTGCTGACCGCGAAGGGGAGGCAGGAGAGGGCAGCTGGAGAGACAGGAGAGGTCAGCTGGAGTGTCGGCAAGTGAAGGAAATCACTCGCGGTATGCTCCGACCGCCTCTTCCTATACTAAAGTCGGGCCTCACCAATCAGGAGCTGTATGTCAAAGCAGCTCCTGATTGGTGAGGCCCGACTTTAGTACAGGAAGAGGCAGTCGGAGCATACCGCAAGTGATTTCCTTCACTCGCCGGCCCTCCGGCTACCCTCTCCTGCCTCTTCAGCTGCTCTCTTCTGTCTCTCCTGCCTAAAAACCATATTCGCGGTTTTTGAACATTCGAGTGAGTTCCTGGAATGGAACCCCTGCGAATATCTGGGGAGTACTGTACTCCTCTTGGGAAGCTATGCACCGATGCCAGCGCCTTGTCCACCTTTCAAAGCAATTTTAGAACTCTTTTTATGGAATGCCCATCAGAGCTGTCCTTGTATTACCCTTGATGTCCTGTATGTCAGCATAATATCTTCCTTTCAATAGTTCCTTTATCCCTCTTGCCGAGTATCTTTGTGTGGGGGGAGGGAGTTCGGCCTGGAGGAATTAGGCACTCCTCCTGATGTGCATCTTTACAGGGGGCAGGAAGGGGGTTCAGGCAGGAGGAACTAGACAATCCTCTTGTGGACATTTGGGGTGGGGGGATGGGTTCCCTGATTCTCTAACAGGCGCTTATGACACAGACACCGGTTAGAGAATCTTGGTTTTAGGCAAAGGACCGGCCCCTCCCACATTAAAAGGTCTTGGATGAATTTTTGGTAGAGAATGTGGTATAAAGATAGATTTAGTGGCGGTCTGGGCGATTAAACGTTTGGACGTACAGGTAGGCCATTCTCGAAAAGTAACCCATTTTGTATGTACTTTTCGAGAATAGACATTTTCCTTCTGTCAACTTTGGGTGACTAGTGCCTTAGGCCAAAAACTGTCGTGTATATACGTGAAGATAAACAAATCCCTTTCTTGGGCCTACAGTTTCTGTGTAACAGCTTCTTTTTCTGTTGGTTTGACTCCTGCATCTGTAGGGGAAAGAGAAAGAACAGCTCCCTCTCTTCACATTACACTCTCTACTAAATCAGTTCCAATTTTCTAGAACTTGCTAGTATTCTCTACATTCTATTTCAATACCAACCTGATATGGTAACATTCCAAAAAGATATACTTATAGATAGATCATACCAACTTTCTACAGTACCAAAATAATTCATTTGTAAAAGAGATATATAGAATTGGTAAGGAATCTCAGCGACCTTTGCATTCGGAAGGACCGGATGGGTACACAGGATTGTATTCTGGGAATCAAGTAAATAGTTTCCCTGATCTCACCAGCACTTTGGCCAGTTAATGTAAGTGAGCTATTAGGAACTTACTGAGGTTCTAGCTATACTAAAATGGTCCTGTCCTCTTTAATATGGCCTTCTGGGTACAGCCCACTTAGTATAAGTTTTTCGTAATAAAGTGACCATTGAAGTCTGATTTACTTCACCTGTTTGTTCTGGAAAGTTGACACTGTAACCTTCAAAAGCAGATCATCTTTAGTATATGCAGTTCATATCATTCACAATAAAACACATATTCTCCTCATAACTATAGAGTGACACTGCTGAGATAAGTTCTGTATATATTTTGGGAAATGAAGACCAGTGCTGCTAAATGTCACAGTCTTTCTTAATCTAAATTCACCACCATAAAGATGAACTGCTTATCACTGCAATACAAAATTAAGCCTTTGGGAGGTTTCAGCAAATGACTCCTCATCTAAAAAAAGCGCAGTCAAAAAGCTTATTATGTGCTTAAAAAAGATTAAATGACAGCACAGTTATTTCAAATGAGAATCATGAGCAAGACACTTGATTTCATTAAAGACATTCATATTATGCTAGCTAAAAATGATTGTGCATAAATAAAACTATATGTTCAGCATTTATTAAACATTTGACTCATGCATATTGAAAACCTAATTGCAGTCATTCCCCTTGTGGCAACATCTGAAAGTGTTCTAAATTAATAAGGCTCAAATTGTTGTACAAATTGAAAGCAATCATACCCGTTAGTCTCTTGACTTATAGCTGGACTTTGCCACTCTTGTCACTGTCAGGAACGATAATCCTGCCTAAGTCTTTCTGTTTAATTACTAACCCTCTTGTATGCAGACCAGTTAATAATTCATTCAGACTGCCATGCTGTTTGTTCTGATAAAATTTTATCCATACACAGTTGGAACAGATGAGGAGTTGTATTAGTTCTCGGTTTATTCTTTCCCCATAGTTCATGGCATTTACGTTGATCTCCTGCAAACATTAATATGCCAATCCGACAGATATTTCCAGCCATGCTTTTTGATGAAAGACACGCTGCCTCCAAAAACACCTTTAACGACAAAAAGACCAAAATATCACTGTGCATTACAAATTCAAATTCAATCCAGTTTTTGGTTAGTCATTTACAGAGTTTCATTGTTCATTTTATCTAGATTGAATTGGGATATATCACCCCCTAGGAGTGGATGTTTGTAATGGACCTATCTGCACAGCAGGAATATTGGAGGCCATTAGAGCCTCTTCCTCTGTATGATTCCTGTACTATAGACAAGAAAGGATCAAACCAGAGGTTTTAAAACCAACAAGTATTTTATTGATGCAACCCAGAACCCATTATACTGCAGTAAAGCGTTTTAGCACAGGCTGGCGAGATAAATGCTCCAACACTCAAAGGAATCGAATTAGTTAAAATGCTCTACCAGAGCTTGATAAAAGGGGGCCATAATACTGTCTCAATATTACCTGGATCAGTTGCAACACAGCACCTTCACTTAGTTCTGATGAACTAACACATAGAACTTAAATATGTTAGCTTTATCAGGTTCCACTCACTGACAGCCACAAAATTCCAAAGTGCAGTATTTCAGAGTATTTCTATCCATTCCTTATTTTCACTCGGTTGCACTCTAATCCTGATAGTTTCTAAAGTAGAGAATGACACGAGGAAAAATTTGTCTCCGTTCCGTCCCCACAATCTCAGTCCCTGTCCCTGCCCATCCCTGCAAACGTGGTCCCTGTCTCCGCCCCACCCCTCCAAACTATCTCAACCCATACACACAAGCCTCGAATAGTTATGATTTTATATTGAACTTAGTTTATTAAAGTATAAAAAGTATTCTGTACTCTTGTCATTTTATAAACACAAATAATACAGAGCAAGGATCAACAAAATCCTTGTCTACTCTTGCCTTCACAAATATCCTCTTCACCACTGAGAAAGCTGAACAAGTCAAATTACTACAGAATGTTACATAGAAAAATCAAGCTAACAGAACACTTCAGTCACACATGGCAGGAATAGTGTTAGGGGAGTGCAACTAGGGCAACTGCCCCCTGATCAGAGAGAACCCTAAGCCCTAAGCATGGAACTAGGAACATTTCTGAAAATGCTACCCTGGAGGATCTGGATTTCAGCTTTCTACTTAAGAGCCTAAATTTGGCTTCCAGAATTTCTATCCCACATTTTCCTATGTGATTGGTAGCTACATGTACCAAGACAGCCGGTTCCTCTCCAGCACTAAGTGACACTTGAGGACTGCCACCTACACACCAGGTAGGCAAATGACCAGGCGATCTTCATGACCACCAGCCACCCAGCTATCTACATACCTAATGATCGAATCACCAATTACAACAGCTGTCCTAACCCTTCCCTCCTAGGCAGAAGCCCCTGGAGACACATCTTCGGTGCGAGAGGATATTGCATCCCCTGGTGAGCAGGTCCTAGCTACAGGATTATTTCCTACTTCACCAGGGTGATGCTCTCCTCTAAGGCAGCACAGGGGCTACCAGACTGGAGGTGGGACGTCTCCTCTATGTATTTCTCTGTCTCCCTCAGCTCCTCCAAGTCTGCTACTCTAGCCTCAAGAAAATGTACTCATTCTCTGAGAGCTAGGAGCTTTTTGCAGCGAGCACACACATATAACTTCTTGCCATATACTGTTTACAATAAGAAATTTACAAAGCAATGATTGGGTAGTGAAACATGTATTGGGATTTAGTTCCCTGTTGCTCTCTGGGTCTCTGAGCATATACACAAACAAAGTAAGCATATATATAAATACCCACAAAGTGTGAAAGTGGTATTTATACTGAAGGGACTTCAGATTAATTTAGAATGGCATCTTTTCCCCTTCTTCTATATAATTGTTTTGCCCCTGTTTCTTTTTGGTATGTGTACTATGGGCTAGATTCAGTAAAATAGGACTAGTTTTTTGGACATGTTTATTTATGTTGTGCTATATATGTTTTTAATAATTTTTTGTACAATCAATTCCTGCTCCCTGCACATTGTCCTGCAAATTTTGTTTTGTTTGCCCAAAATTAAATGCCATTGATATCTGTGTTAAACTTGTATTCTGTAAAGGGCACTCAGCGCGGAGCACCCTTTAAAGAGTACCAGATTAACGCGCTTCCAGCACCTACTGTATCTTTGGGTGTGAGCACTTATGCTTGCCCAAAAAAAATGATATAAATACTTGCACCCAACTGATGGTAGACAAGAAAACCCAAGCATTCTATAACATTGTGCTTAATTTCTGGAAATGCCCTGACCTTCCCATGCCCCCTTTTGAGTAGTATGCTATTAAATTTAGGCACATATTATGTTTGGAAGGTAATATGTTAATCTTCCACATTAAGGTTGGTGTGACTATCTGTAGCGGGTGTAAAGCTGTGGAATACTCTGCCAGGAATTTTACGTTTGTGTGCTGCTAGACTGAATTTTAAGAAAATGTTAAAAACCCAACTGTTTGAGTTGAAATTTTATATTCAAACTGGATTTGAAGATTTCTGATGTTTATTGACCAATTTTAAAAATGCTGGGTGTTTTTTTTTTTTTTTAAATAACTGAACTATGTACGTTTGTTTAACATTTTATGCTTGTTACTATGGAAACCGTATAGGTACTATATGGTATATAAATTTTTAAATAAATAAATAATAATGCAGATGTACACATTAACTCCTAATTACTGCCAATTGTGTCAATTACCTGCAATTAGTTGTTAGTGCCTAATTGACAAATTAATTTGCACATACATCTACAATCCATGACCAAATTTGGGTAGCCTATATAGAATCTGGGGGTATATTTCAAAATTGTGTACTCTTTGGAAAGAGTGTACAGTATTAACACAGCAATGAAATTACAAGAGGTCCCCCCCCTTTACTGTAGTTTTGATTAGAAAAATGATATGAAACATGGAAAATGTCATTGACATTTCCTACATCATTCCTAATGAGATCTGCCTCAGTAGGTTTGATTTTAATAAGGCTGCCATTCACCATCTCAGCAAGCAGATTGATCCTCTTCTTCATACCACCACACAGAAGGGTCAGCCCTTGCCGGTTCACCTAATGCTCACCACAGCTCCTCCAATCTTGCCACTGGTAGCTTTATGTCAGTGCAGGCAATACTGCCTTTCTCTGTTACACCCAAAATGGTTTACATATTATTTGTTTATTTAAAAATGTACGTACCATATATTAACTATATGGTTTACAAAGATTACAATCATAACAAATTGAGCACCACATATGAGCACAATTGCAGAACAACACTCGTGAAAAAAAAAGAAAAACCAGACAGTTCAGGTCAGTGTCTAAGAAACTTAACACAGGAAAGTGTTAACAAACAATTGAATTTTCAGCATGTTATTAAAATCCATGGTCCCAGCATAGTATCACAAAATTCCAGACAACGCATTCCAAAGTTTTTAGCACCTGCCATAGACAGCATTGCTGCACCAGTCGATTGACATCGTACCCTGTAAGCTCAGTTTCATACTATTTTCTGATCTCAGACACCTAGGCTGATAAATGTTAAAAAAAATCCTTGTAAAACAGGTACTTTTCTTTTTTTTTCTCTGTTTCTACCAGGATCACAATCTAAGGGCTTCTTTTACAAAGGTGCGCTAGCGTTTTTAGCGCCCGCACAAGATTAGCGCGCGCTATAGCGTGAGCTAGCTGAAAAACTACTGCCTGCAACTAGCGGGCAGGGCATTTTAGCGCACGCTAAAACCGCTAGCGCATCTTTGTAAAAGGAGCCCTAAGTTTTGGTATCTAAGGCAATAGAAGGTTAAATGACTTGCCCCGAGTCATAAGCTGCAATGGGAGTCAAACCCAGTTCCCCTGGTTCTTAGCCCATTACATGGTTCATTAGGTGTCTTCTCTGCTCTACTAGCGAAAGCCAGTCAGAAAAATAAAACAACCCTTTGGGCTCCTTTTACAAAGCCGCACTAAGGCCTTAACGAGCGGAATAGCATGCACTAATTTGCCACATGCGCTAGCCACTACCGTCTCCTTTTGAGCAGGCGGTAGATTTTCGGCTAGCACGCGCTAATCCAGTGAGTGCATTAAAACTACTAGCGTGGCTTAGTAAAAGGAGCCCTTTGTGTTGAGGCATTTCCAAAAATGTTTGTTTTGATCGTTTTTGTTTGGCCATTTTTTGATATTGGAAAAAGGGCACACTCTTTCTGAAAGAGTATACTATTATTTTTCCAATAGCATGAATGTTAGGCAAATATAGTTAAGAGTACATTGGTTTGCCTTAGAAACATAGAACATGATGACAGAAAAGGGCCATGGCCCATCTAGTCTGCTCACACTAATGGCCCACCCCCTAACTACCTCCATGAAGTCCCACATGCCAATCCCATCTTTTCTTAAAATCTGGCACGCTGCTGGCCTCAATTTCCTGTTGTGGAAGTTTATTCCAGCGATCAACCACCCTTTCGGTGAAGAAATATTTTCTGGTGTCGCCATGAAATTTCCCACCCCTGATTTTCAACGGATGCTCTCTTGTGGGTCCTTTAAGGAAAAAGAGATCCTCTTCCACCTCGATACGGCCTGAGACATATTTGAACGTCTCGATCATGTCTCCTCTCTCTCTCTGCGTTCCTCGAGTGAGTACAGCTGCAACTTACCCAGTCGTTCCTCATACGGGAGATCCTTGAGACCTGAGACCATCCTGGTGGCCATTCACTGAACCGACTCTCCGCACATCTTTTTGATAATGCGGCCTCCAAAATTGTACACAGTATTCCAGATGGGGTCTCACCATGGATCTGTACAACGGCATTATGACCTCGGGCTTATGGCTGACAAAACTTCTACGGATACAGCCCATGATTTGTCTAGCCATGGGCTGTATCCGTTGAAGTTTCGTCAGCAGCCCTTGTCGATACTGATATATTATATACTGCAGTGTTGTGTGACACATACAGGCATTTTGGTGGATGAGGAGGGGTGCATGTGCATGCAGGGGGGTCAATTCTCTATAGATCTCTTATGCACCTGGATAATGTGCACTAAGCATGACTTCTATAAGAGGACTTGCAGACACTTTTGCCATTATAGAACATCAGTGTAAGTCCTCATTTGCACACCTAGCTTTAGGTTGCTGTATATGCTTGTGCCTAACAGAAGGCAGTTAGGTGCAAAAATGCTAATATTTATTTAATCTGCACATATAGTAATTAGACAAGCCCCTGACCCACCTCAACCCCTCCTAGTTTCATGCTCTAAATTTATAATGTGCAATTTATAGACTGACAGTTATGCTAATATCTTCTAATTAGTATTAATTAAGACCAATTATAACTAATAGTTAGTTATTAATGCCAATTAACATGCAATTAATCTGTTTCATTAAGCACACTGTTTATTTATTAAGTTTTCTATACTGTTCTCCCAGGGGGAGCTCAGAACAGTTTACATGAATTTATTCAGATACTCAAGCATTTTTCCCCTTCTGTCCTGGTGGGATCACAATCTATCCAATGTACCTGGGACAATGAGGGGATTAAGTGATTTGCCCAGGGTCACGAGGAGCAGCATGGGTTTGATCCCACAACCTCAGGGTACAGAGGCTGTAGCTTCAACCACTGAACCACACAGTTGCCATTATTCTATGTATAACTTGTGAAACTGTGTTCCCAAGTGTATAGAATTAGAGAGACAGTGTCTATAAAGAATGAGCACGTGGGAACAATTGCAGTAAGGGATGTGACTTCCCTGGCCATGCTATACTCTGTCTATTCCTATATCGTACACAGGACCACACTCTTCATTTTTTCATCTTACCCAAGAGTATTGTCCTTGTACTTCACACACCTTGTGAAAGGTTGGAAAAGAGGCCCCAGAAGGAAGTGTTTTACAATAGGAATCTGTAGCCTCCTTTTATCTTACTTATGATGATGTCCTCCTGGTTCAATTAAACTACCCAGATCCTATTCTTAGATTTCTTAGAAACATATGGCCCATTCAATCTGCCCATCCATAACATCCATGTATCCTCCTCTCCCTAAGAGATCTGTGACATCTTGTCATTCATGAAAGCTAACATTTTTTCTCTCACCTTTTCAGCTACTACATTTGAGAACCAAAGTGGCTTTCTTTTCCTTTTACCTTTAAGTACTTTCCTAACATAAAGATTTGTCACCTTTAGAATTTGTCACCATTAGAATAGCTTCTTTCAGTTTCACCCACTGCGTTTCTACTTAGTTCAGCTGTTTCCTTCCAACTAACTCTTCCTTGAGGTATTCCCCCCATCTTGACAAAGTTAGTTCTTTTGAAGCCTAGAACCTTCAAACTTGAGCAAGTCCTCTCATCCCACATTTTAATATTTAACCTCACCATTCTGTGATCACCAATCGTAACCTCAGAAATACTTCTCCCCATTTGTAAGCACCAAGTTCAGAACAGTTCTTTCCTGCGTGGGTTCCATTACTAATTGCCTGATCAATTCTTCCTGTAGCGAATCCAGGATCTCCTTACTTCTAGATGGCCCCACAGCTGAACCATCTCTCCTGTAGCGAACATTGCAGTAGGGGGTAAGCAGGTTGCTGAGGTCGCTAAGCTGCAGCGATCAGCTCAGCGGCCCCTTTTCGGCACTTATATCTGTTTTGACTTGGTCTAAGTCAAAACGTATAAGTGCCAACTAGGCAACTTGCCTAAAGTTTTGGTTATACCTGCTGCACGCCTAGGTTTAGGTCCGCCCACCGCCCGCCCTTTCCCCTCCTCTAAAAACGCCTCTTTTCGCTCTGTGCGTTTAGAGGCAGGGGAAAGGCCTAAGCTGGTTTTAGATACATCTAAAACCAGCTTTGATTATGGATACTTGGACAATCAGGCTTTTTGATCGTCCAAGTACCCATTTAGGCCACTTTTTAGACGTTTTTTTTATTTATTATGAGCCCCATAGTCTTCAAAAGCTAATTAAACATGTACTTTTAGTCTAATAAAAAAGGCATCATCTTATTTTATTTTCTTCATTTTGTTTATTTCTACTTATTACCTTTGTTCTAGATGACAAGTTACATAGAAAGTACAGTTGCATCAAATTCAGGACTTACAACTTTAAAAATACAGTTTTGATAACAGTAGCCAAATGAGAATCAAAGACAATTTGGAGTCGGTAGTGACTGCTAACTTGCAAACATATGACATTACAGTGCACATATTATATGCAGTATTAGGATCAAAAATCAGTACTGAGATCTGACTTAGCCATGATGTCAGTTATACTAATCCTTTTACTAAGATGTAGTAGCCATTTTAGCGCGTACTAAAAATTAGCATATTGACATGGAAGTCTAAAGGGTTAAATAAGACCATTACCTTGCAAACAAATGACGTTAATTGACTTCTTCATAATGATTGCTTTTAGAATAATCTTACTTAATTGGAAGGAAGAAAGGAATACTTCCATGACTGAGCATTATTGGTAGAACTGTTTACTGTATATCATAAATATGAAGGAGTAATAGATGAGTGCTGTAAGGCACAATGAATATCCTAAGGCAAATGGGATTTGTTAAATACTTGTGTGAATACTATAGTTATCAGATATTCTGTTATAGAATGATCACTTCTTGCTCTGTACTGTTTGTTCTTTTGGTGTATTGTTTAATTAAAAATTCAATAAACATTATTTGAACTTAAATTGGATTCTAAACTGGACAGGACGCTAACAATGATGAAAAAATAATTGTGTAAAATGGTTGAATCTCCTTGTGTGACAGAGGAGTCTGAGCTTCTTCATAGTTATATGAGTAGTTTCTGCCGAGACTGCATTGAAATAGTCAAGCCTGAAAATCAGTAATAAATGAACTGAAGTGCTTCAAGTGTATTGTGCAGTGTAATCAAGATAGCCAATGGGGGGAAGGGGGATGCGGTCCCTATTCATAAAAGTCGTCACAGGGATGAAGCAGAAAACTAAAGGCCGGTGAGTCTCACTTCGGTTGTTGGAAAAATAATGAAAGTGTTACTGAAAGAAAGGATAGAGTACTTCCTTGAACCTAATGGGTTACAGGATCCGAGGAAACATGGCTTTACAAAAGGTAAATCGTTCCAAACGAACCTGATTGAATTTTTTGATTGGGTGACCAGAGAGCTGGATCGAGGACATATGCTAGATGTAATTTACTTGGATTTCAGCAAAACCTTTGATACAGTTCTTCATAGGAGGCTGTTGAACAAACTTGAAGGGCTGAAGTTAGGACCCAAAGTGGTGAACTGGGTTAGAAACTGGCTGTCGGACAGACGCCAGAGGGTGGTGGTTAATGGAAGTTGATCGAAGGAAGGAAAGGTGAGTAGTGGGGTCCCTCAGGCTTTGGTGCTGGGGCCGATCCTGTTCAATATGTTTGTGAGTGACATTACTGAAGGGTTAGAAGGAAAAGTGTGCCTTTTTGCAGATGATACCAAGATTTGTAACAGAGTAAACACCGAAGAGGGAGTGGAAAATATGAAAAAGGATCTGCAAAAGTTAGAGGAATGGTCTAATGCCTGGCAACTAAAATTCAATGCAAAGAAATGCAGAGTAATGCATTTGGGGATTAATAATCGGAAGGAACCGTATATTCTGGGAGGTGAGAAGCTGATATGCACGGACGGGGAGAGGGACCTTGGGGTGATAGTGTCAGAAGATCTAAAGGCGAAAAAACAGTGTGACAAGGCAATGGCTGCTGCCAGAAGGATGCTGGTCTGTATAAAGAGAGGCGTAGTCAGTAGAAGGAAGAAGGTGTTGATGCCCCTGTACAGGTCATTGGTGAGGCCCCACTTGGAATATTGTGTTCAGTTTTGGAGATTGTATTTGGTGAAGGACGTAAGAAGACTTGAAGCAGTCCAGAAGAGGGTAACGAAAATTATAGGAGGTTTGCGCCAAAAGACGTATGAGGAGAGACTGGAAGCCCTGAATATGTATACCCTAGAGGAAAGGAGGGACAGGGGAGATATGATTCAGACGTTCAAATACTTGAAGGATATTAACGTAGAACAAAATATTTTCCAGAGAAAGGAAAATGGTAAAACCAGAAGACATAATTTGAGGTTGAGGGGTAGTAGATTCAAGAGCAATGTTAAGAAATTCTACTTTACAGAGAGGTGGTGGATGCCTGGAATGCGCTTCCGAGAGAGGTGGTGGAAAAGAAAACAGTGATGGAGTTCAAAGAAGTGTGGGATGAACACAGAGGATCTAGAATCAGAAAATAATATTAAATATTGAACAAAGGCCAGTACTGGGCAGACTTGCATGGTCTGTGTCTGTATATGGCCGTTTGGGGGAGGGCTTCAATGGCTGGGAGGGTGTAGATGGGCTGGAGTAGGTTTTAATGGAGATTTTGGCAGTAGGAACCCAAGCACAGTACCGGGTAGAGCTTTGCATTCTTGCCCAGAAATAGCTAAGAAGAAAAAATTAAAAAAATTTAAATTGAATCAGGTTAGGCAGACTGGATGGGCCATTCGGGTCTTTATCTGCCGTCATCTACTATGTTACTATGTATCTCTGATCATATTTTTAATCTAATGCATTTTTAATTTTATGAAAATTGCTAGGTTTTATTATCAATAAAAATTGTTTAAACCTAAAAACAGATATGGGGGAGCCCTGTCGGGTTTTTAAAAAGGTATGGGGGGGTGCCCTGCCTGCCTGCCTGCCTGCCCTGTGCCCTGTCCAGGCCTACCACTAGACCACAAGAGATGGGACAGATTACAGAGATTGGCAGGGAGGCGGGACAGGGTGCAGAGCTTGGCAAGGAGTGTGGGGTTAGGTGCAGGGCCTGACAGGGATAATTTGGTTCAGAATGTTTTTTTTTCTTGTTTTCCTCCTCTAAATCTAGGGTGTGGCTTATGGTCAGATGCGTCTTATGGAGCGAAAAATACGGTATGTAAATTCCAGCTAGGTTTTGAAAATACACCCTAATATGCTTTTTAGATAAAACACAAAAATATATATGTTATAGGACTGCAAAGATCTACATTGTTTTTAAATTGTGGCTGATTATCAATATTTTAAAAATATGTATACACATTCAAAGGTTTAAAATTGGACTATGCTTTGATCAGACCCTGCTATGTTTTGCACTTAAAACTGCCATAGCAGCAATGAATAATTCTGCAACATTTGCACTGTTTATAGACAAACTTGATGCAGAGATATTTGCTGATTTATGCAAAGAAGCCTATATTTCCATAGCCATTCATATTCAGGTGTAAAAGATTAATGATCTTGTTATCAGAGGAGTGTAAAGCCATGAATTGTATCTTTAATGCAGCCCAGTTTATGCAAATGTTCATTTCTTCTATAGTTTAAAGTGATCAGAAAAGTATGTCTTTTTGCCAGCACAGTTATGACTGAATAGAAGAAAGGTGCTATAATATGAAAGTATAATTTTATTCAAGCAATGTGATAAAAATAAGACAATTATATTCACAAAGCTCTATTAAATGATTATAGTGTGTGTGCGTGTGTGTGTATGTGTGCGTGCGTGCGTGCATGTGCATGTATAATTTTTTAATGAAGTTTCAAGATATTAAAGCATAACATTAGCATTCGCATTCCCGTCACCTGCAATTGAAAGCTAATCACCATCAATCAATAATCACACAACTCAGTTTTATTGGAATAAATATTTTGGCCGCAGCTTTATTATCTATCTGAATATTATCTTCACTTACAATGCAATCTGTGTCCAAAAACCAACAAACCCCCAATGCATATTTCACACACCCCAAGGGAGCTATTCGGTGTCGAAACTAGCTCCAGTTAAGTCTTTAAATTTATAACATTCCCCCAAACGGCCCACGGTGACGCAAGGCCATGCTTCCCCTCCCCTCCCCCCAAACATGACCCACGGTGACGCAAGGTCATGCTTCCCCTCCCCCCAAACATGATCCACGGTGACGCAAGGTCATGCTTCCCCTCGCAGCGGTATCGCATACGAGTGTCACATTTATTTATTTATTAACTGCTCATCTCCCAGATCCAACTGGGCCAAACCCCATTTTCCGCCCCACCCAAAGCTGCGACCACCTCCCCCCCAACCCCATAAGCTCCACCAAACCCACTCAAGTCGACATATAACATGTAAACCCCCCACCCCACCCCACAACACTGACACAAAACTTAACATCAGCACAAATGGGAGGGAGGGAGGGATAATCTTTTCCTGAAGAGACTACTCTACTGTTCCCCTTTCCTCACAGAATTCACTCCAGAGTGCCACAACATCCAACCAATCACGTGACTGCTCCACCCCATCACCTTAGCAACCTCCCTAATCATTTTTCTTTCTTACAAGCTCTATCTATTAACCCTTTCTTACCTCCTCTTATAAAATTGTCAATCCTTATTCTACAGACCCTTGATAACACCTCATATATTCCCCTCACTATCTGTCCCCTCTCCCATTTTACCCACACCATCATTCAATAAATATTACCAGCCGGTGACATCAGCTCAGCTAATGTTATATCACACCAGATGAATCTGGTGTTCTTCCTAACATTAGCATTCGCATTCCCGTCACCTGCAATTGAAAGCTAATCACCATCAATCAATAATCACACAACTCAGTTTTATTGGAATAAATATTTTGGCCGCAGCTTTATTATCTATCTGAATATTATCTTCACTTACAATGCAATCTGTGTCCAAAAACCAACAAACCCCCAATGCATATTTCACACACCCCAAGGGAGCTATTCGGTGTCGAAACTAGCTCCAGTTAAGTCTTTAAATTTATAACATTCCCCCAAACGGCCCACGGTGACGCAAGGCCATGCTTCCCCTCCCCTCCCCCCAAACATGACCCACGGTGACGCAAGGTCATGCTTCCCCTCCCCCCAAACATGATCCACGGTGACGCAAGGTCATGCTTCCCCTCGCAGCGGTATCGCATACGAGTGTCACATTTATTTATTTATTAACTGCTCATCTCCCAGATCCAACTGGGCCAAACCCCATTTTCCGCCACAAGCGGTGACAGCCTCGAGCTTGTCACTGCTCCCCCCACCACATAAGCTGCGGCCAACAGCTTTAAAACAAGTCTCCAATAAAATAGGCCAAACCTATGCCTAAAAGGTTGACAGCATCAGGACAATAATGTCCATGGAAAATAGCTGCAACAAACTCATGAGAAACCACTCTAAACCCCCACATGCTATCCATAACTCCAAAAGCTTAGTATTAAACCCACTCAATAGCAACCATGTCCAAATCCTCCTTACACACTCAATAGAGGACCAAACAAAACAAAAAGGGGTGGGGGCATTAGGGAAAACACAGACAGCAGACAACAGATCCTGCCTCAGGGGCAGTATGAAATCCTCTCCCTTTGCTGAACAAATGTCACAACCCATCAAAAGAATCATAAGGGAAGCAGAATAGAAGATTAGGAAACTGTCTTTGCTGGAAAAGGATTAGCAAGGGTCACTCCCAACAAATGCTCCATATACCTAACCATAAAATCTATAGTCCATGCCCCACTGGACTCAGAAACAGCTAAGAAAATCCTCACCAGCCCAATAGAATGGTAAACAAGATATTGCACATTCCCGTTACTCCACACACACACGTATAAAAGAATCCAAATTCCTGATCCTTCCAAGAAGGTGACCGGGGAATAGGCAATTGCATTTAACCTGCAGTCAACCCAACATCTCCAGACAGCTACCCCATGAACACAATAGCAGGTCGAGAAGGTGCCAGTTTACCCACTCGATAATCTGCCCAGTGCTGCAAAAAGGCTAATCGCCAGAGCACCACTACAAATCATGAAGTGCACACATTAGGCAATACTGCAAACAAATGTCACTAAACCCTCATACAAAAAACAAACAAACAAGTAAACCCTGCACATGGACACCAGATCACACGCACCCACAACCAATTTCATAACTTCCATAAAATCCCCACACCAGCAAATGTCAAGTGAACCATCTTCTAAAATCATCCTACAAACAAACAATACAGTACTAATAGAACATGCGGCTGCTCCATATGAGAAAGGAGCAATGCACCTCTGGCACCCAAAATTGCAGAAAATGAGTCAAACAAAGCAGTTTGGCTCTCAGCACCTATCCAGCGCCTTGCAGTTCCTCCAGTCTGAGGACACAAACAAAGCCACTTAGAAAAAACATAAGGACAGATAAAGACCAAAATGCCCAGCCAGTATACCCCTCCACAGTAACAATTAACTCCTCGCTCCCAGAGAGTCCATGTGCCTATCCAAAGCCGTCCTGAATTCAGAAACTATTTCATGCATCTACTACTCCTACACCTACTGGAATTCCAAAACTATTTCATGCATCTACCTCACCTTCTGTAACAATGTAGCGCCATACCGTACTGCAGAGCCCAGCACTGCATCCCCTGCCCTCTTACTTTGGATTTGCTGTCAAATAAAAGGGGAGTCATCTCATGTATAGTTAGGCCACATAGGTATTTAAACATCACTATTATCTCCCTTCTCATGCTCCTCCTCAAAGTATACAGATGGAGATCATGAACTCAGTTCCCATATGCCTATAGGACATAGACCATCAACCCTTGTAGTAGCCTTCCTTTGAACTGAACTTAAATGTACACAAAATTCACAAGGAGGTCTCACCAAAATTTGTAGAGGGGCAGCAAACTTCCATTGTCCTGCTGGCCATACTGATTCCCATGCATCCAAACATCTGTCTAGCTTTTGCTAGCACTGTTACAACCTGGTTGCCTCCTGAAGCTCATCACATACAATCACACCAAACCCGCACTCCTCATTCGTACACCAAGGTCTTCACCCTTTAATCGCACCATTCCCTTGTGGTTTAGCAATGCAAATGCATGACCTGGCATTTCTAAACATGAAATCTGAGCTGCACAATATGAAGTCATTCTACAACTTAAGCCCATCCTCGTTAGGCACACCATCAGGACTGTCTGGTCCATTACTGCTTTGGCCTCCTACAACAATCCCACTTACATAATTGTGAAAAGAACAAGCCCAATAACAAACCTTCAAACACACTACCGATAAGATCCTCCCTTGGCATAACCATCTCCTGGGACCACAACCCACTGACATCTTACTGACCAACTAGTTCCTGCCCCAGACCACCAGTGGAGCCCTCCATACCGAGAACACTGAATACGATATGCCTATGAAAATGGTAAAATGACTAAAATCAAAATACACCATATTCACCACACTCCCCTTATCTAATGCCAAGATCACCCAAAGAAAGTAAGCAGATTTGTCGATCCAAATCTGTCTCTAGTGAATCCCCAAGCTCTGTTGTAAAAGTGTTTCTATTGAGATACTCACCAATAAGTCAAACTTACCGGTCTGTATATCCCTAGTGCTGCCTTTTCTCCATTTGTTGTGGAGGGAAACCATATTCTCCCTGCTCTATTCATGCATTACCCACTCCCTACTCTACAGAAGCAGTGAGAAGGTAGTCAGCAGAGTCACCAGAACTACCCCCAAATTCTTGCAGTACCCTTGGATGTACCAGCCATTCCCCTCGTGGTATCCACCCGTAGTTCTAACGAACCCTCACAAACCCAAGCCACTGAAAATCAATCAGGGTTTTTACACCTCCTGCCCCAGTCACATGAGGTGTTTGTACACCCTCCCCCCCCAAACACTTCAACTGTGAACCCAGAACAGAAAATATTAGTGAAGAAGTCATCTATCTCTTTACCATCTGCTACTTATTGGCCTCTTGTACCCTTGGGTTCCACAATGCCACTTTTGCATGTCTTCCTATCCCTAATAAATCCAAAAATGTCTTGTCCCCCATCATTATCGTGGCAGCTATTTATCCTTCCATCTCTATCTTTACTTTCCAGACTACTCGACCAACCCCCACCCCCCCTTAACTCTATCCAATAGTGCTTCTGATGCCTTGCACCTTAGAAGAACAGAAGAACAGAAGAATTGTGATACTGGGACAGACCAAAAGTCCATCAAGAACAGTATCCTGTTTCCAACAGTGGCCAACCCAGGACCCAAGAACCTAGTGAGATCCTATAATCCAAATTCTATGCCCTAGTAATAAAACAGAAATTATGCTGCCTATCATAGGAATAAGCAGAGGATTTCCCCAAGCCATCTCAATAAGGCCTTCTCGGTTAGGAAAGTACCCAAACCTTTTTTAAACCCCGCTAAGCTAAGTGATTTCACCTCATTCTCCAGCAATGAATTCCATAGATTAATCACATGTTGTGTGAAGACATATTTATCTGGTTTGTTATAAATCTACTACTTAATAGATTCATTGCACACCCCCTAGTCCTAGTATTTTTGGAAAGAGTGAACCAGCGATTCACATCAGCCCTTTTCACTGCACTCCACTCAGTATTTCCTATACATGACATACACAATAGGTTGTTACCCTTACAATAACTTTGTTTAGGTTTGCTCACCACTTACCTAGATGATTCCCCACTAACACCATAAAAACTTTTACCCTTTAATTTCTCCAGCACAAATAAACCAAACCCTCAACTTTACTACAATGAACCCTCTCCCTTTCCACAGAGACAGACACCAAGAAATCTATTTCCCCCTAACACACACACCACACACCCAGAAAAACACCACAAGTACATAATATGAATGTACCTGAAACACCAAGAACAGGTCATCTCCAGCTGAGCTAACAAATCAGGACAGCTGACACCATGCTGAATCACCACAGAAAGAATGGCAGACACAGGAAGATCCAAGAGACCCAGAAAGGCCATAGCACAAAAGGAAAATTAGGAAGATGGCCCCTATTGACACTCCAAACAAAATTTTTAAATCACAATACTGTGAATGCTGATGCCATACAGTCATGCAGCCGCTGAGCACATAACTATTGCACTGGCAGCTGCCAGTGCTCCTAAGCTCCCAGACACGGGAACACCAAATCCGCGAAGGCCGCAAATCCACAACTCTGCCTAGCTGTATAAACAAACACCTGAATGCAGCATTGGCACTTCCCAACTCCCTCCTTCTAACACCAGAATTTAGAGTCAAAGCCTCAAACCTATCTAGAAGTGCCCTACCATGTGGCACACAGACCAGCCAGTCACTACCCTCGTGAACTAAAGACCAACCACCTGCCAGTTCCTCCAAACTAGCCTACTAAGAAACTACCTGGCAAAATTACACCTCAACAGAAAGACCTCTCTGTGTCACACGAAATAACCCCAACAGGTAAGTCCCTCTCTGACTCACTGTACATTAGAGAGCAAACACCTTTCACATCCCATCTCCCTCACAGCCAACCCACTGTGCCCACGGTCGTGCAGACAACTCACCAAATGGCAGCCCAGCGCTAACTGCTGTTCCACACAGGGGACTGTTGTACTGCCAGGCTGTTAAACCTCCACAGAAGAGCCCAAACTTCCCCTCTCCATTGCAGTCTCTGCTTAATCAGGCAACAAATCCAGCACCTGACAGACAAATAGCCTGTCCTGACTAAAACACAGACACAGAGAAGGTTAACAAGGCAAAAAATTATCTTACTCAAAATAAACCAAACTTCCTAACATTAAAATCACAATGAAGAAGAATATTTTTAGTAAGAATTAATATACTCTGAAGAGAATAATCTTTTCCTGAAGAGACTACTCTACTGTTCCCCTTTCCTCACAGAATTCACTCCAGAGTGCCACAACATCCAACCAATCACGTGACTGCTCCACCCCATCACCTTAGCAACCTCCCTAATCATTTTTCTTTCTTACAAGCTCTATCTATTAACCCTTTCTTACCTCCTCTTATAAAATTGTCAATCCTTATTCTACAGACCCTTGATAACACCTCATATATTCCCCTCACTATCTGTCCCCTCTCCCATTTTACCCACACCATCATTCAATAAATATTACCAGCCGGTGACATCAGCTCAGCTAATGTTATATCACACCAGATGAATCTGGTGTTCTTCCAAACAAGAATAAAATAAATTTAAGGAAATAATAGTATGGCAAACACAATCTACAGGAAATTATGCTCAGATCTCCCCTTCTCCATCAGTTGAGCAGCAGGGACACCCTAAGCCGCGATTCTGTAACCAGCCTTTGAGGGTGCTGGTTACAGAATTGCCTTTGAGGGCACTGGTTACAAAATTTGCAGCTTTGGGGAGCCCCTACCATTCAGCTGATGGGGGAGGAGGAATTCCCCTGCCGTGATCTGAGTGGCCACGGCAGTGAACCCCCAAACCGTACTGAAAATTGGCAGGCAGGAGGGATACCTAATCCCTCATGCTGGCACCCCACCCCGTAACATCCCCAGCAGGAGAGATGCCCACCATCTGGGGTGTCTACTCTATTGGTATCATCTGCAAAGAGGCATGTCTTATCTGAGAGCCCTTCAGTAATATCGCTTATAAAAATGTTAAAAAGATCAGGCCCAAGAACAGAATCTTGAGGCATACCACTGGTAACATCCCCCCACCATCCCTATTCGCTTTGGTCTTCTGTGGTCTCGCTCCCAGATCTTCAGCCATGAACACAAAGCAGAAATATTTGTTAAGCAATTCAGCCTTTTCTTTATCAGCTTCTACATATTCCTCCCCTTCACTTTTGAGTCTCACAATGCCACTTTTGCACTTCTTCCTATCACTGATATATCTAAAAAAAATGGCTTGTCTCCCCATTTTACTATGTCAGCTATTTTTTCTTCCATTTGCATCTTTGCTTTCCTAATTACTCGACCAGCCTCTCTTAACTTTTCCATATATTTTTGACTGTCTTCCTCTTTCTGCAATCTTTTGTAGTTTATGAAAGCTAACCGCTTATTCCTTCCCCTCTCAGCTACTACTTTTGAGAACCAAAGTGGCCTTCTTTTCCTTACTTGCCTCACAAAAAGATTTTTCACCATTACAACTCTTTTCAATTTGACTACTGCATTTCTACTTCTTCCAGGCATTTCCATCCAGACAACAATTCCTTGACGTAATCCCCCTTCCGAACAAAGTTAGTTTTTATAAAGTCTAGAACCTTTACTTTTGAATAAGCCCTCTCTATAGCAGTCTCTTGATTTCACATTCACGATTGATCCTTAGGAAATATTTTTCCGTATAAGAGACCTTTATTTTTCTCTGCCTGTTTGTATTTCTGAATATTATTTCTGACATGTGCAGAAGTTCCTCTATTAAAAAATGTCACAACCAATTGCTTAAAGAAACTAATTTGTTAAATATTTTCCTCCAAAATTCACATACCTAACTTCCACCACAAATCCAACAAACGAAAGTCTCCCTGAACAAAAACAGCCCAAATCACACACACAACCCACTCAACTACCACACTTTCTACCCCCTCACACACAAAAGAGCACCCAACTAAATCCAAAAAATCCACTTTCCCACACACTCCAAACCAAATGGCACACAACTGAAAAAAAGCAAAACAAACCTACATTTGAAAAGGAAACAAACAATCCACACAGAACCAGGTCCAAACTCCCTCATACTTGCTCAGAAAGAAAACTGTTCCACCTCATAGCAGGGAATTACATCAATAGTGAGCTGGCTGAACCAATCACACAGCAGCCACCACTGGTTATCCAGCAGGAGGAGCCAGAAGGAGGGATTCCCAATCGAACAGCTAATCCCTGAAGCACAGCACAAGGGGAAAATTTGCTCCCCACCCTCGAACCATTGCGTTACCGTGATGCCACACTGCTAACTGCTGGCTCACTCCAAAAGTTGCCCCCACAGCACTGCGAGGCCGCAAGGCCATGACACTGATTGCTGGCTCACTCCTGCACTGCCATACAGATATGCCCGGCCACCGCAGTTGCCTCCTTTAACTCCCTCCCACGATTCCTTCAGCACGACTTTCACTCTCAGGGTAAGCCTGTACCCTTTGCACTTGGAGAGAATGTTGTTTCTGCTTAATATTTCATGACAAATATTTCTGGCATTGAAAGAGCAAATAAAAATGGTGCAGCCACTTAATTTTTCAAATACATGTTTCCACTGCTTCTCCAAGCTTAAAAATGGCTGCAGTGTTGGCACCAACATATGAGTGCCATCACTAGCTCTGCCTGACCCACAAAATATAAAGTTACATCAAGCAATTGCATTTTTTTCATGCATGTTAAATATTTAGCATGTTTCAAAGGAGCTGAAATTGGGGCTTAAACCTAGGTTTCTTGAGTCACAGTCCAGTGCACTAGCCACTAGGCTGTTCCTCTGACCTGCTTGTTGTTTTGTTCAGAATGGCTATAATACCCACAGATGACTTAAAGCTTGACTTTCCAGTTACACTTGAAGGGGAGAGCAACCACTGGGGATTAAGGAAGGGTCATGCCTTAATCCTTCCTGTGGTCAGCTGCTCGATTGTAGCAACTTTTTATAACTTTTATGTGATTGAAACAGGTCTATATAAAAATGTCCTTTTAAAGGAGAAATTAAGCTCTTACCTGCTAATTTTATTTCTTTTAGTCCCTCCATACCAGCACAGAATGGATGGGTTTATGTTCCTCTGCCAGCAGGTGGAGACTGAGAAATTGACTTTTGGCTACAGTACAAGTGACTGTGCAGTCCCATCTACAATCAATATGATGAATAGCCAAGCAGAAACTCGCCAGGTTGAGTAAGAGCACACCAACTCCACACTCACATGGAGATGAGAAAGAAAAATGTCTGAATCGAACTTGAACACACTGTTGGATGCAGATTAGAACAAGAACCTTCCAGAAACGCCCCACAGTTCGTCAGCTAAACCAGCTGAACCAAGTGCCGCCGCTCTTAATATACTCCACAACAACTAAGACAACAAAATCCTGCAGAAAAGAATCAACTCTTCGTGAAAAAAACACCCAACAAAATGGCAGGGCGGGGTCGGAGTCAGTCTGGAGGGACTAAAAGAAAGAAAATTAGTAGGTGAAAACCTAATTTTATCCTTCTTTATCATCCCTCCAGGCTGGCACAGAATGGATGGAATGTACCAATGCAATACCCATCATGGGTGGGATCCCCGAAGGGCCACCACAAGAACACACACTCACCGAACACTGCGCCCCGTCATGCCTAAACATTCACAAGCTTACTACCTCACTTGCTGGAGACTGAGAACAGACTGATTGTAAATGAGACTGCAAAGGCCACTTGTACTATAGCCAAAAGTCAATGTCTCAGTCTCCACCTGCTGGCAAAGTAATGTAAATCCATCTGTTCTGTGCCAGTCTGGAGGGACAATAAAGAGAAATGGATGTTTCTTCCCATTCAAAAATCCCTGTTGAACGTCCAACTTATGGGTCCTCCTCGCCCTGGCCAAAACATACGCCTTTGCTATTTCGACAAAGTGCAGTGTTAAATTTCCATTCTCTGACTTCACAAAATTAGGATTTGGATGTTTTTAGAAGATAGATTTTTCTAAGGCATTTTAAGATATCCATCTGTTTTGAAATTTGTATTGTATATTAGGATATATTATGATATTATTATATGCAGGAAAATGAAATTATTGAATGATATTTTGTTACCTGTATTGATAATAGTGGAATATGTGGAATATCTTTTGTTCTTTCATTTGTATGAAACTGTTTTTGATTAAAAATCAATAAAGAATTTTTTTAAAAAAGAAAATGGGGTAGGTGTGGTGTGGCATGATGTGGGTAGATATTAAAATGTTTATGTATTTCCTATAGTAGATTGGAACTATACACATTTGAAAAAAATAAATAAGTTTTCCATCAGTATTTACATCTCATCTGTATCACAAATATTAATGTACAAGCTTCTTGTCTGTGAGGGAAGGAGTGAGGTAAAATTATGTTTGACTATTTGGCCTTTAAAAAGACCCTTCAAAAGCCAATATTTCAAAGTGTGGAATTTGGCTCCTTATTTGGTTCCTCTTGGTTGTGTAGCTTTATAAAATATGTCTACATATGTACTTGCCATCACCACATATAAGTACCAATTTTATAACATCCATCACTTATACATGGATGTTATAAAACAGGCACTTATATGTGGTATAGAATGGATAAAAGTAAATCGATTTTTCACTCTTTCAAACAGTACAAAGACCAGGGGATACTCAATGAAATTACATGGAAATACTATTAAAACAAGTATGTGGAAACATTTTTTCACGCAAAGAATAGTAAAGCCCTGGAACCCATTACAAGAGAATGTAGTAACAGCAATTAGCATGGTTGGAATAAGTTACTGGAGGAAAAATCCATAGTCTGCCATTGAGATAGACATGGGGGAAGCCACTGCTTGCCCTGGAATTGGTAACATGGACTGTTGCTACTTTTTTGGGATTCTGTCAGGTATGTGTGACCTGGATTGGCCACTGTTGGAAACAGATACCGGTCTGAAGAAATCAGAAGGACCTCCTGGCCTGCATTCAGTTTGAGTCTAACAAACCTAAGTAAGGCCAGCAAAGTATTTTCAGTGTCATAGTGAAAGCAGGGTGGAGAACATTGTGAGTTTTTTTATGCTTTTTTTTTTTCCCAAGACAGAAATGAATTATACAGATACTAACTTCTCAGTTATTTTGTACAAAAATATTGTAAATTAGAGACTGGGCGGCAGATGGATGCAAAAGTGACATGTTCATTAATATTCATTTCTTCTGTATACAGTACCTTTATTCATCTTACATGGTATGACAATAAATCATGTGCACTGCGATATGCTATGTCTTTTTAATGTGCTGAATTATGCATATAATTTGATTTGTGAATATCATTTTATCACATTATTCAGTGTTAATATTTGCAGGTAATGCATAATATTTGTATAAGCAGCATAGAATTTAGTTATTTGTTTTGGCCACTGTTGGAAAACAGGATACTGGGCTTGATGGACCTTTGGCCTGACCCAGTATGGTAGTTCTTATACTCTTAGGCCCTCCTTTATAAAGCCGTGCTAGCGGTTTTAGTGCCAGCCGCGGTGGTAAGAACTCTGACGCTCATGTCGGAATTTTTACTGCTGCGGCCGGCACTAAAAATGCAAGTGTGGCTTTGTAAAGGAGGGGGTTACAGCTCTGGCAAATTTAGGGATTCTTTTGCTAATCTGCTTTAAAAAGTGGTCAGCGCTATGTCAAGGGCGGGGCTGTCCCATGTTGAGGCCACTTTTAACGTGGTGGTGAAATGGATCGACTTTACATTTTCCCTATTAATGGCCATCTGTTAATTCCCCTATTGATCAGATGAACGTTAATACGTGAGCACTTTCCAACCCGTTTTCTTGGTGGTAAGGGGAGCTAATCATGCACTAATTGGTCAACATGTGGCGTGTGTGGCACAATGGTTGGAGCTACAGCCTCAGCACCCCGGGGTTGTGGGTTCAAACCCCGTGCTGCTCCTTGTGACCCTGGGTAATCCTCCATAGCCCCAGGTACATTAGATAGATTGTAAGCCTGCTGGGACCGATAGGGAAAATGCTTGAGTACCTGATTGTAAAACTGCTTAGATAACCTTGATAGGCAGTATATATAAACCTTTTCTGTATATTCCATTCTTGTACTTTTGTGTAATGCAGGGGTAGGGAACTCCGGTCCTCGAGAGCCATATTCCAGTCAGGTTTTCAGGATTTCCCCAATGAATATGCATGAGATCTATTTGCATACACTGCTTTCAATGCATATTCATTGGGGAAGTCCTGAAAACCCGACTGGAATACGGCTCTTGAGGACCGGAGTTCCCTACCCCTGGTGTAATGTATAATTTTGAAAATTATAATAAAAAAACCCAAACCTAACAAACTTGAAACTCAATGTAGTTGCATTAACTGATTAGCACAATACATGTTTATTCTCTACTCAAAGCATTCCCTAGTACTAAAGTAAAAAAACAAATTATTATTATTATTATTTTTTTTTTTTGCATTTGTGAAGCATGTGCTGATTCCAAAATTATCATGGAATTGGCATGCCTGAGCACAGTAATGCTTTTTATACTGTAATAAGCACAATTTTGTGCTTTCTGCATCTTAGTTATAGGGTCCCTTAATAAGCCTTTTTGCCAATACCCAAATATGTCCTGTCCAAATGTGTAGTTCTTATCAATGAAATTGGAAGAACTTGAACTCAGTCCAGCCAATATTCCAAGCATTTTAAGCCACCTGGGGCCACTTAAACACCAATATTCAATAGCATTTAACGGGGCAGTGCTGCAGAATATCAACTCTGATTTGCCCATGGAAAGGGGTGGAATGGGGGTAGCATTGTGGAGGAGATGGGGGGTTTGTAGGTGCTCACAATATTCTATTTTGGGACCTAGCAGTATTCAATGCCAGGGCCCACATAACTAAGCTATCTGAAATTTGTCCCCTTAGCTATGTAGGCCTGGTACTAAAGGGATCACATAGTTATTCATATTTATATTTTATGTTTTTCTTTATTTATATGTTTATTTTAAATTTGATATACCTCTCCTGCATTTTACTGATCTAAGCGGTTTACAATGTATCAAACTAAAATGAAATTAGGTACTTGAGAAAAACTACCCTATCTGTCCCAAAAGCTCACAATCTAGATAAAGTACCTGATTAAAATAAAAATATGTAATACATTTCTAAGATCAAAAATCAAAGAAATAGATAATAGAAAGAATGAAAGAAGATAAAAATTAAAAATAAAATAAAACAACTTTAAGAGACAGAAAAGTCTCTGAGGCAGCTTGATAGTAAATCAGTCTGCAGAACGAAGTCAACCAGCCACCGCCAAAGAAGCAGGACCAAGAACCATGCCAATGAAGACCACCATGACACCAGTCACCGGACAGGCAAGGCCAGGCACTGCCAAAAGCAGACTCCTGAAGTGAAGTTCAGTTTTCCTTCAATGTGTCCAACAATGCAGCTGCAAGAGTGCAAGTCCGCCGAGGAGAGGGCAGGCCACAGGAGATCCTCCGACACTGGCATCAATGCACCACTGGTGACCACGTCGGGGCTATGCTGCATTGCACCGATGGCTTCTCCCTTCTGCTGCTGAACAAGAGCCCAGAAAGGAAAAGCCGTGTTGAACCTGCTGATAGAATCAAAGTAATGATGTCATGTCAACATACGCACATGTACGGAGACCCTCTGGTCACAACCCTGAAGCTGTCACTTCGGTGGGGGATCCTGGAGGTGGGGAGGTGCAGGGAGAGGAGGAGACATGCTGGTGAGGAGGAGAGTTGTTGGTGCCGGCTGCTTGCCTACAGGACATGTCATGAGAGGTACGTCCTATAAGCAGTCAGCTGGCACCTCTCCTCCTTGGGCATCTCATTGGAGCACACCTGGAATCTTCTGTGGCACACCAGTGTGCCATGGCACACAGTTTGTGATACACTGCTCTAGACCAACACCATCCTATTTCAGTGGCGTAACAAGGGGGGCGGTCCACCCTAGGTGCAAGCCATGAGGGGGGTGTTCCCAGCCTTTGAATAATGGTCCATGAACTTTCCTTCTCACGGCCTGGTCCCAAGGCTCTGGGTAGTCCCCATGGCCCAGCATGTTCCCAGCCTTCTTGCCTGTCCGGTCCGATGGCCCTTTTCCTTTCGTGAAGCTGAAGAAACTGCCGGCCTCGGCAGTGATTCAGCTACATCACCCGTGGCTCCCCTTCCTGCTTTCTGTATTGTAGGAATGCGACACAGCAAACACACACACACGCAGTCTTAGAGTCGGGATAGAGGCACTTCCTAATGGATGGTCTCTCACCCTTTTATTGAGAGTCTTAACTCCATTAATTACTTAGCTAATGCTCTACAAGGTTATAATTTCATCATGCATTTACAGTGAGGATTATAGAAAGGTAACTTATTTGTTTACATATTTCCTGTGCTTCTCAAAGCTACTATCTCATGTGACATAAGAATATATCATAACAGTTACAATAAAGTGATTTCCTTTGTGTACACTTCTGATATGTCTAAAATCTTACTATAGCATGTGATAGTGTAAAGGTTATAATACATGCTCCTTAAGCCTCTCAGGATTAGCCTTAAACTCAGGGCCTGCTTTTGCACTAGGCAGGGTCTGATTGCTGCCCATATAAGGAATACTAAACAAGATAAAGGATAAGATAAGGGTAAACCTGTGTCAGGTTAATATGTACTACACGGAGAAAATCTCCCCACTCCCCGAAAAAAATAGGGTGAGGGGGAGAGACAGCCTAAACAATGCACTACCACAACACAAAATATTAATAATAGTGGAAGGGAGCCCTCAGTCACACAGCCTGCAATGGGGACACACCCCTAGAGCACCAGCTGACTCAAGCATACACCCAAAAGGGTGTTATCTGTGAAACATCCCTGGGCAACCTTCATGTGAATTTTTATGATAAATCAATACACAAAAATGTGTTAAAGTGAAAAAATAAATAATGCACACACAAAAAATTATTAAGGCTATCTCTGCCCCTCATCCAGGGGTAAAAAAAGCAGCGTCCACAATTAGCGATGCAAACAAGACAGTATAAACATCTACTGGAAGTATTTAGCTTCTCCGTAGAAAGTTAGCCAGCAAGAAGCAAAGTTCGTCCATGAATATTTTGTGTTGTGGTAGTACATTGTTTAGGCTGTTTCTCCCCCTCACCCTATATTTTTGGGGAATGGGTAGATTTTCTCTGTGTAGTCCTTGCTTTTTCTCCCTTACTTTTGGGTTTGCTTGATGTTCTATTCAGGTTAATATGTGACAGGAGTTTAAGAGAGGGGAGGGTGGAATGCCTCAGCATTCGTCACAAGGTGCTAGCATTTTCCTTGCTAATAGAATGTCGACATGGCAGGGAATGAGAAAGGATTCATACTTCCTTCACAAGGCCTCAGATCTAACACAAGGCCTTAGATCAGTGTGCTAACCTGTCCTGTGAGCAGATCGTCATGCAAGCCATGAGGGGGGTGTTCCCAGCCTGAAGGCATGGTCCGGGAACTTCCCTTCTCACGGCCCGGTGCCAAGGCTGGTTCAGAAATGCATCCCTTCACCGCATCTGCCAATGTTTCTGCCTGGGTGGATTGTGGCAGAGGCAGACACAGAAAGCAGGAAGGGGAGCCACGGGCGACATAGCTGAATCACTGCCGGGGCCGGCAGTTTTTCAGCTGCACAGAAGGTAAAGGGACATTGGACAGGAGAGAAGGCTGGGAACATGCTGGGCCACGGGGGCTATCCAGAGCCTTGGCACCGGGCCGTGAGAAGGGAAGTTCCCGGACCATGACTTCCAGGCTGGGAACACCCCCCTCATGGCTTGCACCTAGGGGAACAATACTAAAAATATTTTTTTACATAGGGGGTTGTCAAAAAACAATGGACCCCTGGTGTTACATATCCTAGGTACGCCACTGTCCTATTTATTTATGAAGGTGCAGTCTCCAGACATTCTTCTGTGACTTCAATGCAAAATTTAGTTTGTTCCACTTTCTAAAGGATTTAAAGGATCTATGGAGCCCTGGTAGCCCCCTCCTGGACCCTATAAAAAGTCTTCTTGTTCCCTTAATAAATGAACATAAGAGTTCCATACTGGAACAGACCGAAGGTCTATCAAGTCCAGTAATCTATTTATAAAGTGGCCAAACCAGGTCAGAAGTACCTGGCAAAATCCCAAAGAGTAAAACAAATTGTATGCTGCTTATCCTAGGCATAAGCAATAGATTTTCCCAAGTCCATCTCAATAATGGCTTATGGCCTTTTATTTTAAGAAATAATCCAAACCTTTTTAAACCCTGCTAAATGCTTTCATTAAATTCTTTGGCAAACAATTCCAGAGTTTAATTTCACATTGAGTGAAGAAATATTTTTTCTGGTTTGTTTTAAATCTACTATTTAGTAGCTTCGTTACATGGCCCCTGGTGTCAGTATTTTTGGAAAGAGTAAAAAAGTGATTTATATCTACCCATTTCCCTTTACTCAGTATTTATAGACATCTGAGCTGTCTCTTCTCCAAACTGAAGAACCCTAGCCGTTTTAGCCTTTTCTCATAAAGAAATCATCCCTTCCTCTTTAACATTTTCATCCCTCTTCCCTGTTCCTTTTCTAACTCCGCTATATCTTTTTTGAGATGTGGGACTAGAATTGCACCAAGTATCTGTGGCATGGCCTCATCATGAAACAATACAAAGGTATTATAATGTTCTCATTTTTGTTTTCCATTCCTTTTCTGATAATTCCTAACATTCTATTTGCTTTCTTAGCTGCAAGCTACACACTGATTAGAGGGTTTCAACGTATCATCAAAGATGACACCTAGATTCTTTTCTTGGATGGTGATTTCTAATGTGGAACCCTGCATCACGTAGCTATAGTTTGGGTTTGTCAATCCCACATACATTACTTTGCAGTTGATTACATTAGATGTCATCTTCCATTTTGATGCCCAGTCTCCAAATCTAGCAATGTCCTCTTCCAATTTCCCCTTCCCCCTCCCCTCAGCCTGCCACCATGCAGAACTCCCTTCACCATAGAATGGCCTCCCAACCTCCAAACTCCCCAGGCTATTAAGGTCTCCCTAGGCTTATTATAGCTCCCTGATGATTCAGTAGGGTCAATGGTGAAAGGAGTGATGCCCTCTTGCTTCTGCCCCTTGTGGCTGCTTGAGGAAAATGGCTACTACAACCTTAGTACTGAAAGCTGCCATGAGAGGTTGTGGCTGCCATTTTCCACTGGTGGCTGCAAGGAACAGGAGTGAGAGGGCTTTGCTTCTCTTGTCATCAACCCTGTTGAACCACCAGGGAGCCACAGTAGGACCAGAGGAGCCTACCTATACTGGGGGATGGGGGTTAGGGCTCATTCTGAGGGGAACATTGTTCTGCATGGCAGAAGGCTGGGGGGAGAAGGAGGAAGGGAAGGAGGGGACTGGTAAGGGCAGGTAGGGGCTCACAGGGTTCATAGAGTCTTTCAATAGTTACAGTCTATGGGTTCCAGCCAATATTCATCCGGAGTCCACATAACTGTTTTATGCGGGCCCTGCCCCCAGCTTAATATTGGCAGGGATTTGCATAAGCTCCGGTGGTTAGCATACCTACATTTAGGGGTCCTTTTATCAAGCCGCGCTAGCGGGGTTAGCGCGTCGGACATTTCAACACGCGCTAACCCCCGCAGCTAAAAAACTAACGCCTGCTCAATGCAGACATTAGCGGCTATTGCGCTATTACGCGCATTAAACCCCACTGCAGCTTGAAAAAAGGACCCCTTAGCCTTAGATATTCAGTGCCAGTGCCTGGATATGGATCGGCACTGAACCTCAGAGGCTAATTTTGTCTATAGCTGTCAGCACTGAAAAAAATAAAACTAAACAACAACAAAAACCATTGGCTATTGTGGGCTGAACATTTACCTCAGTATTTTTTGTTCTTGTTTTTCAATCCAGTTCATGTACTTATAGATCACCATCTCTCCCCACTAATATTTCAAGGCCAAGTAAGTAATATGGAAATGATTGTTTTAAGAGCTAATGCTAGGTGAATCCATAATGGATGATTCAAAATGTACAAATCTCTCTTTATATATATCTATCTATCTTTATACTCACTTCATAAGTTTCTATCACTTGTGACTCACAGTTCAGATCTTGTTAATCTAAAAATAATTTGGAGGAATTTTTAAAGAGGACTTTTTTTTATTTAAATCAGACTTTAAAAGTTAATTCCCTATAACAAGAAAATCCATTGGAGTTAATAAAATTAACTACTTTGACAACTTTAGTAGCATACAGACATCTTGAATTAAACTGGACAGATGGTGTTCTCTCTCCTTTTAGTACACTAAGGAGCGGTTTCAGATGTTGGTTTTCCTATCTTGTAAGTAGTTGAAGAGCTGATTCTGCGTATATGTTGGAAATGGCAGTGGCATATATGTAATGATTTATAAGACTAATAGCCGATTAGCGCAGGTCTCTGAGGTAACTACCCCGAAGACCACAGGGATTTAAAGGGCTTTGGGGCTTTTGCCATGTGGCAGTTGCTAACACAGCTTTGTTAAAGGGGAGTAAATATTTTCATGTACAGAAACAAAATGATTATTTTACATTTGTGTGACCCACACTGGATGGAATCATTTGGGATGTACCAAGTAATTCACATTAGAGAATGACACAGGGAAAGATTTGTCCCCGTCCCCGTGACCACCTCCCTGTCTCCGCCCCGTCCCCGCAACCACTGTCTCCACTCTGTCTCCATCCCCGTGACCACTGTCCCCGTGACTACTGTCCCCATAGCATCCATACAAGCCTCAGTATTGCAATATTTAGCTTATTCCTTCGTTTTAAATCAAAGTTCTGGCTGCTGAACTCGAGAAAGAGATGTTCAGCTGGCAGGGCTTTTTTTTTTTATAAATTTTTATCAACAGAACTAATATACTACTTTATCCTAAAGTAAAAAAAAAAAGAAATATAATTTTTTTCTACCTTTGTTGTCTGGTTTCTGCTTTCCTCATCTTCTCATTCAATTCCTTCCATCCACTGTCTGTCTTCTCTCTGCGTCTTCCATTTGCTCTGTTACTGTGCCTCTCCCTTCACCCCCTCCCCCCAATTGATCTGGCACCCATCTTCTTCCTTCTGCTCCCCCCATAGTGTGGCATCTCTGTCTTCTTCCCTTCCAGCATCTTCTCCCCACTCTCTGTTCCCCATTTCCCTTCAGTGTCTTCCCCCCCACTCTCTTCCCCATTTCCCTTTAGTGTCTTTTCCCCACTCTGTCTTCCACATTTCCCTTCAGCATCTGTTCCTCTCCACCCCCTTCAGAATCTGTTCCATTCCTTTCAACCACCACCCTTCCTTCACCATCTATTCCTTTCTACCACCCTTCAGCACCCCTCGCACAGTCCCTCCCTCCCTCTTACCTTCGTGGCATGTTACAATGTAATTTGTGCAAGCCACCGGAGCCTGCGAGCTCGATTCCCGACCCAGCCCCACAAACCATCTCGCTTCTGTGTTCCTATTTTCCCCATTTCTAATATCTCCCCATGTATCTGGCATTGCGCCCCCCCCATGTCCATATACCATCCCCATGTATGTCCCCTTTATGTCTCTGTCCCTATGCCCCCATGCACATAATTTCCCCTCTGTTTCTGTTACCTTCCTGTGTCCAGATTTACCCTATGTTCCTCTTCACACCAATGTGTCTCTTCTCTGCAACCCAATCTAGCTTCTTTCCCTCTTTCTTCCCCCCCACCCTGCTTCCAGCATCTGGCTCATCTACCTGTCCTCCCCTTTCTTTCCTGCTGTGGGTTTCTTTCTCTTCCTCTTCATCCCCTCGGCCCATCATATCTTTCCCTTTTACTCCCTCCTTCCTAGTGTGAGCCGGGAAAACGCGCGATCACGGATAGCGCGATCCAAAAGCCCCCTCCCGCCTATTCGCAGCGTTCCACCATCTCCCTCCACCTCACCTTAGGCTCCGACTTTAATTCTTTTTCTCCCAGCCACACGCTTTTAATAAGCCGTGTCCATGCGGCTGATTGAATTGTTGAATCTTCTCCTCCGATGCAACTGGAAACAGGAAGTTGCATCAGAGGAGAAGATTCAACAACTCAAGCAGCCGTGCGTGGGGCTTATTGAAAGGTGCGGCTGGGAGAAGAAGAATTAAAGTCGGCACCTATGGTGAGGTGGAGGGAGATGGCAGGACATGGGATGTGATGATCGGGTGGGGATGCTGGACTGCGCGATCCATGATTGCTCCACGGGGCAGTGAATGGCCTTGTCCCCATCCTCTCAGCTACCACTATTTTTTCTCTCCCCGTTTCGGCGGATTACCAGCGGCTACCCATGGGTAACAACCACCATGTCATTCTTTAGTTCACATCAAAACTGATAAAAAGATTTTAGTTTGACTGAATTTAACCAAATCTATAGATTTCCTAGAATTCACAGGTATCTATCTATCTAGGTAAATCAAAAGGTAAAGGCAAAATATATTTAACGGCTTTAATAGAAGTAACTATGAGCAACTGAACATATCACTTTTCCACATAGTCCCCATGCAAATAAGTTTTTTGATTGCTCCCAAAGCCAGGTGAGCATCGCTTCCTTTACTTCATCATGCTTTGTCTTTTGCTCTCTGGATCGCAGTGATAATACTGTCCAGAATACTTGGATATTCTTTATACCATCTTAGGAACTGGGTTGCAATCTCCACACACTGCTTCTTGTGCAGTTCAGTAAGCTGTTTGGGAACCCATCGTGCACAGACTTTCCTTTATCCCAAGTTACCATGCATTATGGCAAATGCAGATTGTGGCAGGGAGCGGACCAAGCAAGATGGCAGGCCTCCTATACCATGGCACAGCACCAGGCTGAGCAATACTGGATTGGCCAGATAGAATGGATGTGCAAAAGTAAAACTAAAAAACACCCAAATCAGTTTTAAATGTCCACAAGGTGTTTATTCTGCTGTGTTTAAAGTGTTCCAGGTAAAGCCTTGAGAGCACCACAATCTAGGGTTACCAGATTTTCTCCCCACCCTGTTCTGCCCCGGCCCCTCCCCATTCTGCCCCTAGCCCTGCCCAATCTACTCCCCAGACCTGCCCCGTTCCGCCCCCACACGTACCTCGTTTCTCCTTCCATGAGCTCTAGGCCATGTCTAGAGGGCCTCCGTGCATACATTGGTATTGACACAATGACATCAAGCTCATGTGTGCATGTGTGTGATGTCATCACATCAATACCCATGCATGAGCAGAGGTCTTCAAGATGCAGCCCCGAGTTTGGAGCCTTCCAAAACCTGGACAAACTGCCAACAAATATCTTCCTACTTGGAGCCATGACACCAATAATGCTTTACAACATTCATTCCTACCAGAACACCTGGCCTTGGTCATACATGCAAAATAGAGTATGACTTGGGGACAAATTTGTCCCCGTCTCCACAAGAACTCAATTTCTCCATCCTGTCTCTGCAAGTTTAGTCACTGTCCCTGTCCCTGCCCATTCTTGTAAGCTATGCCTTAACCACACAAGCCTTGAACGTTTATGATTTTAAAGTGTTTGAGGCTTGTGCAGAAGAGGACAGAGCTTGCAGGAATGGGGCAGGGACAGGGACAGGGAAAGGAAAAGAACTCACTGGGATTGGAAAATGAGTTCCTGTAAGGACAGGGAAAAAATTGTCCCCATGTCATTCTCTAGTACAAAACACTAATAGTGCAAAATATAGATAGCAGATGTAAATTCTGAAAACTAACATATTTCAATCACTAAATTGAAAATAAATTCACTTTTCCTACCTTTGTTGTCTGGTGAATGTATTTTTCTACTTACCTTTTCCCAGTCTTTGGTTGCACTTCCTTCTGTCTTTGCTCTAAGCTCTGTTTCAAGAGCCACCTTATCCATTTGCTGTTTTTCTCTCCTTCACTTTCTGCCCTATATCCATCTTTGGAATTAATTTTTTTCAACTTTCTTCAATTTTTCAGTTTCCTCCTCAAATCTATCTATTTTTCTATGTCTTCCCTTCCTATCTATCCATATACACTATCTCTACCCTTTCCCACCGTCCATGTGCTATCTCATCCCTCTTTCTTCTTCCATATTCCTCTCTATCCATAAACAGCATTTCTTCCATTTAATTCCTTCCCACTCCTCCCATCCCTATGCAAAATCTCATTCCTCACTCTCTCCCATTCTCCTTCCCCAACCATCCCATCCCCATCCTTCCCTTCCCATCCCATCCTTGTACACCATGCCCTCCCTATTTCTCCCCTTCCCCTCCATCCATGTGTACCATCTCTTCCCTCTTCTATTATCTGACATCTGCCTTCCCCCTTTCCCCCTCCTATGGTCTGGGATCTTTTTCCTCTTTCACCTCCTTCCTTTCCCTCCTTCTACCTTTTTGGTCTGGCATCTCTCTGTCTTTCCATTCCCTTCCCCTGCCTTAGTCTGAAACCTCTCTCTCCTCTTTTTTTTCACTGGTCTGACATCTCTCTTCTCCCCCCCCTCCCAATCCAGTGGTCTTAATATCTCTATCCTTTCCTTCCTCCCCTGGAGATCTGGCATATTTCCTTTCATCTCCTCCCTATCCCATCTCTTACCCTCCTCGTACTATTTCTCCCCACCCCCATGAGGAATCCAGTGCTTGCTCACCATTCTTCCAGCAGTGCTGCTCTAACTCTGACTGCAGGCAACATGAGTGAAGTAAACACACTGCCTCCGGTGACCTGGAAGCTTTTTCTCTGCTACTGCTTTCCGCCTATTCGGGGGCAGGAAGCAGTAGCAGAGGAAAAGTTTCTGGGTCGCTGAAGGCAGCGTGTTTACTTCACTCATGCTGCCTTTGGCTGAAGAGTTAAAGCAACAGTGCTGCGAGAATGATGAGCAAACACTGGATCTCGTGCCAGGAGGAGGGGGCAGTAGCAGGAGACTTTGGATAGGTGCATGGGTTTTGCAGTGAAGATGGGGGATCAGGGGACTCTGGATAGATGTGCAGGCCTTGCAGTGAAGAAGGGGGTAGGTGGTCAGGGGACTCCAGATAGGCGTGCGGGCCTTGCTTTTACTGCTGTGGGGTTTCCAGATGTCTGGTTTCCCCAGACAAAAAATAGCAACACAGAAAAGTTGCCCGGACTTCCTAGAGAGTCCTCAAAAAAGGACATGTCTGGGGAAACCCAGACATCTGGTAACCCTATCACAGTCCATGCCCATGTGCAATTCACTCACGTCCAACTCAATAATGTAATCACTTAATATCAACCTCAAAATACAGCACAGTTCTTGGCAAAAATCAAATCCTCACATGGCAGCCTCCTCTAGCTGACTTATCATCTGGTTCACCATGTAGGCCGCTTGGACCACAGTCCTTCTGTCCCCCACAGGACTTGGGAGTGGTTAGGGCAGTATGTGGGTGGGATGGGATAACCAAATGTTTTACCAGACATCCTGGATGAAACTTAAACGTTGTGAGTTAGACGATGTAAAAACAGGTATAAGTGCCAAAAAAGTATCCAAAGTGACTAGTTTACCACTGCAGAGACTAAGTAAAAACCCTTACACACTCCCCCAGTGTTCACTGACCCCCCTCACACCCCCACAAAGATGAGAATATAAAAGTATATACCTGTCTCCAGAACATCAGCACCTGGTATAGGAAAGCCTAGTAGAGATGCATAGAGGTGTCTTAAATAGCCTGAGGGTGGGCTAGTGAACCATAGAGAGGAGGACCCAGACCAATTAGACACACTAACCTCCACATTTAAGGTAGAACATATGCGCCTACCAAACCCCCCAAAACCTTATTCTACTGCCATATATGTGCCATCTGCAGCCATAAGGGCTATTAGGGTTATAGATAGGTAGGTATAGTGTTTTTTTTGGGGGGCTCACCATAAACTATAAGGGAGTTCTGATGAGATGTTTATGTAGCACCCTTTTTGTGAAGTTTACAGCAGTGCCCTATAAGATGCCCCACTGCTGTTGCCATGACTGGTTGGCCAGTTCATTACAAGATTGGCTCCTCCCATATCCAAATGGTTTTGTTCTGGACATTTGGGACTTGGTTGACACTTTGGTCGAAAATGTGCTATAAAGATAGAAGTCCTGGTGATCTGGATGAGCAATAGCCTGGATGTTCAGATAGACGATGTTCAGAAAAAAAAATATTTTAGATGTATTTTTCAAAAATGGGCATTTTCCCACTTCCAACTTTGGGCATCTAGCGCCATATGCCAAAATCGGACATAGGCATATGTTTTGATTATGTTCCTCCAGTATATGCCCTTTCTAGTATAGGGATTATGGACTGCAGTTCCAAGGCAGTAGTAGGAATTTGAGCATCAACAGGATTGGCAGCAGTTCAGGCAAATATAAAGAAAGGGGGGATTCTGGATAGAGGAAACAGAGAAAAGAAAATGAATATGAAAAATGAAGGATAAGGAGAAAGTAGAAAATGATTTGGAGTCTAGAGGAAAAGAGGGAGACAGAAAAGAAAGAGGAGAGATGCTAGATGGATGGTGCAACCCAAAAAAGATAGAGAATATGCTATATGGATGAAGGTTCTGTGAGAGATAGGGCAGATAGTGGATATCAAGATTTAAACTGCACCAACCTTACAATTGTTACAGCAGGCCCTGGAACACCAACACCTGGAAAACAGAACAGAGGGATAAAGGGAAAACAGATGCAGTGTTGTACTTCTTATTAACTGAGTTGATTGTTTAGCCTGTAGAATTCAATATTCACTTTGTTAACCCCTGAAGAAGGCATGCTATTGCTGAAACATGGTACCTTGTTGGATTTGGGGAATATATGAGTGAGTTCTGTGAACATATACAAGATGGTGTAATACATTTGTTTAGAAGACATCATATCCTGGGTTGAAGTCATCTTTTTAACCTTACTTTTTTTTTTTCTCTGTGGATATACATAGGGTTTGTTTGTTATTTTTGTCTGTTATTTGCTGGTGATATCCAAGCTGACTGCAAGAAAGGAGAGAAAAGTTGGTTGTATGGCAGGTCAGATACTTTTCTAGCATGATCTTTCTGTTGCCAGCATCTCTTCTGCTGTTCAGTAGAAATCTGAAGAACATCAGGCAGGTCAATCAGCTGATCTGAGCTATGAACCACATGGACAGAGTTGGCATCCGTGGCAAAATGAACAGATATAGATACGCACTGGACCTGCTGCACCATCAGCTGTGTTGTTGTCACCTGGATTTGAACTCTTGTTAAGAGGAGGCAGGGAGCAGGAGGTAATGTCTGTTTGTGGGAGGGGAATGTAAGAACTGATACCTGGATTCTACTGCTCTTCAACCTTCAGTCTCTCTATCATACCTCATGCTCAGCCTTCACCCAATCTTACTAGAAGCCCGGTGCTCGCAGAAAGGGAAATTAATACTCAAAACCACAATTATTTTTCCACAAAAAATGCTGCTTGGGAAGTTAAATGCAAGCTGCCCTATTTAAATTTGCATGATAATGAGGTGCTTTGCATGCATCTGCTTGCTTTGAGTCACATTATGTTCTTACATTGTAGTAAACAAACATGTGTAACTACTCTAAATTGTTTTAAGGTACGCTAATAAATCAAATGCATAGTAACAAAGGACATCTATGTTTAAAAAACTACACACATCAACAACCAGAGAAATATCACAATAAGGAGGTTTTCTTTAAATAATCAAGGATAAAAACCCAAGTAGAACTATTTGTTGATGTATTTTCTTCCTTTAAACTGCCTTGTTGTCTAATATTCCCTTGCTTGAGGAGAGTAATTATATGATCCATATTTGAAAATAGGCTCATTTAAATGAGGTGATCCAAATAGTGTGGGAAGTACAAGTCATTGCATACTTGTACAGTAGACATATTCCGGATGGAGCATGAGTAAAGTTACTATTGTGACCCCTATAATATACTATTCTTAAAAAGCTTTATTTTAAAGCTACTTAGGAAGGTAGCAACCTCCAATGTAGGGTTACCAGATATTACTTTGGTAAAATCCGGACCTCTAGACCTGCCCCCAGGCCTGTCGAGTTCCACCATCCCAACCCCATTATGTCCCATCCCCACCCTAGCCCCATCCAGGCTCCACCCCCAGCTGCCTGCTCTCATCGGGCAGATGACCTCCTGCCTGACGTGATTTTGAAGAAGCATTTGAAAACCCGGACAAAGTGCCAGGTTTTGAAAAGCCGTTCAGACCCCCAGACATATTCTTGAAAAGAAGGACATCTATTCCAATGTCTTCTGAATATTTTCAAATTCTTCTGAAATGAGACTCCCCTTTTCCTAATTTTTGAGATTCAGAAAGATTTGTTCCTTGGTACTTTTGAACAACAATCTAAGGAACTGATCAATAAATTTTGTGACTGGAGATACCCCAGAAATGTAGTAATTTGTACATACAGAACAGCATTATATAATAACAGAGAACTATTATTGCAACTGAAGACAGATGCACCACAGGACATAAGGTATTTTACCTGTGTTATGAGATGTACACCTAGGAGCTACTAGTTATAATATTCAGAAGACATTGGAGATTGCTACTGTCTTCGGAAGCTTTTGAAGGAAAGTTTTTATGAATAGCGCACTAAAGGGATCACAACTTTAAGGAGCTCTTATGTCCTATCATTATAAGAGATTCAAATGTATATCAGAAGGAATAAATGTTGACCATTGGCCTTAAGTTGAAATACCCTACTTCATGTATAATGGAATTTGTGGTGTGCTATCTGAGATGTCCATGCAACAAAATCTACAGTATAGGCCAACCCTCATGAAAATTGAAAGTAAGATTGGCAGAACATAAAAGCAATATAGAATTAAGGAAAATTGAAGCACCATTAGTCAAACATTGCCAGCAGCATAAAACCCACATTTGAAGATCTGAGAGTTGTTATAATTAACTGTGTGCCAATGGGACAAAGAGGAGGGAGACGGCAGGAAACTTGTTAGCTGAAAAGGAGAAACTTTGGATTTTTTGTGCTAAACTCATTAGAACCATTTGGGCTGAATTCAGCAAAGGAAAGGCAACATTTTTACTAGTGCAGTATGATTGATTGAATCCAGCAATTAATTGAGGAAAGCTCCAATAAGGAGAATCTACTCTTCTCTTTTTAGTGATTGGTTGTGGGCCACCCTACCAGGTGATTCAAGTTTTGAAACCTCCATTTATAAATGAAAGAGAGGCTATGGACTGAATGCGAAATGTGAGGAAAATGTTGCTAGAAAATCTTGAAATGTTCTTTTGTTAAGGTTTCTTTATATGATGTTTCCATTGTGGTTTACCAGTATAATCTTAACAGTTTGGTACGACAATAGAGAGCAGCGTGAAGAGCATTCCCCGATGCAGCAGTTTAAGTACTGCAAAATGCTGTGGCTTTGGACTGGTTATTCTGCCTGCAGAAATCTGACGAGAAGCAAAGATATAAGAGATTGCTGGAAGAAAAATGTGTCTTTTTTTCTCCATTATTGAATATTATGAACTCTTCACTGTTGAATATTATGGATAAGAAAAGAAAATGAAATAAGAAAAAAATAAACGGGGTTTTTATTTGTGCTTATTAAGGAAAAGAAAAGGAACATTTCAAAGTGTCTGCACTAGATTAAAAGTTCCTGAAGTAATCTCTGAAACTTTTCTTATCCCAACATTTTTCATTTATGTGAAGAGAGATTAATAAAGAGTGATGGTGATAAGATTATTTTTACAGTGGTTGGTTTATTAATTTTTTCTGTCCCTATTTGATTTTGGAGGTAATAAACTCAAACAATATTTGGAAAAGAATCCTTTGCATGTATATCCTTTGGAAAGTTTAATAATTCCATATTTGAACTCCTCATTAAAGTTATCTATATTTTCAAGTTTATATTGATTTGCAGATGTATAATTAATTCAAGTATTATTTATTGCTTGTATTTCAGATACAGAATGACTAGCATCCATAATTCCAAAAGAGTTCTTAATTTTAATTATTTCTTCTGCTTGATCTTTAACTTTAGATTTTTCAAAATTCTTATTTGTAGTTTCATTTCTTTTACAACCAATAAGGTTGGAATATGTGGGAGTGTGTGGTACACCCTGAGGCTGTGGGTTCAAATCCTTCACTGCTCCTTGTGACCCTGGGCAAGTCACTTAGGGCTCCTTTTACTAAGGTGGGCTAGCAGTTTTAGCGTGCGCTTAGTGCGCACTACAATGCCGCATGCACTAAACGCTATCATCTACATAGGGCTTGCGTTAGTATTTTTGGGTTAGCATGTGGTTAGCGCGCGCTAATCTTTAGCACGCACTAAAAATGCTAGCACACCTTAGTAAAAGAAGCCCTTAATCCCCTCATTGCCCCAGGTACACTACATAGAGTTTGAGCCCACTGGGACAGAGGGAAATATGATAAATTACCTGAATGTAAACCTCTTAGGATATAAGTGGTATATAAATAAAAAAATAAAAAAGAATAAATCTGTAATAGCTAGCCATATATTATCAAGCAATATATCGGGAGGATAGCCTATGAAAATTCAAGACACATTAGACAACTTGAAATCAACTCTCATACTTTCAGTCTGACATTATTATACAACTCCCAGTGAAGCTTGCACTGAAAAATCCCCAATCAATGAACTTTCCAATGTTGTTGCAGCTCTAGATTGTTCTAGGTCAGGGGTGCCCAATAGGTCGATCGCGATCGAACGGTAGCTCGCCAAAGCAAAGTGAGTCGATCACCCAGGACTCACTTTGCCTTGGCGATCTATCGGGCCGATCGGTCTTCCTCTCCCCGACGTCAATTCTGCCATTGGAGAGGAAGTTTGGGCCAGCCAATCGATGCCTGGCTGGAACTGGCTGCCTGGCTGGAACTGCCTGCCTTGCTGGAACTTCCTCTCCGACGGCAGAATTGACGTCGGGGAGAGGAATGCTGGTCAGCCCGAAGCAGGAAGAGCATGGGGCAGCGTCGGCGTCGGCTTTGGGGCCTGTTATTCATTGGTGGCATTTTGGCTCCTGTTCCCTGATGGCAGTGGCAGTGGCTTGGGGAAGAGCAGGGAGAAAGAAAGAAAGAGGGAAGGCAGGGGGAGGGAATGAGGTATGGAGGAGAGGAAGCATACAGGCTGAAAGAAAGATTGGATGCACAGTCAGAAGAAGAAAGTGCAACCAGAGACTCATGAAATCACCAGAAAAGGTAGGAAAAATGATTTTATTTTAAATTTAGTGATCAAAATGTGCCTGAATTTATATCTGCTGTCTATATTTTACAATATGGTCCCCTTTTACTAAACCGCAATAGTGGTTTTTAGCGAAGGGAGCCTATGAGCGTCGAGAGCGGCACTGGGCATTCAGCGCAGCTCCCTGCACTAAAAACTGCTATTGTGGTTTAGTAAAAAGGGAGGGGTGGGTATTCGTCTATTTTTTGTATGGTTGTTACTGAGGTGACAGTGCATAGAGTCATCTGCTTTGACCTCTTTGAAAACCCCCCGGAAAAGGAATGATAATTAACAATTCTATGCGTACAGTGTGCGTTGTGTTTTAAAAAAAATTTTACTGTTGGTAGATCATTTTGACTTGGTCATTTTAAAAGTAGCTCGCGAGTCAAAAAAGTGTGGGCACCCCTGTTCTAGGTCATATTCCAACAGGTGAAAAATCTTTCCTGCTGTGGCATTGGAGTTTCCCAGGGATCCATGCAGGAACCCTGGTCATTGAGACCAAGTTGTTGCAGTGGTAATCTTGAATCTGAGCTCACAGAAACTTCTGCCCAAAAAATCTATTCTACCCTCTCATTTCTGGGCTTGAATGCAGCAAGACCTGCTCTTTGCCACAATGAGCAAAAGAATCTATGGGATCCAACTTAGGAGGAACATAGAGAAGAGAGTTTAGCTTTCTGTCCCCTTTTTGTTTCTCCTCTGTATGAAAAAAATTGGCAAAAATGCCTGCAAAAAAAAAAAGGAAAGTGTTCAGCAGAAAATGTCTGTCTCTTATCTGACATTCTTTTCTCACCTTCCTTTAGTAAAGAAAAAGATATAGCTAGAAATGAAAGTTATTTAGGAAGAATCTGGCACTGTCATGAATGAAGAGGTAGGAGAAAGAACATGGGCCAGTCCATTCTTGTCAATTGAGAATGATTCAAGAAGTAATATTTTGTTTGATAATCAATTTGTCCAACAGGAATCTTTTAAAAGTTGATATAGATGGTTTCAGCAAAAGTCATTCTTTTATTCCTATGGCTCATTTTAATGCCTTCTTATATTTTATAATATATTGAAATTGTGAGGGAATCAAGATGGCGTCGGAGTGAGTCGAGCTATCAAGTGGCTCCTGCTCTGTCGGCATTTTTTTTTTAATTTTTCAATTTTTCCTTATAGAAATTTACCTGCTATGCCCAAGCGCAGGGGTAAGCAAAGGAGTGTGCTTCCTGCCTCCTCTTCCACTTCACTGACTCGGCAAGCGGCAATAACATCCTACGTTGTCCCAGTTGGAGAGGGCGCATCCGCTGACCGAGGAGGGCAGACCTCGGTCCTGGAAGGCGACGTTTCGCTTAGCCCCTTTGGGCCCGGAGTTCCTCTGCGTCCCGGGATGATGTTGGGGACGCCCTCAGACGCACAGGAAGCGCCGGAATTGATGTCTCCGGCGGCGCTGCAGGTCTCACCCCTGACCCCGGATGGAAACCACAGCTTGCTGACTTCCTTACAGTCAGCATTGGAAACCGGAGGACCTGAAAGTCAGCAGGAAGCGGGGAAGGTGGAGATGGATCCTGTGGTGGAGTCCCCCGGAATAGCTACCCCTGCTCCCCTGATTAAACCAGCGGTGATTGACATGGAGGCATTATGGAGCGCTATGGAGACTTTACATAAGGTATGCTCCCAAATTGTACTTTCCACACAAAACACTAATAGTAAATTTAAAACTTTTGAAGAGAAACTCCAGCAACAGTCTCTTAGAATGGACAAATTGGAGAAATCTGTGGCAGATGGGAAGATTACTACTAATTTACAACTTAAGGAGAAAGTTTTACTTGCTAGGAAAATTGAAAATTTGGAAAATGCTAATAGGAACTTGAATTTGAGACTTTTAAACTTTCCTGTTTCCAAGTTTCAATCTCCTAGGGATCTATTTCATTCCTTTTTGAACACTGTTTTGAAATTTCCTGAAAATAACATGCCACCATTACAAAAGATATATTACTTAAATTTACCAAAGGAGGATAAAGACAAAGGGAACGCCATACCGGGAGAATTGGATCTCACTGGTATGCTGGAGACATCGCAAGAAGATTTATTGACTAGAGCTATTTTATTGGTAACTTTTGTCTTTCTTCAAGATAAAGAAGTCTATTCTATAGGACTGAAAAGGTGGAATTTCATGGATTCAAAATTTCTATATTTCCTGATGTATCTAAGTGGACACAAGCCAGACGTAAGAAGTTCTTGGCTTGTCGTCAGTCTGTTTTGAGTTTAGGGGCAACTTTTCAATTATGTTTCCCCTGTAAATGTTGCATCACTTATCAGAGTAATAGATATATTTTTTATGAACCCGATCAACTGCAGTTTTTTCTTGAAGGTAAAGTAACCATAAGAATTCCAGATACCTCCACACTCTGTTATTTGTATTGTATTAATTTAGTTTATTTCTTGAAACCAACTACCCTTGGAAGTGATTGATTCCTTCTCCTCTCAGATTGTGGACTTTACTCATAGTTACTATGTGGCATTATTTTATAATTAATATTTGTTTTTCTTATTGGATTGTTATATTTCCTTCAAGTACTGATTGACATGTTAATTTGTAAAAGTATAAATAAATTAAAAAAAAAGAAAAAGAAATTGTTCTGATAGCAAATTAACATTTTATCTCTTCCATATATCATAACCTTTAACAATATCACGATATTTAACAGAGATAAGAAAAAGTCTTAGAAATTTAGGGTAGCATCACCATAATGTTTTTTAGCTCCTTTCTTTACAATTACAGGCTTCATGTATACTATTAGGATCATGCATCTTTAAAAAAAATAATAATATCCAAAAATTATGTATTCATAAAAACACTTTCTTACAAAACAGCAGAAGCGGTTTTTAGCACAGCTGAATGCTGAATGCTCTGTACTGATCCCACTGTAGGTGCTCATAGAGTACCTATGAGCATTGGTAGCAGCGCAGAGCATTCAGTGCGCCAGCCTTCATTAAAATCTGCTTCTGTGGTTTTGTAAAAAGGGGGTTAGTGTGCCTTAACTATGGTTCAGAAAAAAATCAAAAATTTCTAGACTTTCTTTATATGAAATTAAAAAAGCAACTGCATATCTTTAATTTCCCACAGCATAGCAATTAAACTATTATTCTCAAATGCATTTGTCAGACTGGACTACATTTCAGAATTATGGTTTAATGGTTACGCTGCAGGAATTTAAAGATTAGCAGATTTTTTTTCTTATAATGGCAGTCTGGAAATTTTTTTTAATTTTATTCTGATGTCTGACAAAATAATGTACTTTATTGATTCTAGGACTCAACATGATCGTGTTTCGGCCATCTGGCCTGCCCCAGGAGTCTTGGCTGTTTCCAGCAATCAGTATGTGGACAAATCTATCACCAATAAGAATGTCAATGAGCTCCCTTAAATAAAACACTTATTGATGAAGTCCTCTGGCTGGACTTCATCAATAAGTGTTTTATTTAAGGGAGTTCATTGATATTCTTATTGGCAAAAGATTTGGCCACATACTAATTGTTGGAAACAATCAAGACTCCTGAGGCAGGCAAGGTGTCCAAAATACTATTGTGTTGAGTCCTAGAATCAATAAAGTATATTATTTTGTTGGACATATCCACTGCTTTTCTGTGTAACTTCATCTCATGGGGTGACTCTCCTGTTATCTATTGCAGATTTTTTCCTGAGCCATATTTAGGGCACATTAAGATAAGAAAGTATTTTTATATTACATAAGGAGGGGGTGGTAAAAGAAGGGAGAGAAAGGGAAAGGGGAGAAGGGGGGCAGGAGGAAGGAAAGGTAGGGAAGGAGAGGAGAGGAGGAGAAGAGGAGGAGAGGAAAAGGGAAGAGAAGAGAAGAGAATGGAGGGTAAGAAAGGAATAATACAGGAGAAGGGAAAGAGACAAAAAGAGGGAAGAGGGAATAGAAAATAGGGGATAAAGGGAAATACAAGGAAAAATAGAAGGAGAAGAAAAGAAAAAGGAAAGGAAAGAAAGGGGAGGAGAGGGGGAAAACATGGTAAAATAAAGAGGATGGAGGAAATGAAAGAAAAGGGGAAGAAGGGGAGAAAGGAGACAGGAGAAAGAAAAAGAGAAAAAAGAAGAAAAGTAAAAAGGAGGAAAGAAAAGGGAAGAGGAAGGCCAAAATTCACAAAAAAATGAAAATATTCAATGCCCTTATTCAGATCAAAGGATTGAATAGTATTCAAATAAAAAAATGAAGCACTGTAGCAGGAGGGAATAGGCATCCTTCCTGCCAATTCTTTCTAAAGTAGGGAAAGGGGGTCCTTCAAGGAGAGGGTGTTGGTTAGTTCGGTTGGGGGGATTCACAGTGAAAGAAGGCAGTGGGCATCCCTCATCAAATTTTATTTAAGTCTGCAAAAGAGGGTTCTGAGGGGGGGGGGATTGGCTTAATATGTGTGTATGTGGAGGGAAGGGGAGTTTGCAGAGGCAGGAGGGAGTGGGCATCCTTCCTGCCTCTACTTTTCTTCTGGGGCTTATTGGGGGACCACCCTCTGGACCAATTCTGTCCTGTTTATATATTTTTGAAGGTATGTTATCCTGAATTGTACATAGCAGTTCTTTGGCTGGTTTAATTTAATCATTTAAGGGATGAATATTGGCACTTATCGGGTTAGGTTCTGACCAATCACACATACCTGGATATTTAAGGCTGGTCACCTTGACATAACCCATCAATGAATACTTGGGCATAATTTAGGCAGTTGCATTCAGCATGTCTTAAAAATGGTCAGCATTAAAAAAAAAAACTCCATAACTTTTTAAGCTCCTAAATTAAGCTGAATTTTCAGATGAAAATATATATTTAAAATGATCTGAAATTAGGATACAAATTTAGAAGCATAACTTAAGAGCATACATTTAGGTGTTCATCTTTTTTTATAAATTGGGTTTTATATTAAGGGCTTTGAAGAATTAAGTTGCATTTCTTTTTATTTGGGGAACACTATGGGGCTCATAATCAAAAATGTCCAAGCGCCGATAATAAAACTGGGTTTTGGACGTATTTAAAAATGACCTAGGCCTTCATAGTGCCGCTCAACATCCAAAGCTAAACGGGACGTTTTGGGAGGCGTGTCGAGGCCGGGAGCTGGGCGGCATGTGGGCTGGCTTAGACTTAGTCATACAGCATGTATAACCGAAAGTTTAATAACAGAGCCTAGACGGAACTTGGGCGTTGTGACTTAGACCATGTAAAACATGGTCTAAGTCACAAACACCCACCTAAACTCACCAGATAAGCACTGCAAACACATAACACAGACCCCCACACACTACCCCAGTGATCACCAACCACCCCCCATAAAAATTTTATTCACAACTTTAAATTTCAGCCTCCAGACCATCATCACCTGGCTGCCTGGCATAGGAAAGTCTAGTCGTCCAGCCCAGAGGCAGCTTAAGTCGTCTTGGGGGTGGGTTAGGGACCCATAGAGAGGAGGACCCATGCCCATAAGCCCCTGTAATCACTGCATTGATACTGAAACATGTGCACTGCCCTATACACCCCAAAACCCCTTTTTTACTGGCATATAAGTGTCTCCTGCAGCCATACGGGCTATTGGGGTAGTCGATAAGTGGGCTAGGGATTCTGGAGGTGGTTTGGGGGGCTCACCGTCACCTATAAGGGAGTTGTAGTGAGGAGAAGCCATGGCACCCTTTTTGTGAAGTTCACAGCAGTGTCCTGTAAGGTACCCCACTATTTAGGTGTCATGTCTGGGTGTGCAGTCCATCACTTTGCAGACCCCTCCCACATCCAACAGGGCTTGTTCTAGGCGTTTTGGACTTGGACGGAATGTTGGATGGAAATGTGGTATAAAGATAGACGATTTAGTGGCTTGGACGATCAGATCGGCAGGACGTATAATTTGACGATTTTCGAAAGTAAAAAAAAGTTGGACATATCTTTTGAAAATGTTTATTAGGCTCTTTTTAACTTTGGACGAGTTGCGATATGGATGTAAACGGACTTAGACGTCCCTTTCAATTATGCCCCTCCACGTAGTTTTAAACCAACCATCAATGACTTTTTCCTATAGAATCTCATTGCAAAAGGCTAGTGCGCCACTTTGTGCTAGAAAAAGTTAACAGAGAAAGTGATAAATGTATTCTTTAAACTCAAACTAGAACATATGTTCTCGTATGCTGCAGATCTATTTCCTTCTATTAAACTATTTATATAGTAGTACAAATTTATTATTAAAAAAGATCTGTGAGTGTGATGCTTGCTAGGATGTCCTCATTTATACTATTAACACAGCCATTTCCACCTTTGCCTCCTCTTCAAAGATATTTTGATTTGCCTCCTATTTTTACATAAATAACACTCCCAACATGAGCAATGCCAAAACAGCACTAATGCTAATACAATCAGAATATAACCTCACCTCCCCAGTTGGCTTCATCAGGACTAAATGGTGACATCCTACTTCTGATTCACATTCCAGCCTAACTTGCAGTGTTGCAATGTGGTCAAATATTTTTGAAAAAAGCTCAATGTCTAGCTCAAGGTGAGTTACATTCAGGCTTACAGTCTAAGGCACAGGTGTCAAAGTCGGTCCTCGAGGGCCGGAATCCAGTCGGGTTTTCAGGATTTCCCCAATGAATATGCAGGAGATCTATGTGCATGCACTGCTTTCAATGCATATTCATTGGGGAAATCCTGAAAACCCGACTGGATTACGGCCCTCGAGGAGGGACTTTGACACCCCTGGTCTAAGGGGTCCTTTTATTAAGGCGTGTTAACCGATTTAGTGCATGCTAAAGATTAACATGCACTAAATGCTAAGGCATCCATTATGGGGTCCTTTTACTAAGGCACGCTAACCAGTTTAGTGCACGCTAACTGATTTAGCGTGCAATTTAGCACACGCTAAATGCTAAGATGCTCATAGAATATAATGGGCGCCTTAGCATTTAGCATGCTAAATCAATTAGCGCACCTTAATAAAAGGACCCCCTAAGTTTGTATGAAAACAAATGGAGGGTTACCGTATAGGCTTGACTATAAGTTGAACAATTTAGGGTGAAAAAAGCCCTAAAAACTCCAGGGTTGACCTATGCATGGGACCTACTGCTGATTCTGTTTCCTCTCCTCCCCCTAACACCCCACAGCAGAGATCCTCTCTCCCTCCCTCCCCTCTTTCCACAGTCAAACCTTCTGCCTGTACCTTATTAGCTTTGGCCATAAGCAGTCAGCGATCCTCCGAGGCTGCTTACGGCCTGTCCCAGAGCTATCTCTGTGGTTTCCGGCAGCCGGTCCCACGGCCATCTCTATAAGTGAATGAGTTAAAATTGAATCCCCAAAAAAGATAACACAAATAAAGCATTTGGGTATTGAACTCTGGAATGCAGTGGGAGTTTTATGACATTTCTTCTGGTATTACTTTATCATATTCACAGCTCAAATTTTAATTACTACAGAAACTCAAAATCCCTATAAATTGCAGAACTCAGCAATCAGTTGGGCTAACTCCAAACAGTAATCTGTATTCACAGATAAAAAAAAGATTACCTGTTTTTCCACCCCAAAAGCTAGGTTTCTTGGAAGTTGGGAGAAGCTGAGCATTCTCTCTTCTTAACACCCAGCTGGCTTATCACTTTCAAAAAACAACTCTATAAAGGACAATGCCCAGCCTTTATCTTTCTCAAGCAGCCTCCAGATCATCACTTTTAAACAAAGATTACATATACCTGGCAAATAGTGCCAAGAGGGCCTCCAATTCTGTCATCTTTCTAGAGCTCTGAACCAGAGGCCCAATAACATATGCAAAGCCTGGACTCTGCCAGCATCATTAAGAAAAGTTATTTTCTTGACGTGTTTTCTTGCTGAAAATTCATGAGATCCTCATGAAAGATCCGTCCACCCTGGCATACTGATGTGGCATTGCTATAAGGTCTGAAATCAATTGAATTGGTATGAAAAATGTAGCAATTGCTGAGTTAGAATTACTTGATTCAAAGTCAGAATCAGAATGCACCATCATTTTTTTTCTGAGCTTATTTCATGTTGAAAACAATGCATAATGCATTATTGAAATTCTTAGCCAAAAAAGCAGGGCAACAAGCAAAACAATCATCACTGGGATATATGCCAGGACTCTAAAAGTATCCATAAATATTTTTAATAACAATAAGTTGTAATAGCACCTAATGGATGCAGAACTTCAAATCTTGACTTTTTTTAATATAAAGAAAAATAGGTCAATATTAAGCTGTCATGGTCTGCAGTTTTTTGTTTGTTTGTTTGTTTTTTAATGCAGGCTATGGCTGTCAAAAAAAATCTGGATATTGGGCTTCACTTGTAGGATAGTGGCTGGCACTTATCATCTGATAAGGGAGTATGTGCCAGAATCAGGGGCAGTGGGCATCTTTTTACTTGGAAGGGTCAAACAAATGAAGATTATCCCTGTCTCCATCCCTTCCCCCACCCCCTTGTACTGATGCTGTGTGGGGCAAAAAAAATTGGTAGAAGCTTGGTTCCTGTGGCCTAAACATTCTACTGCTGAATTTTATGTAGATTTTGACAATTCTCAGTCTCTTCATAAAGGCAAATAATAAATCCCTATAAATAAATAGATAATCTAGAACAACTATCCAGCTATCTAGATTAGTTTTAGAACTGCCCTGTTCAGCCCATACTCCTCCCTAGCAATAGCCGTATAAGGCCAGATTCAACAAATGGTGCTCAGTTTAGGCAACAGGAAATATATGCAAACTTAATCACCTCACTCGTTGTTCCAATTTCCAGATCATTTATAAATAAGTTAAATAGCACCAGTCCCAGCACAAATCCCTGGGCACTCCACTGTTTACTCTCCTCCATTGAGAAAAATGACCATCTAACCCTACCCTCTGTTTTCTATCCGATAACCAATTCCTAATCCACAACTGAATTTTGCCTCCTATCCCATGACTCTTTAATTTTCTCAGGAGCGTCTCATGGGAACTTTGTCAAAAGCTTTCTGAAAATCTAGATACACTATATCCACTAGCTTACCTTTATCCACATGTGAAGTGAAGTCAAGCAAATTGGTGAGGCAAGATCTCCTTCGGCTGAACCCATGCATGCTGACTCTGTCTCATTAAATCATGTTTGTCTACATGTTCCACAATTTTATTTTTTATAATTGTTTCTACCATTTTACCCAGTACTGAAGTCAGGCTTACCGGTCTGTAATTTGCTGGATCTCCCCTGGAACCCTTTTTTAAAAATCAGCGTAACATTGGCCAGCCTCAGTGCTCCCCTCTGTCTTTACTTCCAGGTCCCTCAATTAGGAAGTGACATCAGAGGGAGAGCCGATGACAGTGTGGGCAGCAAGAAAGAGATGCTGCTCACACCAGGGAAGCTAAACAGGTATGGGAGAAGGGAAGGAACGTGCGCTTGGTGGGGGTTTGGAAAGGAGCAGAGGATGCCACTGCCCCGGGTGCCTCCCTTCCTCATTTTGCCAGTGTTGATTGGATTAAGGTCTGGGGAATTTGTAGGCCAGGGAAGTAGCTGGAAGTCATGGTTGTGTTCAGTGAACCACTCGCAAACAATTCTAGCGATATGACATGTCACATTGTCCTGTTAAAAGATCCCATTGGCCATAGGGAAGACCATCAACACGTATGGGTGTATTTGATTGGCAAGGGTACTTGAAGGCAAGTCACAAGCTCAGCCTAGTCCCATCCATACCTTGCCTCTAACATGCCCCTTTGAGATTTAGACAAACTGCAGATGAATAGCATAGAAATCCATCTAGAAAATAGGTTTTGAAAATAGCAGTTTGGATGGTTTGGTGAGAAAAACGTCCATCTGCCATTTTATGCCACTTTTTGGATATTTTTCTCTTTTGAAAATAAGTCCCATAGAATACTATAGCCAGACAGTGGAAAGAAAGTGGAATCCTTTTCCTTAATAAACCATGTTTCTACTGAAAAAAGTTAAATCATGCATCAGTAGTGTGGCACTCATTAACAAGCAGTTGCTCGTATACACAGTACAGCAAACTGGAATATTCAGCTCTACTGAATATATATTTTAATTACACAAGAATTAAGCATTGATCTCTCTGGGTAGTTTTTCACTGAAAAGATAATCCTCATTAGAATAATTAACCTTCCCTACACATGCTGAAATAGAATTACTCATAAAGCTATTTATTTCTTTTACTAAAACCTATCTACATGTATTAAATTAACATATGACTTTTTTACACGCTCATTTTCACCACTTTCATCTCTTAGAATAAGAACTCGAACAGATATGGAGGATATTTTGAAGCCATTAGCTTTATACCAAGTAAATAAAAGCATTCTTTCATATTAAAAGAAAAATAGAGATTCAATATTTTGTACACTTCATGTAAAATTTGAAAATGAATAAAAAATTATAAAAAAAAAAAAAAGAAAAATAGAGAGAAGGAACAATACTTTTAAAGTACCAAACTCATACTGATGGTCTATTCTCAATTGCAACAAGGAGGCAAAATAAGGGATATACAAAGGAACTCACCTTTTAAGCAAATTGAATGCCAGGCACTGGCCCATGTATAGGTGAAAATAAATGCATTTTGATCAATATGTCATATGTTTACTTAAGAAAAAAATGTGTAATTTTCATGTATTCACTTTATTTAATAGACATTTTCTCTGATGAGTGTCTTAAAAAAATGCCCTGACAGATTCTCCTGATTCAGGTAGACATGACTGTTGTACAAGGTTTTGAAAAGCTGTCCAGATGCCCAGACATGCCCTCTAAAAAGAGGACATGTCTGGTAAGCCTACCCAGGGTAGCTAAGAACGGTTTAAATGAATTTACTCAGGTACTCTAGTATTTTATACTCTGTCTCTCCCGGTTGACTCACAATCTGCCTTACTGTATATACCATGCATTGTCAACTTTGTTTTGCCATCTTTGTCAGACAATGTTTACCATGCTACCTTTTACCATACTATGTCTGAAAATATGGCACAATGGTTAAAGCTGCGGCTTCAACACCTTGAGGTTGTAGGCTCAAAGCCATGCTATTCCTTATGCCCCAGGACAGGATGTCTGATCTCCCTATTGCACCAGGGAGGGGCCTAAGGCCTGCATTGTTGATGGCAGCTGGTAGAGGAGCAGAAGGGACTGACTGAGCACCCCTCCTGCTTCCGACTTAAACATATGGGGGGCGGTAGGGGGGGCAATGGAAGGAGGGAGTGGGTTTTCCTCCTACCAGGTTCGGCATGGGGGCATCAGGAGGAGCATCTGGTGGCAGGAGGGAGTGGGCATTCCTTCTGCCATAATTAGGTTTGGTGCAGGGGGGCTTTTGGGGGAGCGTCTGGTGGCAGGAGAAAGTGGGCATCCCTCTTGCCATATTCGCGTGGGGGGAGCGTTGGGGGGAGCATCTGGTGGCAGGAGGTAATGGGCATCCTTCCTGACATTTTTTTTGGTTCGGGAAGGAGGGAGGGGCGCTTTGTCGAGGGGGGAAGCGCTTTGTCGTGAGGTCTTTTTTTCCCTTTTTTTATTGGGCAGATATTTTACGTGTGCAATACATGGAAAATATCTGTGCCATTAAAAAAAAAACCCTGGAAGAAGCCCTGACATCAGTGACAAGAGGTTGCTTCTCCTGAGTGATTGAGTTGGTGGTATTGCATGAAAATGATTTGCATATCCATGCAAACCATTTGCAAGCAAACTTAATAGTGAATCAATCACTGTTGGAAAATTGGCCAAAGAATCGGCCAACAGCGATTGAGTCACTATTGTTAGTGAATCTAGCCCTTACTCCTCCACTGCCTCAGGCACATTAGATAGACTGTGAGCCCACTGGGACAAATAGAGAATGTGTTTGAATACCTGATTTGTAACCCATTCTGAACCCCTTTGAGAGAACAGGCTAAAAAATTGAATAAATACATTTCCTTTAGTGACAATTTTCCCTCTTAGAACAGCTTAAATTCTTTGCATAATTTCATGCTTTCACAACCTATGTACTTTTAGATAGATTAGTAGGAGGAGACGCTTTTCCTTCCTTTTCCATATCTCCTTATATCTCACCATTTTGGTTGAGATTATCCTCCCTCTTCATTCCCCATTCATGCAGCGATAAAGATATTCAGTTGCTAGTATACAGTATTCAGAACACAATAAAGGACAGCTTTTCAAAGTATTTATGCCATCTATTTCTATAATCAAGTACTGTGTGTGAATATATTTATAAAATTGAAAAAATGTTTTACTAAGCACAATGAAATTGAAAAAAACCTGCACTTACAATATTTTGTTGTTATTGTAGGTTTTTCTTTGCTCGTGAGTGAATTTAGTAAGTCCCAAAGAGTCACTAAATGGATCCCTTTGAAACATGAACCACAGAAATGCATAAAATGATGCTTATATTTTCTTTCAATGCTACTGAGATATTACTTTTTTATTTCTGGGAATCAGTATTGACTTAAGTAGTACAGCTAATATGAGAAATGATTATTCCGATGGTAAAATATTCACATTTAAAATTTCCACTTGCTGAACAGTGTTTTAAAGAGACAAGGACCCTCATCTTGGATAATGTCAAATTCATATTGTATGTCCACTGACTGCAAGAGTAACTCATTTTGCATATTTCAAAACATTCTTTACAATTCTGTTTTTCATTTATCTTGTTCATAGGCAGTAACAGTGCCTTAGACTGTGAAAATTTATTGGTATATATGCTGTTTCTATTTTTAGAGGCAATATGTATTCATTATAATGATTTTGATTAGTTAGTACTCTTTAAAATTTAGGGCTAGATTTATTGATATTAGCAGCCACTAATACCATTAATGCACATGAGTAGTAGTACCATATATACTTGAATAAAAACTGAGTTTTGGGGCAAAAAAAAAGGCCTCAAAGTGGGGGTCTTGGTTTATATTTAGGTCAGCACTCACTCATCCCCCTCCTAAACCTGTTGTAGGCCTGCTGTAAGACCTAGTGGCCCAGGGGTGGGTCAGGACAGGAGGGATCCCTCCCATCTCCTGCCCCAGCCAACTTTAACAATTTTTAATCTCCCTCCCACCCCCATCCCCCCTGACATACCTTTTAAATCCCTTGTGGTCCAGTAGTGGGCTGGGACAGGAGGGATCCCTCCTGCCTCCTGTCCCAGCTGACTCTAAGAACTTTTACCTCCCTCCCGCTCCCCCTTTTAAAATACATGGTGGTTCAGCAGTGAACCACAACAGGAGCGACCTTCCTTTGCTCCTGCCCATGCAGAACCACTAGCTGATTGACTGCCACAATTTGAATTAGGCTTCCATGGTTCTCAGCCTGCTGCTCTGTCAGGCTAGTTCTCTTCTCTGCATTCAGCTACAACTATAAAAGTTGTGACCTACAGTAAATCCAAATCCCTTGATTGATTGCTAAGGCACAATTACTAACTATTCTTAAATAGTTTAGTATAAGTCCTATTCTTGGAAGGGAGAACCTTTAGTACAGATACTCTATTGCTTTCATTTTTAAATGAGCTATACCAAAGTTTTTTAAACTAAACTAAACTAAACTAGCAAGCATCTGCTTTTGATTCTAACATTCACTTAATTTTATTGATATACCTGACTGAAAGGCCTTTTTACTAAGTTGCATTAATCAGTGGCTGTCAGTATTTATAGCATGTTGGTTACCAGACGCTGAGGCCACTTTATAGCATGGCTCTAACATGACTGCAACTTGGCTTTCCCTATTATGGGCCATGTGATAATTTTGGAATTGGTGTATAGTCATTAGCGCATGAGCCCTTACCATCACATATTTTGTGTTTTTAGTTCTTGAATTGCACTTGTTGAGCCTCCAATTAACACATGGCTCCTGAGTGTAACCCACCAGCACCACTTTTAAGCAATGGTAAGCATGCATTAGTGCTTATCATTGCTTAGTAAAAGGGCTCTCAAGTTTGGTGTTGGCTCATAATTTCTAGAACTTGTTTAATCGAACTTGCCAAAATGGATACAACCTGCCCAATATTCAGGACTATTTAGGTTTCAAAAGGTTCAAAGATGCCTCATGTTGATAGAACACAGCAAAAATGAGTATCAGAATATAACTTTCATGAACACACACATAAAAAATCAATTCATTTCCTGCAATCTGATCAGTCAGAATTATAATTTCAATAGTCCTTGGTCTTAGGTTTGGCCAAGCTTGCTTAGTTATCTTCACTGAGGCAGTTGGATGGAATTCTGACCCATGTATCTCAATAATGCAGAAATCAGTGAAATGATAAATCAAAATAATGCTGATACCAAAATAGTTCTTTTCACAAACAAATGATATCCTGTATTCCTGAATCTCTTAATATCAGGGTAGTGCTGGAGCTGAGCTGGAATAAGGTTGATAAGAGACTGTGCCAGTCTTTGCTAGCAATTAGCACTTACACTAGGCAAACAGCAATCTGAGCAAAATGGTTCAGCCACAGTTCTTTCCTTGGACTAAATAAACACTTCATTCACCCAGCACCAAACTTAGGCAGCACTTCTACACATACAGTTCTTGGAAATGAACACAAAGAACTCAAAATACGCTTTTAGTAATGTTAGGGGTTAATTCAGTAGAAAGACTGCACAACTTAATCTCCCCTGTATCTGTGGCAACCACCTAGAGCTGCCTCAACTGGATGAAGCACAATGATTGAAGCAAATGGAAAACAGGACTGTTTCAAACAAACACTGTCTCATGTTATACACATTTCAAAAAACAAAACATTTCCCCAAAATGCTTTGGTTCAAGAACACATGAAGAAAACTCAGCTTTTCATAATCCCAGGTAAGTGAGAGTGTAACTTGTCATACAAAAATCACAATTCTTTTTTCAGCCAAACCAAGCACCATTAAAGAGAGTAACAAACAGAAACTCACACTGGTTTAGTTGATTTGCATTTCCTCTGGGACATCACAAACTTCAGGCAAACATTCCTGGATTTTCATAGCCTCTGGTAGCATAATAATAATAATAATAATAATAACAACAGTTTACATACCGCAATACCGTTAAGTTCTATGCGGCTTACAAAAGATTATTGGGGTACAAGTTGAGTTGACGTACAAGTTGAATTAACTTAAGGGATGTGGGGAACAATTGGGAGAAAGGGCAAGAGAGGGGAAAGAGGGAAGTGGGTCAGCTGTCTAGGTCTTTCGGGAATAGGTGGGTTTTGAGGCGTTTCCTGAATATCTCATAAGTGGTGGGCAATAGGAGTTGTTCTAGGTCTTTACCCCATAGAGCAGCCTGATCTGAGAGAAGATGCTCATGGTGTTTTTTTAGTTTCATCCTCTAACCGGGGGAGAAACGAAGTGCGAGTGGGAGCTTTTCTTGTGTTTGTTGGCTGAGAAGGAGAATAGGTCAGTGATGTATTTAGGGGTTAGACCGTAGAAAACTTTAAAACAGAGGCAGGAGAACTTAAACTTTACACGAGCTTCCATCGGCAACCAGTGTAGCTGTTTGAAGTATGGCGTCACGTGATCGAATTTCTGCTGGGTTAGGAGGAAATTTACCTTTTTCATTACCCAATCTGAGCTGTCTGAGTTGTAAGCTCCTGGAGCAAGCTTCTGCTGCCTTCCAGCCTCTGCTACACCACTGTCTGCAGTTCCCTCTGCACTTCCCTGCTCAGGATATGTAATCCTATCTTTATACAGCTGTAAACCCTGCCCCCTAAGCCAGGGCAGGAGAAAAGGAAAAGGCTCTTTAAAATACTGAGCAGGCTTCAAACCCCTGCTTCCACTCTATCTCTGCCTTAAAGTCACAGGCTCACAATTGGGTACTAAACCCTTTGCTGAGTTTGGACTTGCCCCAACCAGGTCAAAGCTTCTTTGCCCCACATTCTGCTGCCATTTTTCAGCATGATCTTTCTTGCTATTCAAGGGAATGTCAGCTCGTCATGGGATCCAGGCATTAACCTGGTCTGCCTTCCTATAACGGGGCTTGGTGAAAATCCTGTCTTTACTTGGGACAAACCCTGAGCTGGCTATGGGTTTGTCACAATATTCATTGTGGATATCCTGAAAACCTGACCTGCCTGTGGCTCTCAAGGACTGGAATTGCCTATCCCTGCTGTAGAGTATACAGTACATATTCAGTTTTTCCAGGCTATTCTCGTACATATTTTGGCTTACCCCTCCCTCTTACCATTTCTGTCACCTTACTCTGGACCACTTCAAGTCTTTTTATATCCTTAGTCATATAGGGCTTCCAAAACTGAACACAATTTAGAGAGGCCTCACCAATGACTTATACAAGGGCATCAATACCTCTTTTCTTCTGCTGGTTATGCCTCTCTCTATACAGCCTAGCACCTGTTCCCTTTTTTTTTCATCCTTTATCCAGCACTCTCTTATTCTAGAGGTCCTTTATTTATGCAACCTTCAAGCTATTGAATTGGGGCATATTTAGGTACAGAAGCTATTTTTATGCCCATGGAGGGCTCAAAATCCAAGTTTCTACGCAAGATCACAAGGAGCCACAAAGAGATTTGATGCAGAGTCCTTTGGTTCCAAGTCTTCTGTTCTAACCATTAGGTTATTCCACCATTCCAAAGGAAAGGCTTGCTTCTGTGGATTTATTCCACAGAGGCATTTAAATAACTCTATCATATCTCCCATCTCCCATCTTTCTTCCAAAGTATACATATTGAGATCTTTAAGTCTGTCCCCCATATGTTCCATGACAAAGACCACTGACCATTTTAGCATCTACTATCTGAACTTACTCCATCCTGTTTATATATTTTTACATATGCACATCCCTAGAACATGGAATAAAGGGAAATAAAGGAAATGATCTTAGCTTTCATTTTGAAAAGACATGGACTGTTCTTCAAAGAAATGTGCTGTATTCCAACTCATTTGCACATGCAAAATAATAAATAGAATAGAATAGAATGATTCTTTTTGGAACAGGGACCCTGAGAACTAAGTATGACTCATGAAAGTCAGTGTGGTGATTTACTATCATTAAAGGATATGATGCAAACATTCTTTCTTTCCAGCTCTCTCCCTCCCCAATTTGAAAGGAGCCTTAGGATCCCTCTTGATTGTAGAGACATGATAGGGGCTACTAGAAAAGGGGAAAAAATGGGAATGTTGAAAATCACTTTAAGGATAGTTTCTACATCTAAAGTTACTACAAATGAAAAACTGCAGGAAAAAAACTGATTACATAATAGTAATAATGAGCACGCCATGGCAATCTATCTATACAAATATTGCAGTCAATAAGGAAAAAGATTCTGTCAAAGAAAATAAGGAAAAAGCTCTTTTAGATTCTCCCACTGCAGGTGTTGATGAAAACAGTGATTGGGTTGCTCAGCAACCTCTTTCAGCATCTGAAGCTTACAATCAAGAAGAAACTGTCTCACCTGACAACAGTAATAAGAGAACAAAAAATATGCAGCATACAAGATTAAAAATAAGGGGAATTGAAAAGTCACATAAATTATCAAATTGAGTGTTATGAATCGAGGGGCATTCTCAAAAGGATGTCCAAGTCAGAATAGGGGTGTCTATACTATATCCAAACATCTCAAAAGGATGTCCATCTCACATACATTTTCAAAAAGGAAATACATTGAAGATTTCCTGTTTGAAAATATTTGAAAATACATGAGATGACATCCATGTGCTGAAGATGTCCTGCATAGGCAGCCATTTTAGATATTGGAGCATCCAAAGTATGAATGGAGTAAAGAGTGAAACAAGGGACAAGGATATCTGTATGGTTTCATTCTTAAAAAATGGCCATGCAGACCTCTATGCAGAGCAGAGGGGCAGTCTAGTGGTCAGTGCAGTGGATTGTAAATCAAGGGAATCAGCTTCAAATTCCATTTTAACTATTTTATTTTGTAATTGTGAGCCCTCTAGGAACAGAAAAAAAAATCTACTGTACCTGAATGTACACCACTTCAATAGCTTTTAGTCTTGCAGGTGGCTTATATATTTAGGTAAAGAAGAACACCAGATTCATCTGGTGTGATATAACATTAGGTGAGGTGAGGTCACCTGCTGGTAATATCTATTGGATGTTGGGGTGGGTAAAAGGGGAGAGCAGATGGTGGGAGGGGAACATATTAGGTGAGGTCAAGGGTTTGTAGAATAAGGACTGACAAGTGTAGATGAGGAGTTAAGAAAGGGTTAATACGCAAAGTTGGTGAGAAAGAAAAGGAATTAGGGGAGATTTTGAGGAGATGGGGAGTAGAGCAGTCGCAGGATTGGTTGGATGTTTGCAGCTGGTTGGAGAGAGTTCTGTGAGGAAAGGGAAAAGTAGAGTAGTGTCTTCAGGGGAAAAAAATCCCTCTCTACCTTCTGTGTGTCAGGTTTTTGTTGTTTTTTTTTGGGGGGGGGGTTACAGGTTTTATGTGGATTTGGGTGGATTCAGTTGAGCTGTTGAGGTTGATGGAGGCGGTCGCAGTTTTGGGTGGGGTGGAAAATGGGGTATTAGCCAAGAGATAAGCAGTTAAATAAATAAATGTAACACTCATAGGTGACATCTCTGCGAGGGGAAGCATGACCTGTCGTCACTATGGGTCATGTTTGGGGGGATGTTATACAGTATAGAATTTAAAGACTTAATGGGAGCTAGTTTTGACACCAAAAAGCTGCCTGGGGATATGTGAAATATGCATTGGGGGTTTATTGGTTTTAGACATGGATTGTATTGTAAGTGGATATAATATTAAGATATATAATAAAGCTGCAGCCTGAATAGACCTGGATTGGCACATACTACGCAGAAGTGTTAGCAGGGCATGACAGAGACCTTCCTAGTTCTGATCAGAGGCTCTTATATACATGCAAACACCTTTAAAACTTTGAAAAAGTCAGGATAATAAACAAAAGATCAGGAAACCGATATATAGCATAGGAAAAGGGGAATTCACTATTTGTGTAAGGTAATAGGTGGGCCAGACCATAGAGGAAATCAGGATATACATGATACATAGAAAGATATTAAGAACTCCATCTTGAGGTAGTGACTCCATTTCATGTTAGTGATTTTCTCTCTCTCTTTTGTTCAGGGTTTTCCCGCCTTGAGCTTCATGGGCAAATTGATAACAGATGTGCTTAGGCCGGTTAGGAAGAGCATATTAGACTCCATATTCCAAACTGAGATATAACGTGTATTAAGTATGAATGTAATATATTGTGTAGTGTGTGAATGGGGCTCCTAATGAATGATATATGAATGATGTGTGAAGGTATACTAAGCATGAGAGAGGGTTTTGAAAAACATATTTTATGCATTTTGAAGAAACTCTAAGGGAGCCTCTGAGAACAACATCTGGAAATAGTTAGAATCAGACGCTGTACCAGTCTTAGAGAGGCCCACCAGTATAGGAAGGGATCTAGGGCTTCTGTGTGTGTCAGTGAAACTTGAAACTGCCAGTTTTTCAGAGCAGGGGGGAATAGCCCTCCTCCTTTCTATGGTGTTGACAGGAACATGAACTTTTCAACACTTTTCAACAAATGCATAGATAAACGGTTTGATTTAAGTTTTTGAGAATGACAAAAAGAATATTGGATATGTAATAATGGGTTTATGTATATTCAGAAATGAATGTAAACAAAAATATGATTTCTGAAACTTTTATTTCATGTTAAAAGGAAGTTCTGTTGTCCAAATTTAAGGACAGCCTCTGTTAATGGATTGGCTGACAAGTAATGATGCAGGACAAAAGGTACATATTGGGGAGCGACAAATTATCGAGTTGAGATCTTTGTCAGAAAGGCCAGCATTCGGCAGCTGTAAAGATCTCCTGGTGATGCAACCAATCTTTTGAGGATCATTATGGCAATTAATAAACGGAAATAACTATTTTAATAAAACTTGCATCATGTGTCATTTTCCATATACTTTTTATACACCTAGAGCGATGGCTAGTAGCTTAATTAGCACCCACACAGAGACTGCTGCTTAAAAGTGTACTTGTGTCCAATTACCCTGCCCAAGCCAAATATTTATTCCAATAAAATTGAGTTGTGTGATTATTGGTTGATGGTGTGTAGCTTTCAATTGCAGGTGATGGAGTGTGAATGCTAATGTTAAGTAGGTATTTTTCTGTTCCTGGAAAATGCATATTAAGATCACCTGTTCAGGGCTAATTGGGCATTTTTAGCAACATTTAACTGTATAGTGCCACTAAAAATGCCTAGTCAGTGCCTAAGAAGAAACCAGCTATCTGATGGCATTCTGTGGAGGAGTTGACACACGTTAGCATGCATTAACCACTAAAGATGTTAAAGCATTAGTGCACTTTGTTGAATTCCTCCCTAAGTACAAATTTTCAGCACTTAACCAACTAAACCCTCTTTTACTAAGTCGCAGTAGAGGCATCTATCATGGCCCGGGGCACTAAATGCTATAACACTGTTCTTACACTCATAGGAATTCTGTGAGTGTCAGAGCAGCATTGGAGCATTTAGCACTGCAGGTCATGATAGAAACCTCCATTGTGGCTTAGTAAAAAAAAAAAGGGGGGGGGGAGATTTAAGATAGCCACATAAACAAGACCATTAAAAAATTTGTCCTATCTTTGTGTGGTTCTTCATAACCAATTAAGTGCCGACAATCACACATAGGAGTCCTTTTTCTAAGGTGTGTTAATAGATTTAGTGCATACATTTCAAATGTTATCTGAACTTTTAGTGGCATTGTAAGTGGGCTGGGGGGGGGTCAGACCACCCCAGATACCATCTTCATGTGGGCGCTGGTGCCAGCACCTCTCCTTCTCTCCTCCCTCTGACATACTTTTTGAGATGTTCACAATGCAAGCAGTTTCTTCCACCTGCTGCTTGTGCTGGCCTTGGCTCTCTTCTGATGTCATTTCCTAGTCGTGGGTCCAGGATGTGACATCAGAAGGGCACTGAGAATGGTACGAGCAGCAAGTGGAAGATGCTCATGCCAGCGAACATCTCAAGAGGTATGCGGGGAGGGGGCGGGGGGGGAGGCACTCAAGCAGTGACGGGTGGCGGAAGCTCACAACATGGTGAGGGACAGGGAGTGCATGGTATGGTGATGTCAGGCACTACTGCCATGGGCACCAACCTCCCTAGCTACTCCAGTGTAACATCTTGTGTAACATAGGTCTTCATGTGCATTTTTTGGGGGGGAGGGGTGTATAAAATTAAGGAAAACTCCCTGGGTAATTGCAAGTGCAGGTTCATGCTAGATTAGCCCTGATTCCAATTAGCTAGGAAGCATAAAGCTGCAGGAAGAAAATGATGGTCTAAAAAAAGTACAATCTTGATTTTTGAGGACTTTTTTTTTTTTTTTCAATTGTATGCATTCTGAAAATGCATTTTTATTTTATTTTGAACTACAGTCCCCAGAATCTTATATTGGTCAACTGGAGGGGAATTTTCGATAGGACGTCTAAGTCTGAGTTTGGACATTTTGGGAAGACATCCCAAAATTAAGTAGAGAAAATGTCCTTCCTCAAAACAGCAAGATGTCTTTTTTTATCCTTAATACATCTATCTTTTATGGCCACTCTCAAATATAAAGACATCCACATGAACAATGCACAAAAGCAATCTTTTGGGATGTTCAAGAAGCCAGAATTCTTAGCAAACTGTTCACAGATAGCTAAGCATTCCTGAGCACAGCAGAGGGGCACTGAGGATTACTGCAGAGAATGTCATATTAAAAGTATCAGGTAAAGATATCACTATAATTTGCTTCTATAGTATGGTGAGCCTTCAACCCACCCAGAACTTATTGTACCCACCTGTACACCACAGCAATAGCCCTCAAGCTTGCGGGTGTCATCTTTATGGAGGTACAATAGGTTTTGAAAGCTCGCCATACAATAGAAGCAAGTTATAGTGAAATCTGCCTGGGACTTTTAATGTGACATGTCTCCACGTTAACCCTTAGAGAGCCCCTATGCTCTACTGAGGAGATGTAGGAGGGGGTGCTGAAAGGGACTCAGCCCAAACTTCCTAAATCTGTTATTTTGCCCTGTAGCCAAAAAGAGAGTTAGTTTAGTTTTGCAAAGTGCCAATTTGCAAACACTAACAAAATAAACTAAAATAACACTCTTTTCAGCTACAGTGACATAATAACGTCAGATTTAGGAAGCTGGTCGGACTGAGAATTTTCAGCACCCCCTTGTGAGTGAGCCATATGAATCTGTCATACAGTCTGAAAATGCTGGTGGATTTTTCACATCTTTGGGTGGTGGGAGGGGGCTAGTGACCGCTGGGGGACTAAGGGGGATTATGCCTTAATCTCTCTAATGGTCATCTGGTAGTTTGGATACCTTTTTAATCCTTATTTGGTTTTAAAACAGATCTAGCCCCAAACGTCTAAATGGTGCTCCTGATGTTTTGTTAAAGGTTTGATTATCCCTGTAGGACTTCCAAGCAGCAGCGTACCAAGGGGAGGGGGGGGGGACATGTGGGTGGTACACTCTGGGTGCATGCTTTAGGGGGGTTGCACAGCCGGCCAGGTCCGGGTCATCTGGTGCCGGTCCGCGCAGGGCCGGCAAGATCGCATTGGGGCCATCGGCAGCATCTGGGCTGCAATGGCGATGAGCGGCATTGGCGACCACCACGATGCAATTCATGATCAGCAATGGCCCCCCCCCCCCCCCCGTGATGACACTTAAGATCAGCAACGGGCCTCCTTCTACCCCTGGCATCAACAGGAACTTCAGATCGGCAACGCGGTGCTCAGTCAAAAGCTTCCCTCTGACTGAACTGCCTGGGCAGAAACAGGAAGCTGAGTCAGAGGGAAGCTTTGGAATGAGCACCGCGTTGCCGATCTGAAGTTCTGTTGATGCCGGGGGTAGAAGGAGGCCCGTTGCCAATCTTAAGTGTCATTGCAGGGGGGGGGGGAGCATTGCCGATCTTGTTGCCAAAATCAGAAAGGTGAGAGGAAGGGAGATAGATGGGCCTGTGGTGGATGGAGAGATTTAGAGAAGGTGGCAGATGATGGAAGTGGGGAGAAGGGGGAGAGAGAAGAGGGCAGATGATGGAAGTGGAGAGAAAGAGGAGAGAGAAGAGGGCAGATGATGGAAGTGGAGAAAAGAGGTAGAGAGAAGAGGGCAGATGATGGAAGTGGAGAGAAGGGTGGAGAGAGAAGAGAGTAAATGATGGAAGTGGGGAGAAGGGGGAGAAAGAAGAGGGCAGATGATGGAAGTGGGGAGAAGGGGCAGATGATGGAAGTGGGGAGAGAGAAGAGGGAAGATGATGGAAGTGGAGAGAAGGGAGAGCAAATGCTGAATAGAAGTGGAGAAAGAGAACAAATACTGGATGGAAGGAAGGATAAAGAAAAAGGACATATGCTGGATGGGGGAAGAAGACAGAGTTAGTGAGATAGTGGAGGGGTGAAGGAAAGGGATGGCATGCTGTGGGTAGACACAGTGAAAAGAGGGAAACTGAGGACTGCATAGTAAGAAATAATTTAATTTAGACGGAGGCAGAAAATAAAGAAGGAAGACCAGAGAAGGAAAGGGAAGAGAGAGAGGAGAGAGAGATGCCAGAGAATGGGGAAGGAGACAGAAATATCAGATCTGAGTAGAGGAAATGAGAAAAGAGAGATGCTAAAAACCACAGGGGGAAAGAGAGATGAAAGGAGAAAGGGGCATTGGGGTCCCTAGTAACCGACCAAAACCTATGCTATTGATCCAGGTCAAGCAATTGCTTCCCCCATATCTTTCTCAATAACAGACTATGGACAAAATTAAACAACTCATATTTAGAAAAAAAAAAACGGTCTAAAAAAATAACTATAAAGGACACATATTGCTATATCTCAGAGTTTAAATCTTCTAAGTGAAGAGAGAAGAAAGATGAAATACAAAATCCACAGATAAATACTGTATTTTGTATAATCCCATAGTTATCATTATAAAGTAGAAAAATCCATTATTTCTACTAAGGTGCTCATAATTGAAAGAGAAATACGTCCATAAACTGGCCAAAGTCGGCACCTGGACGAACATTTCTCAAAAATGCCAATATTAAAAAGTGCCAATATTAAAAACAGGTTTTGGATGTATTTCTAAACGACCGAGGCCTTCATAGTGCCGCTGAACGACCAAAGCTAAATGGGGCATTTTGGGAGGAGTGTCAAGGGCAGGAGTTGGGCGGGACATGGGCTTGCTTAGACTTAGTCGTATAGCCTGTATAACCAAAAGTTATACAGCCCAGGATTGACGGAACTTGGACATTGTGACTTAGACCATGTAAAACATGGTCTAAGTCAGTGTTCTTCAACCTTTTGACACCTATGGACCGGCAGAAATAAAAGAATTATTTTGTGGACTGGCACCGGTCTACGGACTGGCAGTTGAAGAACACTGGGCTAAGTCGTGCCCATCTCTACCCCAGACCACGTCTCCATAATAGTACTAATTGTAGCACCATTTTTTCCATTCATTTTTCATATATACACACATACACAATATAATCATACTAACAACAGTACAACACATAATGGTTAACTACAAAATTAAAATACACAAAACACATTGTATGCTTTCCAACATTCATTCCTACCAGAAAACAGATAACCCCATGCAAATGCAGGACCAAAAACTAAAAGTACTGATATTTACAAACAAACCCTAAGATGCAAGACTCTGCAAGCAGTACAACCCCAGAGGAAAAGAAACAAATGTATTTCTTCCTGAACAGACAGCAGATGTAAATCAATCACTAAATAGAAAAATAAAAGCATTCTCCCTACCTTGTTGTCTCCCTCCCTCCATGTACCATCCCTCCATCAGGGCAGTTGGGTGAGGCTGGGTGTCCTGCCTTCTCTTGTTTACAAACAACATCTTGAGAAAGCCAGCTGTCTCTCTTGTCTTCCTCCCCTTCTGCAAGAAACATACTAGCACTCCCACCTGGCTGTTTTATGCTGCCTGCGGCTGGCTCCCTCTTCCTCACTGCCGGTCCATAGCTGGAACATGCCTCAGGCCTGAGATCAGTGCACAAAGCCACGTGCAGCAGCTCCTCGCGTGTCCCGTGCATTATCCGGAAACCTTCCCTCTGACGTTGTGATGTCAGAGAGAAGGCTGCTGGATGATGTGTGGGATGCATGTAGGAGCCACCATCCGCAGCTCTGTGCACTGATTCCCTCAGGCCTGAGGCACATTCCGGCCGTGGACCGGCAGGAAATTTCTGCGGATCGGCACCGGTCCAAGGACCGGCGGTTGAAGAACACTGGTCTAAATCACAAAAACCCACCTAAAGTCACCAGATAAGCACTGCAAACACATAAAACAGACCCCCACACACTACCCCAGTGATAACCGATTCCCCCACCCCATTAAAATATTAATCACACCTTTAAAATTCAACTTCCAGTCCATCACCTGGCCGCCTGGCTTAGGAAAGCCTAGTCGTCCAGCACAGAGGCAGCTTATATCATCTTGGGGGTGGGTTAGGGACCTATAGAGAGGAGGACCCATGCCCATAAGTCCCTGTAATCACTGCATTGATACTTAAACATGCACACTCCCCTATACACCCCCAAAACCCTTTTTTACTGGCATATAAGTGGCTCCTGCAGCCATAAGGGCTATTGGGGTGGTAGATAAGTGGGTCTAGGGGATTCAGGAGGTGGTTTGGTGGGTTCACCATAACCTATAAGGGAGCTGTAGGGAGGAGAAGACATGGCACCCTTTTTGTGAAGTTCACAGCAGTGCCCTGTAAGGTACCCCACTATTTAAGGGCCATGTTTGGGTGTTCAGTCCATCATTTTGCAGACCCCTGCCACGTCCAACAGGGTTTGGGAGGGACTTGGACAAAAAGTTGGACAAAAATGTGGTATAAAGATGGATGATTTAGCGGCTTGGACAATCAGATCGGCAGAACTTATAATTAGACGATTTTCGAAATGAAAAAAAAGTTGGACGTGTTTTTTGAAAATGTGTCTTAAGCTGTTTTTTACTTTGGATGACTTGCGAGATGGACATAAACGGACTTAGACGTCCCTTTTGATTATGCCCCTCCACGCATGACCATTTTTTTCTAGGAAATACTGTACAAGTTTAAACTCTGAATTTAAGAAGTTGAAATCTGTACCTGCAGACATTCATTAACTTAGGAGAAATGGGGGTAGGCTGGGCGGTTTGGCAGGGGTTCAGGGGGGGGGGGGCAGTTGTCCGGCAGGAGGGATTGGTCATTCCTCCTACCGGAAAGAGTGCAATCACGCAGGGGTTCGGAGGGGTAGTGGCAGGCGAGATTGGGCATCTTTCCTGCCATGATCGTTGCGGGGAGGATGAATGGTTCCACGATTATCTAACCGGCGTTCTTTATAAAAGATGCCGGTTAGAGAATTGTGCTTTTAGGCGAAGGACTGGCCCCTCTTTCACCCTCTTGTTGTGGGCATTTGGGACTTGGCCAATTTTTTTGGTCGGGAGTGTGTTGTAAACATACATGAAGTGGCAGTCTGGGCAATTAAACTGCTGAATGTATAGGTAGAATCAGTAATAGCACTTTATATTACAAGGCTCTATATAAGCATTCATTCATTCAAGATATCCCATAGACTTGATTCATATCAGAACCAAGCCACCAGAATGCTAATTTGATCCTCAGATGCACTACTCCACGTACAAACTATTTCATAACGCTAATCTTGATGTGCAGAATCTTCCCTGGATCAATTTATTTTTAAATAATTTAATACATTTTACTTAATTGTTCTATATTTTCATTAAAGTTTAAGAGATTATTTAATCAAAAAGACTTAACTTTAGTTTTGTGGTTGCTGTAAGGGACTACTTGTGCCAACATGTTTCACGATAAAACACTTTTTTAAGGCTGGCATTTCATTATTAGAGACCCAGCCTTGAAAAAGCGTTTTAGTGCGAAACATGTTGGCACAAGTAGTCCCTTACAGCGACCACAAAACTAAAGCTAGGTCTTTTTGATTAAATAATCTCTTAAGCTTTAATGAAAATATAGAACAATTAAGCTAAAATGTATTAAATTAATTAAAAATTAAATTATTTAAAAATAAATTGATCCAGGGAAGATTCTGCACATCAAGCTTAACGGAGATCAATGCAGTTTTCAGGGCAGAACAAACAATGGGTTTATTGAGTCACCCCCTTCTCCCCCCCCCAAAAAAAAAGAAGAAAGATGGGTCAGATGGGCCATTCTTCTGTATAATCAAAATACAACTCATCTTTATAGTGTAGGGGCTTGCCTATCCAAGCTCGATTTCAAATATTACTTAACTAGTGTTTAAGCCCGTTACATTAACGGGTGCTAGAATAGATGTCTGTCTGTCTTTCTCCTGTCTCTTTCTTCCTTTCTTTCTGTCTCTCTCCCTGCCCCGTTTATCTTTTTTTTTCTGTCTCTCTCCTATCTTTCTTTCTCCCTCCCGCTTTATTTCTTTCTTTCTATCTTTTTTTCTTTCTGTCGCTCTCCCTGCCCAGACCCTCACTGAATAGGGCGTTACATTAATGGGTGCTAGAATATATATGTGTGTCTGTCTTTATTTATTTCTCTCTCTGTCTCCTTAGCCACTTTCTGTATTTCTGTCTTTCTTTCTTTTTGTCTTTCTTTTGGCTGTCCACCACCACCCCTTGCATGCTCCCCCTGTCCATTCTCCCTTCCTTTTATCTCCCCTGTGTCCACCACCACCCCTTCACTGCTCCCCTTATCCAGCAGCAGCTCTTCTCTCTTTGTTTCACCTCCCCCCTGTCCATCAGCACATTTTCCTGTTCCCTCTGTCCAGCAGTAGGCCTCCCTTCCTTCCCCCCCCCCACCAAGCAGTCTGCAATAGTTACATTTGTGAACTTCAAAAAAGCTGAGAACATTGTTATCGAGAAATAAATGCTTCAAGTCAAGCAGACCTTGGAAATCCAGTCCTGTTCCATTTCTGCTGGCATCTTTGTGTTGGGGGTGGCTGCTCCCTGTCGCTTTCAGGCCTTTCCCGGGGCGCTTTAACCTGCGGTAATGTGCGCGAGCGGCTCCAGTACCGGCTTCTCCACCCGGACCCTGGGCACATGCCGCGCTCCGCCCCTTAGCTATCCGGAAGTACCGGGCTTCACTCGCCTGCTCCCGGAGAGTAGCCCGAGAGAGCGGGAGGGGGGGATCGGCTGCCGTGGTGATCTTGCCGACTCCCTTGCCGGAGTTATTTTTCAGTTTAAAGGTGCCATAGCGGCTCCTCTAACGATCCCCGCCTGCATTAGAAGTGTTTTCTGAAGCAGGTGCGACTGGTAACAGGAGCCGCGGCGGCACCTTTAAACTGAAAGAATAACTCTGGCAAGGGAGCCGGCCAACTGGCAGTTCAATTGGGAGCTTCGGTCTGGTCTTGTCTGCTTTCTGCTCACCTTGCCGTATTGTATTTTTTAGTTGAAAGACGCGGCGGTGGCTCATCTCATGATCCCCACCTGCGTCGGAAGTCCGACGCAGGCGGTGATCGTGAGAGGAGCCACCGCTGCGTCTTTCAACTAAAAAATACAATACGGCAAGGAGCAGCAGGGAGCAGGCCAGACGGAAAAACGGAACCCTAAGAAGCGCATGCGCACTCCTATCTGCAGGTCGCTACAGCTCACGTAAAACCAGCGCACGCAGAGGAAGTGCGCATGCGTGGCCTAGCATTTTATTATATTAGATTGCTACCTATTGCCATGGTCATTTTGACAGGGAATGCATGGAAATGGCATGCCCATAGTTAACAAGGTTGCCAAATGCCTAGGAACAGCATTCTCCTTGTTCAAAGCTTAAGATTCAAAATAGTGCAGTTGCTGAATTAATTGTCATTGATTATATCCAATATCATGTTTCAATAGATTATAAGTCACTGGATATATGGGGAAATGAGAGATGGGTTAGCAAGTGAAAAGCATTTTCTAAAAGGCATCTATATATGAGTTCCTTTTTTAATAATTTGAGAGCCAGAGATTTTCTGATTGAATTGTGTGAGGCATCTGTTGTATTTTGGATTGAATTTTAATCTTCTATTCTCATGAAAACTTAAAATAGAAATCAGTATCTAAGGCTTCTTTTTATGTTGAAGAACATTTTTTTTTCTCTCCACATCTGTATCATTCAATACACATCTGAATATAATCTTGTGGGTTGTTATTCAAAGCCAGTTATACATTCACTGCTCTTTTTAAATCACTAAACCACCTAATTCTATCTGTATAAAAGGGAGGGAATCTATAAAAAATATTGTGCAGAGATGGATGAGATCAGGCAAAAATATTATCCACTAAGCATCAATTTTCAGCAATCCTTTAGATAAACTATGGTGCTTATTTTAAAAGTGCTATTCACGTTTTAGACATGCATAAAACAACAATCACTCACAGTAAATGCCTAAATCATAATATTACAAAGCCTGGATATATATAATCTAAAACTTAAGCATATGGATATGGCAAGGGGATGTGATATGATGTGGGTGTGTTTTGGATGGTATTATATCAGGCTTAAAATATAAATGCATATTCCCCATTTCAGAAGGGGAGCATGCATCTGTGTCTAAAAAAGAGCATGATATCCATATATTCAGCAATGATACCTGTACAGATAGTGGCACTGAGTATGATTAACTTAAATGCCTTGGATAGTATTTATGTTAGTTTGGTCACTGAAGCAGCTGAAAATTGGCCCATTACTTTTTACAGTGACTAGTATGGGAGAAAAAAAACACAACTACTCAAATGTCTATCTTTAAGTGCTTTGGAGTTACTCAGAAAATATGCTTAGAAAGGTGAAGAAACTGCTCCCAGTAAAAATTCAAAAACTCTGAATCCATACAAAGAAAAAACACCATCATTGGTCTAGTTATATGGCTGCAAATAGTTTTTACAAACAAAAACAATAAAAAGCATTCTACTTTCTCTATATGCAAGTTGCCTGAGGGTAAACCACTTTTGTCTTCCTACAATTTTCTAAATCATGTCACAGCTCATACATTCTGGCACACTCAGGGATTACTGATTTGCTTTGAGAGTGGAAAGATCATTGGTGGATGGCTCATAGGTAAGATGCAGACTTATTGACACCACCAGAATTCTACTTGTCCATTGCATAGAGCCCTGTTCCAATTACCAATGCACATCCAGGTAGGCTCCAAACACAGCTCAGTTCTCCCAAGTACTGCTGTCTATTCTTTCACTCTCCCCATCTCATGCAGGTAATTGGGGCTAACACAGCAGAGGTGGCTGGTTATACACATCCACAATAACATGATTTACAGCAAGAAATGAACTAATACACCAAGCATTTCAGTGAAAATATATATTTTATGTCTCTGCAAGTCTGACATGTGTTCAGAAGTATTCTAACATCACATAGGTCTAGGGCAGGGCTGCACTGCCTTCATGGTGCAAATCTCTCTCATGCATCTTCATTGTGGATATCCTGAAAACCTGGCCTGCCAGTAGATCTCGAGGACTTGGCTTGGGCAGCCCTGGTCTAGGGTTACTATACATCCGGAAAAACATGGACATGTCCTCTTTTTATTGTACTGTCCGGGTGTCCAAGCATTTTTTTTAAATTAGAATTTGTAGTTGTCTGTCCGGGTTTTTAAAAAGTGAATTGCCCACAAGTCCACCCACCTACTTTGGGCTCAATATAAATCATGCATCCTGCCTTTTCCCTTTCTTACGTCTGGCTTATCTTCAGTTTTCCTCTCCTCCCGGCTGCACTGCGTTTCCTCTCTAGTCTCTGCACCCCTCTTCCCCCCTCCCCCCCGTCTTCCAAACCTTGGATTCGTTGCTGGCAGTGTCAGTGACTGAGACACCAGCTGTCTACTGTCTCCTCCTGAACTCTTTTTTCTTCAGAACACCGCGGCTAAGATAATCTTCGCAAAAAGTAAATTTGACCATGTCTCCCCACTTCTGTCCAAACTTCACTGGCTTCCAGTAATCTCCAGGGTTCACTTTAAATGTGCCTGCCTAACTTTTAAGATCTTACACAGCATCCTTCCTCCCCTAATTCCACTATCTTGGAATTCCTCGAATCCTGATACCACCAGATCCACCCAAAAATTTAAACTATCCTTCCCCTATTTAAAAGGCGTATCCCATGCAGGAAAACTAGGGACATCCCTCTCCTTCAGAATCATAGTGCTTTGGAATAACCTTACTACCCTACTTCGGAATCTGGACTCCCTTCAACTATTCCGAAAACATCTGAAAACTTGGCTATTCTCAAAAATGTAATACTTCCTTCCCTCTATGATATTTCATTTTTATACTAAGTTCCTCTAAACTTTATATTAAGTTCTTATAACCCTTACTATGGAGTTCCTTCTTTATACCAGTTCCTGTAAACCGTGGTGAGCTCTACAATTGTGGAAATGATTCTGTATACAAACTTAAGGTTTAGTTTAGCTTAGTTTAGTCTCGTCCCACGTCCTGTGATGCAATTTCTTGTTCCCACACAGGTGGGACATGGCAGAGAGAGGAGTTCAGTAGCTGGCAGGCAGTGAGTGTCTCAGTCACTGAACATAGCCTCCGAAAGAGAAAACAAATGTGGCTAGTGTTCACAGTTCTCCCCGAGATTGCAATGGTTCTGCCTTTTCCCTCCCTTCCCCCTTCTGGAGACATCAGTGGCTGCAGCTTGTGACTAGGCACCCCATAAAAAGAAAGAGGTTCATTCCTATCCAAATTGTATTTCTAACCCTATTTTTTTTTGTCTCCCGTCTGTCTGTCTCATTTATCGCTTTTTAATATGCCAATTATTAGTTGATATTTCTTTGTAATTGCTTTCTTTTTGTAAGTATTAATGGTATTGTTAACGGCATTTTTATTATGTTCATGCTCTTTTTTATATATATTGTAAACTCGCTTAGAAATTAGATAAGCGATTAAATCAAATTTTAATAAAACCTTGCACGTGGCTGCAGTGCGGTTTTTTGCTGGGTGGAAGATACTGGTGTGAAAGAGAAAATGAGATGAAGAGCTCACAGTGGATGTAATCCGAAAAGGTTCTGAAAAGGGAAGACGTGTTCAAAGCTATGCAATTACAGCAGAGGAAATGAGTAGGAATCTGATTTCACAGAAGATGCAGGTTGGTTAGGATGGGGTTGTGTCTTTTGGCATATGGGACTTAGATGCAGGGGAGGGAGAATAGAAATAAATACTGGAGTCCTGAACCTCATGCTGCTTGGAGGAGGAGGAGGTAAAAAGGAAGGAAACAGCTGGCAGGGAGATTAGAGGAGAGGAAGGGGTCAGAGTGGAATGGAAAGATCAGATGAGGGAAAGGGAAGAGACATTATAAGAATGAGAAAGTAGTGAGAGATTGATGCTGGGAAGGGGGTCAGCAGAGAAATAAGGAGAGAGGGACAAAGAGATGCTAGATTTGGTGTAGGAGAGATAAAAATGAGAACAGTGAAGCTGGAATGAATCATGTAAAAAGAAGAGGGGGCGCAAGTTGGATGGAAAGGGGGGGCATAGAAAGAAGGCAGATACCATATGGAAGGGGGAGAGGGCAGACATTGGATATAAGAGGCAGATACTGGACTGAAGAGACAGAGAGGGCAGATGCTGGAAGGAAGAGAGTAAAAAGAAGATGAGGAAAGCAGAAACCAGAGATAAAAATTAAAAAATAATTTTTAAAACTTTTTTTCCTGTAGGATAAAGTAGTATTGTATTGGAGGCAGGGCTGGGGTAGGAGTGGAGTGAGGCTGGGGGCATGGTCATGTGCCCTCTTTTTTGTCTTCACAAATATGGTAACCCTACATAGGTCCTTCTTATTTCTCATTATCTCTGTGCAAGCCCCTTCAAGGGGTGGAGGGTTAAGGTCTGAGGGGTTGCCAGGGTGGGGTTTTTGAGGCTGGGGTGAGGGTCATGTGTTTGGGAATGCTTTCTGGGAGGAGGAAATAGGCATCTCTACTGCCTATCGTGGGGTATGTGTGTGTGTGTGGGGGGGTTGTTTCAGGGTTCTGGCTGGAGAAATTGGGAATCCCTCCTACTGGGGCAGTGTCAGGTGGGGTTCGGGGGTGGTGACAGGAGGAACTGAGCATCATTCCTGCAGGGGCAGTGTCGGGTGGGGGTTTGGGAGTGGCAGCATGAGGAATTGGGCATCCCTCCTGCTGCGGACAGTTTCAGGGGGAGGGTCCATGGGTGGAAGTAGGCGGGAGTGGGCATTTCTCCTGCTGGCTGACTTGCAGTGAAGTTCAGGGGTTCTCTGCCATGGTAGCAATCAGTTCAGTGGCCGCGTCTATTTGAAATGTAGGCCAGCATTTTAATAGCCTACATTTCAGACATCTGTCACAGCTCTAGGGAGATGCCTAGGGCCACTTAAACTCACCCAAGGACAGTTCCAGGTGAAACCACACCCATGCCTAGCCTTGAGTGAGCTTAGGTGTTCCTACGCATCTCACTAGGCCCTCAAAAATGTCTACAGTGTAGGCCTCCTGCCTTGGGTAGGTTTTTTCTAAAAATGTGTGTCCTGATTGCCTGGTTAGACAGTGGAAGGACACCTACCACTTTCTAAAATTGGGACGCCGTTTATTGAATTTGCCACAGAATAGTTTTACATGCAAATTCCTACTTGATTTCTCATGTAGCACCTTTCCTCCCCCCTTTGGAACAGGTATACCAATACAATTATTCTTATTTCTGGCAGCGCTATAAAAATGATAAGTAGTAGTATTCGTAGTATTTGGGTTGGCATATGCACTGACATATCAGCTTATGCCTTCTGCAAAAGAGAATCAGAGCAATATTGCCTGGTTTGTCACCCTAGAGTTTTAGTTGGAAGAATAAATGGAGTTTACTATAACTGCCCTTTGGGAATTTTTTTTGCTGTTCCTCTGCCATACAAAAAATGAGAGGGGTTTTTTTTTTGTTTTTTTTTCCTTGAATAAATAATAGACTTGTGTCTTGAACAGAGCAAGAAAGTCAAGTCTGTTTTATAACTCAAAACTGTTTTTTAACCTTGTCTGAATACTTTCTGCCAAGGCTATCAAAAATGTACCGCAAGGGACTGACTGCTGAGCGAATGAGCTTCAAGGAGAATGCTTTTTATAATCAGTATTTTGGGAAGATAATTTATGTCAGCATGATTTCCAAAGATTGGTTCTGAGATTACATATATTTGTTTGGTTATTTCTTTAGTTTTCCTGTCAGGAAAATGGCAAAGCTCTTCCGTTCCTTTAAAAGGGAGAAGCGTGCACTGCTTTTCTAGCAAATTAATCGAAGTTACCTCTATCAATATACTTTCATGTCAGCTGGTTTCCCACAGGCTTGCCTGTCTGTCACATAATAATCACTCTGCTGCTGTTCTGCAATTGACCTGATTCAGGCACTGGGAAGAAACAAGTACTCCTGTGCAATCAAACTGGACCCACAGTACGTGAAAGACACTTTGATAAACTCATTGTAATACTGGTGGTTGATGCATTCAGCAGTTGGTAAGACAGAATGAACAGAAAAATTAAATACATCGGGGGATAGTTGCTTTGCTCATCAAGAAAAATTTACAACTGCTAAAAATAATGACATTGGCTTATGGAAACATATTGGGGCTGATTTGCAAAGCTCATTCACCATAAATACAGAATGTAATTACTTTCCCTATATCTAAAAATAAAAGTAGTCCACTTGGTTGATTGCCTTGGCAACTCCACAGATATGCCAAAGAGATTGCTTGGGTGACATGACATCTATGGTAGGAATACATCCTATATGTGCTCAATGCAGAAATGGGCAGAATGTAAGAAAAATCAGGGAATATAGCATCAATGTCCTGCCCCATCCAATTCATCTTCTTTAAATAAGCAGGCCCATAAGATGCTGAATTTTCTAGCATTCATTTTAGAAGCCCTATTTTTGGCATATATATATCTATATATCTATACATAATTACAGAATATGTGTGTATATACTCAAATATAAAACTATATTTTTGACCAATGACTCAATAATGGGGTCTTTGTTTATATTTGAGTCTCCCCCCACTTTGTACTGTCCCCGGGTCTACCTTAAGCCCTGTGGGTCCAGTGGTAAGCCAGAACAAGAGCGATCCTTCTGCCCTGTGCAATTGCACTACTCAAAATGGCTGACATAAATTTATTTATTTAGTAACTGCCTTTTAATAAAGAGATTCACCTTAAGTGGTTTATAGTACATTGAATTAGTGAATGACACAGGGAAAAAATCTGTTGACGTCACTGCCCCGTCCCCGGACCACCGTCCCCTTCACCGCCCCAACCCCACCATCCCCTTCACCGCCCCATCCCCGTCTCTACCCTCATTGCCCAATCCCTGTCCCCACAGCATTCATACAAGCCTCAGTACTGCAATATTTAGCTTATCTAGTTCCCCAGGGGACCCAGCTTGAGCAAAAGAGAGTCCAGGGTTGTAAGTCAGCACTCCTTCCTCCTCCTCATCAAAAACCACCCTGCGCTGTTGGCAACAAAAGACAATGAAAAAGGAGTAAAGAAAAAAAATGAAAGCTTCAACAATTTTCATTTAATCATTTTCTGTCTTTGCTATATGATTCTCCCCCATGGCTACAGAAAATTCCTCCTGCATAGATGTCACTACTATGCAATATTGTCACATAAAATATTCCCTTGTGCTTTCATCCCCTCCCTGCAGCGGGAACACCTCTTAGCCGCTTCCGCCATGCATCCCATGTCCCCCTCCCCCCAAATAACAGGCCCCGGTCTGACTAAAAAACTAAATAATAAGTCCTACTCACATGCTCCTCAATTTAAAAGGCAGAAGAAGTGTTTCTTGCTTACAGTGCACAACTGTGCCGATAATCATTTACCTTGACTTCCAAAAAGCCTTCGACAAGGTACCACACGAAAGACTGCTTAAGAAGATATGGAACCACGGGGTGCAAGGCAGGTCCACCGATGGATCAAAAACTGGCTGGCGGACAGTAAGCAGAGGGTTGGAATAAAGGGACATTACTCAGACTGGAAATGCAGAGCGGAGTTCTGCAGGGGTCAGTGCTGGGACCGCTCCTGTTCAATATCTACATAAATGACCTAGAGGTGGGAACAAAATGTGAGGTCATTAAATTTGCGGATGACACCAAACTATACAGCAGGGTTAAAACCACGGAAGACTGCGAAGATCTCCAAAAGGATCTAACGACACTGGAAGAGTGGGCCAAAAAGTGGCAAATGAGCTTCAACATAGGGAAATGCAAGATCATGCATGTGGGGAAAAAGAACCCGATGTTCACTTACAAAATGGGGGGATCACTACTAAGGGTAAGTAACCTTGAAAGAGACCTGGGAGTGATGGTAGACACAACACTGAAGGCGTCGGCGCAGTGCGCCACAGCCTAAAGGAAAGCAAACAAAATGTTGGGTATCATTAAGAAGGGTATCACGACCAGGACAAAGGAAGTCATCCTGCCACTGTATCATGCAATGGTGCAGCCACATCTGGAATACTGTGTCCAGTACTGGTCGCCGTACTGTAGCAAGATTTATGGTATACTAATCAGTTACATAAACAAGTTATGTGTCTGTTAGTTTTGTCTAGGGAAAACCATAAATGCTGATCCAGGTTCAGCTTTATTGCCTGTTTACACGACACAAGACCCAGGCTAATGAGAAATACTTTTATTATGAAAATAGAAAAATATAATTCACAAGCCAGCTGCAATATCTAAATATTGTTCACAAAATATCTGATTACATAAATGAAACTCAGTACATAATTATCACAATACACTTGTTAGATAACTAAGTAAAACTAATTGTTACACACAGAAAACAATTCCTTATAATAATAATAATCCCTGATTAGTAGCAAATGATTACAGTTATCACCAAGGTAGCTTCACAAACCTTGTCCTATATCACAATCGGATATACTTATCTAACCCCAACTGATAAGATAATAAGTTCCGTATTCTCACCATCTGATTAGGACTCCGCCGAAGATTAGGTGAAATGGAAACTTTCTTGTTAGCTTCAGGAGACGTAAGAAATCCCTTGTTACAGGCACACGTGTTCGTCAGCCCCGGGTAAGGCTATAATTCATTGGCAGACAAGTTTCCTTGTAGTGCTGGAATTCAGAGCTGTTTAGAGTCTGATTCACTCTCTCTTAGGCAGAGAGTCACACGAGGTAACTGTTCAGGTTTTAATTATTGAAGAAAAGGTTGCGTGTTGGACACCTGTGGTAAGATGTGAGCTTCCTTGCATCCCAACACAGACTAATTATAATTAGCACCTTTTCACTTGGATCTTGTCAGATGACTTCCTCGGACCAATCCAGAAACAGAACTTAGATGAATAGCCTTTCTGTGTAAAGTCTCATATAGGCTGGTAAACACAGTTAGACAGATAAGAACAGGATAGGAGAATAACTCCCCCCAAAATCACACAGTCTAATTATGAAGACACAGATGGATGTCCTTGAGTAGAATACCATTCTGGTACATACCCAAAATGCATCAGGCAGAAACAGCAAAGATGTGTTCTTCTTTTTCTCTTCTTGCAAAGTTCATGCTGGAAAGATTTCTTGCAGACAATGGTTCAGGCTTGATGATGTCAGAGAGGCCTAACCTTCAGGTGCAAATATGGAAACACCCCTACACCTCTACAGTACCTAAAGAAGGACATGGCAGTACTTGAGGGAGTCCAGAGAAGAGCAACTAAGCTGATAAAGGGTATGGAAAATCTCTCATATACTGACAGATTGAAACAGTTAGGACTGTTCTCCCTGGAGAAGCGGAGACTTAGGGGAGACATGATAGACACCTTCAAGATCCTGAAAGGCATAGAGAAAGTAGACAGGGACAGATTTTTCAAATTAAGGGGAACCACAAGTACAAGGGAGCACTCGGAGAAATTGAAAGGGGACAGGTTTAGAACAAACGCTAGGAAGTTCTTTTTCACCCAGAGGGTGGTGGATACATGGAATGTGCTTCCAGAAGCTGTGGTAAACAGGAGCACATTACAGGGCTTCAAAGGTTTGGATAGCTTCCTAGAGGACAAAGGGATTGAGGGATATAGATAGGTATAGAGGTAGGTTATAGGGATAGGAGTAGAGGTAAGTTATAGGAATAGGATTAGAGATAGGTTGTAGAGCTAGTCAGGGACCACTGCTCAGGCAATGGGCCTGATGGGCCACCGTGGGAGCGGACCACTGGGCGAGATGGACCTCTGGTCTGCCTCAGCGGAGGCAACTTCTTATGTTCTTATGATAAACCTCCCTGCCCTTTACCTTTGTGGCCGGAGATTTCTAAATTGCCTTCCTAGGAGCAGCCGGAGCATTGAAGTTGCATGTGGCTGCCAGAAAGGTTGTCTCTGATTCAGCTTCCGGTTGCATCAGAGATGACCTTTACAGCAGCCAGGTGCAACTTCGACGCTCCGGCTGCTCGTAGGAAGGCAATTTAGAAATCGTCACCCACGAAGGTAAGGGGCAGGGAGAGAGTAGGGAGATGTTTGGACTGGACGGCGGTGGCGGCAGCGATCAGTAAGGAGGGAGGGAGCACGATAGGTAATCGCACGTGTTCCCTCCATTAACTGCGAGGACAAGGCCATTCACTGCTCCACGGGGCGGTGAATGGCTTTGTCCACATAGCAATGGTGAACACAGTTTTTTCCCCACTGTTTTGGCAGGTTACCCACGGGTAACAGCCACCGTGTCATTCTCTAAATTGAATGGTAATCAAGAACTCTTAAAAATTCTTCCTCTCTCTCCTGGCAGATTTACAATCTGTGGTATCTGGGGCAATGGAATGTTAAGTACCTTCCCCAGAGTCAGGAAGAGCATGCTGGGATTAAACTCACAATCTCAGGGAGAGATCAACTCTAACCATTATGCCACCCCTCCACTCCACTTTTGAAGTTAATGAGGCCAGTAGGGATTTGGTGCTGAAATTGGGTCTGAAGCCATATTGGCAAGGTAAGAGAATGGAGAATCTCTCTAAATAAGATGAGAGCTGAATAGATCTGATAGCCTCTAGCATTTTGGACAGGAGAGGAATATTCGCTATAGGACGATAGCTAGATGATGAAGATGGGTCTAGATTGGCTTTTTTCAGTAATGGGGTCAGGGCAATGTGTCCCATTTCTACAGAAAATAGGCCTGATAGTAAGGCAGAGATGAAATAGCCTGTGCGGGAATTTTCTCATATATTACATTAGGGATTTCTATTCCGCCATTACCTTGCGGTTCAAGGCGGCTTACAAAAGATTAATAAACGGGGGTTACAATGGGAGAACGATTGATTTACTAGAGAGGTAAATAGTAGATCTTTTGACATTTCTCGGGTTGTTAAGAGTAAGGCGGCTTACAAAAGATTTAAAAGGGGGTAACAATGGAAGCACAATTGTCATTACTAGTGAAGTAAAGAGTAGATCATTTGTCAATTTTAGAATTATTAAGAGTACATGAAGTTAGGGCTGCTTCAGGAATTTTTTGAAAAGTATAGTTTTTATTTCTTTTCTGAATGTCTTGTAGTCTGGGGTGGTCATCAGAAGGTTGGAGATCTGGTTGTCCAGTCTTTCGGCTTGAGTGGCTAAGAGGCCGTCGTGTAGTTTTGATCGTTTTACTTATTTGATCGGGGGAGGTATGAATGGGGAGTGCATTTTTCTGTGTCTGGTTGTGGATGCTTGGATGAGGCGGTTGTTCAGGTAGGATGGGCTGTCTCCGTTTAGGGTTTTAAATAACATGCAGTAGAATTTAAATTGTATTCTTTCTTGGATTGGTAGCCAATTTGAGTTGATGTAAGCTTCTGTGATATGTAAGAAAGAAACGGGTCCAGGGCACATTTGCAAGATCTTAATTTATGGCACAATTTAGAAACCTGGGTTCCGGATACATGCTCAAAGACTGCCCAGGATCTGTCTACTGGGATAGGTTTAGTGTCACTGGGCACCAGAGAATTGTAAGTGACTGCGGATGAAAATGAGCTTCTTATAGTAGCAACCTCTTCATTGAAAAACTTTGCTAGTTCGTCTGCTCCTGGAGATGAGGGGAGTATACAGGAGTCATTTTTAGAGGTTAAGGAGTGCCAGATGTTAAACAATGTACTGGTAGTGGCTATAGTACAGCCATTGCTGCAGCATCCCTTAAATCCCTATAGGCATCAGAGTGATTACCACAGCAGCAGCTGATATCACAACTTTGTAAAAGGAGCACTTAATTTGGGAAAAACTGGCAAATAAACTGAAATTAGTCAGCAATTATTTTTATAAATGCTTCTTAATTCTCAGTTACTTTTAAAAGTACCATACAAAGGACAGCACAAACCTTTTTTGCTCAGGCTGAATACCTGCAGTGAAAATTTAGAAATTCACTTCAAAACTTTTCTCTCTTACCGCAAGCACACTAGCTTTATTTCCCAGTCACTATCTCTCACGGTAGGGTTACCTTATGGCTCCAGTAAAAGGAGGATGTTTCAATCCATCCTCTGTTTTTTCTGGAGCCATACAAGGGACGGCTGAAACATTCTCAGCCCAGCCAAGAAGAGAATGATGTGTCTTCCATCATTGATGTGGGCATAACTCTTGATGTATTTGAGGTTCTGCAATGTAACAGAATTTGTTGCAGTAATGGAACATCTCCAGAATTTGATGAACACTCTGCATACAAGCAAATCTTTCTTTCTGTTTTTGTGGATGCTTCAGTTTCATCATCTGTTTCACCACATGACACTAGACTTTGCAAATCTTTCAGACATTACAGTGTTCCCCCGGTCATTCGTGGTTCGCTGTTCGCGGTCAAGGTCATTCGTGGATTTTCCGACCACAAATGACCGGGCAGGAGAGGACAGCTGCAGCGGCAGGAGAGAGAGCAGCCGGAGCGCTGGTGAGTGAAGGAAATCACTCGCAGTATGCTCCGCCCGCCTCTTCCTGAACTAAAGTCGGGCCTCACCAATCAGGAGCTGCGCGTTAAAGCAGCTTCTGATTGGTGAGGCCCGACTTTAGTGCAGGAGAGGCAGGCGGAGCATACCGCGAGTGATTTCCTTCTCTCGCCTGCACTCTGGTTGCTCTCTCCTGCCTCTCCGGGTGCCCTCTCCTATCTCCCCGCTAAAAACTGTATTCGCGGTTTTTCAGCATCCGCAAGGGGTTCCTGGAACGGAACCCCCGTGAATATCGGGGGAGTACTGTACTTCTCTGCTCCTTTGGTATATACTTGAGGAATTTGAAGTGGGGGGTCTAACGCAGTTGCAATGTTTAGCTAGGACCATTATAGCTGAACACACATCTTAGACTTCACATTGCATTTTTTTGCTGCTGCTTCTGCAATTCCACTTGATTCACAGGACTCTGAAATGGCTAATTATTTTTCTATATTTTACCCAAATAACTTCTATGCCACACTCTCCTATTACTTTGTTAACAGACAACTGGAGAGTGTGGGCAAAGCATGGCATATGCTGATAAGGCAGAAGACCAACTACAGCAGTCACATTGCAAGTATTGTCGGTACTGATAGTGGTGGCTTTGTCGTAGATCCTCCATTCCCTTGTGACGCAACTGGTGTTCTGCACAAATGGAAGTAAAGTGACATTTTTTCCACATGGTTACAGTGGTTAAAGCTACAGCCTCAGCACCCTGAGGTTGTGCGCTCAAACTCACGCAGCTCCTTGTGACCTGAGCAAGTGACTTAATGCCCCTATTGCCCCAGGTACATTAGATAGATTGTGAGCCCGCCAGAACAGACAAGGAAAAATGCTTGAGTACCTGAATAAATTAATGTTGGAGAACAGTATAGAAAATTGACGAAATAAATAAATTAGTGGACAAGAGTGCAGAGTCCAAGTCTGGTCGAACATGTGACATATAATTCTCAAATACTTGTCTGCTATACTGTCAGTGCAATGTGGACTGCTCCATTCACAACTGTTTGAATCTTGTTCTTTTCCAGTTTGAACATATCTCTAATGTATGCATCAGTTTTTTTGTCCCGATTGGAAGTTCATAGGTTTGGTACCCTGTTACAATACTCAGAATATCTTTGATGCCATCATTATAAACATTGCTAATGGGGCAACCATCTTTGGCTATCCACCTGGTGATAACATTTTGTATTATTTGGATCAACTGACTTGATCTGAATCTTAATTTTTTTTTGTAACTGAATTAGAGTAGGCTGACATTAGCTAGTTAGTAAAATGGCACCTTCATTTCTCAAGTGAATGACTATTGGTGCTTCCAGCTGTACACCACAACAATAACTCTTATGCCCTCAGGTATCACCTACTGAATATGTAGGTACAGTAGGTTTTGGATGAGTTTTTGAGGGCTAATACTAGTACTAGCTAGAATGTGGTATGAGCCTGGGTCCCCTATCCATCTCTATAGTCCACTGCATCAACCACTAGGCTACTCCAGGCAGTGCTGTAATGAGGGTAGAAGGCACCCAGACGGTGGCATGTCCCCCGCTCCTTCCTCACCCCCCACTCCACGCTCGTGCTCTCCCTCCCTTCATAACTCTTTAAATCTTCACCAGCGCAAGCAACTCCTAACTCCCTACTACTTGTGTCAGCATTGACTTTACCTCTGATGTCACTTCCTGGCCCCGTGACCAGAAAGTGATTTCAGAAGGGAGTTAGGCTGGCACGAACAGCAGACCAGACCAGTTGCTTGACCAGACCCCTCCCCTTACATGATATCTCTCCTATCTTTCCTCTACCTTCCTTCCCTCTCTTTATTGCTGCTTTTTATTTTTGATAAAACTCTGTTTATCGCACCCACGCTCCCTTTCTTTACTGCTGTAACTCTGCTCAAAATATTGTAAATCCGTGTGTCAGCACGGATCTTAATTAATGGATGTGAACCGCCTAGAACTTTTTGGGATGTGGCGGTATACAAGAATAAAATTATTTATTATTATTATTAAAGAGGTATGGTATGGGGGAAGAGAGGCTACAAGCGTGGCATGGGGGTGAAGAGTGTCAGGACCCCACCAAGATCACACCCAGGTTGGTCCTCCCCCCAACCCCCTCACTAAGCCACTGACTCCAGGAACCTGCTTGCTGGTCTAATAATACTGGCCATAACATCTGAAGCTGTCATACTGGATGCTATGTACTGTTTCAAAGCAATAAGATACACGAGTACAAAAGAATGTCAGATGAAAAATGATGGATATACTACTCGAACAAAATAGGCTCACCCACATCCAACAGTAAAGAACTCTTTAAACTAATCAACACGCTATTTGAAGTTAATTATCATAAAAGATCCCCCTCCACCCAATTACCAACTTCAGAACTCTTTGTGTCTCACTTCCAGACAAAAATCCTCATGCTTAGAGTTTCCTTCCAAAACTCCCCTTAACTCCCCCCTCTCTACCTCACCACCCCACTCCAACTCGAGTCCTGCTTACATAACATGGAAACACTTTGAAATCCACAATTGGTTCCAGTTCCTGCGACTCTACAACAAATATGCCAACTCCTACGGCCGCCTAGGCACCTGTCTACCCATCATCATGAAAGCAGACAGCCCTCCCTTTAAAGCTCTGCTTACAACTGGATCTCACAACAGATGGACAAGGCCATATTCTTATCACACCCATCATGAAGAACCACAAAGATCCACTTCTCAACCTCCAACTACAAACCAGTTGCCAACATTCCCTTCTTCAACAAATTGATGGAAGGTCTGATCAACATGGCATTGACAAACTATCTGGATAAATTATCAACTCTATATGAATATCAATCAAGGATTTCGTTCACACCACAACACTGAACCCACCTTAGCTTCCATCTTGAATCACATCTCTCACATTCTCAGCTCAGTGAACCAGGCACTGATTCTACAATTCAACCTGAGTAGTGCCTTTGACCTGGTGGATCACGACATACTCCTCAGCTGTCTAGATGCCATAGGTATTTCAGGCCATGTACTAAACTGGTTCAAAGACTTTCTAAAAAACCGCTCCTATTAAGTCATCAGTGAACAAGTCTACTCACAGTCATGGATCAATACCTGTGGCATTCCCCAAGACTCCCCTCTTTCCCCCACCCTCTTCAATGTATACATGTCTTCACTAGGCCATAAACTTTCAACACTGAACCTCAAATCTTACATCTATGCAGATGACATCACAATCATCATCCAAATCTCTTCCCTGTTGACAGAAACCAGTCTCTTCATCTCATCAGTCATCGACCAGGTAACACTCTGGACAAAAAACTTCAAACTTAAACTAAACTCAGAAAAAAACAAATTCTTTATGGCCACCCCAACAAAAAATCCAGCGATTCATCAATCAACTTAAATGGAAGAAACTTCCCAATCGACCCTACCATAAAAATCCTAGATTTCACCCTTGACCAACAACTAACACTCGAAGCCCACATCAACAACTTAATCAAAAAATTTTTCAGCCTTCTGTGGAAATTACGCATGCTAAAACCCTATTTTGACTTCGCTTCATTTAGATTGTTAGTGCAATCATTTATCCTCAGCTCGCTGGACTACTGCAACATTATCTACCTAGAATCCCACAAAAAAAAAAAAACAACCATAAAAAGACATCACCCCATATTTCAAAAAACTCCATTGGCTACCGATCGAGGTGAGAATCATCTTCAAATTTGGATGCCTATGTTACAAGACACTTTTCGGCACCTCACCCATCTATCTCCTAAGACACTTCGCGTTTCCAAATCCCAAGGGATGCCAATTCAAAAGATTCCTTGATAGGACACCCTAAGCCAGTGGTTCCCAACCCTGTCCTGGAGGAACACCAGGCCAATTGGGTTTTCAGGCTAGCCCTAATGAATATGCATGAAGCAAATTTGCATGCCTATCACTTCCATCATATGCAAATCTCTCTCATGCATATTCATTAGGGCTAGCCTGAAACCCGATTGGCCTGGTGTTCCTCCAGGACAGGGTTGGGAATCACTGCCCTAAGCAACCTCCTCCTGAACTATCCAAGATACCAATCCTTCAGAAAAGCAATGAAAACTCACCTTATCGACAAATTAGATGGAATACCCATCCATCCAACCCTACCCAACTCCCATCATGATTCCCCTTAAGCTTTCACATCCCGATGCACCTATACTAGCTACAAACCTATACCAGTTGCTTTACCTGTACCTTGTAATCACTCGTTTGCTTCAATACCGTATACCGTCTTGAAATGAAAAGGTATGATGGGATGTTAATAAAGCTATTATTATTATTATCTTTGGGGGATGGGAGGGAGTCAGTGACAACTGGGGGAGAGTGGGAGTGGGTCATGCCTTAATCCCTTCAGTGGTCATCTGGTCAGTTTGGGCATCTTTCTGGCACTTATTCATTACTGAAACAGATCTAGTCTCAAACATCCATTTTTTGCCCTGGATGTTTTCTACAATATTTCATTATTGCAGAAAAACATCTATATAGTAATATATAGTAAATGACAGCAGGTAAAAATCTGAACTGTCCATCCAGTCTGCCCATTAGTGATGCTCATTTAAAAAGAATGCATGATTTGATTAACTTGCCTCTTCTTTGATACTTCTGGGCCATAGACTGTAAAGTCTGGTATCGTCCTAGGTTCCAAATGCTGAAGTTGCCATCCAAGCTTACTTCAGCCTATCCAACCATTTCGTTGTTTGCAGCATATCTACCGTAAAGTCTGGCCAACAACATCCTCCTGTTCCATATTAGTGGAGTTCCCATTGATGCCCACCGCAGCCCATCCTACACCGGATCACCATATATGGGACACAAACCATACAGGTCTGTCCAATACCGACCTTAGTTCTTTAATTTACATCCTTTGTTTTCTAATTAGAGTTCCTCTATTTTTATCCCATGCTTTTTTGAATTCCATCACCATTTTCTTTTCCCACCACTTCCCTTGGGAGGGTATTCCAGGCATCTACCACCCTCTCCGTGAAGAAAAATTTCCTAACATTGCTACTAAGTCTTCCTCCCTGAAACCTCAAATTATGTCCTCTAGTTTTACCATTTTTTTTTCTCTGGAAAAGATTTGGTTCTACATCTTAAAACATACCTCTAAAACACCTCTTTGAGATGCAGTTGGACTGCAAATGAACAGCATAGAAAAAGTATCTTTAAAATGGGTTTTGAAACTACAGATTTTGGACATTTTTGAGAAAAACAAAAGTCCATCTGCCACTTTATGTTGCTTTTTGAAATTTTTTTTTTTGTTTTGAAAATGAGCCCCTTAATATTCAGTGATATCTGGTTGAATCCATTGAATACAAAAATTGTGGATACAGATGTTCTGGAGATAATTTATTAAACACTGACTTATAAAACCATGAAAATTCAATTAAAAAAGTACAATGATAAAAAAATACTGTGATAAAAATCCAACCAGTCCGGTTTTATATGTCAGTGTTTAATAAATTATCTCCAGAACATCAGTATCCACAGTTTTTGTTTTTGTTTTCATCACTGTGGATTATTGGGTCTCCCCATTTTTCTTTGTTGAAAACATTGAATATTCAGTTAAAGTTTTCTAGGTAACAACAGTATCTGGCTTTAGATCTTCTTTTGGAATCTGGGTGACAAGAAAAAAAAATATCAGTTTATTTTATAGTTTGTTTGGGGGTTATCTACTCTTTGTTTGATTCACCCCTGTTAATAAAAATATAACTCACCATTTGAAAATGCAGGAACTAACTTCACCAATTTTACTCATGCTTTTTTTATTTTTTGTAATGCATTTATTTATTTTTTTTTTTTTCCCAGTTCAATATTTTTTTATTGAGTTTTTTGAAAAAATATAAGAAACAGTTCAAGTACATGGCATCAAAATATAAAACAAAACATTTAGAATAACAAATATTCAGTTACATTGAGCAATGTAGAATTGAATCGTTTTAAAAGATCTAAAGTACTAGGACTGTTCATGAAAAAATAATAAAAGAAAAGATAAGAGGAAAGAGAAATTGAAGGAAGAAAGAAAAAGAATAAAATGAGGAAAAAGATGAAGGTAAAGAAAAAGAAGAGGAAGAGGAAGAAGAAGAAGAGAGGAGTGTCTATGAAATAGATTGAACATATGAGTAATGCATTTTAACAAACCAAGGGGGACAGTTATCAAGGTGCACTAAAATGCAGGCTTTTAATTGTGGGGAGGAGCCTTCAGGAGGGTGGGGAACATTGATGGGAAAGTCCATATGGGAAAATCACACCCTGGGGATAAAATTTTAAGTGGGAATAAATGGTTGTGTGGTAATTTGGGGGTGGGGGGTCTTGATTAAGGACACAACTAGAGGCTTTCTATGGGAGGCAGTTGAGAGTCTATAATTTAACATGTTGTTGGACCCTTTAAGAGATGGCCTGGAAGCAATGGGCCACGGCATGGCACTTCAATGTTCCTGAGCAGTAAAATAACCTCATTTTTAGCTGGGCTACACTGTGGCTTGAGGTGTGCATCCAGTTTACACCACAAGCTGCAAGATGTGATTTACAAAGTAATGAGCTGATTTGCATGTTATATAATAATGAGGTGCATGTTTTTACATCTAATTATTATGTAACAGGGCAAATTTAGTTAACTCTGTTTTAGGGCATCATGACCAGCAAAACTTTAAACGTGTTAAAGGGCAAGTATGTCTATTTAGTATCCTAATGGAGCTTAATATCATCTCCAAATGCATGCTAATATGCCAAATGGCTTCAATTTTTCAAGACAGACTGTCCTAGTTTTCTTTTTAACCCACTGCCTGATGGTCTTACCTTTTTTTTTTTTTTTTTTTTTTGGTACAACAGAACTAAAATTCCAAGCTGGAAGATGCAAAACCAGGACTGGATCAGTCTATCCTGATAATCTGGAGCCAGTTTATAACTTAGGTCTATAAGTGTCAAGTATTTCAAACCAGCAGAAAGAACTTTGCTTTTAATTTGCTTTCTTCTCAGGTTTGTTTGTTTTTTTTAGTTATAATGAGAATATTTGTATCTTTCTATCTAGCACACTGCTTTTTTTTTATTATTATTATTCTTTTGTAAATGAGTGCTTAGGTTTAAATCCTGAGATCAATCGTAGGTTCTAACTGGTCATTAACAGCTTGCTAATACCCTCCTTAACAATCCTGAACTCACGACCTGCAATTTTCAGGCCATTCTGCAAATGTATCTTTAGAAATGTGTACAGTATAACCTTAGCTCAAAGATGTCTTACTAACATGATTTTTTTTTTTTTTCTTAAAGAAAAAGGATACATTGTAAAATGTATACCCATTACTAAGGGACATCTACATGCACATTTTACCTCATCTATTTGCTAACCTTCCCAGTTTTGACAAGTTGCTATGTAAATACCTTTGCTTCAATTTTATTTTTATCTGACAGTTGCAAATGAAGCAAAAGAGAAAAATAAAATTGAAAATGTCTTGTAATTTCCATTGAAGCAAGCAGCAATCCTCTACAAAAAGAAGAAGAAAGAAACTGAAGAAACAGTGCAATATTCAATAACCTGAAGGGAGGAATGACAGCAGAATTTTTTTGACCTTTTACATAGACCATTAACACAGTCCACTAACACCTGCCTTATAATTAATGTGCTAATCAAATCAGTAGGGATCACCAGTTGCTGCACTTCAGTATAGCTTCCTAGATTTGTTTGCCATATTTCTGTCTCAATTAGTCACCAGCTTTCTAATATACCTTCTCATTACCGGAGGAAAATTGGTTTCACATTCTGAATCCATCAAGATAAAATGATCTGCGATGTATATGTGCATATTAACCCAGGGCAAAATGCTGAAACTCATTTTCTTTCTCTGAAGCACAATTGTCCTGGTTTCAGAATAAAAGGCAAAAACAAGATCTGAACAAGGGCATATGTGGGTATGGTGTTACTCTTGGAAGAATATTTTTGAATGTTACAAGTATTGACCTGTTAATGTTTACTTGTTCTATTTATGAATTAAACATGGGGAAATCACATTATAGACTTTGAGTCCATTTGTAGCATTACTAACAATTTAAAAATTACTAAAACGTCACACAGTAGAGAAAAATTGGAAAACTGTCAGGTGGATACCGTTGCTATGGAAACCAGTTTCCAAGGTATTCATATACACAAGAAACCCAAGTTTGTATAGACCATCTAGGTTGGAAATGGGAAATCCAAATCAGGGGGTTCACAATTTGCAGTTACAGCAGATTTTTAAAAATGGTTACATAACATGGAATCTTGTTACACTTGTACTTTTAGCAAGATGCATATTTCCGGGGCAGAGTTTTCTCTATTATAAAATTTATAAAATGTGTGGTTCTCGCTGCAAAGTTTAAATTGGATCTAGATTTTCAGGACAGGGTTCATCCAGTCCTGGGTTTACACCAGCATGCAGTGTTGCTTTTCTTATGGAATGCAATGGGGAAATCAGATCTACAAGTCCCAGCATGCAACAGAATAAATCATAGACTGGATCAATCCTATTGAAGCGTTTTTCCAAAACGTCCACATTTTACTTAGATGTCCTATCAAAAATGCCCCTCTCCATATTATTTTGATTGTAACCACACAGAGAAAGTAGTATATCAAGTCCCATCCCCTTACCAAATAGGGCATGTAACTTTAAATATTGCCAATTAGCATTAGTTATGAGGTGTTAATTGCCAATTAACAGTGCCAATTAGGCTTATTAAATAATAAAGTTGTGCACACAAATTGGCTGTGAGCACTGATTTGCATGCACAAACTAAGGGCTAGATTCACAAAGCAAACCGATCGTGTACCGATCGGTTTGCGATCCCTTTATGACCAAATTTTGCTCCGGCCTGATTTACTTACCTCTCCTGCGATCCGCTTCCAATCTGTGCATGCAAATGAGGGGAAACACATGCAAAGTAGACAGGGATGCGATTCACCAAACACATTTTTGAAACCAACTGGGCTGGCCTATCAACGCAAGAAGCGACTGCTGAAAACCACTCGAAAACGTCTTTCCAACTCTGGAAGCCCTGCTCTTTGCCCTGCTTGCCACCCTGCTCTGCCCAGATCTCTCCTGCCTGCTCACCCTGAATTGCTGACCCGGTTTTCTTCTGCCCTTCCCCGAATCTCTCCTGCCCTTCCCCGCCCTGTGATCCCGTGTTTTTAACCTGTGGGTTAAAACAATGGGCTCACAGGGCTCCCCCTCTCCCTCCCTCTCTTTCTCCCCCTTCCTACTGAAATTCGCTCTGCACAATCTTTTGCGGTCTTTCAACACCTTCTTGAGGACCCATCTTTTAAAATTGGCCTTTCAATTTCTACAGCCTATTTAATTACTGCCAGGGTCTACCCTAGTTCAGTGTTTATTATTTTTCTTTCTGTTCTGTCCCTGCTGTCTTTGCATTTTATGTAGTTCCTTTCCTGTTTAAAAAAACAAAAGGTAAAAGTAAAAAAACAAAAATTGGAAAGAGCACAGGAAACATCAAAAAGAATGTCACCGGGTGGTCAGAACAGCAAGAAAAGAGTATGAAGACAGACTTGCCAAGGAAGCACAAAATTTTAAACCATTTTTTCGATATGTGAAAGGAAAGCAACCGGTGAGGGAGGAGGTGGGACCCCTGGATGACGGAAACAGGAAAGGAGTGGTAAAGGAGGAAAAAAGGTGGCAGACAGATTAAACATGTTCTTCTCATCAGTCTTCTCAAAAGAGGACACATCCAACGTGCCGAAACTGGAAAAAAATCTTCAAGGGGGATCAACAGGAAAAATTATTGTCAATGGAGGTGAGCCTTGAAGACGTACTCAAACATATAGATAGATTGAAAAATGACAAATCTCTGGGACCAGACGGAATCCACCCGAGAATACTGAAAGAGCTCAGAGATGAAATAGCGGAGTTACTACAGCAGATTTGTAACCTATCCTTGAAAACAGGGGTAGTCCCAAGGACTGGAGGATAGTGAATGTTACACCTATCTTCAAAAAGGGATCCAGAGGCGACCCGGGGAACTACAGACCAGTGAGCTTAACTTCAGTTCCGGGGAAGATGGCCGAATCATTTATCAAGGACAGCATAAGTGAGCATATAGAAAGAAATAATCTGTTGAGAACCAGCCAGCACAGTTTCTGTAAAGGAAGATCATGCCAAATGAACCTACTGCACTTCTTTGAGGGGATAACGAACAATTGGACAAAGGTGACCCCATAGACATCATATATCTGGACTTCCAAAAAGCCTTCGACAAGGTACCCCACGAGCGCCTGCTAAGGAAAATGTGGAACCACGGGGTGGAAGGGGATGTGCACAGATGGATCAGAAATTGGCTGGCGGACAGGAAACAGAGGGTAGGAGTAAAGGGACACTACTCCGACTGGAAAGGAGTCACGAGTGGTGTCCCGCAGGGGTCAGTGCTGGGACCACTGCTGTTCAATATATTCATTAATGACCTGGAAGTAGGGACGAAGTGTGAAGTTATAAAATTTGCGGACGACACAAAACTCTCCAGTAGGGTTAGAACTGTTGAGGAATGTAAAGAACTACAAAGGAACCTGAACAAACTGAGTGAATGGGCAAATAAATGGCAAAGGAGCTTCAATGTAGAGAAATGCAAAGTCTTCCACATAGGGAAAGGAAACCCAATGTACAACTACACGATGGGAGGGATGGTATTGGGGGTAAGCAACCTAGAAAAGGACTTGGGGTTTTGGTGGGCAAAACAATGAAGCCGGAGGCACAATGCGCAGTGGCCTCAAAGAAGGCGAACATAATGTTGGGCATTATCAAAAAGGGAATCACTACCAGAACCAAAGAAGTTATCCTGCCGCTGTAACGGGTGATGGTGCACCCGCATCTGGAGTATTGCGTTCAGTACCTTAAGAAGGATATGGCGATACTCGAGAGGGTCCAGAGAAGAGCAAGAAGAATGATAAAGAGCATGGAAAACCTTTCATATGCTGAGCGGCTAGAGAAGCTGGGGCTATTTTCCCTGGAAAAGCAGAGACTTAGAGGGGACATGATAGAAACTTACAAGATCATGCAGGGGATAGTGAAGGTAGAGAGGGACAGATTCTTCAGACTGGCGGGGGCAACAAAAACAAGAGGGCACTCAAAAAAAATTGAAGGGAGACATTCAGAACAAATGCTAGGAAGTTCTTCTTCACTCAAAGGGTTGTGGATACCTGGAATGCGCTTCTAGAGGAGGTGGTAGAGCAGAGTACAATTTTGGGTTTCAAAAAGGGAGTTCCTGAAGGAAAAGGGGATTGAAGGGTATAATTAGAGGGATACTATACAGGATAAGATATCTTAGTAAAGGATCACTTACAGGTCATTGACCTGGAGGGCCGCCGCGGGAGCGGACTGCTGGGCACGATGGACCTATGGTCTGACTCGGCAGAGGCGATGCTTATGTTCTTATATTCTTAAGATTGTGGCTCAGACAGGCATGCGAAGACCATCTACAGATGCATGCGTGGGGATCGCACAACATTGATCCATGCTGGCAGATGGGGGCATTCCTCCGATCGCCCCCATCTGCATGTTTTAGTTTATAGAATTTGTTGGACCTGCCCGGATCGGGCCTGATCAGGCAGAACATAAGAATTGTCACTGCTGGGTCAGACCAGTGGTCCATCGCACCCAGCAGTCCTCTCACGCGGCGGCCCCCAGGTCAAAGACCTGTGCCCTAACCGTACCAGCCGTACCTGCATTCGTTCTGGTTCAGCAGGACCTTGCCAACCTTGGCTTGAATCCATGGCAGGTTCATGAATCTAGCCCTATGGCACCATATTGTTTATTGAAAGCTTCAATACCGCTACAAACGACTGGGGAGTCAATTCAGAGTGGTTTACATGAGCTTCTGTAATGGTGTTACAATACAGAGTTAGCAGGGTTATTGTATAAAATATGCACAGTTATCTTTGAGCAATTGTAAATGTGTATGCTTATTTTCCTTGGGGCCCATTATCTTTGCATTGCTGCATTCAGAAACATATGTTCTCAGCTACAAGAATACATACTTATATTTATTGCCTGTTAATAATGTGACCAATGTTCCTTTGCTAACATGTGATTTTTTTACCTCAGCTTAGTAACTACCCTCTCCCCCCAGTAGAAAGTATTAACTAAGGCCTAAAATGTTCAAGCCAGAGATATCATGCCTCTAAAGTTTTTTCTGAGTTCTCCTTGCCTGCTCTCTCCCTCCCCCCCCCCCCCCCCCACTCCAAATGTTTGGGCTCTGCAGCCTATAAGTTCACCCAACAGAAATCCTGCCCTCACCCCCATCTATCTCTTACCATGTCAAAGGTAATGTCATTATGTGCAATGCTGGGCCTCTAGGTCCATGAAATCCTAGTAATTGTGACTCCAGGTTCTGCCTCATAACCTTTTCCACTACAGTCTGAATCTTCATTGACAGCCTTCCCTGATTTGTAAACTGTCAAGATAAAGCTGGTCTCCTTCCCTGCCAGTTACAGTTTCAAATCTAAAATGGAACAGCTTACACTCTGACTCACATGAGCTGTGTGCATGTTACATGTTGATTAGGACATAGATCCCCTAAGACTTCTCCTTGATAGCCATTGGTTCCCTGTAGAAAAGCAATTCTCCATCTGCCTTTGCCAGATGGTTCTCAAATCCTTGAAAACTATAACAGTGTTGTTAAAAATCTCTTTCTTTGCAATGGCAATGTTTTTTCCTTTTCATGTCAGTTCATTTAATTCATGATGAACGTCAGGGTGCATCTACAGTCTTCCATTTTATGCCTTTTATCCATAGCAGTTGTTTTCAACAGACAGATTTATTCTTAGAAAGATTTTCTGCTCAGAGTATATAAGACACATGGGAGGCTTTGAACAAAAAGTGCTGCTTTTATTAGAGAATTTAGCAACTCCAATTCATTTATCATATCCACATGTTCTTGTATCCTTTGTTCTTGCTTGACTTGTGCCAGACACAAAAAGTGATTTCGTAAATTTTGGACCTGATTTAAAGAGTCTTTTTTTTTTCCAGGTCTGTGAAATATGAAATAAAATGATTAGTATGTTTATATTGTGCACTAAAATAATCATGTTATATAAGTCCTTATTATACACATGTGGAAGTCATTTTATACACAGGGCACCTAGATCAATAACACATATAGAGGGGAATTTTCAAAAAGACTTCCAAGTTAGAATAGGGGTATCCATGTCAGAAGATCCCAAATAGTCGTCCATCTAGTTTTGAAAAGGAAATACATTAAAATTTCATGTTTGAAAAAATAACAAAAGTCCTAAAGGAAAACATATAAAACAAACCATTGGGATGTAGGAGGAACCAGCATCTCTATGGTTCACCATACCGTCCACTAGGCTACTCCAGGAACCTGCTTGCTGCTCTTATAAAACCGCCCATAACATCTGAAGGTATCTATTGTTTCATTCACATCTCTGGGGAGTGGGAGGGGATCAGTGACTACTGGGAGAGGGTGGAGATGACATGATTACATCCCTCCAGTGGTCATCAGCTCAGTTTGGGCACCTTTAGGGGCATTTATTTGTTTTAAAACAGGTTTAATCTCAGACATCCAAATTGTGCCCTGGATGCATTCTAAAATGTGTGTTTATTGCAGAAAAAACATCCAAGTTATAAACCCACCCTAGTGCCACCCAGACCATGCTTCTAACATGCCCCATGAGATCTAGACGAACCACATAGAAATCTCTCTAGAAAATGGGGTTTGATAATAGTGACTTGGAAGGTTTTGGTGAGAAAAATGTCTATCTGCCTTTTTATGCCACTTTCTGAATATTTTTATTTTTTGAAAATGAGCACCTTAGGGCTCCTTTTATCAAGCCACTCTAGCAGTTTAACGCACGTAATACCGCGTAATACCGGCCACACTAGCCCTACCGCCTCCTCTTGAGCAGGCAATAGTTTTTAGGCCAGCGTGGGGGTTAACGCATGATAAAAAATCACATGCATTAACCCCGCTAGCGCGGCTTGATAAAAGGAGCCCTTTAGTGTCTTTGGATGTATGTCCATCTTATTTCCTAAGAAAAAGAAAACCAGGAAAAAAACTCCACAATCCAAATTAAACAAACAAACACAGTGGAGAAGATGTTGGTGTGCAATTTTATTAAACAAATCAACGATCTTGTGCGATGGTGTGACATACACATGTTTCAGCCTATGGCCTGCCTCAGGCACCTAAAATATTTATTTTATTTATTTTTATAATTTATATACCACTTATATCCTAAGTGGATTACAGTCAGGTACTTTGTCATATTTCCCTATCTGTCCCAGTGGGCTCAAACTCTATCTAGTGTACCTGGGGCAATGAGGGGATTAAGTGACTTGCCCAGGGTCACAAGGAGCAGCGAGGGATTTGAACCTACAACCTTAGGGGGCTAAGGCTGTAGCTCTAACCACTGTGCCACACACTCCCAAAATGCATATACAAAACAATAATGAGTAAAAATACAGCAATGCATTTACTCAACATACAGAAAATGGTTAAAACAAATAAAGCAAAAACATATAAAATAATAATAATCATAAATGCATCAACAAAATGTGCTAAAATAACAACTGTATTAAAATAGCATAAGAAACACACTACCAAATATGTAATTAATAAATTAATTAAAAACATAAAATAACATGAAAATATTGTTTTGTATATGCACATTGTAGGCTCCTGAGGCAGACCATAGGCCGAAACACATGCATGTCAAGCCATTGTACAAGATCGTTGAGTTGTTAAATAAAATTGCACACCAACATCTTCTCCATTGTGTTGGTTTGTTTCATCTTATTTCCTATCCACATTTTTATTGTTGCCTTCAAAAAATGAGGCAAATTGGTGAGGCAAGATATCCTTTGGATGAATCAATGTTGATTCTGTCCCATTAAATTATTTTTGCCTATGTATTTGGTAATTTTATTCTTTATATACTTACCACTATTATTCCCAGCAGTGACGTAAGGCTTACTGGTATGTAATTTACACAATAACCCCTGAAAACCTTTTTTTTAAATGGTGCTTAAAATGGTGTTCATTTCTCACATTCTCATTAGGAACAAGGATTTCCCACTGAGCTAGTGGATGTCCTCTGCTCTCCATTTCCACTATCTGCCGTCCTTAATCGTGACCCACCTCCCCTGCCTCAATGTCCAATATCGCGCCCCCTCCCACAGATCCAACATCTCCTTACTCCCTCCCCCCTCCACTGTGGCCCTCCAAAAGCAGTAACTAGCCAACAGATATAGCAAATAAATAGATTGCCTGTGGCTGGCCCTGCCAGATCCCTGACTCTGCCATGACCAACTTCTGTGATATCACTTCCCATAGGCAAACATGGCAGTTGAAATTCCTTGTTGGAGCTGGTGACAGACAGAGTAATTACAATGATGCTTCTGTTAATCAATCACTTCCAAACTGGGCGTGCTGCAGGGGGTAAGAAGATGCTGGACCTATGGAGGGACAGAGAGAGATGCCAGATCTGAGGCCCAGATGCACTAAAGTCAGTTTTGACTGGTTTAGTGATGAACGGATTTGCTGACACAATGTACAAAATGGCTCACTGCATGGGTTTCTGCATCATCACTCATTCTCTGATCCGGCCTACAAATATGGTCATTAATATTGAAATGCCATGTAAACTAGCTGAGCGATTGATGCTCTTACATATTTTTGAGATACTAAAAAAAAGTGATTGATTTTTAATGATCGAAACAAAGTGACGTTACCCTCTCCAAGGTAGGGAGAAGGAGAAGGCACTCTCTAAAGTTAAAAGGGGACGGATTCCATTCAAATGTAAGGAAGTTCTTCTTCACACAGAGAGTGGTGGAAAACTGGAACGCTCTTCCAGAGGCTGTTATAGGGGAAAACACCCTCCAGGGATTCAAGACAAAGTTAGAGAAGTTCCTGCTAAACTGGAACGTTTGCAGGTAGGGCTGGTCTCAGGGCACTGGTCTTTGACCTGGGGGCTGCTGCGGGAGCGGACTGCTGGGCACAATGGACCACTGGTCTGATCCAGCAGTGACAACTTCTTATGTTCTTATGTGTCTTACTGAGAGTTCAGCCCTGAAATTAATATATTTATAACAGTGATGCCATAATTACAGTTTTTACAATAGCTGGGACATATAGGTGTGTTATATATGCATTGTGAACTCAATATAAATGGCACTAATCTTCAAATCCAGAAGTTACTATAAACTTTCTCAATATATACTGGATTTGTATAATGGCAATGTCTAGTTGTCAAAAAGACGCCTCAGCCCCACCACTCCACCACTGTAATAGTTTTATACTGTGGGAAGTTCACTGTGGCGCTTCATCATTGGCTGTCTGTTTGATTTACTTTTATGTTCATTTTAGTTTGTGACATATATGTTGTCTTCGTGAATAAATAACTCCTTTTATAAATAATTTTAAATAGCTTTACATTTTATTATGTTAATAAGTATGTTCATCTAAATAGCTGTTAGATACTTATCTCAGCTGAACCCGGGAGTCAGACCCGACATGTTTCGCACAAAAAGTGCTTTATCAAGGGTCTCCCTGTGTGAGAATAGAAAAAGAGTTATAGTATGTGTTTATACCAAACCCTTTCTTAAACCTTTTAGCTTTAGATGTGTTGTGGTACGTAAAAAGTTTTTTTTAAAAATTTTTTTGTTGTAAACTTACCAAGGCTGCCGCTGTCACCCGACTCCAACTAAATTGTGAGCAAAGATGGCGGTGGCGACCTCGGGCTCGAAATTTAAATCTTACAGTTGTAATTATCATAATCCCTCCCCCTGCAGCTGATAGGCCCAACAGAATTAATTTCTTTACATTACTGAACCCCACTCGATTTCGTTGTTTAACCCATGTGGTGTAACTGTATCTAGCATGAATATAAACCTTTGCTCACTTTCATTCAATTTAACTGTATCCTCTCCTCCTATGCCCGAACCCTTCACCTTATCAATGATACGCCATTTCAAGTCACTGATAGTGTGTTTATATCTCAGCCAGTGATCTGTCAGCGGTGCTTGCAATACCTCATTAAGTATGCGCGATTTGTGTTCCGTCAGCCTCAGTTTAATTTTCCTGCTTGTACGTCCGACATATATCAGATCACAGGGGCAGATTATCACATATATTACCCCTTGGGTGTTACAATCTGTTTGACTTCTAGATTTTAAGGTCCATTTTCTGCCTGGAACCTCCCAACTGCTTCCTATAATAGCGGAGGAGCACCACTGGCATTTCCCACATACCCCGTGGTGTCCCTCCGTCCTTTTCTCCCTGACCCCATGCTTTTGAAAATTACAGCGTTGGGCTATTGTAATCCCTCTTGAATATGCTATCCGGGGGAAATTTCTCAAAGATTCATGAGTTTGAACTATATGCCAGTGTTTTCTAAGCATTGTTACCAAGTTTTTAACAGCATGGGAATAAGGTAGAATACAGGTAAGTTGATCACTTTCAATTGAGGGAGGCTCTTCTCTTTGTTGTAACAAAAGATTTCTTTGGGCATATTTAGCCCTTATGTACGCTTGTCTAATGGACCTTTCTGGGTAGCCTCTATTACGAAGTCTTTCTCTCAATCTTCTGGCCTGAATTTTGTATTCTTCCTTGGAAGAACACACCCTACGGATGCGCAGAAACTGCCCAATGGGAAGATTGAATCTTAACTTGAAAGGGTGAAAGCTGCTGAAATGAAGTGTGGTATTTCGAGTGACTGGCTTCATAAATAAGGTGGTAGCTATCTTACCCTCTTTCACCTGTATAGTGAACCCCAATAAGAAATATATGGATCCCATGCAGAATCATATACCCATGTCTCCTCAAACTTTGACATGTATAGGGATGCGACAGAGGGGGCTAAAGTGGCACCCATCGCCACCCATTGAGTTTGTTGAAAAAATTGTTGGTGATATTCAAAATAATTCTTCTTGATGACCCAAGTGGCTAGTTGCATAAGAAATTCCAAAGAAATACGGTGTGGGTTCATGGTCTGCAATGTCTCTCTTATAATCTGAAGGGCTCCCTCCTGGGGGATCCTGGTGTATAAAGAGATGACATCCAAGGATACCATCCATTTATTAGTCATGTCAATTTGTAAATCAGTTAGTGTTTTCAAAAAATAAGAAGAATCCCTGATATAGGATTTAATTTTGGGGACTTCTACCCTAAGGAAAAAGTCCACCACCTTTGATAAAGGTTCCAAAATTGATCCACGAGTGTTCACGATGGGACGTCCCGGAGGGTTTTCCGTTGTTTTATGGATCTTAGGTACAAAAGTGATCCTCGGAATCCTAGGATTTCTCTCGAACATAAAAGTATACTCTTTCATTGTGATTACCCCATTCTCTCGATGTAAATTTAAAAACTGGAGTATTTCTTGGCCTAAAGAAGTGGTAGGGTCCTCTTCCAATACAGTATATGAATCCCTATCGGCTAAATGACGTTCAGCTTCACGTTCGTAGTCGTTTCTATTTAGGATCACTGTGGCTCCCCCTTTATCGGCCTTAATAATAATAATGTTACTATTGTCCAAAAGTTCTTCAAAACCCCTTTGTTCCTCCCTGGTAGTATTATAGGGACAGACAGCCAATGATGAAGCGCCACAGTGAACTTCCCACAGTATAAAACTATTACAGTGGTGGAGTGGTGGGGCTGAGGCGTCTTTTTGACAACTAGACATTGCCATTATACAAATCCAGTATATATTGAGAAAATATATGCATTGTGAGCATGTTTATTGAAGGCACATCTTATGCATGCCCGTTAATAGTGCAAAATATAAATGACAGGGCAGTGAAAAGATGGGGCCAATGCTAGAAGGCTAAAATTTCCGTACCTCATGATTAAAATAAGTACAAGCTGGGCCAGAATTTTATACTTTATATAGCACCACCCTCATTTATGCCCTGCATTTTTGTAGTTTGCTGTTACCTCTCTACAAATCATCAAGGGATTGCTCTCGCTGTACTATTTAAAAGTGCATGAAATACCAGTGTTTATTAATTGTGTGTGCTTTGTGCTCCATGGAATGGGTGTGCTTGTGCTCCAATGGTCAACATAATGGATGACAGTTGTAGGTTCTGATTTTTGCAGGCTGCCCTTTCCCTGGGATGAAGAGGAAATGATGATGGTGATCAAAGGAGGGAGGACCAGCTGCCACAGAAGAGTCTCATGCAGCAAATCTGGTGCATGCGTATATTGGCATTGTATCAACTGGACTATTCTGCGCATGTGTGAGAGTCACTTTCATAGTGATTGATTGGATGGGATCAAATGGAGATTACAGCAAACCTCTGTGCAAATCATTTGCATGCAAACTTGTTTGGGCATTGATTGCTGTTTTGGAATCGGCTAAAAGATTGGCCCACAGCGTTAGGGATATCTTGAAAACACAACTTGCTGGGGGTCTCACAGGACAGGTTTAAGAACCACTGATATAGATGCTACTTACAATGTCAACACAATACTCCTTAAAACATCTATATAGACAGCATAGGGTGTAGGCAGAAGTGCAACATGTAGACAAATAAAATAGATTAACAAGAATTAGACAGAAAATAAGGGTGACAAGTAAAAATTGCACATTGATTCTGAAAAGGTACATGAAAATTATCTCAATTAGAGCAGAGTAAATGTGTTCTGCTATAGTATGTGCAGCTAGTATATTCAGTTGCTTCTTCCATCAAAAAATTAGAAGAGCTCAACTTTCAATGCAAAGCTCTTCAGGGAGTGTATTTCAGATTGCAGGAATACGCCAGAAAAAGCTCATCGGTGGATATCATATCATGAAATTTCATTTAGAGAAGGTATAGTTAAGGACATTCCTTGGAAGGACCTTAGCAGCCTTGGCGGTGCATAGAAGGAGTTCAGGATCTTTAGTTACTCTAGTTCAAATACATTTAAAGGCCTTGACTATCTTAAATTTTGCCCTGAATGTAAACAGTGAATTTTAGCTGGTGCAACCCCTTTGTAGTCACACCAGTGTAGAGTGGATACAGTCTTATGATGGCAAGAACCATAATGACAAAAGTTGACTTCTCAAAGGAGAGAGCATAGCTGTTGCAGATAATAGAGGCAGTACTAAGGCTGACCCTATGGGAAGATGACTGCAAGTAGACATGACTTCAGGAGCAAATATCTTGACTTTATTTAATGTTTATTTAATGTTTATGAACCTAATTCGAACTAGGCTGAGTTTAAAAAAAAAAACTCCAGCAAATAATTATGTCACTGGCTACATCCAATTTAATTGTAGCTGGAGATTTCAATGCTGTCATGGATCCATAAACAACCTAGTAAGCAGTTGAAATCAATGGATTTAGATAATATGGTACAAGCTTGTGGATTGAAAGATATATGGTGGATTCTTCATTTTAATGCTCAGGAATTTTCTATCTGCTCACATGTTCATAAATCATTTTCAAGAATAGACTACATCTTTGTTTCAGAGCATTTAATTCAACAGATTATAAAAGCCAGCATAGATCTGATCCTTTTGACGGATCATGCTGGAATTTGGATAGAGTTTAGGTTTCAGAAAAAGAGTTTAGTAGACCTGTTTGCAGATTCAATAATTCATTGCTTGCAGATTCAAACTTTCTTGAGGAAATTCAAAGGAAAATGGGTGAGTATTTTCAACTCAACACCTTGGAGGAAATCTCTTTGGAAACAATATGGGACACTTTCAAACGTACAATTAGAGGGCAAATAGTTTCATATTCAGCATACATTAGGAGGAAATTAAAATTGAAATTTTCTAATTTGGAACAAATTATTTTGAATCTTGAATCTAATTTGGCCTCAAAATGGGATCACAATACTTTGCAGGCCCTGTTGAAAGCTAAATATAGATATAATGAGATTTCCTCACAATTGGCTAGGAAAGATTTGTTTTCTCAGCAAATTCTGTTTTATAGGAATTCTAATAAAGCAGGAAGATTATTGGCTAATTATCTTAAAGCAAAAAAAAAAAGAAAAGTAAAGATTGTAGCTGTTAGAGATGAGAGTGGTACGACTCATTCTCAAATTGGAAATAATTTAAAACAATTTTGGGGATTTTATAAAGCCCTATATTCTTCTATGCCTTATTCAAATAAAGAAGTTGAGGGACTAGAATTTTTAAAGTTAATTAAGGAGCCAAAAATTCCCGAGCATATAAAAGAAAATCTTGAAATGCCTATATCACTTAAGGAACTCCAGGCAGCATTGAAGTCCCTCAGAGATGGATCCACTCCAGGAAGTGATGGATTCACTGTGGAGTTTTTTTAGATCATTCAAAATTACATTTTTACCTAATCTTTTAAATTATATGAAGCACAACTAACTAAAGGTTGTATTTCAAATACTATGGCAGAATCTTTAACTATTGTTTTGTCGAAGCCAAATAAAGATCCCCTTTTGGTTTCAAACTACAGGCTTATTTCTTTAATAAATGTGGATGGAAAACTCCTGGCTAAGCTATTAGCTTTAAGATTAGCTAATGCTCTCCCTTATATGATCGGTATGCACCAAAAGGGTTTTGTTGCTCAAAGACATTCTTCCAATAACACCAGATTGGCATTTCATATGCATAATTTATTTAAAAAACAATGAATGATCCAGCCTTTTCTGTCTCTTTAGATGCAGAGAAGGCCTTTGATCGAATGGACTTTTATGTATCAAGTAATGGATTGGTTTGGGATAGGATCTGGATTTATTCAAATGATTCAAACCTTGTATAATGCCCCTTCTGCTAGATTATATATTAACTAGTCTTTAAGCCCGTTACATTAATGGGTGCTAGAGCAGATGTCTGTCTGTCTGTTTTGTTTTCTTTGTCTCTCTCTCCTTGGACGCTGTTTGTCTATCTGTCTGTCATTCGTTCTGTCTGTGTCTCTCCCTGGCCACCTTTGTCTGTCTGTCTTTCTACGTGGCCTCCTTCTGCCTCCCCACCAAAGCAAACCAAGATTGCTGCCTGCCCCCCAGCATACCCCTCCCCCCTAAAGCAAAGCTAGTTTGTTCCATGGCCCCCCTTTCCCTCTCTCCCACCCCAACTTCCCTGTGCAACAGCAGTATTTCCCTCCCACCCTTCCCTGTGCAGCAGCAGCATTTCCCTCCTCCCACCACTTACCTGTGCAGCAGCATTCCTACATTCCTTCCCTCTCCATTTCCCTGTGCAGCAGCAGCAGCATTTCCCTCCTCTCCCCCCACCCCACTACCCTGTGCAGCAGCAACATTTCCCTCCCACCCTTCCCTGTGTAGCCACAGCATTTCCCTCCCCCTCCATTTCCCTCCCCCCTCCATTTCCCTGTACAGCAGAATTTCCCTTCCCTCCCCCCCCCACCCCACTTCTCTGTGCAGCAGCATATTTGTTTCTGGCCGGCTACCTTACCCTTTCCAAGCTTTTATACTTTAAAGAAAAGAGTTAGATGTACTGGCAGCTGAAACCCAGAACCTTTTAGGACTCCTCATCAGCTGGGGGGGGGGGCAAAAACACAGCGCATAACAACCAACCTTCCCCGGACCCGATCTCCATGCTCCCGTCTCTATACCGAGGAACACGTGAAGTATCCAGCAGCTCGGGCAGTGCCCCGCACCACCACCTCAGCCAGAGACCAGGCGCGGTACCGTGGGGTCGGCAGCGCATAGGCTCGACTCTAAGGCGGTCGTCGCCGGGCACCATTGAAAGAGCTGCACACTCACACGCCTCCAGCCACCGCACGTGCCTCCAGCTAGCGCAGACGCCGTGAGGACTGGCACAGAAGCTTGGTGCCAGGAATCACGGATCTTTCAACAGCGCATGCGCGCTTAGCCTTTTATTATTATAGATAATGCTTTCTCAGTGTTTTTGTCTGGAGAGGGGTGTTAGACAAGGATGCCCCTTATCTCCTTTGCTTTTTGATATTGTTCTGGAACAGGGCCGCCATCAGAAATTTCTGGGCCCCTTACTGAGCAATCCTATTGGGCCCCTCACGCACCCCTTCCCCCCCCCGACACCCCCCCTTCTTCCATGGGCCGAATACACACATACTTTTCTGCTAATGCTCCACCTAAGCCAGTCCCTTAAAATCTTCTCACGTCCATTGGGTGATTTGGCATAGAGGAGATATTCATAAAAAGAACGTCCGTCAAGATCTTTACTCATAGACTGTGCCATTTGCTTTAAATCATCTTCCATCATTAATCCAAATTGCACAATTCTTTCTCTGTCTTTGTCCTGAATGACAACTGGCCACATTGCTGCATCCTTCCAGTCAACAAATTTATGAGCAGGCGCAGAGAACGCATTTTTAAACAAATGTAGTTTATCCTTGTACTCCTTATGTAATTTTAATCATCTATGGATATGTTTGTATGTTTATTGTTCAAATGGTTTTATTTATTTCCCCAAATTTATTTTTGTTATACGCATTGAAAATATTTGATATTGCGTTTAAATTAAAATCTCAATAAACTTGAAACTTGAAACGAGTGCCCGTGAGATTGTGGGAGGGTTAAATACTCAAAACTTAGAATAATAACAATTTACTTAAAGTTTTTGCTACGCCAGCTTTCTGGTATCTTTACATACAGTGGCGTACGTAGCATATGTAACACCCGGGGCCCATCATTTTTTGGCACCCCCCCATCTGTAAGACAAGCATGATTTTTAGTAACAAACCACACGTCACACATGAGTACCTAGGAAAAGGCAGCATCTTACATATTGCAGTGAGCAGTACATCAATACACCCATTGTAAAACTAAACAAGCCAGACCAGCACAGATCAATCCTACACCGTCAATCCTAACAGAAAACCATGTCTTTCGAACACACAGAACACAAACTAACCCCTCACTCTTTTACAAAACTGTACTGTGGATTTTAGCCACAGTGGTAACAGTCCTGACGCTCATAGAATTCTGAGCATCAGAGCTGCTACCACCACGGCTGGCGCTAAAAAACGCTCCACAGTTTTGTAAAAGGGGGGATAAAATATAAATACACAGTTTCAACGCTCTAGCTCAGAGGTGCCCAAACTTTTTGAGCTTGTGAGCTACTTTAAAATGACCAAGTCAAAATGATCTACCAACAATAAAATTAAAAACACAAAGCACACTGTATGCTGAGAAAATGTTAATTATCATTCCTATTCTGGTTTTTTTTCAAAGAGGTCAAGGCAGATGACTCTATGCATTGTCACCTCAGTAACAACCATACAAAAATAGACAAATATACCCTCCATCCTTTTTATTAAACTACAATAGCAGTTTTTAGCACAGGGAGCTGCGCTGAATGTCCTGCGCTGCTCTTGACGCTCATAGGCTCCCTGCGCTAAAAACCACTATTGCGGTTTAGTAAAAGGGGACCATATTGTAAAATATAGAAAGCAGATATAAATTCAGAACTGTGCATAGTAAGTGAAGGGAAGTTTTCATCTCTGGGAATTTACCCAGTTAACTATTAAGTTATTTGGGCAAATTCCTTTGAAAACTGTGGTCATACTGCCTCTACTTTGCTAAATTTAAAATAAAATCATTTTTCCTATCTTTGGTGATTTCATGAGTCTCTGGTTGCAATTTCTTCTTCTGACTGTGCATCCAATCTTTCTTCCCTTCTTTCACCCTGTATGCTTCCACTCCTCCACACCTCATTCCCTCCCCCAACTTTTTCTTCCTCTCTTCATGCCCCCTTTCTTTTTTTCTGTTTCTCTTCTTTCCTTCTGTTTCCCTGCCTTCCTTCTGTTTCCCTGCCTGCCCTCTTTCTTTCTTTCTCCCTGCCGTTCCCCAAGCCACTGCCACTGCCTCTGCCATCGGGGAACAGGACCCACCAATGGATAACAGGCCCCAAAGCTGACGCCGACGCATGCTCTCCCTGCTTCGGGCCGACCAGCATTCCTCTCCCCGACGTCAATTCTGCTGTCGGAGAGGAAGTTCCACCCAGCCAGGCAGTGATTGGCTGGCCTGAACTTCCTCTCCGACTGCAGAATTGACGTCGGGGAGAGGAAGACTGATCGGCCCGATAGATTAGATCGCCAAGACAAAGTGAGTCCTGGGTGATCGACTCACTTTGCCTTGGCGAGCTACTGGCGCCCCTGCCTTAGAACACTGCCTAGGACCCTGGGGGAGCCCGGGCCCCCTGTCAGCTCTGGGCCCCTGAATGCAGGACTGGTAGTACTGCCCTGATGGCGGCCCTGTTCTGGAACCCTTGTTGTTGGCTATACAGCAGGTAAGGGAGACACAGGGAATTCCTTATGCATGCCGGGAATATAAGATTTCTGCTTATGCAGATGATATCTTGCTTCAATCTACTATTCCACATTTACTGGAATTGATTGACTGATTTGGCAAATTTTCAGGATACAAAATAAATTGGAGCAAATCGGAGGTTCTTCCATTGAATGGGTATTGTACAAAAGGATTATTTGATGCATTCCCTTTCCTCTGGAAGGCAGAGGGTATAAAATATTTAGGTATTATGATTCAAAAAATATTAGAAGACACAATGATAGTAAATGAAAAATCTTTATTGCTGAAAGTCAAAGAAATGCGTGAGCAGTCGAACCTACTCAGTGGTACCTTGGTTTACGAGCATAATTCGTTCCAGAAGCATGCTCGTAAGCCACAGCTCGTATATCAAAGCAAAGTTGCATAGGCCATAATGCAAACTCAGAAGATTCAATCTATAGTGACCCAGGGGTGGGTACCTGCCTGTGGGTGCTGCAGCCCTTTCAGCATAGTGGCTTCCTTCCCTCGGGGTCCCCGTGCGGCTGCCCTCCCGCTTCGGCCGATGCCTCTGCCGTCCACCAGCGCCTTCTGGCTTCCGATTCAAGCTGGCCACCATCCTGCAGAAGCATGCGCAGGACCTCTCAGCTCCTGAGTCAGCTGGCCCCAACACATGTACCATGTACAAGCAAATATCAACAGAGTACCCCAACCACAGACTTCCCTAGGCCCACCCAAGCTCTGCCCCAGATCCCATCCCCTTTACTAATTGTAATGCAATTTTTTCCATTCATTTTTCATATATACACAATATACATAGCAGATATAAATTCTCAAAACTGACACATTTCAATCACTATATTGAAAAGAAAATCATTTTACCTACCGGCGATCCTATGTAGGTTGCTGTATTTAGCTTTAAAGGTGAGACTGGGAGGCCAGGGGGGAAGCCGAAGGATGCTAGAGAGAAGGGGGAAATATGCAGGCCTTTGGCGAATCGGGCAGCACTGGCGCTGTACCACGTAGGGAAGCCTCTTTTCCTCCTCAGTGTTCCGCGGCACACTTGGAATCTCACAGTTTGAAATACACTGGCTAAGGTAAAGGAAAGAGAAACCATTACCTTGGTTGTACTGAAATTGTTCTCATCTTTTTCACAAGGAATAACTAAATCAGAGAAAATACTTGAAAACAACCTTTCTTTAAGAGTTGACAATGAGCAGAGTCTTTTCATACTTCCTTCTCCGATAGCTTCTTTGTAAGATCTGTGTTCTTTAAGATCGTTTCTTTCTAAATGTATTATAAAAAATCTTCCTTGTCTCAATTGTATGACCCAAAGTTGAACATCCAAGGATTTTAATCAAAAGATCTTAATACTATAAAAATGTTATATAAGAATGTAATGATCTGTTTTGCTATAAAAGAAAAATAGATTATACAAACATAATTTCCAGTGGCTAATTCAAAACCATTTTCTATATAACATTGTAGAAAAGTGTGAAATAAATGACTTACTGGTATGTTTTATACTCAGGGAATAATAGTTATTACATTTGGGGGTTAGCACACACATTCTTTTATATATAGAGAGAGAGGGAAAAGAGAGGACAAACTCAAGAGCAATTGCCGTAAAAATACGGTGCCTTGAAACTTCTTTACAATCTAGTACATTTTTCACATTTCACTGTCTAAAAAAATACAGTTCAAAAATGCATTATAAAGGAGTTTGTTTTACTAATCTACAGAACATAGTCTACACTTTCAATAGAAAATGTGTGGCAAAATTTGAAGGCTGCTGCCCATAGATAATTGCCAGAAAAATTGAAAAAGCTTGAGCTATTTTCCAAGAAGAATGCAAAACAATATGCACAGTGCTATTGGGTGACATTGGAAAATGCCTACCATAATTGATATGCGACTTACTGATGTAAGGGCGGGCTTTCAAAACGTATTGAGGCAAGGACTGTGAAGTTTTGTATAATCAAGATAGATTAGCTTCTTATTTTTAATTATTCCTTGAATATTTTTATTATTATTATAATACAAGGAGGTGCTGAAAAGTTCTCAGCCCAACCTAGAAAAGAATGACATGGATATGGTTCAATCAATGATCTGAAACAGAATTTTGTTTCTGCAGATTTGCACTTAATAAAATAAGATAACACTCTCTTCATTTACAGTGGCAAAATAACACTCAGAATTTAGGAAGTTGTTGGTTGGGCTGAGTACTTTTCAACACCCCCTCGTAGTGTGTATTCCATAGACCATAAAATGTAAGCTATATTTCACTTTATTGGGAATTTTATTCCATAGACCAGGCATGTCCAACTTCGAACAGGTCGTGATCTACTTTTTCTGGCCAAAAGTGCCAGTGATATACCATCATGAAAATTAAGTTTCAAATTAAATTTTAACCCAATAAAGTTGGAGGATTCTCCCCCCCCCCCCCCCCCCCCATTTTTAATGAACCTTCTGTCATTTACTTGGATGTGATCAGCTGTTAAGCAAATTAAGCAAAAACAAAACAAAGAGACAAAGATCCAGTAAGAACTGTGAGGGGAAATGGAATGTACATTTTTTCTTAAAGTTTAATTGAGTAATAACTTTCTTTAACTGTCTTAATAACTTTAACTTTTATTGAGTAATTTGTGTTAAATTTAGGTTGAGTATTGATCCAGGCTGATCTTGCACAATCTTTAATATTTCTCTCTTGCTCATTAGTGAGACATCTGAGCCTGCATTTCATCCGCCAGCTGTTTGAAGTTGGGTGAATATTGCGTGAGGGCCAGTCTCAGGGAATCCTGGAGATGTTTATCTGTCATGTTGGAACGTTGCACACTCTTGTCATTTTCAGAATGGAAAATGCAGATTCACACAAATAAGTTGAACCGAAACAGGATCTTCTTAGGCTGGAAAATTTGTCTCTAGGCATTAGCTTCCAAAATGATTCTTGCTCAGCATGGGTCTTGATAAAAATGTCATTTTTAAGGGTTAATATTTCATTTTCAAGAGATGGCTTGTTCAATGAGTAATTTTTACTGATAGCAGCTGCAGTTTCTTTAATGTCCACATCTATTATGAATGGGTATGACAAGTACTCCACAACTGTTCCAATTTTTTGGAAGTCACAGAATCTATTTTCAAATTCTTGGATAACAGAACAGATTTATGTTACATACTTCTCGTTCTGAGAAACAAAATTTAGATATTGTCCCAGATGGTCCTGCATATTAGGAAAATGATCAAAAGTGGTTTTTGCAAGGTCAGTCATCATTAGCTCTAATTTGCTCTTGTAGGATGAAACTGTACTCATCTCACCAATGCATTTGTTTTTACCTTGTAGTTCAAGGTTCATATCACTTAGTTCACCTGTAAAGTCAGCGAGAAATGCCAGATCGCATAACCATTCCTCATCTTCCAACTTTGCTTGGTCATCTCCCCTCTCCTTCAAAAAACTTCTTATTTCATTCAGCAAATCACAAAATCTTTGCAGAAATTTTTGCCTACTTAGCCACCTTACATCTGTGTGCAAAATGATTTCCGCTGCCCCTTCTTCAAGAGTAAGATTGAAAAGTCATCTTTGAAGTGATCTTCCATGAACTGAATTTACAATTTTGGTAGTGATGTCCATGACAGTCTTTGTTTTGAGTCTCGCATGCCAAAACTTGCTGCTGAATGATGCAGTGGTAAGAAAGGAAATCTGGGAAATCTTCATGCTGTCTACAGAGGGCTATGAAACCCTTAACCTCACCTGTCATTGCTCTTGCTCCATCAGTAGTGATGGAAACAAATCTATGCAATGGCACAAAATAAATCATTCCAAGTAGTTCTTATTTAATACTGAAGTCTTCAAAAACCATCCATATGAAGACTAGTAACTGGGCTATATCTCTTATGTCTGTAGATTCATCCAGTTGGAGAAAGAAAGCAACACAATTTGAAACATCCTCCATCAATTGTTCAGTTCTGTCTTCACACATCTTTTCTAATTGCCGCACAACGGTGTTTCTTGACAAGTGTACATCTTGAATAGCAGCTATGATCTCTTTCTTATTTTAAAATCCTTCAAAAAGATTGTCAGCTGCTTCAAGAAAACAATCTTTTACAAATTCCCCTTCAGTGAAAGGTTTGCATTTCTTTGCGATCAGGTTGCATTAACTAAATGTGACCTTGTTGCTGAGTAACCAATTTCAATTTAAGTTCTTTGAGCTTCAGTTTACGAATTTCACTTTTGGGTGCAAAATCAGCATCAAACTTATTGCCATGCAGAGCCTTATAATGACGTTCCAAATTACCCTTTTTGGGCAAGGATACTGGGGCATTACAAATTAGGTCAACAAAAAACAAAATATGTACCAATACACAAAATGTAAATCCAAGTACTAAAAACTGGTACTACAATAATATAATCCCCAAAGAATCTGAACCTGCAACGGTATGGGCAAATGCACCACCAGCTTGATCCTTCAATAAGGATAAAATATATGTAGAAAAATTCAAAAAGTTAAAAAAATCAATCAAGAGGCACTATTCAGTACGGGAATGTATGAACCCTTATGATGACCAATGGCCCCGGACATGTATTATTTAAGTGACAAGCACTTTAGATTGAAATCTAAATAAATCCTGCCCCGTACATCATCATGCCATTTATATCCTATATAATAAAATGCTAGCCGTGCATGCGCACTCAGACCTGCGTGATCTGTAATCCCTGATCCATAGGTCCGTGGCCAGAGTGCGTATGCGGCGGCTACACAAAGCGGGAGAAACAGACTCACGATGGGAGGATGCGCCGCAGCAAAGTGCTGCAAAGGTACTGCAGGGGAAGAGACACATAGACACATATCGCTTCTATACAAACCTCCCTCCAGCATTGGCAGTCGCAGCACGTTAAACAGGCTGCTTCGCGACTTTCTCCTGCAGTTGAGTCCCTCTGCCGCATCACTAATGATGTCATCAATGACGCAACAGATAGACTCAACGGCAGAAGTAAGCCGCGAACCAGCCTGTTTAGCGTGCTGCGGCTGCCAACGCTGGAGGGAGGTTTGCTATTAAAGTCATCTCGCCGGGAGGGTCGCAAAGTCAGTGGAGGTTGGGCTGGGAGGGGAGAGAACCGTCTGCCTCGGGTGCTTCAGGTAGCAGCAGCATTTACAATTTGCTGCTGTTGCGGCTTCAGGCCTTCCTCTCTGGCGGGTCCTGCCTACTTCATGAACACAGGACCCGCCAGAGAGGAATACCTGAAGCCAGCAACAGCAATGAATTGTGAATGCTGCTGTTGCCCGATGAATTAGTTGAAGGAGGAAAGTGAGCACAGGGGAGAGTGGCTTGGAGGGAAGAACAGATGGCAGGGCATGGAGGGAAGGAGGAAGGTATGCCAGACCAAGGGAAAAGGAGAGAGGCTATATAGGACAGAGAGAGAGGGGGCGCACACTGGATGGAAAGAGAAGAGAGGGCAGTGAATGGAAGGGGCAACATAGAGGGTGAACAGTATTCTAGCACCCGTTAATGTAATGGGCTTAATGACTAGTGGTATAATAAACAAACTGGTGAAACAATCAAGTACATAAACACCACCGGAGAGGTACCAGAAGGGGAAAATTATATGGTCAAGCGGACTTCCTCAGTCATCATGTGCTAATCCCCGGAGAGTGGTGTCTAAGCCATGTGTCCTTTCAGTTGATAGTGCAGTCTTGGAGTCAGCTCCTCATGAACCAGATGGCCATGAGTGTCAATGCCAAAACACCCCGCTTCTTCAGTTGTCACAGAGATGATCAGGACGAGGGCCTTGATGCTCTGGTTCAACCATGGCCAACGGAGGGGCTATTGTATGTATTCCCTCCATGGCCATTAGTGGGCAGAGTTCTACTATTGTTTCCGCTTACCTTCTTCTTTAAAAAAAAGGGCCTGTTCTGGAATTTCTCAAGGCTCATTCCACTCAGGGTCAGGCTGCTTCTGGGGCTAAGTCTTCGCTGGTGCCTCCAGTGGATATTTGTAATGCCGCTGTTTGGTCTTCCTTGCATTCCTTTGTCAGACACTACCAAGTGGATGTTCAGGCTCGTCGGAATGTGGTGTTCGGTGAGCATGTTCTGGTGTCGGCCCTTTTGGGGTCCCACTCATGATGGGGACTGCTTTGGTACATCCCACTTGTAAGATTAACCTATGCTGGTCTGGAGAGTTGCTAAAGAAAGATAAATTAGGTTCTTACCTGCTAATTTACTTTCTTTTAGCCTCTCCAGACCAGCATAAGGCCCCACCCTGTCTGTTGTCACGTTCTTGTGTGCAGATTTTAATTTTTCAGTCGGTTTCTAGTATTTTTCTAGGGCTGGGGCGATTAAGAACAGCGGCTGTGGCTTGGCTGGCATAGCTGGCGAGCTGTGAGGACCTTTGCATGTTGGTAACAAAAATATTGTATAAGAATACAGGATGTATGATGCAGTACTTGGAGAGACCCTCCAGGAAAGAGTCTTGGGAATTCTGGTCAACAAGCCGATGAAGCCATCTGCGCAATACGCGGCAGCAGTGAATAGGGCAAACAGAATGCTTGGAATGATTAAAAATGGGATCACAATCAGAGAAGGGTGACTAAAATGGTTAAGGGGCTAGAGGAGTTGCTATACAGCGAGAGATTAGAGAAACTGGGCCTCTTCTCCCTTGAAACGAGGATACTGAGAGGGGACATGATTGAAATGTTCAAGATAATGGCGGAACAACAACAAGAGCTCTAGAAGTTTAATAAGTATCTCCTACCTCAGCACTATGTTTAGCATTGCTCTTGAATGATTGTTATTCATTTTTTTCTTTTTTTTCTCGCTTACGTGAATTCTTGGATCTTAAGTTGAGGACTTGAGTTGTGCTAGATGAAATTATAAATTCTTTTTATTTTTATTTCCTTTTTAAAGATAATCAAGGTATGGAAGTATTTATACTTTGAGAGAATTGTTTCATCTAACCAACTTTCTGTACAAGTGTTTACTTGATATGTAATGTGGAAACTTATAAATAAATAATAAAAAACAAACAAACAATGAACAATTCAGACTCTTGGTCCAGTTCCTAATCCTCAGACTCCTGGACTACTGTAACATCCTTTACCTGTCATACCCTGCCAACATATTAAAACAACTACAAACAATATAAAATACAGCTCTCAGACTGATATACTTGCTGAAGAAATTCAACCACATTACATTTGCAATCCAAGACTCGCACTGGCTCCCAGTACAAGCACGCATACCATACAAATTCTACTGCACCCTATACAAAGCCCTGAATGGAGATGGACCAAGCTATCTAAACAATTACCTAATCAGGAACAACACATCTAAACCAAGGAAAACAAAGGCACACTTTACCTACCCCCCAGTCAAAGGCATACAAAGCAAAAAAAATATATGATGGACTATTAGTAACCCAAGCAGCAAGACTAGACCATCACCTCTCCAATCTGATGACCACAATGCCCAACTACAAAACCTTCAGGAAAGAATTGAAAACTATGCTATTCAAGAAATTTGACAATTGATCTAACTAAACCTTCCCAACTCCCCAGATCCTAATGCATTTTCCAACTATCAACCTTATAATCTCCCTGGGAATGCCTAGGCCAATTCTTTTGTAAACTGCCTAGAACTGAAAGGTATTGGCAGGATAGAAGATATCAATGTAACGTAATACCACCTTTAAGACCAAACTCATTCAGTGGTTTACATAATAAAAACAATAAAATCCCAGAAAGGAACTACATAAATAAAAGCCCAAAGCCCACCCCATAGATACATACCCTTAAAAATTAATTTGTAAAATGCCCTTAATAGACTCAGTAATTGCTTTAAAAAAATTTAATTGAGTGATAGACACCTATCTGATTCTATAAAAGATAGGCACCTATCACATGGTGCTTAACAACGCCTAATGCCGAACTGGGTGTTTCTATGGGCAAAATATGAGTTATGCCCACTATGAGTGATTCTCCCTAAACTTAGGTGCCTGAAATGTAGGCCTTTATACTCTCTCATTTCAGGTGCCTAACATTTTTCTTAGTCACCGCTACTCATGATTCTGTAAACAGCGCCTAAGTATGATTGACATGTGGCCAGTTCCATTTTTTTAAGCGCCAGCCAATTTAGGCACCATTTATAGAATCATGACTAGTGTATTACATACATAAAATATCTGCCCAATAAAAAAAATGAAAAAAAAAGCTTCCCAACAGCACCCCCCCCGACAAAGCTCCCCCTCCCTCTCCCCCCTCCCTGAACCCATTTGGCCCTCCCCTTGCCGTCACCCCCCTGGTCGGCCCCATGTACCTTTAAAGCGGGAGCAGAAGGGGTGCTCATAATGGTCCATCTCCGCCCCAGACCCCGCCCTCATAATAGTACTAATTGTAACACCATTTTTCTACTCATTTTTCATATATACACACAATATAATCATATTAACAATGCATAATGCTTTCCAACATTCATTACTACCAGAAAACAGATAACCCCGTGCAAATGCAGGACCAAAGACTAAAAGTTGATCACACCGTGGACCAGTGGCAAGAACACTGTCTTCTGTCCAATGGACATGCCGGCCCTGTGGACCAGCAGAAAATTTCTGCGGACCGGCAGTTGAAGAACACTGTTCTAGAACATATTTTGTAATGAGTATGTACCATTTTTGAAGGACATGTTGTCCTTGACATCAGAATGATGTTACTTTATTTGTAACTTTCAATAAAAATGATTGAACACACACACACACACAAAATTCAATGTAAAATTATTGTTAGAACTGGCAAGTGGGAAGTTTTTCTATGTCAGTTTTAACATGTCCTAGTGCATGGATGGCACAGTCTGGTAAGGAATACTGTCTCTGATTCACTTCTATGCCTTTCTTTATTTCTTAAAATGCATGTTCTTTTCCACACTTGCTAGGAGCTATGCTTAAGAAGATATATTTCAGTTAATTCAAGCATTCAGTTATCCTGGAGGTATTAACAAAGCTTTTCTTAAGAGAGGCAGGTTTTAATAGGAAGAGGATTTATTGTTTTTAGAAATCTGCCAGAAGTGATTAGCCTACCTTCATTAAATCTGTAATGCATTCTGGAAAAAAAAAATGTGAAAAAGAAACAAGGTTCAGCAAGATGAATGAATTACACTTAGCAGAATCTAGATTTACTATTTTGTCAACCAAATAAAAAGCTAATTAAAACACATATAATTTTAAACACTCTACATTAAATTTGTTTTCTTGTATTGTATATTTGTTTTCTTTATGGTTCCATATTGTTCTGCACCTAAGGACTATTTTCAATTAAGTAATCACAGATCATACTGAGGTCAAGAGAGCACATTTTTGTAGTATATTTGAAGAGAATTGAATTTCATGTCCTTGATGAATTTATCATTTATCTTTTAATTGATAGAAGTGAAACTACTTATTTGTTCTACAAAATGATTTTGAGATCCAGGAAGAATTGGGATTACCTAAAATTATTCTTAGCCATATAGGAATGGGGTAATTTTATTGTATTGTTTTTTTTATTATTTAATTTTAATTTTTTGAGCTTAACACAGTACTGTATTGTACTAAATAAGTATATAGTTATAAAATTATCCAGGAGTATAAATACATAAAAGTATACCCAAAACAGGACTCCGGAACACCACCTTATAATCTGGATGAACTGCAGTATACAATGTCCAAATTATATCTTTCATAAATTATATTTTGGACATTTTTGGCAGATGTATGAATTTTTGGCTATTTTGAGATGTCTGTCTGCTTTGAGGGTGAGAATTATAACAGGTACCTATGTTGGTACTATTTTGTGAAAAAAAAAAAAAGTTGATGTCTACTTTTTGTAAAATATAGAATATGATATAAACCGTTGTTGCTAACTTACATTTGTCTTCATGGAATGACCCCAAGATATTTGATCAACTGTATATCTGAGTATGTACCATCACATAGTTTATGCTCTACTCAAGCTGGAGAGTTATATGTTCCTCCTACTATACAGCAGGCAAGGTTGAAAGTCACAAGAATGGGAGCTTTTCTTGTGCTGGTCCAGAAGAATGGAATGCTATTCCGTTGTATATTAGAAAGCAAAAAGATGTGACTATTTTTAAGAGGCTTATGAAGAGACATCTTTTTTTGTGAAATGAAGCATGGGTGCTGTGAATTTTCACTGGGTAAATTGTATGATAAATTTGATGATATTTAATGCTTATTGTGAATGTGGTATTGTAACCCACCTTGTTAAAGGGGGGGGGGGGATACAACTAAATAAACCCTAAACCATATGTCTAATATCACAGGCATGGACAATTATAACAACACTGGAGGTAGGGTAAATGTCTATACTTATACGAGTTGGAAGTTCATGTATAATTCATAGCATTTTATAATCTATATGTTTACTTGCATGCACTGCCTATGCCAGCTGTGTGTATTCCCTCTCATAATGTATGCACCTTTCGCTAAAAGCACATACTTTTAAACAGTCAGTATCTATGAGGCCATTTGGAATACATATGCTCAAATATGCATGGGAAGGACTTCATAGAATTGCTTATTTGTATCTGTTTCTGGGAGACAAAGTTGGATAGAGTTGGGACAGGGTTGCAAGATGCACTTGTATGTTTATAAGAACATAAGAACATAAGTTGCCTCCGCTGAGTCAGACCAGAGATCCATCGTGCCTAGCAGTCCGCACCCGCGGCGGCCCATCAGGCCCATGACCTGTAATGTGATCCTTCTCTAAACCCTTGGATCCCTTTTATCCTTCTATCCATACTCTGTCTAAAACCTATCTCTACCTCTATCTGTATCCCTCAATCCTCCTATCGTTCAGGAATTTATCCAATCCTTCTTTGAACCCCCATAGTGTACTCTGTCCTATCACAACCTCCAGAAGCACATTCCAGGTGTCCACCACCCTCTGTGTAAAAAAGAACTTCCTAGCATTGGTTCTAAAATTGTCCCCTTTCAGCTTCTCTGAGTGCCCCCTTGTGCTTGTGGTTCCCAATAATCTGAAGAATCTGTCCCTTTCTACCTTCTCTATGCCTTTCATGATCTTGAAAGTCTCTATCATGTCTCCTCTGAGTCTCCTCTTTTCAAGGGAGAAGAGCCCCAGCCTTCTCAACCTGTCTGCGTATGAAAGGTTTTTCATACCTTTTATCTACTCAGGATTCCATATGTTAGGTATTTAATCCATTCCCATGAACCGGGTATTGCAGAAGTGTGTCATTCATAACTTTCAGCACCTCACAAATTGCCAGTGGATTGTAGGGTCCCTTCCAGTTTTTCCTTCTGCAAGTAATCTGTACAGAGGTGTTTCTGATCTACTCTGCTTACTTTTTTATTTTCAATTATACGTTTATTTCTTCCTGAGGCTTTGGTGCCCTGTGACCCCATATTTGGGGTTATTTGCCTAGGAAAAGATACAGTTTCCACAGAGTCAGACTGCAGCTCACAGGAGAATCTTTCGGATGGATCCGTGGAGCCAGCCTGCTGTGTGCCACTTCAGGGCTTGGGGTCCATACCTCTAGGAGCCACTCACCTTCTGAATTTTTCAAAGGCTTGAGTGCAGGTTGTGGGCTACCTGAATAAGAACACTTAGGGCTGAGTACTTGCCCGCCCCCCCCCCCCCCCCCGCTATGAAGTTACGTAGGGGTGGAGGTATCAGAAGGGGAATGTCTAGCTGGTAGCCTGAAGATTTCCTGGTTTTAAGAACATATGAAAATAAGAACATAAGCAGTGCCTCTGCTGGGTCAGACCAGAGGTCCATCACGCCCAGCAGTCCAGGACCTGCATAGTAATCCTCTATCTATACCCTTCAGTTCCCTTTTCCTTCAGGAAATCATCCAGTCCTCTATCTATACCCTTTAATCCCCTTTTCCTTCAGGAAATCATCCAGTCCCTTCTTGAACCTCAGTAGCGTACTCTGTCGTAGCACAGCTTCTGGAAGCGCATTGCATGTGCCCACCACCCTTTGGGTGAAGAAGAACTTTCTAGCATTGGTTCTGAATCTGTCCCCTCTCAATTTTTCCAAATGCTTTCTCGTTCTTGTAGTTTTCGAAACTTTGAAAAATCTGGCCCTCTCCACTTTCTCTGTGCCCTTCATGTTCTTGTAAGTCTCTATCATGTCCCCTCTAAGCCTCCGCTTCTCCAGGGAAAAGAGGCCCAGTTTCTCTAATCTTTCAGCTTATGAAAGGTTTTCCATATCCTTTATCAGTCGTGTTGCTCTCCTCTGAACCCTCTCGAGTATCACCATATCCTTCTTTAGGTACGGTGACCAATGTTAGACGCAGTACTTCAGATGCGAGCACACCATCGCCCGATACAACAGCAGGATAACATCCTTCATTCTGGTTGTAATACCGTTCTTGATAATACCTAGCATTCTGTTCGCCTTCTTAGAGGCCGCTGTGCACTGTGCCAAAGGCTTCATTGTTTTGTCCACCAGTACCCCTAAGTCCTTCTCTAGGCTACTTTCTTCCATTACCAGCCCTCCCATCGTATAGCTGTACATTGGATTTCTGTTTCCTACATGCAAGACTTTACATTTCTCTACATTAAACTTCATCTGCCATTTATTTGCCCACTCTCCCAGTTTGTTCAGGTCCCTTTGTAACTCTTCACAGTCCTCTTTATTCCTAACCCCACTAAAAAGTTTTGTGTCATCTGTGAATTTTATAACTTCACACTTCAGCCCTGTTTCTAGGTAATTTCTGAACACATTGATCAGCAGCGGTCTGAGTACCAACACCTGCGGAACACCACTCATGACCCTTCTCCAGTCCGAGTAGTGGCCTTTTATTCCTACCCTTTGCTTCCTACCTGCCAAACAATTTTTGATCCATCTATGTACATCCCCTTCCACCCCATGGTTCTTTAGTTTCCTAAGTAGGCGTTCATGGGATACCTTGTCGAAAGCTTTTTGGAAATCCAGGTATACAATGTCTATGGGGTCCCTTCATCCATTTGCTTGTTTATTCCTTCAAAGAAGTGCAATAAGTTCGTTAGGCATGATCTTCCCTTGCAGAAGCCATGTTGGATTGTTTATATCAGTTTATTCCTTTCTAGATGCTCATCGATGCTGTCTTTTATCAGTGCTTCTGCCATCTACCCCGGAACCGAAGTCAGACTTACCGGTTTGTAGTTCCCCGGGTCACCTCTTGATCCCTTTTTAAAGATGGGTATAACATTTGTTATCTTTCAATCCTCTGGGATCACCCCTGTTTTCAGGGATAGATTACAAACCTGCTGTAGTAATTCTGCTATTTCCTCTTTTAGCTCTTTCAATACCCTAGGGTGGATTCCGTCCGGGCCTGGAGATTTGTTATTTTTTAATCCATCTATCTGCTTGAGCACGTCTTCGAGGCTTACCTCTATGGATGTTAACTTTTCTGCTTGATCTCCTTTAAAGATTTTTTCGGGTTCCGGCATGCTTGATGTGTCCTTTCTTGTAAATACTGACGAAAAGAACATGTTTAGTTTATCCGCCACTTCTTTTTCCTCCTTCATCACTCCTTTCCTATCTCTGTCATCCAGCGGTCCCACCTCCTCCCTTGCCGGCTGCTTTCCTTTAACATATCTGAAGAATGGTTTGAAATTTTGTGCTTCTCTGGCTAGCCTCTCTTCATATTCTCTTTTTGCTCTTTTAACCATGTGGTCACATTCTTTTTGATGCTTCCTGTTCTCTTTCCAGTTTTCCCCGATTTTTCCACATCCGGAATGATTTTTTCTTATCTCCTATTGCTTTCTTCACATCTTTAGTTATCTATGCCGGGTCTTTTGTTTGGTCCTTTTTGCATCTTTTTCTAAATCTGGGGATATACAGATTTTGCGCTGCGCTCACCGTGTCCCTAAATAAAGACCAGGCTTTCTCCACAGTCTGTGATTTCTTTGAGCTGTTCCTTAGTTTCTTTCTTACCATTACTCTCATCGCTTCGTAGTTTCCTTTCTTGAAGTTAAAAGTCATTGTGGTTCTCTTCCCCTTCGATATTCCTACTTCGACTTTGAACGGAATCATATTGTGATCACTGTTTCCTAACGGTCCCACTACTTCCACTTCCTTCGCAGGTACTCTTAGCCATTAAGGATTAAGTCCAGAGTGGCATTCCATCTCGTCGGTTCTCTGACAAACTGCTCCATGAAGCAGTCAAGTTTCAAGTTTCAAGTTTATTAGGATTTTATATACCGCCTATCAAGGTTATCTAAGTGGTTTTTACAATCAGGTACTCTAGCATTTTCCTGTATTGCCTCCAGGAATCCGGTTTCCCTAGCGCATTTTGAATTTCCAAGACTCCAGTCTATCCCGGGATAGTTGAAATCTCCAATAACATGGTGTTACCGTTTTTGCATTCCTTCCTCATTTCAGCTTCCATTTCTTCATCATTTTCTTCGATTTGCCCAGGTGGATGATAGTACAGGCCCAACTTTATCTCAGGCCCATTCCTTCTTGGTATTTTAAGCCATAGTGATTCCAGTTTGTTGGTCGTTGCCGCTGTGTCCACTCTGGTCGAGTGTATGCTATCCTTTATGTATAGGGCTATTCCTCCTCTTTTCTGGTCCGACCTATCTTTGCGATAGAGTTTGTAACCCAGCAGTACTATGTCCCATTTATTTTCTTCATTCCACCATGTTTCAGAAACCCCAATAATGTCTAGGTTCTCTTTTATGGCCATGACTTCTAATTCTCCCATTTTGTTCCTTAAGCTCCTTGCATTAGTATACATGCAATTTAAGTCCTGGTATTTTCTTGTCTTCTTTTCCTTTTCCTGTGCTATGTTCTTTTTATCATCCTTTTTTTTTCGTGTCAACTCTTGTTTTTTGCCCATTTTGTCTTCCTCCCTGTGCTACGTTCTTCTTATCGTCCTCTTGTTCCGTCAACTCTTGTTGTTTGCCCGTTGTGTCTTCCCAGCATTTTTTCCACTCAGTATCTTCTCGGGATACCTTCTTCCAAATCATCGACACCTGGTCGACTGTTGGCTTTCCCCTTCTTCTTAGTTTAAAGCCTGCTCTATTCCTCTCCTGGCGTTGTTTGCTAGAAATCTAGTTCCCGCCATGCTCAGGTGTAGTCCGTCTCTCCTGAAGAGCTTGTTCTTGCCCCAAAACGTTGTCCAGTTTCTCATGAAGTGGAATCCCTCTTCCTCACACCATCCCTCATCCAGGCATTTATTTATTGTAGTTTCATCTGCCTCTTCACGTCTGCCTTCGGTAGTAGTAGGATCTCTGAGAACGCTATCTTCTGAGTCCTCATTTTCAATTTCCTTCCCAGAATCTTGAACTGTTCTATTAATGTGTTCCTGCTGTAGTCTCTCCTGCTGACATCATTTGTCCCAATGTGGATTATCACTGCAGTCTCTTCCGTCTCTACTCCTTCTAGGATCCTTTCAATTTTGTCGACGATGTCTTTTGTTCTTGCTCCTGGGAGGCAGGTCACTATCCGATCCTCTCTCCCTTCTGCTATGTGGCTATCTACTTGCCTTAGGATTGAGTCTTCCACTAGGACTGCAGACTTTCACTTTTTCAGTTTTCGCTCTGGTCGCAGGTCTGTATCATCAGTGTGCTTTACTGCTTCCTCTTCTAGGCACCGGCAAGACCTTGCCTCCCCTTTCTGCGGAATTCTTCTATGGGCTTCTTCTTCCTTGGAGTCAGATTGCTCTTGTCCTCTATTCCATGCGGGTGTATCTTCATCCTTCCTACGATGTTCATGTTCTTGTTCTTCCACCCTCCTGTAGGCCTCTTTGATGAACTCATGCTCCTTGACTTGTTCCTCGATGTACCTCTCTCTCTGGGTCTTCAGCTATCCTGAGTGGGTCTTCTGTCTTGAACGGGTCTTCTGTGATGTAAAGTCCCTCCAGTTCCTGAATCCTGTACTTCAGTCGACTAACTTCCTTCTTTAAGCTTTTCAGCCTCTGACACCAACTGCATACATAAAACTGCCTCCCCAAGGGGAGGTAATCGTACATATGGCAGTCTGTGCAGTACACTGGGAAGCTCATCCTCTGGATTCCCTCTGCTTCCATTGCTGTCCGCCTATTTGGAGTACTCTCTATTAATGTACCGGTACCTTTTTGCTTGTGTGTGTATGTGTGTTCTCTTCTGTGCCTGCTTCTTCCTTGTGTGTGTGTGTTCCTTCTGTGCCTGCCTCCTCCATACCTTCTGTGCCTGCCACTTCCTTACCTTTCTGTCTTTTGCTTGTGTGTACCTTCCGCTTCCTTACCTTTTGAGTTATTAATTTGAAGTTTATGAGGCAGAAAGTTATTTCCATCCCCTCCAGCAGAAATGTTGGATGTGACAGTAGAGAGGATGGGAGAGATGCACCATGGATCTCTCTCTCTTTCTTTCCCCACTCCCTTTGCAGCAAGGGAGGGAATGAGAGAAAGACTGATGAACAGTGAGAGAGGGACCAAAGGCTGAGTGGAATTGTCCAGATCAGAATGATGTGCACTAATGAAAGTGTCCTCCAATGCATCTGATAATATAGGAATCTTTATTCATCCAATGACATAAGTTTACATCCAACGACTCAACGACTTGCTTTTATTCAAACTGAGAGAGGGATACATGTTGCTAATAAGGGTGGAGAAGAGAGGAAGAAAAGTTGGATTCATGGAGGGATAGAGAGAGATGTTGGTTGGGGAAGGGAATGAGATCCGGAGGAGAGGAAGAGTGCAGGAGGCAGAAAGAAAGAAATATTGGATGCACAGTCAGAAGGAAGTACAACCAGAGACTCATGAAATCACCAGACAACAAAGGTAGGAAAATTGATTTTATTTTCAATTTAGTGATTGAAATGTACCAGTTTTGAGAATTTATATCTGCTGTCTATATTTTGCACTATATTTGTCTATTTTTCTATAGTTGTTACTGAGGTGACATTACATATTTTAAAGTCATCTGCCTTGACCTTTTTGAAAAAAAACTGAAAACGAATATAAATAATAATTAACATTTTCTCTGCATACGCAGGTAAGGCTAGACTCAGTTAGGGCTCTGGTCCTTTACCTAAGGACCGCCGCGGGAGCGGACTGCTGGGCATGAAGGACCACTGATCTGACCCAGCAGCAGTAATTCTTATGTTCTTATGTGTTTGTTTGTTTTTAATTTGTGGGTACCCTTTTGTATTAATAAGTTTATATTGTGTGTTTATGAAAAATGAATTAAATAAGTTGCATTATAATGGGGGTGGGGTCAGGGGCAGAGCTTGGGAGGGGGTACTCAGTTGATATTTGTTAGACTTAGGGGGTACTTGGCTTGAAGAAGTTGAGAAACTCTGGTTTATAAAATACTGAGTGGAGTAGACCAGCCCTTGAGTTGATAAGTATGTGGAAACTACATTAAACAGTCTTCCAGCTGTAACAGATCTGAAGCACCAGGAGGAACTGCAAACACCAATCAAACATCAAATTAGCAGGCTCCCTGGGCTTTATTTCATAGCATGACAGGGAAAGTAGCTCTCTTTCCTGACCATAGTCAGGTTCAGTACCTCCCCTTTCCAACCTTTTAAAAACATTCAGTTAATGATCATGTATAGCAAACAGTCCCAGACATCTCAGCAACACATGCAGAGTATGTTACAGATTGTCAAACCCCCCCCCCTACTGCTGCAGCATCAGGTTTGGAACTATGAAGCCAGCCGGCAGTAGCATACCTAGTATATTTGACACCCGGGGCCAATCATTTTTTAACAACCTCTCCTTTAAATAAAACATATATCTATATCTATTTATCTATATAGTAATAATCTACGAGCCACACCTAGGAAAAGGCAGCATCTTAACTATTGCAGTGAGCACTAGAACATCAATACACCCATTGTAAAACTAAAGTCAGATTAGTACAGATTGATCCTGCACAGTCAATTCCAACAGAAAACCCTTTTTCTTTCCATGCACACAGAACAGATATACTCTCATCCAGTACAGAATAAGTAACTGCAAACTAAAAACAGAATATGTAGTCAACAATGAAACTGCATCCTAAGAAGCCACATTCTGCATAGAATGCAGCACCACAACTGCTCCTTGAGACCCTGGGAAAGTCACTAAATCACCCCATTGCACCAGATACATTGAAAGTTGCCCCGGTCACCTTCAAAGCCAAGCTACACACTTGGCTTTATTCTCTTCTACTGTTGGGTACTTTTCCTGAGGTCCTAGGCCAGATCCTAATCACACCGATTGTAAAAAATCCCAAAGAATCTATCAAGCTGACATCAAATTACAGACCTATCACGAGCATTCCTTTCTTTGTAAAGCTGATGGAAGGTCTGGTCAACTAGGATTTAGTAACCTATCTGGATAAACTCAGCATACTAAATGATAACCAGTCAGGTTTTCGTTCCGGGTATAGCACTGAAACTGTTATTGCCTCACTGCTAGATTCCCTCCATAGCTATTTAGCCAGGGCACAAGTGCACTAGTCCTGCAATTTGATTTAAGTAATGCCTTCGTCTTAGTTGACCATGCTATTCTTATGGACTGTTTGGAATCAATTGGTCTCTCTGGTAATGTGTTAAAATGGTTCCAGGGTTTCTTGAGTAAACGATCATACCAAGTTTACAGTGACAATACTCATTCCTTCAGCTGGGTAAACTCGTGTGGAGTCCCGCAGGACTCCCCCCTATCCCCCACACTGTTCAACATTTACCTGGTTGCACTGGGGAATCTATTGCAAAGTTTAAAAATCAAATTTTACATCTATGCTGACGACATCACCATAGTCTTTACTCTAACAAACCTAACTCCAGAGACGAAGAAACACCTGGCATCTATCTTAAATCAAATCAAACTATGGATGGCCGAATTCAAATTGAAACTCAATTCAGAAAAAAAAAAATTTCTTCCTGACGAGTACAAACGATAAAAATCAAAGATTCATCAATTTCCTTGAATGGTCAAGTCATTCCTATTACGTATTCCATAAAAATTCTGGGAGTAACTCTGGACCGCTACCTTACCTTTGAAGCTCATACCGATTCACTGGTCAGAAAAGGCTTCTCAACATTATGGAAACTAAGAACCATCAGAAAGTACTTCGATGAAATCTCATTCCGCTTATTGGTAAAATCCTCCATTCTGAGCTTACTCGACTACTGTAACATCATTTATTTGGGGTCTTTAAAAAAAAAAACCTTTCAAAGACTCCGAATCATCCAAAACTCGGCAATCCAACTAATTTTTGGGTTAAAAAAATGGGAACACATAACTCCCTACTACCAAAAACTCCACTGGCTGCCCCTTGAAGCAAGAGTGCTGTTCAAATTTGCCTGTCTCCGTTTCAAATCCATTCTTGGTTCGGCCCCTATGTACTTGGTTCTCCATTTTAACTTAGATGGTTCAACCAGACCCACACGCAGAGCACATCTGTTTAATCATCCAACATCAACCTGCCATTACAAAATATACCTGAACAGAACACTTGCTTTCCAAGCAGGTCAATTGAACGATTGGCTGGGCAATATTATCACGCACTCCTCATCCTACCTAAGTTTCAGAAAATTAGTAAAAACAAACTTGTTTAACCGATTTGTAACCTAAGACCTCTTAAGCCTTATCTCTTCAACACTATCCAAATTGTTTCCCAAGATCTCTTAAGCCTTACCTGAATCCTGCTCACCTATATTTTGATGACTTTACACTGTACCTATATTCGCTGATTGTCCAGCTCTTCTTTATTGTAAACCGCCTCGAACTACTATGGCTTTGGTGGTATATAAGAATAAAATTATTATTATTATTATATTAGCTAGATTGTGAGCCCACTGGTACAGACAGGGAAAAATGCTTGAATAAATTAATATAAACCGTTCTGAACTCCCTTGGGAGAATGGTATAGAAATTTGAATAAATAAATAGATAAACAGTGATGCATGTTCCCTAGTACTGTGCAAAATATAAAGACATCAGATGCAAATTTAAAAAATCTAAAATTTCAATCACCACATAGAAATAAAACAAAAATGGAAAATAAGCTTTCAGAGGCCAAAATTTCCTTCCTCAGGTCAGTACCATATACTGCTGATTTGAGGAAGGGGGTTTTTGCCTCTTAAAGATAGTCAAAAATGTCTTAAAATTAATCTAATTCAAAGATCACCTTATTTCTATTTTCATATTATAAACATGTATTAACACAACTACAATACTACTTTATCTTCAAAGAAAAACAAACAACTTTTATCTTGGTTGTAAGTCTGAGTTTCTGCTTTCCTCATCTTCTCTTCATTCTCATTCTTTTCAATGTCTGCCCTCTTTCTGTGCCCCTTCCATATGGCTTGACCTTCTTTTTCCCATTTCATCAAGCCTGAGCCCTCATCTCTCCTTGATCCAGCATTTCCTTGCTGTGTCCTTCAGAGTCTTTTCCAGCATCTCCCTTCTATGTGCCCATCTTATCTATGTGTCTATCTCACCTCTTTTCCAGAAACTTGTGCCCCTGTCCTTATACTCCCCCCTACCAATATTCACCATCTGCCCTCTCAATATCCTTATCTTCCCCCTTTTTCAGGTTTGCTTCTTTGTGTCTCTATTTCACCTCCCCTTTTTCAGCACTATCCCCTTTCAGCATTGCTCCCTCTCTGTGACCCTATCTCCTTTCCCCCTTAACTCTCCATTTCATTATATCCCCTTCTGTTTTCACATGGAATCAGTCCATTCGGTCACTGTACCAATGGTTCCAGGGGAGTTTCTTTACAGAATAAAAGATTAGGTTCTTGCCTCGATAATCATTTTTCTGTTAATCTTCTCAAGAGTCTGTACAGCCTGCTTTCAATATATACTTTGTCGCCTGCTTTGTGCCTCAGATATTTCTAGATTCCAAGCCTGGAGTTCTTCTCCTGTAAGCTAGATGACTAAGCAAAAAGAAATCATGTATAAGTAAATAGCTCAGCCTCTGGCTCCTTTGATGTTAGTTCTTGTTGCACACAGCTTGTTGAAGTTGGATATGGAGGTTATAAATTCCTATTGATAATTGCTCTTCTTTTTCTAAGTTGCAAATCAGAAGAGAACTGTATGATATCTATAGGAAAATTTCTCATACTCCTCCTTCTTTGTGTTCTATTCCAGTAAAGAAAATTGCTTTGGAACAAACTGAAAGGGACACTACCCTGCACTGGCAATACAGAAGGTGCTGAAAGTTGTGAGTGACACACTTCTGAAAAACCCGATTTGTGGGAATGGATTAAATAGCTAACATATGGACTCCTATGAAGATTAACAGAAAGAAAGACTATCTAGGTAAGAAAATTTCAATCCATCCAAACATAAGCAGAAAAGTCATTCCTGTTCCAGATCAGAGGCCATCTTATAGCACAATTTTTTCACCAATGAGTCTTCAAATCCTAGATACCCATTCAAACCTTATATTAAAATATAAAGAAAATTGTTATAACTTTGAATATGGATACCTGTTATTAAGAATTTGGACTTGGAGATTACGATGTACAGCGTCAGCATCTATGAGACAAACTTGGTTATTCTTATTACATAGGATTTTTTGGACCCCAGTTCATTTAAATAAGTATAATAGATGCTGGCATTGTCATATTGATATAGGGACCTTGGATCATCTGTTGTATTATTGTCCAATGATACTTAATTTCTGGAAGTCAATTTGGGGACAAATAAATATTATTCTTGAGTCATCAATCCTGTTAATCTACGAAGCCATAATTTGTGGTACAATATTGCATATTAAGCTTTCTTTAGATAGATATAAAAGCCAGCTCTTCTTGATTATGACCGGAATAGCCATCCAGATGATTACACATAACTGGAAGAGTTACGACAGACTGAAATACACATTTTGGTGGGCAAATATTTATTCCACATATAAATATGAGAGAATGAATCTGGAGTGTTTGGGGTCTAGTATGATATTCAATAAGGTGTGGAGCCCATTGACTACATATGTTGAATTGCAATGAATGTCAGGTATCTCCCTTTTTACAGATTCTTTACACATCTAGGGGGGGGGGTGGGATGGGGGAGGGGAAGATATTTGGGATTGCTAAAGATATTTATCTATAATATTGCAATAATATATGCTTATGCAGTGTAATAGTTATGTGAGGAAGGGCGAGAGAAAAGGATTGGTAATATATTAATTTTATGTATTTTAAGTGCGTTATGTATAATGCTCATGTTTAATATAGTTGTATTGCACTGCCAAAATTTTGAAAATCAATAAAGAATTAAACAAACAAACAAAAAAGAATCATTGAGTGATTCAATTGCATTTTAATTGAAGGTGTGATTAAGGATAATTGGAGGCAGTTGTATGGAACTGTGAACTAGTGTTGTCTGAAAGAGAGAGAAAAATTTTGTGAGAGATCTGTAGCTATCCCTTTTAGTGCTAGGAAACTCAGTGAAAACTTAGAAAAAGAAGAAGAAAGGGTTCCTTTATAATTGTTTATTAATTTTATGAAAACATCTTACAAGAGGAGGAGCTTACCTAAGATGGCGGCATGAGCTGAGCAGGCCTAATGGTGAAGAGACAATCAAAGGTTCAGGTTTTCCCAGCTGAATCAGCTGTTGGTTAGACTGGACCGATGGACCTCTTCATTGAGCGAAGCTCTTGAACAACATATCCAGAGGATCAAATTTCAGTTGGAGAGGGTGCGCAAGCTGAGGCGTGCAAATTCTCTTTTGAGGGAGCCACCACATCCCCGAATGAGCAGAGCCCACCGACTCGCATTAGAGGAGCTGTTTTTGGCTGGACCATCCCGGGGCATCTTTCTGCCAGCCCAACAGGACAGAATGGCTGTCCATGAAAAGAAGCAGGAGGAGCGTGAACGAGTTAAGGAAAACTTAACGATTTCTGCTGCAGCAAAAGGTGCTTTGGTTTCTACTGCAGATTGCCCCTCTGATTAGACCCAATGTCTTTAACATGGAATCATTATGGGAGGCAATATCCAGCTTACAAATATCTTTGGGAAATCAAATTGAACAACTTTCCTCAAAGTGTACCAGCCGAGCTTGGAAACCATCCGTCCGTCCAACTTTTGTAAGGTACAAGGGGGGGTGTCAGGGGTGGGGGTGGTGTTGCAGGGTTGGTAGGGGTATCACGTGGTCGGCGGGTAGGGGGGTGCGACATTGGTAGGAGGGCCTGGGATCCCTCCTGCCCATATCTTAGTGCGGATGGGGGATGGGGGTTTCACCAAGGCAGGAGGGATTGGGCTCCCTCCTGCCCATGTTGAGTCGGGGGAGGGGTGCAGAGCTGCGTCAAGGCAGGAGGGCTTTGGCTACCTCCTGCCTGAGCCAATCGCGGGGCTGCGTTGGGGCAGGAGGAGTGGAGCTCTCTCCTGCCCGATCTTGTCGGGGGGGGGGGGGGGTGTTGATGGATCATGGCAGGAGAGATTGGCTATCTCTCCTGCCGCGATAGCGATCCGAAGTTCCGTGGTTGACAGCACTTCGGGATCATTATCGCGGCAGGGGAGATGAACCATCTCTCCTGCCGCGATCATTGTTGGGGTGTGTGTGTGTGGATTCTGTAACCGGTGTTCTTTTTAACAGACATCAGTTACAGAATCAAGATTTTAGGACTTTTATTTTGAGAATGGACATTTTCCCTACTTCTACTTTCAGCATTTAGGGCCTAGGCCAAAAGAGGACTTAGACTTTTTTTTTAAATCATAAATACTGTGATATGATAAAGGAACATAAATAAAACTAGATTTAAAAAGTACATAGACCAGGGCATACACTACACAAATATCAAATTAATGTGCTTACAAACTGAATCCACACATACTTCTTTTATCAAGCAGCGTGAGTTAAATTCTAATTCTATGGGAAGTTCGGTTTTTAGCTTGCGCTGCTTAACTGTGTGGCTTGATAAAAGGGGAGGGGGCAGGGAGATGAATTTGAAGCAAGCATCATGCAGACAAACTATTCATGCTACAATTAGTGCTGTGCACACAGTGGATCATGTTTCAAAAATCAGCAGTGGCACAGAGTGGGGTTACCATATGGCTCCAGAAAAAGGATAAAGGATTGAGACATCTAGGTTTTGCTTCCATTGAAAGCAATTGAAGTAAGGAGGACAGATAGAAACATCTGTGCTTTATTTCCATTGAAATCAATGGAAGTAAATCCCAGATGTCTCACTCCATCCTCCTTTTTCAGGAGTCATATGGTAACCCTAAATGTAAGTGTAAACAGAAAATAACCATTTCAGACACTAAAAAGGTACATATACCTAAAAGAGGACGTCAACATAATTTACCCTACAATAAGATTTCTCACACAAATACCTATTTACCCCCATAAATATATGAAGCAACACATCAGCTTAAAAACTTACATTAGATAAAACACAGTATGGAGCACTATGTTATACAGTACTCACAAATAAACAACAATTCCACAGAGTGGCAGTATCTCAACATGCATAAACACTGAATCTGCCCTGCTCCTGCTAACTGGTTTTTAAGCTTCCTGCTAGGGTGAAAGGTCAAATCTAAATAAAAATTAAAATATTAATTATAGCAGTTGTAAAAGCATCAGGAAGCAGCAAAACAACATTCAATGTAGAATTATACATGTTACTAATATTAGAACCTAAACATTTTAAAGCCCAAAAAATATGGCTTTAAAAAAATAGTCTTCACAGATCAGTACTTACGGCTATTTCATAAGGGGATTTATGCTAATACTTTCAGGCAAAGTAGCCCCTAAATGTATATTCACTCGATCCTCAGCTGGCTCCACCTTCATGCATTATAAATATTAGAATATTAGAAATTTCAAATACATGCAATCACATCTGAATCAATTCTATGTTATTTAAGGATCCTCAGAATGTAATGCAGTGATCTTTACTTCATTAATTTCTTAGAAAAGACTGTTTCAATTGTCATTGATCCTTTAGATACATTTTTTTCATTTTATTCTATTTAATTTATGTTTTTAAAAAATATTCTTAAAAGGCTTGGCTAGAGCACTTATCTTATTTGCTGAAGCTCTGTCGGCTAGGGACTTCTACTGACATGTTTCACCCCATTGGCTGTATCAAGGCTGTCCCCTTATGTTGCTACACACCACCATCAAACCCTATTTGTTCTTTAGATAAGAATCCATTTTTAGAATCAGGCTCTTATAGCATTTTTGAGACCTAATAGTGGCATTAAAAAAAACCCAACAACAATGTGGCGATTGTCATCTACAATGTAGGCATCATTCTCATGGATATGGAGGCATCTAGGCATGCCAATGGATACCTAAGGATGGCATAGGCATGGCTAATGCCAGAAGTGGTCTTAGTCATCCTTACGCATGCCTAGGTGCTTCCGTAGGTGTGAGTCAGTGCCTTTAATGTAGGCATGTAAAACACTGGTCTACATTTAAGGTATCTGTACTAAAAATAGGTGCAATTCTGAATGCAGTGTCTACCGGTGATTGACTTGTGTTAAGTGCCTATTTTTCAGGCACCTAGCACAGCAGGAGCAATTTCCAGAATCTGACCATAAGGGCTGGATTCTGTATAGGACATCCAGACTCAGAAGTTGCCTAAGCAGCTTTTGAGAATCACACACGGGTATACTATATAGAATCATGTCTGTCCTGATGGATAGACATCTAACCCCGTCTAACCACCACAATTCTCTAACCGGCGTCCATGTCACAGAGATTGTGGAAAGGGAAGCTCCCTGCCATGATCAGCTGAGTGGCAGAGGCAGGGACCCCAGCCTCACACACACTGTCCACAGCAGGAGGGATGCCCAATCCCTCCTACTGCAAACCCCTAAACAATCCCTAGCAGGAGGGATGCCCACTCCCTTCTGCCGGACCCCCCCCCAAAACAGCAGGAGGCATGCACAGTCCCTCCTGTTGGAACCCCTCCACCAATCCCAAAAAATCCCCCAGCACCTCCTTCCCCCGTAGTCCACCCGGACCCCACAAGTACACACTTCTCACACAAACACCTATTTATCCCCCAAAATATAGAAAGCAGCATCCGCTATAATAAAACCCTTAGCACACCTGTGCATTTCAATCTTCGTGATCCCTATGTCTGTGATCAGTGCTTCCATGCCACACATGCACAGTAGAAGGAGCCAGCAGTGGTTTCCCCATCACCCTCCCTCGGCGACGCTGGCTCCTTCTACTGCGCATGCGGAGGCACCTTAAGCATGGACACACAGATGCAGTGACTCCCCCCTTCACTCTGTCTAACATGGTCTGTGGCCTGGCCAGCTCTCTTATTGAAGTTATTCTTCAGACCCTTGCCAAAGTTATTTTTGAGTTTAAAGTTGCAATGTTAAGTCAGAGAGAAAGCTTCCGAAGCAGGCGCGGATCGTGAGAGGAGCAACATTGTCATCTTTGAACTAAAAAATAACTTTAGCAAGGGAGCATGTCAGAAACGACGAAGAGAAATGCTGCTACCCTGCTGCACAGAGAAGGGGGGGGGGGAGAATGCTGCTGATGCTGCACAGGGAAGGGGAGAGGTTGGAAATGCTGCTGCACAGGGAAGTGGGGGGATGCTGCTGCTGATGAACAGGGAAGTGGGGTGAAATGCTGCTGCTGCACAGGGAAGTGGGGGGAATGTTGCTGCACAGGGAAGGTGGGGAATGCTGCTGCACAGGGAAATGGGGGGAATGCTGCTGCAGCTGCTGCACAGGGAAGTGGGGGGAAATTCTGCTGCACAGGGAAGTGGGGAGAATGCTACTGTTGTACAGGGAAGTAGGGGGGAATTATGCTGCTGCTGCACAGGAAAATGGAGGGAGAGGGAAATGATGCTGCTGCACAGGGAAGTGGAGGGGGAGGGAATGATGCTGCTGCTCCACAGGGAAGTGGGGGAAGGGAAATGCTGCTGCTGCACAGGAAAGTGGGGGAAGCAAAATGCTGCTGTTCCTGCTGCACAGGGAAGTGGGGTAAGGGAAATGCTGCTCCTGCTGTACAGGGAAGTGGGGGGAAGGAAAAGGGGGCCAGGGAGCAATCTTGGTTTGGTTTGGAAGGGGAGACAGAAGGAGGCCATGGAGAGAGACAGAAAGACAGGCAGACAGTGCACAAGAATGAAAGACAGACACACAGAAAGACAGTGGGCAGGAAGAGAGAAAGAAATAAAGAAAGACAGACAGACGGGGCCAGAGAGAGAGAAACAGACAGATAGAAAGAAAGACACACAGACAAAGGGAACCAGGGAGAGAGACAGAAAGATAGATAGATAGCAAGAGGGAGAGAGATAGAAAGAAAGAAAGATAGACAGCGGGAAGGAGAGAGACAGAAAGAAAGGAAGAAATAGACAGGGCAGGGAGAGACAAAGAAAGAAAGACAGACAGACAGACAGACATATATTCTAGCACCTGTTAATGTAATGGGCTTAAACACTAGTTTCAACATAAAAGCTTAAATTAGATAAAATACAGTATGAAGCAATAAGCAATATGTTATATAGTACTCATAATGAGCAATGATTTGTATGTTTGTAATTATTTTTAATGTTTGTATGTTAGCCTTGACCTTGATGCAGCCTTAGAGAAAAATGTGGCTCCATCGGTAGTCAAATTTAATAAACTGCATTTTTCCATACTGTTTGGTCTGCTTTATGTCCTGCTGCTTGTGCTTGCTTTAATATCATCACATCACATTGAGTTTCTTCTAAAAATAAGGCCTTTAGAGAAGACAGAGAGAAAAATAAGGGAAAAGGAAAGACAAACACCTTAGATTAACACACATGCTTGCCTAAATATCCAGGTAGGTACAAGTCCATGGTCTGCAAAATAAAAGGTAATCACAAAGAATCAATTGTTTTAGAAATATGTTATGTTAGGAAATAAATGTCTTTTGTTCTAAAAGAAAATAGTACTTATCTAATTGCTAGCTGTATTTTGGATGACAGGATTGTTTACAACATTCTGTTCTGTAAAATTAATTGATACGTTTAAAAACCTACTCGATTCTGTTTTCTAACTAGTATTTAACTGTATTTTAAAATCAAATTATTTAACTTTTTAACTGTTTAATTGTAATGAAAGCATTTGTTGATATTCTGCTATTGTCTTTGTAACCTCTAATTACAAATTTGAAGGCATATATTAAACCTTTAAGCTGTATCTTCAGAATGTGCTTTCTGTGTGGTTGTTTGTTATACCAACTGAAATTTTGCACTACATTCTACATCAACTCTTGTTGAAATTGATGTAACATAACATAACGTAACTTTATTCTTCTATACCACCATAATCAAAAAATTTCTAGGCAGTTTACACAGAAGAAAGCTGGACAATCAGCGAAATACAGTTAATTGAAATATAACAAATTTCCTAAAATTTTTAATATAAGAGTTTTGGTTAACAGTAGTATCCTCAGTTAGGAAATAAATTTGTCAAACAGTGTTGACTTAATAACTTTTCGAAATGCACCATAAGGCAACATAACACCATCAACACAATTACCCCACCAGATCTGCTGCTTACTTGCTTGAAATGCTAGTGTTCTATCCAAAAAAGTCTTGTATCTGCAACCAATTATTTTTGAATATGTAAATAAATTGTAATTCCTAGTTATCTTCATTGGACTATATAACACAAAATGAGATAAAAGATAATTTGGGGCCAATCCCCGAACCAGCTTAAAACAGATTAATGAAAATTTGAATAGCACTTGTGCTTCTACCGGGAGCCAATGAAACAGTCGATAATAAGGACTCATATGGTCATTCTTCTTCAACCCAAATATCAGTCGAACAATCATATTCTGTACTATTCTCAATTTTCTCAAGATTTTCTTTGGGGCTTCCAAATAGACAATATTACAGTAATTCAATATGAATAAAACTAGCGCCTGCACTAATAATCTAAAAGATAAAGGGTCAAAATATTTTTTGATGGTCTTTAATTTCCATAGCGCAAAAAAACACTTTTTTACTACTAAATTAGTATGTTCTACCATAGGTAGTTGGGAATCTAGTATGACTCCCAATATTTTTATAGATTTTTAAATTGGGTAGTCATAGCCTTTTGGGTATCGTACTTATTGATCGGCTATTCAATGATTCAATATGTTGATTATTTGATACTTTAAATCTCTTTGCAGTTATACAATACTTAACTGCGTTCTGTCAATGTGTGGGCTGGGGACTAGCTCTTCTGACATATTTCACCTATATCACCTGTGCCCCCTGCACAAAAAATCAGTATTAAGTGTTATAATAATCTATAAAGGTGTTCACTGTGATCGCTGTCAGCCATCATTCTGTTTTTTTTAGTGCAACATTTGGACATTTGGTATTGATACATCATTGATTTTATCACTCAATACAAAGACTTCTCAGGCAGGCCCTTTGGGGACGAAACATGATCGTGTCGAGTCTGTTTTAATAAATAGGATTGAGCACCATCTGGTCTCTTTCATTGTTTTTGTGCCCCCTTTTTGGTGTGAAGGCAGTTTCACCTGTTTGTCTCATGAAGACCAATACAACAGATAAAAATGAAAGCCATGAAGATATGTGCACGTTTCCTCCTTATGTGACCGGACTCAAGAACTGAAAAAAGTAATACATAATAAAATCAGATGGAAATGAATGCACAGGGGCTTTAAAACTATGGACCAGATAGGGATACTCGGTATAAGTTAAACAGTGAGAGGCCCAAGGGGGACAGGTACGATATACTTTTCTGAGGGAAGCCATGTATGCTGCCAGGGAGAGAAAACAACCAGTACTGAAAAACGGAGAGGATGAAACTACAATGAAGCTAAGACTAAAAAACTATGACTAAAAAGCTAAGAGAGGGGAGAGGTAGGAGGGAAAGCTGAAAACTCCTCAGAGACTGGGCTCATGCACAGAGCCTGGGAAACAGCAAATCTTTAGTAGGAAGCTGCACTCAATATCAGTTGTCTCATTGACAGCCCCAGGACTGTTATGGTGAACTGGAGAGCAGAGAGTTTAAGGTGGTACAAGGAATTAGTGAGGAAATGGTGTGGGCTGCTGTGAAAATTTCTATATCAGCTCTGGAGTTTGTGTGTGTGTGCAAGGAGTGCATTTTTAAAAATATTTCCTTTAAATGTTTGATTTCATAAGAAATGATGCAAATAAACATGTTATGGCTTTTGAGCTGAGGTGTGTAATGAGAATGCTATGAAGGAAGATACAGCTGAGTTCTTGTGAATTATGGGTCAAGAACCTATCTGATACCTGTTGGTTCTCATGATTTATTGAGATTTCTAAATTAAGATTGGAGTTATATTTCAAAGGAAAATTGATAAGAACTTTTAAAATGTGTTTCAGAATCTAAACTGGATTTTTGTAACTCCTGTTGTTAAAAGGATATATTAAGTACTGGGAAAAAGAGAGTTTTAATCCCTTCACTGTGGAAGCCCACTTATTCAACTCAGATTGCCTATTATTGGTACATAAAGCAAATGTTTTATATTTAATTTAGTACTCAGTTGTTTTTTTGCTGAAGTACTGGAGTACATTCCTGCAGGCTTTTCTGATTACTAAGTTGCTGAGATCTTAACCAGTATACACTGTTGTGTGAAGTTTGGAGAATCTGAAACTATTTTTTTGAAAGCTAACTCCCTCTTCTACGAAACCTCGCTAGTTGTTTTTAACGCAGAGAGCGTGCAGAGAACTGTGCTGAATGGCCTGCACTGCTCCCAATGCTCATACATTTCCTATGAGTGTCAGGAGCAGTGCAGGACATTCAGCGCGGCTCCCCACACTAGAAACTGCTAGCGCAGTTTCGTAGAAGAGGGGGGTAAATTTTATTTTGAGAACTGAAGGACTAAAGCCTTGAATGAGCTCTTGGTTTAGAATTCTAAGACATTCTGTGGTACAGAGCTGTTTCCAGTCAGTATTCCTGATATACTGGCAAGCTCGTTGTGCGAGGGGACTGTAGGTAATTACTAAGGAATTTCATTATTTCTGAATTTGAGATACTTGGATATGCAAATAAAGCTGAAGTTGCTCAGATATTGTGTGAATATGTATGTTGAAACTCTGTGAGTTGATTTCATACCAGAAGTACTTTTGAGGGGGTTTCCTGAGAGGGCCAGCTTAGGGATAAAATAATTATCTGTTCTTTTGCATATTTATGCTGGGTTTTACTATCGCAAGTGCTGCCAAAGGTACTTCAGAGACACTAAATAAGAGAAGCTGTAGTCAATAGGTCAAGACGGAGGGCCAACTGTAATACCTCAGTTCTACTGAACTGGTGTTTCACCTTGAGGTCTACTGAAATGGATGTAGCCTCGCTTCACATCACGCTAAACTGTGTGAAGACATAAGCTAAGTGCTATTTTCTTCATTCATTCACTGAGGAGGCTTGGTCATTACATAGGGCCACACTGTTCTAGTGAATCAATCACACCTAGTTTTTTTCAAACAAATTGATTTAAAAGTATTTATTATTATCACTGTTTGATTTATGCACACTTACATGCCCTATGATGATGTGCAGCTGGAAGTGAGTTGTATATCCTTCTTATTCAGCTCTTGTTGTTAAGCGCTGGAGTGGCCACTTTGTTGCACTCCTTATTGCTTACTCCCTCACACTGAGGGCATGTCTTATTCACTATTAACATTTAATTTGCTGTTTCACTGCTATATAAGAACATAAGATTTTCCGCTTCTGGGTCAGACCAGTGGTCCATCGTGCCCAGCAGTCCGCTCATGTGATGGCCCTTAGGTCAAAGAGCAGGGACCTATTTGAGTCTAGGCTTACCTGCGTATGTTCTGGTCTAGCAGCAACTTATCTAACCTTTTCTTGAATCCCTGAAGGGTGCTTTCCCCTATAACAGCCTCTGGAAGATCATTCCATATTTCTACCACTCTTTGAATGAAGAAGAACTTCCTTATGTTTGTAAGGAATCTATCCCCTTTTAACTTTAGCGAGTGCCTTCTCGTTCTCTCCATCTTGGAGAGGGTGAACAATCTCTGTCTCTCTGCTAAGTCAATTCTCTTCAATATTTTGAATGTTTCGATCATGTCCCCTTTCAGTCTCCTCTTTTCAAGGGAGAAGAAGCCCAGTTTCTCTAGCCTTTCATTGTACAGCAACTCCTCCAGTCCCTTAACCATTTTTGTCGCTTCTCTCTGGACCCTTTTGAGTAGTACTATGTCCTTTTTCAAGTATGGCGACCAGTGTTGCACACAATATTCCAGTTGGGGGCATACCATGGCCCAGTACAGCGGCATGATAACTTTCTCAGATCTGTTTGTGATCCCCTTCTTAATTATTCCTAGCATTCTGTTTGCTCTTTTCGCCGCTGCTGCTCATTGTTCAGACGGTTTCATTGACTTGTCTACAAGTACTTTCAAGTCTCTTTCCAGGGGGCTTTCTCCGAGTATAGCTCCAGACATATGAGTAAAGTGTGTTACAGTTGGCCCTCTGTCTTGACCTATTGACTACAGCTGCTCTTGTTTAGTGTCTTTGAAGTACCTTTGGCAATACTTGAGAAATTTTTGATTTATTTATGGTTTTACTAAACAGCATAAGAACATTTTACAGCGGGCCGGTGAGGTAAATGCTCTGACACTCATATGAATTCAATGAGTGTCAGAGCATTTACCTCACTCGCCTGCAACAAAATGCTCTTATACTGCTTAATAAAAAGAACCCTTAGTTTGAAATACAAGGCCTTATCCTAAGAAGACATTGACTTTAGACTGCATTCATCCAGGGAGGTTAGGGTTTTGTTTAATTTCATTTGCTTACAGATAAGTTAGCAACAAACATCCAGATCTTCAAAGGACTACAGGTGACAGGACAACAACTCAGCCTTACCTAATGTATGAAAACAGCAATATCAGTGAGAACAGGTTTTTATAAATACTTTATTTTTGTATGCACACACATGTATACTTTTTTGTATTTTATTGAACTTAGGGGCTGAGATACACTCTCTGGTTTTAAAAGAGACCCTAGTCAAATACTAGCCTGTGGTTCTGGAAATCCTGGAACAAAGTAAGCTGAAATACAAGACACGTTTGTTTGAGGTTTGAATATTATTACTAACTCTAATAGAGTCATCAATGTAAATTTGATCACATATGAACAGTAAATTAGCTTTGCTATTCATTTATATTTACATTTAATTTACCTTGCTTAAACAAAATCATATAGCAATTGTTGGACATACCTATTTAGTCTTCTTTCATCCTCAATTATTAGGGTTTTTTAAAACATCTGTGTAGGTGTGAATTGAAATGGAAACCCATTGAAACATCTGACCATGATTATAACATCTCATACATTTATTTGTAATGTATTTACATCACATCACCACTAGGGGGTATTACATGGCTCAGCAATCTGAATTTGACTATGATACTGTGTAGAAGCTCAGCTTATTGACTAGAAATGTTGATATCTATTTAAGATTGCCAGAGACAGAAGAACCAGATGTTTAAGCTGATCTTGACAACAATTTCCTGGTATTGACTAATACAAATATTCAACCAAGAATAAAGATTTTTTTTTTTTTTTTTAATGATCAAGGACCATTTATAGTAGAAAGACATCTGGCTGATCATGATTTACCAGAAGCAGTCATTAGAAATATACACTTCAATACTGATTTAGGACTGATGAGCAGAAAATGAATAATGTCATAAAAAGAGTAATTCAAGCCACAGAATCAAATCAAATACCTGATGTGAGTGACTGACCTTGTGAAGTTAAAGGATATCAACTAATGTTAAAAAATAATATATTACATAGACAAATAGAAGACTCAAGAGATGATAAAGAATTATTTCAATAAATAGTTCCCCACTCATGTAATTCAGATTTACTTGAAATTATCATTACAATAGTGAACATTTAGGGATTGAAGTGACAGCATAAAGCTTGAGATAATGATATTTCTGGGTTTACCTGTTCAAGGATGTGGAAAATTGGATTAAAACATGCAAATGTTGCACATTTACAAATGAAATTTGTCCCAAAGAATTAGCACTAATAAGCATTTTAAGGTGACAAAAAGCTTTAGAAATACAGTACTTGTAATAGACTACACTGTGCTTGAAAAAGACAGTAAAGAATTTGAGAATATACTAAGGACTCCTTTTACTAAGGTGCGCTAGCGGTTTTAGTGCACACTTAGCGTGCGCTAAATGCCCAGGACGCTAGACGCTAACGCCTCCATAGAGATTGCGTTAGTATTTTCTGTTTAGCTTGGGGTTTGCGGGCGCTAAAAACGCTAGCGCACCTTAGTAAAAGGAGCCCTAAATGACTGACATGTTTATATGGTTCACAACTTAGGCATTCACACACATTCACATTTACCTATAGCAAGACCCTTTTCCCAAATTCCAAAAATTATGCTGATCAGTTTCTACTCAAAGATATAGAAGGGAAAGGGATTTCTTTAATATGTCATCCTAGCCAAGCCAGAATATAGTGTAAAGCAAAAAAGGGTATATCATGGATGTTACAGGAAAAAACTTTAGAAATATATAAACTGCCTAAATTAGGCTAACTTAGATGTATCAGTTCTAGATGTTATCTATTCCCATAAGGGTTAAAATACAAAAAACAGTTTTTATTTTTTCTAAACACCTAATTTATTTTAGGTAAAGGGCAGGCGTATCATAACTAAAGATGATCAGATCATAGGACCTCCTATAAACTATATATTATTTTAGGTCCACATCCTGATTCCAAGTTGTAATCACCTAGGCATGTCCCACCCTACCTACCTCATCTGTTTTGTATAACGGCTTCAAAAATGCCTATTGCAGATATGTGCTTAATAAATAATATAACAACAAAAATTAAAAAAATATGTTATCTCTAACTCATATTATGAAGATAAAACAACACTTATCTTAGATGGTATAACCCATAAACCAGCGCTGGGTGAAGATGTATTACTCCCAATGCCCTTCTGACACGAGAAACAGGCGTTTCAATCCGTGCAAAACAAATCTTCAGGGGACATGAACAACATTGTCACTCTACAATAGAACACATCAAAGAGTTCTGAGAGTGGTAATCTAATGATTAGCAAACCTGTGTGAGACAACACGAAAATGTGAATTTCATTAAATTTGAAAATATTAGTGAAATGGGGTATCCTCAACGTGAGAGGTCAGCGAAGGGAGAATTCTCCAGCGCTTTACATAACAAGGCAAAGGTGAGCAAACCTCTGCCTGCACACCATCATAGGATACCTCATGTGTGCTTAACCAAAATAGTGAAAATTCCACAGTGAAGTAACTAATAATCACACAGGTGAAATCAATCAGAAGAACCACTCTGAGTACTACCCAGCCAACTCCCCGAATAAATGCAGACTTAGCTTTAAAAGTATGTCCATAGATCTTGCAGGAAAGTAGGGGTAACACAACGATTCAACAACCCCTGATGGCCGGGTTACTTCACTGTGGAATTTTTACTATTTTGGTTAAGCACAAGTGAGGTATCCTACGATAGTGTGCAGGCAGAGGTTTGCTCACCTTTGCCTTGTTATGTAAAGCGCTGGAGAATTCTCCCTTCGCTGGAAGTTGCATCAGAGTCGACCTTTCCTGCAGCCACACGTGATTTCAATGCTATGGCTGCTGGTAGGAAGCACTTTTAGAGAAATTGCCTACCGTGAAGTTAAGGAGCAGGGAGGGAGAAAGGGAGGAAAGGTGATGTGGAGAAGAACAGACGCTGAAGGGAACTGGGGAAGGTGAAGTGTGGAGGAACAGATGCTGAATGGGAACTGGGGAAGGTGGGCTGGAGAGGAACAGATGCTGAAGGGAACTGGGGAATGTGGGCTAGAGAGGAACAGATGCTGAAGGGAACTGGGTAAGGTGGGGTGCGGAGGAACAGACGCTAAAGGAAAATGGGGAAGAAAGAGATTCCAGACTATGAGGAGAGTGGAGGGAAGAAGAAGGGTGGCAGACCAATTGGGGTGGTGGTGGAGGGAGAGACGGAAGGGAGAGGCACAGTAACAGAGCATATGGAAGAGACAGAGAAGGCAGACAGTGGATGGAAGGAAATGAATGAGGAGATGTATGCAGGCGTCATGTATGCAGGTAAATTAGGGAAATCCCTTTTCTTCAAATTCACTGAGATTTGGAATAACCTCCCTGCCCCGCTGCTGAACCTAGTCTCATTCCAATTATTCCAAAAGCATCTGAAAACCTGGCTTTTCTCCAAAACATAAAGCTGTCTATTTAAAATGTAAAGCTAGATATCTTCTTCAAAACTTCTAATTTCTTATTATGGCTTTCCATCATTTATTGAATTTACCTGTAAACCGTGCCGAGCTCTACCTTTATGGAGATGATGCGGTATGCAAACTTAAGGTTTAGTTTAGTTTAGATGAGGAAAGCAGAAACCAGACAACAAAGGTAGAAAAAAAAATTATATTTATTTTATTTTATTTTTTTTGCTTTAGGAAAAAGTAGTATATTAGTTGTGTTGATAAAAATTTATAAACGAAGCCCTGCCAGCTGAGCATCTCTTTCTCTAGTTTAGCAGCCAGAACTTTGATTTATAAGGAAGGAATAAGCTAAATATTGCAGTACTGAGGCTTGTATGGACGCTGCGGGGATAGTAGTCATGGGGACAGGGCGGGGACAGTGGTCGCGGGGACGGGGCGGTGACGAGGACAAATTTTTTCATTCTTTAGTCCTGGTGTCATTGTTAGGAGTGTGGAGCTTCAACTTTCATGCTTCTCTCCTATGTCGTTTCAAGTTTCAAGTTTAATAAATATTTGATTAATCGCCTATCTTGATTGGTAAGCTATTTACAATATAAAATAGTAATACATGGTTAAAAATACAAGGACAAAGATGGAAAAATAAAAATTTTGGGCAGCTGTCAGGTGGACTGGAGATGCCCTGAAGAAATTAACCAGGGATTCTAACAGCTCTGGTGACATCAGCAGGGGGAAGAGTTTTGGTTCCCATGCATTTTTCCTGCCTTGGGGTTCCACTGAATCATTCAAATCCATAAGGGCAGTGACTTACAAATTAAAAATCCAAAATTGTTCTTGCTGAGTAAGTCTCTGCTAATGGTCATCCCCCAAATTTCAAAGAGGGAATTACTTTAATGACAAGCCATCACATGAGTAAAAGAATGATTAAATTAAAGAAAATGTGATACCAGGGGGCTGATAGGTTTCTATGGAACATGGTGTGTCTAAGTGCTTTGAAAATGAACCCTATGGTATTCAAGTTACTGCGGTGCTTACTTAAACATGTTCAAATCTTCCTATGTAGTATGTAATCATGCTTTAATGCTCTATTTGTCATCATGTTTTGACACTCTACACTGCATTTTAGGACTTCTTCAAGAAAGCGTATTTTTCAGTTGTTCATTAAAACCATAAAAGTATTTGATATTAAAATGGAAGCCAACTATTGTGGTGGTTCAAGAATTCTTTGTTCCTGAAGTAAATGTAAAAATTGGGCATAGCGTCAAACTATAGGACTGCCAGCATTTGGTCCACTATACACAACAGCCACATGTCAATATTACTGAATGTGTCTTTTCTAATGTACAGATATGCAAAATACACAGGGGCCAATATTCAGAGCATTTTAAGTCGGCTAGAGAGACTCTAGCTCACATAAATGGCTTCTCACTAAACTAAACTAAACTAAACCTTAGGTTTGTATACCGCACCATCTCCGCGTGCGCAGAGCTCGGCACGGTTTACAGAGGTTGAGAGGAAAGGAACTACAAAGAAAGGGTATAGGAGAGGGACTGAGAAGATAGAGAGGGGCAGGGAACTAGAGAACGGGAGGTGATTAGATTTTTGAGAAGAGCCAAGTTTTCAAGCGTTTACGGAAGGATTGGAAGGAGCTAGAATTTCTGAGCGGGGATGAGAGGTTGTTCCAGAGTTCCGTAGTTCTAAAGGGGAGGGATGTTCCGAGTTTTCCTGCGCGGGATATACCTTTTATAGATGGGAAAGATAGTTTCAGTTTTTGGGAGGGTCTAGAAGAGAGCGGGTTTGAGGAATTCCAGAAGAGTGGGATAACGGGAGGAAGGATGCCATGTAGAATCTTGAAGGCTAAGCAGGCACATTTATAGAGGACTCTGGAGTATACTGGGAGCCAGTGAAGCTTGGAGAGGAGTGGGGAAACGTGATCGAACTTGCCTTTTGCGAAAATAAGCTTGGCCGCGGCGTTCTGAATTAGCTGAAGTCTAAGGAGGTTTTTCTTAGTTAGGCTTATATAGATGGAGTTGCAGTAGTCTAGTCTAGAGAGGATGGTGGATTGAACGAGGATGGCGAAATGAGAATGATGAAAGCAAGATCTTACTTTCCTCAACATATGGAGGCTGAAGAAGCATTTTTTTACCAGGGAGTTGAGGTGATCGTTGAAGGAGAGAGAGGAGTCTAAGATGATGCCTAGGACTTTGCTTCTCACTACTCAACCACCAATATTTAGTGGCACTAAACTGGTCGGTACCACTGAATATTGCCTCTAACTGGTTGCTACAAAAAAGTAGGCCAGTTAGAGGCCAGCCAAGTTGTGATATTGGGGAGGAACAAGGACTTATGTGGGTGCTGGTGATATTCAGTTGAGGTCCACATAAGCAAAGTAAGTGAATTTAAGAGAGTTGAATTTCAGGCCAGGATCCACGTAAGCTTTTTCTACAAAATGGGAGCCACTCAAACCCCAACGCATCCCCTTCTCTCCCTCCCCCCTGCTCTAGTCCATATCTACATGCCACTCCCATGCCTCTTGCCCTGAAATACTGTAACTCCACCCCTCAGTAGGTCAAGTAGGCCCCTCAAACTTACCTTGATCACTGGTGGTCTAGTGGTGGTTGTTGGGAACAGGTACTCCTGCCCTTTGTGGCTGCTGGATCAATATGGCTAGTACCCAGAATTATCTCCCAATATTCAGTGCCAGTGCCTGGATATGGCTGAGCATTGAATATAAAGGGATAATTTAGGTGGAAACCAGCTTTTAAAAAATACTGACCACTGCTGGCTGAATGTCGAGGGTCAGTGTTATTGTTCCATTTCATTTAGTTTGCTTTATAGGGGAGTTATTGTCATTGTGCACTTATTTTCTCCTTGTGGAATTTTTGGCAAAAATTGTTTCTATTCTACTGATCAAGTGTCTCAGTTACAGTAAAAAAAAAAAAAAAAAGTCTTTGTTCCAGGAACAAGGCTTGGAAGAGAATTCTACAGTTTTTACTTTACAAACCAATTTTTTTTTTTGCAACAAATATTGATTAAATTGGAATTACACAGCATTTCTTTAGTTGAATGAAACAATGAACGATCCTTGGGGTCTATGCATTATCAAAGAGCCACATATTTTTTCATTAAAAATCAGCAGTTTTAAACAAATAGGCTATGATTTTAAATAAATTCTCATTAGATCTTATGGCACTGATTATAAAAACTATAAAAGAGACCATATCTATGTCTCAGAAGACACAAAAGTAGAATTCAAACTCAGATGAATCTTTGTCAGTTTAATGACCATATCACTTGCAGCCAACAGACATTCGGACAATATCAAACACATACACACACACAGATCAATCAAGATTAAAAAAAAAAAAAAATAGACAGAGAAGATTACACAGCAAATAGAATCTATTTCTGTTATTTTTCACACCTCTATCCCCCTCCAGCCCAACACTTCCAACTCCTATTCAGATGCTCCAGTAGAATCAATTCTCTATAAAACACTCCCCCTCTCTAAATTTCCTTCTTATATACCTCCCTCCTCCAGTAACCAAAACCTCGCTTTCTACCCTAATTTCCACTATTTCAGACTTTAATATCTCTTATCCTGATTCTATCATCCTTGGAGATTTCAATATCCACTTTAATTCTCCTAACCACCCTAACACTACAGAACTCTTAACATTAATCTCTGACCTATCATTATCCCCTTTCATCTCAATGCCTACCCATTCTGCTGGTAACACCATAGACATGATTTTCTGCCCAACTTCTATTCGTCACCTCCTTCAAAACTTTCAATCTCATTCTCTACCTTGGACAGATCACACCTTAATTAACTGGCAATTGGACCTCCCTGTACTCTCATGCTATGCCCAACAAAAAAATTACTATATCCCCCGAAACATTAATAAAATAACTCTTCCCGCTATTCAAAACTCCTTTAACTTAAACCTCAACGACTTATCTTCACTTTCTATCGATAAACAATTCTCTCTCTGGGAAACCTCTACAAAATCTTTAATAGACTCCCTGGCACCTCAACAAGAAAAAAAAACTCATCCCAAATCAGACTATAAAAAACAACCCTGGTATAACAATAAACTTGCCCTTCTTCGCCGACAACTTAGATCTGTGGAACACAAATGGCGTAAAACACGCCATAATAGTTTTCTCATCCTGTTCAAGGAAAAAGCCTCTCATTATAAAACTGCCATACAACAAACCAAGAGAGAATACTATTCCAAACTTATCTCTTCCACCCGTAATTCTTCAGCTCTCTTTAATCTAGTTCAATCTCTCTCAAAATATTCTAAAAAAAAAATCCACACCCTTAACTATGCAACCATCTGCCAATGAGCTGGCACTTTTCTTTGATACTAAAATCAAGGATATTAGATCACATCTAAGACCGCCCGCTTCAGCCTCTCCTTCTTATACTCCCGATGATTCTACCCATCTCTCATTCAGCACCTGTTCAAATTTCAAAATGCCCTCACTAGCAAATCTTCTCCTTATCTTACAATCCTTAAATACCTCCAACAATCTTATGGAGAGTATTCCCCCTTCACTCCTTAAAAAATTATTTTCCTTCTTCGGCCCATTCATCTGGGAAATGGTATCCAAGTCTCTTTCTGACAACCTAGTACCTACTGCTTGGAAAACAGCCCTCGTTATCCCAAAATTGAAACAGCACAACTTAGACCCCTCTCAGCCGGCAAATTACCGCCCCATTGCCAACCTACCCTTAATCTCTAAACTGATGGAAAAAATCATTCACACTCAACTTACAGAATTTATCGAAAACACCCATGCCCTTCACCCATGTCAAACAGGCTTTCGTTCTTCACATTCCACTGAACTGTCACTGCTAGGCCTCATCTCAACTATTCATTACTATCATGATCACCAAAAATCTGTTCTTCTTATTTCCCTTGACCTGTCCGCAGCCTTCGACACTATTGATCACTCTCTCCTTATTAATCGACTTAAAGACTGCGGTATTACAGGTCCGGCTCTTCTATGGTTCATTTCATACTTTAATGAACATAGCTTTAAAGTTCATTTAAAGAATGAAACTTCCCAACCTATATCACCAACCTATGGTGTTCCGCAAGGATCTATTCTTTCTCCACTACTATTCAACATCTTTCTGTCTCCTCTTCTTACACTAGCACAATCTATTGGATTCACAATTTTCGCCTATGCAGATGACATACAACTACTCCACCAAGTCAACACCTCAAACACTTCAGATATAACAGACATAAACAATAAACTGGACGCCGTAAATGACTGGCTTTATACAAATAAACTCTCTCTCAACATTGATAAATCTCATGCCCTACTACTCCCAATCAAAAACAGTGAATCTCTATCTGGCAAAATTTCTAACAAATCCACTCCTATACAAATGGAAACAAAAATAAAATTATTAGGAGTCATTATCGATAAGGATCTCACATTCCATGATCAAATCAGTTCGGTAGTAAAAATCTGTTTCTTCAAACTTCGTCTTATTCGTTCTTTAACTTCGATCTTAGAGACAGATGCAATCACAATTCTGGTTCACTCTCTAGTCATTTCTCACTTAGACTATTGCAACTCTCTTTACAATGGCCTCCCACAAAAAGAAATTTGCCGCTTACAATTAATACAAAATACAGCAATAAAACTCATTTACAAAATAGGCAAATATGATCATGTTACCCTGCTTTTGAAAGAGGCACATTGGTTACCTATCATACATCGTATCACCTATAAAATCATCTTGCTTACTTTCAAAATAAAACTCTCAAACCAGCCTCTATATCTTGATAAGGTTCTCATCCCTCAATGTTCCTCACGTACTCTGAGGTCAACAGATCAAAAACTTTTACGAATCCCTTCCGTAAAAGAGTTCTATTACACCCGGAAAATAAATTTTACAGTTGTCGCCCCAACGTTATGGAATGCCCTGACACAACAACTTCGAGAAGAACAACATTTAGATAAATTTAAGATTAACCTGAAGACTTTCTTATTCTGTGATGCCTGTGCTTAGAGCTGCCTTATTTCCTTCTTTTTTTTTTTTCCTTTCTATTTTCCTCTCCTTCACTCTTCTGGTTCTCATTTATTTAACCAACCGCTTTAATAAAGCGACCCCACCTAATATGTTATTCCCCACTCCCACTTTCTCCCTTTCTTCTCCAAAACATGTAACTTTTCCCCTCCTTTCCCTCTTACCCTCACTTTCATGTCTGTCAAGTTATGTTTTTGATGTTCACCCATCGTCCTTATATATTTATGAACATAAGAACATAAGCAGTGCCTCCGCCGGGTCAGGCCATAGGTCCATCCTGCCCAGCAGTCCGCTCCCGCGGCGGCCCAAACAGGTCACGATCTGTCTGAATCACCAGAAGGGGTCCCCTTGCCACCTTGGTTTCTCATTGAAGTCCTATCTTCCCATCAAAGTCCTAACCCTCCAGTCTTGCACATGCACGACCTGGTTGGCTTTCTATACTTATTACCTGGTTAGCTTTCTATACTTGTGTTACATCCCAGCACCTCTCTCAGTATCCCACGATCCCTTTATCCTTCAGGAATCCGTCCAATCCCTGTTTGAATCCCTTATGTACTCTGCCTGATCACTTCCTCCGGTAGCTCATTCCATGTGTCCACGACCCTTTGGGTGAAGAAAAACTTCCTTGCATTTGTTTTGAACCTATCTCCTTTCAGTTTCTCTGAATGCCCCCTCGTACCTGTTGTCCCCCTCAGTCTGAAGAATCTGTCCCTATCTACCCTCTCTATGCCCCTCATGATCTTGAAGGTCTCTATCATATCACCCCTGAGCCTCCTTTTTTCCAAAGAGAAGAGCCCCAGCCTATCCAACTTCTCGGCGTATGGGCAGTGTTCCAGCCCTCTTACCAGTTTCGTTGCTCTCCTTTGGACTCTTTCAAGTACCGCCATGTCCTTCTTGAGGTGCGGCGACCAATACTGAACGCAGTATTCCAGATGTGGACGCACCATCGCTCGATACAATGGCATGATGACTTCCCGCGTCCTGGTTGTTATGCCCCTCTTTATGATGCCCAGCATCCTGTTGGCTTTTTCCGAGGCTGCTGCGCACTGTGCAGATAGCTTCAGTGATGCATCCACCAGCACACCCAAGTCTCTCTCAAGTCTGCTGTCTCCCAACAATGCCCCCCCCCAATTTGTAGTTGAACAACGGGTTCTTTTTCCCTATATGCATGACCTTGCATTTTTCCACGTTAAAGCGCATTTGCCATTTGTTTGCCCAGTCTTCCAGCTTGTCCAGGTCCCTTTGCACGTCCTCACACTCCTCCCTGGACCTAACTCTGCCGCACAGTTTGGTATCGTCTGCAAATTTTATAACCTCGCACTTTGCCTCCTTTTCCAGGTCATTGATAAATATGTTGAAGTGTAACGGCCCCAGCACCGATCCCTGTGGCACACCGCTCGTGACTCCCCACCAGTCAGAATATTGTACCTTTACTCCGACCCTCTGCAGTCTACCCGACAACCAGTGCTTGATCCATCTGTGCACATCCCCTCCCACCCCGTGGTTCCACAGCTTCCTAAGCAGCCTTTCATGTGGCACCTTGTCGAAAGCCTTTTGAAAATCGAGGTAAATGATGTCTATGGGTTCCCCATTGTCCACCCGACTGCTTATTCCCTCAAAGAAGTACAGAAGGTTCGTTAGGCACGACCTTCCCTTACAGAATCCGTGCTGGCTTGTTCTCAGTAGGCCATTCCTCTCGATGTGCTCACAAATGCCGTCTTTGATCATAGCTTCCACCATCTTCCTTATAATTGAAGTCAGGCTCACCGACCTGTTGTTCCCGGGGTCACCCCTCGATCCCTTCTTGAAGATAGGTGTGACATTCGCCAATTTCCAGTCCTCTGGTACTTCTCCAGTTTTCAAGGATAGGTTGCAAACATGCTGGATTGTGCCCGCTATTTCTTGTCTTAGTTCCTTCAGAACCCTTGGGTGGATCCCGTCCAGGCTCCACCCAAGGGTTCTGAAGGAACTAAGACTCTTTTCTCTTTCTAATAATTTTACTGTGAACCGGCCAGATACCTGTTGATGGTCGGTATATTAAAAAGATAATAAACTTGAAACTTGAAACTTATTTATAAATAGAAAAAATTCAAGTCAGAAAGTGCCCAATCATATATATAACCAGTTGAAATATTTACTGATGATTCTGACAGTTCTGGTGATTCTGGAAGTGGAGCAATAAGACCACATCCCCCTTTTCAGAAAGGTTAATATTCCAGGTGCCAAGGACCCAGACAATACAATAGAATGATGCGGCATCAGGATTCAGAAAAGGATTAGAAGAGGACCTCATATGTCCTCCAAAAGTCTGAAATAGATTTTGTTGTTAATATTTCAGGCAAGACCCTCATTGATTAAGAACTTTCAGTTTGAATAAGGGAATGGTAACATGAACAATGATGGGCCTGGTGCCCAGATAAGGCAGAGTCACACAGCAGTTGCAGGTAACATAAAAGAACATTTATTAAAACTGTTAGGTCAGGGGTCCTGTTCCATTCATATGTTGGAGGAAAAAGGCAACATAAAACTAGTCTGTAAATGTAACAATGCTCTTGTGCAGTCTGCTCCTGCAGAGCCACTGTGTACCTTATTGCCTCCTAGTACAGCAGCACACTTTACATGTCCCTGGTCTGGTTACTCATAGTTACAAGGGAAGTCTCAAGCAAATACTCCAGGCAAAGTAAAACATCTGCAAGGTTCCAAGCAGAGCTTGGCCTACCTGACTGTAGTTGTAGCTTGTACACTTGTATCTCATCACTGTAAGCAGCAGATGCAGCTCTTTACCTCTCAATGGTGGCACATGGTTCTCAATGCCTATCAGTATGAGCTTCGGGTGGCTGAACGATAGCGCCGGATAAGTACTTTTCATTAGATCTGGTCCCCATTGACCTTGTACTATGCTAGCTGACTCTAAGTTTTTTACGTTGGGCTTGTACACTTGTATCTCATCACTGTACTCCATGTACTTTTTTCCTGATTATTTGATTGTAACTTCGCTTTACCACTGTATCTCTGGCTGTAGGCTTCTCCTATCATAATGATTCTCCCCAGTTTGGCTTTCTTTCCTATTGACTGTACCACAATGTTTTTGTATTTTGTTTCTTACTTAATAAAAATGATTGCCTTCATAAAAAAAGTGTGTCCTAAGGGGGAATTTATCAAAGAGTGCTAACCACTAAAGACACCTTTAGATGAATTCCCCCCCCCGCCCCCATATCAGTGTCTCTTGATGAATTTGCCCCTTACCCTCCATACTAGCAAAACAATATTAATGTAGAGTTCCTAGTTTGGTGGAAAACAGTATGTAAGTATCTGACTGCAAGAGAAAAAGGGTTATACTGCAAAATGTATGGAAACATGCGCTTCTTTGGATAAATATGTTCAACTATAAAACCTTATTTTTTTCATGTAATAACTTTCATTACTTGTACTTATCTTCTTGGGTTAATTCTAGCTATGTTTGTTTAGATGTGAAGGGCCATTTTTGATAGTGCATCGAAGTCCGACTTTGGACATTTCCTGCAAGATGTCCAAAGTCAAGGGCGGAGAAACAACAATTTTCAAAACCACTGAATGTCCAATTTTTATTTTGAAAATCATCTATTTGGATGTCTTGGCTGTCAGGATGCCCAGCCTTAGCATGCCTAACTTTGTTCACTATTTTCAACCACAAAACTGTCCAAAATGAAAACATCCAAATCCAGACCATTTGGATATGGGAGGGACCAGCATTAAATGGACTGGCCACATAGACATACTAATAGAGTAGTGGGGCACCTTAGACGGCACTGCTGTGAACTTCACACAAAGAGTGTTAGAAGCACATCTCACCATAACCCCATTCCAATGTATGCTGAGCCCTCCAAAATTCCCCCAATACTTACAATATCCAGCTGTCTACCACCCCAATTGTTCTTATGGCAGCAGATGGCACCTATAGGGTCTTGTACAAAGAGAGACTGAACAAATTGCAGCTCTACACTCTCGAGGAACGTAGGGAGAGGGGAGACATGATCGAAACATTTAAGTACCTCATGGGACGTGTCGAAGTGGAAGATGATATTTTCTTTCTCAAGGGACCCTCGGCCACAACAGGGCACCCGCTCAAAATCAGGGGCGGAAAATTTAATGGTGACACCAGAAAGTATTTCTTCACAGAGAGAGTGGTTGATCATTGGAACAAGCTTCCAGTGCAGGTGATCGAGGTAGACAGCGTGCCAGACTTTAAGAATAAATGGGATACCCATGTGGGATCCCTATGAGGGTCAAGATAAGGAAATTGGGTCATTAGGGCATAGACAGGGGGTGGGAAAGCAGAGTGGGCAGACTTGATGGGCTGTAGCCCTTTTCTGCCGTCATCTTCTATGTTTCTATGTTTCTTCTATAATAGGGTTTTGGAGGGTTTTAGTAGCCTCACACTTGTCACTATTAGGTATCATCTTTGATAGAGATCTTGCTTTCCATGACCACATTAGTTCGGTCGTAAAAATCTGCTTCTTTAAACTCCGCATCATTCGATCACTAACTTCTATCCTAGATACCGACTCAATTAATATTCTGATTCATTCCTTAGTTATTTCTCACTTAGATTATTGTAATTCTCTTCTCAATGGTCTCCCCCAAAAAGAAATCCGACGTCTACAATTAATACAAAATACTGCAATAAAACTTATTTACAAAATAGGCAAATTTGAGCATGTCACTCCTCTTTTAAAAGAGGCTCATTGGCTCCCTATCACTCACCGCATCACCTATAAAATCATCTTACTCTCCTTTAAAATAAAACTCTCGCACCAACCCTCATTTCTTGATAAACTTCTCATACCACAATGTTCCCCTCACACTTTAAGGTCAACTGACCAAAAACTTCTCTTCATTCCCTCCCTAAAAGACTTTTATTACACCCGGAAAACAAATTTCACAGTAACTGCCCCTACATTATGGAACTCTCTGCCACAACAACTCCGCGACGAACAACAATTAGTCAAATTCAAGACTAGTCTAAAGACTTTCTTATTTCGGGACGCATTCGACTGTATTTAGATCTCCCTTTTTTTTTTTTTTCTCCTTTTCTTTTATTACTTCCTCTTTTCTTCAAGCAACTATTTGCTTCAACAAAGCGCCCCTACCCTTTACATTTTATCCCCACCCCACTTTCTCCTTTCTTCTCAATTATGTAACTTTTCCCCCTCCTTCCCTTTTACCCTCACCTTCAAGTCTGTCTAGTCTTTGTCATCTATGTTCACTCTATTTAATTTTTTAAACGCCTATTATTATTTTCATCTACTTTTTTAAATTTTATTGTTAACCGGCCAGACATTTGTTTGATGGTCGGTATATTAAAAACTAATAAACTTGGAAACTTGGAAACTTAGTGGTTAGAGTGACTTATGGACCTGGGTTGTCCTCGCTATGGCTCACTAGCCCCCTCGCCAGGCTATTCAAGACATCTGTGTGATGCTGTATTAGGATTTCCTATACCAGATGCAGCTGTTTTAGACAGGTATGTACTGTTTCATTCAGATTTTAGGGTGGTTGGGAGGGGGGTCAGTGACCACTGAGGGGAATGTGTATGTGTAGGGGGGGTGTCATAATTTAATCCCTCTAGTGTTCATTTGGTCAGTTTAGGTACCTTTGCAGCACTTAGATGTCCAAGTCTAAGCCTGCCCAAAGCTCACTCTGAGCATGCCTTTAACACCCCCTCCCCCCCCAGAGCTTTGGATGCACAGCAACTGAGATGCCTCACAAGATATCCAGAAAGGCAGTTTCAAAAATCAGCAGTTGGATGTCGCAGTGATTAGGATATCCAAGTGCCAGTTTATGCTGTTGTTTGAACATCTGCATTTTTGGAAAATAAGCCCAATATTGTTTTATGTTGTTCTGAAACATATTTTCTGTTGTATTTGAAGAAAGTTCAATGAAAATAATGGGAACTTATGGGCTATCATTCAGTTATGTTTGAATCACCAGTGCAGTTATATGAGGTTAAACTCTCATTGTAGACTTGTATGCAGAATTCTCTGGTTCATTTTTAAATTAGAAAGGTACAAAATAGATTAGGATATCTTCTGTAGCTGACACAAATCTATGGGAAACACTTTAAGTGATATTAGGGTGCTGTCCAGTCTCTCTAGCTTAAGTAACTGATATCACATTATTTTTTAAATTGTTTTACTATGGATTTTCTATCACTGTTGCTATTTGCAAGTTTTTCCAAGAAAGTGTATTGGTGCTAGAAAAAAAAAATGCACCTTGGTATTTTCTCTTTTTCTATATCTAATTATATACACTTGCATGCAAAAGTCTAGGCACACTTGATCAAAATTAATGTTTAAATGAATCTCTAAGTGAAATGAAGCTGACACAACCTCTAATTGGCACAAAATAAACATGAGGGAGCTAATATTGAAAGTGAGTTATGTATTTGTTGGCAGGCAGCAAATATATATCTCACTCACTTATCCATATATTTTCAGCCCCTATATAGATAATATCTACTCATTTTTTCTTGCTATATGGCTAGATGAAGATCAAAAGGCTAGTTGACAATTATCTATTTCTTAGTGAAATTTAGCTACCAAACATCTAATTAATTTAGATGTGGTTTTTAAAAAAAAAATTCTTTATTCATTTTCAAAAATTACATTAAGTGTTAAATATTTTCATTCACAGTAACAATAAATACATCACTTATAAGCAATCATTGGTACATTACATAAATTATTATCCCGACCCCTCTCCCATCCCTCCCAACCATATACTCCATTATTGTATGATATATGTAATAATAAAATACCCCCCTCCCTACCTCATAAACTGATAAAAATAAGGGAAATAATTTTACTTAATCCTGACAATATTTTGTTAATGGTTTCCACACATCCTGAAATTTCTTAAAATATCCCCTTTGTAAAGCAATAAATCTTTCCATTTTATAGATATGGCATAAAGAATTCCAACAAAAGTTATAATTTAATCTCCTCCATTCCTTCCAATTATATGTGATTTGCTGAATGGCAACACCAGTCATTATTAGTAATAATTTATTGTTATTCGCAGAAATCTGACTTTTTGCTCTCATTTCCATACCAAATATCATAGTATCATAGGATAATGCCACTGGGTTATCTAATAAATTATTAATTTGGTCCCAAATTGATTTCCAAAAATTCATAATATATGGGCAATGAAACAATAAACGATCTAAAGTTCCTGCTTCTAAATGACAATGCCAGCATCTATTAGACAAAGAACTATCTAATTTTTGCAGCCTAACAGGGGTCCATAACGCTCTATGTAACAGAAAAAAACAAGTTTGTCTCATAGATACAGACACCGTACATTTCATCCTCCAAGACCAAATTCGTGGCCATTGAGATGCAGTAATTTCATGCTTAATCTCAATGCTCCAAATATCTCTTAAACCAATTTTCAATTTCTTCTTAGTAAATCCACTTAATACTTTATACCACTGGGCGGCCTGGTGACCCAAGAAGTCTGTCTGAAAACAAAGAAACTCCATACTATAATGATTATTAAGGTTTTTCCAATCAGGGAATCCCGCCTGAATGGCATGCTTCAATTGCAACCATCTAAAATTTTCTGATTTATTAAGTCCAAACTTATGTTGCAACTGTGAAAATTAAAGCATAGCACCATTAGAAATAACATCATCCAATATACGTATTCCTGCTACCATCCAATGCTTCCAGACTAGCCTTTCTCCACCAATTTGAATCTTGGAGTTTACCCATATAGATTGATTTGTAGATTTGTAAATTGGAATAGTTGTTAAATTACTTACATATCGTAAAGTTTTCCATGTATCTGCTAGTATTCTGTTGTCCTTACTGTAGCTAGGCATTTTGATACTGAGAACATGGCACAGTCGCAATGGAGACATGAGTTGCCATTCTAACCACAACCAATCTGGGAGTTTTTCCATGAGTTCTGGGAGGATCCAATACATACCTTAGCGCAAAATATAGGCTTGATGATACCTATAAAAATTTGGAAAATTTACCCCTCCCTCTGAAATTGATCTTTGTAAAGATGCCAAAGCCATTCTAGGAGTTTTACCCAGCCAAATAAATTTTAACAGAATGCTATTTAACTTTTTATAAAAGGACCCTTGAAAATATACCGGCAACATACCCATCTGATAACAAACCACAGGCAAAATCATCATCTTAATAGTTTGGACTATCCCCCACCATGAAAGGTGTAAAGAATTCCATTGCTCACAAATTTCCATAACCTTCTGCAATAACAATTTCTCATTTATTTTCATTGTTTCATCCAATGTATTTTTAATCCAAATGCCTAAATATTTTATTCCATCTTCCTTCCAGAGAAAAGGAAATGAATCAAACAAACCTTTTGTACAATGTACATTGAGTGGAAGAATTTCTGATTTAGACCAATTTATCTTATAACCTGAAAATTTCCCAAATTTCTTTTTTTTTTTTTTATTTATCATTTTAATTGATCATACAAGCATAGTAAACATACTCGAACAAGATTTGTAATTTCCAAAAATAAAATAATCTAATGTGGAAGCCCATGAAAGAAAAAAATCATTATTATTTAGTCCACAAATAATATGGAGTTAAAGAATAGAAATAAAAAGAATGAAATAACAATCTTAGGAGCATTCACAAAGGGCGCAGGAAGCTGCCAGTTCGCGATACTCTTTTGGAACGGCAACAGAATCAATTATGATTTCACTACCTTCTTTAGCCACAATAAATTCTAACAGTAGAAGGAAGAAAGTGTTGATGCCCCTGTACAGGTCATTGGTGAGGCCCCACTTTGAGTATTGTGTTCAGTTTTGGAGACCATATCTGGCGAAAGACATAAGAAGACTTGAGGCGGTCCAGAGGAGGGCGATGAAAATGATAGGAGGCTTGCGCCAGAAGACGTATGAGGAGAGACTGGAAGCCCTGAATATGTATACCCTAGAGGAAAGGAGAGACAGGGGAGATATGATTCAGACGTTCAAATATTTAAAGGGTATTAACGTAGAACAAAATCTTTTCCAGAGAAAGGAAAATGGTAAAACCAGAGGACATAATTTGAGGTTGAGGGGTGGTAGATTCAGGGGCAATGTTAGGAAATTCTACTTTACGGAGAGGGTGGTGGATGCCTGGAATGCGCTCCCGAGAGAGGTGGTGGAGAGTAAAACTGTGACTGAGTTCAAAGAAGCGTGGGATGAACACAGAAGATTTAGAATCAGAAAATAATATTAAAGATTGAACTAGGCCAGTTACTGGGCAGACTTGTACGGTCTGCATCTATGTATGGCCGTTTGGAGGAGGATGGGCAGGGGAGGGCTTCAATGGCTGGGAGGGTGTAGATGGGCTGGAGTAAGTCTTAACAGAGATTTCGGCAGTTGGAACCCAAGCACAGTACCGGGTAAAGCTTTGGATTCTCGCCCAGAAATAGCTAAGAAGAAAAAAAAAAAAAATTTAAATTGAATCAGGTTGGGCAGACTGGATGGACCATTCGGGTCATTATCTGCCGTCATCTACTATGTTACTATGTTACAGTTCTTTGGGCTAAAAAAAAAAGAAAATTTTTCCCACCATAAGTAACACAACATTTTGACGGAAACTTCAAAATAAAGGTTGCACCTAGAGATATGACTCTCGGTCTATAAACCAAGAAGTCACTTCTTCTCTTCTGTGTCGCCTTTGAAAAATCAGGAAATATTCATATAGTTGAACCCAAAAATTGAACATTCATATTTCTGAAATAAGTCTTAAGTATTAAATCTCTATCAAACTCGAGAGCAAAAGTCACCAGAAGGGTAGTCCTTTCCATTACTACATCAAGAGAACTTTCTAAGAAATTTGTTAAGTCAATTTGTGCACCAGGAACCTCAGTCTGTGTTGGTATAGAATTAATTACATTAGTTTTAATAGACAAATATTGCGCTCTTACAATTGGTGGTAAATTTTCAGTAGGTAATTGCAAAACTTCACGCATATATTTGCGAATCATTTCAATAGCTGAGATTACTGGTGAACGAGGGAAATTCAAAATTCTCAAGTTATTTTTTCTTTGGTAATTTTCAATATATTCTAATTTCTTCTGAATAACATTTCTTTCTTTAACAATATCCAATTGAAGATCTTTAACTTGGGAAATTTGTTGTTCATGTCTATGAATAATCTCACCATAATTTTTCAGGGTTCCCTCTTGGTGTTCTACTTTAGAGCTAATAGCAGCATTATCTTTCCTCAAAACTGCCACTGCTTTCTGAAGATTAGAATCCATAATTTCCATTGCCTTCCAAATTTCCTCCATACTCTCGACAGGTGGTCTTTCTAACCTTCCATAAATGATCACTTCTCCCCCGGTATTCTTTTCTTCGGTCTCCATGCTTGAGATCAGTGTAAAATCTCCGGCTTGATCTTCAACCCCACAGGGTCTCGCAGCCGCTCCTCCAGGGCTACTTGCTTCCGTTTCCTCTATTGGGGACTTCGGCACTGCCTGCAACATGGGACTGGTAGTTCTGGGCTGGCTAGGTGCCTGTCTTCCTTCGGGGCTTAACACTGCCCCATTACCGCTAAGATCCTCCATCAACGGTGGGGGGTTCTCCTGATGCTTGCTGCGTCCTCGGTGTAGCAAGCTGAGCCAGACCGTCCAAAGTGGTCTGAACCAACCCCCTCGGAGTCGCGGTCGCTGGAGGCACAGACCGCGTTAAACCTTTCCTCTTTCCCATCATGCAAACTTACACCACAGGACAGGTAAGTTGGGAAGAGTCGGTTCAAGACCAAATTAGTCTCGCAGCTCAGCGTGCACGTCTGCTCCTGACGCCATCTTGATTCCCGGGACCAAATTTCTCAATCATTTTAAGTAAACACGGAATAGTTGTCTCAGGATTCCTTAAATAGAGCAAAATATCATCCGCATAAGCCGAGATCTTATATTCTCGGTCCTTATAAGGAATACCCTGAATCTCCTTCGCCTGCTGAATAGCTAATAACAAGGGTTCTAAAACAATATCAAAAAGCAAAGGAGATAAGGGACAACCTTGTCTAACCCCCCATTGCAACCAAAATGTCATATGCTGAATTTGTCAAAAGCCTTAAAAGATCTGGTTTTTTCTGTATCTCTTGAATGCAGAGAAGGCCTTTGATCATGTTGAATGGACCTTCATGTACCAAGCTTTGGCATGGTTTGATATTGGCTCAGGATTTATTCAAATGGTTCAAACATTGTATAGTTCCCTTGTTGCTAAACTGTATATTAATAATAATTTTTCAGAAGGATTTTGTTTTTTGTTTTTTTAAATTTAGATGTGTTTAATAATGGCATAACTTAAATGAATGGTTACTGGCTTAATCAGTGCTTTTATGCATATTCATCAGTGCATCTTTAACAGATAATGCAACTAGATAGCTATCCCCCCTTTTATGAAGCTGTGGTAGGTTTTTATTTTAATTTCAGGCCATGGAGGAAAAAGCTCTGATGCTCATAACATCGGAGCTTTTACCACCACATCTTCAAAAGGAGGGGGGGGGTGGATATTAGGGATGTTAATGCATGAGTGCAGTTTTGGTAGATTTGAGTGGATTAAAATTTTAATATGTACATAATTAATTTTATACAGATTGATAGGCTTAAGAGCAATAAATCCCCGGGACCAGATGGCATCTATTCGATGGTCATCAAGGAACTGAAAGGGTCTATAGCTGAACTGCTTCAACTAATAGCCAATCTGTCGATTGAATCGAGAAAGATTCTGGAAGACTGGAAGGTGGCGAATGTTATGCCAATCTTCAAGAAAGGTTTGAGGGGAGATCTGGGAAACTACAGACCGGTGAGTCTGACTTCGGTACCGGAAAAGAAGGTAGAGTCACTGATAAAGGACCGCATCATTGATCACCTTGACAGACATGGGCTGATGAAGACCAGTCAGCACGGTTTTAGCAAAGGCAGATCGTGTCTGATGAACTTGCTGCACTTCTTTGACAGATAGACAAGGGCAACCCGGTAGACATTGTATATCTGGATTTTCAGAAGGCATTTGACAAGGTTCCTCATGAACGATTATTTCAGAAAATTGCAAGCCATGGGATCGATGGTGAAATACTCACGTGGATTAAAAACTGGCTGGAGTATAGGAAACAGCGAGTGGGGGTAAATGGACAATACTCGGACTGGAAGAGCATCACCAGTGGGGTGCTGAAGAGCTCGGTGCTTGGACCCGTGCTCTTCAACATCTTTATAAATGATCTGGACATTGGTACGATGAGTGAGGTGATTAAATTTGCGGATGATACAAAGTTATTCAGAGTAGTGAAGACGCAGGGGATTGCGAAGATCTGCAACGTGACATAATCAGGCTCGAGGAATGGGCATCAACATGGCAGATGAGGTTCAACATGGATAAGTGTAAAGTGATGCATGTAGGTAAGAAAAATCTCATGCATGAATACAGGAGTACTTGGAGAGACCTCCCAGGAAAGAGACTTGGGAGTTCTGATTGACAAGTCGATGAAGCCATCCGCACAATGTGCTGTGGTGGCGAAAAGGGTGAACAGAATGCTAGAATGATAAAGAATGGGATCACGAACAGATCAGAGAGGGTTATCATGCCGCTGTACCGGGCCATGTTGCACTCTCACCTGGAGTACTGCATCCAGCACTGGTCGCAGTACATGAAGAAGGACATATCGAAAGGGTCCAGAGAAGAGCGACTAAGATGGTTAAGGAGCTGGAGGAATTGCCGTACAGCGAAAGATTAGAGAAACTGGGCCTCTTCTCCCTAGAACAGAAGAGATTGAGAGGGGACATGATTGAAACATTCAAGGAACTGAAGTGAATAGACTTAGTAGATAAGGGCAGGTTGTTCACCCTCTCCAAGGTAGAGAGAACGAGAGGGCACCCTCTAAAACTGAAAGGAGATAGATTCCGTATGAACATAAGGAAGTTCTTCTTCACCCAGAGAGTGGTAGAAAACTGGAACGCTCTTCCAGTCTGGAGTCTGTCATAGGGGAAAACACCCTCCAGGGATTCAAGACAAACTTAGACAAGTTCCTGCTGAGCCAGAACGTACACAGGTAGGACTAGTCTCAGTCTTTGACCAGAGGGCCGCCACATGAGCGGACTGCTGGCAAGATGGACCATGGGTCTGACCCAGCAGTGGCAATTCTTATGTTCTTATGCTCTTAAAGCTTCTAATTAATACATACAATTGGTTTGCATGCATTAAAAAGTTCTAACAGGTAAGCAATGTAAGTTATTGAAATGGATGTGTAAAATAACATGAAAAATAAAATCAAAACAGGAAATTTGGGAAAAGCCCCAAAACAAACAAATGTTTTTTGATCATACACATTCATAATATATGCTGGGGTTTACTAAACCACAGAAGAGCTTCTTACTACAGGCCGGTGAGGTAAATGCTCTGATGCTTATAGGTTTAGTAAAAGAAGCCCATATATTTTAAAAAGCAGAGACTGGTGCTTAATTTTAATGTGGTCAGCCTGAATGAAAATCAGGCTCAGCATCTTTCTACAATATTTAATGTATAATTAGTATTTATTTGCTGATTTTCACAGATTGTAAATAAATTTAAAAAAATGAATGTTCTCCTAGAATATGAAAATAGCCCTAACCCACAATCAATAAAAACAGAAAATATATAAGATTAAGGTATAATATGGTTAACAGAAAACCTCTTTTTTTAAAAAAAAAATTCAATATATGCAAAAATGTGCTGAGAAAAAAAAATCACCATATTCATATTGTGATTGCAATTTTTTATCATTGTACATTGATTTCAAAAGTGTCCATAAATTATTATTCCTATCATAGAAACAAGATAGAAAAATACTTATCTTGGTGTACCAGTCTTTCCAACTGGATGGCTGATATCACATTTAAAAATCTCCTGGGTTGCTGATAAGTTCTATTAAAATCCAAACATATCAGTTCATCGTGGGGTTTACTTTGTGCTATGTAAAGACTGAATCACATTCTCTTCCCTTAATATTTCATTAAAACATATAAGACCCTATTCTATATATGGGTGCTAAGGGGGAAATTCTATAAAATAATAATAATAGCTGTATTCTTATATACTGCCACAACATAACAGTTCTAAGTGGTTCACAACAAGAGAAACTGAACAATCAGCAAAAAATACAATAATTAAAAATACATGGATAAAATAAAATAAACAGCAATTCTCACGTTACAAATCTGTCAAATCTTAACTAATTTTCAGGAATGGTAAGATAAAGCACATGGAATAATTTTGCCAAGCCAGTCATTCATTTTGCCTGCCTGCCTAAAAGGCACCTAAATAAATAGGTGTCTAAAGTAAGCACCTAACTTATGGCCCCTATGATCAAGTTGCGCTAGAGGTTTTTAGCATGGACTGGCACTGTAAATGCTCCGACGCGCATAGTACTCCTATAAGCATTGGAGCACTTTCCTCGCTGGCCTGCACTAAAATCGTCCAGCACAGCAAGATTAAAGGAGGGGTTAATTAGTGAATTGACTTCAATTATGAACTTTAACAAGCATCCCTAAAAACAGAAAAAAATAAAAATAAAAATTAATTGGGATAGGTGTAATTCTGGAATAGGCAGCTAAGGGCTCCTTTTAGAAAGGTGCTCTAGCATTTTTAGCGCACGTACCGGATTAGCAAACGCTATAGCATGCGCTACCCGAAAAACTGCCACCTGCTCAAGAGGTAGTGGCTAGCGCGTGGCATTTTAGTGCGCGCTATTCCGCACGTTAAGGCCCTAACGCACCTTTGTAAAAGGAGCCCTAAGTGTGATTGACAAGAGATAGGCACCTATCATTTTAGATGCCATTTACATGCCAGATACATTTCCCCCTAAGTGCTATTCTATAAAGAACAATCAAAGTTGGACACCGTTCATAGAATGGTGGCTTTTAGTGCCAGAATGAGCACCCAGTCTTGGGCGTGAGGAGTTATACCAACTGAAGCCTGATGTAAATGCCCACGCCTAAATTAGGTGTGGATCCTTTAACTTCTAAAGCGCTGCACATATATCCTAGAAACAGCTCTGACCTGCCCATACCCCTCCCGTGGCCAAGCCCTCTTTTCAGAATTACACAGACAAATTTATATATGTGCATCTTTATAGAATAGTGACTACAGTAAAATCTCAGGTATCTGGCAACCATGGGGATTGTTGGATGCCAGATAACTGTTTTTCTAAATTGATTGAGAGTGTGTTAGAAACCTTGTCTAACACAGATCTCAATTCCCCCCTCCCTCCCACCCCAATGCACCAGTGCGGTAGCAGTCCTGAGCCACAAATCCTCTCTCCCTCAAGCTCTGAAACTGCAGAAGCAGGTGGCGGTCCTGAGCTGTAAATTCCCTTGCTCCTTCCCTCTCTCCCTTTCTTACTCGAGGCAGCAGCCGGTCGGCAGGAGGCAGCACTCAAAACAGGCTGTTCACAGCCATCCACGGCAGGGTCTTTCCTCTGTTGCATCAGTATGATGCATCAGAGGAAAGGCCCTGCCAGGGTTGGCCATGAGCAACCTGTTTTGAACACTGCCTCCTCCTGCTGACCAGTTGTCGTTTGGGGTAAGGAAGGGAGGGAGGGAGTGAAAGGGTTTGCTGCTCAGGACCTCTGCCTGCTTTTGAAACTTCAGGCATGCGTCAGAGGAAAGGCCCTGCCAGGGCTGGCCATGAGCAACCTGGTTTGAGCACTGCCTCCTCCTGCTGACCAGTTGTCATTTGGGGTAAGGAAGGGAGGGAGGGAGTGAAAGAGTTTGCTGCTCAGGACCTCTGCCTGCTTTTGCAGCTTCAGGGCTTGAGGGAGGGGGTCTTTGTGGCTCAGGATCGTTGCCACACTGGTGCTTCAGGGCAGAAGGGATGGGGTTTTTGCACTTCAGCTGCTTCAGTACTTGGGGACTTGAGAGAGGGGGAGAATTTGAGGCTTAGAACTGCTGCCATGTTGGTACTTTGGGTCAGGAGGGAGGAGGGGTTCGCAGCTCAAGACTACCACAATTTCTAGTGCTTTTGGGCTTGAAGGATAGAGGGGGGTTTGCGGCTCAGGACCTGCCACCTGCTTCTGACGCTGGTGCTTTGGGGAAATTTTTTTCCCCCCTGACAATTTTTTCGCTGGTTGGGTAAGAGTGTCAGTTAACCAAGAGCCAGTTAACTGAGATTCTACTGTATAAAGATGTGCTTATATATTCCAACTAGTGCCAATTAATGTCAATAATTGATAGTGCAAAATTATCAGCACTAATTGGCTCATCAAGGAATTAAAATTTCACGTGCGATTTGGGACGGATTCTGTAAACGGCATCTACAAAAAATGGGTGCTAGCCACATGTCAGTCATGCTTATGTACCATTAACAGAATGACAGCTAACAACACCTAAGAAAAATCTTAGATGCCTCCAATTTAGGCCAGCTTTTTATTGGCCTACATTGCAGACATCTAAGGGCTCCTTTTATCAAGGTGTGGTAAGCGGTTAACGCGCGGAATAACGCGCGTTCAACCACCTGCCGCGCTAGTCGCTAACGCCTCCATTGACGAGGAGTTAGTTTTTTGGCTTGCCGCGGGGGTTAGCGTGTGATGAAATGTCCGACGCGCTAACCCCCGTAGTGCACCTTGATAAAAGGAGCCCTAAGTTTTTTAGTGAATCACACCTAACGGCACATAAGTCCCACTCTACCCCTAACCCATGCCCACTTAGTGTAGGTATAAGGTACCATTAGGCATCCTGCTGTAGATGCATTAACAGCACCTATACTGTAGATGTCTTCTGGTGCCTGCTTTTAAAATGAGTTTTTAAACGATTTTAAACAATGCAGTTAATTATCACACTGATTAAACTCATTTAAAACAATTAAATTAGACAGCAGCAGGATGCCTAGCACCGCTTAACTTATGGCACTGTTTATAGAATATGGCCCTTTGGGTGCACACCCAAATTTCCACATGCACCTTTGAGTGCTATATATATATAGAATTAGGGGGATAATGTAACTAGAGATACCTGTTTTATTCAACTATATGTAATAGCACAAGCACTTTGTTCATCTAGCTGTACAAGTAGGAAATACAATGCCTCTTACGACCCCTCTCAAACCACACACCTCCCATTACCCACCATGTAACTTGAGCTCCCTCTCATATGCTATACCTCCATATACCTGCCCTCAACCACACACAGTATCTCTCTCCTTGCCATACGTTTCTCTTTCCCTATGACACACTTCTCCAAAGCCACCACAAAACACACAGAGACACACACACACTCTCTCTCTCTCTCTCATCTTTTGCTCCAAGACAGACAGATATATACACAGTTACTCTGCTGAATTTCAGAGATTCCACATTAGTATTTCTATATTTAGATGCCAATTCATAATTCAGGTTCATATTGAGAGTACCTGAAAGCATTTGAACATGTTTTGAATCAACGTTCTTGAGTAAGTCTACATAAACAAACGTGCCGGACGTCTCCATTCTGAATTTTATATCTGTGACACAGTCCATGATATTCAGAAGCACTCCTGCTGTGTCACATATTCTATTAACAGAGATATAAAATATGACTTTGTATTTGGAGCAAATTGCAGACCTCTGCATAGAATCACTTGTATCTTCCCATTTGTCAGTGTCAATTTATTGCCAGATCATTATCCTATCTTTCTTTGACTTTGTCTATATTTTTAATTGAGGTGACACCTACGCAGTTATCAGTTATGGTCATATTTTTCTTGTTGACTGTTTTATTGAAGAAATACCTTTTCAGTTACAGTGATGGGTATTTTATCTTCATGATCTACATTTCACTTGTTAAACACATTTTGCAAGTATAGATAAAAAGGCAGCTTATTTGTATTTTCCACCTTAAGAATATAAGAATTGCCGCTGCTGGGTCAGACCAGTGGTCCATCGTGCCCAGCAATCCGCCCCCGCGGCGGCCCTTAGGTCAAAGACCAGTGCCCTGATTGAGTCTAGCCTTACCTGCGTACGTTCCGGTTCAGCAGGAACTTGTCTAACCTTGTCTTGAATCCCTGGAGGGTGCTTTCCCCTATAACAGTCTTGATAAAGGTACTTCATCTGAAGTATGCCAATATCCCTGTACACCACTGAATTTCTTGCTAAGTTTCACTAGTATCTTTTTTTTTTTTGGGGGGGGGGGGTTTATAAATCTTTATTCATTTTCTTATGTTACAACAAGTGTTTTAAATAAATTCATTATAAACTTGAATAATTACACTTGATTAACTTACAGATTAATATCAAATTTAAAATTTCTTTAGAAAATCAATATTTTATAAAGTTATAATATTATGTAAGAAATTTAAATTAATATAATTATTATTGAATATAATAATCTTCCCTCCCTCCCTCCCTCCCTCCCTATCAATACTGAATGAGAAATCTTTATTCATTTTCATATGTTACATCAACAATATAAATTCACTAGTATCTTAAAATAACCCTATGTTGGATTACCGGATTATGCCTTGAAAAACAGAGAGCGTGTGGCCCTGCCCTGTCCACCCACAGCACTGCCTCATTCCGTACCCCAACCCTTGCCCTACACAAACCTTGTCTTTGCCATTATTGTGTCTTTCTTTAGTTGGTTGAATGTATGGAGGAGTTGTGCGGATGCCAGTGTTATAGAAAACAGGCGCTAATGCTTTTGGGTTTGCTCTGACACACGCACACATTAATTTCTCACTGCCAGCAATTAGCGACTTGCATGGGCTTCCTTTTGCTTCCAAATTAAATAAAAACTAGCACATTTTAGAGGGGGGAAAAATGTAGGAAATCATTTCTTCAAACACCCCAATGCCAGCTCTGAGCTAGCATAAGGTTTCCAGTAGTAAGGGCAGCATTGTTTTGTGTTTTCTGAGCATTTGGAGAGAATAGGAAATGACCTCATTGACATCCATTTGAGTACATTTAGGGCTCCTTTTACTAAGCTGCGTTAGTGTTTTTAGCGCACGCTAACCCCGCGCTACGCAGCTAGAACTAACGCCAGCTCAATGCTGGCATTAAGGTCTAGCGGGCGCTATTTCGCGCTTTAAAGCCCTAACACAGCTTAGTAAAAGGAGCCCTTAAATACTATTTGTACTAATCTTTGGCATTCATGTTGTTGCCCATATTAGAGCCCTCTAAATATTCTACACAGATTAACACTGGCGCTAGTCCTGTGCTAATTGACTCTCGCGCCGGCTTTATGGTTTTGAGTATCAGTTCACAGGTCTTCAGCCTTATGGTGTTTCTTTTACCCAAGTCTGTTGACAGGCAGCCAGGGTACCCGAGATGTTAATAAACCTAAAGTAGAGTAGTTTTCCTGGTTCCCCCTTATTTTCCCAAAATCCCGGATGTCTCAATCCATTCTCCATTCTCATGATGAGTCTGACTGGGCAGTGGTCCTGAAACCTACACTCTTCTCTCCAATTGTAACAGTCTCTCACTTAGCAGTAGAATAGTCATTATTGCTGAATTCCCCATGAGAATGAGAATTGATTATGGGTTTTTATCAACTGCTTTATTCGCTACCATACTTGTATTCTAGACCCTGTTCTGTCTGACCATGCTCCAGTATTCATAGTAAATGATTCTCACCTTGGAACTTGGGATATGAAGGCATTTGTTAGCAAAGCTGGAATTTGTATATAAACTTACTAAGACATGACAAGAATATATCAAAATTAATTATAATTCAGTAACCAGTATTTTTAATATTTGGGTTGAAGCTGAAGCAATATTGAGGGGGTCAACGCACATCACTTTCTGTATCTTTGAGGAAAGCTAGAGAAATGAAATTTTCCATTTTAAAAGACCCAATATGAGAACTGAAGAAGTACAAAAGAAGACTAATGATAGAAAATTACTGTATGCTCTTACAGCACTAAAAGCTGAAATCAATAGAATGGAGAGTTCTCAAGCTGCCTATAACCTGCATTAAACACAGCAATGCTTTTATGAAAATGCTAACAAACCTACCAAATTCTTAATATGGCAGTTAAAGAAAACTAAGATCAAAAGGAGAGTAGCATAAATACTAGAATCCAAGGCTGTTCTGTATACTTCAAAAGATATGGCTACCACTTATTATAAGAACTTTTATGTGTCTAAACTGAGCAGATTTTAGAGTCAGATTGCATATTGGCTTAAATCTCTTACCTGCCCCAATTTAATAAAGAGGCAAAGATTAGAGTTAATTAACTATTTATTTTAGCAAAAATGGAATATATGATCAACACTCTGAAGCATATCAAGATAGCTGATTTATTTAAAATATTCACATCACACGTTATTCCACAGTTCTAAGCGGGGTACAAATTCTTAATATATGCACAATAAAACAACACACAGGACAGAGCATACAAAAAAATCATCCAAAAATTACGTACTGCTTTAAATGACCAATACTTTAATAAATCATACAATCATTAAAAGGGTCCCACTAGTTTAAACTGGTGGGACAATAACATTTGATGAGCTAGTCATCGGAAGACTTTAGGAATTAGGTGAGGAAAGGGGGGGAGGGAGGGGTAGGACAGATTAAGATTTAGAGGTTAAAAAATGGGGAAAGGGGATTGGGTATTTATTAGGAGTTGTGAGGGTACTTGGGAAGAAAGAAGTATGATTGGTTGAAAGAGGGGGAAGGATGATTGGAGGAGAATGTGTGAGGAGTTTGGGCGGGATAGTCATTCCTGGGAATTGGAGGGAGGTGGGCGGTTGGTTTGGTGGTGGTGGGAAAGAAGTTTCCCACCCGCCCACCTGTATTGGAGGATAATTGGGGAGATTGTTGGAGGCGGGGTTTGGTGAGTATATGGGTGAGGTTTTTTGGGTATCTGGGTTGGGAGGGAGGGTGGTCGCAGCTTGACTGTGGGAGTTGAGGCCAAATGGGGGAAAAAATATTATGAAATGCGGCTGGGGGATTGAATTAATATATGTTGAAGGGGGAATTGAAATGGAAAACTCATGGACGACACCGCCATGAGGTGGGGAATCAATGGGGAGCACTCATGGGCGGCACCACCATGAGATGGGGGGGGGGTTGAATGACCTGACGATACCGTAGGTCATCTTATGGTTGAAGTTGGAGGGGGGTTGATAAGATGGAGGAGCTACGTTCGTTACCGAATAGCTCATGGGGAAATGGGGCTTGGGGATTGCCGCATAGGGAATTGTGAATGTTAATAAATTGAAGTAATGAGTTGTGAACATTGTTTAAGCTATTAAATAAAGCTGCAGCCAGTTATTTATGCCACAAAAATATTTATTGGAATGTCATAGGAAGGTTGAAGATGACTGATTGCGAATTCAAATGTTATAGCATACAACACAATGCAATAGTGAAACTATATCATTATACCTGATGCTCAGGTGCAATAAACTTGACTGAACAATAATGATTTTACCTGCTTACAAAAATGTAACAGACCTACTGAAGCATATAACTCCAAAGGAAGTTCATTCCACCTCCTCACCACCTCAGTCTGAAACATTAACTCTCTATAAAAACACAATCTAACTTGTCTGAAAGAAGGCATATCCAACATGTGTTCATGAGAAGATTGTAAACTATGTAAAGGCTTGTACAAACGCAATGCAGTTGCTAAGGCCGCAGGACCATCATTAGTCAAAAATTAAAAAATTAAACACAACATTTTAAAGCTAATGTGTGACTTGATTGGTAATCAGTGTACCTTTTGCTAAATCAGTGTAATATGAGCACTTTAAAAATATATATATTTTTTTTATTATTTTCAAATATACACTTCCAATACATACAGATGGGGGCGTTCCTCCGATCGCTGCCATGAGCTCCCTTCGTAGTCTCAAGAGACTAAGGGAGCTCAAGGAAGCCATTTCCTATGAGCGATCTGCATGGGCCAGGAGCATGGGAAGATCACTCCTTCCCCAAAAACCCACTAGACCACCAGGTAAGGGTTAAGGGGAAGGGGCTTACAGTGCTTAAAATAGCCAGGGGAAGCAGGGGTTAGGGGCAAAACCGGCCCAAATATTATTTGTGTTTTTTTAATATTTGCGGGCCGGCTCTGCCCCTAACCCCCATGGATACGCAGGGAGAAGTGCATTAGCTCTTTCCTCTTTATTTAGGGCCCCTTTTATAAAGCCATAGTAGCAAGTCCTAGCACAGCAAATGCAACACAGCTGTTGGGAACTGAATGGGCTGTGTTGCATTTGCTGAATCGGGAATCACTGCTGTGGCTTTGTGAAAGGGGTCCTTAGTTCTTATTGTAAAAATCCACTATTTTCTTACTTCAGTTCCAGATATTAGTACAGTATTTGTGGTCTAATGTGAAAAGGGTATTGGATACTTCTACTGAATGCTTTGTAATTTATTTTGTTTCGTTCTCTCTCAATATTTCTGTAACAAATGGATACTTGTGACATTAAATTATTATAATAACCATAAACAAAAAATAGAAACATTGCAGTGGTGATACAACCCTCACCCTGTTCATCATCTTTGTAATACCCACTCCTCCCAAACAAGGTTTTCTGATCTAATCCCTTAGATAACCCCCTAGAGTACATCCCCATATGTGGAAACCCAGTCCTATCTACCCAGCTTAACACCTTACATGCCAACCCCCAATCTGATCCCCTACCTAACCAACCTTCCCCCCCCCCACACATACACAATATTCTAACCACCTAATCTAATATCCTCAACATAAATTCCCCTAGAGCAGAACTCCAATGTAATTCTCCAACATTGGTCTCCCAGAGCAGACCCCTCTGAATAAGACACCTAATACTCAATTTTTCCCCACCCAGATTTCTCAGGCAAAATTAACTTATATGGCAGAATGACCTCCAAACTAATATTCATGCAGTTATGGTTTGAAACTGCAGGGGGGGCTGCTCTCATTTCTAACCACAGAACTTCAGGGAGATGCAAGGTAAGTAAAATGGGGGGTACCAAGGTTTAGAGAGAGGGTAAGGTTTTTGGGGATAACATTAAGGGGATTTGATCTGGAGGGGCTTATTTGGAGGTGATCAAATCCAGGTGATTCTTAACTCTGCCATTATTGTCTGCATAATTTATATTATGTTACAATGTATAAACAATATGACATTGAAATATACTGTATATGTGACCCATATATGTAAATAATAATTATCATGTTTATACAATATTTTGTTTTCATATTTGATTTTCTGATTTAGGCCTCCTTTTATGAAACTGCGATAGCAGTTTCTTGCGTGGGGAGCCGCGTTGAATGGCCTGCGCTGCTCCCGATGCTCATTGAGTTCCTATGAGCATCGGGAGCAGCACAGGCCATTCAGCGTGGCTCCCCACGCTAGAAACTGCTATCGCAGTTTCTTAAAAGAGAGAGTTAATCTAGTATGTTTAAAAATGTTGGGCTAGAACTTCAAATTAACATTTCAGTATTCTGATGACAGCCTACAAAAAATATTAATAAAACAGAAAAATTAAGTAGAGTGTTTCATACCACCTGATGCACATTGACCAATAACCCAAAAAATACTGCTAATCTTCAAATATCCTAATTATCTAGGCTTGACACAAAAACTTTCCAGCTGCTTCTGATTTTTAATCAATTTAATTATAAAAGACTAAATTAACTTATGATGTTGCATTTAAAATAAAATCATTTATTGCAATCAGGTCTACAATGTAATATTTAATTTTGTTATTAATAATTACATGTTGGAAAGTGAACCTAGGGATCCTACTATGAATGTCCAATTAGCCTTTACTTTTCATCATACATAAACATGTTTAATGGAAATATGACTTAAATCTTTGAAGATGTCATTATACGAGGGGGGTGCTGAAAAGTTCACAGCTGAACCAAGAAGAGAATGATGTGGATTTGATTCAATCAATGATCTGAAACAACGCCAAAAAACATAGAATTTCATTTCTGCAAATTGACACTTAAGGAAATAAGATAACACTCTTTTCAGCTACAGTGGCAAAATGATGCTCGGATTTAGGAAGTGGGTTGATTGGGCTGAGAACTTTTCAGCAGCCTCTCATAAATTATTTAGCGGTGTATTACTTTGATAAGCAAAACCATTAATATGTATATAAAATGCATCATTGAGGAAGTATCCACTTTTTTATTGAGGCAGGAAGCAAATTTAAAGTCTATTACCATTTTGAAATTAACCTGTTTTGTTATAATAATCTTCTTCTACAGCAGAGGCGTCCAACCTTTTGGCTTCCCTGGGCCGCATTGGCTGAAAAAAAAAATGTGCTCTTGGACCTCTTGGCAAACCTTTAATATTTGGAATATTTATTTTTTCATTGATCCTGCTGCTAAAAATTGGATATCCATTTCCTAGGTTAAACTTCGCCTTGCGCTGGCTGATTCCCAATTCTTTCCCTGGTTGCAATTGAGGTCAGCCCTTCGTAAGATTCTATTTCGGTTTCTTTATTAAAAGGTGAAGCCTCCATTTGTGATCCCTCATTAAAAGTATACGCTGATGGACATTCTGCCTCCAACATTTACAACACTTCAAAAACATTAGATCTATCAACCTCTCATAAGAACATAAGAACATAAGCAGTGCCTCCGCCGGGTCAGACCATAGGTCCATCCTGCCCAGCAGTCCGCTCCCGCGGCGGCCCAAACAGGTCACGACCTGTCTGAATCACCAGAAGGGGCCCCCTTGCCACCTTGGTTTCTCATTGAAGTCCTATCTTCCCATCAAAGTCCTAACCCTCCGGTCTTGCACATGCACGACCTGGTTGGCTTTCTATACTTGTGTTACATCCCAGCACCTCTCTCAGTATCCCACGATCCCTTTATCCCTCAGGAATCCGTCCAATCCCTGTTTGAATCCTTGTACCGTACTCTGCCTGATCACTTCCTCCGGTAGCGCATTCCAAGTGTCCACCACCCTTTGGGTGAAGAAAAACTTCCTTGCATTTGTTTTGAACCTATCTTCCTTCAGTTTCTCCGAATGCCCCCTCGTACCTGTTGTCCCCCTCAGTCTGAAGAATCTGTCCCTATCCACCCTCTCTATGCCCCTCATGATCTTGAAGGTCTCTATCATATCTCCCCTGAGCCTCCTTTTTTCCAGAGAGAAGAGCCCCAGCCTATCCAACCTCTCGGCGTATGGGCAGTGTTCCAGCCCTCTTACCAGTTTGATCTGGGAAAATGACATTCATACTGAGATCTCAGATTCAACATGGGATTATACAGGTATGTGGTGTCTTTATAATTCTTCTAAATCAGCATCTACTATTCAGTCTCTGTCCTTCCTCATACATGGACCCTTTACATTCCCATTGTATAGACCCTACTTTTCCCAAACTTTGTTGGTCTTGTGGGTTACAGACAGGTGATTTGAAGCATCTTATTTTTGAATGCTCACATTTGCAAAAATATTGGAAAGACGTCTGGTCTACTGTAACTGAGATTCTTTCCATTTCTTGTCCCATCTCTTTGAATATTATCATTTTGAAAGGAGCCTACTTTATCACCAGTTTGCCAGACATTTCTTGCCAATTATTAGACACATTATTGGTTACTGCTATAAAAATTGTTTGTACTGTTTGGAGAGATCTTTTGAAAGTTTCTCAGGCACATTGGTGGAATTTATTATGCCTCACATATAGGTATGGATGCTACTCTGCTAAGAGAAAAGGTTTAGGGGGGGGCAGTCAAGATGGCGGCGGCGTGTGAGCTGAGAGTAAGATGCAGTTAAGATCTGGCAACTGCGGGAGTTCCCATCCTCATTACCTGCTTTTAGATCGCTGTAATTTTTCAGCGCTGCAGTTATACCGCACACAAAGAGGAAGGGGGTGATTAGAGCTATACCCTCGCCGGCTCTAGCTTTCACCCCAATCCAGCAGACAGTCGATCGCTTCTTTGCAGCTCATCCAACGGTGACACAAGTATCCGGAGGTTTGAATAGCCCGGCGTTGGACGTAGGTTTAGGAGAGCCTATCGCCCTTTGGGCCTTGAAACATCTCTTTCACCTCCGCCCTCCCTTAACTCTCCGTGTCCAGCTGTAACTGGGGCTCTGGGGCAGGAGACTCATGATCCAGGAAGTGGATGCACAGGGTCTCCCAGAGAGGGCACAGCGTCAATGGCAGAACAGCTGATGGCTACAATCAAGAGGGCTGAGGGTGTATCAGCTCCCATGGAGGCTTCCTTGAACGATATCTGGCAGCTGCTCCAATGGATGGAAACTAAACTGTCCAAATCCACAGAAGGGGTAACTAACATTACAACTAAGTTGGATAGTTTAACTGAGACTGTGTGGACTCGATGAAAATGGAGATTTCTGTCCAGGCCAGGCAAACACAGGAAGAGATACTACAATTGCAGCAGTTTAAAGTAGCTACAATTAAGGTTAATACCTAACATAGTAACATAGTAGATGACAGCAGATAAAGACCCAAATGGTCCATCCAGTCTGCCCAACCTGATTCAATTTAAATTTTTAAATTTTTTTCTTAGCTATTTCTGGGCAAGAATCCAAAGCTCTACCCGGTACTGTGCTTGGGTTCCAACTGCCGAAATCTCTGTTATGTTTAAATATATTTATTGATTTTCAAATCATATAATCAAGAATACCTTGTACAGAAAGCAAATTAGCAATTCTAGATAAAGCAAGAAACATTCCAATAACATTAAATCATATATTAACTAAAATGCTCAAGTCCTCTAAATTGGATCCAAGATTTCTTATAAAATAAAGCCAAAATTGAAGAATTGAACTTAATGTACACTCTTTCATAAAGTTAGCTGGAAGGCTGATTGCTGGGATTAACCTATAGTCATAGAGCTTATGATTTTTCTACCTCCAATCGGGAGAGCGCTAAAAAAGAAGTCAACTGATTAGGCTCAAAGAAAACATATTTAACTGATCGGTGATGGACTATACATTTACAAGGGTGTCGCAAATAAAAAGTAGCACCCAAAGATATAACACCTGGTTTCAACAAAAGAAATTCACGACGACGCCTTTGCGTCTCTCGTGATAAATCAGGAAATACCTGCACTTTACAACCCATAAATTCTTTCTGTCTATTTTTAAAGAACAGTTTTAACAACCATACTTTATCAATAGAGAGAGCTACTGTTATAATCAAAGTGCTCGGTTCTACAACCTCTTTATCTGATTTTTCCAATAACTCTGATACATCCAATAGTCCTTGATCTGACGGCTTTTTTGATAATTTAGTCTTATTAGGTAAATAATAGACTCGTGATAAAGGAGGTAATGAATCTTCTGAGGCCCCCAAAACTTCAAGACAATATCTTTTAAACATTTCTCTAGGAGGTGTCAATGGAAGCTTAGGAAAATTAATAATTCTTAAGTTATTGTATCTAGAGTTATTTTCTAAGTTCTCCATTTTTCTTCTAAGATTGATATTGTCTTTCATTAAAGATTCCTGTAATTGTTTGGATGATTTAATGTCCTGTTCAAGCTTTTGAACCGAGAAATTAGAGGCAGTCATATCCTTTTTCAATTCTTTAAGTTCAGTAGAATGTTGAGATAATTTCCCCTCAATTAACTGAAGTTTGGGACTTATGGTCTTCACTAGTCCGGCCATAAGATCCCATAGTGAGTCCAGAGTTACTTCTGAGGGTTTTTCCAAAGAAATTACAGGTAAAGAAATGTCATAGTGCTCACCGTCCAGTTGAATAACTTTACGCTGTCCCTGAAGGTTAACTCGCCTCTCAGATGATTCCCCCTCAGCTTCTTCAAAGGAGCTCATATCCATAGGAGCTCCTGTCAGCAGGCTCTGTGATGGACTACTTGCCTCAGGGGAAGACAAGACCCCGACCTCCGGGGTTACCTTACCCCTTGGAGAGCTGCTTAGCTGAGGTTGCGGGGGCGGCGCCCTAACGTCGGGGCTCAACGATGTCTCCAATCCCGGAGGAATCTCCACGGCCTCACTGACGCCGCTACTCCTCTGCGGGCCTCCCTCCGACACCGAAAAAATACCCTGCATCCGCCTGATGAGTTCCCCGATGTCACCAGCCGCGGGGGTGGCCGTGGGCCGCGAGGCACCAGCGGTGCTACGGCCCCTCCGTTTAGGCATCGGGTAAGTAAAAGAACCACTTGAGAATTGTTTGAAAATGTTTTAAGGAAAATCCTCAGAGCGGCATCTCAGCACGTCCAGCCAGACGCCATCTTGGATCGCCGAAATCTCTGTTAAAACCTACTCCAGCCCATCTACACCCTCCCAGCCCCTGAAGCCCTCCCCAGCCCATCCCCCACCAAATAGCCATACACAGACACAGAACGTGCAAGTCTGCCCAGTACTGGCCTTAATTCAATATTTAATATTATTTTCTGATTCTAGATCCTCTGTATTCATCCCACGCTTCTTTGAACTCAGTCACAGTTTTACTCTCCACCACCTCTCTCGGGAGTGCATTCCAGGCATTCACCACCCTCTCCGTAAAGTAGAATCTCCTAACATTGCCTTTGAATCTACCACCCCTCAACCTCAAATTATGTCCTCTGGTTTTACCATTTTCCTTTATCTGGAAAAGATTTTGTTCTAAGTTAATACCCTTCAAGTATTTAAACATCTGAATCATATCTCCCCCGTCCCTCCTTTCCTCTAGGGCAGTGGTTCCCAACCCTGTCCTGGAGGACCACCAGGCCAATCGGGTTTTCAGGCTAGCCCTAATGAATATGCATGGAGCAGATTTGCATGCCTATCACTTCCATTATATGCAAATCTCTCTCATGCATATTCATTAGAGTTAGTCTGAAAACCCGATTGGCCTGGTGGTCCTCCAGGACAGGGTTGGGAACCACTGCTCTAGGGTATACCTAAATTCATAGGAAACTGAACAGATAGAAAATTATAATCGGCGGTTAAATCTTCGCTTCCTGAATTTTCCTCTTGCTCCAAGTGTTTAACCTATTGATTTTCTTAAACCTTTCAGGACCAAGGGACATATTTGTCCCATAACTTTAAAATCCTATAAATTTTGATTGGGATAGTCTACAGTTCTAAATTTGATATGTACGGATTCCATATGATACTGCCTTTATGTAAACAAACTGGTTCCGACATTCATTCATTAGTGTCGTTGCCAGATTGACGAGAAGATTCACTTGCCACACTGTCCATAAGCCAGAAGTTTGATTTTTTTTAAAAAAAATAATGATATTTCACAAAAAAAAATCAATTTTTTGGCATCTGCAAGCCCTTTTTACCATAGAAATGTCGTCAAAACCACAAAAATTGGCCTACGATCCTTATGGTCCTGAAAGGGTTAAGAGATACTTAACTGAGAATTTAAAAATACGTCTAAACAATATTCCTCCAATTAATAAAATTTACTATTTGACAAATAGAAAGGCTTCACAAAAGGAAAATCAGGAAAAAAGAATGGTCAAGAGACTCAGATTGACTTTGAAAATGTGTCTTTACTACTTGAACAAACTTTAACAGCTGACACGGAGAGAGCTACTCTTTTGGTGTCTTTTGTTTTTGAACAGGACACACATATGATCTTGAAATTATATTTCAAGAACTCTCAGAAATTATTTGGAGGTCAGAAAATCTGGTTGCATCCTGATGTTTCTAAAACTACCCAGGAGCAAAGAAAGGATTTTATTTTACTACATCAAGAGACAATTAGATTAGGAGCTACATTTCTCCTTGCGTATCCCTGTAAGTGCCTGGTTAGGTACTTGGATGTTAAATATACATTTTATTCTTCAGAATACTTGAAGCAGTTTCTAGATGTCAAGGAATGATTGGAATAGGGGACTGTTTAGAATTATTTAGGCGTTGATTCACGCTAAGCCTTTTCCCCAAATTATTATGTATTTAATTTCTCCTTATATATTTGTTTACCCCTATTATTATTGTGGTAAATAAGAACATAAGAATTGCTGCTGTTGGGTCAGACCAGTGGTCCATCATGCCCAGCAGTCCGCTTATGCGACAGCCCTTGGTCAAAGACCAGTGCCCTAATTGAGACCAGCCCTACCTATATACGTTCTGGTTCAGCAGGAACTTGTCCAACTTTGTCTTGAATCCCTGGAGGGTGTTTTCCCCTATAACAGACTCCGGAAGAGTGTTCCAGTTTTCTACCACTCTCTGGGTGAAGAACTTCCTTACATTCATACAGAATCTATCCCCTTTCAATTTTAGAGAGTGCCCTCTCGTTCTCCCTATCTTGGAGAGGGTGAACAACCTGTACTTATCTACTAAGTCTATTCCCTTCAGTACCTTGAATGTTTCGATCATGTCCCCTCTCAATCTCCTCTGTTCAAGGGAGAAGAGGCCCAGTAGAAATTATCTAATCTTTCACTGTATGGCAACTCCTCCAGCTCTTTAACCATCTTAGTCGCTCTTCTCTGGACCCTTTCGAGTAGTACCATGTCCTCCTTCTTGTATGGCGACCAGTGCTAGATGCAGTACTCCAGGTGAGGGCACACCATGGCCCGGTACAGTGGCATGATAATCTTCTCCGATCTGTTCGTGATCCCCTTCTTTATCATTCCTAGCATTCTGTTCGCCCTTTTTGCTGCCGCCGCACATTGCGTGGACAGCTTCATTGACTTGTCATTCATAACTCCCAAGTCTCTAAGAAAGGAGATTAAGATTTGGACATATTAAAAGAATTTTCATTTTGAATAATTTTCCTTCTCTGTGTTTCATCCAGCAAGATGTATTCTTGTGAATTTTATTTGAAAATTATAAATAAATAAAGAGAAAAAGTTTGGTTAAGGCCCTAATGCCTTCTTTGAAGAAATGGTCTATTCTTAAGGATTACTTGCTGCTGAATTCTGATTCATGTACAATTCAACCTGGAGTTGGTCCAGAGGAAGGCAACTAAAATGGTGCGTGGCATATAGGGACAGACTTATAGATCTCAATATGTACAGTAGAGGAAAAGTGGGAGAGGGGAGATATGATAGACATTTAAATAAATACAGTATGTGGTGTAAATGCACATGTGTCGAGTCTCTTTCAATTGAAAGGAAGCTCTGGCATGAGAGGGCATAGGATGAAGTTAAGAGGTGATAGACTCCGGAGTAATCAAAGGAAATACTTTTTTACAGAAACGGTGGTACATTTGTGGAACAGTCTCCCGGAAGAAGTGATGGAGACAGAGACTGTGTCTGAATTCAAGAAGATATGAGATAGGCATGTGGGATCTCAGAGAGAGAAAGAGATAATGACTACTGTGGATAGGCAAACTAGATAGCCCATTTAGCCTTTATCTGCCATCATATTTCTATGTTTCTACATTTCAAATGTGTTTTGCCATCCCCAAAAAGAGCACACCATGAATCCACTAGGAGCTTTGAATTTTTTTATCTGGGCTCCCAAGTTGTGGAACAATCTCCCCCCTCCCCCCCCCCCCAATTGGATCAGAAATTTCATTTTCAACATTTAAAACTTGTCTAAGGAGGTATTTTTTTAAATTAGCTTTTGGACACAATGATACTGAATTGATTTAGAAGGAGATTTCTGCCACACATTGACACAGTGCGTGCTGATTGACTACAAATTGTCTTTCTTTTTTTCTCTTCTTGTAGCGTAGCATAGTTTGAATGATTTCATTTCTGTCATTCCATGATGCACCTTTTCAAATTAACTCTTTTATTGTTTTGTTTTTAAAGTAAAAACTGCTATGATCTACATACTAGTAATGGTAGCATATCAAGTTTTAAATAGACAAATACTTTTACTAACATGCAGCCTAAGAAATTGTCAATGGTCGATTTGCATGGGTGAAACACAGTCTCAGGTAATACAGGCATTCTGATGTGAGGAGTAGCCTAATAGTTAGTGTAGTGGACTAACAGCGGAAGCTGGAAAGGCCCGCTTTCTTAATGTTAACCTCTTTCTGCCCATCAGACCCTTAAACACATCCCCAAAGAAGACACGTAAACTAGCGTGGAGAAAAACTAGGCCGCAGCCCTGTTTATTGTAAATTAACATATTTAAATAACATTTAAATATAAATAACATTACAAAACAACTTTAAATAACCGTTTATCTATTAACCTTCACAATGGTATCACCATTGCGACCCAGATCCCGAGCTACTGACCCAGATGTAAATGGCCCCCGACCCTGCCATCTAAGCAAGGGTCCGAAGGGTGGCATGTCCCCACATGCCCCATTGTCCAAGGTCATCAGACCAACCAGGCACGGCTCCCAACCGGCCCACCGCTCATCTCCATGATGAGACCAGCCGCCAGTAGCTCGGGATACCGCCAACCAAAGCAAACTCTCACCCCAGGTACTAACGGGCGGGAGGGCGGGAAAGTTGTCTCGGAGGACCGGAAACCGTTAAGGTCCTCCGAGACCCTCCTTAAACAACCCTCCACCCCCCGCCCCCACCCACGGCCGCGACACTGACCAATGAAATTTATCCCACTTCGGGAAGGCCTCTCCCATATCATCTCTTCCTTACCTAACCCCCCCCCCTTTTTTCTAAAGCCTACCCGACGAACGGCCCCGCGGGCCTCCCAGCTCCGCGTTAGAGCCGTCCGTCGAGACTGGCTCTCGGACTTTTTATTTAAAACACGGGACCTTAGTTCAAATCCCATTTTAACTTTTTTTTTTTCCTTTAAAATGCAAGTCCTCCAGAAACAGAAATAAACCTACTGTAGCTAAATATACTGTATATGAGTCACCTCTAAACCTGAAGGCTATTGAATTGGTATATATTCAGATACAGTAATTATTTGCCAAGTTTGCAAGATGCAGGAGGTTGAAGGGGGGGGGGACAAAAAAGGAGAAGGAAGTGATTGGAGGAAAGAAAGTTAAAGCTGATTGAAGTAGCAATGTTGGAGTTGCTCCAATTGACTTGTTGGGAAGGCTAAGGAGCTGGGATGCATTTTGATGTGAGGAAGTGTGGGAAAAGACATTGCCCTCCCACTTGTCCTTAGTTTTTGGGCAGCTGTTGGGGAGATAGGTGGGGTTAATGAGGTTAGTATTTATCACACCTGGTGTTTGGGTAGTTAAATGGGATGGACAGGAGGAATTGGAAAGTGTTATGAGGATTTGAGGGGAGGAAGTGTAGTCATCAGTTTGTGTGGCACCATCATGGACCATGGTGGGAGGTGATGGAAATACAAAGGGTCCTGTGACACCACAGCTCTTCAAATTGTGGAAAAGTTCATTTATTCAGTGTGTAATGATAGATTGCTACTGACCGTTTCCCTTGGGTTTATGGTTACTATTTTCATGTGCAAATATTTGGGAGGAATGTTAAATTTAGTAAAGTTATAACCAGATTGGTCTTTTAACAAGGGAGTCTTTATTTGTGCAAGAGGTGGGAATGTGAGGGTGCCTATATTATGTTAATGCTTGTTTTTGCTATGGAGCTCCATGCTTATATATCCATACTCCTACGAAACTTAAGCATACCCCACAATCCACTCTGCTCTGATGGGTATTTTTAATATCTTTATCACGAGTGCAAATAATATGAGTGTCAGAGGGTTCATAGACAACCCCGCGAAAGACAAAGGCGCGCGCCGACAACTGAGCGCAAGACGGAGGCGCGCGCCGAAGAAAATTACAGTTTTTAGGGGCTCCGATGGGGTTTTTTGTTGGGGAGCCCCCCCAGTTTACTTAATAGAGATCTCGCCGGCGTTATGGGGGGTTTGGGGGGTTGTAACCCTCCACATTTTACTGTAAACTTAACTTTTTCCCTACAAACAGGGAAAAAGTGAAGTTTTCAGTAAAATGTGGGGGGTTACAACCCCCCAAACCCCCCACAACACCCCCACAACGCGGCACAATCTCTATTAAGTACAGTGGGGGGGTTCCCCCCACACACCCCGTCGGAGCCCTAAAAACAGTAATTTTCTGCGGTGCGTGCCTCCACGCTGCGCTCAATTGTCTGCGCGTGCCTTTGTCCTGGCGCGCTTTTGACCTGACACCGTGTCAGAGGGCAGCTCTGCTGGGTTCCCTTTGAAAGAGGAAAGGTATTTAAGTGCCAAACCTTAACTAATACAGCCATACAAAGAGCTACATATAAGGGTACAATACAAATTTCTCAGGCAAGTTTTTCAATGTTTGTTTATGACAGCCCCAGTTTGTTTGTGAAAACCCCTGCGCACCCCCTAGATTCAGCACTATTCTTAACCAAGTCAACAGCAAGTTAGCCATTGGTCACATCACCGGGTGGCAAGTAAATCTCCCCAGGATCAGACTACACTTCCACCAAATACACTATAGTTGTTTGCAAAATTATCAAGAAATTCCTGAGTATGTGTGAACTTCAATGTGCACCTGGTAGAAAGAAGGAACTTCACATAGTATTGCAACAAAGCAGTAGCAAATATTTATTGCACAAGTTAGAGTAAAAACATAGCTTCAATGCTGAAACATTAAAAAAAAAATACTTTATGGCTCAATAAAGTGCTCTCATCAATTGCAACTTGACAATATTAATATAAAGTGCTATTCTTTGAAATAGCTGAAATCAGACATTAACATTTTCTTTAAAACTCATTCTCATGAGACTTAACACTTAACATATGTATACATTACTTTCTTCCAGGCTCCATTCAGTATAAATCTGTCACCCTACAAGCACAGTAGCCCAGATAAGTACTTTAGCTTTTTATTCAATTTCTAATTAATTTTTGTTTTACTTTAAAACCAAGTTACTCTGTATCAATGGGTTTTTTGTTGTTGATCCTACAGGAAACCTCAGCAACTGAGAAGGACTTTCCCAGATTCACTTAAGTTGTTTTAAGTAAAACCTCATTAAAAACTGGTACCAGCATAAAGTGGTTTTAATTTTTTTTTTTTTTCTTTTCTAAAATCAGATAGGTACCTTTATCCTTTTCTCAGTTTTTGATTGTCTCTAACTCTGAAACTAAATCAATGTTCATATACTTTTCCTTTACATTCCCACAGGAGACTTAACCACTAGAAGGATTTCTGTATCTCAGATCTAGATAAGTAAAACCAGGTACTGTATTTTTCACTCTATAAGACACACCCAACCATAAGACGCACCCACCTATAGAGGAGGAAAACCTAAGAAAAAAAAATTCCAACCACCCTGCCCTGTACCCCTCTGGTGGTCTAGTGGTAGGCCAGGACAGGGTCTTATAGAGCAAAAAACCCATAGTCAGCTTAGGCATACCCCCCCCCCCCTGTAGGCAGCAGAGGCACCCCCCTGTAGATATCCCCCCGGTACCTTTTTTTGAAGTCTATTGGAGCTTTCACTCTCCTGCCTGTCTCCCTTGCCAGACATCTCTTCAGTTTGGGCAGAGCGGCACAGAAGGCAGGCGCGTTCTGTTCACATTCCTCCCCGGTCCAGCACTACTCCCCCGACTGGCTGCGAGAACTGTCTGCAGCCAATCAGGGGAGCGGCACCGGACCAGACAGGAATGTGAACAGCATGGGCCTGCCTTCTGCGCCGCTTTGCCCGAACTGATGAAGAGCCGTCCAGCGAGGGAGACAGGCAGGAACAGGGAAAGTTCCAACAGACTTCAAAAAAAGATACTGGGGGGCTGCCTACGGGGGGGGGGGGGGCAGTATTTTGGAGGTGGAAAAAGTGTGTCTTATAGAACAAAAAATACGGTAAGTGTTTTCCCAATGTCCTGTATTTTTTTTTTTTATGTAGGCATCTTTTTACTAAGCTGTGGTAGAGGTTTGTACCTCAGCCCAGAGCGTCAAATCATTTAGTGCACCGAGCTGCAGTAGAAACCTCTACCACAGCTTAGTAAAAAAAAAAAAAAAAGTGGGGGATTTCTGTGCACACTGAAAAAAAAGATGAAATAAATAAAAACCTTCTTTTCTTTCAGTCCCTAGCTGCTTTCTTGCACTAAAGCTCAGACAAGATGGAACCAGGTCCTCATTCTGCCAGTAGATCAGCTGCTTTCAGGAACTTTCTTCCAGCTTGAACAGGACTTCAGATCTTCACAGAAAAAAAGTTATTCCTACTCCCTGTCTTTAATAAATAAAAAATTTGCGGCAGAGGGAGGAGAAAGCCACGAAGAAGCCGACGCTACTGGAGGTTAGGTTTGCTGCTCTTGCTGGGAGGGTGGGAGTGCAATAGGGACCGGGCTGGCTGTGCACCCCCACTAAGGCTGCACCCGGGGCAGATCGTCCCTCCCCCCACCCCCTTGGTATGTCACTGAGATACGCCACTGGTCACCGGACTTGATTGTCCCAGGGTCTGAGCCGGAGACGACAATTCTTATGTTCTTATGCTGTGACCGAGAAGGGGTATTTTAATGGGAGATATACTGTATCTTAGGAATAGGGAGAGGATGAAAAGATCAGGGAAAGATACAACTCCCCTCCACAAATACACTGAGATTTGAAGGAGGGAAAGAAACTGTATAATATAAGCCTGACAGCATGGGATATTTGCATCATTTCTGAATTTTAGACTCTTATTGCATCTTAAAATGAACAAAACTGGAAGTCAAAGCTTAAACCTATTTAAACTGAAGAGGAATTTGTACTTTGACAAGCAGATACATTCTGGGTATACGCTTTAAAGTATGGCTAACTTATAATAACAATAAACAATATTCAATCTGTACGAGGGTGTGCTGAAAAGTTCTCAGCCCAACTAAGAAAGGAATGATGTGGAGCCATGAAAGTTACAAATTATTCCACATATTCACCTTTAAGTTCAACACACTTGGCACACATCATGTCTGAAGTTTCTGTAACCCTTCCAAAAATGCTCTGATTGGCTGGTCACTGAAATACTGTTCCACTGCTGTAATCACCTCAGAATCACTCAAAACTTTCAAACTTTTTAAGGTTTGGAAACAGAAAATAGTCAGATGGAGCAAGATCTGGTGAGTACTGTAGATGGTCTTTGCATTGAAACCCTAACTGCATGAAAACATTCATCATTTTTTAAGTCTTGTGAGAGCTAGAATGTAATTTTTTTTTCTTTTTTTTTTAAAGTATTGTGATCTATGAGCTTAAAATGACCTATTGTAAAGAAGAAGCGGTTATTCCTCAAAATAGCTTCTACATAAAGCAAAAACAAATAAACAAACAAAATCCCACAATCTTGGTGGTATAATATTGTATGTTTAATAGTAGGAAAACAAGAATTTAAACAAAATATGGGTCCTTTTACTAAGGCGCGTTAACTGATTTAGCACACACTAATTGATTTAGCGCATACTAAAGATTAGCGCACACTAAATCGGTTAGCACGCCTTAGTAAAAGAACCCTTTTATATTTATTTTTTTTGTAATTATACAATGGTGTCATTCCATAAAATAAAAATATCATCATCACAGTTTTTCCTATGGAAATATTCCTCTTTTCAGCATAGTCTTTATACCATTTCATTTTAAAAATAAGATATAATATTTATTGATCTACTAAACTTTCTACTCCCATGGGTCCATGAACAAGTTTGCCATGTCTTGTATTTGCAGTGGAAATGTTATCTTCATCTGCACGATCTACACTATTGCTACCACCATCTCTAGCCCTAGAGGCAGCGGGGCAGCGGGAGAATATGTTATTGTTTTTATGGGTTTTTCTGCTCATCAGCAAATGTAGGAAACCTTCGCTACTGTCTGGCGATCTTATTTGCATGCAAAATTTTTTAAGAATTTCTCGGGTTTTTAGATTCAGTATGAAAATGGCTGCCTTAACGCGTTTAAAAAAAAAAAAATCCTAGCCTGAGACAGAGAAACAGCAGATGACAATAATAGGGGTTATAGCTGAGGGTTGGTTTGATTTTGGGGTTTTTTTTTTTGGCATTTCAATTTGTTTCAGACTCATCCAACTAGCTTTTTTAAAAGTGTTACAAAGCACACTGAGTAGTGACAAGGTATTATATTTTACAATACACGTTTTGAAAAATCTAATATCCCTGCAATGAGTGAAGCAGAGGCCCAAATCTCTCAGGATAAATCAATCCCTCTGTATGTAAAAATTCTACAATAGTAGGAACAAAAAAAAAAAAAGTCCAAAATAATTGTAAAGCACTTCAGTATTGGCAATCTTTCAACTAGCATGTCTGTACAAATCACTGCTCTGTGTTTTCATAAAAATAATTCACTATTTAACTAGCAGACATGATGTCACTGTACTCAAGAACTATAAATTGATTTGTAGACATGTTTTAGCTATAATAGAGCTTTAGATTATTGCATTAGCCCAGTCATGTAAAATTATAAAGGTTTAGAAAGAAGTCAAGGATAGCCTTATTGTATGACCTGTGAGGTCATAATAGATTTGGGGGATGAAGTAATTTCATACAAGATTCATTTGTCATGTTAATACAATATCCCCTTGTGATTTTATTGGCATAGAAAGATTACATAATGCATTTCTCAAAGCAGAATTCATTGGTCTGGGAAAAAATGCTATGAAACCTTTTTTACATCTAAAAATTTGATCAAAACTTTTGTTAAGCATTTAAAGAAAAATTATAGTCTAGTTGATGATATATTAATAGATGTCTGGTTTAAATGACAACCTTGACAAAAGAGTCACCTTATTTAATTTCAGCTAATTATTAGCTGGCAGGAAGTGAAGCATACACCCTGCTATTTGAAAAACTATTCTAGATATAGTGTTTCAAATTAGAATGGGTTATAATATGATATATCTAGAATTGCAAGTCATACATTACACAATATTCATTTGATATACTACCATTTCTAAAACATAAGCCAGATTACCCCCTCTCCCCCTCTATCCTTTTACAAAGCTAGAGTATTGGCTGCCGTGTGGCAAATACTCTGACACCCATTAAATCCCTCTGGACATCGGAGCGATTACCACAGCAGCAGCCACTACCATGGCTTTGTAAAAGGAGCCCTACATTAGACGAATATGTTTAATACATGAGATGCACACAAAACACAAAGCATTAAGCATTAAGCACAAGAATAATGAAGGCAGAATGTGATTTTTATGGGAGTAAAATATCCTGAAAACAGTAAGACACAGCTGTGAAGGAAAAAAAGTGTCTTGGACAAGATCTGGCTGAAAAGTCAGATTTGATATGTTTAGTGGATAAGAAAGGTTCATTAGCAAGTTTGTGTGAAGTATTTTGCTCCATATACTGAGTACAATGCATCTGAGACTGAAGTCACCTGCATGATCCATTTACTAATATAAATGGATATTTAGCTGGGCAGTATCATCACATAGTTACCATTAGATGCTGAAGGACTGAATGATGTCAAAGATCGGCAGTAGATGTTGAATAACATCGGGGAAAGCACGGAACTTTTGCATACTTCACAAGTAGGATTCCATTAAGTACAAGTTTTTTGGAGCACAAGACAAAAAAAGATAGAGGCAGAAATCTTACAAGAAAGTATAACATCTAGGGTTGATATTAAATAATTTATGTGACTAAAATTGACACTTAATCACATGAATTTAACCAGTTAAAAATCCCCACACATGGTTAAAATCATTGTACATGTTCAACATTAATTAGCTAAGAAGCCCTTTTACTAAAATGTGGTAAAACCTGGCTTAACACATTTTAAATGGGGGGGGGGGGGGAGTTTTCCAGCACACTAATTCAACTATAACACTGCATTTTAAAGGGTATTTCTTATTTAATTATTTTTGCAAATCATGCACTAATGTTCCCATGAGTGTGTGATACCTGCAAAAATTAATGTGAGATCACCTACCATTCTCTATTTAGGAGACGCCAATGGCCCAATTCTATCTAAAACGTAGGCATCTAAAACGTAGGCACCAAGTAGTGCGGTATTTAAATATAATTTTATGGAAGCTAGACACCCTATACAGTACAGAATCATGCTTAGTGATGCCTAATGTAGGCTTAGGTGTCAAAAGGTATCCTAACCGTAGGCACCGTCATTTAGGCCAAGAAAACAATGGCACAAATAGGGTACACCTAAGTCCAAAACAGGCACCACTGTAAAGGGCCACACTGTAAAGGGCCCATTGGTTGAATGCACTGATTAATTTTCCTAAGATCATGCAGCAATCTCCATTTACCTGATTTTTTCTTTATTACAAACACTGGAGAGTTCCAGGGGCTGGTTGTAGGCTCAATATGTTTAGCATTCAATTGTTCTTGAACTAAGTGATGTAAAGCTTCTAACTTTGGCTAGGTTAATGGCCACTGATTAACCCACAATGGAATGTCAGCAAGCCACTTTAAAGGCAAGCCTGTATGACTCGTATCTGAAGCACAGTGTTAAATTGAGATAACAAATCCCTTCCCCAGAGATTGAGATGGACTGGCAGAATATATGGTCTCACAGTGGCAGTCTGCTGTGATCCTTCTACCGTAACAGTCAGCCAGTATTTACTCTGCTGTGCTTCCTGGCCCCCTCCCAATTCCCCACACCTGTTTCACCTGGTCAAGGGGCCATTATGACGGCCATTGATTAAGAGCAATTATTGTAACATCAGCATCAGTATCTAACAACCCTTGAACCAAAATGCTATTGAGATAGACATTCACAAAAGGGCGGCTGTTACCTATTGTTTGCATAAGATAGTTTACTTGCTTTGTAATGGAACCAAGTCCTTGATTCACATGCAATACTTCTTTTCCTCCTGCAGGTGAGAGAGATGGTAACAGGATTAATCTTGCAAATGATTCACCTGAACACACAGTCTGGGGAACGTTAGTCCAAGTCGGCATATTTATTTTTCCTGTGTAGTCAGCATCTATCACTCCAGGAATGATAAATAAACCCTTTAATGCAGCAGAAGCTCTGGGTAATACCAATCCTACAGAGTTAGGAGGTAAAGGTCCCGAAAGCTGAGATTCCAATCTATAGATTTCTCCTGCTGTTTTCAGTTCCTGTTCTGCTTAAATATATAAATCTATGTCTGCACTTTGAGCTGTTTCAGTTGGCTGTGTGCTTGAAATTTCAAAGGGCATGGCATTGTCTCTGTACTGGGGCCAGAGACCTGCCCAATGGAAAGCTTCCCGAAGGTTTGTGTCTCGCTATTTCTGAGCGACATTGGTTAGCCCAATGAAATCCCTTCCTACATTTTGGACAAATACTAGGTGGTCGTCCTCGGTTTAATAGTGACGGTTTATTAATATTTGCCTTGCAACTTTGTTTGAAATGTCCTGATTTGCCACAGCCATAGCAAAGGTCTTTTGGAGAATTTTTCTGTACTGCTGCTGCTAGAAGGCTCATTTGATATGTTTGCATGCCAATGTCAGCGCAAGTGCGTATCATATCAGCTAAGGTAACATCTCCCTTGTTGCCTAAGCCTTGCAATGCCTTTTGACAATCTAAATTGGCATTGTCTTTGGCTAATTTCATCATTAAATCACTTTGAGCCTCCTTATTATCTACCTGTCTTTGTATGGCTTCCTGTAACCTGTTTATAAATTCTATGTAGGGCTCGGTAGCTCCCTGTTTGATGCTTGCATAACTTTTAACTGGTGTTCCTGAGGCTTGTACTTTATGATATGCTCTAAAGGCACACTGACTACTTATCGTCAGCGTTTCTGTTGGAAGAACACCTTGTTGGGGAATAGTGGAGAAATTACCTGTTCCATATAACTGATCTGGGGTATAAAGCCCTCCAGACTGCAAAGCTCTTCGTTGAGCTTCCCTTTGATACTCACTATCCCATAAAACATATTGACCCGTATTCAATACCATGCGCATAATGTCTTTCCAATCTTATGGTATTAAAGTATGCGCTCCAGCCATGGATTCAGATAACCCAGCTGTGAAATTACTTTTTAAACCTGTCTCTGAGATAGATTTATGAATTTCTCGCAATATTGCAAAGGATAATGATTGATAAGTAGCTATCTGTCCTGGCCCATTAGGATCTTGGGCATATGTGACTGAATAGGCTTGAATTAAATCTTTCATGTCCTCTGCTGATAATTGCCCTTCTTCTCTGGCCTTTTTTATCATTGCTTGAAATGCGCTTAAAGGTTGCGCTAATGTTTCTGCCTTTTTTTCCTGTAAAGGAGCTGGGGATACCTGTGCTGTAGGTATGAGTTTTGGATATGTGTTCTGACTTGAATAGTCAGGTGGGGGAATGGTTAATAAAACCGTGGACACCTTGGAGGACACCTCTGTACCCACTTCTTCCAAGGCGCGCTTGCACTGATGCCATAAAATCAAAATGGCTGCCGAAGCCCGAGGCTCAGCATACAAAATTTTCCCAACTCTAAGCCAATCTGCTATTTTTAGAGATCCTTCTTCATGATACCAGGGGCAATGCATTCCTATCTCTTGTACTAAACATTGTAACTGCGAATCAGATACCTCTGTATCTGCATGTCTCAGAATATATTTCAATTCTTTAACATGAGCATGCTGCATATCTGACAGGGAGTTACCTATACTTACTCGAAGGGATCCCGGAGGATGAGGTGCACCAAGTCTAATCGTCAGTCAGAGCAAACAGGGTGAGGGTCAGCGAGAGTCCCTGTTCGGGCGCCACTTGTAGGAATGATACTGCACACACAAGGCTCAGAGTGGGATGAGGTAACCTAAATGGATTGTCTCTCCCCTTTTATTGAGAATCATAGCTCCATTAATTATTTAGCTAATGCGCTACAAGGTTATAATGTCATAATGCATTTACAGTGAGGATTAGACCAAGGCAATTCATTGTTTACATATTTTATATGATTTTCAAAGTTACTATCTCACGTGACATATGAATACATAATAACAGTTACAATAAAGTGATTTCCAATGTGTACAATTCTGATATGTCTCAAATCTTACTATCCTCCAGTCTTCTTTATTTCGATCCTCAGAGGGCTAGAGAAACCCGATCATCATGGGATCAATTTTTTTCACCTTTTTATATTTATATTTATGTTTTTATGCACTTTTTTAACTTCTTTTTTACTTTTAAACTAAAGCATACTTAACTTAATGTTAACAGTCGATATTGGGGAGCGCCTCTACCAACACGTACATGTTTCAAGAATGCTTTTCATTAGGGTTGAGGCTCCCTTATTTAATCTAAAAACAAATGCAAAAATATACAGTCTTAGCCCAAGAGAATAACAATAGTTTAATTTATATACCAATAGTTTAATTTATATAAAAATTTCTATGTTATACTAACCAGGACGTCTCATTTGTTTATAGCTTATATTATAGTTACTTACTAACGTGCTTCAAAGAAACCACTCCTCTCCATAAGATATCATGTTCTGATGGCGTCTGTCGTCAGTTCCAGTTTAAAACAAAATTTCAAACCGAAACTGGTTCTATGATAGGAGCAGAACTCTCCTGAAGAGCAGACAAAAACTGACCACAGGTGGTAATCTTAAACAGAAAACCTCACCTATATTAAAGATATTAACAAACTTTTGTTTAAACTAAAGACATCCAATCAATTTCTTAATTTAACCCATTGGGGACTAAATATCGACTAACATTAAGTTAAGTATGCTATAGTTTAAAAGTTTAAAAAGTACATAAAAACATAAATATAAAAAATGTGAAAAAATTGATCCCATGACGATCGGGTTTATTGTGACTTAGTTCACATAAACCACAAGGGTTCTCTAGCCCTCTGAGGATCGAAATAAAGAAGACTGGAGTATAAGTTTATTGGAGTTATAAATTAGATCCAGTCCATGAGTAGCCTGTTATATTAAATGAAATCTTACTATAGCATGCAACAGTCCAAAGGTTATAATGCATGCTCCTTAAGCTCTCTTGATTAGCCTTAAGCTCAGGGTCTGCTTTTGCACAGGCAAGATCTAATTGCTGCCCATATAAGGAGTGGTTAAACAAGATAAGGAATAAGGGTAAATGTGTGTCAGGTTAATATGTGACAGGAAGGGAGGAGGAATGCCTCAGCATTCTGTCACAAGGTGCAAACCTTGTCCTTGCTTAGCATGTGTACGTGGCAGGAAGGAGAGGGAATGAGAAACAGGGCCTCAGATCCAAACACAAGGCCTAGATCTGTACACAGAGCCTAGGTCCGTACAAAGGGCCTAGGTCAGTGTGCCGACCTGGCCTGGTTCAGAACTGCCTGTATGCTGACCTTTCCTGTGTTCTGATGCCCTGGATCAGAACTTATCAGATCTCCCTACATCATATGTAGACATAGAGCGTGCAAGTCTGCCCAGTACTGGCCTTAGTTCAATATTTAATATTATTTTCTAATTCTAGATCCTCAGTGTTCATTCCACGCTTCTTTGAACTCAGTCACCGTTTTCCTCTCCCCCACCTCTCTCGGGAGCGCATTCCAGGCATCCACCACCCTCTCCGTAAAGTAGAATTTCCTAACATTGCTCTTGAATCTACCACCCCTCAACCTCAAATTATGTCCTCTGGTTTTACCATTTTCCTTTCTCTCGAAAAGATTTTGTTCTACATTAATACCCTTCAAGTATTTGAACGTCTGAATCATATCTCCCGCGTCCCTCCTTTCCTCTAGGATATACATATTCAGGGCTTCCAATCTCTCCTCTTACGTCGAGAGACTGGAATTTGATAAATGCAGAGATCCATTTAAATTAACTTACTGCTATAAGTAAAAAAATAAGTACTCTGGTCAATGTAGCAGTGTCTAAGTAAAGCATAATCTGTTGCACAGCACCTTTCCAATTAAGAATAATGGATAAATCTATAGCACATGATTTGAAAACATGAAAGCATGCATAATGAATTAAGAAACTAGTTGTCTGTTAAAACCTTAGTTTTGTTGCATATTTGCTTATAAAGTTGAAAGCAAAAAGTATCACTCCTCCGCAAAACTGTCTTCGCTCTGTAATGTATATTTTATAACAGATATCTGTATTCTAGCTGACATCCCAAGTCTCACTGTCAGTGCCTTTAATTAAAACTGCGTGAAGTGCTCTGAACATTATGATCAGACTAGGAAAGCAGGAATGCTGATGGCACAGAATTTTATTTTTTCCTAACAAGCCACTATGGGACAACAAAAAAAGGATTCACTTTCAGTTCCTATTATGATTTTCTTTGAAAACCTTAATACATTATTTGTTGTTTTAAACAGAAGCACACATTTTTAATGTTCTTAATGTCAAACTATCCCCCTCTTTTATGAATGCATAGCGCGGGTTTTAGCACTGGCAGCAGTGGTAACTGCTCCAACGATCATAGAATTCCTATGAGTGTCAGAGCAGTTACCACCACTGTCAGCGCTAAAACCCACACTATGCGTTAGTAAAAGAGGAGGTATATTTTTTGTCACAGAATTTCTAGCAACCCTAATGACTACTCTGAGTTAACACATTTCTGCAGTCAAGGGTTTAGTTGTACATGCATTATTACAAACTACCTTTTTTAAACAGAAAAAAACTACAATAACAAAATAATTTGTAGTATGTTTTATTATTATTATTTGTTGCAATTTTAAAAAACACGAAGCACACTGCAAGCCTGTGCTTATACTGGGGGGAAGGAGAGTATCTGGGATTGGGAGGGAATGGGAGGGAAACTTCAGGCAATAACCCAGAATATATGGGTGCCAGATAATATTAATGCTCACATCACATAGCTAAATGACCAAAAGTTATGACTGCTAATTTATGTGCTCCCATTTGGTTGCTTAGTTATGCAAGCACTAGCACGGAACATTGCTGGCATCTATATCTCCAACTCTACATTCAGAATGCCCTGCCCCTCTCATAAATGGCCTTTCAGTGGCACTACGGTACTTGATTAAATGCTACTGAATATTGGTGCAAAGTAACAAAAAAGAAACAATCCCTGATTTTCAAACAATGTGTCATCTTAAGTAAAAATTTTCATGAGAGACCAGACTTAGAGCAGCAGCCCCAGCAGTAAACGTCTCTCCTTTTTTTTTTTTTTTTCAATCACAGCACAATTTGAATGACTTTTATCATAGCAAAACTTCAGCTATTGAAAAAATGCTTAGCATATATTGAAAAGAACTTATCTTTGCAGGAGCTGAGCAATACTTGTGCGGGTTTTGATGCATTTCGCGGCAAGCTGCTTCAGAAAACCTGATGTTGATTTTTACAGATGCTGGTCTCACTATGATCTCATATTCTTCAGTGCTTCTTCAACTGAATATTGCTGGCCAGATTGCTTAACGCTAAGCAGGCCGGAGCCTCTCTAGCCTGCTTGAATCTTTTTGAATACGAACAAGTTTGTCTATAGAATAATGTCTATGCACAACCAGGCATAATTATCAATTACTGGCACCAATCACTTCCACAAGTGTTATTTTATAAACTGGGTGCATTATTGGTTCCTAAATCTAGGTGCCATTTGGTTTCAGAGATAGATTCCCATGCATTATTTTATGCATGCTTATTTTGGATAGCCTAAGGAACAGTTTGGTTAGGTCAGGGGTACCCACACTTTTTGGGCTTGCGAGCTACTTTTAAAATGACCAAGTCAAAATGATCTAAAAATTTTAAAAAACACGAAGCACACTGTATGCATAGAAAATGTTAATTATCATTTATATTCCGGGGTTTTTCAAAGAGGTTAAGGCAGATGACTCTATGCACTGTCACCTCAGTAACAACCATACAAAAATAGACAAATATACCCCCCTCCCTTTTTACTAAACCACAATAGCAGTTTTTAGCCCGGAAAAGATCAATACATATGATCATTCTTGTCCAAATGCTAAATTAAATAAATATGTTTTCAAAAGTGTTATAAAAGTCTTTAAATTCAATTCCATACAAATCTGACTTGGAAGCTGATTCCATAACTTGGTGCCAAAGAGAAAAAAACTTTTGCACAGGTGAATTCCCATTTTATCCTTCTAACTGATGGCATTACCAGCCTATTCTGCAGTGACTGGCAGAAGCAGGTGAGTAGCATGACAAAGACTGGCATTGGTAGGTAAGTAGCATGTAGGCCAATCCCTATTTACTCCCATCTCACACAGTGCATATAATTCTATTTGGAACACATCCTATATATCAAAAGGGGACATCTATTAATTGTCAGTCTCGCCCTAGCCCCTTCCTATGTCCTTAGTGCCCCCAGTGCCTCTTTCCCATGTCCTTAGTGCCCCCAATGCCTCCTTCCCATGTCTTTAGTGCCCCCAGTGCTTCCTTCCTAAGTCCCTCTCACTGCCTTCCAGACTTTGTCCCACCCCCACCACCGAAGCCAGCATGCCTGCCTGCCTACCTTCTTCTCTCCCTGCCGCACAAAAAAAAAAAAGCTTCCCTCCTTCCTTTCCCCTGGTCTGCTGCTATCTTACTGTCCTGCTGCTGCTGCTGCTAACGCCGACACAAAGTCTTCTTTATGACGTCAATTCTGACGTCGGAGAGGATGTTCTGGGCCAGCCAGGCAGCGATTAGCTGGCCCAGAACATCCTCTCCGACGTCAGAATTGACGTCGGAAAGAAGACTTCGTGTTGGCTTTAGCAGCAGCAGCAGCAGGGGGTAAGATAGCAGCAGACCAGGGGAAAGGAAGGAGGGAGGCTTTTTTTTTTTTGCCTGGCAGGTAGGGACAGGAAGTGATCGCCTGTCCCGTTGTTCCAGAGCACAGCTTCTGGACGCTGTCCCTGAAAACAGGACATTTCGGCATCCCGAAGCTGTGTGTGGCGACAACGAGACAGGGGGTCTGAAAACGGGACGGTCCTCTTCAAAACGGGACGTATGGTCACCTTATATATAGATGTCCCTTATCCCTCATCTGTATATGCCTCTACTCCTCAAACCTGTTTATTGCATGTGATGCAAACATACACAGTACAAGGGTCAAGTATATATACATACATAGATGTACATTATGACTCATCAGGGCCTTGGGCTACTACTACTACTACTACCACTATTAATTATTTCTATAGCACTACCAGATGCTTGCAGCGCTGTACAGAGTCACAAAGAGTAAGAAAACAGTCCCTGCTCGAAAGAGCTTACAATCTGTGCAATAAGGGCAAGAACTGAGACAATGTTAAGTTCTATATATCACTGAAACAGGTTCATGAGGTTTGGCACATGCATCCATGTCACCTCAGATGTAAGCATCCATCGGTCAATGGTCACCATGTATACATAGAACAAAATAAAGCCATAGATTGCAGGAATAAAGTGTGTTCAACACTGAATACTACATAAAGGGCATAACATATTGTAGTACATATGCAATAGAAGTACCAGCCAAAGCTGAGAAGAATCTGTATTAAGACATGCTCCCATTGGAGGACAGTGAAGCAAAGAACTGTCTAGAAGAGAGGCCTGGGCATCAGCACCAATAGCTTCCCCAGCAGCAGCAACAACAGGAGCATCTGGCAAAGACAAGAACAATGAAGCAGAACCCAAGAAAAATATCTGGGTGTCATTATAGACAATATGCCAAATCCTTCCACCCAATGTGTCTTGTTGGCCAAAAACATAAACAATATGCTAGGAATTATAAGGAAAGAGATGGTAAATAAGTCCAAGAATATTATAATGCTTTTCTATAGCTCCATAGTGAATTCTCACAAAATATATTGCAGAATTAGAAAAGTCCTTAGTATTTTAGATTATTGCAACATCATCTACTTAGCGGTAGTATGTAAACATTTCCAGAAGCTAAGCATCATTCAAAACACCGCTGTAAGGCTAATATTTAACCTGAAAAAATTTGCTGTTTTCTCCCTGGTTTTTTTTTTTCATTCTGTAAACTTCTTTGAACCAAAAGGCTAATGCAGTATATAAAAATTTATGTTAAGTTATGTTATAGGTGCAGCACTAGGCTGAAAGTGGTAGATGCCTGCCAAGTTAGGTGCTTAGCAAACAATTAATTTAGGCCCCCTTTTATCAAGCTGTGTTAGGAGATTTTTTTAAATCACAGGCCGCTGCGGTAAAAGCTCTGATGCTCATAGAATTCTTAGGAGTTTTGGAGCTTTTCCGGCAGTGATCCACGATTTAAAAAAAAAACCCTAAGGCAGTGTGATAAAAGGGAGTCTTAAATTTAAGTCAATTATGAGTCGTCTTTTGCTTGTTATTGGCGCCGATTAAGCTTTTTAAATAATTAAGGTAGCACCTAGATTGATTAGGCGCACCAATCTAGGTGCCTAACTTTAGGTAACTTTTAAAGAAACTGGGCCAATAAGCCCATTGCAAATTGGGTTTTAGAATTAAGTGCACACTAATTCCCTTTACACATGTTAACAGTGCATTAAGCCTTAGTTCTGCTTGATGAATCCTCTCCTAAATTTATGAGTTCAACATTTTTTTGAATATTGGGCTACTAGTAATTTTTAAATTGCAGGAGGAGAGAAAGGGACACAAATTCTATCCCCTTTCCAACTCATTGTCCAATACTACATGAATGAGGAGACCAACCATACATTTTTCTTAATATCTGGGAACCTCCATTCTACCTCTTACTATTACAGATCTGGTAAATAAAAATCCTTCCATTTTACATTAGGTTAATATTTCTTTGATGCAAAGTTAAAGAAGCCCTTAACGCTAAGAAGGCCCTTAGGGAGGAAAAAAATCATTAATGCAAGTGATTTACGCTCTGTGCATCAGTTCTCAGTTTTATTGGAAATCATTGAGAAAATATATAGAGTTTCTATTTTGCCCTTTAGACAGAGTCCATTTACAATTTATTTTCAGCTATTCATCAGCATTAACAAAACCTTTAAAAACCTTTTCATACTGCAGGGCTCTCTTTCTTTAAAATGTGTGTCCTATCAAGTATGTGTTCTTGCTAGATATCCAAGCACTGCATGTACCCTGGCTCATTTGGGAATAAATTCTAACATCTTATAAAATACTTGTATAATTATGGACCCCTTTTATCAAGCTGAATTAGGGATTTCCATTGTCGGCTGCAGCGGTAAAGGCTTCGACACTCATAGAATTCCTATAAGCATCGGAACTTTTACCACAACGGTTGGTGAAAAAGCCCTAATGTGGCTTGATAAAAGGGGACCTATATAACATTCATGCAGATAATATTTAGCAAAAGATTTACAGTTTGTTCCTGTTCAATCAAATACACATCTTTGCACATTGCCTGAAGACAACTGACAAGAGAAGTTGCTGTACTACAAAATGTATATGAATACCTGAACGATTTTTTCTGTGTATGAATATATGTAGGCAGCTTTCAGAAGAAAAAAATAAAATCATAGTTATGTTATAAATTGCATAGACAATCTGGCTGGAAATTTTTAGAAAGATTGAATTCATTCCTAGAGGTCTGGGCCTTCATTAGAATAAAATGTAAATGGAGAATATTTTTAAATATCTACTGTTATAAAATGAAATATTCAGTTAATATTTGGGCTGTTGTGAAATATATCAAAACAGGAATATAGTCACGGGGAGAGGGGTTGACATTTTTGGATTATGCCCTTCTACTTTTATTTGAAACCACAATGGTGGTGAAATACAACAGGAAAGCAAAAAACAAAACATAAATCTCAGCACCTGTGAAAACATAAGAACATAAGAATTATTACTGCTGGGTCAGACCAGTGCCCAGCAGTCCGCTCAAGCAGTGGCCCCAGTGCTCTAAATGAGTCCAGCCCCACCTGGGTACGTTCCAGTTTAGCAGGAACTTGTCCAACTTTGTCTTGAATCACTGGAGGGTGTTTTCCCCTATAACAGACTCCGGAAGAGTGTTCCAGTTTTCTACCACTCTCTGGGTGAAGAAGAACTTCCTTACATTTGTACAGAATCTATCCCCTTTCAACTTTAGAGAGTGTCCTCTCGTTCTCCCTACCTTGGAGAGGGTGAACAATCTGTCTTTATCTGCTAAGTATATTCCCTTCAGTATTTTGAATATTTCGATCATGTCCCCTCTCAGTCTCTTTTTTTCAAGGAAGAAGAGGCCCAGTTTCTCTAATCTCTCACTTATGGCAACTCCTCCAGCCCCTTAAACATTTTAATCACTCTTCTCTGGATCATTTTGAGTAGTACTGTGTCCTTCTTCATGTATGGTGACCAGTGCTGGATGCAGTACTTCAGGTGAGGGCGCACCATGGCCCGGTACAGCAGCATGATAACCTTCTCCGATCTGTTTGTGATCCTCTTCATTGCACGGACGGCTTCATCGACTCGTCAATCAGAACTCCCAAGACTTTTTCCTGGGAGGTCTCTCCAAGTACCGCCCCGGACATCCTGTATTTGTGCATGAGATTTTTGTTACCGACATGCATTACTTTACACTTATCCACGTTGAACCTCATTTGCCATGTTGATTCCCATTTCTCAAACTTGATTATGTCACATTGCATATCTTCGCAATCCCCCTGTGTCTTCACTACTCTGAATAACTTCATATTGTCCGCAAATTTAATCACCTCACTTGTCATACCAATCTCCAGATTGTTTATAAAGTTGTTGAAGAGCACAGGTCCAAGCACTGAGCCCTGCGGCACCCCACTGGTGACACTTTTCCAGTCCAAGTATTGTCCATTTACCCCTACTCTCTGTTTCCTATGCTCCAGCCAGTTTTTAATCCACGTATTTCACCCTCGATTCCATGGCTCCAATTTTCCAAAGTAGTCGTTCATGTGGAATCTTGTCGAACACCTTCTGAAAATCCAGATATACAATGTTGACCGGGTTGCCTTGTCTATCTGCCTGTTTACTCCCTTGAAGAATTGCAGCAAGTTCATCAAACAAGATCTGCCTTTGCTGAAACCATGCTCATCATACCTTTGCCCACTTTAATACAGACTACTTGTTACAGTTTAGGAGGGGATAAGACAGACCTTTATTTTCAATTTCAGTTTATTTAAAGCCATTCATTACAGTGACACTCAGGTCCTGTATTTGCTTTTAATATTTGCTGTTTTTCCTGCAAAATTCTATTTGATCAGCCTATCACAGCATTGAAGCTTCAGAGACAAGGGATTGGAGAAGAACTACATGAATATGCTGGACTACCAGGTAGGTAGTAAGGAATAAGAGATGCTGAACTATGAAGGTACTTAAGGAGGAGGGAGATGGACTGATGAGTAGAAGGAAATGGAGAGATACTACACCATGGGGGGGGGGGGTGTCAAGGAATGATAGACTATGAAGGAAAATGGGTTGTGGAGAACCAGGGCTTGAGGGGGGAGGAGGGAAAGGAAAACAGAACAGAAGATGGAATAGTGATGGTCCTCTCCTTCCCCTGCATTATATAATAAAGAAGGGTAAAGAAGGGGGGGGGGGTGTTTCTGGCTTGGTATTAAATTGAGAGGGAACAAGAAGATGTTGGATAGAAGTGGAGAAGAATGAAGAAGAAGAGAGAGATGTTTGAATAAGAGGAAGAAAGAAAGAGAAAGGGGAGAAGTTCAACAAGGGAGCAGAGAAAGAGAGGGGGGAATGCTGGACTATGGGTAGGGGAAGACTGCCACAGACAGATCAAAAACCATGAGGAACACCAGGAATCCTGTGCTAGGTCATGAATTTTCATCTATAACATAATCTGTGGTTTAAAAAAGATAAATAAATTTCCCCCTATCTTTGTGTGTGGGTCCCACATTAATTGTGGTCCCGCTCCCAGTTTTGGAACTCCAGGGACAGGTATACTGGTTGTGAACCACTGGGGCCTCATTTGAGCTAGGAAGAGGTAGCAGAAAAGACCCCGGCTATGCCTGAGGCTGGGACTGCATCTGAGTTTCCAAGCAAGCATGTGACATCATCACATATGCACAGACATTGATGTCACACTGGTATGCATGTGAAGTTCGGACTAGATCCAAAACAAAGCCTGGGCCTTGATTTTTAGGCTGCCCAATAGGATCTCTGTAGTAATTCATGGATTGTTCCAATTGATATGTAGCTAATGTGTAAATATGGTGAGTCTGTGAACTTTCCATTATTTTCTATGGGATTGTTAATTTACAAAATGGAGACTGGAACATAGCTCATGTTTTGAAGAATGGTATGACATTTTATACAGTTAGAGATGATTGGCTGTGGAAAGTTAGCCGGTGGCAGTTGCAAATCCATTGCCAAGGTGTCAGCTTGAGTGTCAGTTGGTCAGATGAACTGTGGTCCTAAAAGTATGTGGTTGTGCTGTAAGGATAGAAATGTATCCTCAAAATAGGATTTATTTTTAAGCAGTTGTTTATTGGATAAATGAAAGTGACAAGCTGAGCAGTGTGACAGTGAGTTTGGGAAAAAAAATCCAAAAAACAGGTTCTTTTCCCAAAAGGGTCGAAATCATGTGGATGTTATTACTGTGTTCTTATAATCAATGATTGAGAGGCAAGCTCATTAATGGGGACAAGTTTCTCAGGAGCTTCATATCTCTGAGCAAATGGTAAAGAAAAAGAATCTCTATATATTATATTAATTATTCAAGAATACAATACAGTATATGTAAGGGATTATTTGATATATTTATGTCTAGGGTTGTGGCATGAGCTCTACATAGACATGTTGTTATGATATGAATTGGCAACAAATGTTCCCCATCCCTGCTGGATCTCTCTATCCCTTCCCCATCTCCACAAGCTCTGTCCCTGTCCCTGCCCTATTCCTGTAAGCTCTATCCTCATCTGTACAAGCCTCAAGCTCTTTAAAATCATAAGTGCAGGAATAGGACAAGGACAGAGACAAGGATAGAACTAATGGGGACAGGTGTGGGATATTGAGATCCCAAGGGGATGTGGAAAATTTGTCCATGAGTCATTCTCCATCAGGCATCACAGTTGTTGCCTATGTTTGGCTATTTTTGCTTTTTCCTACCTTAGATTAATTTCTTCATAAAGGAGGTTAATAAATAAATGCATAAATATTTATTCAACGTGTCGAGTAATTATGCAGTTATATCTGATGGTTATTTTTTTTTTTAATGTGTTAATCAGTAGATGAATTTTAATGTGAAACAAAAGAAAAAGAAAAGGAAAAAAAAATCCTTCAGAAATAAAGGAAATTGAAAATGTCATGTCAAAATGATATTAAAATCACGTAACTAAGCCAAGCTTGATTTCCCAATGCAACAGTACAATTATATGATTATTTGTAAATTGGATTTTAATAATTTAAAAAAAGAAAAAAAGATGGAATTAAAAGAAATCTATAAGCATGAGCTATGCATATTTTATACTTATGATCAGTGACATCTCTGTGGTGAGTCTGCATGAAATTAGATTTAAAAACATTTATGCAGAAGGAAATGGAGAGAACAATAGCAGATAAAAACCACATGACCTATCTGATGTGCCCATCCATGATAACTATGAATCCCTATTATCTTGTCATCCCCCTTAGAGATTATCTGTGCTTGCCCCATGCTTTCTTGAACTCACAGTCCTTGTCTCCTCTAACTTCATTGAGAGGCTGTTTGACATATCAATTACACTCAATGACGTAGCTAGGATAGGAAGCACCTGGGCAGTGGTGCCCCTGCTCTCTTCTATGGCCCACGTTCCTTAATCCCCCCCCCATTGTATACATACCTTCCCTTCTACTGTACTTCTTTAACTCTTCACCAGAGCATGCAGCATCTCCAACCTGCTGCCCGCACTGGCCTTGACTCTCCTCTGATATCACTTCCTGGTCCTTAAAACAGGCAGTGACTTCAGAGGGAGAGCAGAGGCTGGCACAAGCAGCAGGTTGGATATGCTGCTCAAACTGGTGAAAAGTCAGAGAGGTGTGAGGAGTGGAGAGGAGAAGAGGTGCCAGCACCCCTCTAAGATGACACCTGGGGTGATTTGTCCCTCATCCCCCCTTCAAATTGGTGATCAAACAGACTTTCTTGCCTCATTAACTTCAAGCCCCAACCAATTGGGTTTTTGGATCTCCTATATAAAGACAAACTGCAGACCTGACAGCATACCCTGAAGAAAGTCACAGCAAAATGTTGGTTCTACCTGACAAGATGCAGTGAACCCCGGAACCCTGCAACAAGAATTATGCCAACCGTGAAAACCCTTAGAGAACATATAACCCATCTTCACAGGGAGAACATCTTAAAACTCATGAGACTTTTCCATTCTATGGGAAAAAGAGACAACCAATTTTCTCACCAGATTTCAAATTTATGACCAACTGACTTTACCAACATAATTTAAATTGGTTACCAATAGACTTTACTGCCTCATTCACCTCAAGTCCCAACCAATTGGGTTTTTGGATCTCCTATATAAAGACAAACTGCAGACCTGACAGCATACCCTGAAGAAAGTCACAGCAAAATGTTGGTTCTACCTGACAAGATGCAGTGAACCCCGGAACCCTGCAACAAGAATTATGCCAACCGTGAAAACCCTTAGAGAACATATAACCCATCTTCACAGGGAGAACATCTTAAAACTCATGAGACTTTTCCATTCTATGGGAAAAAGAGACAACCAATTTTCTCACCAAATTTCAAATTTATGACCAACTGACTCTACCAACATAATTTAAATTGGTTACCAATAGACTTTACTGCCTCATTCACCTCAAGTCCCAACCAATTGGGTTTGAGGACCTACTATGTAAAGACAAACTGCAGATCTCACAGCATACCCTGAAGAAAGCCACATCATGATGGCTGAAACATCAATTCTTTATGACAAGATGCAGTAAGACCCAGAAATCTGAAACCAACATGTTGCCAGCTGTGGAAACCATGAGAGAACATAAAACATCATTGATTATAGACTGCACTGCTAAACACTCCACTACACCAAGAGTATTAATAGAAACTTCAACAAAATCAAAACACTCTTTTGAAATAAAAGCGGAGAATGGGTATGGTATGACTTAGGTACTGGTAGGCGACTGTGTTAGGTGCTGCTAAATTAGGCCAGGAAAACCCTGGCCTAATATACTGGTGCCTAACATTAGGATGCCTCCAACACCTAAGCTGAGTTAGGCCTGCCAGGCATGATTCTATAAATGACACGTAGCATTTGATTGATAACTGCATCAAATGGCACTGTTAGATGCCATTTAAAGAATCAAGTCCTAAGGGCTTGTAAACTATTTTAAAAATAAAATTTTGTAGAGATGTGTCATGGGCAGAGGGTGCACATTTCAGCACTATCCATCTAGTGCAGACATGGGCAACTCCGGTCCTTGAAGGCTGGAATCCAATTGGGTTTTCAGGATTGCCCCAATGAGTATGCATGAGATCTATTTGATATCCTATTTGCACTGCTTTCAATGCATGCACTGCTTTCAATGGGGAAATCCTGAAAACCCAATTGGATTCTGGTCCTCGAGGAACAGAGTTACCCATGTCTGATCAAGTGCATTCTGATTAGCATTCACTACCTGGATAACGGACAGAATGTGGTAGCATTTAGCGTCTCTTAAATTGAATGAATTAAGGAAGTAATTCTATATATGTTGACTAAAGTTAGGCGCCAGGATGATGTTGCAGAATACTAGTGTAAATCCACAGTTGCACAACTACCTTTCTGCATGAGCACCTATACTAGCTCATAAGCTAGTGTAAATCCTTGTACCTAGGCACTTTAAGCAATTAAAGTATGCAACTGCAGGTATTCTACAACATATATTGAGGAAAGATTGAGGGAAAATACCCTTAGGAGACCATCAGGAGGGACATTGTGTTAATGAGACATGACTTATAATCAGACCTATGAGCTGGCCAGGGCATGCATTTCTTTCAGCACAAATGAATATTTCTGCAGGAGAACTTTGCCCTTGAAGCTGACGGTTGTCTGCTGACTATGACATTTACTAGTTATTTTATTAAGAGAATTTCCAAGAAATGTTTGGGCCACAATGTCAGGTCAAAATGACATGATCTGTAAATAAAGCTGCTGACAATCTACAAGCAAGATTAGGAGGGAGAGTGCCTACCTGGGTGCCCACCCTCAGGGATCATTGACCTGAGTATTAAGAATACATTGTCAGGGAAAATAGAGAAGTCATATTTGACAGCAGGTGGCACCAAGCTTCATTATGACTCAACAGCAATTATATATATATATATATATATATATATATAATCCAATCATTAAATTTGATAAAATGTGAAAATCTAATTAAAATTAAGTATGTAATTAGTAGCTATGCAAGACTCCGGACCCCAGGCACTAAGCTTAGTTATAAAAGGTCCAGCTTAGTTTCTTAAAAAGGTAGAATGGAATGGGCAGCACATGACATACCAATACTCAGTGTTATTCTTCTGTTAGCCTAACTGCTGTTTGATATCCTATTTGGATGCATCAATTTAAGCTAGCTTTTCTTTATTACTTATGTGATGGGGTCATGATTGCCCAAGGGTCAACCACAGCATCCATCACACGCTTAGGAGCCACACCTCTTGGAGTGCCAGTGATAGTGAAGCTCTGGGCCCCCAAGGAAAAAAGGCCCCAGTCAATATTATTTCTCAGAAAACATTTTTTTATTCTTCCTTGAAAACAAAATAAATTTCCTTTCATTCAGAGACAGTTCCTCTTAGGTAGCCCTCGGCTTTACTCTATACATAGTCCACATCAGGAACTTCCCAGTAATTAAAAATAAATAAATAAATAAAAGCTTTCCACCGCTCAATTTACCTGCACATTCTCTGTTTGCTGGGGAAACGCTCTCTCTGATTGGACAACTTTATAGAATATGATCAAGTTGTCCATGTAAATTCTTATTAGTGCCAATTATTTCTAATTGCTTATTAATTAGTAGCAATTATCAGTGCTGATTGGCTTGTAAACCAATTAAATTGCATGCAAATTTGACAATGCAAATAGATTTGTGCACATTACTTTATTAGCAAATAAATAGAATCTGGGGGTAAATGCAAAATGTGCGTATAAGTTTATAGACTTAGGGGTAAGAGTGTCCATGCTAACTGCAATTTGATTACCACTTGCTAATTGAAATATTAATGCAGACTTGTAAAGGAAGATTTTGAACATGCCTGCAATACCTGCTGCATTAGATTTGCAGTTACCTCATCTTACTTTTCTGAGTTAAGCCACAGGAATTGCAAAATCTAACACACTTTAATAAAAGGGTGACCTTAGTCTGAGCTTTGTGGGGAAAAGATTAATGGAAAGGCTGCTAAAACAGAGGGTAATTCAGCTTCAGAAATCCAGTGGATTATTGGATCAAAAGCAACATGATTTTTCTAGAAACTGGTTGAGCTGGAAGTGACAAAGGGTAGTGGTAAATGGGGTTCACACAGATAAGGGCTTATCAGTGACCTTCTGAAAAGATCAGTCTTTGGTCCTGTTGGTATATTTGCAAGTGATATTGTGCAAAGGCTATCAGGCAAATTTTGCCTCTTTTCAATAGGGTAGACAGCCTGGAAAGTGTACATAATATGAGGAGGGTTCTAGTGAAAAATGGGTTCTAATTTGACAGCTTAGATTTAATGCTAAAATTGCAGATTTCAGTTGCAAGACCTAAGGCCCATATCCAGACACTAACATGGAATATCTAGGTCAGGCACAGATCCATTATGAGAGCACCAGATGATATTCAGTGCCAGCTTCCATATAGCTAACTGGGCAGAAATTGGATTGCCTTTTGTTTGGTTCTATCTGCCTCTTTTACAAAGCTGCTCTAGCGGCTGCGCTGCACTAATGGCCACGAAGCCCATAGAGATTTATAGGCCGTAAGTTACAAATCATGCAGGGAAAAATACTAATGGTATCAATTCAGGAAGCAAAAAGCATACCACTCGTATATTAATAAAGAAGCTTCCAATACTCAATATTTATACAAAAAAATATCAAAAATATTATGCTTTCTGGTGGTAGGATTAAGCTCAGAGGCATGGAGAGATTAACAAGGGGGAAAACCCCCAACCAGCTCACCACCTAATCATTGTGTGATCCTCCATTTTTAAATTAATGTGCAAAAAAAATTGAATAATAAAAACTTTGAAACTCTTCACTTCATAAATAAGTTTTAAAAGTGAAAAACTCTTGTCTAGTAAATGGCTTTTGCCATGGCACGTTTCATTTACTGCTTCAGGAAACCATACAGACTGAAAGTTCAAAAGAATGGCTTGTCAGCAGGAGCGGGTGATATTTCTAAAATAACAATGAAAAAAACTAAGTAAACACTCAATAATAAGTAAACACAAAAATTATCACTGCATTCATAACATGTATGAAAAAAATAATATAATACAAGCCAAAGCTGAGGGATACCTGAAAAAAGCAAACCTTTTCATTTCTTCCAAGGCACTCAAAGACACTATTCAATGGTGAAAAAACGCCGAGATGAAAAGCATTTAAAGGGAAATTTGTTAGCATGTACAAAACATGATGATGCTGACTGACAGCTGTCCAATGGGTGGACAACCCGCAAAAATACAAAAAAACTGCTTGCAAAACAAATGAAAAACAGAACACTAGCAGAAAAGGGGAAGCACTTAAAGACACCTCATCATAATAAAAGCCTTTCACTCAGTCTCACTATTTAAAAACCCTGTGGCATAAGGGTATGTAGTTGATAAATCCATCATTGTTCCCTGCTCCTAAGGAGTTTGGCAAGTTTTCCACCCCGCGGCAGTTGTAGTATTTCCAAAACAGAGAATTTTAAAGTGAATGTTAAATGTCCTGACTCTGCCCAGTGCTGGACTAATGGGGCTTCCTTTATGTGATTTTTAATCCTGCTTAAGTGCTCCCCAATACTCCCACAAATGCTCCTTGTGGTATGTTCCAGATAATGTTTAAGACATGGGCATTGAATAATGTAAATGACTCCACTAGTGTTGCAATCAAAAGATGGTATGTGTTGCAAAGCCCACTCGGGTAACACCATATCTTGTAAAGGCATACTGGGAAATGGAAGACATTGGTGCTGCAGACTTAAACTGCGCTCTCATGAGTTTGTGTCTTAAATTATGTCCCTTAGAGAAGGCAAAATGGGGGAGCTCCTGGAATACTGAATAATATTGTAAAATATTCCAGTGGGCTTTGATGATGTGCTTGATTTTAAATGCATAGTGAGAATAAGGCAAGATGCAGAGTGTGAAGAGTTTCAAAGATTTTATTATTGAAGTTTTTGCACTTTAATTTTTAAAATGGAAGATCACACAATGATTGGGTGGCGAGGTGGTTGGGGTTTTCCCCCCTTGTCAACCCCTCCATGTCTCTGAGCTTAATCCTACCATCAAAAAACATAATATTTTTGACATTTAAGATTTATTGTATGAATACTGAGTATTGGAAGCTTCTTTATCAATATGGTTAGCTATGTGGGCACTGACACTGAATATCACTGATGCCTGCATAATTGTTGGCTTCTCTCCCACTCTATCTTGCTGTGAAACTAACTTTATTTTTATTTATTTATTCATTAAATTTTTTAGCCCGTCCTCCCAAAGGAGCTCAGAAAAGATCAGGTACTCAAGCATTTTCCCCATCTGTCCTAATGGGCTCACAGTCTATCTAATGCACCTGGGGCAGTGGAGGATTAAGGGCTCCTTTTACGAAGCCGCGTTAGCGGCTTTAGCGCATGGGACTTTTCATCACGCGCTAGCCGAAAAACTACCGCCTCCTCAAGAGGAGACGGTAGCGGCTAGCGTGGCCGGCAGTTTAGCGCACGCTATTACGTGCGTTAAACTGCAAACACGGCTTTGTAAAAGGAGCCCTAAGTGACTTGCCCATGGTCACAAGGAGCAGTGAGGGGTTTGAACCTACAACCTCTGGGTGCTGAGGCTGTAGCTCTATTTATTTATTTATTTAGATTTTTATCCCGTCCTCCCAGTAGCTCAGAACAGTCTACAAGCAAACATTCACAGTGGAGTACATTTGGACAGTACAAAGACTATATACAAGGACTATACAGTAATTTAAGTACAGGTTAAGAATGGACTGTACATCAATTTAAGTAGAAGTTTCGAATGGAGAGAGAGGTTAAAGGGGAGGGAGTTTAAGGGGGTGAGGCATAGACTATGGTTGAATTTTAGTTGAAGAGGAGGGTCTTTACTGCTTTCTGGAAGGTCATCAATGAGTCTGATTTGTGTGGGGAGTTGGTTCAAGAATTGGGGGATGAAGTGGCTGTAGGAGCGTTTTTGGATGGTTTCTGACAGGAAGGACCTTCCTGGGAGGGTGCATAGGCGTTTCTCTATTTCAGAGCGGAGGGGGGTGGGTGGGGGCATATAGGGTTAGCTTGGATTTTATGTAGGTAGGGGTGGTGGTGTAAATTCTTTTATGCGCTATTACAAGGGCCTTGAATGCACAGCGTTGATTAATTGGAAGCCAGTGTTCAGCGCGGAGGGCTGGGGAGATGGGATCGTGGTAGTTGAGGCTGTGTAGGAGGCGGATTGCTGCATTTTGTACCCGCTGGAGGTGCTTGAGGTCTTTTTTGGCTACTCCATTAAATAGGGAGTTGCAGTAATCTATCCTGGAGAGGACATAGGCATAGAGGAGTTGGGCTAGGTCAGGTGTGGAAATGTAGGGTTTGATCCTTCTCAGTTGGCAGAGGTAGAAGGAGGTAGAGGCTACTTGAGATATGTGGGTGGACAGGGTCAGGTGGCCATCTAACGTTACTCCTAGGCTGTGTACTTGGTCTGCTGCAGTTAGTAAGGTGAAGTCCCAAGATAGTGTTGGATGTGTGTATTTGGTACTCTTTTTTCTGATCCATAAGAGTTCAGTCTTGGAGGCGTTCAGCTGTAGTTTGTTGTTTGTCATCCAGGTTTTCATGTCAGAGAGGCAGTGTTGGAGGTTGGCGATTTGGGATGATTGATTTTCATCTAGTGGGAGGAGTAGCTGGATGTCATTGGCGTAGGAGTGGATTTTAACATTATACTTCTGGGCTATATCAATGACAGGTCTGATGAAGAGGTTAAATAGGAGGGGGAATAGCAGGGCGCCTTGGGAAACGCTGTATTTGATAGGCTTGGGGTTAGATTTGTGCATCCCTAGTAGGACTGTTTGGGTTCTTTCGTGAAGGAAGGAGGTGAACCAATGGAGGGCAGAGTCCTTGATTCCAAGGTCACAGAGTCTAGATATGAGGAGGTGGTGATCGACAGTGTCAAAGGCAGCGCTAAGGCCAAGTAGGACTAGTAGGGCGTCGCTGCCTTTGTTGAGTATCGACCAGCTGTCGTCGATGATATCCAGGAGTACTGACTCTGTGCTGTGGTCTGTTCGGAAGCTGGATTGAGCAGGGGATAGGGCAGTTTGTTCTTCAATGAAAGGGTGTAATCGGCGGAGCACTATTCGTTCTTTATAGTGTCACATCTGTCATTGATGATATTAAGTGGTGCATTGTGACTTAGTACTACTGAATTATCAGGGACAACCTGTTGAGAGGGCTTTAAATGGACAGCAGCCTCTCTTAGGACAAAATTTTGTATATTCCACCAAATAATCAGCACTGAAAAAATGAGCACTAAACGCTATTCTATTCTCGGGAACAAGCAACCATAAATAAGACCACTGGAAACGAGACAAAGCATCTGCTGCATCATTCACAAGGCCAAAATATGACAAGTAGTCAAAATAAGATGTAAATGCAAGCAGTGCATGCACAACACCAGAACTGCTAAAAATAATGGATAGACATTGTCAAATCTCAAAACACAGCTATTTTATCAGACTAACCACCACTTGCCTGTCCCTTAACCTTTCACCCCACAACATCCCAATAGGAAACAGTTCAATACATTTTTCTCAAACCATGATGATGATCAAGGTGTATCTAGAGCATGTGACACCCAGGGCCGATCAATGTTTACCCCCCCCCCATATAAAAAGGGATTGGGAAAAAATCTAATAGGAGCTGCACCCAGTGTGGACTGCCCCCCTACATGCTCCCCCCCACTTTATATGCCACTGCATGAGGAAGGGGATTTTGGTCTACAAAAGTTAGTTAAAAATATATTAAATTAGTCCAATAAAAAGATTGCCCTATTTCCATTTTCTTTGTATAAATGTTTAGCAATACAGCTACAATACTACTTTATTTCTAATGCAACAACAACTAAAAATATTCTACCTTTTGTCATCTCTGGTTTCTGCTTTCCTCATCTTCTCTTTACTCTCCATTCCATCCAGCATCCGCCCTCTTTCTTTGTCCTTTCTATTTTTCTCTTTCTGCCTCCACTCCCTTCCCATTCTCTGGCATCTCTTTCTTCTCCTTTCCTTCCCTTCTTCACACCCCATAGTCTTGCATCTGCTTCCCTTCCCCAGACTCTGGGATCTCACTGCTCTTTTCTCTCTTCCCCTTCTATCTCTCCCTCTCCTTTCCTTCCTTCCCCTCCCTATTTTCCTTTCCGATGATCTGGCATCTATCTCCTTCCCTTCCCTCATGCCCTGGCATTGCTCTTTTCCCTTTCACATTTTGAGGAATCCTAATGAAATGATGCCCACATAAAATTATTATTGTAAAAAAAGATAATCATTTAATAAAAGCCCTCCATAAAGGAATGGCTCTACATGCAAAATTGAAATAACAAATCAATAACTGAATCTGCTTTAATGTCAACTTTTTAGATACTAAAGTCTCATCAGTAGCCTCCATCAACATATGTATCCTATCTAAACTGTATCTATATGAATCTAGCTCTACACCCATAAAAGTGCGTAGTGAATAGGACTTTGGATTTTCTTTAGCTATAGATTTCCAAGCCCTCTTCCACCTTCCCAAATGAAACTACCAAATGATGAAATACTTTATTTTCACCTGGTCCCACATAAAGAAAATCATGCAAATAATGAATGATTATTTCCAACACCTACAATTTGCCCCATAACCCTGCTACTTTATTGGCTGTGTTACACAATCAATCAACATGATCCATCAAGGTGAGTTGAAGGAGGAGTATGGCCCTATTAATTAGTCTCATCTTATTCTGGTGTTTTTTAAAAATAAGCATGGAAGGGATAATTTTAATAGAATGCTTAAGTGCGAAATCTGCAGCAGCAGCAACTGTAACTCCAAATCTATTCAACCCTTTACTCTACTCCCCTCCCACCAGAGAACAAGGTTTATACTAGAAGATAGCAAATCTTGAAACATTATAGAATGAAAAAAATTGATTGCAGCCTTCACTAAATTCCTTACATTGAAATCTAGGTACAGTATTCAAGATACATCAGATCTTATACACACTACCCTTTCATAGAGGGCACCTTAGTTACTTAGGCCCATATTCAGTAAGTGGCACCCGAAGTTGGGCTGCAGTAGGTACCCTACTGCCACCTAATGATTGGTTTAATTGGCACACTAATTGGCTGCACCAATTAAAATGCAATTTAAATAAAAACTGGGGTGCCCACAAAGAAAACACTGGTATCCTGTCTACAGAAGCACCTTACAATGCTTAACACCACTATAGGCGGCATGAACTTTGAAACACGAGAGACATCGCTCCGGCCAGCTTAAAGGGGGAATCCTTGATATAGCAATGTTGCGAAACATATCTCTATGTTGGGGTATATACCCCCGAGTCGCGTTTTCTTGCATACTAAGATGAGTACTTATATTTATTAATTTATTTATATAGATTGCACTAAGCACTTTGAAAAAAGTTTGGATCGGTGTACACTATACTGTGTGTATTGAAACTTGATTTTCACAGTTACACCACTGAGGTCTATGAATTGCTATAATATGGTACTCTAAGTTCTTTTTCTGAAAAAATATAACACCGGAAATAACATTAGTCGTCATAAAGTACATCTGTAGGGGTGATTCTGTTGAAAGGTAGGCGCCAGAAATATAGGCCTTTAAATCCCTGGTCTACATTTTTGATGCCTACATTTCACTTAGCCCCAATTTTGAAAACAGCACCATTGCATGATTGGCATGCGACCGGCGACTGTTTTTTAGGCAGCCACTGATAATGGCACCATTTACCGAGTTGAGATACAAGAGTCATGAGGAAAATATGTCAACCAATCAGCAACGGGCAATCCAAAGCAAACTTCATTTTGTCAGCAGCATAGACTCCGTAGTGCTTCTGTATGCATATTTGCGAATAACCTCTTTTAGCAAAGCAATGTGACATCTCTGTTGCTTGTGATTGAAAATCTAAGAAGTCACTGTAGTTTCTTTTGAACCTCATGAATTGGCTATAGGGTAGATTATTCTTCAAAGATGTGCATCTTTTTTGATGGTCAAGACAAGGAAATTGATATTGCTCTTATGGTGTGACATTTTGAATTTGAGATTAGGATCCCTGGTGTTAATCCAATTGAAGAAAATTTCTAATTGTAGTTGGTCTCCTCTCCACAGTATCAGGAAGTCATCAATGTATCTCTTGTACAAACAAATATGTTGTTTAAAGGGATGTTCTGCAAGGCCTTTTTTTAAAAAAAATTAGCAACGAATAGATTGGCTATGTCTGGAGCACTATGGAGTCTAGACGGCTGACAAAATAAAGTTTGTTTTGGAATGCCCACTGCTGTATGGTTGACATATTTTCCTCACAACTCTTGTATCTGGATTGTTCTCCCCATCGTAGAGGCCTCTCTAGTTTTTCTCTCCGGTGTGATCACACCATTTACAGAATGTTAAAGTTCTATGGCTATCCTGCCATACGCTGTTAGCAATAAAGAGTAATACTATTATTGCCATCTTCGCAGTGGCATACCAAGGGGGGGCTGGGGGGGGGGGGCGATCCACCCGGGTGCACGGCTTGGGGGGGTGTACATCTGTCCAGGTCCAGGTCCTCCTGCCCTACTGTGCAACTGGACCTGCACCTCAGCACCTCCTTCCTTTCCCCCGGTCTGCGCCGCTGCAGTCTTACCTAAGGTGATTGGGACTGTCCACTTTTTAGATCCCCTGTCTTGTTGTCCCCACGCACAGCTTTGGGATGCCAAAATGTCCCGTTTTCAGGGATAGCGTCCCAAAGCTGTCTGTGGGGACAACGGGACAGGCGATCGCTTCCCCTCCCTCTAGCGCCGAAGCCTGCCCCCCCCCTGGACTGGCCCCCGCTGCTGCTGCCTACCACTGCTTCAAACCTCCCCCCCCCCCCCCCCCCCCGGTTTTAAAGGCAATGTTGTACCAGCATGCTTAGCTGTCCTGTTCTCACTCCCTCTAATGCCGGCCCTGCAGCTCCGGACTTCCCTACACCTGCTCCTTCCCCCGGATCGCTATTATTTTATATGTTATGGCAGCCGCGGCGCTGTATCCATCAGAGGAGACTTCTAACCTCGGCCTGCCCCGGAACTCTTCCTGCAATGACTTCCTGTTCCCGCCTAGGCGGGCGGCTGATGCAGGAAGAGTTATGGGGCAGACTGGCATACGCAGCCATTGTGGGACTTTGCCGTAACTCCCTGCGTCTGCCAGGTCCACCCCATCCAACGTAACTTACGTCTTCCAGAGCAGAACCATTAGATGAGTCATCATGGGACCTTCCAGCATGCGGCTGCTGAGTCCGCTCCAGTGCAAGTACGTCGGAGTGTGGTGGACTGGCAACCGGCAGCTACAGTCATCGTGGGACCTTGCTGCATGAAGGGAGTGAAAGGAGCAGGACTGCTGGAATGGAAGAGTGGTGTAGGGAAAGAAAGGGGGCAGGGTTGTATGGAAGGGTGGTGCTGATAGAATTGACGTACAGAGAAAGGGGAGAGACATAAGGGGGAAGGATATTAGAGGGAAAGAAAGGGGGCAGATGCTGATTGAAGAGGGATGATGGAGAGAGAAAGGGCAGACATTGGATGGTAGTGGGGAGCCTATGCTGGATGGAAGTGCAGATGGGAGAGATAAGGGAACAAATGCAGGAAGAAAATGGGAGGAGAGAAAGAGGGGAACAGACGCTGGATGGAAGTGGACAGAGAGAGGAGAAGGTACTAGATGGAAGGGTTGGAGAAAGAGGGTACATGATGGAAGGAGGGGATAAATAAAAGGAGGGCACATGATGGGGAGAAAAGGATTGAGTTAGGGAAACATTAGAGGGGTGAGGGAAAGAGGTAGCAAGCTTTAGGTAGAAAGTAAAAAAGGACATTGATGAGAGGGTAGTAAGAACGTAATCTAGACATAATCTAGAAAATAAATTGAAAAGGAAAATGAGGGAAAAAAGGGAAAGGGATTGCAGAGGAGAGATGTGGGAGAGGGAAGGAGAGGAGAGAGATGCCAGACCAATGGGAGTGAAAGGAGAGATGGAAGGGGGAGGCATAAAGTTTCTGGAAGAGGCATAGAAGAAAAGAAGATGCCATATAGGGGAAGAGATATGGCAGACAGTGGATGGAAGAAAAAGAGTTACAAGAAGATGAGGAAAGCAGAAACCACAAAAGACAAAGGTAGAAAAAAATTATATATATTTATTGCTTTAGGAGACATGTGTCACTGTTTCTGTGGAGCATTGTATGCAGAGTCCAGCTTCTTGCTGGTTCAGTTTAACCTTTGTCTATATATTTCTATTTTATCCCCCCTTTTATAAAACTGTGGAGCATTTTTTAGTGCCAGCCATGGTGGTAGCAGCTCTGATGATCAGAATTCTATGAGCGTCAGAGCTGTTACCTCCGTAGCTAAAATCCATACTACAGTTTTGTAAACGATGGAGGGGTGGACACAACATTGAAAGCATCAACTCAGTGCGCAACGGCCTCAAAGAAAGCGAACAGAATGTTGGGTATCATTAAAAAGGGTATCACGACCAGGACGAAGGAAGTCATTATGCCGCTGTATCGTGCAATGGTGCGCCCACATATGGAGTACTGTGTCCAGTACTGGTCACCGTACCTCAAGAAGGACATGGCGGTACTTGAGGGGGTCCAGAGGAGAGCAACTAAAATGATAAAAGGTATGGAAAACTTTTCGTATGCTGACAGGTTGAAGATGATGGGGCTCTTCTCTCTGGAAAAGCGGAGACTTAGAGGAGACATGATAGAAACCTTCAAAATCCTGAGGGGCATAGAGAAAGTGGACAGGGACAGATTTTTCAGATTGTGGGGAACCACTAACACAAGGGGTCACTCGGAGAAATTGAGAGGGGACAGGTTTAGAACAAATGCTAGGAGGTTCTTTTTTACCCAGAGGGTGGTGGACACATGGAACACGCTTCCGGAGGTTGTGATAGCCCAGAGCACATTGCAGGGTTTCAAGGAAGGTTTAGTCAAGTTCCTAAAAGAAAAGGGGATTGAGGGTAACAGATAAAAAGAAGAGGTAGATTACAGAAATGGACAGGAACCACATTACAGGTCATAGACCTGAGAGGCCGCCGTGAGAGCGGACCGCTGGGCGCGATGGACCAATGGTCTGACCCAGTGATGGCAATTCTTATGTTCTTATGTTAGTTTGTGATTACATATTCCATACTAGGCGAAGGTGTTTTCTGTGTTCTGTGTGTTCGAAAGATACGGTTTTTTTGTTAGGATTGACTGCAGGATTGATCTGTACTAGTCTGGCTTGTTTAGTTTTACAATGGGTGTATTGATGTTGTACTGCTCATTGCAGTATGTAAGATGCTGCCTTTTCCTAGGTACTCATGTGTGACGTGTGGATTGTTACTAAAAATCATGTTTTCATACAGATGGGGGGGTGTCAAAAAATGATGGGCCTCCCGGGTGTCACATATGTTAAGGACGCCACTGCATCTTGGTCCTCTTTTACTTACACACCTCCTGGTCCTTATGCTGATTTGATAAAAATACTATGACTCCAATCATAGATTTTATTTATTTATTCAATTTTCTATACTGTTCAACCAGGGGAGCTCAGAATGGTTTGTGTGAATTTATTCAGGTACTCAAACATTTTTCCCTGTCTGTCCTGGCCGGCTCACAATCTATCTATGTACCTGAGGCAAGGAGGGGGGGAAAGGGGGGATTAAGTGACTTGTCCAGGGTTACAGGGAGCAGCTTTAACCACACCCCTCCCTCTATTCTACTTCATCAATTGGCTTGAATATTCTTGCAAAACAAGGGTAACATACCAAAGAAAAATCAATCATCCCTTGTGTACCCCCCCCCCTCTTAAACTTTTCCCCTCTTCCCCGCTTTTAGCCCTCATTATGACCACTGGACATTGGAAATGAAAATCCCACTAATATAGTATCAAACATAAATTAGTACATTTTTGGTATAGCGTAGTACTAGAAACAAATTTTCTCCTGAACTTTTTTTTTTTTCAGCTTTCATCCACTTAGTGGTTTACTTAACATCTAAAGGAATAATAGGAACCTTATATATCACAGAACTTTCCTCTGAGATCTTATTAAAAAGAAGGCTACTGAGTAAATGCTTAATTTCACCTAGCCGTCCTTGACATGTTAATGTGAGAAGCTCTTTATAATAGGCTCCAAAGCATCATTTATTGCCCTGGAAGAGATAAGATGTTCACTATTAATATTTTAATCTCATTTTTTAAACTATTTTTAATCTCATGAGCAAAGCTTTTAGAATGATGTGTTTACAAGAGCCTATCTTCTTTGTCACTTTTCTCATAAAACATCTGTTGGGGTTTTTTCAAGCTTGTCTCCTCTTTCACCATGAGGCTGGGATTTATTTCTCTTGGCTTACAGTATATAGGAATAAAATTTTAAAATATGAAGGGATCCTTTTTCAATGGTAGAGGAAAAATTGGCATTAGTGCACCATCGTACCGCATGCATAGGCCACTTTCTATTGCAGGAGGAAAATGCACAATTTTCCCTTAAAAACAAACAAACAAACAACTTAATGGCTATGCCCTAATGTTGCCATTAGCATGCAGCCATGAAAATAAATATGTGAGCATTTACCGACACTTAGGGCTCCTTTTACTAAGCTGCGATAGCTGTTTTAGCGCGCGCTTAGCGTGCATGCTAAAGCATTGAGCTGGCGTTAGTTCTAGCCACGTAGCGCAGGGTTAGCATGTGCTAATTTTCTGCGCATGCTGAAAACGCTAGCGCAGTTTAGTAAAAGAGGGGTTTAGGCCCCCTTTTATCAAGCTGTGTTAGGTTTTTTTTTATCACCAGCCACTATGGTAAAAGCTCTGATGCTCTGATAATTCTTATGAGGGTTGAAGCTTTTACCGCTGCAGCCATTAATAAATAAAACCCTAACACGGCTTGATAAAAGGGGGCCTTATTGTGTAGGTGATATGTTCTTACATGCCAATCCTGTTCTAATTAATTAGCACATAGTGCACTAAGAGCCTGATTATAAAAACATCATCATGATTGTAGACGGCAGTAGGCATCCTACTGCCGTTTAATGGACCAATCAGGATGCACATAAAAAAAAAAAATGATGGAGCAAAGGACGCCTATAATGTAGGCTTTGTTTACGCATGTACATAGATATATAGGCATGCCTAAGGATGCCTAAGGCCAGTGTAGAAGTTGCCTTAGGCATCTGTAGGCATGCCTAGGCACTTCTCGTAGGTGCGAGTCGGACACCTTAAATACACTAGCCTACATTTAAGACTTCTGTAGAGGAAAACAGACACGATTCTGGATAAGGTGCCTACCGTTGATTGAAAGGCAGTAGGTGTCCATTTTGCAGGTGCCTACCGTAGCATGCACTATTTCCAGAATCAGGCTTTAACTGCCCCATGCTGGCATACCCCCACTGTGCACACAACATGCCCCTATGCCTTAAAAGTGAAAATATTTTGGGGGGCATAGTTGCATGCTAATCTCAGACTTAGGGTTAGATGCGCTAAAGTCAGCAATCGTCACTAAACCTGTCTTCACAGTTTTAGCGACAATCATTATTACTGACCCGATTCACTGTGTTTTTCCCCTCGATTGCCCATTTTCCAATCCAGACATGCAAATTAACTAAAACCCCGTGCAAAATAGCCAAGCGATTGATACACTAACATCGCTTGGCTATGCAAAAATAACAAATAAAAAAATACAGGGGTTTTAGCTGTCGGAAAAAAAACAACTACAGTTTACACCTGCCAGTAACTGTGCTACTAACAGTTCAGCCTATTTTGCTTTTTTTTTTTTTTTCAATGTGTGTTACATACACAAAATATCTCTACTATAAGAAAAAAAAAAAACGCCCCTACCAATGATGGCCCATCCTCCCTGACGAACCACACTGTGAAATGGCCCCTGCACCAGCAAAAATGGCAAGCGGAATACCCACTTCCTCCTGCCATGCCAAATCCCCCACTGTGAACAAAAATTTGCAGAAGAGATGCCCACTCCATCCTGCCAATGTGACTCTCCATGCAGCAGTGATACGGCAGGAGGGATGCCCACTCCCTCCTGCCACCAAAGGCCCACTCCCACACCAGATGCCCCCTTAAACATCCTCTACCCTCCTCCTCCCCCCAAAAAAAATCAAGGAGGGATACCCATGCCCTCCTGCTACTGGAGGTCTCCCGTCACCCCATGCACCCCCGTACTTTCTCAGAGACATTGGAGCAGGACGGAAGCTCAGTGTTCTGCTCATAGGCTCACCGCTTCTGAATAGTGGGGCTTTACCTCCCTGGTGCATCATGTGATGCATGAGGAGGGCCTTAGACTCTTCCCTCTGTATCTTGGGATACAAGGTGAGAAGCCTAATATCCTGATTGGCTCAGATACCTAAGGCTCCTCCCAAGGGATGGGGCATTAAACATCTAAGCCAATCAGGGCTTTAGCCCTTCCCCATGTATTACATAATGCACCAGGGAGGGAAAGCCCCACCATTTGGAAGCAGTGAGCCTACAAGGAGGACGGACTGAGCTTCCATCCTGCTCCAATGTCTGAGAAGGAACGGGGGTGATGGCGGGGGACCTCTGGTGGTAGGAGGGTGTGGGCATCCCTCATGCCTTTTTTGGTGGGGAGGAAAGAGGGAAAGTAGATGTTTGGGGGCACCTGGCATAGGAGTGAGCCTTTAGTGGCTAGAGGGAGAGGGCATCCCTCCTGCCTTATTGCTGCTGTGGGGGGTAGTTGCATTGGCAGGAGAGAATGGGCATCCCTCCTACTGCATTGCTGCTGCCAAGGTGTGTGTGTGTGGAGGGAAGTTGCAATGGCAGGAGAGATTAGACACCCTTCCTGCCATTTTCACTGACTGGGGGGGGGGGGTGTTGCGGTGCCCTACCAGCAGTGACAAGAGGCTGCTTCCCCTGTCACTGCTGCTAGAGCTCTGTGTCAATCGCTCACTAAGCAATTGAACTGTCAAGTTTGCATGCAAAATTGTACATTTAAAAATAGAGAAATAGTTGAGCAGGAGACATGAGAGAAGCAAGATGCAGTAAATTAAATGATAGGTGATGAGAGTATGGATAAGGGTTTTGGTAGAGTGCACGGAGAGGAGAGGTCATATTTAGGAAATAATAGAAAGAGCGACAAGCTTTAGCAGTTTGTTGGATCTGAGTTGAGAAGGAGAGAGATGAGTCAAAGATGACCCCAAGATTGCAAGTTGATTAGACAGGAAGGAGGAGAGTGTTGTCCACAGAAATAGAGGATGGGTGGGGGTGGGAGGGGATACCACGAAAACCGGACTGTGCAATATGATGACCCAATAAAATTAAAAAATTATATCTATCAATGGATTAAATATCTAAATATTATAAGGCGGTTCTCCTAAGCTTATGTACAGTTACACGGAAAAGAATTGGATTGTGAATAAGACAAAGTTCAGTTAGAAATGGAATATTGGTTATTGAAAATGGATTAATTAAGCTGAAATAACAAGACTGGAATGATTTGAGACTGAATGAATAAATTGGATTAATTAGTTTAATATAATTTTTTGAAATTGGGTTGTTATGAAAAGTATGAATTCAATATAAGGATACCTACTACACTATATTTGTTTTAATTATTCATTAGCTTAAAAGATTAATGATATTATTAACATATATATATTGTTCAATAATTGATTGATATGATTTAATATAGGTTGATTTAAGGCTGAGGGTGATTGATTAATATTTATTTCAATATATCAGTAAGGTTTCATTATAAAGATATATTTTATATTTATTATAACTATTTCATTAGCTTAAAAGTTTAGTGATATCATTAGAAGAATATCGAATGATACATATTATATTATTGTACTGATATATTTAAGTTAATCAATTATATAAGTTAATTTATTATAAAATCTCTTCCTTATGAAATATGAATGATGAAATATATGCTAATATGTATATAAAAAAAATTCAAATCTTAAAAAAAAAAAAAGAAAGAAAGATATAGCGGCACTTCAAAAGGTTCAAAGAAGAGCGACCAAGATGATAAAGGGGATGGAACTCCTCTCATGTGAGGTTAGGGCTCTTCAGCTTGGAAAAGAGAAGGCTGAGGGGAAATACAGGTATGATTGAAGTCTACAAAATCCAGAGTAGAGTAGAACGGGTACAAGTGAATAGATTTTTCACTCCGTGAAAAATTACAAAGACTAGGGGACACTCAATGAAACTGCAGGAAATTATTTTAAAACAAATAGGAGGCAATATTTTTTCACTCAGAGAATAGTTAAGCTCTGGAACACATTGCCAAAAGTTGTGGTAAAAGCAGATAACGTAGCTGGTTTTAAGAAAGATTTGGACAAATTCCTGGAGGAAAAGTACATAGTCTGTTATTAAAACATGGGGAAGCATCTGCTTGTCCTGGATCGGTCGCATGGAATGTTGCTACTCTGGGTTTTGGCCAGGTACTAGTGACCTGGATTGGCCACCGTGGGAACGGGCTACTGAGCTTGATGGACCATTGATCTGACCCAGTAAGACTATTCTTATGTCTATGACTGGTATAAGTGGTGCCACCTAAATGTGGCAGTTAGGCATATAAATGTGACTATTCTATAAAGTGCACAGAAAATTATTAGAACACCCCTGTCACGCCTATGCCTGTCCCCTGTGCATTTGCACACAAGATATTCTATTTTCCAGATTAATAGACAAGCGCTTATGTTGCCATTAGCACATACCACATAAAATCTCAGTGTTAACAATAATTATTTTTCTTTATTATTTTTATGAAATACTCAGACCTGCATCTGTGTTGGTTAATGTGAAACCACACATACATTGCCATAGGGACCATCACAGTATTTCATTGTCCCAACTGCCAAGTAGAAGATTAAACCCCTATGTGAAAATTTATAAGTAAACTAATAAAATAAAATAAGTAACTTATCTGCCTGTTACTGCATGTGTTCTTGTTCTTCTTATATCATGGCGGTCAGCTGGTCCCTAATCAAAGCAGCAAGGTTAGAGTGGCATTTATAAACTCAAATAATTTTTCTCCATGATAACTGTGCTGTGAGCCCCTTGACTCGAGTTTTGTTTCCTTTGTCAGGAGGGGAATGCTGCAACATAAGTCTCATCTTGCCTTTCCTCGTCTATGTAAATGTCTCAATTGTATACTGAACAGAAGCTCTAGCAGGCATTACCCTCTCTGTCTCTTTGCAAGCCGGTTGTGGGTCTGAGTATTTCATAAAAATAATATAAAATTAATAAAAATAATTATTGGTAAGTTAACATTGTGATTTTATGTGGTATTAGATTTAGTATCTCAGTGATTTATTTTGGGGACACTCGATGCAGCTACAGGGAAATACTTTTAAAACTAATAGGAGGAAATTTTTTTTCACACAGAGAATAATTAAGCTCTAGAACGCGTTGTTAGAGGATGTGGTAAGAGCAGATAGCGTAGCTGGTTTTAAGAAAGGTTTGGACAAGTTCCTGGAGGAAAAGTCCATAGTCTGTTATTGAGAAAGGCATGGGGTAAGCCACTGCTTGCCCTGGATCAGCAGCATGGAATATTGCTACTCCTTGAGTTTTGGCCAGGTACTAGTGACCTGGATTGGCCACCATGAGAAAGGGATACTGGGCTTGATGGACTATTAGTCTAACCCAGTAAGGCTATTCTTATAATCCTTATAAATTGGTTCTAGTGAGCCATTAGCACATAGCAATTAACAAAAATTAGCATGTCATCCCTTACCACCACCCATTTTGTAGATGTTAATGATTCAAGTGTTAATCCCGGACAAATCAGGATACAGTAATGTGGCTGATCTAACTGACTGGCATTGTTATACCAACATTCCACCCCAAGACATGCCTCCTCCAAGAAAAACTCTAATATTTTTTAGCGTATGGCTTGTGCATGTATATCAGGATTTTACTGCAGGGCGCCTCAGTGCATCCTGCGGTATGCCCTTTTAAGTTGTAAGCATGTGCTTGCTCATACTGCAGTTTAGTAAAAAGACACCAAGTAAATTCCATCAACTTATTGGTCATAGTCTACTTCTATGTGTGCCCTTTGAACCACCAGTCACTGTTTTTCCGAATAACTTGCTTCAGTAAGAAATATTGAGCCCACTAATCCTTTTTGATGTAAATCACTGCAAGCCATACTGCGAACAAGTCCAAAATGCACAATTGCAGGTGAGGCTAATTTATTTAAACTTACTTTGGTAGCTTTCTCTTGGCTTTCTGCAGCATCTTCAATGTTTTGTAGATCTAAATGAGTGTAATCCTCTCCAGATTCCTTACCGATAACAAATACCGGAGAGTCATTTCATGATCTTTGGGTCTGCAATGGATAAGCCATTTTAGATTCTGACATCGATAACGATGGTAAAGAAGCTATAAACTTCACTTGAGCCTAACCTTGAGCCATTGGGGGCAATGATTAGTAATGACTGCTGCAGCAGAAACCTTACTTCTCTCTTCCCCCTTTGAAAGCTTCTTTTGCTGTTTGTTTTCTATTGAGTCAGGATATGATTTAGCTGATGAGTCTTCCCTCTTTAAGTTGTTGTGATGTATGTGGAGGCATATGAAGAAACCAAAAGCAAAAGAAAATGTGGAGAAGATGTTCTTGATTAAGGCTTTATTCAATCAATCTAAAACAATCCACGAAAATGGTGAAGGGGACCCAACATGGTTCGTGTTTTGACGAACTTGCCTTCCTCAGAGGTCCTAAGTAAAGCTAAAAGATAGCAAATGTGAATGCTGAAAAATCAGCATAAACAATTTCCTTTGACTATGCTCTGGAAAGAAATGCTCTGCCGAATTGGCAAAAAAGTGGGAGTGCTTTGCCTAATCGGCAAAGGGAGGCATTTGAAGACCCAGAAGCATTTCAAACTGAGAGACATATTTTTGATCATTAAGTATTCTTGAAACCTAATTTGAGGTTATTGTAAACCACATTGAATCCCTGTTGAAATTTTGTGGGTATATGACATGGCATGGTATGGTATGGAAGCCTTTTGCCCAGTTTTGATGTCTGATGGTAATTCAGATGCTACAGAAATGCATCCTAAAAAAGAGACATATGCCTTGAACTGGATATTAATCAGTTGACACACCATATTATTTAACAAGTAATCATTTAAAAGTGACTGCTTATGCATGCATATGTTCTAAATGGCTAGATTTGTAAGAAATAAAATGTGATTGCCTGCTAAAAATATATGCAGCATATAAATATTTTTACATATGTTATAGAATAACAAGATACAGTTAATTGAAGCATAAAATTATAGCAGTTCTAATAAATCCTTCAGTAAAACATGTCTCACAAAATTTCCTTCATATTAGTCATATTTTATACTTTCATCTTTATGCAAAAAAAGGTTAATGAGGTTCACCAGTTCAATAATATCTCTTTCCAATCTCAGAAGTAATTATCATCAGATGCTTAGTGGAGATTGGATATTTGGTATTTGCAAAAAGGAAAACAAAACATATTTATGCTAATGAAATGTAAATGCCGTTTTCTTTATTTGTGCCTTCTTTAGAAAACACCTGTAGTATTCTGTGATTATTTGTATTAACTAACAAAAACAACAACAGTATAAAATTAACTATTAAACAGCTGCAAATAACTTTAAATCTAGCTCTATGATGAGGAACATAGTCATTTAAATAATTACATGAAGGGGAGGGGCTGTAAAGGAAAGTCACGCATTTCAATGCTTTATTCTACTTTTTATTTTACATATAACTTTAATGATGCAACTATGGGGGGTGGGGGGGAGTTGTTTAGAAGTTTTATGACCTTAACACACATTTAGAGGCATTTTCAAAACACTAAGGGCCTGTTTTACAAAGCCCCAAAGTCCATAGAGATTTAAAGGGCTTTGGGGCAGTTGCAGCGTGGCTTTGTAAAACAGGCTATATGACGTCCAAAAAATGGCATAAATCAGCACTTGAACATTTTACTTACCAAAACATCCAACTACCAATTTTTTGAAACCAACTTTATGGACATCTTCCTAGATTTTATAGACTGTCATGAGATTTTGGACAATTTTCAATTTTCAACAGCAGTTTGTAGCACGGTGAGCCACGCTGAATAGCCCTCATTGCTCCTGACACTCATAGAGTTCCTATGAGCATCGGGAGCAGCACGGGCTATTTAGTGCGGCTCTCTGTGCTAAAAACTGCTAGCACAGTTTGATAGATGAGGCCCTATGGGGTTCATAATCAAAAGAAAAAAACATCTAAAAAGTGGCCTAAATGGCCTGATCGTCCTATTTTACCATGGACCCCTGACGAAGGTTTGTCCGAAACACGGACCGTGTTGGGTCCCTTTATTGGTAAAAGGGTTTTATATATTGTGTTCTTGTCATATTAAAATTTGCCTGCATCTTGTACACAGTCTGCAGTTTTGTTTTGGTTGCTCCTGGCTGATCGTCCAAGTACCCATAATCAAAGCTGGTTTTAGACGTATTTAAAACCAGCTTAGGCCTTTCCCCTGCCTCTAAAAGCACAGAGAGAAAAGAGGCATTTTTAGAGGAGGGGAAAGGGCGGGCGGTGGGCGGGAGGTGGGCCAACCTACACCTAGGCGTGCAGCAGGTATAACCAAAACATTTGACAGGTTGCCAAGTCGGCACTTATACGTTTTGACTTAAACCAAGTCAAAACAGGTATAAGTGTCAAAAAAGGGGCCACTGAGCTGATCGTGGCTGCTGCCATCAGCTCAGCGGCCCCAGCAACCTGCCTACCCCCCTACAGCAATGATTGCGGCAGGAGAGATGGCTCATCTCCCCTGCCGTGATCCACCCTAACCCCCCCAGACAACAATCAGGGCAAGAGGGAGCCCAAGCCCTCTTGCCCCGGGGGCACCTCGTCTCAATGATTAAGTTTGGGGCAAAAGGGAGCCCAAGCCCTCTTGCCCCGGTGGCACCTCGACTCAAAGATTAAGTTTGGGGCAAGAGGGAGCCCAAGCCCTTTTGCCCAAGCGGCACCCCGACTTCCCGATTATGTTAGGGGCAGGAGGGAGCCCAAGCCCTCCTGCCCCGTGCACCCCCGAACTCCCCGATGACATCGGGGCAGGAGGGAGCCCAAGCCCTTCTACCCTGCAGCTCACCCCGATTACGATTGGACCAGGAGGGAGCCCAAGCCCTCCTGGCCTCTTGCCCCCCACCCCCTACAAGATCAGGCAGGAGGGAGCCCAACCTCTCCTGCCCAGGCGGACCCCCTACCCTCCACCCCCACTACAATATGGGCAGGGGGGATCCCAGGCCCTCCTGCCCTTGACACAATCCCCCTAATGACTGCCCCCACGAACCCCCGATCAGCCTCCCGCCAACCTGCGACCCCCCGCCGACCCCAAGACACCCCACCCCCCTTCCCTGTACCTCTAAATGTTGGCTGGATGGACGAGTGCCAAGCCCTCCCAGGATTGGCCCAGGTGGCTGAAACCCCGCCAACATGGGGGGCCTGAAGCACCTGGGCCAACCAGAATAGGCCCAGGAGCCTTAGGCTCCTCCTGTGGGCAGGGACTTAAGAACATGAGCTGGTTTGGGTCCATGTGCTTAAGGCCCCAACCACAGGAGGAGCCAAAGGCTCCCGGGCCTATTCTGGTTGGCCCAGGTGCCTCAGGCCCTACCTGTGGGTAGGGTTTCAGCTGCCTGGGCCAATCCAGCCCCATTACGGAGCTGGCTGGCCTGCTGGACGGGAGGGCTTGGCACTCATCCATCCAGCCAACATTTTGAGGTACAGGGAAGGGGGGTGGGGGGTCTTGGGGTCAGTGGGGGGTCGCGGGTTGGCGGGAGGCTGATCGGGGGTTCATGGGGGGCGGTCATTAGGGGGATTGTGTCGAGGGCAGGAGGGCCTGGGATCCCTCCTGCCCATATTGTAGTGGGGTGGGGGTAGGGGGTCCACCTAGGCAGGAGGGGTTGGGCTTATAGGGGGTGGGGGGCAAGAGGCCAAGAGGGCTTGGGCTCCCTCCTACCCTGAACGTAATCGGGGGGGGGGGGTTGGGATCGAGGGGCAGGTGGGCTTGGGCTCCCTCCTGCCCTGAACGTAATCAGGGGGTTGGGGATCGTGGGGCAGGAGGGCTTGGGCTCCCTCTTGCCCCAATGTTGTGGTGGGGGGTTTGAGGTGGATTCTGTAACCGGTGTTGTTTTTGACAGACACTGGTTACAGAATCCAGCTTTTAGGCGAGGGACTGGCTCCTCCTTCGCCTAAAAGCTCTTGTTTTGGACATTTGGGGCTTAGGCTTTTTTTAGGTTGATTATAGGGTATAAGTTTAGATGTAGTGGTGGTCTGGGCGTTTAAACAGCTGAACTTAGAGGCAGGCCATTATCAAAAAAAACCTCCTTTTGGATTTTTTTTTGATTATGGACATTTTCCCTGCTTCTCCTTTCAACGTTTAAGGCCTTAGGCCTAAAGGGGACTTAGACTTTTTTTTTATTATGCCCCTCAAAATGTATAGAAGAGATTAAATTAATCCTCCTATTTAGCTCTATATTATTATAACTGCTTCTTGAGGAGTTAGGTATATTTCTTTTTAAATAATTTCGTATTTGTTAGCTACACTTTTTTCAGTCTTGGGTCAGGGTGTTTTTTTGTGGACTTAAGAAATGTATTCTTAGATTTTTTTTTCTTTTTGTAATATTTCTTGAACTTGGAACTGTATATATTTCTTTTCTGTACAAGCTTGTTGCTTGATATAATTTGAAAAGACGCATAAAAATGAGCAGTGGAAGTCAATAGGTTCTCATAGTAGGAACCCTGCAGTGCACCAAGTACCGAGTCACAAATAGATAATAATATATAGTGAATTTTAAAGGTAAGCCCTCAGTGTGAGGAGTTAGCGATATGGAGAAGAATCCCCAGCGCTTAACAGAACTGGTATGGGAGCTTAAATAAACTCACTGCACCTGCACACCATCACGGGCCTCACTGTGGGTGCAAATGAAAAGTGTGAAAAACACAAGCAAATTAAATAAATTTCAGTTCTGTTTAATTAATAGTGCAAAAAACTTGCAGAGAACCTGCTATGAAAACCCCCTAGCCGTACCCCAAGAACAAAAGAGTCCAAACTTAACTTTTGAATATTGGTCAGGGAAAGTTGTAAATTACTCGAGGTTTTTGTGGTTCATAACAACCCCGCTGCAGACCCGACAGAGATCAATTTAGGTTGAAACAAATCAAAATCATTCAAAGCTGCCGCCGAAGTGGTGAAGTACGGAGAGGAGTGGAAATGCCGGGCAGCGCAGACTATACTATAAGGCGGAGCAAAGGCCTAAAGAGCCAATCAGAAAAACAAATGAGGGAGGAGTCCAAAAAACAGAGAGCCAATAGACTGCTCAAGCCACCGGTAGAAACAGCTGACTGTCAGATAATAGTGTTCCACTCAATATTTTCATTAAGTCCAGAGGGAGCAACAGAGTCCAAATGAAATATCCAATATTGCTCCTGCAATTGAATGCGGGCAGCTTTGTCCCCTCTAAAGTCCAAAGGTAGCTGTTCAATTACAAACCAAAGTAATTGATCAAATTCATGCTGTTTTTCCAGGCAATGAGGTACCACAGGGGTAGAAATAGTGGCCGTATGTAACCTGCTTTTATGCTCAGAAAGTCTGAATTTGATTTTCCTACTGGTGTGAAAAACATATAACAAGTTGCAGGGACAAATTATAACATACACTACCCATTGGGATAGGCAGTTAGTAAATTGTCTGAGATGATATTTCCACTGGGTTCGAGGGTGGCACCAGTAAGTTAGGCTAAGAGAATTAGAACACATATTGCAAAAGCCACATATAATTTGAAAACTTGATTTAAAAAAAATATAGAAAGTCTTACTGATTTGTCACCTGATGATTGCTGTTGTCTGCCATTGCTGCTGCTGCAACTGCTGGCAACTAGAGGTGGTCTGTAAGTACCTCACTTCTTAGCCATTGACAATTACCATCTCTTGAGAGAGGACTGCGTTCCACAGACAAAGACTCATTCTGTGGACAGGATTTTAATTCTGTCCACATCTTAATTCTGTTACAAGTGATCCATTTGATTATTAATTTGCCAAAAAAATACAGGTTCCACATGCAATTGAATTAGTATTAAACAAGAGGAAAAGACCTCAGAAGCCTGCACCATATAGAATATTCAATATGGTGCAGGCTTCTGAGGTCTTTTCCTCTTGTTTAATACTAATTCAATTGCATGTGGAACCTGTATTTTTTTGATTTGTTATCTACATTGGAGAGGTTCCAATCCATTTCAATTCTACAGTAATTATTAATTTGCCATCAATTATATTAAGTGCATATTTGGATGACGGATTTGGAGTCTCCCTTATTTGGTTAAAGAAAAAAAAAAAAAGATTCAGTACAGCCACAGGTTTACCTATTTGGATATACTTGGTAAGAAAACCATGTAGAGGACAAAATAGCAGTAATCCAACTAAGGGAAAATAAATATTTGAACAAATAGCACAAAAAGATCTTCATAAAAATATGATCTCAAAAACATAAGCTAAGTTTAAAGTTAATCTTTTTAAAGAAGTTATTGGTCCGAGGTTCCAAAGTAAATGATATATACACACATTTTAACCCCCAATACTTTGGTAAAACGTTTGACTGATAGTACAGTATATCACCATACCAATAGGTAAAGGAGTCAAATTATAACTGTATCAGAGGATTTTACTATTGTTAGTGTTCATCTTCAACTAACAAAGGACTCCTTTTACTAAACCACAGAAGAGCTTTTTACTGTGGGCTGGCAAGGTAAATGTTCTGACACTCATTCAATTCCTATGAGCATCAGAGCATTTACTTTGTTGGCCCATGGTAAAAAGCTCTATCACAGTTTAGTTAAAGCCAGCAAAAATGTGTCCAAGGTTCTTTTCTTTTCTACATAACTAATAATCTTTGCATAGGTAGTATTTAAATCTTTAAATACAGGAACAAGTACAAAAATATCAGCTTATGAGCTTAGACATTTATCTTGTTTAAAGAGACTGAGCAGCTCCAAGAGAACTCATAAAGATGTTAAACAAATCTAGTGATAATTATAATAGACAACCCTGAGAGACCCTACTTGAAGGCTTCCAACTAAATGATTAATTACCAATTTGCAATATACTATAAGTTGGATTGGCTAGTAAATCACCAAACCAGCTAAGAATAGTACCTGTTTCACTTAATTTGCCTAACAATAAAGAATGGAGAACCATGTCAAAAGCAGCTGAAATATCAAACTGCAATAACACTGTCTGATAGCCCTGATTTAAGATATTTTTTCCTAATATCTGAAACCAAGGCAAGTAACAGTGCTTCAATATTATTCAGACATTGGAATTCAAATTGAGAAGAATATATAATTAGATGATCTCTAGATGTCTGATAAACAGAGCTATTTAGCAGGCCAGGAACGACTCCTGGCAGGCTAAATAGCACATACCCACCTAAAGTCAGTTTACCATATGGCTCCAGAAAACAGAGGATGGATTGAGATATCCGGGTTTTACTTCCATTGCTTTCAATGTTAGTAAAACCAGGATGTCTCAATCTATTCTTCTTTTTCTGGAGCTATATGGTAATCTTAACCTAAGGACTAGGGATTCCGGAACTTGGCTGCAAAGCGAATGGCTGTGTGATTGCTTTGTTCTCCCCTTAGAGGCATTTACAGCTAATTATAAGCAATTTATTTTCCAAAATACTGAGAATTGGTTTACTATTGTCACAGGGTAAACCCTAAGACTCAGAAGGGTGGTAAGAAAACGCCTATGTCTAGAACTAGGCAAGGGATAATACTGTCTCAAAGTGGAAGAACACTACCAACACCTCAACCCAGAACTAGAACCAGTCAGGGAAGGTTTAGCCATGAGCAGGAAAATACCTATTTGTTTTCACCTGAATTAAGGAAGGGGGAACAATATGCAGGTGGAACTAATGGTGCGGAGAATAGTGTTCCTAGGAGGAATGTTTACAAAGCAACTCACAACATTCATGGAGGACCCAGTTCAAGGCGACACCAAGAACATTCTAGTCTCCACTTTAGCCAGGAACAAGCAACACCTGCAATTCATTATCCTGAGGCTTATAAGGGCCAGCAGCAGTGCTCAGAGAGGAGGCAGCCACTGAACCAACTCACACTGGAAAGGAAACATGGTAGTGAAGGAAGACCAGTGCCTAAGACCTGAAGCAGCATACCTCATCAGAATACACAGGTCAGATCTAACCAAATTGATTCTGAAATGTTAGAGGATTTTGTAAGTGAAGCTTTTGAGAATGAAGAGTATTTAGACCCTGAAGAAGGCATGGACTTTAATGAGGGAAATACTGAAACTAACTTGTGGGACATGGAAACTGATTGTGTTTAAATTGAGATTATGCTGGCACTTTGCAAAAATAGCAAACTTAGAAGTTACAATGATTTGCTAGTTTGTTGAGCAAGTAAAGAAGCTGGCTGTCCCAGTAAACTCAAGTTTGGGGAAAGTTTACTGTAAAGCCTTTAGTGGCTTGTGAAGGTTCTTGCAAGCTTAAAGAACCTGAGTTTTTCTAGGCTGTGGCAGTTTGCACTGCACAGCTCTGGCAGTAGTTTTTTGGAGATATTTTTTCCATTTTTGTTTTTTTCTTCTAGACTGGATTGTGGATCCATTGGGGAGGGACCACAGCCAATGGTCACTGTGGGAGGAGGTCCCTTCTGCCCTGAGCTCTGCAGTCAGAAGAGCTCAGAGGCAAGATCCAGTCTGACACTGCTAGTAATAATTTTGAATAAGAAATTGAATAAGAAACTGTATGAAAGCATTTTTGAAACCGGTTGAAGATAGCACTGGGAATAGTAAGGAGTCCATGGTACCAGAAGTTTGAATGGACTAGGAGGGACACGGCCCAAGGGAGGCCATTTTGGACTGTATCTTTGAAAATCAAGTCTTCTTTGAACCATGAATGTTACTTTTGGGTTTTTTGAAAATTGAAGTTCCTGATGGAATAAAGTACTTTAAGTTGGAATCAATCCAGTTGGGTTTTTTTGTTTTTTTTTACTTGATCCACAACTCCAATTGGGAACTGATTAACCGCTTGGTCAGCACCATGTGCTCTGGGCTCTAAAAGTGTTACTATGTACTTCATTGAGTGTCCCCTAGTCTTTGTAAATCTTGATGCAGTAAAAAATTTATCCACTTGTACCCATTCTACTCCACTCAGGATTTTGTAGAATTTTCCAAGCTGATTTTGTAGAATCTCATTTCCAAGCTGAAGAGCCCTAACCTTTTTAGTCTTTTCTCATATAAGAGGAGTTCCATCCTCGTTATCATCTTGGTCGCTCTTCTTGGAATGTTTTCTAATGCTGCTGTATCTTTCTTGAGATAAGGAGACCAGGACTGAATGCAATACTCAAGGTAAGGTCACAATATTGAGTGATACAGAGGCATTATAACATTCTTAGTCTTGTTTACCATCCCTTTTCTAATAATTCCTAGCATCTTGCTTGCTTTTAGGGCTACTAGAGCACATTGGGTGGAAGGTTTCAGTGTATTGTCTATGATGATACCCTGATCTTTTTCTTGAGCGCTGACTCCCAAGGTGGACCCCATTACTAGCCTAAGCCTTCAAAACTTATTTATATAGATAGATAGATACATGTATATACAGTAAACTGCAAGAGAGAGTCTAAAGTAAAGATGTTTTTGCCCAGACATTTGCTCTGTTTAGGTAAACAATGCATGCAGCTCCAGGAGAAATCCTTATCCGAAAACAATGTAGTTAAAAGCATCACTGAAATTTCCCAATCTCTATTTTATCAAAGCAGATAAGAATAGCCACTGCTTCTATAATTTATCACCTATAATTGCAGGAGTGTGATGTACATATAAATAGCTAACTGGAAAAGGGAGGCAAAAACTGATGAAAAAGAAAATATACTAAAAGAGCCTAAAGAGAAAATAATTTACATCTGAAGATAACTTCTTATTATATAGAACTAGAAGCAGGAGATGAGTGCTAACATAAATGACGCTGAAACAGACACATATAGCAAGACATTGCATACTAACAACTATCTTGAGATGACTTCAAGAGAAGGCACCCCTGACCCTAAAATACTAGATACAAAGGAGGGTTTGATCGTACTCATAACATAGGGCTCCTTTTACTAAGGTGCGCTAGCGTTTTTAGCGCGTGCAGGAAATTACCAAGCGCTACGCTTCTAGAACTAACACCAGCTCAATACTGGCGTTAAGGTCTAGTGTGCGCGGCAATGTAGTGCGCGCTATTCCACACGTTAAAGCCCTAGCGCACTTTAGTAAAAGGAGCCCATAATAAATGATAGCAGATAAAGTCCTGTGTGGTCCATCCAGTCTGTCCAACAGTCACACCATCATCAAGGCAATGATGAACCAACAATCTAGTAATTCATTTTCCTTGCTAAGTTCCTCTATAAGATCTCCTCCATCCCATATCCATCCCCCGATACAGGAAATGAGGTCCTACCAACAAAATTTCAGCTTAACTTCTGAAATGTTCTCTAGCTAAAATTTGATTTTCAATTGTATTTCTATCTATTTTATTTATTTTGGCAGTTGTATTTGCATTTGTTTTGCTTTTTTCTATTTTTGTATATTGTCAACTGTATTTCTATGATTCACATCTAATAAGGTGAATGAGTTGAGTTGAGTCTCTTTCATTTGAAAGGAAGCTATGGAATGAGAGGGCATAGGATGAAGTTAAGAGGTGATAGGCTCAGGAGTAATCTAAGCAAATGCCTTTTTTTTTTTTACAGAAAGGGTAGTAGAAGTATGGAACAGTCTCCTAGAGGTGCGCATGAGTTGAGTCTCTTTCATTTGAAAGGAAGCTGTGGAATGAGAGGGCATAGGATGAAGTTAAGAGGTGATAGGCTCAGGAGTAATCTAAGCAAATGCCTTTTTTTTTTTTTTACAGAAAGGGTAGTAGAAGTATGGAACAGTCTCCTAGAGGAAGTGGTGGAGACAGAGACTGTCTGAATTCAAGAAGGCAAGGGATAGGCACGTGGGATCTCTTAGAGAGGAAAAAATAATGGTTACTGTGGATGGGCCATTTGGCCTTTATCTGCCATCAAGTTTTTATGTTTCTATTAAAGGACAATGCTGCAATCAAACATAAAATGATAGTGCTTTCCTATGTCCAAGGAGTAACAGACCGCATTGGAAAACCACTAAGGAAAAATAACATCAAAACAACCTACAGTGCACCACAGAAACTCACATTTACACTCACACATGTGAAAGACAGATTACCTCTGCTCCAAACCCTTGGGGTATATGAAATCACGGCCACGGCCAATTCTACATTGATAAAAATGGGCACACAGTAGAGGAAAGGTTGAAAGAGCACAATAGACACCACAAGCTATGCAACACATAGAAATCAGCTACAGCTCTCCATGGCAGGGAAACTAGTCATACAATTAGATTTGAGAAACCAAAAGACATGGAGAAAGAAGACTACTGGTGGCCAAGAGGAATCCAAGAAACAATAGAGATAGCAAGAGACCCCAATAATTCAATGAAGATAAAGGGCTCTCCATAAACAAAGCATGGCGACTGCTAATCCAAAAGAAATTTAGCACATAAAGGACTGGGGCCGAGAACAAATGCCTTTTCCTGCTATCTAAAAGTTTCCACACACACACCCTCCCCCTTTATTGACTGGCAGAATTTTTAAAAATATGACCACAGACTTCCCCACCAAAATTATAATTTTCCTGCCAGAATTCAAATCAGTGACCACAAACTTTCATGCCACATTTCAAATTTGTGAGCAACGGACCTCCCTTTTCAGGTCAGTGAACTCACTATTTATAAAGACAATCTGCAGACTTCACAGCATACCTTGATGAAAGCCACAACATGATGGCTGAAACATTGGTTCTACCTACCCAGATGTGGTGAGACCTGAACAGCAACAATCATGATGCCAGTTACGGAAGCCTAAGAGAACAAATTTTTACTCTGTTCTTTTAACAAGGGAAAAAAGACAACAGAACAGTAAAACAATGAAGGAACAATAGTGTCAACCACTGAATAAACAGCAACTTTAGGCCCTCTTTCAACAAGCTTTGTTAGGGTTTTTTTTATCGCCGGCTGCTGCAGTAAAAGCTTCAACGCTCCTAGGAATTCTAAGAGCGTTGGAGCTTTTACCACGACAGCTGGCTAAAAACAAAACAAAACTCTAACATGGCTTGATAAAAGGGCGCTTATTATCAGAACCCCCCCCCCCTTTACAAAACTGTAGTGTGGTTTTTAGCGTCGGTCATGGCAGTAACAGCTCCAGTGATCATAGGACTTCTATGAGCGTCAGAACTGTTACCACCACAGCCGGTGCTAAAAACTGCACAACAGTTTTATAAAAGGGGGATACAAAAGGAGTCCTATTAATAACCAGAAAAGTTATCTACGCACTGTGGTGGATACTTAAAACAAAGAGGGTTGGTATACCAGATTGCTTACAGTGGACAAAATACTGAAAAAGGTTCCTATAGCTTCTTACACAGCTATGGTAACACACTTTCAACAATTTTTGTTTCATATTTACAAATCAAATGGATTTTTTTTTCTATTCCTTGAAAATTGTTTTTAAGGCAATTTTTAATATAATATTAAACACATGTTTATCTTTATCAAACAGATGGCCCTGTACACATAAAGAATGAAAACAATCATCTTGAACAGAACAATTAGTTATGCAAAAAAACATTAATTATATCCCACACAGCTGACCAGAAAGCATGTAGATTCACATAGGAAAACAGCATATGTATGAATGTGCCAAAAGTTGTTTGGCATGGCCTACAAAGATAGATAGGAGCCAATGCTAAGTTTGATAATTATTCAATTATTCAATTCCTCCGCCCGACGCCACTCGAGCAGGAGGGATCTGCCCTGCCCTGCTTAATTGCGAGCCTGCTCTCCTCCAGCCCATCCGAGGGCTGCTACAGGCTAGCGTGATCCGGCTTCTCTTCAGCCCACTGCGGGCCGCCGAAAGTTTCTGTCCCGCCTCAGCGACTCCAAGGCAGAGGAAGGAGGAAGTTTCCTCCATCTTGTTCCTTCCTTCCTCCGCCCGACGCCACTCGAGCAGGAGGGATCTGCCCTGCCCTGCTTAACTGCGAGCCTGCTCTCCTCCAGCCCATCCGAGGGCTGCTACAGGCTAGCGTGATCCGGCTTCTCTTCAGCCCACTGCGGGCCGCCGAAAGTTTCTGTCCCGCCTCAGCGACTCCAAGGCAGAGGAAGGAGGAAGTTTCCTCCATCTTGTTCCCTCCTTCCTCCGCCCGACGCCACTCGAGCAGGAGGGATCTGCCCTGCCCTGCTTAACTGCGAGCCTGCTCTCCTCCAGCCCATCCGAGGGCTGCTACAGGCTAGCGTGATCCGGCTTCTCTTCAGCCCACTGCGGGCCGCCGAAAGTTTCTGTCCCGCCTCAGCGACTCCAAGGCAGAGGAAGGAGGAAGTTCCTCCATCTTGTTCCTTCCTTCCTCCGCCCGACGCCACTCGAGCAGGAGGGATCTGCCCTGCCCTGCTTAATTGCGAGCCTGCTCTCCTCCAGCCCATCCGAGGGCTGCCACAGGCTAGCGTGATCCGGCTTCTCTTCAGCCCACTGCGGGCCGCCGAAAGTTTCTGTCCCGCCTCAGCGACTCCAAGGCAGAGGAAGGAGGAAGTTTCCTCCATCTTGTTCCTTCCTTCCTCCGCCCGACGCCACTCGAGCAGGAGGGATCTGCCCTGCCCTGCTTAACTGCGAGCCTGCTCTCCTCCAGCCCATCCGAGGGCTGCTACAGGCTAGCGTGATCCGGCTTCTCTTCAGCCCACTGCGGGCCGCCGAAAGTTTCTGTCCCGCCTCAGCGACTCCAAGGCAGAGGAAGGAGGAAGTTTCCTCCATCTTGTTCCCTCCTTCCTCCGCCCGATGCCACTCGAGCAGGAGGGATCTGCCCTGCCCTGCTTAACTGCGAGCCTGCTCTCCTCCAGCCCATCCGAGGGCTGCTACAGGCTAGCGTGATCCGGCTTCTCTTCAGCCCACTGCGGGCCGCCGAAAGTTTCTGTCCCGCCTCAGCGACTCCAAGGCAGAGGAAGGAGGAAGTTCCTCCATCTTGTTCCTTCCTTCCTCCGCCCGACGCCACTCGAGCAGGAGGGATCTGCCCTGCCCTGCTTAACTGCGAGCCTGCTCTCCTCCAGCCCATCCGAGGGCTGCTACAGGCTAGCGTGATCCGGCTTCTCTTCAGCCCACTGCGGGCCGCCGAAAGTTTCTGTCCCGCCTCAGCGACTCCAAGGCAGAGGAAGGAGGAAGTTTCCTCCATCTTGTTCCTTCCTTCCTCCGCCCGACGCCACTCGAGCAGAACTGAACGGCCCTGCCCCTGCCCCACACTTGAACTCTGCCTCCACAGCCCACCCAAGAGCTGCCGAAGTCCCTGCTAGACAGTACTAGCACTTCTGGGCTCCTTTCTGCCTCACCTCACCGTCCCCCCCCCCCCCCTCCTCAGCTCATCAAGGTCCACTGAGGACCTCCAGACTCTCAGCTCGTTGCCAAAGTTTACCATTGTTCATATTCCTGTCTCTGTACCATATTTTATTATTGTCTATGTTTTTCATTTAGATGCCAAATTCCACCTTGTCTTTGCCTAGCTCAGCACCAAACTGTATCTCTGCCATACGGAAAGCGCTTAGCCGCTAACCGCTTCTCACCGATATAGCTCCCCTTTGATCCACCCCTAAAAAAAAAAAAAAAAAAAAAAAAAAAAAAAATATCATCCCTTCTCTTGGCCCTGCACTCAGCCAGTTTAATCCAAGTTCTCCTGCTACTCCCCCCTCTGCCTCTCTCCCCCCCCCCCTGCTGCAGACTCTCACACATCAACCTCCCAGTCCTAATTCTCCGCCATGAACCCTTCCTTCTGGATCCTTCTCCTCCTACTCTGCTCACCTCTCTATACCTCCCTCTGTCTGAAACCTCCCTCTCCCAACCTACTCGACCCCGCTCACTCCAATAACATCTGCCCTGGACTCAAAATCCCCACACTGATTCGCACCAGAATTCCCCCTCTCAAGAAAAACCCTCGAAAAGTCAACCAAGATTCTCTAAAATCCCTGCCCACTGCCAATCTTCCCAACACTGCCTCAGACTCTCTCACCCCAGTCCCGACACTTTATTGCAATGCCAGATCCGTGTGCAATAAGACCCAAATCTTGAAAGACCTTCTAGACGAGCACGACCCTGGATTCCTATGCATCACTGAATCATGGATCGCCAAAGACGATCTATTCACACAAAACGAACTCCTCCCCCACGGTTACCAAGGCCTCTTCTCCCCCAGACCCAATCGAAAAGGAGGTGGTCTAGCACTCCTCTACAAATCTTTCTTTGACATCCAGCTCCTTGAGACGGGCACTCACGCTTCCCTAGAATATTTGCTTGCCTCAGTCAATGACGAACTCCGCACCCACCCATTGGGCATCCTGTTACTATACCGCCCACCCACCCCTTGGACCAAATCCTCCAATCTCGTCTTTGAGACCATAACAAATGCCTTCCTTAAATTTCAAAGACTTCTGATTGTTGGTGATATTAACCTCCACCTTGATGACACCAACAGCAAGGACACGACTGAATTCAACAACTTCCTTAACTCTCTAGGCTTCCCCTCACCCACCCCTTCTCCAACCCACGAAAAAGGGCACACTCTAGACCTCACCACTTTCCTTGATCTCACCGACTACAAAACTTCAACCGACGACACTCGCTGGGAACAAGTCCCTTGGTCCGATCACTTCTTAGGGACTACCTGCCTCCCCATTTTCATGTCCCATCTTGACTCCCCACCCCACCCCTCTCATTCCATAACCTTTCGCAAAAAAACCTCGAGCAATCTATTCTGGTCCAAATTCCTCAACCAACTCTCCTCCAACCCTAGACCTACAGACCCCGAATCCCATTGGCGCAACTGGACTGCCCTCTCCGAGTCCACCTACCACTCTCTTGCTCCAATATCCACTAAAACCATCTCCTACCCCCGAAAGGCCCCCTGGTACTTACCTCTTCACAGAGAACTGAAACAGAAATGTCGCGCTCTAGAGCGCAAATGGAAAAAATCCAAATCCCCCTCTGATAGACACACCTGGAGGATCAATATTAAACTTTACAATTCTACACTAAAAAAAGCCAGGAAAAACTTCTTCGGAGACAAGATCTCTAGATCCAACAACCAGATCAGTGCGCTGTTCAACATCTGGCGCTCCCTAACTACAAAAAAGGACCCATCTGTGCTCCCACCGTCTCTATCAGCCGATGCCCTCGCAAATTTCTTTAATGAAAAGGTTACCACCCTAAGATCCTCCTTCCCACCCACAGTCTCCTACAATTCCCTGACCTCTACTGACCTCAACCCTACCTTACCTATATCCACCCCCATTCCCGCCGACAGATCTTGGACCGCCTTCGAGCCTGTTTCCGAATCGCAAGTCTCCAAACTCTGCCTCAAACTAAAAACCTGCAAGTGCACTCTGGATCCTTTCCCCTCCTATCTATTCGAGAATATCCCTACACAGGCCATCGCTTCCCTCACCGAACTCATAAACTCTGCCCTAACATCGGGCCTTTTCTCCCCCAACATGGGACACATTTCATTGACTCCCCTACTGAAAAAGGCCGAACTTGACCCCTCCATGCCATCAAACTACCGCCCCATAGCAAATATCCCTCTTCTAACCAAGTTACTAGAATCCATCATATCCACCCAACTCTCATTCTACTTAGAAAGATTCTCTATTCTCCTACCCCACCAATTCGGCTTCAGACCCAACTTTAGCACCGAATCCCTCTTGGCCTCACTAATCTCTAAGGTGCAACATCTCCATTCTCGCAACAAATTTGCTGTTCTCCTACAATTTGACCTCTCCGCAGCCTTTGATGTCGTCCACCACGACATCCTAATCTTCCAACTCTCCGAAATAGGCATAAGCTCCACAGTCCTAGACTGGTTCTCGAAATTCTTACGCTTCCGCTCCTACACCGTTAACACAAACGGTACCTCTTCCCCCCCCTGGAAGCCAAAATGTGGAGTCCCGCAAGGCTCACCCCTCTCCCCTATCCTTTTCAACATCTACATGTCCTCTTTGAAACTCCTCCATCTATCCCCCCTAGAAACTCTCTACTCCTACGCTGATGACATCCTCATCCTCCTCGAGACCGACTCAAACCTCGCTGATAACATATCCACATGTATAATGAATCTCCAATCCTGGGCCCAATCTGTACAAATGAAACTGAATGAGTCCAAAACAAAACTACTTTGGCTCGGCCCAATTTTAGATCATTTACCCACCTCCATCCCACTACCATCCGGCCCCTCTCTTCAGCTTGAATTCTCAAGCAAAGTCCTTGGTATCGTCATAGACTCCTCTCTCTCCTTCAATGATCACCTCAACTCCTTGGTAAAAAAATGCTTCTTTAGCCTTCATATGCTGAGGAGAGTGAGATCTTGCTTTCATCATTCTCACTTCGCCGTTCTCGTTCAATCTACCATCCTCTCTAGACTGGATTACTGTAATTCCATCTACATAAGCCTAACTAAGAAAAACCTCCATAGACTTCAGCTAATTCAGAACGCCGCGGCCAAGCTTATTTTCGCAAAAGGCAAGTTCGATCACGTCTCCCCACTCCTCTCCAAGCTTCACTGGCTCCCAGTATACTCCAGAGTCCTCTATAAATGTGCCTGCTTAGTCTTCAAGATCCTACATGGCGTCCTCCCTCCCGTTATCCCGCTCCTTTGGAACTCCTCAAACCCACACCACACTAGACCCTCACAAAAACTGAAACTGTCTTTCCCCTCTATAAAAGGTATATCCCGCGCAGGAAAACTTGGAACATCCCTCCTCTTTAGAACCACAGAACTCTGGAACAACCTCACACCCCCGCTCAGAAATTCAAGCTCCTTCCAATCCTTCCGCAAACACTTGAAAACTTGGCTCTTCTCAAAAATCTAATTACCTCCCGTTCTCTTGCAACTGGTCCCTCTCTATCTTCTTAATCCCTCTCCTTTATCCCTTCATTGTAGTTCCTTTCCTCTTAACTTCTGTAAACCGTGCCGAGCTCTGCGCTTGCGGAGATGGCGCGGTATACAAACCTAAGATTTAGTTTAGTTTAGTTTAGTTTACATCTGGGATAGGGAATTCGTATAGTAACCAGCCCAACCAAAATATGTATATGAAGAAACTGTTTTCCTATTGCTTATGAAATGGAAGTGACATTTTGTCAGTATAATGTAAGAAATGTGCTGCTATAGAATTTCTGACTGTTGAAGGAGACCCTTCAATTGAAATTCCATCTTTTTTCCAAACTAAAGGAATATCTTTGGCTGGAGATACAAAATATGTAGTTCTTTCACAACTGCTTTCAAAATCTTATCCATCCTTGGCAGAAATGTGATTATATAGAACAGTAAATACATGTAATAAAATATCAAGTCTGAATTATTATTTTTATTATTCATTAAAATATATTCATTTAAACTAAAATTGTGGAGGCATTACTTTTCATTCAACCCTCATATATGCACAAAAAGGAAAATGACTGACTACAAAACTCTTTTCACACTGTCACAAGAACTTCATTTGTGTTGTCATTCATTTCATTACATGCCCTTTTCCTTCAAATTTATAAAATAAATACTATTTACAGAACTGATACTTTGGGAATGTTCTTTGATTTCAACAGCCTGTGTTATTTCTCCTTTCTCTCTCTTCCTGTCTTGTTCTATTCCCTTACTATATCTGTCTCTGATATTATTTATTTTTTAAGATCTTTCTCCTCATCTATATCCCTCCAAATTTCACATTCTTTCTCACCTCTAGTCCTATATCTCTTTCATTTTTATTTCCATATACTACTTAACTTTTCAACTCCTTTTCTCCCTAGATCTCCCATTTCTTATCTCACTCCTTCCCAGCTTTCTATTCTCATCTGTCTTTCAACTATTCCTCATTACCATATTTCTATTCTCTAGACTTACTATCTTTCTTTCACTCCACTACTACAACTAATCATTTTTATAGTGCTACTAGACATAAACTCATCTATTTGACACTTAATCACCAAACCCTCTCCTCCCCCTCCAGACACACCCTCGTTCCTATCTCTTCTCTTCTCCCTTTCCCCTCTTCCTCCCTTCTCCATCCCTGCCCATCTCTATAAGTCGCCTTGAGCCTGCCTAGGTATAAGCGATGCAGAAATAGAATATTAGATATGTGGCATTATATACTGTATATGATATGTATTCTGCCCCCATATTCATGTGCAGACTAAGTCAAAACAATACTGGGGAAACCAAAAAAATTTTGGTCAAATATCACTGGGAGAGATTAAAGGAAAGTATCTGAAAATGACAAAAAATCACTCTCCTGTAAAGAATTCAAACTCCTTAAACTGCTAAATGTATCTTTATGTTTAGTCAAAAAATATATGCTCAGAGACATGGAGGCAAAAACAAGACTAAACATAAAGATACGTTTAGCAGTTTAAGGAGTTTGAATTCTTTAAAGGAGAGTTTTTGGTTTTTTTGTCATTTCCCTTATTCATGTGAACAAATTCCTATATGGAGAAAAATGTAAGGAGTGTATTTCTTTAAGATAAGCTCCAGGAGTTCACTGTTGTACATCTGGTGTGCTGAGCCTCCACCCCCCTCTCCTGTCTGTTTCTCTTGTGTGCACATGGCTATAGGAAAACATTGTTCCCCATCTAGTTCAAACTTTGAATCTGATGGCCTCAAATTAACTAGCTTTGAATTTGCTAGCCCCAAGTAACTTGGTGTTGCTAAGCTTTAAAAGATAATATTACTCCCCATATAGTACGTGGGATCCACTCCTGGTCATTTTTAGCTCTGAAATAAGACTGGTAGAGTGTGGCTTCTGTATAGGAAGAAATTTATTGCAATTAACTGATAGACTTGAACCTCACCAACCTCTCTGAGAACATAACAGCTTGCATAACAAAACTCCAATCCTGGTCCCTCTCAGTTCTAAATGAAACTGAACGAATCCAAAATGAAACTACTCTGGCTCGGCCCAAAATTAGAACAGCTACCCACCCTCTTCTCACAGCCCTCTGGCGCCACACTGCAGCTTGCGTTCTCATGCAAGGTCCTAAGCATCATTATCGATTCTTCCTTCTCCTTCAACAACCACCTCAACTCCTTGGTAAAATCATGCTTTTTTAGCCTCCACCTGTTGAGCAAGGTAAGATCCTGCTTCCACCGACAACATTTTGCCGCCCTTGTTCAATCTATCATCCTCTCCAGACTAGACTACTATAATGCCATCTATCTAAATCTAACTAAAAAAAGAGTCTTCAAAGACTTCAGCTAATCCAGATCATTGCGGCCAAGTTGATCTTTGGAAAACACAAATTTGATCATGTCATCCCATTTCTGGCCAAAATAGACTGGCTCCCAGTAATTTCCAGGGTTCACTTCAAAAGCATCTGCCTGGCTTTTAAGATCCTTCATGGCATCCTCCTTCCCCTAATTATATTATCTTGTAACTCCTCTACTCCTGACACCGCCAGGCCCACCCAAAAACTTAAACTATCCTTCCCCTCACTACAAGGCATTTTCCATGCGGGAAAATTAGGAAAATCTCTCCTTCAGAATCACAGGACTTTGGAATAATCTTATTGCTCCACTACGGAACCTAGGTTCCTTCAAACTATTCCGTAAGCACCTGAAAACTTGGCTTTTCACAAAATTGTAATGCTCTTTTCCCCCTGCACTTTCAACCTCCTACCCCATTATTCTATTCCTTCTTATTTTAAGCTCTTGTAAACCGTGCCGAGCTCTATAATTATGGAGAGGATGTAGTATATAAACTTAAGGTTATTTATTTCTTTGTTTTAAGTTTACATTCAAGAAGTTACTTCATGAATACAGAGTCCAATCTGATAATATTACAAGGCTACTGGTTCAATGAGTTTATCTGTCTGGGATCCTCTGGAACAAGCCAGTCACAATATGCAAGTACCTTATTCTAGTGGGTCACAATCTAGTTTTGTACCTGGTACAATGTTAAGGTTAAGTGGATTGTTAAAGGTCACAAAGAGCTGCAGTGGGAATTGAACCCAGTTCCCCAGTCTACTGTACTAACCATTAGGCTACATGTCTTTTTGAAACCCTCCATGGCCTCTCCAAAAACATTCTCAACATCACCCCTGCATCTCTCTGTCCTTATAGCCCATCATCTCTTCCGTCTTTCTCGCATTAATCCCTATCTATGCATTAGTAGTCTGACATTTTCTTGCCCCTTTCCTTCTATACTGACATCTCTCTGTCCCATCTCTCTTCCTGTACCAATTTTGCAGTCCAGTTACTACCTGTATCATCTACCCTCCCCTCAATAAGGCAGCATTTACCATTTTCCCCTTACTCTCAACAGTGCAGCATCTTCACATAGGTGATTGAGATGAGGTATACTGTATATCCAGGAGAAATCCCCCAGGAATAGGCCATACAGAAGGGCAATGTGAGTGAGGGTAGCCCCTTAACCTCAGTCCCTTTCATAGGTAGGATGAGTAACTGAGAACCTGCTGTGATAATATGACTACCAGAAAGGAGAAAGGACCCTCTCAAGCCTGAGAGGGTGCAAAGGTGAGGTGGTTCTAGGTGTCCACATCTTTGGAAAAATTGACTAATTCCTCACACTGACTATATAGAGGGATATAAATTATGACTCCAGACTGGTGAGCCCTAGGATTTTGGAGACTGATTTATCCCCAGTTTAAGGAGGGATACCTTGGAAGATGAATATTTTGGACAGAGGAATAAGAAGATTATCATAATTGAACTTTTGTTTTGGAGGAAAAGAGCTGAAATCATGGACTAACTTCTGGTCAGAGGAAAAAAGAAGGAACCTTTCTCTTCAGGCACATTGAGAAAAAAAAAACAACAAAATAGAAAACTCCCAGGCTGAAAAGAAGACATACCTGTTTTATGAAAAAAAATAAATAAATAACACCTTATTCAGGGTGGAAGAGAATGGGACGAAAGGGAACAAACACAGGTCACGATTCCTGATATTTTTAGGAAGCCTCTGATGGCCTATTCCCATATATTAGCAGGGCATTTGGCATAAATATGGACTTCTTATAGACTTACTGCTTGATTCTTCTGACCAGGTATACATCAAGATGTCAGAGTACTGCTGCTCTTGCCCAGAGTGTCCAAAGGTGCCCCAGAAGTCCCCTCATTTCTCTACCTATTATGAAACAGCCATATGGTGGCAATAGATATTGTGGGACCCTTGGATTGGAGATCTAGCGGGTACTGTATCTCTTAGTCATGAAAGATTATACCACTAGATATCCTTGGGCAGTACCTATGTAAATGACATCAGCCCAAGAGATAGCCCAGGAATTGTTGGTGATCTTTTGCCAAGAAGGATTCCCCCAGGAAATTCTGACTGATAAGGAGGTATCAATTTCTTGTTTCAAGCACTGGGGTGGGGGGGGGGGGGAAGGTAATCAAAGCCTGGCCCATATGATTAAAAAGTATTTAGGGGAAGTCATTAATGATTGGGATAGGGCCATTCTCTATATTTTATTTACTTAGCGGGAGGTGGCCCAAGCATCCCTGGGATTCTCTCCATTTGAGCTTATATTTGTGCAGCAGCCCAAAAATTTGTTGAAATTAGTAAGGGAGGCCTGGGTGGAAAAAGAAAGAGAAGTAGCCTTAGCACCTGAATAGGTGTAAGAGATGAGAGATAAATTAAGATAGGAGAAGTATCCAGGAAGAAGTTTCCAAGTGTATCTAAAATTTGATAAAATTGCTTTTCATAAAGCGATGTTTAATAATAAAAAATAGAAAAAAAGGGGACACAGACAATTTGGGGACGATACTGACTTACTGCAAATGAGAGAGAGGTATAGGGAAGAACTATAATCAATATAGGAAAGAGAACATAAAAGGGAAAAAACTAACGGGAATAACGTAGGTGGTGCTATGCGTTCATAAGATTCGATGTCCTACTAATACGGAGATGAATTATTCAAAAGTGTCCCTAAATAGGTAACTTTTTAATTTCCCTTTAAACTTGTAAAGGGTTTTTTCCTCCCTTACCTGGGCTGGTAATAGGTTCCAAATTTGAAGAGCTGTAACTGAAAAATATGTATTGCGCCTTGTGGGTTTTTTTCCTCATAAAAGTTTATTAAGATTTTGAAAAATACAAGAGAATATAAAACTAAAACATCAATGAAGTTCACAGTATATCAGTGCATGAATCAATACAAAACATAGGGCTCCTTTTACGAAGGCGCGTTAGGGTCTTAACGAACAGAATAGCACAAATTAAAATGCCGCACGCGCTAGCCACTACCACCTCCTCTTGAGCAGGTGGTAGTTTTTTGACTAGCATGCGCTAATCTGGTGCGTGCATTAAAAATGCTAGTGCACCTTCGTAAAAGGAGCCCATAGCGTTGCAATATCTGTTTGTATGCGTACATTCAAAACCAATGGAACAGAGAGAATTGATATGAAGTAAGGTTTCAACATTAAACACTGCTGGAAAATGATTGCAAATATGCCTGCAAAAGAGACCAGTGTCTATTGAAAAAGACTGTGGTGCCAAATTTCTTGGCAAGGACCAATTCATATTTATTGTAATGTAAAACTCATTGCCACCAGTGATGTGAGGAAAGAAAGCTAGTTGACTTTCAGTTATTGTGCCTGGTGTTAATTATTCTCAAGGATGGAATTGTTAGAAGGTTTTTATCCTCTAATCGTAGAGTGCAAAACAGATTGTGAGGGGTGATTACTCTTTCTAGGAATAGTGGGCCATTGAATTGTTGAACATTAAATGTGATTAGCACCAGTTTATATGTAATTCTGTGATTGATAGGGAGCCAATTTGCATTCTTTAGAATTGTATGACGTGAGTGTAATTTTTATTGCGGTATTTTGTATTTTGTATTTGTAATTTGTAATTTCTTTTTGAACCATACCTTTATAGAGTGAATTGCAGTAATTCAAATTTGATATTATCAGGGAGTGTATTAGGGTATTCAATGACATTAAGGAAGTGAACCGGGGATCTAATCATCCACAGCCTATGGAAACAACTTTTGACAATTGTGTTGATTTGATAATGATAGTTGAGTTTGTGATTGAGGACAATGCCAATGCTTATTCCTGGAATAAGCCCAGGAATGACTAAAGGTGTACTACAATCTGAAAACTAAGGAGTGAGGTTTTCAGCCCCAAGACAAGGTGCTAATAATGGCACCCACAACAGTTAATAAATTATTGGCCAAATGGAAAGGCAATTTTGTTGTCTTCTGACGATTGAGCCCAGTGACCTATGAAATAAACTTGGGCTTGGGAAGATCTATCATGTTACTCTTAAAGCCCTGGGTAGAAAGAAAACGACTGGCTGAGGAAGTGATAGAAGATGAAGATGGGGATTTGGGCCCAAATATAGGAAAAAAGGGGGACAAACAACCTATTACAACTAGTGAAGCTCTAGAACCCCAACAGAGGCTGCAGCTATAATCATTAATATATCAGTCTTAGGATATGTTCTCTTTAATGACCTGGTTATTTTTCTAGAAGCTGGGGAAAACATTTGCAACAATTAGCAGCCATATGTGAATCTCTTAGGCATGCAGGACTCACTGACAATCTAAAGAAATGTGTTCTGATTAAGAAGGAGGTGCAATATCTGGGGTATTGTGTAGAGAAGGTTGAGGGAAACCTATGCCCTCAAATGTGGAGGCAGTTCAGAAAGTCAAGAGACCTCAGACCAAGAAACAGCAATGATTTTTATTTTTAGACATAATAGGGTATTATTGAAAGTTTATCATTAACTTTGCAGAATTAGCATATGACCTAACTGCACTGTTATTTAAGAAACCCTTTCTGAAAACTATAGATTTCAACCAGGAGTTTAATTTACAAATTGATGCCTCAAAGATGGATTTAGGCTCAGTCTTAAGTCAAGGAGATGGAGAAGAGCCAAAAATGATCTGGGACCGAACAATGATATTTTGCCACCAAGAAGGAATGATTTACATAAGACATAAAACTTAATAATAGCTTTATTTATATCCCGTCATACCTTTTCAGTTCAAGATGGTTTACAACAAGAGAGGCTGCAGGAATGCAGCAAAATTACATCATGAGCATTAAGTAGGAGTAAACAAACAGGCGTGTAACATAATTATATATATATATCAGAAGGCAGGAACATGCAAGTAGAAGTAAAGGAAATCGTTTGAGGAAGTTTAAACAAATTTGTCAAATAAATGGGCTTTCAGTGATGGGTTTTCTGTATGATTGGTATGATAAGTTAAGGAGTAAGGGGCTCATAATCGAAACAGAAATACATCTAAAAACCAGCCTTAATCGGCACTTGGACGATCAGTAGGACAAGTCGTCCAAGTGCTGATATTCGAACTGGGTTTTAGACGTATCTAAAAATGACTTAGGCCTTTTCAGTGCTACTGTACGCCCAGAGCTAAAAGGGGCATTTTAGGAGGTTGGTATTTGGGCAGGACATAGGCTGACCTAGACTTAGTCGTACTGTAAGTATAACTAAAAGTTTAACGAGGCTGCCTAGACGGAAAATATACGTTGCAAATTAGGCAATTGCAAACCAGGTCTAAGTGACCAGAAGGTCTCTAAATTGACTAGATAACCACTGTACAGATGTAGTACAGACCCCCACACACTCCCCCAGTGATCACTGACCTCCCCACCACCATAAAAATCGTAATAAAAACTTTACATATCTGCCTGCAGAACATCAGCACCTGGCATAGGAAAGCCTAGTAGAGCAGCACAGAGGTGGCTTATGTAGTCTAGGGCTATAGGGGTTGTAGATAGGTAGGTTTAAGGGTGTTTTGGGAGGCTCACCATGACCTATAAGATAGTTGTGGTGGGATGTTTATATGGCACCCATTTTTTGAAGTTCGCAGCAGTACCCTGTAAGGTGCCCTACTACTGTGTTGCCATGATCGGGTGTCCAGTCCATCACTTTGATGGCCCATCTCACGTCCAAAAGGTTTTGTTCTAGACATTTTTGGATAGGAATGGGGTATAAAGATAGATGACTTAGCGGTCTGGATGATCAAACGGTTGGACGTATACTGAGATGATTTTCAAAAAACAAATTATTTTGGATGTATTATTCGGGAATGGACTTCTAACACTGCAAACTGTGGGTAACTAGTGACTTAGGCCCAAAACGGACTTAAATGTGTTTTTTGATTATGCCCCTCCACGTCACTTAGAGTACCGTATTTTCGCGGATATAACGCGCGCGTTATACGTGATTTTACGTACCGCGCATACCCCTCGCGCGTTATATGCCTGAGCGCGGTATACAAAAGTTTTTAAACATAGTTCCCACCCCGCCCGACGCCCGATTCACCCCCCCAACAGGACCGCTCGCACCCCCACCCCGAACGACCGCTCGCACGCGCTCCCACCCGCACCCGCATCCACGATCGGAGCAAGAGGGAGCCCAAGCCCTCTTGCCCGGCCGACTCCCCGACGTCCGATACATCCCCCCCCCCCGGCAGGACCACTCGCACCCTCACCCCGAAGGACCGCCGACTCCCCAACAATATCGGGCCAGGAGGGAGCCCAAACCCTCCTGGCCACGGCGACCCCCTAACCCCACCCCGCACTACATTACGGGCAGGAGGGATCCCAGGCCCTCCTGCCCTCGACGCAAACCCCCCCCCCCCACCGACCGCCCCCCCCCCCAAGAACCTCCGCCCGTCCCCCAGCCGACCCGCGACCCCCCTGGCCGACCCCCACGACACCCCCACCCGCCTTCCCCGTACTTTGTGTAGTTGGGCCAGAAGGGAGCCCAAACCCTCCTGGCCACGGCGACCCCCTAACCCCACCCCGCACTACATTACGGGCAGGAGGGATCCCAGGCCCTCCTGCCCTCGACGCAAACCCCCCCCCCCCCCAGCCGACCCGCGACCCCCCTGGCCGACCCCCCCACCCCCCTTCCCCGTACCTTTGGAAGTTGGCCGGACAGACGGGAGCCAAACCCGCCTGTCCGGCAGGCAGCCAACGAAGGAATGAGGCCGGATTGGCCCATCCGTCCTAAAGCTCCGCCTACTGGTGGGGCCTAAGGCGCGTGGGCCAATCAGAATAGGCCCTGGAGCCTTAGGTCCCACCTGGGGGCGCGGCCTGAGGCACATGGGCCAAACCCGACCATGTGTCTCAGGCCGCGCCCCCAGGTGGGACCTAAGGCTCCAGGGCCTATTCTGATTGGCCCACGCGCCTTAGGCCCCACCAGTAGGCGGAGCTTTAGGACGGATGGGCCAATCCGGCCTCATTCCTTCGTTGGCTGCCTGCCGGACAGGCGGGTTTGGCTCCCGTCTGTCCGGCCAACTTCCAAAGGTACGGGGAAGGGGGGTGGGGGGGTCGGCCAGGGGGGTCGCGGGTCGGCTGGGGGGGGGGGGGGGGTGCGTCGAGGGCGGGAGGGCCTGGGATGCCTCCTGCCCGTAATGTAGTGCGGGGTGGGGTTAGGGGGTCGCCGTGGCCAGGAGGGTTTGGGCTCCCTTCTGGCCCAACTACACAAAGTACGGGGAAGGCGGGTGGGGGTGTCGTGGGGGTCGGCCAGGGGGGTCGCGGGTCGGCTGGGGGACGGGCGGAGGTTCTTGGGGGGGGGCGGTCGTTGGGGGGAGGGGTTTGCGTCGAGGGCAGGAGGGCCTGGGATCCCTCCTGCCCGTAATGTAGTGCGGGGTGGGGTTAGGGGGTCGCCGTGGCCAGGAGGATTTGGGCTCCTTCCTGGCCCAATATTGTCGGGGAGTCGGCGGTCCTTCGGGGTGGGGGTGCGAGTGGTCCTGCCGAGGGGGGAGAAGAATCGGACGTCGAGGGGGGGCATCAGGCTTTCAGGATGGGGACAGGACTTCAAGGGGGGACAGGCAGATCTTCAAGGGGGACAGGCACGGAGAGGCGGGGCAGTGCACCGAAAGTCAGGGCGGGTGAACGGTGAGTCGGGGCAACCAGAGGAGAGTCGGGGAGGGCGAAAGGAGAGTCGGGGTGGCCAGAGGAGAGTCGGGGAGAGCGAAAGGAGAGTCGGGGTGGCCAGAGGAGAGTCGGGCAGCATGCGCGTTATATTCCTGAGCGCGGTATAGAAAAGTTTTTGTACATATCATCGTGATTTCTGCGCGCTATACCCCTGTGCGCGTTTTACAATGGTGCGCGTTATATCCGCGAAAATACGGTATTATTCCAGATTCCTACCTGGAAGGAAAGTGTCTTGTCAAGGAATCTTTTGAATTAGCAAACTTTGGGATTCGGAAAGGCGAATAATAGTGTTCTGCGTGAGAGGCAGAGTTTGTTTTGGAGAACAAAGTATTTCAGAAGGTAGGTGGGTGTAGTACTGAATAGTGTTTTAAAGCATAGGCAACCAAATTTGAAAATTATTCTGGCCTCGACTGATAGCCAGTGCTGTTTTTTGAAATATGGAGTGATGTGGTCGGAATTTTTCAGGTCAAAAATCAGTCATATGTCTGACTTCGGTTCCGGGAAAGATGGCGGAAGCGCTAATAAAAGACAGCATCGATGAGCATCTAGAAAGAAATAAACTGATGAAAACAAGCCAGCATGGCTTCTGCAAGGGAATATCGTGCCTAATGAACTTATTGCACTTCTTCAAAGGAATTAACAAACAAATGGACAAAGGGGACCCCATAGACATCGTATACTTGGATTTCCAAAAAGCCTTTGACAAGGTACTCCATGAACGCCTAATACGGAAACTGAAGAACCATGGGGTGGAAGGAGATGTACATAGATGGATCAAAAATTGGTTGGCAGGTAGGAAGCAAAGGGTTGGAGTAAAGGGCTACTACTCTGACTGGAGGAGGGTCACGAGTGGTGTTCCACAGGGGTCCGTACTCAGGCCGCTGCTGTTCAATGTATTTATAAATTATCTAGAAACAGGGACGAAGTGCAAAGTAATAAAATTTGCAGATGACACCAAACTATTTAGTGGAGTTGGGACTGTGAGGAACTATAAAGAGACCTAAACAAGCTAGAAGAGTAGGCGATGAGATGGCAGATGAAGTTTAATGTAGAGAAATGTAAAGTCTTGCATGTAGGAAACAGAAACCCGAAGTACAGTTATACGATGAGAGGGCTGGTAATGGGTGAAAGTACCCAAGAAAAGGACTTGGAGGTAATAGTGGACAACACAATGAAGCCGTTGGCACAATGCGCAGCGGACTCTAAGAAGGCAAATAGAATGCTAGGTATTATCAAGAAAGGCATTACAACCAGATCGAAAGAGGTCATCCTGCCATTGTAATGGATGATGGTGCGTCCGCATCTGGAGAACTGCGTCCAATATTGGTCGCCGTACCTTAAGAAGGATATGCCGATACTCGAGGGTTCAGAAAAGAGCGACGCGACTAATAAAAGGTATGGAAAACCTTTCATATGATGAAAGATTAGAAAAACAGGGGCTATTTTCCCTGGAAAAATGGAGGCTTAGAGGGGACATGATAGAGACTTACAAGATCATGAAGGGCTTAGAGAAAATGGAGAGGGACAGGTTCTTCAAATCTTCGCAAACTACAAGAACGAGAGGGCATTTGGAAAAATTAAGAGGGGACAGATTCAGAACCAATGCTAGGAAGTTCTTCTTCACCCAGGGTGGTGGATGCCTGGAATGCACTTCCAGAGGGTGTGATAGAACAGGGTACAGTATTGGGGTTCAAAAAGGGATTGGATGAATTCCTGAAGAAAAAAGGAATAGAAGGGTATAGATAGAGGATCACTATACAGGTCCTGGACCTGATGGGCCGCTGCATGAGCAGACTGCTGGGCAAGATGGACCTCTGGTCTGACCCAGCAGAGGCACTGCTTATGTTCTTATGTTTTGGATTGTTCTCAATCTTTTGGTAGTTTTTTTTTTGTAAGATCCTAGGTAAATGATGTTGCAGTAGTCCAGCGAACATAGGATTAGTCTGAAAAATGTGAAATCGAAATATGGTTTTATCGTACATAGCTTCCATAATAGGAAGAAGCATTTTTTTACTAAGATGTCGGTGTGGGCGTTGAATGTCAGTTATTGTTCTAAGGTCATTCCTAGGATTTTTATAGTGGGGTTAATAAGAACATAAGAATAGCCTTACTGGGTCAGACCAATAGTCTATTAAGCCCAGTAGCCCTTGTAAGATTGATGGTACTTTGTATTTGTTCATTGGGGTGGTCATAAATATTTTGGTTTTTTCAGGGTTTAGTTTTAATTTGAAGTTTTTTGTCCATTGTTTTACATGATAAATGACAGGTGAAATGAAGTGTCTGGTTTCAGTTGACAGTGTAAAGAGGATGATGATTGTAATGGGAGAAGGGAGAAAGGACCCTCTCCGTCACAAAAGAGGGCAATGGGGAGGTAGTTCTAAGTGTCCACAGGATTTTTTGTGGACCAGGACGATCTTTGGGAAAATTGACTAACCCCTCACCCTGACTGTATAGAGGGACCCAAATTAGGACTCCACAAATGGTGAGTCTTAGGATTTTGGAGATTGATCTTTCCCCAGTTGAAGGAGGGATATGATGGCTGTCAGAGATTCTGGACCGAGGAGGAGGCAGACTATCATTAGACTCATTTTAGAGGAACAGAATTGGAATTGTGGACTGACTTCTGTTTGGAGGAGCGAATAGAGGACAGCTGTTGACAGTGACTTATAAATAAACTGAGCACAATCAAAGCTATTGTCTCCATACTTCCGAATCACCACTCCCAGGCATACATATACATATATCCCTAGACACATCACCACTCCACAAATGTGCATACATCCCAATATGCCATCCTACTTAATGTACCCACATATAATATCACCCTTGCATAATCCTCAGGTATCTTCTCACACTTCTTTCCCACAACATCCCGCCCCCACACAATCAGTTCCACACTATTATGCCTCAATCTTCCACATTATCACATGCTTGCAGATTCTTCCCCACTTACTTACATATGCCCATCATGCCAATAAAACCCCACCCATCCTGCAAAAGTCATATACCAAGTTTCAAGTTTATTAAAATTTGATAAATCGCTTATTACATACTAAGCGAGTAACAATTAAAATTTAAGATAGATCAAGAATCCATTGTACATCATTGAGGTGGGTTACAAACAAACAGACAAAACAAACAAACATGATACATAAGGGAATGGAAACACATAATCATACAAACCAAATACATCTTCACACATAAAATCCACACACACATTTGTCTGGCACATTCATATCCACTTACTACTATATGTCCCACACAGAAATAGGGAAACCAACAAACCACACCATTATGCAGACATCCCAGGCTCATAGCTTCTTCCACATGTTTGCTTTTATCAATCCAACACATTCCAACAACTACTACCTGTACATTCTGCTATTCAAGCAGAAAATTATACATACAACCCTGCTGTACTTTGACAATTTTCAGATCCTCTATACATATGTATCCCTATATCCTTCAATTGTATAGCCCCTGCATATACAATGCAGACACCCACACCCCCTAACCCTAATGTACATAATCCCACATACCTATAACCCGTCTTCCATACACAGCCACATCCACTACCAATAAACATACAGCCAACTCCCCCTCCAATCCCCCATCATATCTACCATATAATCACAGGAGTGTGTGGCGCGGTGGTTGAAGCTACAGCCTCAGCACCCTGGGGTTGTGGGTTCAAACCCCGCGCTGCTCCTTGTGACCCTGGGCAAGTCACTTAATCCTCCATAACTCCAGGTACGTTAGATAGATTGTGAGCCCACTGGGACAGATAGGGAAAATGCTTGAGTACCTGATTGCAAAACCGCTTAGAAAACCTTGATAGGCGGTATAAAAAATCCTAATAAACTTAAAAAAAAAACAACTTAAAACAGCAGCTATACAAGCCCATGCAACCCCAAATGATTCAAAAGTAGGCATCCCACACATGTAACTCCCTCCCTCTGTGTATATTCCTTCATCATACACAGCCCTATAATCTGTCCTTCATATTCTCACCTGTTAAAATATTTTACATTTTCAAAAAGAAGCTCATTTTGTCACATATCTCCAGCCTCCCCCCCCCCCACACACACACATAAACACAATTACCCAGAAGTGCAATGCCATTCAGCACATCATATACTCTTGCATTTCATTTCTGCAAAACTTAGCTCTATAAAAGCCCTGCTACATCTTCACCTTCTGCCTTCTTCTGCTGAAAAAAAAAAAGATTTCCAGGGCAAGGAATCTTTATGATTTCACTTTTTGTTTTGGTCATAATCTTTCCTATTTTAGCTACATCCTTCAGGGACAGCTGCTATTGTGTTCAGTATCGTCGCATACACCACATAATCCCTGAAAGTTGTCATTCCCCTTGATGTTAAATGCTTGCTACTTGCATCAACTACATACATGGAACCAACAGAAAAGAGGTTAAACTGTGTCCAGGGACTTGCCGGAGGATATGGGATTGTCAAAGAGATAAAGTTACTCACATCTAGGTTGCAGTGCAAAACCAGCTCTAGAAATAGAATCCCCAAAATCATTACTATCTGAAGACAGTCTAATGGCCCTTTTTTGAAATTAATTGATGCAATACAAGGAGCACAGAGATCCTTCCAGTACTATCAGACTGATACACAGCTTTTAGCAAAGTGAGAAGCTACTTTAGCGGTTACATTTTTCTCCTGCTTTTGACATTTCTATTTTAAACGGAGGTGGAAAGTTCACAAAAAAGTGTTTTCGATGTTCAGAGCTTGATTTAGTATTGGTTCATGTTCCCATTCACCATCTATGGGTGAAAAAATATTAAATAGGTTCTTAGTCACTGTAGATTAGACTCTGAGATTCATTCCTAGGAAAATTAAATGTGCCTAGATTTGACCAATAATTAAGCTGCATTACTTTAGAAAACATAGAATATGGTTTATTGAAAAGCAACATAGGAGCAAAGAGAAGCAAATCCCCTGCAGTGGTAGAGAATGAAAACATAAAGACCTTGATTCTATAAAAGCACCTAAAGTTAGGCACCTAGATTGGTGCACCTAGCTGAGCTAAGCGCCTAACTTAAGGGTCCTTTTATTAAGGCGTGCTAACCAATTTAGAGCGCACTAAATGCTTAGGCTTCTGTTATATTCTATGGGCACCTTAGCATTGAGCACACGCTAATCTTTAGCTTGCACTAGATCAGTTAGAACACCTTAATAAAAGGACACTTTAGGCCCCCCTTTTATCAAGCCACATTAGGGGTTTTTTTATTGCCATCTGCTGCGGTAAAAGCTCTGACGTTCATGAGAATTATATGAGCATCGGAGCTTTTACCGCAGCGACCAACGATAAAATCCCTAATGAGGCTTGATAAAAGCCTAATGGCTATACACCTAAGGATTCAATGCCTACCAGTACCTAAGACCTCTTAGGTGCCATTAGGTATGATTCTATAAACGGCACCTAGTGGGTGCCTGGCAATTTCATCAAACTGTGCCTACGAGTTAGTCACCATGAGGGGACATGATAGACTTACAAGATCATGAAGGGCATAGAGAAAGTGGAGAGGGACAGATTCTTCAAACTTTCAGAAACTACAAGAACGAGAGGGCATACGGAAAAATTAAGAGGGGACAGATTCAGAACCAATGCTAGGAAGTTTTTCTTTACCTAGAGGGTGGTGGACACCTGGAATGCGCTTCCAGAGGGTGTGATAGGACAGAGTACGGTATTGGGGTTCAAGAAGGGATTAGACAATTTCCTGAAGGAAAAGGGGATAGAAGGGTATAGATAGAGGATTACTATACAGGTCCTGGACCTGATGGGCCGCTGCGTGAACGGACTGCTGGGCATGATGGACCTCTGGTCTGACCCAGCAGAGGCACTGCTTATGTTCTTATTTATAGAATCGGGGCGAAAAAGTAGAACTGCATAGGAAAGCACAACTAAGGGCTCCTTTTACTAAAATGCACTAGCAGTTTTAGCACACGCTAACCCTGCGCTACATGAAAAATACTAACGCAAGCTCTATGGAGGCATTAGCGTGTAGCACGCATGGCAACGTAGTACACACTAAGCGCACACTAAAACCGCTAGCGCACCTTAGTAAAAGGAGCCCTAAATGTAAACTAATAAATAAATACCATCAAAATCATTAAAAAAAAAAAACCCACATACAAACTTTTAATGAAATTTCAATAAAATGTAGCTATGAAATCTAAGATGCTTTCATTGACTGGAGTGTCTCTTTGGAATAAGTTATAAGGACATCTAAGATTATGCACTGACTGCTTTAGTTTTAAGAAACTGTGAAAACTGAGCTGTTTGGACGCTTATATATAGAGCTATTTCAGCCTATACTGCAGTATGTTCTATGGAATTAGTCTCTGCTTTGGGTCTGGTCATTTGAGTCAATAAGTATTATATGCCTGCAGCCCAATGCTATGGGAGAGACGACGGTAGGAAGATTGCTGATTCTCCCTGCTGATTGCCTGCAAGAACCCCTCTTCCCCCCTGTGGCTACGATACTGCTCCAAAGAGGAATTATCCGGCACACAATACCTCTTCCAGTCAGAAGTTATCGAGAAATCAGATGGTGCTGTCTGTCGGAGAAGGATTTTCTGTCAACTAAGTGGAAATGGTCATGGTGCTCTTATTTGAACTGAACTAAAGTTTTACTTTTTACTGACTAGAATTATATTTGATTTTTTATTTTTCTGAGTTTGTTTTTATTTTATTATCTTGCTAATTTATACTGAATTTTTATACTGAATTTTGGGACCCGCATGCCTTTATTTAATTGGACCTCTAGTTCACTTTAGTTTAATTCTCTCTATTTTTAAATTTCAAAGTTGCTTAAATGTACTTTACTTTTATTTTTAAAGTATTTTTTTTTTGTTTCCATCTGTAATAATTACTTGTTAGGATATGTATAAATCTGGTATCTTTCTCTATCTCTACCTTTCCTATTTGAATATGTTCTATGGAGTTCCTTTTTGTTTTTAACTGTTATATTGTAAACCGCTTAGGTCATGAAATTGCTGGAGCGGTATATCAAATTCTGAATAAACAAACATTATTTATTATTATTAAAGTATTTATATACCAATTATTGCCTAAGTGGTTTCCATTCAGGTAATCAAGCATTTTTCCCTGTCTATCCTAGTGGGCTCACACTCTATCTAATGTACCTGGGGCAATAGGGGGATTAAGTGACTTGCTCAGGGTCACAAGGAGCAGTGTGGGGTTCGAACCCACAAACTAAGGGTAGACCGATTATTAACTGCATCTGTTATAAATTAATTGTTGGGGGGGATATTCTAGACTGGGTATTTGTTGTCTGCTGGAAGGGAGTGCAATGTTATCATTTTAGATTTTTTTAAAAAAATCTAACACGGCTTGATAAAAAGTGAGCCTAAGATATCTAATAGTCATGCATGCAAAATATTTTAATAAAAGCTGTAATATTAGTATTCTAATGTTCATAAAGCAAAAATCTTTTGCAAGAAGTAAAAATTTTTTTTTAAAAAGCACACAATCATCATGGGTGGGGGATTAATTTTATAGAAACCAAATAGAAATGTGCTCTGGAAAATATTTCTTAAAATTATTTATGAGTGTTGCTAAACAGTTTGGGGCTCAAAATAATAATTAAAAAAAGTCTAAAAAGTGGCCTAAATGGGTACTTGGACGATCAAAAAGCCTGATCGTCCAAGTACCCATAACCAAAGCTGGTTTTAAACGTATCTAAAATCAGCCTAGGCCTTTCCCCTGCCTCTAAACGCATAGAGCGAAAAGAGGCGTTAGAGGAGGGGAAGGGTGGGAAGTAGGCCAACCTACACCTAGGCGTACAGCAGATATAACCAAACCTTTTGACAGGCTGCCTAGTTGGCACTTATACGTTTTCACTTAGACCAAGTCAAAACAGGTATAAGTGCCGAAAAAGGGCTTGCTGAGCTGATGGCGGCTGGAGCGATCAGCTCCGCGGGCCGGCAACCTACCCCCCCACCGTAACCATCACGGCAGGAGAGTTGGCTCATCTCCCCTGCCGCTCTACCTGAACTATCGCGACCTTCGGCAGGAGAGATCTCTCCTGCCGCGGTTTGTGGCAGTTCAGGAAGAGGTATAATCACATCGCGGAGAAAGCCAATCTCTCCTGCCGTGATGCATCACCCTCCCCCGACAAGGGCTGGGTTGGGCCCATGTGCATAAGGCCCCACCCGCAGGAGGGGCCTAAGGCTACTGGGCTGATTCCAGTTGGCACATGCGCCTAAAGCCCCACCTGTGGGCAGGGTTTGAGCCACCGGGCCAATCAGGCCCTAAGGCCAGCCATTTAAGAGATGGCTAGCCTGCCGGATGGACGGGCTTGGCACCCATCTGTCTGGCCAACTTCTACAGGTACGGGGAGGGTGATTAGGGGTGGGGGGTTGAGGGGTCAGCGGGGGTGGGGGGCGATTGGGGGTTTGGGGGGCGATCATGGGAGGGGGGTGCATTGAGGGCAGTAGGGCCTGGGATCCCTCCTGCCCGTATCTTAGTGGGGGGTGGGAGGTAGGGGGTTCACATGGCCAGGAGAGCTTAGGCTCCCTCCTAACCCGATTCTAATCAGCAGGGGGGGTTGCGGCTTGCTGGGGCAGGAGGGCTTGGGCTCCTCTTGCTCTGATCATTGGGGGGTTCGCGGCTCACCGGGGCAAGAGGGCTTGGGCTCTCTCCTGCCCTAATGTTGTCGGAGGTGGGGGGTGGATTCTGTAACCGGTGTTTTTGACAGACACCAGTTACAGAATTCAGCTTTTAGGCGAAGGACTGGCTCAGATTAGGATATTTCTCATCTATGCTAAGTTTCTCTGACTAAGCCTTGTTTTGCATTTTTTGTCAGCACGATCTTCCATTGCATCTTCACTGGCCTTTCATTAGTCAGCATGTTTCCTGCATCCATACATGCTCTAGTCTATATGAGTTCTAGATGCTGTTCTTCTGATCTTTACCCTAGCCCATTTAAATTTTGATGCTGTGATAGTTGCAGCCCGGCTATCTGCTTCCAGAAGTAATGAATCATCCTTGTGAGGTTAGTAATTCTTTCTTTTTTTTTCTTCGTCTTCTGCTCCTTGCTCTGTATCTTGGAATCGCTGTCTTACTGATACGTTGTTATCTTCATTCTATCAAAGTATGATAGAAACTGTTGGATACACACTACACAAAAGAGGAAATGGGGATCAGAGCATTTACATCATGCAAGCTATTTTTGTCTGCAACCAAAGAAACACCAACAAAATCCACAGAAAATCAAGGGAAAGCCCAAAGCAAAAAGTGAAGCTGTAGATATGAAGTACTTGATGTCAGAGTTTGTTATGATATTGCTTCACAAAGACTTCAAATGATACAAATAAACCAATATCAATCCATACAGATGGAGCAATGTTTCTTTGGTTGGTAAACTTTTAAGGGGAATAGTTTACCAACCAAATAAACTACAAGGCCCAGAGGAGAATTAGGTAAATTACTCGGATGGTGACCAATCACTCACCATTGTATGTTTAGAGCATAGTTAACCCTTGTAGCATTTGAGAACCGGACTCCTGAAGAAGGCGTTCAAAGCTGAAACATGGAGCCATACAACAATTCATTGATGTGTGACATTGTTCCATCTGTATGGATTGATATTGACTTATTTGCACCATTTGAAGTCTTTGTGAAGAAATATCATAATACACTCTGACATAAGTACTCTGCATCCACAGCTTTATTTTTTGCTTTTGGGTATTTTTGTCCAGCATATGTAAAGTAGAACCTGCTGTCCACCTGTCTTGGAATTGTAAAACTTTCTCCTGGACTTATCTCTTGCTTCTTTTATGCAATGATGACCTCCTTGTCTTGCTACATGACTGAGCTACCACTAAAGGTAATGAAAGCACTCTTTGATCATTGATTTATAATGAAGGCTGAAACAGCTTCACCTTTTTTCTAGAAAAAAACCTGTGAATGCATGAATGGGGTAAATAGGTTCATTCTATCTGGGAACTTTGGCTCACAATCATCTTTCCCACATTGCCCATGTGCAGATTTCTAGTTTGGTAAGAAGGCAAACCAAGCTTAGCAGACAGAATGAGGAGGATTCTGACAGTATGGGGATTTTGTAGTTCTCAAGCTAGCAGAACATATGACTTCATAACTGGAGTGCGCTTTGACAGCAGTTTCACAGGTTGAGAAATAAGATAAATGCTGGCCAGACTTCTGTGAGCTGGATCCCATACTGTAAATAGAAAAACAGATCAAATTCAAGACTAGAGAGGGCTTTGCTAACAACCAATTAGCTAGCAGTTCTGCACGGGCAAGAGTGAAGGAAGGCTGCTCCTGCTGCAATTCACCATTGGACCACCAGGGATACTTAAGGTATGTGGAGGAGGTAGGAGGGAGATAAAAATAATTAGAACCAGGCTGGGACAGGAGGCAGGAGGGATCCCTCCTGTCCCGGCCACCGCTGGACCATCAGGCCTCATGGCAGGCCCAGTGGAGGCCTGCAAGGAAATGGGAGGGAGAGGGGAAAGGGTATATAACCTGGCATAGAAGGAGGGGGCTGAGTGCAGAGACTGACAGGGCAGGGGAGGAAGTGAGTGAGGGGGCTGCATGCAAAGCCTGGCAGAGAGCAAGGGAGGACCAACAGGGTACAGAGCCTGGTAGGGCAGGACAAGGCAAGGCACTGCACTTGAATATTAAACCTCCTGGTTTATATTTGAGTCTACCTTTTTTCCTTTTTTTTTTTGGGGGGGGAAAAGTTACCTTGGTTGATATTCATGTATATACAGTATATGGAACCTTATATTATATGAACAGGTAATGCCTCAGGTCAAATGTGACAGCTACTTTGTGACAGTTACTTCTAATTAAATAATCATTGTGAGTTTACAAACAGCTTGACCCTTTGAGAAAATATGTTACAACATTTCTTAAACTGCAGAAGCCATTTAGAAGTTTGCGTGGTGATCTGAGTCTGAGAAAATCTGTCAGAAAAAAATGTTTTCAGATAACTAGAATCAGAGCGTACAAAAGCACTATAGAAAAGGAATGTGTCAATACCCCAGTGGTTTCATGCTTTTATTGAATGTGTACATCAAGCAAAAGATCTAAGACTTTTTGTTATGAAAAGCTTAGTACCTAAACTGGAAAAATATTGGAAAATTTGAACTTCAATGTATGGTCCCAAATGGAATGTATTTGAATCAGATTTTTGTTTCTGTTTCTATAAACTCACTTAGCAATGGAAATTTTCCCTGGGGAAATAAATACAATAAAACCTCGGATTGCAAGTAACTTGGTTTGCAAGTGTTTTGCAAGACAAGTAAAACATTTACGGCCCTTTGGCAATTTGGAGTTTCGTCTTTTAGCTTCTGTTTGTGGGGTAGGGGGTTTGTACGAGTGGAACGGGATGTTTGGGGGGGGGGGAGTTCGAGGCTGGGGGGGTTGTTTCTTCTGTTTTACCTCTACAACGCATTGACTTTTGTATTCCTGGAAGCTTATTCATTGCCATTGTTATCTTTGTTGTTTGATGTTTCCTATTCCTTCTAATAAAAAGATTTGAACGTAAAATGGACCACCCAGCTTAAACTGGGTGGTTAATAACATTGGGCGAAGTCAAAGCCCATTGAAAGGGATAGAGTGGGGGGTGGGGAAGAGAAAAAGGGTTGGGATAGATACAGCAAAGGATAGAATAGGATTGGTAGGAATGTGGAGATAATGATTGGCGAAACGAGAGTATAAGAAGGAGAGAGAAAGCCATTGGAAACTGGGAATTGGCGGTTAAAAATTAGTTGTGGGAGCGAGGAAGAAGAGGGCGGCTTGGGAGGAGTCGGAGTTCCGTTTTTGGCAGCCAAAAAATTGTGTATTACCTTGTGCCGGTCAAGAACAGCATTGGGAGACGTGTCGGTGTTTTTTTTTTCTAATTGTGCTGCAGGAGTGGTTCATTTCACAGAGCAATAGGAGCTGTTGTGTTTAGTGGGCGGTGCTGAGTTTTCGTCCTGGCGCGCCTGTCAGCTGATGTGAGAGCAGCTGCGGATTCTTGGAGTTAGCTGCCTGACAGGTTTAGTTTTGTGTTAGCCGGGGCTAGATTTGTTAATAGTGACAGAGTGCAGTTTCGGGTCAAAGAGTGAAAGGAGTGGGGGTAGAATTGTGGAGCTGTGGAAGGGTTGGGAGTGCTTGGTGTGGGGGGGGTAGATTATTTTGAAGGGGGGCTTGTGGGGATGAGACTGGGACTGATAGATTTGTTTTGGTGAGTGTGGTGTGTAATTCCTGGGATGGGTGGTGAGTTATTTAGTGAGGAGAGGGGAAGACATTACATGCTGCATTAAAAAAAAAAAAAAAACTACCAAAAAGCTTATTTTATCTCATTCTTCTCTTTCCTTGTTCTGTTTCCCATACTTTAGTTTGGGGTGAAAGGGTAGTTTATTGTGTGGGTTTTTTGTTAGGGGAATTTGGGATGGGAGGAGCAAAGAAAAGTGGGGGTAAGGGCAAGGAGGTGGGGCGGAAACATGGCAAAGGGAAAAATTGCTAAGCTTGAATCTGGGGATGGCGTAAGTAAGGGAGTTGGTAAGAAGCAAGGTGTTGGGCAGGGTACCATTGGTGTGGATAAGGGAGAAGTAAGGGGGGTAGGAGAGATAGGGTGGTGGCAGTGGCTATTAGGGGGTCTATGGAGGCTTCACAGGTTCCAGAGTCATCTTCAGTTGGGATGTCAGTTCCATAAAGCAGCGAAACTCCTGTGATGGAAGTAGCCAGTACCAGTGTTGCAGTGGCACCGTGAACATCTGGCGAGTTGGTACAATCTTTGTTGGTTGCATTAGGGGATGTGCGGGGCGATTATGGTGCAGGCCCTCGTATAGGGCAGTCCTCGGGGGAAGTACCGTTCTGGGTGTAAGGTTGTTTGTAAGAGTGTGAGAGACAAAAAAATTTTTGAAGCATTTTTGGCAGGTAGTTAAGCAGCTGGATTTTGAGAAGCGTAAAAAGTGAGCAGTAAGGGGTGAGCTTTTAGCGATATGGGAGTCGTCAGATTCATTAGACTCGACGCAGTTCTCCTCCTCTTCTTCCGAGGCATAGGATGGGAGCGGTGTAGTTCGGAGTGCTTTCGTTGGGTCAAATTTGGATGGGGAGGGTGCCCCGGGAATCTCTAGAAAAGGTCATACTCTATGTGCCATTGCTCCTTTAGATAGTCATATTTCTCCTAAGTGGAAGTGTAAGATTCTGCGGGGCAAGTATATTGATTTATTTCATTTGTTGGCTAGAGAACAGGAGGGGCCGGTGTCTAAGGATGGTAGTAAAGACGATGCAAAAAGAAAGGCTGGTAGCATAAAATATTTTTAATTGGTTGTTGGGTTTTAATGTGTTTGCTAGTGTATTGGGTGAGGCTTGGCCAGCACTTTATTCGGAATTACTACATGCTGATCTGATTTTGCGTGCTTATCGCACATATGGAGGATGGTTTTGGCTCAATTATGATGAGCAATTCTGGAAGAGTTTAGTTTGGGAAAAGCTGATTGGGGTGTGTGGCTGGCAGAGATGACTCCATCTCATGGATCATTCTTTCGCTCCTTTCCCTCCTCTGCTGGGTCCCTGGGTGGCGGAGTTTTCTCAGCAGGAATGGGGGCTTTGGGGGACCATGATGGTCTCACACTGTGTCAGGGTCTGGGGTTGATGGGAGGCGCGAGGTGGACCTGCTATCACAGCCTGCTTGCAATTCAATGCTGGGCGATGTAATTATGCCAACTGTAGGTTCCGACACTGCTGTAGCCTTTTGCTGCCCAGGAGGTGGGCAGTTGGGAAGGGGCCAGTTTTCAGGGAGCCCGGGTTATTTGCGAATAGGATTCCTGGACAAAGCTGCTTCCCCCATTAAGTTGCATGAGTTGCAAAATTGGTTGGCTATTTATCCACGTCGGGGCGATGCTTATTTGCAGGAAGTTGGGTTTTTTGAAGATTTTCCTAACTTTACGAAGGGCCACTGTTGGTACATCGCTCCACTAGTGCTCAGTCAGATGGTTTGCATAGGGAGGTGGTTTGAGCCAAATTAGGTAAAGAGCTGGTTTTTGAGGTGCATTGCAGGGCCCTTTAGTAAACCTCCTATGGCCAATTTTGTTATGTCTCCTCTAGGGATTATTCCAAAAAAGGAACTGGGTAGTTTCCGATTAATACATAATCTATCATATTAGGCTGGCTTCAGTATTAATGCATTTATTGATCCACAGTTCTGTAAAGTTCAATTTGCTTCTTTGGATGCGGCGGTCACTCATGTACGTGCATTTGGTCCGGGTGCGTTGATGGCCAAGGCAGACATTGAATCAGCTTTCCGGTTATTACAGGTCCATCTTAGTGCATTTGACTTATTGGGTTTTCAATTTGAGGGCCATTTTATTTTGATAAGTGTATGTTCATGGTGTACTCTATTTCATGCACTTATTTTGAGATATTTTCTACCTTCGTACATTGGGTATTGGTGCAAGTCAGTGGTTTGGATTCAGTCATTCATTATTTGGATGATTTTCTTTTTGTTGGGGCATCTTTTTCTGGAGAATGTGCTGGTTTGATGTCTGCTTTTCAAGCTGTGACGGGAGAATTGGGGATCCCATTGGTGTTTGACAAATGTGAGGGGCCGGCTCTTGGGTATTGATCTGGACTCTATTCGCATGGAGTCTCGTCTTCCGGCAGCAAAGGTTCAGGCTTTGTTGGATGAGATTAGGGCTATGTGTCAGAAGAAGAAGTTGAGTTTACGTGAAATTCAGTCATTGGTGGGTCATTTTTATTTTGCAGCACGTGTGATTCCAATGGGGCAAATATTTTCTTGACGTTTGGTTCGTTTGACGAAGGCAGTCTGTGAGGATTTGTGTTTATGACGGTCATTATTAATATCATTTAATGGTGTGTGCATTTGGCAGCAACCTCTGGTGTCAAATGTAGGTTTGCATTTGTTTACTGATGCTTCAGTAGAGATTGGATTTGGGGTATATTTTGGGGGCACTTGGTGTGCTCAGGGATGGCCTGAATGGTGGAGACTGAAGGGTTTGGATTCTAACATTGCTTTGCAAGAATTGTTTCCTGTCTGGGTGGCGCTGGAGCTTTGGGGTGGTCGTCTGGCCAATAAAAGAGTGATTATTTTTTCAGATAATTCTGCTGTAGTGCATGCTCTTAATAGACAGTTGGCCCTTTTCTGGTGGAGCTGTTGCAGTTTATTGTTTTGTCATGTTTGCAGCTCAATGTGTTTCTTTCTGCTAAGCATGTACCTGGGGTATTGAATGAGATTGCTGTTTCTCTCTCTCTCTCGTTTGCAGTGGTCTCGATTCCGGGCCATTGCCCCAGGAGCAGATGTTTTACCTACACCAATGAGGGAGGAATTATGGGATGTGTTCTGCTGGACTGTCGATGGCTACTGCAACGATCGCTAGCTCCCAGCACATGGAAGGCTTATACTGCTAGTTGTAACATAGTAACATAGTAGATGATGGCAGATAAAGACCCGAATGGTCCATCCAGTCTGCCAACCTGATTCAATTTAAATTTTTTTTTTTTTTTTTTTTCTTCTTAGCAAGAATCCAAAGCTTTACCCGGTACTGTGCTTGGGTTCCAACTGCCAAAATCTCTGTTAAGACTTACTTCATCCCATCTACACCCTCCCAGCCATTGAAGCCCTCCCCTGCCCATCCTCCACCAAACGGCCATACACAGACACAGACCGTGCAAGTCTGTGTCTGTGTATGGCCGTTTGGTGGAGGATGTTGGAGGCATTTGATGCTCTTTGTGTGACAGCGTGGTGCTGATTGTTCTATCCCTGTTTCCGAACAATTGTTAATTGATTTCATGGTTTATAGTGCATAGCAAGGTTGGTCATCTACAATGGTTTCACAAGCTGTGCTAGCTTGACTTTTGTGTTGTATTATTACATTGGGACAATGTGACTGAGACACTTTTGGTAAAACGACTGTTACAGGGTTATACTCGGGCAGGGATGGTTTATCGACCTCGCTTAAGGCGTCTTCCTATATTCTATAACTCTTTGGTGAAGTTATGTGGTCGATTACCAGAAATTTGTGCTTCATCTTTTGAAGTTGTATTGTTCCAGCTGGCCTTTGCAATTGCCTTTTTTTTGCTGCTTGTCAGGTGGGGGAGCTGGTTGCACAGTCACATCATGCCCAGGGTGAGTTGGGTTTGCGGGCTCAGGATGTGCATTTGGAAGTGCAGTATTTACGTATACATTTCCGGCATTCTAAGACGGACCAGGAAGGAAAAGGGGTGTGGTATATGTTGCATGGTCAGGGCATCTTTCCTGTTTGTCCAGTTCATTATGTCCAGCTTTATAGGGCCATAAGGCTGCAGAGAGGCATTTATTGGCTGGAGCATCAGAATGGTATGCCTTTGACCCACTATCAATTTGCAGCTATTTTACACAAAACATTGGCTATTGTTGGGTGTGATCTGGGAGAGTATGGGACACATTTGTTTCAGATTGGGGCTGCTTCAACGGCGGCGGTAGCAGGTGCAACACCAGCACTGATCAAGAGGGTTGGTAGATGGCATTCCAATTGTTATAAAGGATATGTTTGGGGTACTATATAGTACATCTGTTGAGTATGCTATTTTGTCAGTTTGTTTTTCAGATCCCAGGTATCTTTCTCATTTGCCTCCTGATATATGCGTCTGGGTTTGTGGACACTCACTCATTTTTTGGGCACATAAGCATGCACGAGTATCTTGCTGGGGGCACAATCTGGGCCTGGTGAAACATGGGATTTGGATACGCTGGTTGGCCTTTCGAGGAATGTGTTGGGAACAGCTACTGCCTACATTGCATCAAGCCAGTTGTTTTTCTTTGCCTGTGATTATTCTGATTCATTTGGAGGGCAATGATTTATGCAAAGTAAAAGGGGTTAATTTAATTTGTCAGATGAAGAGTGATTTACTATCTGCTACGTGTGCATTTCCTGGCATCCGCATTGTTTGGTTCATATCCTTCCACGACGTTGCTGGAAGAGTGCACAGAAGCCTGAAGCTATTGAGTGGCTTCGTAAGCAGGTGAATACAGAAATTTCAAAATTTGTTTCTGTGTTAGGAGGTTAGATTTTAGTTCAAGACCTCATTTCAGTGGAGTGTCAGGATTTATTTCGCCTGGATGGGGTTCACTTATTGGTCATTGGGGTGAATATTTTTCTAAGTACTGTTCAAGATACGCTGAAAAATTGTTTGGGGAGATAGTTGGCTGCAGTTTTTTGTGGGGGCCAGTGACAAGAAAGAATCTGTCACTGTTGGTGGCCTAGAGAGCATTTGATCTCAATTGGTTTGAAATTTTAGCTATTGATATGGGAGTGAAATTATGTCCTCTTAGGCGGCACTGCCACGAGTTGAGGTGGCTTGATGGCATTGTGGGTCACCGGAGAATGTAAAGGGATGAGAGGTGAAGATAGAGCTAATTCGATACCAATTAGCACCAGAAAATTGAGCCAAAAAAGTTTAAAATTGTTGATAATTGGTTGCATGTTAAGTGGCAAATGAGCTTCAACATAGGGAAATGCAAGGTCATGCATGTAGGGAAAAAGAACCCGATGTTCACTTACAAAATGGGGGGATCACTACTAGAGGTAAGTAACCTTGAAAGAGACCTGGGAGTGATGGTAGACACAACATTGAAGGTGTCGGCACAGTGCGCCACAGCCTCAAGGAAAGCAAACAAAATGTTGGGTATCATTAAAAAGGGTATCACGACCAGAACGAAGGAAATCATCCTGCCACTGTATCGTGCAATGGTGCGCCTGCATCTGGAATACTGTGTCCAGTGCTGGTCGCCGTACCTCAAGAAGGACATGGCAGTGCTTCAGGGAGTCCAGAGAAGAGCAACTAAGCTGATAAAGGGTATGGAAAATCTCTCATATACTGACAGATTGAAACAGCTAGGGCTGTTCTCCCTGGAGAAGCGGAGACTTAGAGGAGACATGATAGAAACCTTCAAGATCCTGAAGGGCATAGAAAAAGTAGACAGGGACAGATTTTTCAAATTATGGGGAACCACAAGTACAAGGGGGCACTCGGAGAAATTGAAAGGGGACAGGTTTAGGTCAAACGCTAGGAAGTTCTTTTTTACCCAGAGGGTGGTGGATACATGGAATACGCTTCTGGAAGCTGTGGTAAGCAGGAGCACGTTACAGGGCTTCAAAGAAGGTTTGGACAGGTTCCTAGAGGACAAAGGGATTGAGGGATATAGATAGGAGGTAGAGGTAGGTTATAGGGATAGGAGTAGAGGTAGGTTATAGAAATAGTCAGGGACCACTGCTCAGGCAGTGGCCCTGGTGGGCCGCCATGGGAGCGGACCGCTGGGTGAGATGGACCTCTGGTCTGCCTCAGCGGAGGCAACTTCTTATGTTCTTATGTTATACTAAAATTGATTATTGAAGATGATGTATGAGTCCCAATGCTAATTTTAACTTGATATATAAGCAATGTCTTGCAATACAAGTACATACAGTATACACACATCACAACTGAGCCAATGGTTCTTCTCTCTCTGACACTGCAAGAGTGTAGTGACTATTCTAAATGAATGAGGTCTTGCAATAGAAGTACTTATAGTATTTTGTATAAAAGTTTTTGGGTTGTAGAGCAAATTGTCTGAGTTTCTATTATTTCCTATGGGGAAATTCACTTTGATATACGAATGCTTTGGATTATAAGCATGCTTCTAGAACTAATTATGCTCACAAACCAAGGTTTTACTGTATATATTTTGCTTCACTAGATGGATGGAGATTTTCTGAATGACACCAGAAGAGTCCATCTCACACTGCTGAAGTATTAAGGAGATGCAAATGTATTATCTACTATTTAGAAGACAACTTTCAATCTAATCATATATCCGCACAGGGTGCAAGTCTTTACCTGGGTACTACAATTTAGGTCCCCAACTAATGCAAGTAGTGATCCCAGGTTATAAAAAAAACATTTCTGTAAATGAGTTCTCTTATTGAATATTAGTATAAATTGACATTTTATGCCAGATCCATGGGTGGTGTACACAGCGGCGCAGCGAAGGAGGTTGGCACTTGATGCGATGGCACCCGGCATTGACACACCATGCACCCCCCCCTACTCTTCCCTGCCATGTTGTGCGCCTCCACATACCTCTTGACATGCTCATCGGCTCAAGCAGCATCTTCCACCTACTGCTCGCGCCAGCCTCAGCTCCCTTCTGATGTCATATCCTGGTCCTGGCATGAGTGGCAGGCGCTGCTTGTGCCGGCAAACATTTGAAGAGGTATGTGGGGGGTGCCATCGCGCCCACAAAGATGTTGCCTGGGATGGTCTACCTCCCTTACTATGCCACTGAGTTCAGAAGAGGTTATCGGATCGGGATGGTGTGGAATGAATTACAAGGGGGGACTCTTCTTGAAACAGCCTTTTGGCGAAACATGTCAAACTGACCGATACGAGTGACTTAATAAGCAAAGATAAGTTTTAAACTTTATATAACATTACTGAGTAATTTTGAATGAGCACTGAACACTTAAAAATAATAAAATATAGAAAATTAAATAATTTATAGAAAGGCGGGTCTCATGACAAGGTCAGTGCCAAAAAAAGTATCTTAGCCATTGAAAACACTTGGCTATTGACTGGTACTTCTGAAGACCTTGCAAAAATTGTAAAAAATGCTAACATAAGCTTGTGTGATACTGCTTGATAGTGTTGGATGTATGAATAGGTAGCAGCATCTATACAATATTGGCTACATGACAATACTGAGTGTACAGTACATGGGTATGCCTAAATATGGCACTTAAATGTGTAACTTACAGAGATAAAATGCCAGAACCCCCCCCCCCCAACTATTCTCCACTCATGCTCCTACCTATTAATATCCCCCTTGCATTTATATGCTAAGGCATTTGTACACATACATTATAGAATACTGCTGTACACTCTGCTATCACATTTTTAAGCATACATCCATCTGCTTAAATGCTAGTATTCTATAAGTTTAAATGTACAAATAGGGCTTAAATTTAGGCATAGTCTTGTGTTGTCACCTTCCAAGTTCTGTCCCCTCTATACTTTGCTCTGTGTGTTTGTCCATGTCGTGTTTGTGTTGCGTTCAAATATGCTGCATGCATTAACCCCAATTTTAAGTTATTGCACATCTCTAGAAATCCGATAAGCGATCAAATCACATTTTTAATAAACTTGAAACTTGAATTGGGGGATGGGCACTCATTCTTACTGGCACATACATGCATAAAGCTATTTCTAATTTGGAGCAGGTGTAGCTATGGGTGACTGTTTTCGAGGACTCGGGCAAGGACATCCAAAGGCATCCAAACACAAAGGGGACTTTGCTTGACACAACAATAGGAAGAAAGGGAAGGGGAGAAACGAGATGAATGAGAGAAAGAGGACAGGAAAAGGGGCGGGGGTTAGAAGGTGTCATCAAAGCAGCAGGGGAGACTGAATAGGCAGGAAGAAGAAAAGCAGTGAAAAACATTAAAACGACAGAGAAAAGTTTAAACAGGACTTACCTAGCTCTCCCTCTCTCCCTCTTCCTAGCTTGCCTCATCACCAGAAAGATTCTTTATTGCAAAGTGATTTTAACTGTTACTTATGATTAGCACATTAAGAGAATACATAGAATAGTCACCTCGTTTAGGCACCACCATAAATGATGGGACCTAAACTTTGGTACTTTACTGCAGACTTATGCTGGTATTCTATAAAAGACTTAGGCCCATATTTTATAAACAGCACCATAAGTTAGTTGCTGGTAGGCGCCCTACCGGCATCAAACTTAAGCGTCAAAGCCATTTAAGCCCCCCCCCTGCTTCAAATTGCATTTATGGAGGCGCCTAAGGTTGAAGTAGATGTGGCTAACGTGGGAAACAACCTAAGATGTCCTTAGGCACCGCTGTAGACACAATTCATGTCAAACATAGGAGCCAGAAATGTAGGCCTCGAAAACCCTAGCCTACATTTCTGGCACATATATTTGAGGTAGCCACGATTCCACCAACAATGCCCTTGTGTGATTGACATGCAATCAGCAGCCATAACTTATGCGGCCTCCGATACCAGCACCATTTGTAGGATCCGGTTCTTGGTGAACAACTCTGCCATTATAGAATATTAGCATAGCACTAAGTTTTTTGTCACCTCATTTTTATCAAGCTCACAGGGGCCAATATTCAGACGGCGTGAAGCAGACTAACTCCCGTGATCAGCGCTGACTTCTGATACTCAATTCCATCATGGATATCTAGGCGGTTTTTGGCCGCTAAAAAGTTAACCAGTTAAGTCAATAGTCAGTGCTGACTGACTACTTTTATAGTGGCCAAAGATGGGACTGCTATTTACCTGGTCCTATTTGGCCGCTAAACTTAGCCGCTTAGATCTGAAAATTGCCAGTTATCACACGATATAGCCAGTTAACATTTAGCCACTAACTACAAATATTCAGCAGAGATAACTGGTTATCTTGTACTGAATATTCACATTGAACCAGTTAAGCCTTATTTAGCCAGTCAGCACTGTTTCTGGTACATTTAAATAGCCCTAAATATCGGCCAGATAGTGTTTTTTCAAGGGGGGGGGACCCACAAGCATGCATTTGAAGATATAAAAGTATATGTGCTGTTTAAGTCCCTACACAAAAAAATACATCAGCTCTCTATAACAAAATAGCATACAGGTAAATATCAGTTCTTGAAGACACTGAAAAAATACCAATACTCGTTAAAAAATGAGTGTAAAAAGCCTCAAAGAGCTCCAAGCTAATGAAAATCTATGGAACTTAGAGCTCCTTTTACGAAGGTGCACTAGCATTTTTAGCGCACGTGCTAGCCGAAAATCTACCGCCTGCTCAAAAGGAGGCGGTAGTGGCTAGTGCGCGCAGCAATTTAGCGCACGCTATTCTGTGTTTTAAGGCCCAAGCGCACCTTCGTAAAAGGAGCCCTTAAACTTTTTACCAGAAAAAAAAACCAAAAAAACTCTCTCTTCTGTGATACAAAAGCATACTGTTAAATAATATTTTCCAATTATTGTGCCGAAAATCACTTAACTGATGATTGCACTGGAACTCCTCTTGACACTCCGACGTGGGCTTGTAAAAATTCATCTGAATATTAAGAATTGATATTTACCTGTACTTTATTCTGTTTAAATTATTGCCAGTCCCAACATAGGAACACAACCCCAAACATGGTTAAAACTATCTGCATTTTGAATTGTATTTTTTTAGACAGCAGACTGTGAACAAATGTAGAACGTTGTGAAACCTTTTACAAGTCTCTGTGCACAGACAAATGTGCCATAATCCAAGAAAAGGGACCATGTTTTAGAAACTGAGTTATTCAGCTGGCTAAGTAATCAAGAAGATGCTGATTCAAATGCAGCAAACCAAATCTTTCTATCATTTCATTTGCCAGATATATACCGTTTCAATTAACAAATTGTTATATCTGATAAATAGAACCCAACTGACATTGTTGCCTCGTTTCCCATTTAAGCGTGGACTAAGACTTGGTACCTTTTTCTTAGATTGTGACACAAATGTGTTTACTAACCCAATATTTTGATGCCAACAAACTTAAATGATTGACATCTACTGCCAATTGCATAAGTCCTTTGAATATTGATCTTCACTTAGCTAATTTGCCCAAAAAAATCTCTATCTCTTATAATTGTCTGCTCTTTCAAGCCACAATATTTCTAGTTGCAGATCACTGGGAACTTATAAAGCCAAATAATTTCTCTTTGTTTTTGACTGTGCACAAAAAGATTTTTTTCTCTTTCCATAAAGCCTTCAACTTGGCATGATAACAGCTTACTAAACTGGATTTCATGCTAAATGAGCTCAAGTTTGACATTTGTAAATTACTGGCACTGCTCACACAGCTCAGCAATGCACTCATGGAAGATTCCTTATAATTAAGATTATTCATAGATCAAGCAAAAAACAGAGGGCCTGATATTCACACGGAGACGATCAGTGTTTTGTTGACCACCACTGATGTTATCCCTGGAAATTCAATGCCAGGAAAAGTCTGGGCTTTGGCAATGAAGTTCTGAGAATACAGAAATAGTAAAAACGTAGCCAGTAAAGTGTAATATTCATCAGCTATGACTAACCATATAAAGAAAGGGCTGCAATTTATGTGGTAGTATTTATGCAGTTATCCTAGTCATTTAAGTGCTGAAAGTCAGCACTTAACCAGTTAAATACTGACTACTCCAGAACGCCCAGGAAATTGTTGGTTTCAGCTTGGGTGTTAATCGGGCATTTTTAGTGTCACTATCCAATTAAGTGCTGTTGAAAATTCCAGGTTAGCTCCAGACAGGCAATTTAAATGGCATAGGAGAGGATGAGGAGAAAGAATGTGAAGGAAAATGTTAGCAGGGCAGAACAGGCTTGTGGAGGACAATTTTATGAAGGGATCCCTTTATGTAGGCACTGCCAATTGGGAACCTTTTTTTTAATTGGAAATTCAAAGTTACACTAAAGAGATATACACTTGAATGCAGGAAATGAGAAAAAAAAATACATAAGATAAAGAAAACCATGATAATTAATGGAATATAATATCAGATTGAAATAATAATAACTTCTATCTGAACAGGAAAGAGAAACTATCTAGACAAAGTGACCAAGTAGCTATAGGCAGGATCTTGTTAACCAGTGGGCACTACAAGAGAAGGGAAAACACCCTCAAGAGCCACTAGAAAATCTAACAATTGCTTAGGCTTATGGCTGCAAGTTAATCGCTGTTAACTTTGTAATTAATACATTAATTATTAATTGCAATTAAAAATTAATTATGATTAAAAAATTAAGCGCATTGTCAGCATCTCCAGTCTCCTCTAACCATCTCCTCTGCTCTTTTCCACTCCCAATCACTACCCTCATAGTGATACAGCATTTTTTGCCTACCCTCTATTCAACATCACCCTTTTTCTGGAATTCAGTGGATTATAGGACTGAGGCAACATGGATTCACTAGAGGTAGGTCTTGTCAGACAAATCTGATCAATTTCTTTGAGTGGGTGACCAGAGAATTGGATAGAAGGAATGTGCTAGATATGGTATATTTAGATTTTAGCAAAGCCTTTGAGAGTGTTCCACACAGGCATCTAATAAATAAACTGAGTGCTCTTGGTTGAGTGCCTTGGTTGAGTGGAAGGCGACAGAGAGTGCCTCAAGGTTCGGTTCTTGGGTCTGCTCTTAACATTTTAGTAAGCAATATTGCTGAAGGGATGTCAGTAAAGATTTGCCTCTTTATGGATGATACAAAAATCTGCAAGAGTAGATACCTCTGAAGGTGTGAATAACAAGAGGAAGGAACTGGTGAAGCTTGAAGAATTGTCTGAAATTTGGCAGCTAAGATTTAATGCTAAGAAATGCAAGGTCATGCATTTGGGATGCAAAAACCAAAGGAATGGTACAGTTTAGAGGGAGAAGAACTTTTGTGCATGAAAGAGGAGCGGGACTTGGTGTGATAGTATGTGAAGACCTTAAGGTGGCCAAACAAGTTGAAAAGGTTACGGCAAAAGCTAGAAGGATGCTAGGGTGCATAGGAAGAGGTATGGCCAGTAGTGAAAAGGAGGTATTCATGCCCCTATATAAGACTCCAGTGAGACCTCATTTACCCACCTTTTACAAAACTGTAGAATGGTTTTTAGTGCAGGCTGCGATGGTAACAGTTCCGACGTTCATAGAATTCCTATCGGTTTTGGAGCTGTTACCACTGTGACCAGCGCTAAAAATCATGCTACGGTTTTGTAAAAATGAGGTTAGTATATTATATACAATTTTGTAGACTGCCCCTTCAAAATGATATAAACAGGATGGTGTCGGTCCAGAGGAAAGTTAGTAAATGGTTAGTGATCTTCATCATAAGGCGTATGGGGACAGACTTAAAGATCTCAATATGTATACTTTGGAGGAAAGGCAAGAGAGGGGAGTTCCGGAAGGAGAAGGCATAGGATGAAGTTAAGAGGTGATAGGCTCAGGAGTAATTTAGGGAAATACTTTTTAACAGAAAAGGTGGTAGATATGTGATATAGTCTCCTAGTAGAGGTGGTGGAGACAAAGACTGTGTTTGACTTCAAGAAAGCAAAGGACAGCCACATGGGATCTTTTATGGAGATAAGGAGATAGTGGATACTGTGTATTGACAGGACATTTGATCTTTATCTGCCAACATGTTTCTATGTTAATTTAAAGGTAATCTTCTGTTAATCCTCATCATTGGTTGTATTGCACATATAGGCCCAGATTCTGTATAGGACGCCTGTCCCGGGCGTTCTATACAGAATCAGGCCTATACCCGCCCAATCTAAACCCAATTCTGTAACCGATGTCCATGTTGCCCAGGCGCCTAAGGCCCTTCCCGCCATAGGGCCATTCTGGCCCTAGGATCCTGTGGGTTGGGCAGGGAAGGACTGGGCCCACCTCTTTTAGATGGAGGCAGGCCTGCTGGCTGGACGGTGTGAGGACCTGTCTGGCCAACTTGCAGTTAAGCCCGAGGGGGGGTTCTGGGGTGGGGGGTTTCATTGGAAGGGTCTAGGGAGCGGAGTTGTGGTGTTTTGATGGGGGGTGCCTGACAGGAAGGGTTGGGTACCCTCCTGCCGGCGATATTCGGGGAGGCGGGGACTACCGACAGGAAGGGTTAAACACCTTCCTGCCGGCGATCGTGGGTTCTGTGGGTAGGAGGGGTTGGGCAGACTCCTTCCATGATCGTAGGGGGTGGGGTGGGAGGGTCTACCAGCAGGAAGGGTTATCTTGTGGCAATTGTGGGTTCTGTGGGAGAGGGGAGACTGGTGGCCATAGCCGTGGCCACTATACTAATCGCAGCAGGGAGATCCCTTGCCGCGATTAAGTATAGCGGCCATGTCTACTTACCATGTAGGCCAGCATTTTGCTGGCCTATATAGTAAGCATTTCCCACTCTACTAGGGAGACGCGTAGGGCCACCTAGGTTCGCCTAAGGCATGGGTAGGGAACTCCGGTCCTCAAGAGCTGTATTCCAGTCGGGTTTTCAGGATTTCCCCAATGAATATGCATGAGATCTATTTACATGCACTGTTTTCAATACATATTCATTGGGGAAATCCTGAAAACCCAAATGGAATATGGCTCTTGAGGACCAGAGTTCCCAGCCCTGGCCTAAGGCTACTGACTAGCCTTAGGTGAGCTTAGGAGGGCTTGCGGGCCTCCCTAGGCTCCCAGAGGTGCCTTCAATATAGGTGACCTGCCTGGGGAGCATTTTTTTTAGAAAACGTGCCTCCAACTGGCTGATTAGACATCCTACAGCTGCCTACAATTGGGATGCACTTTGCAAAATCGAGGCCATACTGCCTATGTCCTAGTCTAAAGTTTTTCCTCTGACCTATCCTGCACATTCAGAAACCTGAATTGGGTATAGTGCTCCATTTTCTGAGGCTCTGTTAACCCCCTGAAGATCAGTAGAGTTTCACCATTATTTGGTTTACCAGTGGGTTGTATTATAACATTAGCACAAGGCCATAAATATTGAAAATAGAAAATCAGCCGTTTTACTGCTGTGGTATAAATGGCCTTAGTGCACAGGAAAACCCCACATAAGGGCATGTTAAGAATATTTTCTTCTGCAGCTTTGTAAAAGGACACCCTTTTGTTGGTCACTGGTGGAAAAGTCTTGTAATCCATAGTTTCCCCTCATAATGTATATAAGTTATGGAAAGCACAGTAGATATTGCTGTAAAATTGTTCTTAAAATTTTGCCTGTGAAAAGTAAAATAAGGTCATTTTATACTAATTTTTGTGATGTAGATTTCCTGTTCTTAATTAAATATTGCTTAGGTTACCCTAGTGTAATCTTTGAAAATCAATGAACTGATCTTGGTCTTGAAATTAATGTCTATCAAGGGAAGGTAGCAAAGTGGTACAAATCTGCTTATGATTCTAGAATACTTTGGAAGTAGTATATGCTTCCTAAGGAGGGATGTTATTACCCATGTAATGTCTAAAAGGTTTTAATTAAAACAATGAATAAAGCCTGACATATAATTTAAAATCTGTGGGCAAGAATAGTATTTTATTTACATTTGAGAGCTTTTAACAGTGGGATAAAATCCCTCCTGCAAAATAGGGAAGCATTTGTTACAGAAATAGCTGCTAAAACAGCAGGGATAACCACATAAGTAATAGTAATTAGCTTAAGTTGATTGCTTTTTGGTTGACCAGCAAATTGACTGATTACAAAATGATACTTGAAGTATACTGGTGCTCATCTTTGTCCAGTCACATGCTTTACCACATACTGAAAATAAATGTAAAATAAAAAAAAAGATAATGAAACATTGGCAGACTGTAGGGCTAAAACAGATTCACATTGCCTCCTGGAAATCACTGCAGACAGCAACATGTACTATAGAATTTAGAAACCAAAAAATATTACACGTTCCTTTGTTCCTTGGTCCAAGTGTTATAAAAAATAAAATAACTTGTTTTTTTAGCAGAAGATAAAGGGCTCCTTTATAAAGGTGTGTTAGGGTCTTAATGCGTGGAATAGCGCGCGCTAGCCACTACCACCTCCTCTTGAGAAGGCGGTAGTTTTTTGGGTAGCGCACGCTATAGCGCACGCTAATCCGGTGCGTGTGCTAAAAACGCTAGCGCATCTTTGTAAAAGGAGCCCAAAATCATAGAAACCTAGAAATATGATGGCAGATAATGGTCAAATGGCCCATCCAGTCTGTCCATCCACAGGTAATGCAAGGTAATGCATTTAGGCAGTAAGAATAAGGAATACGAGTACAGAATGTCAGGTGCAAGTCTGGGAAAAAGTGTACAAGAAAGGGATCTGGGTGTACTGATAGATAGGACCCTGAAGCCGTCAGCACAATGCGCGGCAGCGGCAAAGAAGGCAAATAGAATGTTGGGCATGATAAAGAAAGGAATCTCGAGTAGATCGGAGAAAGTTATAATGCCGCTTTATAGGGCAATGGTCAGACCCCACTTGGAATACTGCGTCCAACATTGGTCTCCCTACCTAAAGAAGGATATAAAACTGCTGGAGAGGGTGCAGAGACGAGCAACCAAACTAGTGAAGGGTATGGAGAAACTGGTATATGAGGATCGACTTAAAACACTGGGATTGTTCTCCCTTGAGAAAAGGAGACTGCGTGGGGATATGATCGAGACCTTCAAAATACTGAAAGGAATCGACAAAATAGAGCAGAGAAGATTTACATTGTCCAATTTGACATGGACAAGAGGACATGAAATGAAGCTAAGGGGGGACAAGTTCAGGACTAATGTCAGAAAGTTCTGCTTCACACAGAGAGTGGTTGGCATCTGGAATACTCTCCCAGGGGAGATTATTGCAGAATCGACAGTCCTAGGCTTCAAAAGCAAACTAGATGCATATCTCCTTGAGAGAGGCATATAAAGTATGGTTGGCTATAAAATAAACCAGGTGTATACCTGGCAGGGCCTCCGCGTGTGCGGATCACCGGACTTGATGGACCGAAGGTCTGATCCGGAGATGGCGCTTCTTATGTTCTTATGTTCTTAATCCACAATCTCCTCCTCTCTCTAAGAGATCCCACATGCCTGCCCACAGTTTCTTGAATTAAGACACAGATTTTGTCTGCACCACCTCTACCGGGAGCCTATTCCACGCATCTACCACCCTTTCTGTAAAAAAAGTATTTTCTTAGATTACTCCTGAGCCTATCACCCAGGAATGTGAGAACAATGCACAGATGCTAGACTACCCTGGGAAAAGCAATGAATACTTGTCAGACAAGTTAGCGAAAATACATGTCCGGGCATCCAGACAGCTTTTCAAAATCCAACACTTTGGGTTTTGAAAAGCTTCTTCTTTGGGACTGCATCAGGAGCGGATACCATGTGGTGACATCATGCACACGTGCACGTGACATCATTGTGTTGAATCTGTGCATGCGTAGATGCCCTCTCAACCGACAAGAACATGTTGAGGGGGTGGGGCTGGGGTGTGATGTCGATGTAATAGGGTGGTGCTGGGATGAACTGGGTGGGCCTGGAGGTGGGGCTATGGGTCGGGATTTTATTTAACTAAAATCTACTAAAGCTATAAATTGTTGAGTAGTCAAGAGATATATATTTCATAAATACTTACGAATTTAGTCATACTTAAATATATGAAGGTTTTTGATCAATGAAAGATATCCACGCCACAATTCCTATACAGATGATATTATTACGATCCTTGGAGTGGCAATTCTGAGATCTTTTCCTTCATTTTGACCATTATATCTATAACATCTATTCGGATGGTCTTTTTCTCAGTTGATTAACCTTTGGTGAGCCTTGGGATATTTTTTAACTAAAATCTGGTATCCTTATCCTTAGTACCTAATGCCCACAATTGTTGGATCATCTATTTCTCCAGCACTACAAATAGAAGCAATTTCAACTCAGCAAGTGGACCATGTTCTCCCTCATATGTTGATGCAGGAGAACCGGAAGGAGATGCTGACAGCTGAATAAGTTTTTCCTCCTGAGCCTGATGTGCAGCAGGAGTAAGCTTTATTTGGGGAGATTAAGGATAGCAGGGACACCCTGCCAGACACTTGAGTGGTTTTATGAGGTGCACTCTGAGGCTCTGGGAGATTGGATACAGTTGTTACCAGACAACTTCTCACTTTCCGAGAGGATCCATATATTCAGATCTTCAAAGTCACTGTGACCCCAGCGAAAATTAGAAAGAAAAGGTATGGTCAGTAGGAAAAAGGAAGTTTTGATGCCTCTATATAAGACTCTGGTGAGACCTCATTTAGAATATTGTGTACAATTCTGGAGGCTGCATTTTCTAAAAGATATAAAAAGAATAGAGTCAGTCCAGAGGAAGGCTACTAAAATGGTGTATGGTCTTCGTGGTAAGGCGTATGGGGATAGACTTAAAGATCTCAGTCTCTATACTTTGGAGGAAAAGCGGGAGAGGGGGAGATATGATAGTCATTTAAATACATACATAATACAGTCAAACCTTGGTCTGCGATTAACCCAGTTTGTGAGTGTTTTGCAAGACGAGCAAAACATTCTCGCAAAACTTGTCTCGCAAACCGAGTGTTTACTCGATTTGCGAGTACCCCCGCCTGAGAACCGGCATTGCCCGCCCGAACAACTTGAAACTTACCCCCCATCTGGCACCGGCACGCAACCCACAGGATGTGCCGGTGCCGCTTGAAGAACTTCCTGTCTCTGCCGGGCCTTGAGCATGCATCTGCACATGCTCAAGGCCTTCTAATTCTCCCTCTCGCCGAGAGGGAAGAGCATGTTGAAGAGCATGGGCCCGAGCACTGAACCCTGTGGCACTCCATTTGTGACGCTTCTCCAGTCTGAGTATTGTCCATTTACCCCCACTCTCTGTTTCCTATCCTCCAACCAGTTTTTAATCTATGTAAGTATATCACCCTCGATTCCATGACTCTCAATTTTTTGAAGAAGACTTTCATGTGGGACCTTGTTGAACGCCTTCTGAAAATCTAGGTATGCAATGTCGAATGGGTCACCCTTGTCTAACTGCCTGTTTACTCAATCAAAGAAGTCATTAAGTTTGCCAAACAAGATCTTCCTTTGCTGGTCCTCATCAGATTGTGTCCATTAAGGTGAACAATGATGCAGTCCTTTATTAGTGGCTCTACCACCTTTTCCGGTACTGAAGTCAGACTCACTGGTCTGCAGTTTCCCAGATATCCCCTCAAAACTTTCTTGAAGATCAACGTAGCAATTTCCACTTTCCAGTCTTCCTGAATTCTTCCTGATTTTATCGACACATTGGCTATTAGTTGAAACAGTTCAGCTATAACCCCTTTCAGTTCTTTGATTACTCTCAGGTGGATGTCATCCAGTCCTGGGGATTTATCATTTTTAAGCCTATCAATCTTCCTGCATACCTCTTCAAGACTGACTGCCAATTTGTCAGTTTCCCATCTTTATTTCCTGTGTATAGCCTGTCAGCTTCTGGTCCTCTTCGGTAAATACAAAAGCAAAAAACGTATTCAGTTTGTTGGCGATAGCTTTGTCCTCCTTTAGTCCTTTGTCCCTTTATTCCATGGTCATCTAACGTCCCCACTGCTTCCTTCGCGGGTCTTTTCCCTTTAATATAAAGAAAGAACGGCTTAAAATTTTTTTCTTCCTTGGCTATTTTCTCCTCCTAGTCTCTTTTAAGAACATAAGAACATAAGAACTGCCATCTCCGGATCAGACCTTCGGTCCATCAAGTCCGGCGATCCGCACACGCGGAGGCCCTGCCAGGTGTACACCTGGCGTAATTTATAGTCCACCATATCTTTATATGCCTCTCTTAAGGAGATATGCATCTAGTTTGCTCTTGAAGCCTAGGACGGTCGATTCCGCAATAATCTCCTCTGGGAGGGCATTCCAGGCGTCAACCACTCTCTGAGTGAAGCAGAACTTCCTGACATTAGTCCTGAACCTGTCCCCCCTTAGCTTCATTACATGTCCTCTAGTCCGTGTCAAATTGGACAATGTAAATAATCTTCTCTGCTCTAATTTGTCGATTCCTTTCAGTATTTTGAAGGTCTCGATCATATCCCCACGCAGTCTCCTTTTCTCAAGGGAGAACAATCCTAGTGTTATAAGTCTATCCTCGTATTCCAGTTTCTCCTTATCCTTCACCAGTTTTGTTGCTCGTCTCTGCACCCTCTCCAGCAGTTTTATATCCTTCTTTAGGTAGGGAGACCAATGTTGGACGCAGTATTCCAAGTGTGGTCTGACCATTGCCCTATAAAGCGGCATTATAACTTTCTCCGATCTACTCGAGATTCCTTTCTTTATCATGCCCAACATTCTATTTGCCTTCTTTGCCGCTGCCGCACATTGTGCCGACGGCTTCAGGGTCCTATCTATCAGTACACCCAGGTCCTTTTCTTGTTCACTCTTCCCCAGAGTTGCACCTGACATTGTATACTCGTATTCCTTATTCTTATTGCCTAAATGCATTACCTTGCATTTCTCCACATTGAACTTCATCTGCCATTTCTCCGCCCATGTTTCTAACCGACACAAGTCGCTCTGGAGTTCCTCTCTATCCTCCTGCGATCTGATTGCCCGGCATAGTTTTGTATCGTCTGCAAACTTGATGATCTCACTGGATGTTCCTTCTTCCAGGTCATTGATATAAATATTAAAAAGGATCGGCCCAAGTACCGAACCCTGGGGTACACCACTAGTCACTTTCTCCCAGTCGGAGAACTTCCCATTTATGCCCACTCTCTGCTTTCGGTTTTCCAGCCATTTGCCTATCCATCTTTGTATATCTCCCTCTATGCCATGGCTTTGTAGTTTCCTGAGAAGTCTTTCGTGTGGAACTTTGTCGAACGCTTTCTGGAAGTCCAAGTATATTATGTCCACCGGCTTCCCACTATCAATTTGCTCGTTCACGGTCTCAAAAAATTGGAGTAAATTCGTCAAACATGATTTCCCTTTCCTGAATCCATGTTGACTGGGTTTCATCAAGTCGTGTGCGTCCAAGTGCCGGACTATGCTATCCTTGATCAGTGCTTCAACCATCTTGCCGGGGACCGACGTAAGACTCGCAGGCCTATAGTTGCCCGGTTCCCCTCTCGATCCTTTTTTGAAAATTGGCGTGACGTTCGCTATCCTCCAGTCGTCCGGTATCTGTCCAGTTCTGATTGTCAGGTTTGCAAGTTTTTGCAATAACACTCCGATTTCATCCTTCAATTCCTTTAAGACTCTCGGGTGAATTCCATCCGGTCCAGGGGATTTGTCACTTTTAAGTTTGTCGATCTGATAGTATATCTGGTCTAAGTCCACTTCAACTGTGGTGAGGCTGTCTTCTATTTCTCCTGCAAACACTTTCTCTGCTTCAGGTATTGTTGAGGTGTCCTCCTTCGTAAAGACGGACGCAAAGAAGGAATTTAGTTTGTCTGCGATTTGTTTATCTTCCTTGATGTACCCTTTTCTTCCCTGGTCGTCCAGGGGTCCCACTGCCTCTTTTGCAGGTTTTTTCCCTTTCACGTATCTAAAGAAGGGCTTGAAGTTTTTGGCCTCCTGGGCTATTTTTTCCTCATATTCCTGTTTGGCATCCCTCACCGCCTTGTGACATTTCTTCTGATCATCTTTATGTTTGTTCCAAGCTTCGGTTGTCTTTATGCATTTCCATTTTTTGAAGGAGTCCTTCTTTTCTTTTGGTCCGTCTTACTGCCTTATGGCACTTATTTTGATGTTTATGCTTTTTCCAATTTTCGTTAATTTTCATCCTTTTCCATTCCTTAAATGAAGTTTCAAGTTTCAAGTTTTTATTAACATTTGATGAATCGCTTATACAATTTACTAAGTGATGAACAACTTTATAAAAAACAACAAATTAGAGGACTCTGATCACTTCCTTCACCGCTATAGTGAGCCATGCTGGTTCCTTGTTATTTTTCCTCTTGGAACCCTTGTTGATATGTGGTATATATAGATTTTTCCCCTCGGTGACTGTGTCCTTAAAAAGGGACCATGCTTGCTTTAGTGTATTTACAGTGCTTATCCTCTTTCTAATCTTCCTCACCATTACTCTCATCCCTTTGTAGTTCCCTTTTCGGAAGTTCAGTGCCATGGCAGTCATTCTGGATCAATTTTTGTTCCCATGTCCAGGTTGAAGTGGATCATATTGTGATCACTGTTTCCCAGCGTCCCTTCTACTTCTATGCCTTGTGCCGGTCCTCGTAGTCCATTTAGAATTAAGTCCAGAATTGCATTTCCTCTCATATTTTCCTTGACAAGTTGTTCCAGGAAGCAATCGCCTACAGCATCCAGGAACTTGGTCTCCCTACTGAAGCTGGAGTTGCCTAAGTTCCAATCTATCCATGGATAATTGAAGTCACCCATGATAACTGTGTTACCTCCCTTGCATTCGTGTTTAATCTCATCTGTCATTTCTCCACCAGTCTCTTCGGACTGTCCTGGAAGTCGGTAGTAGATGCCGTTCTTCATATCCATTCCATTTGTTTCTGATATTTTGGCCCATAGAGACTCTACCTTGTTCTCCCTGGTAGACTCAATTCTCTCTTTTATGTATAGGGCAATACCCTCACCTTTTTATCCTACTCTGTCTCTGCGGTATAGCTTGTATCCTGGTAGCACAGTGTCCCAGACATTGTCCTTGTTCCACCATATTTCCATGATGCCTATGATGTCTAGGTTATCTTTTTGTGCCATAGCTTCCAATTCCCCCATTTTATTCCTTAAGCTCCTTGCGTTTGTATACATACACTTAGGTTTGCGGCATGTTACTTTCTTGCATTTCCTTCCCCCTTCTGTCTCCCTCAATTCCGTCCCTTTTGATCCGTTGGGATTTCTATCTCGCCTATGATCCGGTGAGTCTTCCCTGAAATCTTCTTGCATGGTATCCTCTGGGTATACCGTTTCCCGAACCATCGACTCTTGGTCGACTGTTGGTTTTCCCCTTCTTCTTAGTTTAAAAACTTCTCAATTTCTCACTTGATGTTGCTTGCAAGTAGCCTCATTCTGTCTCTGCTGAGGTGGAGTCCTTCCTTCCTATATAGCTTGCTCTTCCCCAGAATGTTGTCCAGTTGCGCATGAAGTGGAATCCTTCTTCCTCAAACTAGCGCCTCATCCATGCATTGATTGCTTGCACTTCTGTCTACCTCTTCTCGTTAGTCCTGGGTACCAGCAAGATCTCTAAGAACGCTACCCTCGGCGTTCTGATCCTCAGCTTCCTTCCTAGCATCTGGAACTGGTCTTTCAGTGTTTCCCTGTTGTATTTCCTGTTGCTCACGTCGTTTGTCCCATTGTGAATCACCACCGCCCTATCTCCCCCTTCCACACTGTCGATGATCCTGTCGATGCGGTTCACTATATCCTCCACCTTGGCTCCTGGTAGGCAGGTCACCAGCTGATCCTTTCTTCCTCCCGCTATGTGGCCGTTGACTTACATATGACATATGACAAACTGTGCAGAAAACTGGATAGCTCATCATCCTGCTTCTGTCTGCTGCTTCCGTTGCTGTCTGCTTGCCAGTCTGTTGTCTGAAATGGCTTCTCTCTGTTTCCCAGGTCCTCTATGCTTCTTGTTCTTCCCTATATAACTTCACACGTTTGTCTGAAGTGGCTTCTCCTTGTATAGGAATCTGTGTAGCGTCCTTGGTATTGTTACTGTGCAGACCCTCTCCTAATATATACCTGCTACCCCCTGTTGCTTTGTGTGTGTCATCTGTGTCTGCTGTGTATGTCCTCTATGACTACTGTGTTTATTTATCTGCTGTTTGTCTGTCCTGTTGCCTTTGTGGTACTTGCATGGGGAGGTGTCCTTCCCTAGTGTTTCTTCAATGAAGTGACTCATTCCTTCTTAAGGCCCTTCATAAAGGCGCTCTCACTAAAGCGAGTGCCTTTGATGCTCGCCTTTGATGCCTGCCGAACGGCTGAGCACCGTTGGCCCCTCCCCTTTTAAGGGGGCGCTCCGGATCTATGTTTTGCTGATGTCGTAGGGGTGGGCAGAGCTACCGCTCGCCGCTGCCCCTGACTCTCTCCTGCCTCCTCTTACTCTTTCCTCTCTTCTTACTCCTCTTCTCTCCTGCACGCCTGTGTCCCAACTCTCTCCCGCCTGCCTGCCCTGCTCTCTGAGCACATTTGATTATCACTGCAAAACATCCATGTCCAACCCGCCCTTAGTCACACCCAAAGCCCACCCATAGCATACCTCCACCATGCCCATCTCGTGCTCTAGATGCACAGAGACGTGTACATCTTGCTAGACATCCAGAAAGGTAGTTTTGATTTTCGGCATTTGGACGTCCTGGTGATTAGGATGTTTGAAATGAAAAAAATAACATTAAAAAGTGTATGAAATCTGTGTTTGCTAAGAACATATGTATGCATGTCATTATTTATTCATAGCTTAAGTTATGAGATCTCTTTATGGAAATTAGATTGAAGTAAAAGGCAGTATTTTGAAATGTATATGTGGCTTGAATATTTTGTTCTGTTTCTGTTCTCTTTTTTGTACAATTAAAGTATTAAACAGCAAATCTGAGTATTTACATACTACAAAATGCTTCCATTTTTTATCTAGACAAGGGAAATGTACAAACCCAAATGGACATTGTATGCAGATAGTTTTCACTTGCCAAAATTAATTTCATGTTTGAACTACAGGAACAATTCCAGTTTGTTTGAATGCAACTGTTTCCAAAGCAGCTATTTATGAAATATTTAACACACACATACACACATCATTAGAGACTGAGGAATGAAATTTGAAGTATGCAGAAGCAACAGCCAACACAGACATTCCATTCATTCCCAATTAGTTCACCCACATGCATGCTCCTTAGCATTGATTTTTTTTCCAAAATCCTCTGCACTTTTTATGCACTTCTAGCAGCCCCTCAGGCATGAATAAATTTACTGCCGATTGAGTCTGAGGTAAGCTAAAGTCAGGATATTTCTTCATTCATGCAGTTCCCATTACTTACAAAGAAAATAGTTTAGACATTGTTACAGTGTCTAAGCCAGTGTCCTGCAAACTTTATTGAGCCAAGGCATCCCAGAAATAAGTGACATCAATGTGATGATGTCACATGCATGGGTGATAACAGCATGCAACATCGTGCGTGTGCAAAGGCCTTCCAGATGTGTCCTGAGCCGCCAGTGGGGGGTACTGACAGAGAAGACACTTGGAGAAAAGGAGAGGCACTGGTGCTGACTGCCTACAGGATGTGCCTCAAACAGACACTGAATCTTTGGCCATTCCCACTTCATCCCAGAATGCACTGGGCATCTGGACGGATTTTCAAAACCCAGCACTTTGCCTGGGTTTTGAAAAGCTTCCAGCATGGGACCATGTCAGGAGGGCATCTGCACGTGCATAGAGGCAACGCAGTGATATCACATGCATGTGCGCATTCGTATGATGTCATTGTGTCACATCTGCATATGGCTCCTGATGTGGCTCCAAGCACGAGATGTTGGGGGCAGGGCTGGGGCAGAACGGGGCATGACTTGGACAGAACAGGGTGAGACTGGGTAGAACTGGGCAGGCCTGTGGGCGAGGCCATGGATCCGGATTTTACGATTGTAAAATCTGGTAACCCCAACATTTAGGAACCTACAGAAACACCCACTGCAGTCAAGGCTTCCCAATGCTGGGTTACACTAGTATTCTACAATGAAATCTAGGTGCCCAAACACAATTATAGAGTAGGCACTAGGCAGTGACCACATGGCATCAGGGTACCTAGAAGGGACATACTGTTATAGAATTGCTTTCACCGTGACTTTGTCATTCCTGCAAAGAATCAAGTCGTTGTTTCTATGAACTGTTGCTACAATTGCATTTGCTTCTACAAATGAAGGAAGCCTTCCAGAAGGCATACTTAGAGGTCCATAATGGACAAAGTTTGTCCACTACCTGTCTCATGCAGAACTCTTTATTTTAATCTTACTGTATACTATTTTTTCATGATGTTATTATCTTTCTGTCAAAATTCTCTGAGATTTTGTGATAAGATTGAGTACAAACTTTAGAAATCAGCTTTCATGGATGATGAAGGTCAATTATGGATCATTCTTGTACAATTCTATAAGAAAAGCACATCTGATGTAGAATCCTCTAGATAAAAATATTACAGGAGCCATATGTATGAGAGCACCTGTGCAGGGTCAGAAACATCTTTCCTGTACTTTTACTTCCACTGAAATATTGATTAGTAACAATATGTGAACAAAATACACAACTTTTCTTTTTTTTATACCTAATTCCCAAGTCCCAAAAGTGACTATCTTGAGATAATGATCTTATTAAACCTTTTTTTTTTCTTCTATTCTGTCAAATGATTTTATACCATCTCATGGTGCCATTTTTCAAAGACATGTCTAAATATAATGTTTTGTGCAGCTTTGACTTTGCTTCAGAATTTAATCCAATTTGAATGTGAAATTAAATCCAGAGCCCCTAGATAGTCTCAGATTTAAAAATAAGCAGAATAGTTTTAAAGCTCTAAATTGATCTAATGTTTCTGTTCAATTCTGAACAAAACCTGTATCTACTTGACTCTTCTTGATTCCCCCTCCCCCCCTTATCATCTGCTGTTGCATATCAGCGGGATTATAGCAGCAAACAGTACATTCAAGTTGTTGCTATAGCACCCTCTGTCAGTGGAGAATGAGTTAAACTAGAAAATGAGAATTGGATTGAAGTTTCTATGGCAAAATTCATTTTAAGTTCTCAGTGTTGTTCAATTTTGTTTTCATAAAGACAATTGTGAATGTTTGATAGCAATGGATTGGCAATTAGCATAATGCAGCATTAAATTTCTCTACCTTATTTTCTAAGAGCGCTCTGATTAATGTCTGTGACCTACTGACTTCTAAATATTGTTGTAGCAACAGCAAATCAAGAGGAAAATAATGTTTTCAGTTTAGGAGTATTAATTCTTATTCATTAGGTAAAATAAAGGCTTATGTTGAAGGAGTTTGCAATTTCCAGAATATCTAAGGGAAATATCTGACTACAATTACTTACAGTTCTACAATAGATGAGAAATTGCTTTTGAATTCAAATTTCATACTGGTGAAATAAAGAAAGGTCATTCTCTGAACAGCTGGACTAACATAGAAGTGTTTTACTATCTTATCAAATGTTATCCTAAATTTTAATGACTATCAGCCTTGCAGTAGCATTGTAAAGGTCTTTTACACTGTAACACTAAATCAAGCACTGCAGTTTCTTCTAGATTCTATACCTGCAAAATATATGTAAAGGAGTCAGTTATTTTCTGCATCCTCTGTAGGAAGAAAATGCTCTGACACATATTTACTTTTCTGTAGTGTGTAATATAATTGATTGCTGCATTGAACATGAGCATTGATTTGAACTTTTGCTTGCTTTTCTGTGCCCTTTTCCCCTCTATATTTTTTCAAGTGGCATTACTGAGAATTATTTATGAGTCTAACATCCTCTTGACTATTTCCTGAAAACCAAAAAGCTTAAAGTGAATAGACATTCAAAACTAATTACAACTTTTCAATTATTATTTATTTTTTAACCTACAGATTTTAGTACGATAATGTAACAATAAATAAATATAACATTTGGTAAATGATTTAAATATTTTTATCTTGAATTTTAACAGTGCCATTGAAACATTAAAAACCATGGAATTTGATATTCAGTCAAGTGGTGAAAACATGAAGGCCCATATTTGAAAGTTTTTAGTTTATTTGGTACTAGCTGATGAACCGGCGTTGCACGGGTATTTAATTATAGCAATAACACAGTAAATGGATTGAAATAAAGATACTTTATAGTGGTGAATGAAATTTTTTTTTTACAGCTTTATAAAAAGTACAATAATCAAATTATAATGTGAAATATTTGACAAAATGAATACAATACAACTAACACAAAACTTGATTATAAACAACAATTTTAGTTTCACCTCCAGGAGCAAGAACATATAAATTCTTGGGTGAACCTACCCTTGATCAAGCAACATAGAGTTGTCCATGGGAAAAACAGGGGGATCTTAAATCCACTCCATAGTATGTAATAGTCTGTCCCTGTGATTTGTTGATTGTGATAGAGAATGCAAGTCTCACTGGAATTTGCAATCTCTTAAACTGAAAAGGAAGATCTGTTGGAATAAGTGGCATCCAAAAGTTTCAGTATTGATTTAAACAACTCAATATGTGGAAACTCAGGTTGAAAAGAAACTCCATGTAGTTTGTTCCCGGTTCAGAATGGAACCTGTGTTCCTAGTTCAGGATATGTGAGTACTCATGTAATGTAATAACATTATGAACTGGGGTGCATGAAAGAAACAGTTACAAATACAGTTAGAACATACAAACTCTATATGTATGGTGTCCGTGGTAGAATAGAAACGATGTCCCTAGTGGTTATAGTGTCATATAAAGTGTTTTATAGTTGGAATTACAGTGAGAATGGCAGCTTTTTACATTTTTTCCATTGACATGAATGGGTGAAATAAGATTTTCTGTTTGTAGCTCCGCCCATGTGTGCAGGTGGGCCGCGAGACCCCCAGAACATATCACCCCAGGTAGTGAGGGATCTGCATACCAAGTTACGTTCAAATCGGGCAAGTCGTTTTTGAATTACTGTGAGAATGGCAGCTTTTTACATTTTTTCCATTGACATGAATGGGTGAAATCCGATATTATGTTTGTAGCTCCGCCCACGTGTGCAGGTGGGCCGCGAGACCCCCAGAACATATCACCCCAGGTAGTGAGGGATCTGCATACCAAGTTTTGTTCAAATCGGTCAAGCCGTTTTTGAATTACTGTGAGAATGGCAGCTTTTTACATTTTTTCCATTGACATGAATGGGTGAAATCGGATTTTATGTTTGTAGCTCCGCCCATGTGAGCAGGTGGGCAGCGAGACCCCCAGAACATATCACCCCAGGTAGTTGGAATTACTGTGAGAATGGCAGCTTTTTACATATTTTCCATTGACATGAATGGGTGAAATCTGATTTTATGTTTGTAGCTCCGCCCACGTGTGCAGGTGGGCTGCGAGACCCCCAGAACATATCACCCCAGGTAGTGAGGGATCGGCATACCAAGTTTCGTTCAAAGCGGTCAAGCCGGTTTTGAATTACTGTGAGAATGGCAGCTTTTTACATTTTTTCCATTGACTTGAATGGGTGAAATACGATTTTCTGTTTGTAGCTCCGCCCACGTGTGCAGGAGGGCCGCGAGACCCCCAGAACATATCACCCCAGGTAGTGAGGGATCTGCATACCAAGTTTTGTTCAAATCGGTCAAGCCATTTTTGCGTGATCGTGGCACATACACACACACACACATACATACATACACACATACATACCTCCGATTTTATATATAGAGAGATTTTGCAGTATATTCCACGTTTCACAAGACCGCAAAGCAGGTCATTGAGCTCAAAATTAAGACGTCCAAGTGAGGACATGTTCAATTCCTCCTTTATTTTACAAGAGACTCTTCTATATGCAGACCCCCGAAAACAAAACCTCAAACAACTACCACAACACTCATATACCCGGAAACAACTTACATTCCACAGACCAACACGACCTCCCTTACATGTGCCTATGTCAATATCAGATCTCTAGGACCCAAAACAGAAAACATAAAAAACTGGATAACAACAGAAAAACTTGACTGCTTATTCCTCACTGAAACCTGGCTAACCTCAGACACAGACCCTAGAATAAAAGAAGTATGCCCGCCGGGATACAAAATAACAGTAACCTGCAGAGAGAAAAAAAGAGGAGGAGGTCTAGCAATAATATTCAAGAACACCATAACTCTAAACATACTCGAGAAAGTATCCACTCCACAATTGGATTTCCTAGCGTGCCAACTCACAAACACAACACTAAAAAACTCTCTAAACTGCCTGCTCTGCTACATAACACCAGGAAACTGGACCACAGTGAAGCCCGAATTTGAAAACTTCATCTACCAAAACTCACTAACAGCTGACTACAACCTCATACTAGGAGACCTAAACCTACACCTAGAAGATCAAACCTCCACACCAGCAAACAACTGTCTATCCTTCCTCAATGCATTATCCTTCAAGATCCTAAACCCACAAACCACTCATGAAAAAGGTCATCAACTGGACATTGCAGCATTCATGACTCACCAACCAACCAATCAAGAAATCCAAACTCCTAACGGAACATGGTCCCCATCCCTATGGTCAGACCACTACGTCTTTAACTTCAACATCAACTGGACCAAAACCAAACACACACCTCAAACAAAAAAAACCACATATACCTCACGCAAACATATCGACCCAACCATCTTCTGGTCAAAGGTAGACGAAACCATCCAAGACTGCGACCCAAAAAATTTCATCTCCCACTGGAAAAATGTATCCACCAACATACTTGATAATCTGGCACCCCTACAAACCAAAACCAGAATCAGAAGGAAATCGGACCAATGGTTTGATAATGAATTACTCCAACTCAAAAGACAGTGTAGAAGATTAGAAAGAAAATGGAGAAAAAAGAATCAAGAACAAACAAAAACCGACTGGAAAAAAAATCAACAAACAATACAAAAATCTACTAAAAGACAAGAGGAAAAGTTACTATACCAAGCTCATAGGCACAGAAACACAAGATTCCAAAAAAATCTTCCAAATACTAAAAGAACTAACAGACACCAAACCATACACTACCACCACCAACACACCTCCACCTTCACCCACCATCTTAGCAGAACATTTCAAGAATAAAATCACCAACACCAGAGCCACACTCATACTCAACCCATCCAACCAAAACCCAATCACAATCCACCCCACAGGAAAAGAAGCAATCGCAGCAGACAGAACTTGGTCTCAATTCCCAAACATAAAATGGCCAGAATTTAACAAATTATACAAAAAATACAGCCATGCCTCCAGTGACCTCAACCATTGCCCCCCATATCTCCTCACCACCTCTAGTATAAAGTTCCGCACCATAATTCTACAATGGATCCAATTCACGCTCACAGAGGGCACATTCCCTGACAACCTCAGCGAAATTGTCATCACCCCAATCCAAAAAGACCCAAAGGCACCTCAAAACCTCCCTTCCAACTATAGACCTATAGCCTCAATTCCGCTATATGTCAAAATTACAGAAGGCCTAGTAGCCAAACTCCTCACCAATTACATAGAGGACCACAACCTACTACACCCCATGCAATCAGGATTCAGAACAAATTTCAGCACAGAGACATTACTAGGCTCCCTCATGGATACCGCCAGACAACAACTTAGTATAGGGAAAAAAATGCTACTCATACAACTGGACCTATCAGCAGCATTCGACCTAGTAGACCACAACATCCTTCTACAGATACTAGATGCAATAGGCATCTCAGACAAAGTATACTCCTGGTTCAAAGGATTCCTAAAACTCAGAACCTACAGTGTAAAATCAAACAAAGAAAAATCAGAGTCCTGGTCAAACCCATGCAGCGTACCACAAGGATCTCCACTGTCCCCCACCCTCTTCAATCTATACACTGCCTCTCTAGGAACCCATCTGGATAACCTAGGCATAACATCCTATAGCTATGCAGATGACATCACCATCCTCATCCCATACGATCATTCCAAACCTACCATGACAGAGGAACTTCACCAAACACTGGAAGCAGTCACAAACTGGATGGAAAATCACAAACTTAAACTCAACCAAGACAAAACCAAATTCATCCTCCTAGAAAACGACAGGATCCAAACCACAACCATCCTAAACATAAACGCAACCAAATATCCCATCCAAACAACCATAAAACTACTAGGCATGACCATAGACAGATGCTGCACAATGCAACCGCAAATAAACAAAACAACTCAAAAATCATTCGCAATCATGAGAAACCTGAGACAAGTCCGAAAATTCTTTGAAAGCACACAATTCCTACTTATAGTACAATCCCTAGTACTAGGAATACTGGACTACTGTAACATTCTCTTCCTCCCATGTCCGGCAACCACGATAAGACAACTCCAAACAATCCAAAATACAGCCTTAAGACTCGTCTATTCATTGAAAAAACACGACCACATCACTGAAGCCTACATCAACTCACACTGGCTCCCAATCCAAGAAAGAATCCAATTTAAATTTTACTGCATATTATTTAAAACACTACACGGAGACAGTCCATCATACCTGAACAATCGCCTCATCCAAGCAACCAGCACCAGACACAGAAAAACGCACTTCCCATTCATACCCCCCCCATCCAAAGAAGTGAAAAGAACAAAACTACATGACGGCCTCCTAGCCACACAAGCTGCAAGACTGGATAACCAAATCTCCAACCTTCTGATGACCACCCCAGACTATAAGACGTTCAGAAAAGAAATAAAAACCACACTTTTCAAGAAATTCCTAAAACAGAAATAACAACACGACCACTAAAAGCCCTCAAGATCTTCTTATTACCTCTCTAGCTATCCTCTACAATTCATATAATTCTGTCATTCTGTAACACTGTAATTCTTTATTCATTGTAATTCTGTCCTTAAACTAACCTTTTGTAATCCGCCTTGAACCGCAAGGTAATGGCGGAATAGAAATCCCTAATGTAATGTAATGTAATGTAATGTAATGTAATGTAAAATATGCATATGGACATGTAGATATATGTGTCTTTGCTGTGATTTACATTTAAAAAAAATACAAAAGATCATCTTAAGCTCTTTAATTAAAGTTGTTGCATCTGAGAAATTAAGGCCTGCTGCAACCAAGATAGCAGGCCTCAAGTTGAACCAACTCTCTAAAACGGCTGTAAGTTGGAAAGCCAATCACTTAAGCCCCCATGATTACCCCCAACCTATAAACACCTCAATGTACAGACATCAGCAATATCTCACACTCCACACATATCCCCTGTAATTAGCAAGGGCCTTTCTGGTTTCCAGTGGGAAGCAGGAGTGATCCTTGTGTGTTCTTGCCTCTGTAGGCATCTGGCTTCAAAACTGCACCCTTGGCTTCTTAGTGGTGGTCTCACATAACTATACTTAAGGGTTAAACAAATAAGAGCCATTAGCTTCTGTACCTTCCCTAGGTTTTAAACCAAACATCTAAACCAGGGGTGCCCAATAGGTCGATCGCGATCGACCGATAGCTCATCAAGGCAAAGTGAGTCGATCATCCAGGACTCACTTTGCATTGGCGATCTATCGGGCCGAACAGTTTTCCTCTCCCCGACGTCAATTCTGCCGTCGGAGAGGAAGTTCGGGCCAGCCAATCGCTGCCTGGCTGGGCGGAACTTCCTCTCCGACGGCAGAATTGACGTCGGGGAGAGGAAGACTGATCGGCCCAAAGCAGGGAGAGCATGGGGCGGCGGCGGCTTTGGGGCTTGTTATCATTGGTGGCGTTTGGGTCCTGTTCCCCGATGGCAGTGGCAGTGGCAGTGGAAGTGGCTTGGGGAAGGGCAGGGAGAAAGAAAGAAAGGGGGCAGGTAGGGAAACAGAAGAAAAGAAGAGAAATAGAAAAAAAGAAAGGGGGCATGAAGAGAGAAAGAAAGAAAGGTCAGGGAGAGAGGAAGAAAAAGTTGGGGGAGGGAATGAAATGTGGAGGAGAGGAAGCATACAGGCTGAAAGAAAGATTGGATGCACAGTCAGAAGAAGAAAGTGCAACCAGAGACTCATGAAATCACCAGACAAGGTAGGAAAAATGATTTTATTTTAAATTTAGTGATCAAAATGTGTCTGAATTTATATCTGCTGTCTATATTTTACAATATGGTCCCCTTTTACTAAACCGCAATAGTGGTTTTTAGCGCAGGGAGCCTATGAGTGTCGAGAGCAGCGCTGGGCATTCAGCGCAGCTCCCTGTGCTAAAAACTGCTATTGTGGTTTAGTAAAAAGGGAGGGGGGTGGGTATTTGTCTATTTTTGTATGGCTATTACTGAGGTGACAGCGCATAGAGTCATCTGCTTTGACCTCTTTGAAAAAAAACCCGGAATAGGAATGATAATTAACAATTCTATGCATACCGTGTGCGTTGTGTTTTTTAAAAAATTTTATTGTTGGTAGATCATTTTGACTTGGTCATTTTAAAAGTAGCTCGCGAGTCAAAAAAGTGCGGGCACCCCTGATCTAAACTAACAACAGGTACTTGTACATACCATAGGGTGGGTGAAAAAGTCAACGTGGATTTTTTTAAAATTTAGATTGCTTTACCATTATAAACATCTAATTTGGAGGCATGTCCAAGCCAACCCCTCTTCCACATCCCTTTAAATCTGTGTCTTGGGATCTATACACATGCAGAAATTTGCATTCAAATGCAACCTATAAATGTAAATGTTGTCATTTACATATCTAGCTGCTTTTGAAATGTCTCTCTATAAATATAAACTGTTTGGAGCTGATATTCATTTGGACCTATCTAGGTAGGAATGGTTGTTACTCAAATAAGTCCCACTGACTGGGTTCATACCATAATTTTAAGTAGAATTGTCTGAATGCTGATGAATATCTGCTCACATTGCTTTGGTACTATCTAGTACTGCTGGAATAGTCTGGAGGCAAAGCTAAGGTATGAGCAGAGCTGAGAGTTTCCTAGTTACTGACAATTTTCAGGATAAAGTTAGGACAGAAGAAAGACTGTCCTTATGCTATCTGGATAGTTATCCAAGTGCAGTTCATACTTATTATTCAAGGCAGTATGGCTCCCAATTTTATTTTTGAATATGGCCAAAAAAGGTAGATGTCCTAAGAGCCAAAACATCTACATAGGTCATTTTCAAAAATAAAAGATAGACGTCTGGTAGCTTTGAATATGGACATTTTTTCTACTTGGTTTGTGGATGTCTTACCCAAAATGTAAAACCTCAGACTTAGATGTCCTATTGAAAATGCACCTCTATGGAAACAAGATAGAAAGAAGATTGACTCATTTGAGCTTTGGTGTTGGAGAAGGATTATATGCATGCCATGGACCGCCAGAAAACCCAACAAATTAATTCTGGAAAAGATCAAACCGGCTATGTCACTCAAAGTCCAAATGATGAAGTTACAACTGTCTTAATTTGGGAAGATCAAGGGTACCAGACAAAGAGGGCAACCTTCAATCAAATGGCTGGACACATTAAAAAAAAAAAAAAACATGGGGATGATGCTGGAGGACCTTACCAGACTAACACAAAACTGATTTCTTTTTAGATCTGTAATTCATCAAGTCACTAGGACTCAGACACAAGTTAATGACACCCAACTGTCCCAGGTACAAAACTTATATTGTGAGCTCACTATGGACTAAGAAAGTACCTGTATATAATATAATGTAGCCCACTTTGGTTGTACTCATGGTCATTTATATTTACCCATTTAAAGCCTTTCCTAGTATTTTTAAACTTAGAGTTGCATGCATAAATTAGAAGGCAAGTAGATGAATTTCACCACTGCTCATAGCTTTTATCCCTACCCTGAGACCACAGAAAATTCCATTTCAGTTAAAAGTATTCAAAGGCAATACTGTTTGTTTTATATGGCCAAAACTGAAACATTCAGTGTCCCAGAAATTATAAACAAAAAAAGTACTGCAGTTGATACCTGCTGTAAACTGTACAGTATACTGACCTATAGGATAATGGATTATTAGATGGCACTTAATTGACAATATTGTACTTTTTAGCATTTATAAACATATATGCTATGCTTTTTAAAGACATTTTTTGTAAGTACAATCATATTATATATATATATATATAGAAAATGTAACTTTGGCTGATAAATATGTAAAAATAACAAGTAATACCAGTAAAACTTTGAATATTTATAAAGCTCAACTCAATATTTGGAAAATGCAAGACTCCTGTCTAATAAGTGGTCATCTGAGACTCTTGCTGTCCTGTTTAATATTTTAGTTTACTGATCCTCACCAGTTTCTGAGTACTCATACATGTTTGTAAGCTCCTTGAGATAAACATAATTCTTATCCATGTCAGAGCTGATTGACTCCAGGGAACTAAGTGATGATGCTACAGAGCCAGTCCCTTCGAAGGCATAAGTTTGTAGGCAGTCAAATGGTGGTGCAAAAGGATCTGTGTTAGCTTCTTTCAGTTTTTCTGTGATGAACTTCCGAAACTCAGCTTCATCAGGGCCAAGACCCAAAGACATTCTATAAATGCTCTGTATTTGGGTTGTAATTCCTCTCCGGGGTTTTGGCTTTCTCAAAACAGTTTGGGTCCTCAGTGCTGCCATATCAAAAGCCTTTGTGTCCTCTTCCCCGCCTCCTTCATCATCATACCTGACAATATTTTCTCTGAAATCTTCCTTTTTCTCAGAAAATAGAGATGGCTTTTTTCTCTTCCTTATAGCCAGAATGAGCAAAACGAGGACTGTGGAGAAAGAATATGAAGTTTGGTTTTATTATTTCATTTATTTATTTATTTTAAAAACTATTACTGTACCTGCCTGATACCAACAGCTTACAATAAAACACTCAATATAGTACCATATAAAAACAAAATGTTATCAACAGTCTCATCTCTACAACATACATAATCTTCTGATCTGCCATTTATCAAAACTTAGAAATTACATATTAGAAAATGCCTGTACAAATAAACAGGTCTTTAACACCTTCTTAAGTGCTGTAAGGTTATTGCTTATATCTGAAAACTCCAACCTGGTATTAATTTAGCAGTGTAATACCTCCAGTAATATTCAGTATTATGTGATAAATTGTCAGGGAATGCATGAATAAATCTAATATGCATGTTTTGAATCAAATATATATTTGTTATAAACCAAATGTACTTGGAGGATTACTTCTATTTTCTTTCTGACCTCTGTAATGGAGAAAGATGTAGGAGCCGGCAGGAGAAGATCCGATCAGCTGATTGCGAGTCGGCAAGAGAAGCCACAAATCAGCTGAGCCGGCAGCCACTGTAGTCACCTCTGCCAGCTCTCAGCTGATCATGATTCCGGAGCTGTAATCAGCTGGGCAGAAGGGTGGCTGCAGTCCTTTTATGAGAGGGATGAGGATGCAGCTGCTGTGTGTGTGTGTGTGTGTGTGTGTGTGTGTGTTGTGTGAGTGTACAGCACATGCACCACAGCTAGCGGCAGAATTTCCAGAAAATTTTCCTATGAAAGGGGAGAGAGGGCGTTCCATTAAGTGCATCACAAGGAGAGCTCATTAGACTACTAATGAACTCCTTGTAATGCATTTGCATAGGGTTCTCGGCGGCTACTATGGGGATCGGTGGCAGCCATGGAGAACCCTTTTGTATATCAGAAGATGAGTTTTTATGCTAGTAAGACTACTTTAGTTTGTCTTACCAGAATGGAAAGCTTTCTGCAGACTGAGGCCTCAGTCTCCAACAGGTAAATACAAAATGTTTCCTATGTATAAACTTGATTAGAAAATAATTGTTTCATTTTATAGGTTGTGATATATGGATAATTTAATTATTACTCTTTTGAAATCTGCCCAAAAATATTTCTCAGAAATTTTCTAAATTGTTGATGTGAGACATTTAAATATCTCTGTGGCATTAATGTACAAGAGGTGAGCCTTTTTTGAATGAGAGGACATAGTATGAAGTTAAAAGAAGACATGCAGAAATAATTGCTAAAGATTTGGTTGTATGGCTGAGAGAAAGAGGAGAGATAAAACTCTTTAAGCTATTGGAGATGAATAGCACATGATTATTGTCCCTAAATGGGACATTCAGTACTCTTTGCCTCTTCTTTTAGCCACAAATCCTTCCAGCATGCTCTACATCTAAATATGGCCTGGCTAGTTGTGCTTATGACCCTGCCATACTTTATTTTCCTTTTTACAGACATAGTAATGTGTGTCAAGTTGAGTACTCCCAATCATTTTGAAAAGCTGGCTCCTATGTTTGGATTTATTTATTTATTTATATCCTGCCCTTACCCAGGGTGGGTTGCAAACTAACATATAAAAATACATACAAAGATACATACCAGATCAACAATAAATACACCTACAAACAATTAAAAAACAAAACAAAACAATAAAATGCATAGGTGACTAGAACCTTACTGTCATCATAACTTCCTCATAAACCATGCAATCTCATACCCTGTGTTTCATCTGGCGCCCAGTTGTAGAATTGCTCCCTAAAAGGCAGGGGTCAGACCTGTCAGTTTGGGTGGGCCCAGATTTAATCTAGCCCCCAGAGACCCAGTGTTGTAATATTACAACATCACATTTAAGGCTACAAAATAAACCCTCCCCCATTTTTTTCTTTTTAAAACTTCATGTACATTACTAATAGAACCTATTGTTCAGTTCTGCAACACCATTGGATGGTTGAATGTGTAAATAGGTCTGTTTATCTGGCCATGAAGTCATACAACCCTGTTGCCTGCTTTGGAGTATATCATCTTGTTGTTTTGGATGGGATACATCAGGACTAAAGTAAGTAAAAAGCTTGAAATATTTTTTTATGTGATCATTAATATGTGTAGATCATGCAGATTTTATGACATCATTGAATATACTGATTTTAAGAGATTTAGAGCTGGTTATTTCTATGTTGTAATTTTACAACAGTGGGTCAAAGTGATAGCAAGGTTTTGTCTGCACTTTAAACTTGAGAAGGTGATAAATCTCCAGGAGGTGAGGATTAAAGTGTTTGCATGTCTAATTGAACAATAGGTCTACTTGATAGAAGTTGTGGAATATGGAGTTATCGGTGAAGTGGACAAGGAAAATAAATTACCCGATGACCACCTAACTTCTGATGTTCAAATCATCCCAACAGAGACAGAACATCCTGATGCCAAGACTGGGCCCCGTGACAGATATCGATGGCTGAAAAAGAATTTCATCTCTCCCAGTACTGATTTTTCTGGTCAGGATGTCAGTAATGATGTCCATTCCCTCTGCACACCACTGGAGTACTTTCAGAAGTTTGTGACAGAAGATATGATCAACGCTCTGGCAGATAACACAAATCAGTACAGTTTTCAGAAGAAAGGATCATCTATAAACACAAACACAAAGGAAATAGAGCAGATGATTGGCATGTATCTGAAGATGGGTCTTGTCCAAATGCCTGGAGTCCGTATGTACTGGGAAGCAGACACAAGATACAGTCCTGTCGCTGATGTAATGTCACGAAACAGATTCCAGTCTCTGTTGACATCATTACATTTTGTGAACAATCTAACCGTGTCTGAGATGGAACAAAAAAGTGACAAACTCTGGAAACTCAGACCATGGCTTGATGCTTTCAGAGAGAAATGCCTAAAAGTGGTCCCTGAAGAACATAACTCTGTTGATGAAATGATGATCCCTTTCAGGGGGAAATTCAGCAGCATCAAACAGTACATGCGTGGCAAGCCAAACCCATGGGGGTTCAAGCTGTGGGCAAGGACTGGAATCTCTGGTATACTTTGTGATTTTGATGTGTACCAAGGCAGTGTGAATGGAATACGGGCAAGATCTGAACTTGGACTATCAGGGGATGTTGTGATGAAACTTGCTTCCACACTTCCACATAGTCACAACTACAAGATCTATGCAGACAACTTTTTCACCAGCATCCCATTGATAGTTAGGCTGCTGGATTGTGGAATTCATTACACAGGAACAGCCAGACAAGTGCGCCTTCCAAACTGTAATCTTGAGGATGAGAAAAGCTTGAAGAAAAAGGGAAGAGGAAGCTTTGATGTCAGAGTGGAGTCAAATCACAACATTTGTGCTGTGAAATGGTTTGACAACAGACAGGTTACACTTGTGTCTTCCTTTGCTGGCCCACAACCAGTGGAGAAGATTCAACGCTGGGACAAAACTGCCAAAAGATTTGCGCTAACATGAAATTTTTTGTGCAAAAACACGAAATTTCTTGATTACCGCTGATAGAAATGCCAAAAGGAATGCCACCGAGAGGTTAGAAAAGCAAAAGGGAAATATGAAGAGGGGCTGGCCAGGGAGGCGAAAAACTTCAAGGCATTCTTCAGTTATGTAAAGGGGAAACGACCAGCGAGAGAGGAGGTGGGGCCGTTGGACGATGGGGATAGGAAGGGAGTGATCAAGGAGGATAAAGAGGTAGCTGAGAGGTTGAACACGTTCTTCTCGTCGGTTTTCACGAGAGAAGACACATCTAATATACCAGACTCAGAGGAGCTCATGAGTGGGGAACAGGCTGAAAAATTAGAACACATAGAGGTAAGTAAGGAGGATGTCCTCAAGCAGATAGACAGGTTAAAATGCGGCAAATCGCCGGGCCCGGACGGGATCCACTCAAGGGTTCTGAAAGAACTAAGACAAGAAATAGCGGGCACAATCCAGCATGTTTGCAACCTATCCTTGAAAACTGGAGAGGTACCAGAGGACTGGAAATTGGCGAATGTCACACCTATCTTCAAGAAGGGATCGAGGGGTGACCCCGGAAACTACAGGCCGGTGAGCCTGACTTCAATTATAGGGAAGATGGTGGAAGCTATGATCAAGGATGGTATTTGCGAGCATATCGAGAGATATGGCCTACTGAGAACAAGCCAGCATGGATTCTGTAAGGGAAGGTCATGCTTAACGAACCTTCTGCACTTCTTTGAGGGAATAAGCAGTCGGGTGGACAATGGGGAACCTATAGACATCATTTACCTTGATTTTCAAAAGGCTTTCGACAAGGTGCCACATGAAAGGCTGCTTAGGAAACTGTGGAACCACGGGGTGGGAGGGGATGTGCACAGATGGATCGAACACTGGTTGTCGGGTAGACTGCAGAGGGTCGGAGTAAAGGGACAATACTCTGACTGGCGGGGAGTCACGAGCGGTGTGCCACAGGGATCGGTGCTGGGGCCGTTACTCTTCAACATATTTATCAATGACCTGGAAAAAGAGGCAAAGTGTGAGGTTATAAAATTTGCAGACGATACCAAACTGTGCGGCAGAGTTAGGTCTAGGGAGGAGTGTGAGGACCTGCAAAGGGACCTGGACAAGCTGGAAGACTGGGCAAACAAATGGCAAATGCGCTTTAACGTGGAAAAATGCAAGGTCATGCATATAGGTAAAAAGAACCCGCTGTTCAAATACAAATTGGGGGGGGGCATTATTGGGAGACAGCAGTCTTGAGAGAGACTTGGGTGTGCTGGTAGATGCATCACTGAAGCCATCTGCACAGTGCGCAGCAGCCTCGAAAAAAGCCAACAGAATGCTGGGCATCATAAAGAGGGGCATAACAACCAGGACGCGGGAAGTCATCATGCCATTGTATAGAGCTATGGTGCGTCCACATCTGGAATACTGCGTTCAATACTGGTCGCCGTACCTCAAGAAGGACATGGCAGTGCTTGAGAGAGTCCAAAGGAGAGCAACGAAACTGGTAAGAGGGCTGGAACACTGCCCATATGCCGAGAGGTTGGATAGGCTGGGGCTCTTCTCTCTGGAAAAAAGGAGGCTCAGGGGAGATATGATAGAGACCTTCAAGATCATGAGGGGCATAGAGAGGGTGGATAGGGACAGATTCTTCAGGCTGAAGGGGTCAACAGGCACGAGGGGGCATTCGGAGAAACTGAAGGGAGATAGGTTCAGAACAAATGCAAGGAAGTTTTTCTTCACCCAAAGGGTCGTGGACACTTGGAATGCGCTACCGGAGGAAGTGATCAGGCAGAGTACGGTACATGGATTCAAACAGGGATTGGACGGATTCCTGAGGGATAGGGGGATCGTGGGATACTGAGAGAGGTGCTGGGATGTAACACAGGTATAGAAAGCAAACCAAGTAATAAGTATAGAAATCCGACCAGGTCGTGCATGTGCAAGACCGGAGGGTTAGGACTTCGATGGGAAGATAAAACTCAATGGGAAACCAAGGTGGCAAGGGGGCCCCTTCTGGTGTCTCAGACAGGCCGTGACCTGTTCGGGCCGCCGCGGGAACGGACTGCTGGGCAAGATGGACCTGAGGTCTGACCCAGCGGAGGCACTGCTTATGTTCTTATGTTCTTAAGTCAATGGGCGCTTCACAGGGAAAAATTTGCGTTTTTATATGATACTCATTTTTTGTATTAAATTGATAATAAAAATTACTTTTTTCTTTATTATACTATTGTTGTTGTGTATATACATAAACTTAGGTGGGTCTTTATAAGCTGTAAAGTACAAATAAACTTTTAATTATTCCTTACATGTGTTCAGAGAGAGAGTGACACTATTGAAATTCTGCTACCTTACAGGCCCAGCGTTGCAATTTTACAACATCCTCCCCAAAAGTTACTAAAATGTCAAAATAAAAAAAAACACTGATTTAGGGATCACAAGCCTCCTATAACAACATGTGAACGTTCGAAAACATTTTTTTACGTTTTTTTCTATATTTGGGTCTCTAAGTGCTAGGTAGCCCCTGCCCATGTCCACCCACTCTGTATATATAGTTATTTTAACTTTCCCGTCCACCCTCGCATTCATCTCTCCCTGACTCTTCCTTTCCATCCATGCTGCCCCTACTCACTTCTTCATCAGTGTTCTCTCTTCTACCCCAAAATGGTTTCTGCTCCTCTAGGGGACAGTGATCCAGCATGTGCCAATCTTTCTCTGAAATACCTCACTGGTCTCCCTCATCTGTCACTGGCAGTGATTCATATTGGCAACCCGTGCTGGCCCTGCAGGTTTCCCTGTACCATGCTCCACCAGTGAAGAAGCAGGAAGTGATATCATCAAGGATGGGACACAGTCTTAGAAGCCTGCAGGGTTGGAGCAGGTAGCCTATAAGAATCGGCACCAGTGACAGAGCTGAGGAAGATCGGGGGAGTTATTTCAGAGAAAGATGGGCAGATGATGGGTCATGACCCCCCAGAGGTGCAGATGCTGTTTTGAGGTAGAAAGAGGAGTGTCTCAGGGACCTCATGGGCCATTAGACTGGACAAGTCTGAGGTGAAAATGGGTGAGCTTGTGCCCTCCCTGGCTTATTCATGGCTACGCCACTGCTAAAAGGATACTTCTATAAAGGGGTGTCTGTTTTTAGATTCCAATAATATATTTATTTATTTAAAATATTTATATCCCACAAATCCAACAATGCTAAGCGGGTGTGCTATTTAGAGAATATTCTATAAAGAAATGTAGGTGCACAGTTTTTCCTGTTTCTTTAAACTTATTTTTTTTTTCCAACTATGATAAAGACACTTGACATGCTTAAGGACTGGGTCTGATATTCAAAGAAATCTAAGCTCCTAAGTTTAAATTTCTAAATTAGGATCCTAAATGTATTTCATATTTTAAGCCACACATAAGAGCTGAAAACTCATCTTAATTTAGGTGCTTAAAAATAAAACTTATATATTTAGGTCTATCATTCATTTATCTAGATTATGTGGCCAATTTATGAGCTTAAAGCTGAAAATCATTGCTAAACTCATAACCTTTCTTTCCCTGCTCTAAATATGCTCCTGTTAACACCCACTTTTTGCCCTCCTATATTTAGGAGTTTTGTGAAATTTTAAGTATAAATTTAGACATTCAGCCCTAGTAGGTTATCCAAGAGGACAATTTAGGAGCCCAATTTTCAAATTAAGATGACAATCCTTTAAAAATTAGGCTCAATGTTGTTTATTCAGTACTATTGTGCATTTCTTACCCAGTAGTATTAAGAAACAAGACAAAACCGCAATTAACGCTGCAGTGCTGAGACCCAGAAAAAAGCCAAAGGCTCCATGCTTGCAGTACTGAGCATTGCCATCCTCATCACAGTTACAGACAGCGATGGTGAGGGTATTGGTACTGCTGAGAGATGGACTTCCATTGTCTGCAATTAAGATTTGCAGATAAAAGGCAGGTTGCTCTTCCTGACTGAATCCATTTCTTCTGGTCAAAATTGCAGCTGTGTTATCTGAAAAATTTTCAAGAAACAGTACTCAGGCATATAAACTGCTTTATGTGGTGTCTTGTAAACTTAAAATATTATATATTACAGGTGAACATAAAAGATGAATTCCCATATATTATATAAAAATATCATATAGTGCCATGAAAAGATATGTGAGTAAGAATTAAAAAATGAAACTGCAAAACTAATATTAATAATAGGTAAACTGTCATAAAAATCAACAGTACTTCATAATTGGAATGTAGCCAACATGGGAGTCCTTTTCCTAAGGTGCGGTAGCCGATTTAGTTTGTGCTAAAAATTAGCACGTGCTAAATGCTAATGCGTTTGAACGTGTCCATTATGTCCTATGGACGCGTTCACGCACATTAGCAGTTAAAGCGCGTTAAATCGGCTACTGCACCTTAGTAAAAGGATTACATAATGTCAAGTTTTAAAAAAGGGTCCCAGGGGCAATCCACAAAACTACAGACTGGTGAGCCTGACCTCAATGCCAGGCAAAATGGCAGAGACTATTATAAAGAACAAGTTTCAAGTTTATTTAAAATTTCTTATACTGCCCAATCAGCCTTCTAGGCAGTGCACAAATTTGTAAAAAACAAAAGACAAACTTTAACTAAAATACAAGTTTGAAGAGACAATACGTCACCAAACTATAACTATAAAAACTTTTAAAAACAATTAAAAAACACAGACAAACAAGAACATAAGGTAAAAGGCAAGAACTACATTAGGCAAAGTAAAAGAAAACAATTAAGGAAAAATCAAGAGATTGGACTGCTGTTAGACTCAGTAGTATTTTTGCTCAGTTGCCCTTAAAAGGACAGTTAGGCCTCAAAGGCATCAAGGAAGAGAAATGTCTTTAGCTTCATTTTAAAGTTATTAAGACCTCCTCTTTTACAAAGCTGCGCTAGTGGCTGCCGCGTGGCAAAAGCTCCGAAGCCCTTTCAGTCCCTGTGGGCTTCAGGACAATTATCACAGTGGCAGTCGTTAGCACAGCTTTGTAAAAGGGGGGGAAAATTACTGACCACGAAACAAACATGGCGTACTGGACTAGAATCAACATGAATTGGGAACTGATTAAAAGATAGAAAATGAAGAGTAGGGTTTAGAGGAGAATTCTCTCAAAGGAGGAACGCGAATAGTGACGTAACACAGCGATCTCTGCTGGGATTGGTGCACTTTAACAATTTATAAATGATCTGGAAATGGGAGCAATGTGGGGCATTGGCTTGGGGGTGGGGGCATCGCGAGGGGACATCGACGCGGGGGCCATGCGTCTGAGCCACGACTTTTTAAAAAAACTTTTTTGTAGGCCAGGGAGCCTGTGGTTTTAACCCGCTTTAACCCGTGGGCTAAAACCATGGGCTCCCAGTGCGGGGAAGGGCAGGGGAGATTCAGGGTGAGAGCGGGGTGGCAGGAGAGATTCTGGGCGAGAGTGGGAGAGTCGGGGCAGGCATATTCAGGGCAGAGCTTCAGGGCAGCAGAGATCAGGCTGCGGGGAACATTTTTGTGGGGTTTGGGGCATTTGTTGGGAGGGGGGGTTTAATTTTTTTTTTTTAATCGGGCAGATATTTTGCATGTGTAAAACTTTCTTCAAATTAGTCCCCTAATTTTCTAACTTCTGTTACTCTATCTTTTCTATCTGCAGTATATACTCCTTCTTTACCTATACACTTTGCTATCCATTAAAATGTTTTATCATATACAGTGGTGCCTCGCATAACGGACGCCTCGCACAGCGAACGCTGCGCACAACGAACTTTATGTCTTGATTCGTACAACGAACTTCGTTTCACACAACGAAGTCGCCCGAGCTGCATCCTTCCGCGCAGGCACTGCGCTTAACTGCCCTCTCTCCGCCTGGCTCCCTCTTGCCCCCCCCCCGACTCCCCGACACGATCGGGGCAAGAGGGAGCCCAAGCCCTCTTGCCCCCCCCGACTCCCCGACACGATCGGGGCAAGAGGGAGCCCAAGCCCTCTTGCCCCCCCGACTCCCCGACACGATCGGGGCAAGAGGGAGCTCAAGCCCTCTTGCCCCCCCGACTCCCCGACACGATCGGGGCAAGAGGGAGCTCAAGCCCTCTTGCCCCCCCGACTCCCCGACACGATCGGGGCAAGAGGGAGCCCAAGCCCTCTTGCCCCCCCGACTCCCCGACACGATCGGGGCAAGAGGGAGCTCAAGCCCTCTTGCCCCCCCGACTCCCCGACACGATCGGGGCAAGAGGGAGCCCAAGCCCTCTTGCCCCCCCGACTCCCCGACACGATCGGGCCAGGAGGGAGCCCAAGTCCTCCTGGCCACGGCGACCCCCTAACCCCACCCTGCACTACATTACGGGCAGGAGGGATCCCAGGCCCTCCTGCCCTCGACGCAAACCCCCCCTCCCCCCAACGACCGCCCCCCCCCAAGAACCTCCGACCGCCCCCCAGCCGACCCGCGACCCCCCTGGCCGACCCCCACGACACCCCCAACCCCCTTCCCCGTACCTTTCTGTAGTTGGCCGGACAGACGGGAGCCAAACCCGCCTGTCCGGCAGGCAGCCAACGACGGAATGAGGCCGGATTGGCCCATCCGTCCCAAAGCTCCGCCTACTGGTGGGGCCTAAGGCGCCTGGGCCAATCAGAATAGGCCCGGGAGCCTTAGGTCCCTCCTGGGGGCGGGGCCTGAGGCACATGGGCCCAACCCGACCATGTGCCTCAGGCCCTGCCCCCAGGAGGGACCTAAGGCTCCCGGGCCTATTCTGATTGGCCCAGGCGCCTTAGGCCCCACCAGTAGGCGGAGCTTTGAGACGGATGGGCCAATCCGGCCTCATTCCGTCGTTGGCTGCCTGCCGGACAGGCGGGTTTGGCTCCCGTCTGTCTGGCCAACTAAACAAAGGTACGGGGAAGGGGGGTGGGGGTGTCGTGGGGGTCGGCCAGGGGGGTCGCGGGTCGGCTGGGGGGGGGCGGTCGTTGGGGGGGGGGGGGTTTGCGTCGAGGGCAGGAGGGCCTGGGATCCCTCCTGCCCGTAATGTAGTGCAGGGTGGGGTTAGGGGGTCGCCGTGGCCAGGAGGACTTGGGCTCCCTCCTGGCCCGATATTGTCGGGGAGTTGGGGAATCGGCGGGGCAAGAGGGCTTGGGCTCCCTCTTGCCCCGATCGTGTCGGGGAGTCGGGGGGGCAAGAGGGCTTGGGCTCCCTCTTGCCCCGATCGAGTCGGGGGGCAAGAGGGCTTGGGCTCCTTCTTGCCCCGATCGTGTCGGGGAGTCGGGGGGGCAAGAGGGCTTGGGCTCCCTCTTGCCCCGATCGTGTCGGGGAGTCGGGGGGCAAGAGGGCTTGGGCTCCCTCTTGCCCCGATCGTGTCGGGGAGTCGGGGGGGCAAGAGGGCTTGAGCTCCCTCTTGCCCCGATCGTGTCGGGGGTGCCAAGGACCACACGGAGTCACCCACCGTACCACCCGATTCGGGTAAGCGCAGGTATCGGTGGGTGGCTTATTTGCGGGGGGGGTGCCTTATTTTACATTTTTTTCTAAAAAGGGGGGGCTGTCTTATTTGATGGCCCTGCCTTATCATCGGGGAAACACGGTAGAAAAAAAAAAAAATGAACAGTTAAGTCCCAGTTTTTGCCGCTGAGACTCTGCCCTCTCTCACTGTAAAATTAGACTCTACTTAGTCTGTCTTTAAATTTAAAAAATGTGTGTTGTTTTAAAAAACAATTATGTTTTTAGATGTATCTAAATAAAAATAATAACCAAAAATTTATCTTTTTTTATGTCATCTTAGCATATTTTATGCTGCAGAACGAATTATTTTTTTTTACATGTATTCCTATGGGAAAACGCGTTTCACATAACGAACGTTTCACATAACAAACTTGCTCCTGGAACCAATTAAGTTCGTTGTGTGAGGCACCACTGTATTGTGATGACATTGTAATGTAGCATACGATGCCATGTTTTGTATTATTATTTTTTTTAAGTTCAAAAGTTTTTTTTATTGATTTTAGCATATAAAAGTACAATAAATGTTAACATGGCAAGATACATACAAGCTGCATCAATGCATGGAGTCACAAAATATTATTAATATAATATAATACAGCAAGCATGAACATAGCTGTTGTCTCCTGGCTCTCTCCACACATTCCTTTGTATTGTTATTTGAATATATGAGAGTGTATGGTGCAGTGGTTAGAGCTACAGCCTCAGCACCTTGGGTTGAAATCCCACACAGCTACTTGTGACCCAGGGCAAGTCATTTAATCCCCCTTTGCCCCAGGTACATTAGGAAGAGTGTGAGCCCACTGGGACAGATAGAGAAAAAATGTTTGAGTACCTGAACATAAACTACTTAAATTATAAGTGGTATATAAATATTAAAAATAAATAATATTTTTACTGTTGTAATTGTCTTTTCTGTAGGTTGACTTATTCTTGCTGTATACCACTTTGAGTTAATTCCTTTAAAATAAATCCTAATAAATAAATGATGTTCAAATTCGAGTTTAGACGTTTTGCAAAAGACATACAAAAATCCAGTAACAAGCATGCCTATTTTCAAAAATGCAAAAGGTCTATCCTGGGGTTTTTTTGGTTGTTGTTGTTTTAAATGACCATTTTTCAAGATGTGCCTCTATCTTTTTGAACCATTTTTGAAAAAAAAACAACCCAAAAAACATAACTACAAGAAAAATGTACACAAGCTGTTGGGATATAGGAGGGGCCAGCATTCTTAGCAGACTGGCCACAAAGACATCCTAGCCTCAGAAGGCATTGCAGTGAACTTCACATAAAAGGTCCCAGGTATACATCTCACTATAATCTCCTTACAGTGTATGACGATGAGGAGCTGTCCAAAACCTACTGTACTCAACAATAGCCCTTATATATGCAGGTGTCATCTATATGATGGTACAGTGGATTTTGGGTGTGTTTAGGTGGGCTTACACACTCTACCACAAGAGTAGTAGTTAAAGTGGGATATAGACCAGGGTCTCCTTCTCTGCAGTCCTCTGTACCAGGCTACTCCTGAGACCTGCTTGCTACTCTACTAGGACTGGCCTTAACATATGAAGCTTTCATGCAGGCGTGGATGTACTGTTTTATTCACATCTTTGGTTGATGGGAGGGGATCAGTGACCACTAGGGGAGTGTAGAAGGATCATGCCTTCATCCCTCAAGTGGTCATCTACTCAGGGTACTTTTTGGCATGTATTTGTTATTAAAACAGGTCTAGCCCCAAACATTAAAAATTGTGCCCTGGATGTATTCTTAAATGTTTGAAGATCGGAATCAGCGATGAAATTGTTGATTGACTCTGTATATTATGTATCAACAAGTCAAGTTATATTTTTAGTTGGAGATTCATGATTATGGAATGCATTGCTAGGTAGTTTAAGATCATGCAGAAATGCTGTACATTTTAGGCAATTACCTTTGTAATCTCTGATAGTAAAATTTGAGTTATTTATGTCTTCTGGAGCCAGACTGAAGTAAAAATGATGGCCTTCCACTGGGTTATCTTTGTCCACTGCACTGATGGTTTGAATTAACTGAAAATAAACAAAATAGATATCAACATTCAGGAGACCCTTTTGTAAAGTGTGATGAAATGAGGTCTTAGCGCAGGTGAAAGTCTTGTATAAGAACAGGCTATGTCCAGATTTATTACGGCATTATAGCTAGGCATTTTCTGTTTTGTTTTGGGGTTTTTCCGGTAGGTCACTTATCCATAGATTCTGTAAAGTCTGTCTAAAGTTAGGCGCCTAACTTAACTAATCAATAGGCTTAATTAGTTCTGAAAATTGGCACTCATAACACTGGAAAACAAATTTTTCCAAAATTTTTGCTTCCTTAAAACAAACTTGTGATTATGATAGACCCCTTCAAAATAAACACAAATATAATTTCCCACTGATTGTATCACATAGGAATTCTGAGAAAAACGGTGCCATCTTTAATTGACTATAACATGTTTTAATGCACAAAGTTTCTGATACGCTGTGATAGTTTGCTGTGGCTAAAAGTGTTTTCCGGCTGATTTTTGTACTCAGTGTCCGATGCATCTCGTTGCAATGTCTAATAGTCAGCAGGCATTGATGAATCCCATTTGCTCTGATATCTTTTTTTCCATAGTGACAATGTCCTGGTGAAACCTTTTGCCATATTCATCACTGACTGCATCAAGATTTGTGGGGAAGAAGTCCAAGTGTGAATGTAGAAAGTACATCTTCAGTGACATGTTGCAGTTCATGGTTTTGAACTGTTTTTATATAGCCTTTTCAGGCAACATCCATCAAGCCTATGTACAAGCATGCCCAGGCATGCCCAGACTGCATCATTTCTATGGACGTTATGCAACCTGCCCTGAATATACACCTGGTCATGCCCACACTATATCCAACAAGGTATAATGTGAACACTATGCCTATATTAAGAATTAAACTAAGAATTAATTGCATTAGCCTAAAAGTATAGTAAGAAATAAAAATATACTTTTTTGTTCAAATGGTCAGTGGTTTTAAACATGATTTTCATGATCAGCAGCCAAAAATCTGTAAGATATACCCAAAGTGTTGAAGCAAAACCTTTGTTGTCCAGCATAATTGATGTTAATTTTTTTTCTTTATTTATCAGTTTTACATTTTAACAAAATCAAACATTTTGTACAGAAAGATTATATGAATACAACGCCTTATAAAGACATATAAGAAAAATTCATTTTCAACAACTTCACTCTATTCACACATTCTCAAGTCCTCAAGTGATCCAAGATTCTATGAGTGAATTAAAAAAATAAACTTTAAACAAAGTAAGAAAGGAGGTATTCAAGGGGCTTATATTTCTACTTTAGCTAGCCGTTGTTGTTCCTTCCTTTTTCAGGCATTTCAGTGTCAGGAAAGTTGTAAGCTGAGCCTGTTCAATAAACACATATTTATTATCTTGGTACCTTACTACACATTTACATGGAAAACGTAAGAAGAAAATACTACCTAGCTGAGCAACACCTGGTTTCAATAAAAGAAATTGACGTCTATGATTTTGAGTGAGCCAGAAGCAGCAGCACACCCTGACCGAGAGGCTGTACCACCTGGGAGCCAGCAGATGGAGATCTCAATGGACCTGTCAAGTCTAGAGACTGCACCAGCGACGAGAACAATGATGGGAGGAAAAAGCCAGGACCAGCAGATTGAAAGTGGTCAAGGTGAGCCAAGACAAAGTTTGCATGAGCTTTCCTTTCACTATGTGAAGCCTGCTGAAGTGACCCTCGATTCAATATGGGACTTGGTTTCCAAGCTAGGAGACTCATTGTCTAAACAGATTAAGGATGGGGAAAATAATTTAAAAACTCAGAAACAAGTAATAGAAGAAAACAAACAAGAAATTTCCAATGTTAAATTAAAAATAGGAGAAATAGAGAAAGAAGTGACTGAGGTTAAACAAGTTCAACGGGCAATAATAAAAGAAAATCAGATTATTAAAAGGAAATTGGAAACAGTGGAAAATAATTATCGAGCCAATAACCTGCGCTGGCTGAATTTTCCAAGAATTCCTTCTATAAATCCAAGGGAAATGATAAAGAGGTACTTCATGGAAATTTTGAATATTCCTGAGGATTCGATACCTCCCAGCACTCGGGTATACTATTTACTGGGTAGAGTACTGGAACAGCAAATGGAGGATCAGATCCAGGTGGAGCAGGAACCTCAATTAGACTTGACTGCAATGTTGGAAGTATCTGATAAGGATTTGGCTAAACCAGCAACTCTTCTATTATTTGTTCTATTACAAAACTGCGATAGCATTTTCTAGTACTGGGAGCCGTGCTGAATGGCCCATGCTGCTCCCGATGCTCATTGAGTTCCTATGAGCATCGAGAGCAGTGCGGGCCATTCAGCGCAGCTTCCCGTGCTAGAAAATGCTATTGCAGCTTCGTAAGAGGGGGTAAGTGTGATTCTATACAGTGTGTCTATCTTTTATAGAATGTTGTCTAGCACCACACTAATTGCCATCAATTTTTTATGACATATATAGAATTAGGGTCTAACAGCTTCATATTTAGGATGTACTACGTGCTACTGTGCCAACCCTGCATAATGTTACATTACATTACATTAGTGACTTATATTCCACCTTTACCTTGCAGTTCTAAGTGGATTACAATATAAGACAGCTGGACATATCCAGGAAGTTACAATTTAGGGGATGTTTACAGTTCTAAGCAGGAAATAGTACAAGATAGCTGGGATTTTCTAGGAAGTTACAATTGGGGGATGCTTACATAGTAGATGCAGGGGGATTACTGTATAGGGAAGGTTTAAAAGAGGAGGCAGAGGGGAGAAGTTGGGGAAGGGAGGAGAATTGAGGAATACTAGTAGGGAAGAAGGGTTTAGGCTTGGTTACTTGTTAGGGTCAGTTGGGAGGTTGTATAGTTTTTTTTGAATAGTAGGGTTTTGATTTCTTTTCGGAATGATTTAAAGTCACTTGTAGTTGATAACAAGTTGGAGATAAAGGGGTCTAGTTTCGCTGCCTGCGTTGCTAAGAAGCCGTCGTACATCTTCTTTCGCTGAGTTCCCTTGAGCGGAGGATAGGCGAATATGTTCTGGGTTATTCTTGTTCTGGAAGTGCAGTTAAAATTTAGACGGTTGTTGAGGTAGGTGGGTGCAGAACTGTTTATTGCTTTGTATAGTAGACAATAAAATTTGAATTGGATTCGAGCACATATTGGTGGCCAGTAAGAGTCAAGGTAGGCATTAGTGATATGGTCGAATTTTCTGAGAGAGTAGATCAGCCTGAGGGCTGTGTTTTGAATGGTCTGCAGTTGGTTTATCAAGTTTGTGGGGCATGGAAGGTAGAGGATATTGCAATAGTCCACTAGTCCTTGGACAAGGGATTGAACTATGATCCTGTAGTGGTCTTTTTCAAAGAATTTTCTTATTTTTCGAAGGTTGCGCATGGTGAAAAATGCTTTTTGAGTAGTTAGTAAAATAAAAATGAGAAATTAAACATTATTCCGTGAATGAGAGACTTGTGTTGAAATTAACCTGGAAATATTGATTTGTTTTTCAGTTTTGGATATATTAGTTATCTAATTAGTCCCAGATTATGTATAGTTGCGCAGCATAGATTTGTGTACTATTTAATTATTTAACAAGATAATCAGTGCCAATAATTGACAATTAACACCTAATAATTGACACTAACACTAATTAGCAGTTACAAGTACAACTTTATATAAAGCAATACATGTAAATTCTAATATGCAAATCCCAAAAAGGTGGCATGGCCAGGAGAGGAGCATGGATGGATCATGGGCATTCTTAAAAGTTAGGTGCGCTGCTATAGAATATGCCCACTTTATGCACAACTTATGCATAGGTATTTAGGCATGTTTTTCATTGGACAAAATGGGTGTGCCTAAATGTTAGTCATGCGTATAGATGTTAAGTGTGATTCTATATACAGTCAAACCTCGGTTTGTGAGTGTTTTGCAAGATGAGCAAAACATTCAAGCAATTAGGGACTCGATTTGCGAGCATTGCCCCCACCCACCAACCCATGAATGACTTCCCCTGAGAACTGGCATCGCTCTCTCCACTCGCGAACGTCCACCCTGCGTGAATCGGCATCCTCCGCCAGCCCAAACAGAAGCCTTAGCCCACAGGACATGCCGGTGAATGAAGATCCTTCCTGTTGCCTGGGCCTTGAGCATCTGCGAATGCTCAAGGCCTTCTGGTTCTCGCTCTTTCTGAGATTCTCGGAGATCTCTGAGAATCTCAGAGAGAGCGATAGCCAGAAGCCCTTGAGCATGTGCAGTTACTCAAGGCCCAGGCAACAGGAAGGATCTTCGTTCACCGGCACCGGCATGTCCTGGGGCTGCGTGCCGGTGCCAGATGGGGTAAGGCTTCTGTTTGGGCTGTCAGGGGATGCCGGTTTGCACAGTGAGGGTTCGCAAGCAGGGTGAGCAATGCCAGTTCTCGGTTTACGAGCATGCTTCTGGAACAAATTATGCTCGTAAACCAGGGTTCCACTGTATGGTGAGTATCTTTTATAGAACGGCACTTAATGCTGTTCTGATTGGCACCGATCTTTTAGGCATCATATATAGAATGTGGGGGTCAGTGCAAAGTGAATGTAGGAAGTTTTGCCCCCCCCCCACATTTTGCCCCCAGAATGGACAGATGCCTAACCACCCCAACAGATGTCTAATCTGCCCCTGGAATTTTTACCCCTACACATTATGCTCCTGGAATCTTTTGCACCCTCCATATTTTGCTCCCATGATTTTTCACCCCCAACATTCACTGCGAGCCTAGGGAGGTGCATAGGGCTGTTAAAGCTTAACCAAGGCTAGATGTGGGCATTGTTTCACCCGCAAATGGCCTTAGGCAAGCTTAGGCTGCCCTAGGCATTTCTCTAGGGCCGCAGAAGGTACCTGAAATGTAGACCAGCAAAATGCTGGTCTACATTTTAAATAGACGTGGCCGCAGAGCCAATCACAGCAAAGGAATCTCCCTGCAGTGATCAGTTTAATGGCTGCAGCAGAGAACTGGTCCCCCATGAATATGACCAGCAGGAGGGATGCCCACTCCCTGCTGCTGGAACCCCAAAGCCCCTCCACCCCTAAATGTCCATGGCAATAAAAGTGGCCAATTCCTTCTGCTGCCACTTCCCCCTCAAGACATCCCCCCAGCACAAGGGAAGCATACTCCCTCCTACTGTCACTCCACAAAGATCACCAGCAGGGGGGATGTCCACTCCCTCCTGCCAAAAACTCACCCACCCTCCACAGATCACCAGCAGGAGGAATGGCCAGTCCCTCCTATTGGAAATCCACCTACCTACCAAAGATTACCGGCAGGAGGGATGCCCAGTCCCTCCTGCCAGAACACTCTGAAGACATGCCCCCCAACCACCCCAAGTTTACCCAGACCCCACAAGGACCTATTTTTCATAGGCCAGCAGGAAGGATGCATATTCCCTCCGGCAGGCAGGTCCGCATCCACAGAATGGTGGGTCTTCCCTTTCCTGATGCATCCTGGGATATACTGGGGAGGAGCCTAATGCCCCTCCCATTTGAGTGCTCTAAGGGATCTGACCAATCAGAATCTTAGGCCACTCCCAGTGCATCCCAGAATACACTGGAAGAGATGCCTAAGATTCTGGTTGGTCCAAGTGCCTAAGACCCCTCCTATGGGAGGGGCTTTAGGCACTTGGGCCAATCAGGTCCTTAGGCCAATCCCCGGTATATCCCAGGATGCACCAGGAAAGCCCACCATTCTGTGTAGGTGGTCCTGCCGGCTGGAGCGAATAAGCATCCCTCCGGCCAGCCTCAAAAAATAGGGACTGGTGGGGTCCGAGTGGGCTTTGGGGGGGGTCAGGGTGTTCAGGGGGGTTATGGCAGGAGGGACTTGACATCTCTCCTGTTGGTGATCTTCGGGGGTGAATGGGTTTCCAGCAGGAGGGACTGGACATCCCACCTGCCAGGGATCTTTGGCGGGTAGATGGGCTTCAGGCAATTGGGACTGGGCATCCCTTCTTCTGGTGATCTTCATGGGGTGGGGTTTTACTGCAGGAAGGACTGAGAATCCCTCCTGGTAGTGATATTCAGGGGAGTAGCAGCAGGAAGGAGTGGGCATCCCTCCTTATGGGGGATGTCTTGGGTGGTGGTGGCAGGAGGAATTGGGCACTTCTCCTACCAGGAGATGTTTAAGGGGGTGGCGACATGAGGAACTGGGTACTCCTCCTGCCATGGTCATTTGGGGGTGGGAGGGCTTTGGGGGTTCCAGCAGGAGGGAGTGGGCATCCCTCCTACTGGTCATCTTCATGTTGGAGGGGAGGGGACGGGTTCCTTGCTGTAGCTGATAAACTGATTGCAGCAGGGAGATTCCCTTGCTGTGATAAGCTCAGCAGCAACACGATTCTCTAAGCAGTGCCTTTGACATGGATACCGGTTAGAAGATCTGGATGGTTAGGCATCTGTCCATCAAGACATATGTGATTCTATATAGGACGCCCATGTGCGATTCTCAAAAGCTGCTTAGGTGAATTGAAAGTTCTAGGAACATAAGATTGATCAACTTTCCTAGAAGTACTATGGTTACTCCTAGGGAAATGTTAAAGAAGTACATGATAGAGGTTTTGGATATCACTGAGGAGTTTTTACCTCCTCTAACACAGGTTTATTATCTGCCCACTAAAATACAGAATCAGCAGCAAAAAATTGCTGCTGATTTGAATGTAACCACATTGCTTGAAATGTAACAACATTGCTTGAAATATCTGAGAGATGGTAACGCCAGCCACTTTATTATTGACGGTGGCTTTGGCCCCAGATAAGAATTTTCTCATAAAAAATTGCTTCAAAAACAAACAAAAGGAATTTTTAGGTTTTTAAAATTCAGATGTACCCAGATTTAGCTAGAGATACCCAGAAACAAAGGAGATAATTTCTATTGTTACGACCTGGAGTTTTAGCTATGGGGATAACATTTTATTTACGCAACCCTTGCAAATGTGTTATATATTATTCCTCTCAAAAATATGTTTTCTTTGAACCCTTGCAACTGACGACTTTCCTATCGCTATCGCGATTGGAAAGAGGAAAAAGAAAAATCTAAGCCTAAAGCCCTGAATAAAGTAGAAATAAGGCAGCTTTGAGTTCAGACAGTTTAGTGGTGTCTCTTCTTTTTTAATTTTCATTATTATTATTCCCATTAGGTTAAATCTTGGATCTCATGATTCAATGAGGACTTGAGTTGAATTTAAGCATGTACTATTTTTTTTTTAATTCTATGTTGCTATGTAAATAATTTTCTGCTTAAAATTCCTTTCTGTACAAGTTGATACTTGATAGTATAATTGAAAACAATAAAATAATAATAATAATAAATAAAGCTGCTTAGGTGGTTGATGAGACTGGGTATTCTATGCGGAATCCGACCCTTACTGCCTAAATCAATAGGCGCTGTTGAACATGGCACCTATCCCATGTCAATCAAAGTTAGGCACCATTTATAAATCGCACCGCGTAGCACTGCCTAACTCAACTTAGATGCCGGTAAGCATCATAATGTTAGGCGCCTGTATATTAGGCCATGGTTTTCCTGGCCTAATTTATCGGCACCTAACACAGATACCTAAGTCATTCCATAGCTAAACTCTACCCCTAACCACACCTACTTTTCAGGTAGACACTTCTAGGCGCTGTTCCAATTTTCACACAGAACTTAATTAACTGACTTTTAATGGTGTTCTCAATTATTACACCATTTAAGACAAATTTCACGTGGAAATCGGTTAGGTGCCACTAGGCACCATTTACAGAATCAGAGCCTAAGTGCTCACTCATTAAGCATGTGATCATCAGATAGTACATGTCAATGTAGCTGTGCTGAATAGCACAGAACATACCCACTTTCTGCCACAGACATGACCTTTGTACCAAAAAAATAAAATTAGTTTTATTAGTGCATTAGTAGTGTGCACACATCCCAAAATGCCCTGCATATGTCATTTTTTGCTGCATAAAGTATATGTTAGTGATTACTGGAGCTATGTAAAAGTGCCCCTAAGTGTGCTCTGATTTCATTTTATTTGCATGAAATTCATGGCTTATTTGTTGATAGCTGACATGTGCATATTAAGTTGGTGTTGCCTATCTTACCATGGATCTAATTTAACAAATTCTGTTTTGTCCTAAAGGAACCAAATATGATACCTGGATATGTTTATGTTTTGGAGACTATCTGATATAAAATGATTTCAACATCAGATATGAGAGAGGGGAGATATGGTAGAGATATGACTGAGTGAAATGGAATGAGTATATGTGAATTGCTTGTTTACTCTTTCCAAAAATACTTGAACTAGGGGGCATGTGATAAAGCTACTAAGTAGCAGATTTAAAACAAACCGGAGAAAATATTTCTTCACTCAATGTGTAATTAAACTCTGGAATTTGTTGCAGGAGAATATAGTGAAAGCATGTTCTCTCAGGTCAGTGGATCCACTATATATAAAAACAACCTTCAGACCTCACAGCATACCCTGAAGAAAGCCACTGCATGATGACTGAAACATCGCTTTCTACCTGACAAGACACAGTGAGACCCAGAAACCTGCAACCAGCGTGGTGAAAGCAGTTGGTTTAGCAGGGTTTATGTTTCAAGTTTATTTAAATGAAAAACAATTAGGGTGACAAGACAAGGACAGACGAGGTAAGGTAAGGAAAGCCCACGTGGAAAATAGGGAAAGATACATTACCATAACAGAAAAGTAAACAAAGATAAATTACATGGGGGAAAATGGGTTGTATAAAACAAAAATGTTATAATAAAAGCCTTATAAGCATCATTAAAAAGAAACATTTTAAAGCCAGATCTGAATCTGGCTAAAAAGGTTTCATGGCAAAAATAGGCAGGAAGAACATTCCATAAAGTATTAGCTGTTACAGAGAATATGGGATTATGAATGGTGTTATAAATGATGTGGTGTACTAAAGGAATAATAATAAGATTTTGTTGACCAGAGCATTTGAATAATTTCCTAAAAGAGAAGTTCATAAGCCATTATTAAGATGGCATGGGGAAATCTACTGCTTATTCCTTGAATAAGCAGCATAAAATCTTGGGGGGAGGGGGTTAGTTTTTTTTGGGGGGAGGGGAGTTGCCCTTAGAACAGAGGTAGGCAATTCTGGTCCTCATGAGTCGGAGCCAGGTCAGGTTTTCAGGATATCCACAATAAATATGCATGAGATAGATTTGTTCTCAAGGAGGCAGTGCATGTAAATCCATTTCATACATATTCATTGTGGATATCCTGAAAACCTGACCTGGCTCCAGCTCTCAAGGACCAGAATTGCCTACCCCTGCCTTAGAATCTTGTCAGTTACTTGTGACCTTAGTTGGTCACAGTTAGAAACAGGATGTTGGGCTTGATGGACCTTCGGTCTGTCTCAGTATAGCAACTCTTATGTTCTTATTTTGAAATATTTTTTTTTTCCCCAGATAGATTGGAGGAATGATCGAAATAACCAGCATATATGTATCATCAGTTCCAAATTTGGTCAGTAGTAACTTATTCACATTTGAAGACAGTGCTTTTCTAGGTTCAGAAAGCTTCAGTGTCATATATATTTACTGCTGTTACACAATTCAATTTCATTTTTATGGGATACTTTTATGCTCACTGCTTTATTTCACTATTTTTTTTTCTAACATCTCTATTATTCTACTGCCATCCTTCTCTTCCTCTGTGTATATTCAATTTGTTCCTTTTCTTCAGACTTTTCCAGCAATCTCTCCCAAGGTTTTGCTGTCTTTAAAGACAGTTGCTTCACTCAAAGGATTGAATGTTCCTTTATTGGGGTGTTAATTTAACAGTCCCAGAGCATCCTAGATTTATTAAAGTCAGATGTTAGGTACTTAATGTCCCCAGAACATCCTGCATTTTTGTTCCAAATTCACATGGTATCTGGGAATTACTGGCCTACACTGCAACCAGTTTATATCAGCAATTCTAATTGGCCAGTTGTAGGACCAGTTAAGACGAGGTGAAGGACATGTGGAAAGAGTGAAGGGATCCTGTTCCATTCCTCGTGACTACTATATGCCTCTTGGCCCGTTAATTTCTTGCTTTCACTTTTCTACCCTTTTGCGGCATGCCTCTGTGAAATGAAAAGTTAGAGGTTTTGCATGTCTTAAACAGTTGCAGTTTGGATAATCAATATTATTGTTATAGTGCTAGATTTGCTTTTTTCACATTGTACTGCACCTTGAAGTGGGGTAAACTAAGGGAGAAAACCCCAAACACTTCACACAAGACAGGTAATAACTAGGGGAAGGGATAAAAATTAATCAGGAGAGTTTAAATGTATATGTGTTTTAATTAAACTGATTTAGTCACTGCTTGCTGAGATCAACAGCCATAGCTCAGAGCCAGTAAGTTTACTGGAATGTGGTAGACTGCACGGAGCCCGATGTTGTGCAAATGTGACCAAGGCTTTGCTTAAGAAGACAAGCCAAAATGTCATCTTTGGAGGGAAAAAGTAGGCCTATATCAAACAAATAGATTATATTCTTGTTTGGTCATAGAAACATAGAAAGATGACGGCAGAAAAGGGCTATAGCCCATCAAGTCTGCCCACTCTACTGACCCACCCCATTAAGTCTGAGTACTAATGACCTAGTTCCTTAACTCGACCCTCGTAAGGATCCCACTAGGGCATCCCATTTATTCTTAAAGTCAAGCATGCTGATGGCCTTGATCACCTGCTCTGGAAGCTTGTTCCAGTGATCTACAACCCTTTCTGTGAAGAAATACTTCCTTACGACACTATCGAATTTCCCTCCTCTGAGTTTGAGCGGATGCCCCCTTGTGACCGAGGATCCTTTGAGAAAGAAGATGTCTTCTTCCACCTCGACACGTCCCGTGATGTATTTAAATGTTTCAATCATGTCCCCCCTCTCCCTGCGTTCCTCTAGAGTGTAGAGCTGCAATTTGTTTAGTCTTTCTTCGTATGAGAGACCCTTGAGCCCCGAGATCATCCTAGTGGCCATCCGCTGAACCGACTCAACTCTAAGCACGCCTTTACGGTAATGTGGCCTCCAGAATTGCACACAGTACTCCAGATGAGGTCTCATCATGGTTCTGTACAGTGGCATTATAACTTCAGATTTGCGGCTAACGAAGCTTCTATTGATACATCCCATAAGTTGCCTTGCTTTGGATGAGGCCTTCTCCACTTGTTTGGCGGCCTTCATGTCTGCACTGATGATTACTCCCAAGTCTCTTTCTTCTGAAGTCCTAGCTAGTGTTTCTCCATTTAAGGTGTAAGGTTTGCATGGATTTCTGCTACCGATATGCATAACCTTACATTTCTTAGCGTTGAAGTCCAGCTGCCATGTTGAGGACCAGTTTTCCAACATAAGCAGATCCTGCGTCATACTATCCTGCAGATTGCTTTCACTTACTATATTACATAGTTTGGCTTCATCAGCGAATAGAGTTACTTTACCCTGAAGCCCTCGGGTCAAGTCCCTTATGAATATGTTAAAAAGGAGTGGACCCAGGACCGAGCCCTGTGGCACTCCGCTGGTCACCTCCGATGTCTCAGAGAGGGTGCCGTTGACCACCACCCTCTGACGTCTTCCACTAAGCCAATCATTGACCCATGCAATTAGTGTCTCACCTAACCCCATCGATTTCATCTCGTTTAATAGTCTACGGTGTGGGACGCTGTCGGAAGCCTTACTGAAATCCAAGTACACTATGTCCAGAGACTCTCCCGAGTCTAGCTTTCCTGTTACCCAATCAAAGAAGCTGATAAGATTGGATTGGCATCCTGTGACTCTTCTGCCATGTGACTGTGGCTCTCCAGGCCCCGACCCTTTAATCTCCCTCGCAATCCCACAATCCCCTCTCCTCTTGGTCCTACCAGGGTACCTAGTGGTCAAGTAGGGGTCTTCGTAGCATTATTTTGAACCCATGAATCTTATGAAGTAGAATGATTGAGAATCTTGCCTCTCTCCCATTCAACATGGGTACCAGAGTTAGGAGTGTAGGACTCGGGTGGGGTGTGCTTCTCTTGGGACACCAATCAGTAGATCAGTGCTGTGGAGGACTGTAAGTTAAGAATATAAGAATAGCCTTACTGGTTCAGACCAATGGTCCATCAAGCCCAGTAGCCCGTTCTCACGTTAACCAATCCAGGTCACTAGCACCTGGCCAAAACACAAGGAGTAGCAATATTCCATGCTACCGATACAGGGCAAGCAGTGGCTTTCCCCATGTCTTTCTCAATAACAGACTATGGACTTTTTCTCCAGGAAATTGTCCAAACCTTTCTTAAAACCAGTTACACTATCTGCTCATACCACAACCTCTGGCAACACATTCCAGAGCTTAACTAGTCTCTGAGTAAAAAATATGTCCTCCTATTGGTTTTAAAAGTATTTCCCTGTAACTTCATCAAGTGGCCCCTAATCTTTATAATTTCTGATGGAGTAAGAAACTGATCCACTTTTACCCATCCCACACCACTCAAGATTTTGTAGACTTCAATCATATTTCCCCTCAACCGACTCTTTTTCAAGATGAAGAGCCCTAAACTCTTTAGTCTTTCTTCATACAACAGGAGTTCCATCTGTTTTATCAGACTGTATCTGAATTCAAAAAGGCGTGGGAGAGGCACATGGGATCTGTCATAGAGAGAAAGAGATAATGGTTTCTGCAGATGGGCAGACTAGATGGGGCATTTTGTCTTTATCTGTCATCATGTTTCTATGTTTCTTTTTTTTATATATAATTCTTTATTCAGTTTATAACTTACATCAAGTATATCAACATTTGTACTAACATTTTGACATAGATATCACTTGAAATTATACAATTAATCTTAACATATTAAATTTATCCCCTTCCCTTCCATCCTTTTATATTTCATAAAACATTTTCCAATAATAAATTCCTCCCTCTCCCTGCCCAATTTTCATTTGTACTAGTCAGGGAAGAAAAATGTATACTCATTCTTTACAATAGTCTGATAATGGCCTCCACACATCCTGAAATTTATTAAAGTTCCCTTTTTGAATGGCTAATGTTCTTTCCATTTTATAAATATGGCATACTGAATTCCACCAAAAACTAAAGTTCAATCTATTCCAACTTTTCCAATTAAGTGTTATTTGTTGTCAAAATGAGCAATAATTTATTATTTGTAGAGGAAATTTGACACTTAGCCCTCATTGCCATGCCAAATAATATTGTATCATAGGATAATGCCACATGATTTTCTAATAAACAATTTATTTGACTCCAAATTGATTTCCAAAATTCCATAATAAATGGACAATAGAATAATAAATGGTCTAAAGTCCCTTCTTCAAGATGACAATGCCAACATCTATCAGACTTAGAGCTATCTAATTTTTTTAAACGAACAGGGGTCCAGAATGCTCTATGCAACAGGAAGAACCATGTTTCTATGTTTCTATCATCTTGGTTGTTCTTCTTTGAACCTTTTCTAGTGCTGCTATATCTTTCTTGAGATAAGGAGACCAGAATTTAATGCAATACTCCAAGTGAGGTTGCACCATGGAGTGATATATAAGCATCATAATATTCTTAATCTTGTTAACCATCCCTTTTTAAAAATAATTCCTAGTATCTTGTTTGCTTATTTGGCTGCCACTGCACATTGGGTGTCTGCAAATTTAATCACTTCACTTGTCATTCCAATTTCAAGATCACTTATAAATAAGTTAAATAGCACTGGTTCCAGTACAGATCCCTGCAACACTCTATTTACTCTCCTCCATTGAGAATAATGGCCATTTAACCAATTTCTAAACCACAACTGAACTTTGCCACCTAACCCATGACTCTTATTTTTGCAAGACTCTCTTATGATGAAATTTGCCAAAGCTTTCTGAAAATCTAGTTATACTACATCAACTGGCTCACTTTTATCCACATGTTATTCACACCTTCAAAGAAGTCAAGCAAACTGGTGAGGCAAGATCTCCCTCGGCTGAACCCATGCTGACTCTGTCTCATTAAATCATGTTTGTCTACGTGTTCCACAATTTTATTTTTTATAACTGTTTCCACCATTTTGCCTGGTACTGAAGTTAGGCTTACCAGTCTATAATTTCCCGGATCTGCCCTAGAACCCTGTTAAAAATCAGCTTAACATTGGCCAATCTTCAGGTACTACAGACATTTTAGCGAAAGGTTACAGATCACTAACTGCAAGTCAGCAATTTCATGTTTGAGTTCTTTGAGTATCCTGGGATGTATACCAGTCGTTCCATATGGCTTAGTACATCTTCCAGATACGCCAATATTTTGTTCAGTTCCTCTGCATCATCACCCTTGAAAACCATTTCTAGTTCAGGTAGATCTCTTATTTATTCTTCCATAAAGACCGAAGTAAAGAATTTATGCGGTCTCTCTGTTATGGCCTTATCCTCTCTCAGCACCCTTTTGCTACTTGATCATCCAAAGGATCCACAGATTCCCTCATAGGTTTTATGCTTCTGATGTACCTAAAAAAATTGTTATGAGTTTTTGACTCTTTTGCTTCATGGTACAGCTCATCAAGGAACTGAGAGGGAATGCAACTCTCGACCTACTACTCAACAGGCTAGGGGGACCTGCAAAGGAAGTGGAAGTAATAGGACCACTAGGAAACAATGATCACAACATGATCCAGTACAAACTAGAAGTAGGAGCATCAAAAGGGAAGAGAACCACAGCGACAATGCTCAACTTCAAGAAGGGGAACTATGACGCTATGAGAGCAATGGTGAGAAAGAAACTCAGGAAAGGTTTGGGGAAAAATGAAGACCGTGGAGCAAGCTTGGTCCCTATTCAAGGAAGCACAAAACCTGTATATCGTGTAGCGTGGCCGGCCCTCAAGGCTCGCAGTAACCAGCCCACGCTTACAATATTCTCCCCAGCGTGCTTCCCCAAAATGGAGGAAGTCCCTGTTGTGCAAAACTTATCCTATGTGTATAACAGAATGGCCTCACACAGGTAAGTAAGGAATAACAAAAATCAAATTTATTGTTCAACTCACAAGTCCAAGAAAAATGTATTCCAAAAGGTCTTTGGCAAAATTAGGAAGAACAACATAATATGCTAGTAACCAGCCTGGTCTGGAAATTTGTCTCAAAGTTCTTTATCAATGTCCCAGGTGTAGCAGAGTCTCTGGCAGTCCTTGACTCTCAAACAAAGAAAACTCTGAACAGTCAAAATGTAGCCGTGCTTCTCCCTTCTCCTCAGGCATACAAGAGCAAAAGGATATGAGCTTTACCAATATAGCTCCTTGGTACAGCAAAGCACAAATGAAAACAATATAATCCCCAAACATCCTATGCTGCAGTCATGCAAACTGACTCCCACCTTCTGGGTTTTCACAGTTCTCCTCAGTAATGCTTCGTTCATGTGGCTTAATTGTCCTTAAGCCCAGTTCTTGCAGCAAGCCACCCAGCATACAAAAAGTCCATAACAAAACCCAATTTTGAAAAAACACACACCCAGCCAGTTCAGCTTACTTCCATGCCTTCCGGACATTCCAGCTCTGGAAGAGAACTGCAATCCATGTCCTCTGGTACCTGGGTCTCCGGTGCTTGCTGGTCTGCCTCTGGGTCAAACATTTCCACGTCTGTGGGCTCGGGAGAAGGTGGAGGTTCTTCCACCTGGGAACTTCTCCTATCTCTCCTTTCCTCTTGGTCAGCCAGCTCTCTAAATGCTGCCAAGCTGCTGTACCACGCCCAGCCCTACTCCGGGGCTGAACTTCCTTCAGCTGTGGTTGCCTTTTCCCCTGCTTAGCCAGCTTTCCACAAAATGGAGGATTTAAAGGGGCCCTACCAGTTTTCACCAGGCTGTGTTCTGCATTAGGTCTGAACACAGCCTGTGCTTTCTGTTCTTGTTCCTGCCTCACAGGGACAACGTGGTTAGCGCGGACTAGTTTCAGGGGATGTTTTTTATAACTCTTCCCTGGCACAAGGCCGGCCTTGGGCTTGGGTTTGTGACAATCCCTAGATTTAGAAAAGGGTGCAAAAAGAATCAAACAAAAGACCCGGTGTGGATAAGCAATGCAGTGAAGGAAGCGATACGGGACAAAAAACAATCGTTCCGGAAGTGGAAAAAGGACAAAACCGAGGAAAACCGGAAAGAACACAGGGAAGATCAAAAAGAATGTCACCAAGTGGTCAGGAAAGCAAAAAGAGAATACGAAGAGAGACTGGCCAAGGAAGCAAGAAATTTCAAATCTTTCTTCAGATATATTAAAGGGAAGCAACCGGCGAGGGAGGAAGTGGGACCGTTGGACAATGGGGACATAAAAGGAGCGATAAGGGGGGAAGAGGAGGTGGCTGACAGGTTAAAAATGTTCTTCTCGTCAGTCTTCACAAGCGAGGACACATCCAATATACCGGAATCCGAAGAAATCTTTAACGGAGACCCAGAAGAAAAACTATCGACATTAGAGGTAAGCCTCCAAGATGTCCTCCGACAGATAGACAGATTGAAAACTGACAAATCCCCGGGCCCGGACGGGATCCACCCAAGGGTATTAAAGGAACTGAAAACCGAAATTGCGAAAATACTCCAAAAAGTTTGCAACCTGTCCTTGAAAGCAGGGGTGATCCCGGAGGATTGGAAAATAGCAAATGTCACACCTATCTTCAAAAAGGGATCTTGAGGTGATCCAGGAAACTACAGACCGGTGAGTTTGACTTCAGTGCCGGGCAAGATGGTAGAAGCACTGATAAAAGACAGTATCTGTGAGCATATAGAAAGGAATAGGCCAATGAAAATGAGCCAACATGGCTTCTGCAAAGGAAGATCATGCCAAATGAACTTACTACACTTCTTTGAAGGGATAAACAGCCAGATGGACAAAGGGGACCCCATAGACATCATATATCTGGATTTCCAAAAAGCCTTTGACAAGGTAACATAGAAACATAGAAGATGACGGCAGAAAAGGGCTACAGCCCATCAAGTCTGCCCACTCTGCATACCCACCCCCTGCCTATGCCATAATGACCCAATTTTCTTATCTTGACCCTCGTAGGGATCCCATCTGGGTATCCCATTTATTCTTAAAGTCTAGCACGCTGTCTGCCTCGATCACCTGCACTGGAAGCTTGTTCCAATGATCAACCACTCTCTCTGTGAAGAAATACTTTCTGGTGTCGCCATGAAATTTTCTGCTCCTGAGTTTGAGCAGGTGCCCTCTTGTGGCCAAGGGTCCCTTGAGAAAGAAAATATCATCTTCCACTTCGACACATCCCGTGAGGTACTTAAATGTTTCGATCATGTCTCCCCTCTCCCTATGTTCCTCGAGAGTGTAGAGCTGCAATTTGTTCAGTCTCTCTTCATACGAGAGACCCTTGAGCCCCGAGATCATCCTGGTGGCCGTCCGCTGAACCGATTCAATTCTGCGCACATCTTTACTGTAATGTGGCCTCCAGAATTGCACACAGTACTCCAGATGAGTTCTCACCATGGCCCTGTACAACGGCATTATGACTTCAGGCTTTCGGCTGACGAAACTTCTTTTGAAACAACCCAATATCTGCCTTGACTTAGATGAAGCCTTCTCCACTTGATGGGCAGTTTTCATGTCTGCACTGATGATTACTCCTAAATCTCATTCTGCTGAAGTCCTAGTTAAAGTTTCTCCGTTCAAGAAGTACGTCCTGCATGGATTTCCGCTTCTGAGGTGCATGACTTTACATTTCTTAGCATTGAAGCCTAGCTGCCAGGTTGAGGACCTCATGAGCAGCTACTTAGGAAACTGTGGAACCAAGGGTTGGAAGGGGACGTACATAGATGGGTTAAACACTGGTTGGCAGACAGAAAGCAGAGGGTTGCAGTCAATGGCCACTACTCGGGCTGGAGAAGGGTAACGAGCGGTGTCCCACAGAGGTCTGTACTCGGGCCGCTGCTGTTCAATGTATTTATAAATGACCTGGAAGCAGGGACGGACAAAGCGTGAAGTTATAAAGTTTGCAGATGACACTAAACTCTGTAGCAGGGTTAAAACTATAGGGGAATGTGAAGAACTGCAAAGAGACCTGACAACATTGGAGGAGTAGGTGAATAAATGGCAGATGAACTTCAATATAGAGAAATGCATGGTCATGCATATAGGGAAAAAGAACCCGATGTTCAGCTACAAAATAGGGGGGTTGGTACTGGGGGAAAGTAACCTTAAAACAGACTTGGTAGTATTGGTGGATACAAAAATGAAACCAAAGGCGCAATGCGCGGCGGCCTCAAAGAAAGCAAACAGAATTTTGGGTATTATCAAGAAGGGTATTACAACAAGAACGAAGGAAGTCATCCTGCCACTGTATCAGGCGATGGTGCGCCCGCACCTGGAGTACTGTGTCCAATATTAGTCACCGTACCTTAAGAAGGATATGGTGATACTTGAGAGGGTCCAGAGGAGAGCGACACAAATGATTAAGGGTATGGAGAACCTTTCATATGCTGAAAGGTTAGAGAAACTGGGGCTCTTCCCCCTGGAAAAGCGGAGACTCAGAGGTGACATGATAAAGACTTACAAGATTATGAAAGGCATAGAGAGGGTGGAGAGGGACAGGTTCTTCAGTGTACTAGGAACAACAAAAACAAGAGGGCACTCGGAGAAATTGAAAGGGGACAGGTTTAGAACCAATGCTAGAAAGTTCTTCTTCACTCAGAGGGTGGTGGATACCTAGAATGCGCTTCTGGAAGATGTAATAGGACAGACTACATTAAGGGGTTTCAAAGAGGGACTAGATAAATTCCTGAAGGATAAGGGGATTGAAGGCTACAGATAAAGGAGGATACAGGAACAAAAAAGGGCATAGATAAAAGGGAAAAAAGGGTTTTTTCCAGGATATAAGGGAGTAGGAATCAACGGGTTAGACAAAAGATCACTCTACAGGTCATGGACCTGATGGGCCACCGTGGGAGCGGACTGCTGGGCTCGATGGACCCTTGGTCTGACCCAGCGGAGGCAAATTCTTATGTTCTTATGTAATGCTTTGCATCTAACTTGCCAGTGCTTATGTCTCTTCTTATTTTCTTCATTCGGATCCTTTTTCTATTCTTTAAAGGATGTTTTTTGGCTCTAATAGACTCTTTCACTTCACTTTTTAACCATGCTGTCTTAATTGGAAACAAAATATGGAATAAATATAGATTGTAGTTTGAAGAATAAGTATAGATTGGAGAATAAGTATAGATTAAAGAGGTTGATTACACTTTAGCCAATACTGAGACCACTTGGATTCAGTAAAAGTTATTTTGCAATTCCATTTCCCATACTGTTTAGATGCTTAAGGGTTTATGATATTAATATTGTTAGTGAGGCCCCACTTGCAGTATTGTGTTCAGTTTTGAAGGTCATGCATGGCCAAGGATATAAAAAGACTTGAAGTAGTCTGGAGGAAAGCAATGAAAATGGTAGGAGGTTTGCATCAAAAGAAGTACAAGAAGAGACTAGAAGACCTCAGCGTTTATACTCTGGAGGACAGAAGAGACAGGGGTGATATGATACAGACATTTAATGCACACTATTTTTTTAAATTTACATGTTTTATTTTTTTCAAGTATTTCTTTACAATCCTTCAATATAGTCTCCCTGCTTTGCAATGACCGAGTCCCAACATCCTGGAATCTTCATTATTCCATCCAAGACACCGTTTTTGTTCAGTTGCCGAATGGCTTGGGTACCGACAAAAAAAAAGCTCTTCCAAAGATGCAAAATGATATCCACGCATAGGTTGTTTCAACTTTGGAAAAATGTCGAAGTCTAGTGGACTCATGTCTTGACTGTAGGGAGCATGAGGTAACATCTTGCAGCCGTATTCGTGTAATAGGGTTGGAAGATGTTACTTCATGCTCCCTACAGTCCAGGCATGAGTCCACTAGACTTCGACCTTTTTCCAAAGTTGATACAACCTATGCATGGACATCATTTTGCATCTCTGGACGAGCTTTTTTCCGCCGGTACCCGAGCCATTCGGCAGCTGAACAAAAATGATGTCTTGGATGGAATAATGAAGCTTCCCAGATGTTGGGATTCAGTCATTGCAAAGCAGGGAGACTATATTGAAGGATTGAAAAGAAATACTTGGAAAAGAAATAAAACATGTAAATTAAAAAAAAAAATAAATGTATGCATTATTTATGAAATGACCCTCATAGGACCAAATCTTTTCCAGAGAAGGAAATTGGTAAAACTAGAGGATATACAGTATATTGAGGGAGAGGGATGGTAGACTTAAGAGTAATGTTAGGAAATTATTTTTCATGGAGAGGTGGTGGATGCCTGAAATGCCCTCCTGAGGGAGGAAACTGTGATAGAATTAAAAAAAACATGGGATAAACATAGAAGATTGCTAATTATAATATAAATGAGCAAACTTGCACAGTCTGAATCAAGCAAAGGAGATGTTTTGGATAGGCTGGAGTGAACTTTAATGGCAACTCCAGTAGTTGGAACCTAAGGACAGTACTGGGTAGACTTCTAAGGTCTATGGCAGAAATAAAGAAAAAAAGACATTTTAATTTAATCATGAAATTGTAATGTATGGGATTACAGGGAAGACTGGATGGACCATTCAGGTTTTTATCTGCCGTAATTTACTATGATAACTTTATATATATCAGATGCCGATAGAGTTGAGACACATGCTTTGAGGAACCCACTGTCCATAAAAATAAAGTTAGTCCTGGTTTATCAGCAGAGAATGCTGAATTCTTTGAGGCTAACAACTAATGTAAACATTGTTTCAATTGCAAATATTTTTAGGTCTGCTGAGATCTAAGACCAAAAGTACATTGCAGCTCCGAAAAAGATCATAGATGATTATTTATTAACAACATGTCTTTTAGTTTCATTATGCCCAAGCAAGTCCTAGTTAGTAAAAAAAAACCCAGGAGTTTTATCAATACAAATCTGAGGATTACCCCATAGCAGAATTCCAAATTGTTAAAAAGTAGGGATAAAAAAGTTGGCAACATGATGAATACTGGATAAATTTGAATACAACACCATCCATTTATTTAACCCTTTGTGTAACTTGATGTTTAATGAGAGCAACATTGCCACATAACAGGCATTTGGAGATGCAGATCTCCCATAAGAGCCATAGAAGAAACATGTTGCTTCTGAGCAACAATGCCAAATAAAGGGTTAACATATGGATGCCCACAATACCAGCAAAATCAGTAAGTTTGAATGGTGCCACTAATTGACACTCTAGAGAGAACTAACAAGGAGGACCTTCTTCTGGATACTCCTGATACCACAAGCAAGCAATACAAAGTAAGCAAGCTTTAGTGTAAGTAGCAAGGTCAGGAAAAGCCACTCCACCAAATTGTCTAGGTTTCTTTAATTTAATAAGGGAAATTACTGGAGGTTTGGATTGCCCACAAAATTTAACTAGCAACTTATCCATGGTTTTAAACATTGGTAATTTAAAACTGAGTGGTAGCATCTGTAGCACATAGAGATGCGGAGGCACCACAACTATTCATATGGCTTCTAGTTGACCCCACCAAGACATCCATAGGGTAAGGCCATCCAATGCATACCTATTTGAATTTGCTTACAAGTATCTGAATATTATATAAGATTGTATCTTCAATGGTATTATAAAAAATTGATCCCCGAGTATGTAATGATATTATAACACCACTTAAGATTATGAGCAGAAACCATATGTTTAGTACAATAAACAGGGACAGAACTTCAGTTTTATCCCAACTGACAGCTGCAAAATATGAGAAACAGTACCAAATGAGTAAGAGAAAAGACATCATCCTCAAAAGGACACCTTAACCTCCATCCCTCCTACATAAATGCCTTGAATATCTCGGTAAATCTAGTCTCATCAGCAAAGGCTCTAGGATCAAATTAAAAAGTAGAGAGGAAAGGAGATGTCCCTGCCTAGTATCTCTTTTTAAGGAAAAGGAAGACATCACAGCCCCATTCACATTTAATCTAGCTATCAAGCATACATACAAATTTTGAACCACGTTAAGAAACATTTCACTTAAATCAAACCACTGGAGCATATCAAAGAGATATTTCCATTCAACAAAATTGAACACTTTTTCTGCATCTAAAGACATATAACACAGAGGTTCTCTAGATGTCAGAGCAGCCTGCAGTACATTGCAAAAAAAATCCTTTTGTTATCCGAGATCATTTGACCCTGAATAAAACCACATTTTGAGGCGTGAATAATGGGAGTATGAATGAAGCTAATATGTTCATCAAAAGCTTGGAATGGATCTCGCAGTCATAATTTAGCAAAAACATAGGTTGATAATTTTTTGTGGGTAAGGGGTCTCTTCCAGACTTAGGAAACACCATTATTTCCACTTAAGTAAAATATCTCACTCTCTTAGATGAATGCAAAAAGGACATATACAATTGTAACAATTTAGGGATCAATTTGACTTGAAAGGTCTGTTAAAATTCATTTGGTAATCAATTCCCCTGGGGCTTCATGTTGTTTGAGTTCCTTAATTTGAGGTCTGACAATTAAGTCTGCAAATTTGCCTCCGTGCGCTTATGTTGGCAGCACTGTACAAACGACTCGGTAAGGTTTCATAACCTTGGTATATCAGTGTCTCACAGCTGTGTTCGTGACAATGTGTGATGGTGTCTTGCTGAGTGTCATTCATTATTGTTGTTGTTGTGTGTTTTTGTGTGCTGTCATGAGAATGTTGGAGCTTGAATTAGATAAATTAATAAACATTACATTTCTTATTACACTTGGCAAGAGTGGAAGTGAAATCAGGGACTTGTTAGTCCAACTTCATGAAAATAAAGCAATGAAAAAAACGTCAATGTTTAAACAAATTTCTTTTTTTTTTTCCTGAGGGGGAGAGAAAGCATCACTGATGAAGAAAGGTCGGAGTGGTCAGTAATGAGCAAAACTGATGAAAAGATGGCAAAAAATATGTCCAATTTTGAATCAAAATTGTCAGCTGACTGTGAGAAGCATAGAAGATCAAGTAAACATTGACAGAGAAACAGGAAAATCTTAACTGAAAATCTTGGCATGAGAAAGGTGTGTGCAAAAATGATTCCATTTCTGATATCATGAATTTTATCACTTTTTTGTTTGTTTGTCAAATACTTAGCAAGAAGAAGCTGTCCAACTTTATTTATTTATTTTTTTCATAATATACTGCACGTTCTCTAAAAAGTAGAACACCCGCCCAATCCGACAAAACAGAATTATATTGAAACATCAATTGTTGCAACCAAACTTAAATTGACTTTACAGAGCCTTAATAGGTCCTCTACAGTATTGCTTTCTTAGCTCATTTTGTCTAGCACCATAGGCTATAATCTCTCCAGGAATGTATTGTATGTCTTAAAGATGTCCCAAATAACATATGATATAGAGCAGGGGTCTCAAAGTCCCTCCTTAAGGGCCACAATCCAGTTGGGTTTTCAGGATTTCCCCAATGAATATGCGTGAGATCTATGTGCATGCACTGCTTTCAATGCATATTCATTGGGGAAATCCTGAAAACCCGACTGGATTGCGGCCCTCAAGAAGGGACTTTGAGATTCCTGATATAGAGTCAGTCTCAGTCTGGAAAAAAAAAATTCAGCTGATCACCACTACATACTTTTTATAAAGTCAGGATCATGTAAAAAAGCAGGATTGAATCTTCAAACCTTTCACCAGGTTGAGATATCAGAACCAGAGAAAGAAAGAGTTATACCTGCATGAACAGAAATATGACGGGTTTCCATACCTGCCCCATATACCAAGCCACAAAAATGTTTGGAAACAAGAAAGTAATCTAATCTCTTACAAGAGTCATGTAGTATAGAGTAAAATGTAGGATTCAGAAGCCTCCAAATATCAACCAAATTGTGGCATCATAGCTCTGGGACTTCTATATCTCACTTTCAGTTATGATCCAATAATGGATCAAGTGCTATATTTGACACCATTTCAACAATTACATTATCTAAATTACTTGAGCTAAGTTGGTAAGATATTTTTTTAATAATTAACATAATCTAAATTGAGGCCATAGACATTGAGAAGGGTAAATGTTTGTTTATCTATTTGTATAAAGATCCACTGGTCCAGTCATCAGACATGAGATTATTTATTTATACAGTTTACTGTGTATACCGCTTGGACCTACACTCTGGATATATATCCCTTGTACCTTTTTTCCAAACCACCAGACTGCATATTAATTAGCACGGTTGTTGGTGCTTTTTAATAATTTGTTAATTGATTGCGCTTTACCAACTGAACTGTGCAATATTGCTATTGCTCCCCTTCCCAAACAACAAAATGGTGACTTGTCATAGCCATCCAATTATAGGCCTATTGCCAGTACACCATTAATAAAAAAATATTGGAAATTTTAGTAAGTAAGAAAGTTCACAGAACAGTTTTCTTGTTTGCATACCATTTTGGGTTTCATCCTAAGTATAATACTGAGTTGTTACTAACTTATATGGTCAAACATTGGTTAAATCGAGGTTGTCAATATATTATATCAGAATTTGATATTAGTGCTGCTTTTGATCCAGTCAATCATGTTTTGTTGATTGATAAGCTGAGTGATTTGGGCATAGGAGGGTCATTTCTCAATTGGTTAAAGAATTTTTAACAAATTGTAAATACCGTATTTTCACGCATATAACGCGCACGTTATACGCGTTTTTACCTACCGCGCATACCCCTCGCGCGTTATACGCGTGAGCGCGGTATACAAATTTTTTTTACATAGTTCCCACCCCGCCCGATGCCCGATTCACCCCCCCCAGCAGGACCGCTCGCACCCCCACCCCGAACGACCGCTCGCACGCGCTCCCACCCGCACCCGCATCCACGATCGGAGCAAGAGGGAGCCCAAGCCCTCTTGCCCGGCCGACTCCCCAACTCCTCGACAATATCGGGCCAGGAGGGAGCCCAAACCCTCCTGGCCACGGCGACCCTCTACCCCCACCCCGCACTACATTATGGGCAGGAGGGATCCCAGGCCCTCCTGCCCTCGACGCAAACCCCCCTCCCTCCAACGACCGCCCCCCCCAAGAACCTCCGACCGCCCCCCCAGCTGACCCACGACCCCCCTGGCCGACCCCCACGCCACCCCCACCCCCCTTCCCCGTACCTTTGGTAGTTGGCTGGACAGATGGGAGCCAAACCCGCCTGTCCGGCAGGCAGCCAACGACGGAATGAGGCCGGATTGGCCCATCCGTCCCAAAGCTCCGCCTACTGGTGGGGCCTAAGGCACATGGGCCAATCAGAATAGGCCCTGGAGCCTTAGGTCCCACCTGGGGGCGCGGCCTGAGGCAGTGCACGGAAAGTCAGGGCGGGTGAACGGAGAGTCGGGACAGCGCACGGAGAGTCGGGGAGGGCGAAAGGAGAGTCGGGGTGGCCAGAGGAGAGTCGGGGCGGGCGAAAGGACAGTTGGGCTGCATGCGCGGTATACCCATGAGCGCGGTATACAAAAGTTTTTGTACATAAAATCGTGGTTTCTGTGCGCTATACCCGTGTGCGCGTTTTACACGGGTGCGCGTTATCTGCGTGAAAATACGGTATTGTGTCGTGAAGAATGGCGTTTTCTCCCAGAGCTGAACTCTTTTTATGGAGTACCTAAGGGCTCAACAATTTCTCTTATACTTTTTAATATTTTTATGAGCTCTTTAAAGGCAGAACATTGCATGTTACTAGTGAAGATTGCATGTTATGCTGATTATTATTATTATTTTGCTGATTCCAGTGAGTTTGACTGTGGTAGATACTAATTTTAAGATCTCAGAATGCATAGATAAAATTGTGAATTGTGGTCTATCTCACAAATTGAAACAAATAAGACAAAGATTCATTGGTTTCATATTCTGTTCCTTCATCTAAAACTTTACAAACCAGAACTTCTCTTAAAGTTGAAAAAAAACCAACATAAGTTTTAGGGGTCTTATTAGATTCCTTTTTTACATATGACTAGTGAAATATTATTTTTTTTTACAGCATTTTCCACAATTACCTCAACATCTATTAGCGATTCCTTCATTTTGCCATATAAATTATGATTCTTTCAATCTTCTATGTTCTCCGTAACTGCTCCGTCACTGTGGAATTTTATCTCAATCCACATAAGAGAAGAGCCTCTACTTGACGCCATTGAAATATGAAACTTTTTCTCTAATGGTCTATTTATCATTTAATTTATTTAAAAATTTATATACCGCATATTAACTATGCAGTTTACAAATTACATACAACTCAAACAATAAAAACAGATAACAAACAAGTGTAACACTAGAAGGCATAAATAGATTTTTTACCAAATTCTTGTACTTCATCCTCCCCACACTGTATCACAAAATTCCAGGAAACTATGAACAGACTATAGCAGGCAAGTTTCCACAAAATAAAGCAGGAAGACATTAGTAGTCAGATGCATTTTCAAAATATTCTTGAGAATTAAATCTTAAAATTTCAGAAAAGCATTAACAGTAAGGAGGCATTATTAATCCTTTTCCAAAAATATATACTACGTTCAATATCACACAGGATACCCACTACCTACTGTTCTATCCCTAACCATCTTGCTGTTCTATTGATTTCATGGATTTCTCCCCCTAACCTCAATGTGTCATAGTTTTTCAGGAAATCTATTCCATAGAAGAGCTCCCTTCATATAAAATTTCCGAGATCTGTTATCTTCCAATTGGATATGATTAAATGAGAGTACACAACAAGAAACAAAGAAATTGTGGAGAGTTGATGTCCAAGATGTCTAGGGCCTGAACCTCTGAGAACACGTGGACCCAACACGGTCAGTGTTTCAACACTATAGTCTTCTTCAGGGGTCCCTATTAGTCCTAAATGCAGGCTTGTGGATTAAATAATAAACGTAAACCTCTGCGCTGCATGATGAGGCAGTGCTGTTGTGAGCAGGACCAGCGCTGTAGCCGGGCACCACCATATCCTTTTAAACTTAAGTGACTCAGCATCATTTAGTCAGGTCTCTTGCAGAAAAACTAACGGCATGTTTTTACTTGCAATAGAGGAATATCTTTTTCTACTTGATCGGGTTATTAAGACCTTTTACATTTAGTGAGAGTAAGGAAAATTAGTTATCTTCTATCTAGGATGCTGGATGAGGGTCTTCAATAATAAGTTATTTTCTCTCTAATCTAACTACTTTCACTTTGATTATTAATTTTGATGTGAACCAAGTTGAGTTCCTTATGGGGAGATGGCACGGTATATAAATCCAAGATTTAGATTAGATTAGATTGTACTAAACAAATATAAAATGGTCAACTCTTAAAGACACCAATCTACAGATTATAGTACACTGATGGAAATATAGATAGGCAGATAAGAAAGGTCCTCTCAATTTAGCATGTTTAATAAGCATATCAACAAATAAAACAAACCTTCTGAATTTGAAAACAATAATTACCACACATTCATACTCCCAAACATACCTCCACCCTCCCAGCCCATACTTACACAAAAAAACCTCCTATTAGAACCGAAAGCTGCACACCCATCCCCTAATGCAAAGCATATTGACATCTGGAGGGATGAGCAATCCTCAGTGGGAGTGAATGAAAAGCTGTCCTGAACCAGCTTATCTATGCTGAAATAGCAGAACAGTAAACATTGAGATATATATACAAAGAGAAGGGAAAATCACATTGGATTCACAGTATATTAGTAAGAAAAGAAACTGAAATTTAACATGAAATATAAAATGTTCAGGTCACATGTATTAAAGTCTCCTTCTCTACAATGTATTGCTCCAGCTCAGTTGGATCCAAATAAGTTTTAGTTCGGCTATTGTGAATAATTGTTATGCTATCCACTGCAAAGAGTCCATACCAGGCTTCTAAAGCTCTCAAGCCGTGACATAGCACAAAAATCCTGCATCACTTCTCTGCTATTTCTTTAGCAAAATCAGCAGCAATATAAATATTCTGGCCTTGCCATTGGATTTTCTTCAAGGCCCTCATTTTTCCACTATAGTAGCCACTTGTGGGTGCCTAAGCAACCTGAGAACAATTGGACACAACTTGCTTTTTCCCTGAGGAGTATAAACAGGAATCAGATGTGCTCCCTAAATTTCTAGAGGCTCCACAAAAAAAAATATTCATCACTGAGGATCATCTATTCTAGAAATCTGATAAAATTTCCACCTTCAGATCATCCATACATCCCTAGGATTCAGGATTTGAAGATCAAGGATATTAGGCAAGTCACTTAATCCTCCATAGCCCCAGGTACGTTAGATAGATTGTGAGCCCACCGGGACAGAGAGGGAAAATGCTTGAGTACCTGATTGTAAAAAACCGCTTAGATAACCTCGATAGGCGGTATATAAAATCCTAATAAACTTGAAACTTGAAACTATAAATTGATACTCTCAAAACAATTTGAGACTCCAGCATGCACAGGGCCTTCTGATCCACAGTTTGGTTGGAGGCATTCTTGCCTAGCTGCCAGCTTTTCCATTCCAAAATAGCCAGTTGGAAATCTACAGGTGAGTGGTAAGATTTGTAATCTCTGATTTAATGACCTTTTTCCTTAACTCATCGTCACACCAATCATTCATAAAATCACTGAAAACCCATTTATTTGACAAATTTGTTTAAACTTCCTCAAACAAATTCCTCTATATATATTTGCATGCTCCTGCCTTCTGATAAATATATAATTATGTTACACGTCTGTTTGTTTACTCCTACTTATTGCTCATGATGTAACTTCGCTGCATTCCTGCAGCATCTCTTGTTGTAAACCGTCTTGAACTGAAAAGTATGACGGGATATAAATAAAGCTATTATTATTATCACTCTCGTTTTTAGACAGCAGCATTAAGATTTACTTAAGTTGTTCAGCAACCTCCACCATGTTGTCTCTATCAGAGCCGTAACCCTCAAATTTTAGGGGTGAGGGAGGATCCAGTTTCATTCATTCATCACTGCTATTTGTGGCAAGAGTCACGTTTGTCTTCCTTATAAGAACATAAGCATTGCCGCTGTTGGGTCAGACCAGTAGTCCATCGTTCCCAGCAGTCCGCTCACGCGGCGGCCCTTAGGTCAAAGACCAGTGCCCTAACTGAGACTAGCCTTATCTGCATACGTTCTGGTTCAGCAGGAACTTGACTAACTTTGCCTTGAATCCCTGGAGGGTGTTTTTCCCTATAATAGCCTCCGGAAGAGTGTTCCAGTTTCCTACCACACTCTGGGTGAAGAAGAACTTCCTTACGTTTGTATGGAATCTATCCCCTTTTAATTTTAGAGAGTTCCCTCTCATTTTCTCTACCTTGGAGAGGGTGAACAACCTGTCTTTATCTACTAAGTCTATTCCCTTCATTATCAGTCTTCTCTTTTCTTTGTACGGCAACTCCTCCAGCCCCTTAACCATTTTAGTTGCTCTTCTCTGGACCCTTTTGAATAGTACTGTGTCCTTCTTCATGTACGGCGACCAGTGCTGAATGCAGTATTCCAGGTGAGGGTGTACCGTGGCCTGGTACAGCGGCATGATAACCTTCTCCGATCTGTTCATGATCCCCTTCTTAATCATTCCTACCATTCTGTTCACCCTTTTCACCACCACTGCACATTGTGCAGATGGCTTCATTGACTTGTTGACCAGTACTCCCAAGTCTCTTTCCTGGGGGGTCTCTCCAAGTACTGCACTGGACATCCTATATTCGTGTATAAGATTTTTGTTACCGACTTGCATCACCTTACACTTATCCACGTTAAACCTCATTTACCATGTCACGGCCCATTCCTTGAGCGTGTTTATATCACGTTGCAGGTCTTTGCAATCCTCCTGCGTCTTCACTACTCTGAATAACTTTGTATCGTCTGCAAATTTAATCACCTCACTCGTCATACCAATTTCCAGGTCATTTATAAATATGTTCAAGAGCACGAGTCCAAGCACCGAACCCTGCGGCACTCTACTCATGACGCTTTTCCAGTCCAAGTATTGTCCATTTACCCCCACTCTCTGTTTCCTATCCACCAGCCAGTTTTTAATCCACGTGAGTATTTTACCCTTGATTCCATGGCTTGCAATTTTTCAAAGTAGTCGTTCATGTGGAACCTTGTTGAACGCCTTCTGAAAATCCAGATATACGATGTCAACTGGGTCACCCTTGTTTATCTGCCTGTTTACTCCCTCAAAGAAGTACAGCAAGTTCGTCAAGCAAGATCTTCCTTTGCTGAAGCCATGCTGGCTGGTCCTCATCAGATTGTGTCCGTCAAGGTGATCAATGATGCGGTCTTTTATCAGCACCTCTACCATCTTTCCCAGTAGTGAGGTCAGACTCACCGGTCTGTAGTTTCCTGGATCTTCCCTTGAACCTTTCTTGAAGATTGACGTAACATTTGCCACTTTACAGTCTTCCGGAAACCTTACTGATTTGATTGGCAGATTGGCTATTAGTTGAAGCAGTTTAGCTATAGCCCCTTTCAGTTCCTTGATTATCCTCAGATGGATTCCATCCGGTCCCGGGGATTTATCATTTTTAAGTCTATCAATCTGCCTGCATACCTCTTCTAGACTGACCATCAACCCTGTCAGTTTCCCGTCTTCATTTCCTGCATATAGCCTGTCAGCTTCCAGTATGTTGTGTATATCCTCTTTGGTAAATACAGATGCAAAAAAATGTGTTCAGTTTGTCGGCGATGGCTTTGTCCTCCTTTAGCACTTCCTTTATTCCATGGTCATCCAACGGTCATCCATGGCTTGAAGTTTTTTGCCTCCTTGGCTATTTTTTCCTCATAGTCTCTTTTGACCCCTCTTACCGCCTTATGGCACCTTCTTTGATGTTATTTGTGGTTTTTCCAGTTTTCATCTGTTTATGACCTTTTCCATTCCTTAAAGTCCTCTGTTGAGACATGCTGAAATAAGCCCAATAAATCTCAATGGGGTCCTTTTATTAAGGTATGCTAGCCGATTTAGTGCATGCTAAATGCTAACTCATCCATTATATTCTATGGATGCGTTAGCATTTAGCACATGCTAACATTTAACTTGTGCTAAATCGGCTAGTGCGCCTTAGTAAAAGTGGGGGAATGAGTAGAATAAAGTGTGCTCATTTCAAAAAAATAAGCTGGTTCAGTTGGGAACTCCTCACTCACACCATCATTCAGTTCGGGCTCTCTACTTTTGTTTCTGTTTCCCACATCATCCCATGTCTACCTCTAGCAAACATTAGATATGATTCAAGAGCGAGAGAGCAACAGTAATGAATATTCTTTGAAAACCACATAATGAAGGTACTTCAAAATGTCATGTTGTCAAATGAAAATGATAAATGTGAATGCTAAGAAAATTATACTCAAGATCAATTTGCATACAAAACTTTGACAAATGTGTTATTTGCCCCGACAATTTAAAGCACATCTTTGAAATGTCATTGAATGGAGTAGATCTGCTGAGTGCTCTCCTTACTTAATACCAGATCTTCAGTTTGGTCAATGACATTGGCATTGTGTGCACTTTGAGATCAAATGTTACCAGGACAGCATTTGAAATTGCCTATAATATTGATTTTGTGAATAAGCTTTTTCAGTCCCTCAAATAACCAATGTTTTTCAGGCAACATCATATTTGTCTCAGAAACATTTTATGGGCTTATAGCAAAAAACAAACTATGTTCAACAACTATAAATAATGACATCCCCTCTATCTCCTTCTACATTTCTGGTTTCTTCCCCTCATGTTCATGATCTCTCCCTCTCCTCCCTCCCCCAACACCAATCTGTATTACATCTGTCCCTTTCAACTTCATGTTTGACATCCCTCCTGTTTCTGCTTACAGTCCTCCAAAAGCAGTGAGTCACTAGCATCCAGGAAAATACCTACTTCCTGCTGCCAGAGTTTCTCTTTGCTTCTACCCCTCCTCCTGTGATGCAACTTCCTGTGGGTGGGGAAGCAGCAGAGAGAATCTTCAGCAGCAGGTTTCCAGGATGCTAGTGACTGATTATTTTTGGAGGATTGTAAAGTAGAAGAGAGGAGGGAGAGAGGTGTGCTGAATACTGATAGCTACAGGTAAAAAAGGTGTCAGTATACTTTTCTGGCACAAAAAAAGCCCTGGCGAAGAACATCTATTTTTGACAGTATCCAGGCATCTTGATTGTGTTACAGAATATATAGCATAAATCCATATTAGTGCACCTAAACATAGCTGTGATCATTTATATTAGGCCAATGGCATGCTTAAATGGGTAAGTGTAAGGAAACAACAATGCAAACAGTCTACCAAAGAATCCACTATGGAACCAAAAGATCTACAGACAATCAGGAGATTAAGGCAAATGTATTGATGATGCTCCCAGCAACAATACCCAATGTGTTTTACCAAACAGGGCTGCTTCAGGGGTTAGTAACTAGCTGGGATGAAAAAGAGTTTGCACCAACATACAATCTGTCTCTACATACCAGAATACTGTGAGTATTTGCTATTTTCTGTGTTGGAGTGTGCTGTCCTTTTATACCCGTTTCCAAGCATTTAACACAAGTTACTAAGCTGCAGCAAAAAGTGTCCTTTATACAGGTCTCTCACACACGAAGGCTAATTATTCCACAGCTGTAAAAATGTATATTTTCTATTTTTTGTATTAATAGCCAAGTTAATGTTGCCATTAGTGCATAGCCATTTTGAAAAGCTACCAGGTGAGAACTTAATGCCATTATTTTGTAGGCAGTAAGGGCTCATGTGGTATCCCCTTGCTAACCAGTTAGGGTGTGATACCATAAATGTGCTAACTGGTTAGCACAGGCATGCCCACTCCCCGTCTATGACATGTCTCCTTAAAACTGTTGAAATATTTTTATCATACAGTTAGTGTGTGCATATTTTGAAGTTACTATTGGACGCGTGACCACATCCCACTTTACTCCATGCACTAGTACCTAACACAACGTAGTAAAATGGCCTTGTTGCTCATTGTTAACTGCATAGCAGTCTTATATAGAGTGCAGGCAATGCCTCCAATGATTTATAAAGAGGTTTCTGAAATTATTAAGGGCCAGATTCTATAAATGGTGCCATCGGCAGTGGCCATCTAAAAAAATGGCTACCAATCTCGTGCCATTCACGCATTTATAGAATCACAGCTTCGTAAAAAGTAGGTGCTGGAAATCTAGATCAAGGTTTTAAAGGCCTAAATTTCTGGCACCTACCTTTCATGTGAATCACAACTACGGAGGTGCTTTATGATGCCTAATGCCACTTCTGGTGTTAGCTACGCCTACAGTGTCATTAGATATTGTAAAAGTAAATACCCCAGTCACTCCTCAAACATTGGCCAATATTTTATACCCAGTATCAAAGGACAATGTCTCAACTTTTTATCGGTTTTTTATCAATTTTTCTGGGGCTTCAGACATGCCATCCGGTCGCCCGTTTTTTTCGGCGACACCAGAATCTTAGTGGCTATGGCTGTGGCTTCTTCATTCGCCCACTCACTAAAAGTTTTTAACTTTTTTTTTTATATATATATATATTTTTGTCTTATTTTCTTATTTTTCTTATATAAAGTGCAAAGTGCTTTCATAAATAAATAACTTATCTTAAAAAGTGTTGTTTCCTTAGTAAGATCGGGTCAGGGACCTGTCACATCGACATGTTTCACCGTGAGGCTTTTTCAAGATTAAGTCCCCTGTGTGAATGAAAGAAGACAATGTAACTCCTGTCCCCATAGTTCTTTCAATAACAGTCATATTTGTCTTTAAGGGAACCATATAATATACACAAAAATCATATGCTCACCCTTTCTCAGTTTTAACAGACCATCCAGATATCAGAATTTTTGATCTAGCATCATTGTATACATCATTTTATGCCCTTGAGACTTAATATACGTGGACAGAACAAGCCGACAGATGAACATCAGACTTAATGAACACAAGTCTAGGATAATGAATAAAATAATGGAGGCCCCTTTAGTTCAACATTGGGTAACTCATGATCATGATATTACAGATATAAGATGGCGAATTATAGCACACATAAAAGAAGGGTGGGAGGGTGGAAACTATAAACATAGGTTAAATTGGCTGGAACAGAAATGGATCTACAGGTTAGAAACGGTGGAGCCAGGGGGTTTAAACCAAGAAGTGGAGTGGAGTACTTTACTGTAATGGGTGATCCTGATTCGTGATTGAGAGAAGTGACGTCACTATGTAGGGGAGGTACTTATATCTGAAAAAAAGATGCCGCGGCCATCTTTGCTAGATCAAAAATTCTGATATCGGGATGGTCTGTTAAAACTGAGAAAGGGTGAGCATATGATTTTTGTGCATATTATATGGTTCCCTTAAAGACAAATATGACTGTTATTGAAAGAACTATGAGGTCAGGAGTTACATTGTCTTCTTTCATTCACACAGGGGACTTTAATCTTGAAAAAGCCTCACGGCGAAACATGTCGATGTGACAGGTCCCTGACCCGATCTTACCAAGGAAACAACACTTTTTAAGATAAGTTATTTATTTATGAAAGCACTATGCACTTTATATAAGAAAAATAAGAAAATAAGACAAAAATATATATATATATATATATATATATATATAAAACATTAAAAACTTTTATTGAGTGGGCGAATGAAGAAGCTACAGCCATAGCCACTAAGATTCTGGTGTCGCCGAAAAAAACGGGCGACCGGATGGCATGTCTGAAGCCCCAGAAAAATTGATAAAAAACCGATAAAAAGTTGAGACATTGTCCTTTGATACTGGGTATTAGATATTGTAAAGCACCTCCATAGTTGTGATGCAGTGGATGGAGCTACAGCTCCAGCACCCTGGGGTTGTGGGTTCAAACCCTACGTTTCTCCTTGTGACCCTGGACAAGTCACTCAGTCCTCCATAGCCCCAGGTACGTTAGATAGATTGTGAGCCCACCAGGATAGATATGGAAAATACTTGAGTACCTGATTGTAAAACCACTTAGATAACCTTGATAGGCGGTATATAAAAAAAACCCTAATAATAATAATTTATCCAGGCGCTGGTAAGCGCCTACATTTTTTAAGTAGCATTTTCCAATTAAGTTAGACGCCAGTAGGACTAAGGCACTGTTTATACATATGGGCCTAAATGTTAATCTGTGATGTTAAAATGTTCTAGCACACTATCTTAGTGCTCCTTAGGAGAGATATGTGCAAGATAAAAATGTTCATTTACTCCCCCCCCCCAATTTTATCAAGCCGCATTAGGGTTTTTTATTGCAGGCCACAGCGGTAAAAGCTCTGATGCTCATAGGAATTCTATAAGTGTCAGAGCTTTTACCACCGCAGCCTGCAATAAAAAAAACTCTAATAAGGCTTGATAAAAGGTGGTGAGGTGGTGTTTTAAATTGTTCTGATTGTTTTCTGATGTTCTACAATTTTGGGGTGGGGGCTCCTTTCATACATTATTTTTAATTTAAAAAAACAAAAAATTAATGCCTGTTATGGAATGTTACTAAAAATCAGTTTTGTGTGGGTTGATTCATAGATTAACATGTTTGATTATTTTTCTTTTCATGCACTAACCCCCTCTTCTACAAAACCACAGAAGCATTTTTTAGCGCAGGCTGGCCTATGACCCTGGGCAAGTCACTTAATCCTCCACAGCTCCAGGTACATTAGATAGATTATGAGCCTACTGGGAAATATAAGGAAAATGCCTAAAGTACCTGTATGTAAACTGCTTTGAGTATGATTGTATAACTTCAAAAATGTGGTATACAAATCCCATTCCTTTTTACAAAATGCAGATTAAACCTGATTTAACCTGAATTTTTGAGACAATTTCAGATCTTTTTTATTTGTCATGATAGAAATCAACTTCTTAGTGAAAGATCTTCTAGGGTACTTGGAGTTAGATTTGGCCCCAACAATGACATTTCAAATTAAATATCTTATTCAGAAAACATTTTTTTAAAAATGAAACAATTTAAATTAATATGCAATTATTTCTTTCCTAGTCATTTTAAGATTCTGGTGCAGTCATACTAATTACCGTATTTTCGCGGATATAACGCGCGCGTTATACGTGATTTTACGTACCGCGCATACCCCTCGCGCGTTATATGCCTGAGCGCGGTATACAAAAGTTTTTAAACATAGTTCCCACCCCGCCCGACGCCCGATTCACCCCCCCAGCAGGACCGCTCGCACCCCCACCCCGAATGACCGCTCGCACGCGCTCCCACCCGCACCCGCATCCACGATCGGAGCAAGAAGGAGCCCAAGCCCTCTTGCCCGGCCGACTCCCCGACGTCCGATACATCCCCCCCCCGGCAGGACCACTCGCACCCTCACCCCGAAGAACCGCCGACTCCCCAACAATATCGGGCCAGGAGGGAGCCCAAACCCTCCTGGCCACGGCGACCCCCTAACCCCACCCCGCACTACATTACGGGCAGGAGGGATCCCAGGCCCTCCTGCCCTCGACGCAAACCCCCTCCCCCCAACGACCGCCCCCCCCAAGAACCTCCGCCCGTCCCCCAGCCGACCCGCGACCCCCCTGGCCGACCCCCACGACACCCCCACCCGCCTTCCCCGTACTTTGTGTAGTTGGGCCAGAAGGGAGCCCAAACCCTCCTGGCCACGGCGACCCCCTAACCCCACCCCGCACTACATTACGGGCAGGAGGGATCCCAGGCCCTCCTGCCCTCGACGCAAACCCCCCTCCCTCCAACGACCGCCCCCCCCCCCAAGAACCTCCGACCGACCCGCGACCCCCCCGGCCGACCCCCCCACCCCCCTTCCCCGTACCTTTGGAAGTTGGCCGGACAGACGGGAGCCAAACCCGCCTGTCCGGCAGGCAGCCAACGAAGGAATGAGGCCGGATTGGCCCATCCGTCCTAAAGCTCCGCCTACTGGTGGGGCCTAAGGCGCGTGGGCCAATCAGAATAGGCCCTGGAGCCTTAGGTCCCACCTGGGGGCGCGGCCTGAGGCACATGGGCCAAACCCGACCATGTGTCTCAGGCCGCGCCCCCAGGTGGGACCTAAGGCTCCAGGGCCTATTCTGATTGGCCCACGCGCCTTAGGCCCCACCAGTAGGCGGAGCTTTAGGACGGATGGGCCAATCCGGCCTCATTCCTTCGTTGGCTGCCTGCCGGACAGGCGGGTTTGGCTCCCGTCTGTCCGGCCAACTTCCAAAGGTACGGGGAAGGGGGGTGGGGGGGTCGGCCAGGGGGGTCGCGGGTCGGTCGGGGGTTCTTGGGGGGGGGGCGGTCGTTGGAGGGAGGGGGGTTTGCGTCGAGGGCAGGAGGGCCTGGGATCCCTCCTGCCCGTAATGTAGTGCGGGGTGGGGTTAGGGGGTCGCCGTGGCCAGGAGGGTTTGGGCTCCCTTCTGGCCCAACTACACAAAGTACGGGGAAGGCGGGTGGGGGTGTCGTGGGGGTCGGCCAGGGGGGTCGCGGGTCGGCTGGGGGACGGGCGGAGGTTCTTGGGGGGGGGCGGTCGTTGGGGGGAGGGGGTTTGCGTCGAGGGCAGGAGGGCCTGGGATCCCTCCTGCCCGTAATGTAGTGCGGGGTGGGGTTAGGGGGTCGCCGTGGCCAGGAGGATTTGGGCTCCCTCCTGGCCCAATATTGTCGGGGAGTCGGCGGTCCTTCGGGGTGGGGGTGCGAGTGGTCCTGCCGAGGGGGGAGAAGAATCGGACGTCGAGGGGGGGCATCAGGCTTTCAGGATGGGGACAGGACTTCAAGGGGGGACAGGCAGATCTTCAAGGGGGACAGGCAGACCTTCAAGGGGGACAGGACTTCAAGGGGGGACAGGCAGACCTTCAAGGGGGGACAGGCAGACCTTCAAGGGGGGACAGGCAGACCTTCAAGGGGGGACAGGACTTCAAGGGGGACAGGCACGGAGAGGCGGGGCAGTGCACCGAAAGTCAGGGCGGGTGAACGGTGAGTCGGGGCAACCAGAGGAGAGTCGGGGCAGTGCACCGAAAGTCAGGGTGAGTCGGGGCAACCAGATGAGAGTCGGGGAGGGCGAAAGGAGAGTCGGGGTGGCCAGAGGAGAGTCGGGGAGAGCGAAAGGAGAGTCGGGGTGGCCAGAGGAGAGTCGGGCAGCATGCGCGTTATATGCCTGAGCGCGGTATAGAAAAGTTTTTGTACATATCATCGTGATTTCTGCGCGCTATACCCCTGTGCGCGTTTTACAATGGTGCGCGTTATATCCGCGAAAATACGGTAATGCCTCAATTAGACTATTATAATTTGTTATATGTGAGTATTATCCAAATAGAACTTATTAGGATGCAGCTTATGCAAAATACAGCTGCTAAAATGATCTTTTATATGTCAAAGTTTGATCATGTGACTCCTCTGCTTGTTGATTTTCTTTGGCTTCCTTTTAGAACACAATCATAGAGGCCTTAGATCTGCTTAAGTCTTAATTGCTAAGAGAAAAAAAAAATCAATTTTAAACTGCTACTGAGGTCTATTCAGCACTGCTCCGTATGCTTCTATGTGTAATATTTAAATACTAATTTTTTCTAGGGTGGAATTTTCACTATTTAATACAATCATAGCTAATACATTAATAAATAATATAGGGCCTCTTTTATCAAACTGTAGTAGAATGTTTTACCGCGAGCTGGCATAGTAAATGCTCCTATGCTCATTCAATTCCTATGAGTATCAGAGCATTTACCTCGCCGGCCCGCAGTAAAAAGCTCTACCGTGGTTTGTTAAAAGGGGACAATAGTATCTTACTCCCTCCTTTTCAAAGCCGTGCTAACGTTTTTAGCACTGAACGCAACAGCTCTGATGCTCATAGTATTCTATGAGCATCGGAGCTGTTACCGCGGCAACCGGCACTAAAAATGCTGGAGCAGATTTGTAAAGGAGGAGGTTATTGAACACAAGTTTCATTTAATTAAATTAACAATCCCTCCTTTTACAAAGTCACACAGATTAATGGAAATACTTTTAAAACAGAGAATGGTGAAGTTTCTGGAATCCTGTGGATTACAGGGCCAGAGGCAACATGGATTCACTAGAGGTAGGTCTTGTCAGACAAATCTGATCAATTTATTTGACTGGGTGACCAAAGAATTTGATTGTAGGAGTGCACTAGATACGATGTGTATTTAGATTTTAGCAAAGCCTTTGACAGTGTTGCACACAGATGTCTAATAACTAAACTGAGTGCCCTTGGGATGGGTCTCAAAGTAACGGGCTGGATGAAGAACTGGTTGAGTGGAAGGCAACAGAGGGTAGTGATCAATGGAGATCACTCTAAGGAAAGGGATGTTACCAGTGGTGTGCCTCAAGGTTCTGTTCTTGGGCTTGTTCTTTGTAATATTTTAATAAACAATATTTCTGCAGGGCTGTCGGGTAAGATTTGCCTCTTTGCGGATGATACAAAAATTTGCAATAGAGTAGATAACCAGGATGGTGTGAATAACATGAAGAAATATCTGGCAAAGCTTGAAGAATGGTCTGAAATTTGGCAGCTAAAATTTAATGCTAAGAAATGCAAGATCATGCATTTGGGCTGCAAAATTCCGAGTGAAGAACTTATGTGCACGACAGAAGAGTGGGACTTAGGTGTGATTGTATGTGATGATCTTAAGGTGAGCAAACAGGTTGAAAAGGTGATGGCGAAAGCTAGATGGATGCTAGGGTGTATAGGGAGAGATATGGCCAGTAGGAAAAAGGAGTTATTGATGCCCCTGTATAAGACTTTGGTGAGACCTCATTTAGAATATTGGGTACAATTCTGGAGGCCGCACCTTCAAAAAGATATATAAAGGATGGAGTCGGTCCAGAGGAAGGCTACTAAAATGGTATGTGGTCTTCATCATGAGGTGTATGGGGACAGACTTAAAGATCTCAATCTGTATATTTTGATGGAAAGGTGGGAGAGGGGAGATATGTTTAAATACCTATGTAATATAAATGCGCATGAGTCGAGTCTCTTTCATTTGAAAGGAAACTGCAATGAGAGGGCATAGGATGAAGTTAAGAGGTGATAGGCTCTGGAGTAATCTAAGGAAATACTTTTTTACAGAAAGGGTGGGAGATGCATGGAAGAGTCTCCCGGTAGAGATGGTGGAAACAGCGACTGTGTCTGATCACAGTCTTTGAAAGCCTGGGATAACAGTCTGGGATCACAGCCTAGGATTGCAGTCAAGAAAACCTGAGATAGGCACGTGGGATCTCTTAGAGAGAGGAAAAGATAATGGTTACTGCGGCTGGGCAGACTGGATGGACCATTTGGCCTTTATCTGCCATCATGTTTCTAGCAGCTGCCATGCGGCAAACACTCCGTTGCCCATTAAAATCCCTATGGGAATTAGAGAATTACCACAGCAACAGCCGCTGCAGCGGCTTTATAAAAGGAGCATTATGTTCCTTCTTTGAAATATTAGCATAGAAGAAAAAAAATAAGCTATTAAAATATACTTTTTACAAATCATGTTAACCGGTAATTCATCCCTTCCTTGACTGCTAATTATGAATATTTTGTCCTTGAAAGGATAATTCAGTATTTTACAGCTATTTAATATATAGAGCATATCATGCTAGTCCATTAGTGTATTTTCATTTTCTGTTCATGTTGAAACCTTTTAATTATACATATATGATTAAGTTATTTTAATCTTTCATAATAATAGTTTTAATAGTTTGAAAACCTTGGTTTATATACAAATAAAATTTCTATCACCTTTTTATTTTTTTCAAAGGGATAATCTCTTTCTGACTATGATTTTCAGCAGGCTTGCTTACTCTGATCAGAGAAGAGCATTTGTTAAGGACATCCATGAGACACTTCCTCAACATTTAGCAACACATCTATTTTGCCATAACATCTAGGGCTCCTTTTACGAAGATGCGCTAGCATTTTTAGCGCATGCATCGGATTAACTACCGCCTGCTCAAGAGGAGGTAGTAGCGGCTAGCGCACGCTATTCCGTGCTTTAATGTCTTCGTAAAAGGAGACCCTAATGTGTAGGCAGTTAACTGATTCCAGTTCATGGCATATCACTGTCCTTTTTGAGGCTAGAAAGGAGATAGGTGGCTAGATGGAAAGAAAATAAATAACCTTGGGCTCCTTTTACTAAGGTACACTAATTATTATTGTGTGCTAAATGCTAAAATGGCCATTTTATTCCTATGGGTATCTTACAATTTAGCGTACACTAATGACTAGCATACCTTGCTAAAAGGAGCCCTTAAACTGTGTTAGCTGTAGCTGTCCTATGATGAAATAAAATTGGTTCAATATCTATGTCACTTCCAAGGATCTTTGGTTTTAACTGCCTGCCCCTCTAAACCCAATTTTAGCACAAATAAGTCAATTTGGAGGTAATTCTATGTCTATAATTAGGTGCCCAGAGGGCACTTGTTATAAGCCTATTCCATAAAGATATGTAGCCACTGGATTTTCTTAATAGGATGCTAGCATAACAGCAAAAATATATGGCTATAATTCAGGTATGAACTTGTACAGCAACTATAGGGCAGGTATGTCTTTGCCTGAATGCCAGAGATACATGTGTCACTTATTAGAAGTTATAGGCTGAATTCAGTATATGGTGCAAAAAAAATGGAACTGAATGGTATTCTATAAGGGGCACTAATGGATGGGTACCCTATATAGAATATAAGTATGCAGTGCAGGAATCCATGCAGAACTTTGGGTATGAGCATTTACACCAACTGAAACTAGATGTAAATCCTGGCACACAAGTTGGATATGAGTCCTCTGGATTCTATAACACTGTGCACATTTTAAGGCAATACCCCTGGCCCGCCCATGTCTCTCCTATTGTTACTTCCCATTTTCAGATTTGTTTGTAAACTCTTTAGACCAGATTCTATAAAGGACACCTAAGCATGCCTACATTGTAGCCTTTCTCTGCATGGTTGCCAATCAACTGCTAGCTGCCGCTAATAGAATCCCACCTAGTAGTGCTTAGGCATTGCTAAGTGTCCTAAAGCAGGGGTCTCAAAGTCCCTCCTTGAGGGCTGCAATCCAGTCGGGTTTTCAGGATTTCCCCAATGAATATGCATGAGATCTATGTGCATGCACTGCTTTCAATGCATATTGTGACAAACCTAGCTCTCCTCCTGGCTTTGTCACAGGAGTAACTAGAAAGAGCAGTAAGCCCCTATGTAGGAGAGCTGACCAGGTTGGTTCTGCGGAGTGTGATAGTGCTAACCTCCCTTACACCAATATTGATGAGACAGACAGCGACTTCCAGGGAGAGTTCAGGCCAGTTGCAGGTTACTGTCCCAAGCCTACTATTAGATCTCATAAGACCTCAGGGGCCAGGAAACTACAGCTCCCAGAAAGCCAGAGTACTAGCAGGAAGCTGTCACGTAAGCAGACACAGCTACAGAGGGAGCTTTCTCCCTTCCCTCTCTTCAGAGCAGAGAGGGGCGGCTTGGAGCCGGTTAAAACGAGGCAGCTGAGACCCAGAGAAGGGGAGGAGCAGAGAAGCTGGGAACGTGATTCTGAGAGGCAGCATGACTTCTCTCCCCAGCTGAATGCTAATGAGCTGGGAGAAGAGTGTGAGATGGTGGACCTTTCTGAGGAGTCTGATTTCACCATTGAGAAGCAGTTGGAGGGTTGGGAGCCTATGGATATTAGTATGCCCAGTGTGCCTAGTGAGAGGTTGGAAGTCATGGACACAAGCTGAAAGGTGGGAAGTGTTTTGATACTTTTTCTTACCTGTTTTTTTTTTTTTTTGGGGGGGGGGGAGGTAAAGTCTTGGGACTGAGTTTATTTTTGTGTACAGCAGAATTATCTAACTTTCAATGCTAACGTCTGAAGCCTGCTGTTACATTGTTATTGCCTTAAACTGCTTGAACATTTAATTACAGAGCCTTTTCCTTACGCTCCTCTCTGCACAGCTGGAGACTCATTAGCTGATAACCTACTGCAGGGAACGTCAGCCACGGAAGATCTCCATCTGTATAAGTTCCTTAGCTGTAGTCAGCCAGTGCCAGAGTTCCCTAGCTTTAGAAGTTTACCTTTTGAGCTTATGAAAAGTTTATTTTCCAAGCTACAAGAACTGTGTGTGTATTTTGCTTTACTGCTCTTTCCCAGGAAAGAGAGCATTGATGAACTTACTTTTACCCATTAAGGCTGGTGAAGGGGACTGAGTTATAAAGACTGAAGTCCAGCCATAATTTTGGTTTAGTGTTTCTTTTTATTTTTGACTTGGAAAATAAGAGCCATTCTGACATTTGTGAAACCAGTGGGGGCCAGGTTGGCCCAACATTGCATGTTTTGGTTTTTGCACTACTGTACTGGGGAATATTACAGTCTTCTAAGAACCTCAGAGCAACCTGACTCAGGGTCAGGAATAAAAAGTCTATCTGCATTCTTGGACTTTTCTGTGTGTGTGAATTCCTTGCCTGCTTTCACTGTGGTTATTTCTCTTGCTGTTTTCACCCTAGGCTGATGCCTAGGGTGCCTGAAGGATTCCCTAGTTGGAAGGAACGTGCTAGGAATAGTATTGGTCGCTGTGGCCCAGGCTCGCTGCGCGTTTCAGGAGCCCGTGGGTTGCGACAATATTCATTGGGGAAATCCTGAAAACCTGACTGGATTGCGGCCCTTAAGGAGGGACTTTGAGATCCCTGTCCTAGAGGTAGGCATCTGTATATTAGAGTATATTTTACCGGGCCTAATGTACTGGCACTTAACTCAGACACCTAGCAACACCTACGTCAACCACGTCTATTCTCTACACCTAAACACATCTACTTTACAGGTGTGTGTTTTTAGGTATTAGAGGATACATCCACTTAAGCGTCGGTAGAAATCTTAAGAGCTTGGAGCCAAAGTCTTAATTGGTATGTTTTATTATTATTATTATTTTTTTTTGATTGGCTGAAAACTGGAGTGGTCAATTACCATGCCAGTTTAAAAAAAGTGTTCATGGATCCCAAAGTTAGGCATTGCTAGGTAGCCATGATTACATCAACTAGTGGTGGCTAACATATTCTCTTTATAGAATCTGGCATTTGGGCTGCAAAAAACCAGAGGGAATGATACAGTTTAAGATAGGGATCTCAATCCAGTCGGGTTTTCAGGATTTCCCCAATGAATATGCATGAGATCTATGTGCATGCACTGCTTTCAATGCATATTCATTGGGGAAATCCTGAAAACCCGACTGGATTGCGGCCCTCAAGGAGGGACTTTGAGATCCCTGGTTTAAGAGGTGAAGAACTTTTGTGCATGAAAGAGGAGCAGGACTTGGAGTGATGTGACAATCTTATGGTGGCGAAACAGATAAAAAAGATGATGGCAAAAGCTAGAATGATTCTAGGGTGCATAGGGAGAAGTATGGCCAGAAGGAGAAGGAGGTATTGATGCCCCTGTATAAGACTCTGGTGAGACCTCATTTAGCATATTGTGTATAATTCTGGAGACCACACCTTCAAAAAGTTATAAACAGCATGGAGTCGGTCCAGAGGAAAGTTACTAAAATGGTGTGTGGTCTTCATCATAAGGCATATGGGGACAGACAAATATTTCAATCTGTATACTTTGGAGGAAAGGCAGGAAAGGGGAGATATGATAAAGATGTTTAAATACCTACATAATGTGCATGAGCTGAGTCTCCTTCAACTGAAAGGAAGCTCTGGAATGAGCGGACATAGGATGAAGTTAAGAGGTTCAGGAGAAATCTAAGAAAATTATTTTTTACAGAATTTTTTTTATGTTTAGGTGTAATTCTTTTTTACAGAATTTTTTTAACAGAATTTTAATTGTGATTTATTGTGATTAATTAATGTGCTGCTCTGCTTTAAACATAAATGACCAGGCCACCCTATCAAAGGCCTTCTCTGCACTGATAGCAAGAATGCGTAGATGCATGGAATAGGCTCCCAGTAGTGGTGATGGAGACAAAAACTGTGTCTGAATTCAAGAAAGCGTGGGACAGGCACTTGGGATCGCTTAGGGAGAGAAGGAGATAGTGGATGCTGAGGATGGGCAGACTGGATTGGTCATTTAGCCTTTATTTGCCATCATATTTCTATGTTTCTATGTTTAGGTGCCATATATAGAATTCCTTAGTATACTGTATGCTTAAGTCTGCGTCTCAAGTTCTTTCCTAAAGACACGCTGAACTGCACAGTGCTCTTCATAGTGTATCTTCTCAAACTTGAATTGGAATTGTGATTTGTCATTTACCAGTGTGGGATTCCTGATACAGGCTATTTAGCCGAAACAAGGCCCATGTCGAGTCCATGATCTTCTACATGTGCTTATGAGTCTATGATCTACTACAGACAATTGCTCATATAGATTTTATATTGGGTTGCCAATAAAGTGGGTTTTAAGACTAGGCATACTCTGCTCTCTTCTATTGGACCTTGTGGTTATTTGTGCAGAGGTTATTGTCTTCTCCTTTGGTTGTAAGTCTGCGTCTCACCCAGAATCTGTTCCACTGATGTCTAATCCTGCCTACGAAATAAATGCTATGTACGATATGCACATATTTGCAAAATAGTTCTTAGATGAATTTTTGCCATTCATGTGCTTATGTGCACAAATACTGGTGAATTCTATAAACGGCACCTTCTTTAGGTGCCCCAATCGTGGCTGCCTAGCAGTGTCTAAGTTTGGGATCAGCAACAAACTTAATTTTTTAATTGGCTTAATTGGCATGGTAATCAACCACATTGGTTTTCATCCAATCAGACAAAAAAAGCAATTTAAGATTTTGGTGCCAAACTCAGGAAGTCTAACAATGCCTAAGTGGAGGAGCCATCCAATGCTTAGCGACACCTAATGATGCCCATGTTAAAAGTAGGCAAGGTTATGGGCAGTGAATAGGTGCCGTTGAGTTAGGTATCGTTAGGCATCAGGCATAGGCGCCGCCAAAGTAGGCGAGTGAAAAGCTGGCCTAATGGAGTGGCGCCTATGTCTAGGACACCTAGTGACACCTAAGTCCTTTTAGGCACTGCTAGGCTTGATTTTATATATATATATATATATATATATTTTTTTTTTTTTTTATTTATTTATTTTTTTTTTGATTGACAACCAATGTAGGTGCTGTTCGGCACCATTTATAGAATCTGTCCTATATTGTACATGAATATATGCCTTTATTCAAAACATTTTCTCATGTAATCAGCACATAAATATAAGTGGATGGGAAAAAGGGATGAGATTTGCAGATTGGAGGAGCAGTGCAATGGTCTAAGAATCAGGGAAACCTGGCTTGATTCCCACTGCACCTTTCTGACTCTGAGCAGGTTACTTAACCCTCCATTGCCCCAGATACAAAATAAGCACAGCACCTATATAATGTATAATATGTCAAACACTTTAATTATAACCACAAAAAGTCAGTATATCACTTTCTCTTGTATATATTGTAGATTTACCTTTTATGTGGCTAAATGTTATGCAAATTGGAGTAGAATTAGAGATGTGATGAAGATAGGAAAACAATTTATCTTGATTTTACATGTAATATAAACCATGCAAAGCTTATTTTCTGTATATCTCTGTCAAAACAATCAATTTAAATACATTTGAGAAATATCATCCTGGAAAAATATGTAATAAGCCTACATTTGTGATGGCCACCTGTATTGCGAGAAGCAAGCAGCCATTTTTGTGTGCAGCTTGAGCATGAACTTTTGTGCTAGATTATATCATTAATACAAAGTTTTCTAATCTTGTTAGCTAAATGGGCAATTTAGAACATTAAAAGGTCGTAAAAGTAGGAAAAAGCCTGTTTTCAAACCATAACAGGAACTGTAATTATATTTCAGGAAATATAATTGCAATCAGACAGGTGGACAATGACTGTCCACGTTTTCAAGTAACCAAGAGCAAAGTAATTATGTATGCTTTTCTTATTAGTAAAAGTTTTAAGTGATATTTTGCAATGATAAAAGTACCTGATTATGAGTTATAAGCTGGTCCTAAAAGCGGAGCTTGAATGATAATGTATATTTATGAGTGTTGAACTTAAATATAAGTCATTCTGAAAAGCAGAGTTTTGTGTTAATGGAAAACACAAATACAATATTTATTCTATATGTGTGTTTATCTCACTTAATGACCTAGGGACAAGAATGCCGTTACCTATCCTGAAAAGCAAAGTTTTTGCCACTAATTTACTGACATTAGGAACAATAACACTGCCTTTGATTAACTCTGGAGACTGGCCAGTTCCGGAATGTTCAAATGCAGGTGTTTAGGCCATAAAGTGCCAGTTATTGATTAATCAGCTAATTATCCAGCTTGGATAAGGTATAAAAGGGAGCAAGTGACAGTTAAACTTTGGAGATCTTTTCTGTGTGGATGTCCAAAGGGGTGTTTGGCCCGTTGAAAGCTCTCTATCTTTGACTGCAACTTGGATCTCTCCAGTCACTGGCATAGATGAGGTGTACCTCTGCTTCAATGGTGATGTACCTTTACTTTATGTTTAATTTGTGTATATGCGCATGAACTGTTTGTTAGACTGATGTATAGGGAATTAAAGAATACTCTTTGTATAATATTGTGTCTTGTATTATCTGGCACAAAGACACCCAAAAGAACACCACAAAGCAACACACCACCTCACCTAAACAACATTGCCACCACATAGTTATTATCATCATGATTCATACAGACGACATTTTGCTTAAAACAGTTGCCATAATTTTCAGTCTGGAGAAAGGTTATGGTTCTTGGTGCAAGAGTTTTCAGTAAAGAGGTTGAAGTAGGTAAGTGTAGAATACATTTTCAAGAAACTGTGAGAAACAAACTCAACTGACTGCCAGTCAGAAAGCAGCAGGGTTCAGTCAGTTCCCACTGAAGAAAACATGTGACAGCCTTTTGTGGAGAATATTAACAGCCTCATTAAGAGCTCCTTTTACAAAGCTGCAATTGAGGTCCTACCACAGGCCGGCAAGCAGTGGCATAGTAAGAAGGGGCAATCTGCCTGGGTGACATGGTGGGGGGCATCAGCACCCTCTCCTCCTCTCTGCTCATGCCTCTTCTCACTCCGCCCATCACCACGCCTGTACCCCCTTCCCTTTCCCCGTACCTCTAGTTGTTCACCGCCAGGAGTAACAACTCCAATGTTCTCCTCATGACTGTGTCGTCTCTCCTTCTGACATCACTTCCTGCTGCTGCGCATAGGAAGTGACATCAGAGGGAAAGCTGTTGAAGTTCTTGGTGCTTGTGGTGGTGAACAACTAGAAGTATGGGGAAGAGAAAGGAAGGGGGAATCAGGGAAAGAGCGTGGGGGGAGCAAAAATGAGGGCAAGGGAGGGGCACCTCTCACCCTTGCTATGCCACTGCCGGCAAGGTAAATGCTTCAAAGCTCATAGGAATTCTATGAGCATCCTAGCATTTACCTCGCTAGCCCACAGTAGAAACTAAAAAATGACACAGGGACAAATTTTTTCCCATCCCTAAGGGAATTCATTTTCCTGTCTCATCCCTGCTCCATTCCTGCAAGCTCTATCCTCACCTGCACAAGCCTCAAACACTTTAAAATCATAAGTGTTTGAGGCTTCTGCAGTTAAGGCAGAGCTTACAGGAATGGGGCAGGCACAGGGACAGCGACAAAACCCGTGGGTATTGGATGGGGAAATTGAGTTACTGCGGGGATGGGGGACAAATTTGTCCCCATGTCATTCTCTAGTAGAAACCTCTACCATAGCTTTATGAGTGTACCTTGGAAGAAGTAAGTAGCATGCTTGGAGAGGACACACTTAGAGATAGTGCACTAGATCAGTGGTTCCCAACCCTGTCCTGGAGGACCCCCAGGCCAATTGGATTTTCAGGCTAGCCCTAATGAATATTCATGGAGCAGATTTGCATGCCTGTCACTTCCATTATATGCAGATCTCTCTCATGCATATTCATTAGGGCTAGTCTGAAAACCCAATTGGCCTGGGGGTCCTCCAGGACAGAGTTGGGAACCACTGATCTAGATGATATATTAAGGAAGACACAGTGAATAGACTTGATTGGTACAATTAATATTTAAGGAAGTGGTGTGCCAGGGCTAGTAATAAAGGTTATATAGAAGCAATGTTTAATTCAGCAGGGATTCCCAACACGGAACTTGTTTGGATGATAGATGATATTGACGTCAATAAGAGAGATTCAAAACTGTTGCTGGCCGTGCTGCAGCCATCTTGAAATGAATTATACTGAAGGAATAGTGGTAAGAAGTTGAATTTTCGCCTTGTGCATGTTATGTAAGAACAGCTCAGTGAAGCAGATGGAGAGGAAATATAGTTTCTAGATTTGGCATTAAAGCAATATTGAATATTTAAAATGATGGAAAGATATCAATGTGTTCTCTGTTGCAGTTTTGAACATTGCTCTGCTCTGATAGCACAGCACCTCGTCCCTGATGAAGTAGGTGAAATATGGATTCATGTTGTGAGGGGTGTCTTTGAAATTCAGATGCACATGTTAAAAACTTCACAGTTGAAAACTTTAATTTAGGGTGAAAATAGATTCATTAATATGAAATACTAGGAAAGTTATTGTAATACTTGAGAATCAATGAAGAACTAAGCCATGTTTGAGTTATATACTCTAATTGCCATCTGAAAATCCTAATAAATAGAAGTATTTGCAGCAGAAGACTTGTACAGATTATAAATTGAATATTTCTCTAAAGGTTTCACTGGTGGTATTGTGTAGTTTGTTGAGACTCTATGCCAAATTTTTGAATCATTCTGACCTTGAGATATAAAGACTGAATTGTTCAATTTTTAAAAACATTGTGGCACAAAATCAGGTGAATAAAGATATATTTAGCTTTTCAGAAGAACTACCTGTGCATAGGCATAGTACAGGAAGTAACTGTGCTAGGTCTGCTGGGAAACAGCCAAATTTGAGCTGATACCTGGAGTGACAACACAAAAGAAATCTACTGTAGTAACATTTTAACTTTCAAAATGATGACTACAATAAAATGAGGAAAATGTTTAAAAAGAACGTAAAAATAGCCTTACTGGATCAGACCAATGCTCCATCTAACCCAGCAGCCCATCCTCATGGTGGCTAAACCAGGTCACTAGTACCTGGCAAAAACCCAAACAGTAGCAACATTTCATGCTACCGATCCAGGGCAAGCAGTGGTTTCCCACATGTCTGTCTCAATAACAGACTATGGACTTTCCTCCAGGAAATTATCCAAACCTTTCTTAAAACCAGCTACACTATCAGTTTTTACTGCATCCTCTGGCAACGCATTCTAGAGCTTAACTATTCTCTGAGTGAAAAAATATTTCCTCCTATTGATTTTAAAAGTATTTCCCTGTATCTTCATCGAGTGTCCTTAAGTCTTTGTAATTTTTGACGGAGTAAAAAAATCAATCCACTTATACCCATTCTACACCACTCAGAATTTTGTAGACTTTAGGCTCCTTTTACTAAGCTGCGATAGTGGTTTTAGCACACGCTTAATGTGCGCTGAATTGCCATGCATGCTAGACCTTAATGCCAGCATTGAGCTGGCGTTAGTTCTAGCCGCGTAGCGTGGGTTTAGCGCATGCTAAAATCCTGCGTGTGCTAAAAACGCTATCACAGCTTAGTTAAAGGAGCCCCCAGCTGTCTTTTTTCCAAGCTGAAGAGCCCTAACCTTTTTAATCTTTCCTCATATGAGAGGAGTTTTATCCTCTATATCATCTTGGTCACTCTTTTTTTACCCATTTTTAGTTCCACAAAATCTTTCTTGGGTATAAGGTGACCAGAAATGAATGCAATACCCAAGGTGAGGTCGAACCATGGAGCAATACAGAGGCATTATAGCATTATTAGTCTTGTTTACCATCTCTTTTTCTTTTTTTAAAATAATTCCTAGCATATTGTTTGTTTTTTTGGCTGTCACCACACATTGGGTGGAAGGTTTCATTGCATTGTCTAGATTGACACCCAGATTTTTTTTTTCTTCTGCTTTAATCACCAAGTTTGACCCTAGCATCCGGTAACTATGATTTAGGTTATTCTTCCCAGTGTGCATTTTTTAAATAAAAAAAGCTTTCTAATTTCTATGAAACACAATATAAGTTTGTAATTGTCTAACATACTATATTTTGGAATCATGTTCCAATAATGAACTGCTAGATGAGTAAAAGAACTATTTAATGTTCTCTTAAAGCATATCCTTCTTCAAGATGGAAAGCCTAATGTAAAGCTGTTTTTCAAATGCAAACTCTTTTTATCTGTCACAATATGAATTAACTTCTTTAACTGTAAAGGAGCCTCCCCATTAAAAACAAAACAAGATATATATATATAAAAAAATTATGTGCCTCCACCAGCAACCAATGCAATTTTATGAACATTGGGGTAATTTTGTTACACTTATGCAATCTAAAGATCAGTCTAACAACTTTGTTGTGTGACAATTGTATATCCTGAAGCTCTGCAATTTAAAAAAAAAATCTGATTTATTATAATTTTGATTTGATGTTAACCTTTATGTATTGGATTTCTTAAATAAATGCTTCAGATTTCAGCCAGATCATATTATTGTCTTACCAACTCTCCATGAGGTCTATTTTTGTAAAGTTTTAACCTACACTTCTGTAATTTTTGTAAAAAAAAAAAAAAAAAATTAAATTATTTGTACACCACTTAGGGAAGTTTGATTGAGCGGTATAAAAAATTTTAATAAAACTTGAAACTTGGCAAGAAGATTATAGTATCTCATTCCTGACATCATCATTTTCCCCTAGTAGTGGTTCAGTATTAAAATCCTGTAGACTCAAATGTATGGTGGAGGATGTCTGGGTCCACACTAGCTTAGCTTTTCAAGGCTACACAGCAGAGTCCAAATAGATACTTCATAGCTCCATAATATACCCAACACCATCCCTTGGGAATGTTTTCCTCCAATCCTGCTAGAAGTATGCATGCTGTGAATCTCTGTGCATGCTGTAAACCAGATTGAAGGAGGCAATTTCCAGATAGACAATTTACTTGGGCAAATTGCTTTATATATCTATGTAATTGTCTTTGAAAATTGTCTTGCCTGTATTTGCAAATCACTAACTAGGGGAGACAGATACAGAGCATTGTATGACTTAATATTATTAGTTTAATAGTTTAGGCATGTTTCATTAATGAAAATGACCTTAGTTGTGTAAGATTAAACCCTGCTTCCCCATGATAAAAGTGAAGTGGGTTGAGGAAGGGCATTTTTTTGTTAACAGTATTTATAAAGCATATATCGATACCTCTGTATGAATCAAGGCCTAAAATGTTGATAGTTTTTATGTTGAAACAAAGATAACAGGGTTAGGTTAACTTTTTATAAGGTTTTGGCAGCTGTCTTATTGATTAGACTGCAATCTAATTGCAAGAATTGTGTTATTTCAAGACTCATTAACCTGAAAGCTCTGAAAAGTGAATTTAAAAGCAAGAACTATACCAGCAGCAGAGAACACAGAAAATAAATCTATTTAAAGTAAAATGAAATACAATTTGTTTTCACTGTCTGTTAGCCCATAAAAAAACATGAAACTATTATATTTTTGAATCCATTGTTTTATTTATTTATTAGGATTTATTTAATATGTTTTTGAAGAAATTCACCCACGGCATTATGCAGCAAGAAAATCCTGGACAATTACTGCAGGAAAGAGCATCTAAATAACAGAATAAAAGTTCTCAGTCCGACCAATCAACTTCCTAAATTCGGAGTGTTATTTTGTTACTGTTGCTGAAAAGAGAGTGTTATCTGATTTTGTTAAGTGCCAATTGGCAGAAATAAAATTCTATGTTTTGGCATTGTTTCAGATCATATCCACGTCATTCTCTTCTTGGTTGGGTTGAGAATATTTCAGCATCCCCTCGTGGTGTACTACTTCCAATATACAGCACACATTAAAACATCTTAATAGACACTACCACTATTTTTACGTAATGAACCTTCTTTAGAAAAATTTAAGCGCTCCCTTAAAAGCTTTTTATACAAGGACGCTTTCAATGCATAGAAAACATTACCTACAAGTACTAAATCCTAGTTTTTAATGAGTAGGTCGCCAAAATACTTTTTATTTTACTTTATATCCTGGATCTGAGATCCTACCATATATGTTTTATATGACCCTTCCATATGTGTTTTTTCCTTAAATGTTTCTTTTTCTTTTCTTAAAAATTGTAGTTCACCCCCTTTGCCTCTTGTACCAGTTTGTAATAGAATGCCAAAATTTGTCTATATTATTTTGTTTTGTTCTCCCCAATTGGTTAATTGTTATTTTAAAAACAATTGTTATACGCATTGAAATATATGATATTGCGTAGATAACAAATCCCAATAAACTTGAAACTTGACAGCACAGGTGGCAAATGGATGGGAACAAGTAGACAGATAAGAAAGTGTAACAGTAGTCCAATACATATAACTAACAGGAAAAATTGCATATGGATTCATAAAAGGCTTATGTGTCATAAACAAGTTTCATTGTAATAAGTGCAGTCAATGTACAGCATGTCCTTGTGTGTGACTGCTTATTCCATCAGTCACCTGCTTCCTGAAGTAAAGATAGGTTAATAATCGGATTAGAGAAATATGGTTTAAACTAAAATTGTTGATTAGAATGAAACATTTTTTTAAGAGAGAGAAACCACTTATTGGTTATATTCTATCTATTGTTATATTTGCCTGTTAGGTCTCCCTATTAAAACAGATGAAATAACCACAGATTTTGCAGAATGCTGCTGCCAAACTCATACTGGGGAGAAATAGAATCAATCAAGCTGCCCCACTTTTATGAGAATTACATTGGTTGCCAATTGAGGCAAGAATTGAAATCAAAAGTATGTTTTTTTTTAATTTTTAAGATTTTACATAGGTTATGCCAAGTTATTTGACAGATTTGATAACTGTGTTTCATCCAACTAGGTACTTATGTTCTTCTTGAGAATGGTGGCTGGTAATACCATCTTCCAAAGATTGTAGATTGGTCTCTTCTAGAAGGAGAATGCTCTTAGGTAGAGCTGCAGAGTTCTGGAATACATTACCCAGTGAAATAAGAAACCTATCTAATATTGGTCTGTATAGGAAGGTTATTCCAGAAATATCTTTAATTGAGTAGGGTGAACATTATGGTAATATTGTAAAGTGTACAGTATGTTAACTGTTGATGGGATATTAAGATCTATACATTTTATTACTCTTACCCGCTTGAACTTTGTAGTTAAACAAGATATAAATATGGAAATTAAAGCAAATTATTTTGTAAGTTTATTAACATGTGTGGAGTCTACTCCAGAAAAGATTTCTTTTGGAGAGGGAGTGGTTAGGGATACTCCTTGGGAAGACCTTAGTGACTCTGTAGATGCTGTTCTTTAAGTACTCTGGTTCATTTCTTTAAGAATCTTGAAGCTCACAGATAGAGTTTTAAATTTAGCCCTGTATTGTTTTTGTGGTCAGTGACATTTTTACAAAAATGGTGTGAAGTTAGCGTGTTGCTTACAACCTTCTGTTAATCATGCTGGAGCATCCTGAATCAATTTCATCTAGTGCAAACAATTTGTAGTCACACCAATATAGAGTATATTACAGTAATCCAGCATTAATGTTATCATGGTTTGAACATTGTGACAGGAGTCACCATCTCAGTGTATGGCAAAAGATAGTGTATTTGACATGATAGAGGCAGATCCCGATGATTTAAAAAGGAGTTTATGACTTCCAAAATAGATTTTGATGCTGGGTATATGAATATTTGCAGTAGGGACCCACAGGAGCTCTATTTTGCTTGAGTTAAGAGATAGGGCTCCTTTTACTAAGCTACGATACCGTTTTTAGCGCACGCAGGATTTTAGCACGTGCTAAACCCATGCTACATGGCTAGAACTAATGCCAGCTCAATGCTGGCGTTAAGGTCTAGCGCATGCAGCAATTCGGCGTGTGCTAAGCGCGTGCTAGAACCGCTATCGCAGCTTAGTAAAAGGAGCCCAAAGTCTATTGTTTTTAGTCCATTTTTGTGTCCGTGATTATCTATTAGTTAAGAATAATATATACTATATAAACAGTAATTAGTAAAAGATCACAGATTTCTCAGAACTGCCTCACTACCTGACCTTTGTTGCAAAATTGATTCTTTCTTACAAAATTGGGAGAAAAGAGTAGCCTGCTTCTGCCTTCTCTTGATGATTCTGGTGCCTGTCATCTCATAACACCAACTCTGTTTCATTTGCCACGCCTCTTACTCTTTCCTTGACCCCAAGATTATTTACCCCAAAGTTTTTGGAGGGATGATTTTATGTTTCTATATCTTGTGGACAATGCTGTGATGTAACTAGTAAGCGGGTAAAACGTTTTAGAGACTATCATCCCTCTACCCCAAGACAGGTTGGGGGGTATTGCAGGGTTTGGGGGCCGATCAGAGGTGCGGGGGGGGGGGGGTTGTGGGAGGGTTCATTGTGACCAGGAGGGGTTGGGCTCCCTCCTGGCCAGATCAATTTAAGGGGGGGTGGTCGGGGCAGGAGGGGTTGGGCTTCCTCTTTCCCGGATCCGATCGGGGGTCGCTGGTGCAGGAGGGTTTGGGCTCCCTCCTACCTGGATCAGATCGGGGGATGGGGGGGGTCGCGGCTTGGCAGGAGAGATTGATTATCTCTCCTGCCGTGATGGCGATCCCCCACCCTCCAAACCGCGACACTTCGGGGGGAGGATCGCAGCAGGGGAGATTAGGCATCTCTCCTGCTGCAATCGTTGTGATGGGGGGTAGGCAGGTTGCCAGGGCCACTGAGCTGATTGCGGCAGCCACGATCAGCTCAGCGGCCCCTTTTCGGCACTTATACCTGTTTTGACTTGGTCTAAGTCAAAACGTATAAGTGCCGACTAGGCAACCTGTTAAAACTTTTGGTTATACCTGCTGTACGACTAAGTCTAGGTAGGCCTACCTCCCACCCACCTCCTCCCCTTTCGCCTCCTCTATGCGTTTAGAGGCAGGGGAAAGGCCTAAGCTGGTTTTAGATATGTCTAAAACCAGCTTTGATTATCGGTACTTGGACGATCTGGCTTTTTGATCATCCAAATACCGATTAAGGCCACTTTTTAGATGTTTTTTTAAATTATTATTATTATGAGCCCCTTTTTGATTATTTTCATAGGCAATCTTGCATTTACAAGTAAATTTAAGAAATAATGATGCCCCTGTTTCAGAAACTCTTGACTTTAACTGAAGAAAAGCTTTCCATTTCTTTTGGGTTGATCTAGAGACATCAGGAAAAAAACTGAATTGCTTGACCACAAAATAATATTGCTTTCTTAGGAAAATAAGCTTAAAAGACTATCAAGTTCTGTTCTTCTCACTGTAAAATAACTAACAAAGTTACTCTCTAGTGATAATATCTAAACTATCAGGAGAAGTAATATTATCCATTGTTTCTTCTTCTGATGTTACTATAACTCCCCTAGGAAGGTAATACAAATTATCAACCTTAATTTGATCCATACTAGAGAGTTGAAGCACATCTTTTAAATACTGTACATCTGAAACAATTCCTTTGGTGAAAGATAATGAGTGATGGGGAAATTCAATAACTTTAGATTACAAATCCTGGTCATATTATCTAATGCTTCCATCTGCATATGCATAATTAGATTCTTATTAGTAGCTGCCTATGCAGCCTGAATAGATATCTGCTGGGATTCAGTCTTAGAAATTCGTTGTTCCACTGAGCAGAATCACTTATCATGTTCTTCTTTCTTTTGAACAGTTTTCACAGAGAATTTAGACAGTTTAGACAATTGTCTTGAAATACTTTCTCCATTCTAAAAATAGCTGAACCTATATGCTCCCTCTTTATCACCTTGAGTAGAATTAACCAAATTATCAGAAGTCAATGAAATATCAGAAAGCTTAACCGAAGTTGGAAGTGGCAATATGATCCTAATTTCATATACAAAATTCCAGGGGAATCCTTAGTAGGAGAGACTTCCCATATCTGAGGAATAGCATTAATGCCTATCTGGTTCATCTGCAACCCACGATTACCACCAGGTTGAGGAGATGGAATTCTATGACCTAGAGATAAGGACATAGAGGAGGAAGAAGATATACAGTACTCAGTTCCTATAATAATGCCTCCTTGCAGTACTTGCAGATTTTGATTCGTGGGGCCTTTCCCCTTCAATGACTTGAATCGCCACCTTACTCACTTTTCATTTTCCCATTCATACAGGGTTGCTGGGGGCAAAATAGGATAAGGGTTTCTTACCTCTTTCTCATCAGGTGGCTCCAAAGGGGCAAGACCTGCCTCTTTGGTCAAACTCCTTTGGGCATGCACCCGCAGCCACACACCCATGGCTGTGTTTCACAGAAGGAGGATGGTCTTGTATCACTTGTAAAAGGCTCCTTCCATAGCACTGGGAGCTACCTTTATTGTGACACTATTACAGAAGAACATGTATGGAAAACCATCACAACCCCTCCCCCCGTATTGTAACACCATTACAGAAGCCAATGTAAACTGCTCTGAATTTACTCCCCAGTCATTAGTAGCAGTATAGAAGTTTTTAATAAACATAAACATCTCTCCCCCTCTCTTTCTCCCCCTTCCCTGTGATATTCTATACTTGTCTCTATCAGTGAAGACCTCAATCTACATTCAGCCAGCATCAGGACCTTCTCCCTGAATGGAAATAGGAAGTTTCATTAAAGCAGGTGAAGTCCTGCAGGATGAAGGTCCAATGCAGCCAGAGACAAGGATATAAGACTATGAGGAAGGGGGAGGGAGAGTAAAAGAGATATACCTGATCCACAGGGAGTGGAGTGTGGTAGGAAAGTTTCAAAGAGCATCGGGAGCAGCACAGAGCATTCAGAGCGGCTCCCTGCACTAATAACCTCTATCATGTTTTAGCAAAAGGGTGGGGGGGGAGGGGAGTTTAATAAACTAATCTCTGTTTAAAGGTGAGTAAAATCTTCAAATATTCCCCTTTAACATCAAAGAATGCTAGAGTAGATAATATATCAAGTTATACAGAATTTTAAACTGGAGGAGATGGTGTTTTCTGCAATACTTCTCCACAAAGACTACTCAGATTCACAAATGTTTAACCACTTAATAAGTAGCACTTATATTAGTCTTCTAGCAGAAGTATAGCAGGTAGAGGGGTTAATTGGTAAAAGCCATTTAAAAACAATTTAAAACTTGTTAAAAAAAAAAAAATTGCCAAGAAAAATAGTACCTTCATCACATATATGGAGGTGCCATAGAATGCCTAAGGTCAAACTAGGCATGGTTAATGCCGGAAATGACCTTAAGCATTCTAAGGCGCCTCAGTAGATGTGATTCCCATCAGTGGTAGGTACCGGTAGGTAAAACCATAGCCTACATTTCCGGTGCTTACCTTTGATGAAAGTCATGATTCTGTAAACAGCACTGTTGAATGATCAACACATTTTTTAGGTGGCTGCCAATAACGGCACCAATTACAGAATCTGGCCCTAATTCTATATATGGTGCCATAAAAATCAGAACTGAAAAATCATTATTCTATTAGCTGCACTTAAAGTTAGGTGCAGCCCAGGAAGCACAACTAAATTTAGGCATGACCATTTGCACCAACAAAAACATTGGGCAAATACCCATGCCTAAATTATGATTGGGCAAATACCCATGCCTATGATTATGCCTATGCCCATGCCCATAATTTAAAGGAACGTGTCAAACCATCCACCCCCACACATTTCCGTGTCCCCTTTTTTGACTCATGCATATAATGTAGGCATAGATTAAGAGCTCCTTTTACGAAGGTGCATTAGGGCCCTAACACGCAGAATAGCGCATGCTAAAATGACACACGCGCTACCCGCTACCGCCTCTTTTTGAGCAGGCGGTAGATTTTCAACTAGCGTGCGCTATAATGCACGCTAATCTGGTGTGTGCGCTAGAAACGCTAGCGCACCTTGACAAAAGGAGCCCTAAATGTATACACATAGGTGTAGATTAAATTTATACATGTAAATGGAGGCGTAGGTTAAATACATACACATAACCCTTAATTGATTCTAATTCATGCCAATAATTGCTTGTTAAAATGCCATCAGAACTAATTAGCTTGTAATTCCGTTAAACTGTGTGCACAAACTCGGGTATGCAACCAATACTGCATGTGAAATTGTTGGCACTTTTTATAGAATTAGGGGGTAACTGAACATTTTTGATGGCACTATCCAATTATGTACCAATGAGTATGTCCGGTTAGCCCCAGATAAAACAGTTTAAACATCTGTTTAAATCACTTTGAATATTGACCTTATATTGGCTAATGAAAAGCCAATTCTTTCTTCAGTTTAAGCCATCTGGAAACAGTGTCATTTGCTGACTCAAGAAGCTGGAAGGCTATTTTTTGCTTAAGGAAGGCACTGTAGTGCAACACCAGGATGTAGATCATGCCTACATTTCAGCTTCTCAACTGAAAACCTTAGAACTTTATTTTCCTAGTGAAAATGTACATGTATGGTTTTAAGTCTTTTATACAGATTCTGGAAATAACATTGAGATCATCCTAAATATATAACTTTTGGCATGGGGGTCCAGTTTTAAGGCATCTAACCTTAACGATGGTACAGGGATCATTTTGATGGTGGAGTTTTTACCATTTGTGTGATATGTTCAATATTTTATTGCAAGCATCATCTGTAATTTCCCTGTTCCAAACTCATAGATATTTATTTATCTGAGGCCAAAGGGACAAGAAAATGACCTAATTCATCTTTATGCATTTACAACATCAATCACAGAACCTTAGAATTAGTCCAGTTTATCTTAAAACCAGATAACCGGGAGTACAGATGCATGAGTCAAAGAAAAGATGATATACAATCCCTATGTGCAGCTTTATGCCATAAGCATTGATGATCAGCTTTCTCTCTGAGGATTTATATTTTACTCTGTACAGTATATATCAGGTAGCTTCTAATGGAAGTAAAACTTGCCTTCTAAAAATTCTTGGAACATAATTGTTAACATATAAAGAGAGTTTGGAAATAAAGCTATTCTTTAGTGTTGTAAAACATATTTTTATCTTTTTCATAATACTACCTTAAAAATGATAAGCATGAGAAATAAAGAAATCATATGGATCTTCTTGGTGGTAAGATATTCCATAAAATAGTATAAGTATTTCTAAAATGAAATCATACAGAAACTGTCAGTATTATTTTCCACCTAAACCAAGGTTCTCACAATTGTCTACATCAGAATGGAATTCAGATGGAAATTTCTCTAATTTTCCATGAGGTTCATTTTCAGCAGCAAAAAAAAAAAAAAAAAAAAACCCAAACCAAAAATCAACAACAATAAACAAACAAAACAAGAAAGTAACTAAGGGCTCCTTTTACTAAGCTGCGCTAGCAGTTTTAGCGCGCGCTTAGTGCGCGTTGCATTGCCGCATGGACTAGACGCTAACGCCACCATTGAGCTGGCATTAGCTTTTACACATTGCGCGGGGGGTTAGCACGCGCTAATCTGCAGCACGCGCTAAAAACGCTAGCGCTCCATAGTAAAAGGAGCCCTAATGGTTAGGAAACATGAATTGATCGACTACTCATCCATGTGATTAACTGTTGCCAAAAAGGATTAAATCTTAAGTTCTTTAGTTTAGAATTATTAGACTTATAATTAGGAAATACATCTACAGCTTCATTTCTGATAGATATGCAATCTGATTTGATTTCTTACCTGGCCAGCCTTTGCCGTTTCACACACATATGTCTTATAGTTCTGGGGAAATTCTGGAGCATTGTCATTAATATCAAGAACCCGAATGTGTACAGGCACTTTGGAAACCTGCTTTGAGTCTTCTGCACAAAAGTGAAGAATATAAATTAATAAAGGCTGAAAATCATTCTTGACAATCTTCATTGTTAACATTAACAATTAACAGCCATTTCTTAGGATTCTTAAAATGCTAATTTGTTTATATTGTTAGAGAGAATTCCTCAACCTATGCAGATATCTATTTTATAACCCATGGGGGCCCTTTTATTAAGCTGTGGTAAAAAGTGTGTGCTTACATGTGTCATTTCTGGATGTTAAGGCCATTTTTGTCACATGGGTAAAATGGAAGATTTTTCTATTTCCAGCACTAATGGTTGCATGCTAATTTTCTCATTAGCATATAGCCATTAGCACATGTGACTTAAATACACTTATTTTGTAGGCAGTAAGGGTTCATATACTAATCATACACTTATTTTGTAGGCAGTAAGGGTTCATACTAATCGGGAAAAATGAAGGTTTGTTTGTTTTTTTAATCATGTGGGAAGTGCACTAAGAAACAAGAATTACCACAGGATGCCTCAACATGCTCTGCGTTAACCCCCTGTTTTACTAAGGTGCGCAAAACATTGTAGAGTGCGTTTAGCATGTGCTAAATCTATGCATATGCTAACCGCTAACGCGTCCATAGATTAACATGCATGCATGGTTAGCACGAGCTAATATTTAGCGCGCTAAAAAGCATAGCGCACCTTAGTAAAAGGAGACCTAAGTATATTTTTGATGTAGCAAACATGCATTAGCTCTTACAACAGCTTAGTAAAAATGGCCCTATTTTAAGAGACTAAGGGGCTCATAATCGAAAGAGAAAAACGTCCAAAAACTGGCCTAAGTTGGCACTTGGACGATCATAAATGAAAGACGTCCAAGTGCCGATAATCAAACCGGGTTTTGGACGTAATTCTAAACGACCTAGGCCTTCATAGTGCCGCTGAACGACCATAGCTAAATGGGGCGTTTCAGGAGAAGTGTCGAGGGCGGGATTTGGGCGGGATGTGGGCAGGCTTAGACTTAGTCGTACAGCATGTTTAACCAAAAGTTTTACAACAGAGCCTAGACGGAACTTGGATGTTGTGACCATTTAAAACATGGTCTAAGTCACAAAAACCCAACTAAAGTCACCAGATAAGCACTGCAAACACATAATACAGACCCCCCACACACTACCCCAGTGATCACCGACCCCCCAACCCCATAAAAATCATAATCACACCTTTAAAATTCAGCCTCCAGACCATCATCACCTGGCAGCTTGGCATAGGAAAGCCTAGTCATCCAGCACAGAGGCGGCTTAAGCCGTCTTGGGGGTGGGTGGGTTGGGGACCCATGGAGAGGAAGACCCATGCCCATAAGCCCCTGTAATCATTGCATCGATACTTAAACATGTGCACTCCTCTATACACTTCCAAAACCCTTTTTTTACTGGCATATAAGTGACTCCTGCAGCCATAAAGGCTATTGGGGTGGTAGATAAGTGGGTCTAGGGGATTCTGGAGGTGGTTTGGGGGGCTCACCATGACCTAAAAGGGAACCTAAAAGTGAGGAGAAGACATGGCACCCTTTTTGTGAAGTTCACAGCAGTGCCCTGTAAGGTACTCCACTATTTAGGTGCCATGTCTTTGCAGACCCCTCCCACGTCCAACAGGGCTTGTACTAGGTGTTTTTGACTTGGACAAAAAGTTGGAAGAAAATGTGGTATAAAGATAGATGATCAGATTAGCAAGATGTATAGTTAGACGATTTTTGAAACAAAATAAATTTTGGACGTATTTTTCGAAAATGTGTCCTAGGCTGTTTTTTACTTTGGACGACTTGCGGCTTAGACGAAAACGGACTTAGACGTTCCTTTCAATTATGCCCCTCCACAGATATGTTCTAGAGCAGGGTTGCACAAGTTCAGTCCTTCAGTGCAGCAAACAGGTCAGGTTTTCAGAAAATCTCAAATCACTATGCATACAAGCTATTCACATCTGCTCTGTCTCTCAATTCTGCTTCCTGTCTAGTATCTGTACTCTCTTGCTTTGTATCAGTAGCATGGAATGTTGCTACTCCTTGGGTTTTGACCAGGTACTAGGGACCTGGATTAGCCACCATGAGAATGGGCTACTGGGCCTGATGGACCATTGGTCTGATCTAGTAAGGATGTTCTTATGTTCTTTTCTTATCTCTTCCTATGTCCAGAATCTCTTGTCTATTTTCTTATGTCCCTGTATCCTAAATTTCAGCTCCATCTCTCCATGTTCCTCTCCATGTCCAGCATATCTTCTGGCTCCACTAAGTGCAAATTTATCTGATACAAAGTCATTAAGGATACTTTGAGATCCTGACCTGCTTGAGGCCCTCAAGGACTGAAATTGTGCACTCATGTTCTAGAGCAGGGGTAGGCAATTCTGGTCCTCGAGAGCCACAGGCAGGTCAGGTTTTTAGGATATCCACAATGAGTATGTATCCCACACATAAATTACCATGGAAAAATAAATTATAAACAATGTATTTTTTATTGTAACAGTAAATATCCAAAATCTAATCACATTTTAAAACCTTCAGTAATAAATACTTCTAAGTTTTAGACATAAATTGGAGACCCAAACCCACACCAGTCCAACAATTAACCCCTTCCTGTGTTTCCGCTATCACTTCTCTTCATTTACATGGACCAATTAATAATTGTTTATGTTCTTAATCACCAATCAGGCGTAATGATGATCAATAATCTTCCTGTAACAAAATGTCCATTCTTATCCGTGACTGTTCAGCTGGAGCTGTCAAGATAAAGTCCAGCCTGATACAGATGTGTTTTGCATCTACACATCTTCAGGAGCTGCGACAAGTCCAGGCTCCCTTATCAGTCTCAGTAAAACTACATAACTCTCATCACACGACCACAAATAAGAACATCATACCGGGTTACCCCTGTATTGCTTCACTTCATGGCAAAGACTGAATGACTTGGCGTTCTGGTTATTAGCCTACTGCAGTTCTGGTTCTCAGCCTACTGTTTTAACATTAGGCTGCTCCCCTGCTTTTGTTAGTAAAATATGGAAGGAGACCTGAGTGCTAGATTCAGTGTTGGTTTTGTAAGGGTAATGAAGGAAGCTGTCAAGGCCTGAAATGATCTACCACTGATGATGTTAGAGACCAGTATTCTAGCATGTTCTGGGCATGCATGAAATGAATAAGGAGGACAGCATTAGGAAAGGGGTTGAAAGTTCATGTAAAATTCTTAGGAGTGGCAATCTAGTGTTGAGTTTAATGTAGAAATGTACTTGCTTCTCTAAGCAAGCTCGAAAAAAATGCAGATGGACAAGCTGAATAGACAAATGTGGCCATTTTTTCTGCCATCATTTATAATGTTCCTCTTCTGTGCAGCAGTACTGGAGCTTATAAGATTGACAATATAGATATTATTTTTCACTACATTTTGTCAGAGGATACATAACTGTTAGCACACTCTTCCTTAAGCACACATGAGTTTGTTTTGGCTAAAATTAAAGTTGTACAGAAGATATTTCATAGACTCAGTGAGAGATTAGCCAGAAGTAAACGGAAAGGGTTATGTAGCTAGTTTCTCTACCTTCAGGCAGTATCCATTGTATCTAAATTATCCTAGACAGATGTTTATTTAATCTGCGTTGATATCCTCTCATGATGAAGATTTTATTACCTCCCTACTTAACGTTCTCACTCCTGCTGCTTCTATGTGTATTTAGTTCATCTCAATGCATAAGTCTGAACTCAAGAGCATGGTTTACCCACAAACAAAACATAGGAATTCATTTTATTTAATCTCTTGCCAATGAAGCCATCTTCCCTGAGATAGGGAAAAGGAGAAAACATATGGAATATCCTTAGTTGGTCATAGTAAAAACAACAGGAACTGTGGTTCTTAAAATAATTATTTTAAGTGGATATTTTAAAATATGGTAGTAAATATGTAATTATATGCATGGGCAAAAAGTATGTGCATATTCTTCTTTGTACAAACTTGACCCGCCTTTCAAATTGAAACTATGGACTAAATTTAATGCTGAATAAATTACCACTGAATGGTATTCTATAACAGGTGTTCTGGGATCTGCACCCTTTATACTATAGCACTTAGGCCCGGATTCTCAAACTGGCACCAATATCGGTGGCCGCCTTAAAAGTGGCCGCTGATCGTGTGTCAACCACATATCGACATTGGTTTCAGAATTGCGCTGACACAAATGATAGGCACCGGAAATGTAGGCCAGGGTTTTCCAGGCCTACATTTCGGGCGCCTGTCTTCACATGAATACTGCCTATGTAGGCGTTTTAGGTTACCTAACAAAACTTCCGGCATTGTCCAAGCCTACTTTGACATTCAGCAGCCTAAAGCACCTATGTGGGTATGATTCTGGTGCTGATTTTCTAGGCACTGGTATTCGCCTCAAATCTTGGTTAAAAATGCTGTTTGGACAGCTTTATTAATAGAGGTATGTGCACCTACCGCCAGTTCAAGAATCAGGGCCATAGTGACAGGAACCATGATCAGCTTTGGGTGTGAGGAGTTACACCAGTTGATACCAGATGTATATCCCAGTGTGAAAGTGTGTCAAGGATCCATACTATTCTATAATACAGCATGCATTTTAAAGGGAATGCGCCTGACCAGCCTATGCCCTCCTATGGCCACAATCCTTTTGCATATCCATGCGGAAACATTTAACCCCAAATTCTATAAAGTCCACCTAAATTTAGGCACCTACATTGGTGTACCTATATTAATAGACTTATAAGTTGCACCAATAGTTGTCACAATTGATGTTAATTGGACTAAATTGAAAGTTAGGCACCTAACTTGAAAAATGCAATTATATTGAAAGCGCTTACATAAAAGTGAACATCGTTAGGAGTGGATCATGGGCTTGTTGTCAAGTTAGGCATGTTTTTGACTTAGGTGCATGCATTTAGGCCAAGAAAACTTGGCATAAATACGGTGTGTCTAAAGGTTGGGATGCCTAGGCGGAACTAAGCATGAATCTATACTGTATAGTGTGTCTATCTTTTATAGAATCATGATTAGTGCCATACTAGTTGGCACCGATCTTTTTAGGTAACCTATATGGAATTGGGACCTAAGTCACTATTCTATAAATAGGCACAGAGACTGTTTTTACTGGTGTCTGCTGTTTCTGCCCCATTGTGGAGCCTTGCAGTCATTAGAATGCTTTTCCTTACCAAAAATTTGGTGCAGCAGTAGCTCCTAATGTTCAGTGCCATATATAGAAGTCCCCTCTATATGAATTATATTCACTTTGATAAATGCCCAGGACAACTACACACTTATATTTGCACCTGCTATTCAGGGGAAATACAAATTTACATGCATGCATTTGAATTTTCAAAATTTTAGTTTTAAATGAAAATATTGCCCTGGAACACCTTTGCTCACTATGGGTAAACGTATAGCCGTATAGGCCGTACATGTGCATGCTCATTTATATCATATGGGAAATGTTCCAAAATTATTATGGAAAAATTACTGTTTACTTGAAGAAATAGCTTTGAACGCTGTACTTTGTGGGTCTGATTCACAGGATTGAAAGATAAGCTTTAGAAGGCAAGTCTTTAACTTGGCACCTACAGTGAAATGCACCAATAACATGTACTAAATGCCAATTCTATAATATCATGCACCAATATGCCTTTTTCAACATAATTTCCACTCTACAATTCTGGGAGTCTTTAAGAATGACACCCTAATCGTTAGGGAGGGTCATGCACCAGGTAACCTATACTATGGCAGAATCCACCTTGGATCCACCTTGCTCAAAAAAACAGTTGAAAATCAGGATCCAGAGGATAAAGCCTAGCCATAGTTTTAGAGAAGCAGAAAGAGCTTTCTGGGGTATCCCACTGTTCCGACACCAGACCAGTAAACTGCGGGTGGGACAGAAAAAAGGAGGATAGCTCATTAGAATGGTCCATGAATGAACACAGAGATGTAGAAGGTTAAGAGTCCAATGTAAGCTCTTTCAGGACATCATAAATGAAATGGTAGACATAGACAGACCTAAAAAGTCTGCTAACGGTGGAGTCCTCACCCAAATCCAGACCCTGAGGTATTGTGCAGTTTACTGAATAATGGAGATCCATAGCTGATTTAGATGTAAGAGTTTTCACCAGGTTTTAGTTGGTATAAATCCTCATGCCCAAAATTGGGTGCAGATCCCACTGCCAAATGCTAATATCTATAAATGGCACCCCAGGTCTGAGCATTACTTTTTAATGGGCATCATTTATAGAACTGAGTCTATAGTACCTATATATCAGCACCCTGTTAAAGACTTGTCTCCTTAATGGGGTTCGCTTAGTTGATACCAAATGAACTTTCATATATGATACAGTGACCAAAATCTGCTGTTGGGTAGGAGTACATGATTGAATGTATAATAATAATAATTTTATTTTTATATACCACATAGTTCTGGGCGGTTCACATACAGTAAAAATTATACAATCAATGAATAAAATACAATTTACTAAAAGTACATTAAAATCCACTAAAATATGCAAGCTATGAAAACAATATGCAGTTACCAGTCAGAATTCTAAGACATCAGTTTACAAATTTGTCAAATAAATTAGGTTTTAGTAGTTTCCTAAAAGACATATATGAGTGAGCCTGAGAGATAATGGTACTTAACCATAAGTTAATTTTACCTGCCTGAAAACTGAGCAATTTATCAAAAAATCTCTTGTAACAACAAGACTTGATAGTTGGGAGAACAAATAAATATTGCCCTCGAGTAATCCTATTAGGTTTGTATCGTTCAAAGCTTGAGGACAGATAAATAGGCGCCATACCAAACAACACTTTAAAACATATACAACCAAATTTAAACAATACTCTAGCCTCAAAAGGCAGCCAGTGCAACTGTCAATAAGATGGGGTAATATGGTCATATTTTTTCAGGCCGAAAATTAGGCAGACCGCCGTGTTCTGTATAAGTCTCAATATCTTTTGAAGTGTTTTATGAGATCCCACATACATTATATTATAATAATCCAGAACAGATAAGATGGAAGATTGTACTAATAATCTAAATGATGCACTATCAAAAATTTTTTTTATCGTTCGAAGTTTCCACAAAATTTGGGATTAATACATTTGCCAAGAAAATAGGACCCCCAGAATACAATGTTCTATATAGCAATGTTACAATTTTAAAAGAGATCCTGGTAGCTAGTGATGTTCCATTAATACAGGAGTGACATGATCATAATTTTTGCACCATAAATCGGCTAACTTCTGGGCTAGTTTAAACATCTAAGCAGAGACAATCTAGTGAAAGCACATTTCAACAGTCCTGCCAGCTTACTACTAACACAACACTAAGGATGCAGAGATTTGATATCTAGCATGGTACAGACTGAACCTACATTAATGCACAAAAGCATTTTTTTTTTCAGTACAGAGGAAAACTGAACTCTGAAAGTAAGTTGAGTATCATGAATGACATATAGGATATGAATGGCATCCTGTGTAAGAATAGTCTCTCTCATAATGCCAAAATGATAAAGAGAAGGTAAATTATTGCTCCTGGAGAACAAAATTGCTTCTCTTTTCTCAGCATTCAACTTATGTTTGTTGGTTATAAACCAATTTCCAAGTGCTCTGAGTCAGTAATATTGTGAATCTCTGGAGAACTGTAAGAGTCAAAAGTGCATACAGAAATGCTGTGAATCCTAGAGACTGTGTTTAAGTAGCAAAGGGAACTATGTAGATATTTAAAAGAATAGGAGTTAAAATTAACCCTTATTGGACCTCACAGGACAGAGGATAGAAAGCAGATGCTCATGTAGGAGCTCCTGTACTTTTAAGAGCCAATAGCCAAGTGTCTTGTTGATGTGAGATATTGTTAGTGAGTGAGTCCAAGTGCTGGTATGGACCACTGCATTAATGACTTTTTTGTGACAAACCTAAGCAGTTCTGAATGCACACTAGTTGAGAAAAAATGCCCTATCCGAATTAACTGCAATTTTTAGTGATTTCTAGCAGGTCTGACTCATGATAATTATTTTGGCTCTTATTTAATAAGACGCATTACCTATTAGTGTGGTCCCATCATTTCACAATTGTGCTATATTTTCACTATCTGACCACCATGTTTAATTACTTTGCACGCGCACAGACCACAAATTTGGTAATTCTGTCACTCTGCTGACTTCACTCATATCTGAACAGTTCACATCCTAGTTTCACTAACTTTCCCGCCTACCTGTATACTCACATACGCATTACGCTATGATTTTTAGATCATTTAGAGCACCATGGCACACATCTCTAATAGGCAAATCACATCAAATTAAATCATACACACATTTACATTTTTAGGACCCCTGAGGAAGACCTTTTTGGCTGAAACATGGACTGTATTGGGTCCTCTTCATTGATTCAAGTTGTGGATGTACTTCACTGATTTTAAGATTGTGAACACCTTTCTTCTGATATTTCTAAAGCCAACATCAGTAACATTGAACTCCACTGTTTGTTTTGTTTTAGCTATTAGTGTAGCAATTCATATGTGCAACAATTAACACAGCATCTTAGCAGTTAGCATGCAGTCATTTTCACAATAACAACCTAACAGGAAAAGGATAGTGGAATGGGTGCGTAAAAAAGGGCAGGAAGTGTGCCTTACAGTTAATGAGGGGATGGTTACTACATATTAGAGAATGACACAGTGGCAGTTACCCACAGCTAGGCTGCCTAAATGGTGTGTGTGTGTGGGAGGGGGAAGTGCTCACTGCGGAGAATGGCCTTGTCCTCGCAGTTAAGAGAGGGAAGGCACGCAATCATTGATCACGCGCAGCCCCCTCCCTCCCTCTCCCTTACTTTTGTGGTGCTTTAGTAATGAAACTTATTGAAGCATGCCTGCAGTCGCAAGTGTGTGGGCGGATGCTTCTCCTCTGACACAACTTCCGTTACGTCAGAGGAGAAGCTTCCGCCCACACACACGCAACTGCAGGCACAGGCAGGCATTCTCCGCCGGCTTCAGTACGTTTCTTTACTAACACACCGTGAAGGTAAGGGGGAGGGAGGGAGATTCTTGGGCCGCTGAAGGACGGTGAGGTGGCGAGAGGGAAGGGTGGATGCTGCGGGGACAGGGCGGTGAAGGGGATGGCAGGGACGGGGTGGTGAAGGGGACAGTGGGGACAGGGCGGTGAAGGGGACAGTGGTCTGTTGACGGAGCAGTGACGGGAACAGATATTTTCCACATGTCATTCTCTACTACATATTAAATTTTTAATGCAGCAGGTAAGGTGGTGTAATTAACTCCACCTCAAGAGATATAGTCAACTGCATAACATTATCTGCCATTCTGTTAATGGGCATTTTTTTTTTGTACTTTAAATGGATGGGAAAATGCCAGGAATGCTCCCACCAGCTCTCACACAGCTCTTACACTTAATATGTGACAATGCTTTTAACTGTTGGTGTAAAAACTGCACAGGTTAGCAAAGAGACCCCTTAAAAAAAACTGACCAGATATTCAGGCCAAATGTCTGTAAGTTTATCTAGTGAATATTCATTGTTTGTCCTAAAAATTAGACCTATTTGCAACTCCCCCCCCCCTTTTTACAAAACCATGCTAGCGACAAAAGCCCAAAAACCCTTTAAATCTCTATGAGCTTCAAGGCAGTTACCGCAGTGGCAGCCACTAGCGCAGCTTGGTAAAAGGGGGGAAAATTATGTATCCACAAATGTTTTTATTTGTACCACAAAATAGAGGGATATCTACTACTATTAATCATGTCTATAAGGCTGTACACATCATATATAGGTACTTTCTCTATCCCTAGTGGACTCTTACTCTAAGGGCTCCTTTTACTAAGTCACGTTAGGGCTTTAATGTGCGGAATAGCGCGTGCTAGGCGTTAACACCAGCATTGAGCATTAGTTTTTCCACGTAGCGTGCGGTGTAGCACGCGGTTCATTTCCTGCATGCGCTAAAAATGCTAGCATACCTTAGTAAAAGGAGCCCTAAGTTTTTGTAGCTGGGAAAGTGGAGGATTAGGTGACTTGCTCAGGGTCCCAAAGAGATGCAGTGGAAATTGAACCCAGTTTCCTAGGATCCGAGTCCACCGTACTAAGCATTAGGCTATTCCTCCATGCCAAACAGTTGAAATGGAATTTGAACTTGGGTCCCTTGGTTTACAGTCTACTGTGCCAACCACTAGGCCATTCTTCATACCTGCATCAACTGCACAATCACATTTTGGACAAACAAAAAAACCCCACAAAAACTGCATAGTCCGTTTCTACTCTATTGTATAGAAGGAGGCTCATTTTCAAAAGAGAAAGATCCCAAAAATTGCATAAAGAGGCATTTGAATGTTTCCTTGCTAAAACGTCCAAATCACTGTTTTTTTAAACCCATATTATAGACGTTTTTCTAGGTTGGTCATCTCCTGTTTGTCTAAATTTTGAGGTAGTGTGTTGAAGACCTGTTTTTGGACAGGCTTAGGACTTGGACATTTTTCAGTGATCGAGCACTTGACAAAATGTTCAGGGCACCATTTAGATGTTTGGGGCTAGAACAATTTTAAAAATGAATAAAGGTCAAAAAGGTGCCCAAACTGAACAGATGACCTCCGGAGGGATTAAAGCATGACCCTCCTCCCACCACCCAAAGATGTGAAAGAAACAATTATATACCAGCCTGTATGACTGCTTCAGATGGCCACACAGACATTTCAGTAGAACAGAGGGACACCCTTGGGAGTACTGCAGTGAAAGTCACATAAAAAATCCCAGGAACATCTCACCATAGCCCACTTATATTATATGGTGAGCCCTCCAAAATACACCCAAAATCTACTGAACCTACATAAAGATGACTCCTGCAGGCATAAGGGCTATTGTTGTGGTGTACAGGTGGGCACAGTAAGTTTTGAGTGGGTTATGGTGAGATGCATACCTGGTATTTTTTTATGTGATATTCACTCCAGTACCTCCTAGGGTGCCTCCCTACTCTGCTCAGATATCTGTGTGACCAGTTTGCTAAGAATGCTAGCTGGTTCTATATTTCAATGGTTTGTTTGTGTGCATTTTTCATTTGGACTTTTTTTTTTTTTACAAAATTGGTCCTAAAAGATAGATGCACTAAGCTCAAAGCTCTAGAAAATATTTATTTTATAAAGAAAAAGTTGTTTTCTCTACTGGATTTTTGGTCGTTTTCCCCCAAAATGTCCAAACTCAAACTTATGGGCAGTGGCAAGAGTTAGCTCCACCCACCCCCATTGCGTCAGCGAGGTCAGAGCCCAAACTCCCCCTTAAAAGGGGTTGAGCCAACGGCACGCAGCTCTTTGGTGCGCAGTGAAGGCTAGCAGCAAAGGCGCTCGCCTCAGCGAGAGCACCTTTGCGAAGGGCCTCAAGAAGGGCCAAGTCACTACACCGAAGGACACCAGGAAAGACAACAAGCAGACAGAGAGAGAGAGGACACCAGCAGCAGGCAGAGAGGGAGAGAGAGAGGACACCAGCAGCAGGCAGAGCAAGAGAGAGAGAGGACACAAGTGGCAGGCAGAGAGAGACAGGACTCCAGCAACAGGCAGAGAGAGAGAGAGGACACAAGCAGCAGGCAGAGAGAGAGAGGACACAAGCAGCAGGCAGAGAGAGAGAGAGAAAGGACACCAGCAACAGGCAGAGAGAGAGAGGACACAAGCATCAGGCAGAGAGAGAGAGAGAGAGAGGACACCAGCAGCAGGCAGAGAGAGAGAGAGAGGACACCAGCAGCAGGCAGAGAGAGAGAGAGAGAGATAGGATGCCAACAGCAGGCAGAGAGAGAGAGAGGACACAAAGCAGTTACAGAGAGCACTTACAGGTCACACATAATCTGTTAACAGTTATCTTAAAGTAGGAACGACAATGGAAGCAGAGGGAAACCAGAAGATGAGCTTTCCAGTGTTCTGCACAGACTGTCATATGTATGACTACCTCCCCTCGGGGAGACAGTCATATGTATGCTCAGTGTCAGGAGCTGAAAAGCTTGAAGTAGGAAGTCAAGCGACTTGAGGACAAGATACAAGAGCTAGAAGGACTTTACACCACTAAGGACCCAACCGGGACAGCTGAAGACTTCATGAGTGAGAGACACATTGAGGAGGAAATCAGGGAACTCGAGAAATTCATTGAGGAAGCATACAGGAGGAGGGTGGAAGAGAACGAACTTCAGATGAAAGATGAAGTTACACCAACACCAACATGGAAGGGAGAACAAGAAACAGATGACCTCAAAGAAGACACCCACAGAGGAAAACTGCACGAGGGGGAGAAAATGGCTAGTTGATGCCCGGAAGAAGAAACAGCGAAGCACACTGAGGACATTGACCACAGACCAAAGCGAAAATGGAAGAAGGTAAAGTCAGCAATCCTAATGGGATGTGGCATGTGGACAGCCACATAGTAGGAGGGAGAGAGGGAGAGAGGATCTACTGGTGACCTGCCTCCCATGAGCGATAACCAAGGACATCGTGGACAAAACTGGAAAGATCCTGGAAGGAGCGGAGACGGAGAGACCACAGTAATGATCCACATCGGGACGAATGATGTCAGCAGGAAAGACTACAGAAGAAGCACGCTGATAGAACAGTTCAAGATCCTGGGAAGGAAGCTGAAGATGAGGACCCAGAAGATAGCGTTCTCAGAGATCCTACCGGTACCGAAGGCAGATGTGAAAAGGCAGGAGGAACTACAATCAATAAATGCGTGGATGAGGAAATGGTGTAAGGAAGAACTGGACAACGTTCTGGGGCAAGAGCAAGCTCTACAGGAGAGATGGCACCTGAGCATGGCGGGAACTAGACTTCTAGAAAACAAAGTCAGGCTTTAAACTAAGAAGAAGGGGAAAGCCGACAGTTGACCAAGTGTCAACGATTCGGAAGAAGGTATCCCGTGAAGATACTAAGGGGAAAAAAGGCTGGGAAGAAACAAGGGACAAATTACAAGGGACAATCCCTCGTACTGAGTCTACTTGACTACTGTAATATCGCCTATTTAGCAATTTCCCAAAAGAACATGCAGCGTTTACAATTGATGTAAAATGCAGCGGTCAAACTGATCTTTGGGCTGAGGAAGTTTGACCACGTGACACCCTACAACCGGCAGCTGCATTGGCTGCCAATGGAGGCGCGCGTAAAGTTTAAATTTGCCTGCTTCTGCTTCAAAGCACTACACGGACTTGCCCCTAAATATATAACTGACCTTTTCGTCTTCTCAGCCAACAGACACAAGAGAAGCTCACATTCCAACTTTGTTTCCCCCCCAGTGAGAGGTTGTAAACTGAAAAAACACCATGAACACCTTCTCTCGCACCAAGCAGCATCATGGGGTAAAGACCTAGAACAATTGCTTTCGCCCACTACTTATGAGGAATTTAGGAAACGTCTGAAAACACACCTGTTCCTAAAGTATCTAGACAACTGATCCTCTCTTCTCTCTCCCCTCTATAGCGATTAACTTGTTCTATTGATCACTCTCTCCTCAAAAATGGATTTCCTGTCCTATTAACCCTCTTTCTTCCTCCCCTCTTAAAGTCAATCAATTTGTACATTTGCTTAATCTTTGTAAACCGCATAGAACTTCACGGTATTGCGGTATATAAGCTGTTATTATTATTATTATTACAGGAGTCGACTAACCCAGAAGAGGAGGTTAGAAAGATTGTAGCAAAAGAGGAGAAACCAAAGACCGAAGCACAGGGAAAGGAAATGAAGATAAGAAAATACCAGGATCTAAATTGTGTATATACTAATGCAAGGAGCCTAAGAAACAAAATGGGGGAATTAGAAGCCATGGCCAATGCAGAGGACATAGACATCATTGGAGTCGCTGAAACATGGTGGAATGAGGAAAACAAATGGGATACAGCATTGCCGGGGTACAAGCTCTATCGCCAGGACAGGTCAGGACAGAAAGGAGGTGGAATAGCCCTATACATAAAAGAAAGCATACATTCAACAAGAATGGACACAGCAGAGACGACCAACAAGCTGGAATTTCTATGGGTTAAAATACTGGGAAGGAAAGGGCCTGAAATAAAGATGGGCCTATACTATCGTCCACCCGGGCAAACCGGAGATATCGATGAAGAAATGGAAGCCAAGATGAAACAAGAATGCAAAAGCGGCAACATGGTTATTATGGAAGACTTCAACTACCCCGGGATAGACTGGAGTCTTGGAAGCTCAAGATGTGCTAGGGAGACAGAATTCCTGGAGGCTACACAAGATTGCTTCATGGAGCAGCTTGTTAGAGAACCAACGAGAGGAAATGCCACTCTGAATCTAATCCTAAATGAGTTAAGGGGACCTGCAAAGGAAGTGGGACCATTGGGAAACAGCGATCATAATATGATCAAGTTGAAGGTTGAGGTTGGAATACCGAAAGGAAAGAGAACCATAGCGATAACTTTTAACTTCAGGAAAGGAAACTACGAAGCAATGAGGGAAATGGTAAGGAAAAAAAATTAGGAACACTTCCAAAAAATGGCAAACGGTAGAACATGCCTGGTCTTTTTTCAGGGACAAAGTGAGCGAGGCGCAAAATCTGTACAATCCCCAGATTCAGAAAGTGGTGCAAAAAGAGTCGAACAAAAGACCTGGCATGGATAACTAAAATAGTGAAGGAAGCGATAGGCAATAAAAAAAATTCATTCAGGAAATGGAAAAAGGACAAAACTGAGGGGAACTGGAAAGAGCACAGAAAGTTCGAAAAGCCAAAAGAGAGTATGAAGAGAGGCTAGCCAGGGAAGAACGAAATTTCAAAACCGTTCTTTAGATATATTAAAGGGAAGCAATTGGAGGAGGTGGGATTGCTAGATGACAGAGACAGGAAGGGAGTGGTGAAGGAGGAGAAAGAAGTGGCAGAAAGACTTAACATGTTCTTTTCATCTGTATTTACAAATGAAGACACAACCAACATACCAGAATCTGAGCAAATCTTCAATGGAGATCAAGCAGAAAAATTAACATTCATGGAGGTGAGCCTTGAAGACGTACGCAGGCAGATAGAAAAATTAAAAACTGACAAATTCCCGGGTCCAGATGGAATCCATCCATGGGTTCTGAAGGAACTAAAGGAGGAAATAGTGGAACTACTGCAGCAAATTTACAATCTATCCCTGAAAACAGGAGTGATCCTGGAGGATTGGAAGATAGCCAACGTTATGCCCATCTAAAAAAGGGATCAAGAGATGACCCGGGAAACTACAGACTGGTAAGTCTGACCTTTGTTCCAAGGAAAATGGCGGAAGCACTGATAAAAGAAAACATTGATGAACATCTTGAAAGAAACGAACTTCTGATAACCACCCAACATGGTTTCTGCAAGGGGAGATCGTGCCTAACAAACTTATTGCACTTCTTCGAAGGAATTAACAAACAGATGAATAGAGGAGACCCCATAGACATCATATATATAGATTTCCAAAAAGCCTTTGACAAGGTACCCCATGAATGCCTAGAAGAACCATGGGGTTGAAGGAGATGTACATAGATGGATCAGAAACTGGTTGGCGGGCAGGAAACAGAGGGTAGGAGTAAAGGGCTACTACTCGGACTGGAGGAGGGTCACGAATGGTGTTCCGTAGGGCTCGGTGCTCGGGCCACTTCTATTTAATATATTCATAAATGATCTAGAAACAGGGACGAAGTGTGAGATAAAATTTGCGGACGACACCAAACTATTTAGTGGAGCTCGGACTAAAGAGGACTACAATGAATTACAAAGGGACTTGAACAAACTAGAGGAATGGGCGACGAGATGGCAGATGAAGTTCAACATTGAGAAATGTAAAGTATTACATGTAGGAAGCAGAAACCCGAGGTACAACTATACGATGGGAGGGATGTTATTGAATGAGAGCACCCAAGAAAGGGACTTGGGGGTAATGGTGGACATGACAATGAAGCTGATGGCACAGTGCGCAGCGGCCGATAAGATAGTGAATAGAATGCTAGGTATAATCAAGAAGGGTATTACTACCAGAATGAAAGAAGTTATCCTGCTGTTGTATCGGGTGATGGTGCGCCGCATCTGGAGTACTGCATCCAATACTGGTTACTGTACCTTAAGAAGGATATGGCGTTACTCGAGAGGGTTCAGAGGAAAGTGACACGTCTGATAAAAGGGATGGAAAACCTTTCATACGCTGAGAGATTGGAGAAACTGGGACTCTTTTCCCTGGAGAAGAGGAGACTTAGAGGGGATATGATAGAGACTTACAAGATCATGAAGGGCATAGAGAGAGTACAGAGGGACAGATTCTTCAAACTTTCAAAAAAATAAAAGAACAAGAGGGCACTCGGAAAAGTTGAAAGGGGACAGATTCAAAACGAATGCTAGGAAGTTCTTCTTTATCCAACGTGTGGTGGACACCTGGAATGCGCTTCCAGAGGGTGTAATAGGGCAGAGTACGGTACTGGGGTTCAAGAAAGGATTGGACAATTTCCTGCTGGAAAAGGGGATAGAAGGGTATAGAAAGAGAATTACTGCACAGATCCTGGACCTGTTGGGCTGCCGCGTGAGCGGACTGCTGGGCACGATGGACCTCAGGTCTGACCCAGCTGAGGTATTGCTTATGTTCTTATGTTATGTTCTTAATTTATTATATTAATATTTTTTTCTTTCACTATAAAAAAAAGTTTTACTTAACTTAGGACTCCTTTTATAAAGCTGCAGTAGAGGTGTATGCCGTGAGCTGATGGGGTAAATGTTCCGATGCTCATAGAAATTCTATGGGCGTCAGAGAATTTAAGAACATAGGAATAGCCTTACTGGATCAGACCAATGATCCATCTAGCCCAGTATCCTATCTTTGCGGAGTCCAATCCATTTCACAAGCATCTGGCAAAACCCAAATAGTAGCAGCATTCTAACGTCCCATGTCTGTCTCAATGGCAGACTATGTACTTTTCCTCCAGGAACTTGTCTAGGCCTTTTTTAAAAAACAGCTACATTAACTACTCTTACTACATCATTGATCCACTTGTACCCATTCTACACCACTCAGGATTTTGTAGACTTCAATGATATCTCTCCCCAGCCTTCTCTTTTCCAAGTTGAGTAGTCCTAACCTTTTTTCTTTTTCCTCATACGAGAGGAGTTTCATCCCCTTTATCATCTTAGTTGCTCTTCTTTGAACTTTTTCTAATGCTGCTATATCTTTTTTGAGATAAGGAGACTAGAATTGAATCTACCGTATTTTCACTCATATACCGCGTACCCGTGTAAAACGCGCACACGGGTATAGCGCAAGGGGAACTGTAATTTATGTAAATAAATTTTTATATACCGCGCATGCCGCCCCGACTCTCCTTTCGCCCGCCCCGACTCTCCTCTGGCCAGCCCGACTCTCCTTTAGCCCGCCCCGACTCTCCTCTGGCCAGCCCACTCTCCTTTAGCCCGCCCCAACTCTCCTCTCCCCCTTGAAGTCCTGTTTCCACCCTGAAAGCCTGATGCCCCCCCGACGTCCGATTCACTCCCCCCGAAGGACTGCTCACGCTCGAACACGCATCCGCAACCCCACCCCGAAGGACCGCTTGCACCCCCACAGCCTCCCCACCCCCCTATCATGTAGAAGTTTCCTACCGTCGTCCTGCTGCTTCCTGTGCCGGCAGCCTGCCCCTTCTCTTAGCCCTGCGTCTATGCTGCTTCCTCTTCCGGCGGTCCCGCCCTTTCTCTGACATCAGAGAAAGGGCGGGACCGCCGAAAGAGGAAGCAGGGTAGACGCAGGGCTAAGAGAGGGGCAGGACTGCCGGCAGAGGAAGCAGCAGGACGACGGTAGGAACTTCTACATGATGGGGGTGGTGGAGAGGCTCTTGGGGTGCAAGTGGTCCTTCGGGGTGGGGGTGCGGGTGTGGGTGCATGTTCGAGCGCGAGCGGTCCTTCGAGGTGCGGGTTCGAGCAGTCCTGCGGGGGGGGGGGGTGAATCGGACGTCAGGGGGGGAACTATGTAAAAAAAAAAGGGGATAACGCGCTCACGAATATAACGCACATGGTTATACGCGGTTTGTAAAATCGTGTATAACGCGCGCGTTATATGCGTGAAAATATGGTAATACTGAAGGTGAGGTCACACCATTGAGCGATACAGATGCATTATAACATTCTTAGTCTTGCTAACCATCCCTTTTCTAATAATTCCTAGCATCCTGTTTGCCTTCTTTGTCACCACCGCACATTGGGCAGAAGGCTTCAGCATATTGGCTATGATGACACCCAGATCCTTTTTTTGAGCACTGACACCCAAGGTGGTCCCTAGCATCTGATAACTATGATTTTGATTATTCTTCCCGATGTGCATCACTTTGCATTTCTCCACATTAAACTTCATCTGCCATTTATCTCACCATCCGACAGTAGAAACCTCTACTGCGGCTTTGTAAAAACCAGCATTAATTTCACAATAGTATTGGTCCAATCAGTCTGGGAAGTTTCAACTAACATGTTTCAAAGCTTATGGCTATAGAAGTTTTTGAGCCTTGAGTGGCTTTGCTGAGGCCCTGTGAGAATAATTATGTTTACAGTAAAACTTTTGATAGTCCAGGTGGATAAGTGAAGATACATGTTGGTTACCCAGAGTATATATACACTGTGAACTGAAAAAACACACCAAAATGTTTTTTGTCATATCTTCCACAGAACTCAGCCGATTCTTATGAAATTTTGTGTGTCATGTCCTGAATGAAGTTGGTGTAAAATGTTGTAACTATTTCCTACTGCACCACAATATTACCTTGTGATAATGAATTGTGAACTGAATAAAAACACATCAAAAAGTTTTATAGCATATTTTGCAGAAAAATGTAAAGCCAAAAGTAATGTTTCAATTAAACAGATGTTTGAAATGCACTCCCTTCACATGAAGGCATACCCTCAGTTTTGGCTGCCACTGATCTATGGACTTGTAAATGATGCTCTACTTCAACTCAGCCCAAACATAGATGAGGTGCTTTTTAAGGTTTTCAACATCAGATATCACTGTCTGGTAGACGCGTTCCTGTATCAGCCCTCAGATTTGGTAGTCAGCTGGGTTTAGGTCTGATGAATTTGCAGGCCAGAGGGCTGGACCAATGAAATCTATGGTTTCCTGATTTAGCAGTTTTACCATGTCCTTTTCCTGATGTGCAGGGGCATTGCCCTCTTGGAAGATAAAGTAGTCTCCCGACAGCTTCTGTGTCAAGAGGATGTTCCAGTAGCATGCATCATTGATCTTAACCCCAGGATAAATGAAGATGTGAATCCAAGTTTTGTGATTGCGACCAAGACGATTGACTGATTGGCTGAAAGTCAGGTGGGTCCATAGTAGGTGTTTGGCATTAACCTCACGCTTCAGTGTTGTTGAAGGCACGTACAGGTGATCATTCTGTGTTTTAATCAGCGGAGCTACTATGAATATCTTTTCATCTGTAAGCCAGATAAAGTTGACATTGTGCTCCAGCTACTTGGTCATAAGCTGCTTGCACCATTTAAGAACATAAGAATTGCTGCTGCTGGGTCAGGCGTATGTCTTTGTTATGTAAAGTTATCTCTTGGACACAACACTTTTTAAGACACTTTAGGGCTCCTTTTACAAAGGTGCGTTAGAGCTTTAACGCGCGGAATAGCGTGCGCTGAATTGCCACACGCACTAAACCTTAACGCCAGCATTGAGCTGGCGTTAGTTCTAGAAGCGTAGCGTGGGTTTAGTGCACGCTGAAATCCTGCGTGCGCTAAAATTGCTAGCGCACCTTAGTAAAAGGAGCACTTTATTTCATATAATCATTAATTATCCTAACAACAGTTTATCTGGCTTAGTCTTGCTTCTCTTGCTATTTGGCGAGTTGTTCAGTGTGTTTGCTGCGCATCCTCCTGCCTCACAAGATAGTGTACAACATCAATGTGCTCTTGTGTGCGAATCGAGTGTGATCATCTGCTGCCTGGCTCACTGTCCACAGTGCCCCATTGCTTGGATCTTGCGAATAAGCATATCAAGGCCATTTTTGTTCCAACCCGTCTGTGGGAACTTTTTCAGCAATCATCGACTGCTGTAATCTTTCAGCAGTGCCAAGTTCTTTATCAGAATTTGGTCTTCTGCGGTGAAAACCATTTTGATACAGAGACTGTGTACAAACTATCATCTGCTTCTGCGCATATCCCATAGCAACGATTCATTTTCACAAGATAGTGTGTGGTGCATCAACTTCATTCAGGACAAAATGCATTCAATTTTATTAGAATCAGCCGAGTTCTGTGGAAGATACAACAACAACAACAACAAAAAACATTTGGTGTGTTTTTTTTTTCTTTTCTTTTTGGTTCACAGTATATATATCTAAAACAACAGTAAAACATATCAATACTGAACATATTTACTGATCATTTGATGAGCTTCAGATAGAAGAGTGGTGACTGTTTCTCTTACTTTTATCCAAAAGAATTTGAAGGAATAGGCATCAGTAATAGTTGAAGATGATCAAGAAAATTAAGAAGCTAATAGAAGTTTGTGGCATTAGAAAAAAGAGAAAGGCAGAAGAAAATAAATGACCTTTTGTTTGCAATTTCCTTAAACTGACAGCATAATAAAAGTTATTTACATCACTTTTTTTTCCAGTTATTAAATCAAAGAGGGATACTTGCAGGCTGATTCCTGTAAGACAAAAATTAAAGAAAAAGAAAAATAGCTTAGAGGCAAGGGGAAATGAATTAAATATAAAGTGAATTCCCAAGAACTCGTACTATCTGAATGGCCTTCAACAAAGTTTATTTTATATTTTTGTTCATATGTTTGTATAAATGGTACAGTCATTGACATTATCAATAAAGAATGAGAGAACAAACACACTGGGAATAGAGACTATTTATACAACAAATAACTTTGTGTTTCTTGACATTGGAAGCACTGGCATTTCTCATGCTGCGGGCGACATTTAGCCATTGTAGTTGTAACATTTGTTCTTCCATCCATCATTGTTTTGTTTTAGAGGACATTTAGAAACTAAGTCTTCTTAAAGAGTATCCACAAAGCCATTCAGTTGTTAGAATGATATACCAAAGATACCTGCCATTTTTCCATGTCACCTTTAAGTTTCCTGACAATGGACTATTTGCGATAAATTTCCATTAACATGGTTCAAATAAATTCCAGGTAATCAAATTACTATAAGCCAGGGGTAGGGAACTCCGGTCCTCGAGAGCCGTATTCCAGTTAGGTTTTCAGGATTTCCCCAATGAATATGCATGAGATCTATGTGCATGCACTGCTTTCAATGCATATTCATTGGGGAAATCCTGAAAACCCGAATGGAATACGGCTCTCGAGGACCAGAGTTCCCTACCCCTGCTATAAGCCTACTGACAAGAATGTTTCTATCAACAGAATTTCAACACAATACAAAGGAATCTACTTATGAGTTAAAACATTTTACTGCTGTCATCTCTAGAGCAGTGAAGAATCCATGGGACCAATAGATCATCAAGTGTTTGTATGTTGAAGGGGTATCTAAATTCAAGAAAACTTTGGAGAAGTATAAAGGGGATGAAGGAGTGTAACTGTCAATTACTGTGGAAGGGATAATGCAGCTTTATATGTCTTCTGTTTATTTAATGAGCTTATGTATGTTGGTTGTAACCACCTAGGTTTTAGGTGCAAATACATTTTTAAAATAAATAAATAAAAGGGGCACTCAGAGAGGACAAGGCTTTAGCAGAGAGACTGAATTAATTATTTGCTTCTGTCTTTAAATTGTAGTGAGCTACTCAATGGATAATATTTAGTAACACTGAACTGGGCACTTCTACAATATGGTTTTTGACTGCCCTAAGGGGTGGAACTGGGGAGAAGCCAGTGGTTATGTGAATGTCAGTTATATTCAGTGCTGGGACCTGCAAAGTTAACCCAACTAAGTTAGGACAGCTCAAAAGCTGTACTACTTTGACTGGGTTAAGTGTGCAGGGCCTGGCACTGAATATCAGCTGGGATTTACCTAACTGTTATGGTCTTTTAAGACACCCCCACCATCCCCCTCCTGGCTTTTGAGAAAACCTCCTCTTCTCCCTCCCCTTAGTCTGCATGAGGCACAACTCCTTCCTCCTGAAAGACACCCCAAGCTACCCCTCAGGCCTACCTTATATTCCTGGAAGTATAGGCGGAGCAATGGGGGAAGAAGTGAAGCCTGCCCCTTGTGACTGCCATAGGAAAATGGCTGTTGTGACCTCTTGTGGCAGCCTCACAGTACTACACAAGATTTGCACAGGAGGCAAATATCTTTCAATTGAAAGGAAACTCTGGAATAAGATAGCATGGGATAAACATGAAAGGGGACAAGTGACCTGAGAAAATACTTCTTCATCGAAAGGGAGGTAGCTTCAGTGAATGGCTTCCTGGTGGAGGTAGTGGAGATGAAAACTGTGTCTGAATTCAAGAAAGCTTGGGACAAGTACATAGGATCTCTAGGATATTAGACGGGATGGTAGATGGCATAGATGGGCAGACTGGATAGGCCATATGGTCTTTATTTGCCTTCAATTTTTATGTCACAGACTCCTGAAGAAGGTACTTTTTATTTGGTACTCAAACACCTGCAGCATTGAATCTTTTATTATATTTACAGAATTGAATCTCTGCTTTTAATAAAAGTTTTTAGGTTTCATTGGAATAGCTACGTTTTTTGGGTTATGCTGTGGCTCTGTACTGTATATTGATTGGTTTCCCTCTTTTTTTTGGGGGGGATTCATTATCATATGTATCTTTTGTTGATTGCAGTTATTTTATGTTATCTAATGTTGTATGACTTGCTTGTGTAACCATCCTACCACTTTCAATAAACATATAAACACCTCAGCCAAGGAAACAGATTGCTAATCATCCAACTTGATCTCTCAGCGGCTTTCGATCTAGTGGACCATACCATACTTCTCCAGATTCTAGACGCAATAGGAATCTCAGGTAAAGTGCACAACTGGTTCCAAGGCTTCCTTAAAACAAGAACATATAGAGTCAAGTCAAAAGAAATTCTATCAGAACCATGGTCTAACCCCTGCGGAGTACCACAAGGCTCCCCCCTCTCTCCCACACTTTTCAACCTATTCATTGCTTCCCTAGGCAGCACCCTAGATGCCCTAAACATAACTTCATTCAGCTATGCGGACGACATAACCATCCTCCTTCCATTCGACATCCACGACCCCATCTCCACAGAACGCCTGAAAACTACAATGGACACAGTAGAAAAATGGATGACAAATCATAAGTTGAAGCTGAACACGGACAAAACTAAATTCCTACTATTAGAGAAGGACAAAAAACCAACCCTAACAGAACTGGAAGTAAACTCAATCAAGTACCCAATACAGAGTTCCCTCAAAATCCTGGGAATACAACTAGACAGAGGCTGCACTATGCAAACACAAATCCATAAAATCATCCAAAAAGCATTCTTCACAATGCGTAATCTGAGAAAAATAAGAAAATTCTTTAATAAAGACCAATTCAGGATCATTGTCCAATCCCTCGTGCTAAGTATGGTAGACTACTGCAACAGCCTTTATCTACCTTGCCCAGTCAACACAATAAAAAAACTACAGACCGTCCAGAACACAGCCCTCAGACTCATATACTCACTCAGCAAATACGACCATATTACCAAAGCATACTTAGAATCTCACTGGCTACCAATAAAAGCAAGAACACAATTCAAACTCTACTGTCTCCTATTCAAAGTAACCCACGGCGCGGCACCCAGCTACCTAAACAACCGTTTTCACTACTATCTCTTATCCAGAAGAAGGAGAACACAGAACATTTTCACCTACCCTCCTCTCGATGGTACTCGACGCAAGAAACTTTATGACAACCTACTAGGGACACAGGCAGCTAATATTGACTCCGACATCTCAAAATTATTGATCGAAATTACAGACATAAAAGAGTTCCGAAAAGAAATAAAAACACTACTGTTCAAAAAATATCTCCCATCAATCTAAACCGCCATCTAATGAGTTCCCAATCAATTCCTTAGGGAACAGAATCTCTTTATCCAACCAAAATAAACACCCCTACTGTCCATATCATCAACATTAATTAATCAACAGCATGCAAACATCAAAACAATAAATACACCTCCGCTTACAGGCATATGATGCTACTCTCCATCCGAAGAAACTTGACTCAGCTCATGAAACATCTTTTGTAATCTAGAATATATGGTAATTCTTTATTATCCACCAGTTGTAAATTGACTCAGTTGCTATGTAACATCTCCTGTGATATTGAATGTACTATAATTCTTCAATATAAACTGTAATTAACTCTTCTCCTGTAATGTAATTCTACTGGAAATACCCAGATATCTTCTTTATTGTAATCCGTGGCTATGTTACATCTGCTGCGATATGTATTGTAACTCTTCACTGTTACTTGTAATCTACTCTTTTCCTGTAATGTAATTCTACTGGAAATGCCCAGATATCATCTTTATTGTAATCCGCCTAGAACCGCAAGGCACAGGCGGAATAGAAATCCCTAATGTAATGTAATGTAATATTAAAAAAAAAAAAAAGTTTATGTTTGGAAACATCTCTAGTTTCCCACTTGTTTGTTTGTTTTTTAATTGATCTTCATCTTCGTGGGGACATTGTGTTGCTTCTTGTGCTTCCATTTCAGTGAAATAGTTGATACATACTTAAACTAACTTTCATTCATAGGCAAAAAAAAAAAAAAAAAGAACTCCACGACATTAACGCATGGCCATTAATAGAAAAATTTAAAAATTATCCATTTTCCTGCCACAATATAAATGACCTTAATTTGCTGTATAAACCCTCGTAAGGCACACTAAAACAATTTTTTACTGCATGCTTATTAAAAGGGCCCTTAGTTATTTGGCTCTATAGGCTTCTGTAGGAGAACAGACAAAGAAAGATAAAGAGTGACTGGTGTGTCTGAAGGAGAATGAGAAAACATATACATTCTTTTTATAACATTGGCATTCGTACAACTCCTTCATACATTCAAGTAATTAAAGAAAGACACAACAATTTTAATAATGGCAAAGCATGGGCCGCAGCTTTATTAAATTCATTCATCCAGGTATCATATATATAAAACATTTACCTTACAAAAATAATTCAATGTAGCTTCACAACCACAACCTTGGAGCTATTCGGTATCGAACTAGCCCATCTCACAAATCTCACCCCTGGTGCTAATCAGTGTTGAATTAGCCCAGATCACAAAATTCCTCCCATTCCACCAATCCCCCACTTCCCTCAGCAATACTCGTGGCATTGCAGAGTCATGCCACCACCCATGACAGTTCCACACATGAGCAGAATAAGCACATATAAACACACAACTTCTTAAGCCACACAGTTCAACAATTCACCCCCATATACCACATTCCCAACCCAAGCTACAACCAACCCTGCCCCAAACCCACCCAAACCAAGGCCCACCCAATAGGGAGGGTGGGAAAGGAACAAATTTAAAAAAACCTACCTATCCACAACGTCCCTCAATCCCATCCTTCCCCAAAATATTATTAACCCTAAACCAAATGCCCACAACTTCCTTCCCAATCAAAACTTCTTACCCTCACTAACTACCCAATCCCTTTTCCTTAGCTCCCCATCTACCAATCCCATTCCACCTACCACAAGCACTTCCTGACATTCCAACCCCCTCCCTTCCCCTACTCCAATTCCTGAAGGGTTGGCTCAGCTCAATGTTATCCGCTTACAGATAAAATTGTAAGCTCCCAAATATTTATAGTCAAACAAAAAATAGAATCCACCAAACTATGCTCTTAAGTTTTAGTTTTGTAATCCAGAATTTTAATACCTCCAAGAGTCTAAAAAATGAATACCTAAATCTACAGTTTCTCAACCAAACAGTTACTCTCAGGTTCTATATAGGTTACCTAACGTTGAATGACATAATTTGCACACAGATCCAAGATCTGTGATCAACTTAATATGAAAATTGGCATTGATTAGCCACTCACTGTGAAAGAGTTAATTCACTGATTCATAAGGCTGTACACTATCAGACATCTGAGGCTTTTCCTTCAATGAAGAATGGTGCTATTGCTGAGTTAACGTTACTCGAATGGCAATCTGATGACCCTCTAAAATATAGAGAAAATATTATTTGAAATAAGAGATCAATATAAGAAATTAATTAGTGAGTTTCCAAAGGGGTTGGATATTGTATGTTGTGCTTTGTGACCAGTCAGGCTCTGTGCCTGCCATGGTCCCAAGGAAATTTTATAAGAAAGGGGGAGGTAGACTCAGAAAGCGGTCTCCACAGGCTAAACCACAGAGCCAGACAGTGTAGCCTGATGACTGGCCAGACCCAGAATGGGAGAATATAGAAACCCTCCCTAGTCACTGCACTCCTTTAATCCCACCTAAAAACATAGGTTGTAAATCTGGCCTTGTATAGGAAGCCTGGCAGTGTCCCTAAGGTCCACCGGGGGAGCCCAAGAGATCCACAAGCTAAAGCAAGCTCAGGCCAGTTAGGGCATGGCTCTACTCCTGAAAAGGCTGCAGATTTGATTAGGCTGTATGAGAGGATAGGGAAGAGGAACAAGCCTCTCCCCAACTCGTCAGAGTAATGTGCCAGACCCTATGGAAATAGAGGAGGCAGGTTCCTCTATTGAATTAGCACCACCATCCCCAGAGGAGCAAATGGAGTTCCAAGAAATGCTGATTCTTCCAGGAGCCAGAATTGATGGACGTAGGCTTGGCTACCAGGCATTCCTGAATATAAGAGCGGTGAGTTTTGTTTTTGAAGCTTGCTGAGTTTGGGACATTGTAAGAACATAAGAATTGCAGCTGTTATCTTGGGAAGGAATTCTGAAAGCAATTTAAGTAGCTTTGAAGGCAAACTTGTGACAAACTCCCTGTCCCCAGCTGTGCTTGCTAGCAGCTGGAGGCTTCTATACGTTTGGCTTGAATGACTGTTTAAAGTTTGGACTGCCACAACTGAAGAAAGTTGTACTTACCTAAAATCTGTTTTGGACAGGCAATTAAAAAAGTCTCTTGAGAATGAGGGAACTCTTTGGGAAGAAAAAGTGAAGTTTTGTTTGGTGAAATTCCTGACAGACTTTCAGAAGTTTTCTTTGATAATTTTTTTTTTTGTTGTTCCCTTTCTTTTGTTGTGGTGCTTAAATTCACTGAAGGAAATAGGCACACCTCGACCAATGAACCCGGGTTGAAAAGTTATTGTATCACAGAACCTGGTGTTCTGCATGTTTGATTCTTACCTTTCTTTTGCCCCTGCAGGGATAACTCCATCCTGAATAGCGCGCTTTGTCCAGTCATTTTGCCTGTGACCACTTGGGGCGCTGTTGGCTGTTCTAAGAGATTCCAGTGGTTACAGCTTGTAATTGATATACTGTAGGTAGCCAATCTTCGCATAATAGGTTTGATGGCCATGGGAGGGGCATCGGTGGGTCATAGGCATGAAGTTATAAAATAATGGCAATGCGGACTTAACTTTGGGTTCTGAATTTACACTTGTTTCTGACAGGCTTATGTTTGATGCCCAAACCTCCTCTTTTACAAAGCCATGCTAGTGACTGCTGAGCGGCAAAAGCCCTGAAGCCCTTTAAATTCCTATGGACTTTGAGACATTTACCACAGTGGCAGCTGCTAGCACGGCTTTGTAAAAGGGGGGTAAAGTTAGGTGTGAGTTGCATACTTTATAGAATAAGGGCTTAGTACAGATATTTTTGATGCCTACATTCCCCCCCCCAAAAAAAATTTTTTTTTAAATGAACTAGCTCAGTCAATTATCTCTATATTGGAATGTACAGTTGTCATAACAATTATGTCACATTTGACTAACACAAAATCTATGAGGGGATGCTGAAAAGTTCTCAGCACAGCCAACCAACTTTCTAAATTCTGAGCGTTATTTTGCCACTGTAGCTGAATAGAGTGTTATCTTATTTCATTAAGCGCCAATTTGCAGAAGTGAAATTATGTTTTTTTGACATTGTTTGAGATCATTGATTGAACCATATCCCCGGCATTCTCTTCTTGGTTGGGCTGAGGACTTTTCAGCACCCCCTCGTAGTGCTCCATAAATTACTACTTACTTGCTTCTGTGGCTTTAACTGTTAAATTGTACCAAGGCGTTACTTCCCGGTCCAGAGGTTTAGTGACAGTAATGGTTCCATTGTGTGCATCTATATGGAACAATCTGTTTAAATGCTTGCTATGAATTAGAGAATACCTATGCCAAAGAAGAAAGGACAGTAAATAATTATAAGAAAACTCCTCAGGGAAAAGCAAATTTAGTCAAGTAGACTGGTTGTCTGAAAATTGCCCAGATTTTACATGGCTAAAAATATAGGTAGGCCAAGTTCAACAATACATGTCATTTAGCTAAGGAAAATGTAGGCAGCTCCAGGATTGCCTTTAGCAAGAGTGAAGAAAGGAAATAACATAAATAGGCTACAGTTTTATGCCCACACATGTTGTTTCCCTAGAAAAAACAGCCACATAAAAATAGCTGCAAATCTCTATGGATATTTTTTCCTTGGACATTTTTAAAAGAGAGAATATGCTTCTACTTTCCCTTAGATATGTGGTATAAACTCTGCATGCCTATGGATTTTCCATGGATAGACAGATATGAACATTTGCCCTGTAGAGGATGATTTCCCAAGCTATGTGGGAAGTATGAAGTGCAATGTATACTCAATGTATAGTTGAGCTCTGAAATGTATTATTAGAGGACATGGTAAAAAGTAATTAATGTGACTATTTTTTGAAAAAGGCTTGGGCAATTCCTGTTGGTAAAGTCCATAAATCATTGTTACAAGGGGGCGCTGAAAAGTTCTCAGCCCAACCAAGAAGAGAATGATGTGAAGCTATGAATCTTACAAGTTATTCCACACTTCTCTTGCCACTTGCCACTTTTCATTTCAATTAAGCAAGTGCATCTAGTAAATGGGCACAAGTATAGAGAAACATGGAAACCAAGCCATTGTGGCGACACCAATAAGGTTGGCTCTTAGGCATTGGTTGAATGAGGCATTATGACATCACAGTAGGAGGGACTGCTGAAAAGTTCTCAGCCCAACCAAGAAGAGAATGACCTGGAACCATGAATTTTACAAGTTATTCCACACTTTTCTTGACACTTTTTTTTTCATTTCATGTCATTGAAACATAAAGTGTCAGGAAAAGTGTGGAATAACTTGTAAGTTTCAGGGCTCCACTTCATTCTCTTCTTGGTTGGGCTGAGAACTTTTCAGAGACCTTTTGTAAGGAAGTCCAGAAAAGGCTATTTTTTAGGATTCTACTAGGTGCTTGTTACCTGGATTGGCCATTGCTAAAAATGAGATGTTGGGCTAGGTGGAAGTTCTTATGTAATTATTTTTATTGGCATATTTTGCATGTTTTCACAAAAGGAAAATAGGAATATTATTTCTCTTTGAAAATGTTCTAAAGAAAGTATGCATGGAAATCCCTTTCAGAACTGTTGTATTAAGCCAGTACCACAAATGTCATAGATAATAATGTTATAAGCAAATAGAATTGATCACACGTATTTGTAAAGCTTTCAGCAGTAATTGTTTCAGGAAATACAGTGGTGCCTCACACAACGAACTTAATTCATTCCAGGAGCAAGTTTGTTATGCGAAAAGTTCGTTATGTGAAACGCGTTTTCCCATAACAATACATGTTAAAAAAAATAATTCGTTCTGCAGCATAAAATATGCTAAGATGACATAAAAAAAGATAAATTTGTCAAAATGGTGAAAATGGTGGTCTTGCTGAGGCCAAACTCTTTGACGAGGTCACACTGTTTTACCCCACATTCACTCCTTCTAATTATTTCCCGTTTCATTTCAACAGAAATCACCTTCCTGCTTTTTTTAGAAGCCATGATATATAAAAAATATTGAGTTTATCTTAAAAGGACGACTGTATACAGTGAGAGAGGGCAGTTAAGCGCAGTGACTAACGACTGCCTGCAGTGCCTGCGCGGAAGGATGCAATACATCGGCAGCTCGGGCGACTTCGTTGTGTGAAACGAAGTTCGTTGTGTGAAACGAAGTTCGTTGTGTGAAGTTCGTTGTGTGAATGAAGACATGAAGTTCGTTGTGTGCAGCGTTCGTTGTGCGAGGCGTTCGTTATGCGAGGCACCACTGTATATTGAATTGAATCAAAATTACACTTATATTTGTAGAATTGCAAGTGTTTATAATCAAATAGGAACAAAACCAATGGCATACAAAGTAGGGGAGACGGATCATGTGCTATCTCAAAAGCCATAGTGCCAAGTTTAAATTTCACACTGTCATCTATATAGAACCAATGGAGATTTGTAAAAAAAAAAAAAAAAAAAAAGTTGATCTATCAAACCAGAATTGCACAGGGACAGAAATTTCACTCATCCTCACCTATACTCAATAGAATCTTCCACATACCATAAGAACATAAGAATTGCCATACTGGGACAAACTGAAGGTTCATCAAGCCTGGTATCCTGTTTCCAACAGTGGCCAACTCAGGTCCCAAGTACCTAGTTAGATCCCGAGTAGTAAATCAAATTTTATGCTGATTATTTTAGGAATAAGCAATGGATTCCCCCAAGCCATCTCAATAATGGCCTTAGGATTTCTCTTTTAGGAAACAATCCAAACCATTTTTAAACCCTGCTAAGCTAACTGATTTCACCACATTCACTAGCAATGAATTCTAGAGTTTAATTACATGTGTGAAGAAATATTTTCTCCAGTTTGTTTTAAATCTACTACTTAGTACCAGCTAAGATCCATTCCATCCCCACAATTCATTCCTCTATCCCTACCCATACCAGGTGGAGTTGTCCCTATAATTTATTTACTCAGTTTATTCCGAACCCTCCCCCATCAAAGAATAAAAAATAAATAAAACTCCTGTGATTTTTTTGGGATGGTATTCACTATTCAATCACTGAGTGTTCCAATTCTTAGGGCTCCTTTTACAAAGGTGTGCAAAGCGTTTTAACGTACACTAACCTCACGCTAAACGCTAATGGACATGTTAGCAGTTAGCACCTGCATATATTTAGCATGTGCTAAATGCACACTAAAACGCATAGCGCACCTTAGTAAAACAGGGGGTTACTCTAGTGTTCTAGGTGACTTTCTGGGCATTCCAAGCCTCATTCTTGCATTCCAACTGCCTCTCTCAGTGCATTCCAAGCCTCATGGCCAAGTTGACTCCCTTGTAGGGTTACCATATTGATCCAGAAAAAAAGGAGGATGGATTGGAATATCTGGATTTTACTTCCATTGAAAGCAATGGAAGTAAAACCCAGATGTCTCAATCTATCTTCCTTTTTCTGGAGTCATGTGGTAATTCTACTCCCATGGTTGGCGCTTAACTTGGATATTCAATGGTGGGCCACTTCTAGTGACCTAGGATTACCATATTTGTGAAGACATATGCCCCACCTCATCCTTGCCCTATACACACACACACACACACCTTGCCTTATTATGGGTCTTGAAATAACTCCACTATGAAACCAAGGATATATCAAAAGTTCATCAAGGAAAAAAAAGAGATTTTTGGACCCCGGTTCGTTTACAGAAGTTAGATAGCTCTAAATCAGTGGTTCCCAAACCAGTCCTGGGGGACCCCCAGCCAATCAGGTTTTCAAGATATCCATAATGAATATTCATGAGAGAGATTTGCATATAATGGAAGTGACAGGTATGCAAATCTCTCTCATGCATATTCATTAGGGATATCTTGAAAACCTGACTGGCTGGGGGTCCCCCAGGACAGGTTTGGGAACCACTGCTCTAAATCTAATAGATGCTGGCATTATCATCTTGAAGCTGTTATTCTATTGTCTATTCATTCTTGCTTTTTGGAAATCAATATGGGGTCAAATAAATAATGTGTTAGAAAATCCAGTGGCATTATCCCATGACACTGTATTGTTTGGCATGTCAATGAGGGCTAAAAGCCAAATATCCTCTAATAACAACAGGCTTCTGCTTATTATGACAGGGGTTGCCATACAACAGATTATGAATAACTGGAAAAATTGGAAGAGGCTGAATTACAGCTTTTGGTGGAACTCTTTATGCCACATATTCAAAATGGAAAGGATAATTGCTATACAGCAGGGACGTTTTTAAAAATTTTGGGTCATATGGGAGCCATTAACAAAATATTGCAAAGATTGAAAGCATTGTATAGAATAAACATTATTTTTCCCTTTGGTTCAGATATGTCCAGGGTGGGGTGGGGGATGGGAATATTTTATTATTTTTTTTGCTTATGAATAACTATTGGATACAAGGAACTATTGGATATTATAAAAACACCTTGAATGACCTTGTGCAAGTTTGGCAGTGTGTACATTTCCACCAAAATAAAGCAAATAAAGAAATATGTTGTGTATAATTTTAGATATAGCAGTTATATATAATGTAGCAAAAAATCAATTTTGTGAGAGATGTATTTCCTTGTGCCATGTATAAGTCTCCCGTGGAAGGGATCAGATGTCAAAATTAGGACAAATTTAATTTTCAGAAACATAAAAAGTAGGGTAGTTGGTTGTAAAGATAACATGGTGACTTGTGTACTTGATACAAGTACAGTAGACTTATCATAACATCTAGATCTAACTTTAGAAAGTTCTGGAATGAGTATGTTGGCACTGACTGAAAAGGGAATTAAGGTTAAAAGGTTCTTGAAAACAAATTGAGGTTCTGAGGAAAGATATGGAAATCTAGAATCTCAAGGGTATCATTCTTGGAAATTCTACTTCTGTATAAGTAGACAAAGATCAAGTGTCTCAGTGAGTGAATGAGATACTGTTGCAAAGAGAATTGATTTTGATTCATAAGGATCCAGTGAATAATCTGTGGAAAGGGAATCTAATCTATTATGAATGGTTCCAATTTAACCAAGATAGATCCAGATTATTGGCATTAGAAAAGTGACTATACTAAATGGTAGGAGAAGCTATTAGTAACTCAGAGAGTGTGATTTTTCTTTTTCTGCTGCAGTTCCATTAGAAGTAAGAGATTTACTTAAATAAAGATTGAAAAGAATATGCTTGTTGAACCAGTTCTGGGCTATCTGAAGAAATAATTCCAAAAGCAGGCAGGGTATGATCATTAAAAACAGTGACATGCTGAAGTACCTTTATGTCAATGTGAAAAGCCTGCATAACTCAGTTGGTAAGCTGGTGCATGAGTAAGAACATAAATATAAGCAGCATATGTATACCTGGTGAAAAATGAGATACATTATCAGATTTCAAGACACACAGATGTGAAAGGAGAAATTAAGCCAGTGATGTGACAGCCATCTTGATGAGGAGTGGCATAGATTTGGGGGCATAAAGTATGTGTTCCCTTTGCAAATCAGTTACCACATAGGCATTGGCACACTCTGGCCAATTAGCGCAGGGTTAGCCTATAAAATAACCCCCCTTTTATGAAGCCACGTTAGTTTTTTTTTTTTTTTTTAATTGCTGGCTGCGACAATACAAGTTCTAACATTCATACAAATTCTATGAGTATCGGAGATTTTGCCACCACATCCGGTGACAAAAAAACGCTAACATGGCTTCATTAAATTCATTAAAGGGGGGAGGGGGATAAGTAATGAAATGCTTACATGCTAATTTTGAAGTTAGTGTGTTGCAATTAATAGGTAAAAATAAATTACAGACATTTTAGTGTCATGCTAAAAAAATGGCCTCAACATGCGGGAAACCCACATGCTAAAAATAGCACAGGCCACGTTATAGCACAGGGGTGCTATAAGTTTAATAGCTGAAACTGAGAAAATGTGCACTGAGATAACACAGGACAGCAAAGTAAAGAATACAGTAATAATTTAGGATTGTAATTATTCCACCATCAATTGAATGACTCATCAGATCACAAAAATTGACTTTTTTTTTTTTTTTTGGGGGGGGGGGTGTTGAGTAGTTCCTCTGAGAGCTCATGAGACTGAACAGTGAAATTTATAATCTTATGCAGGGGGTTGAACAGTGGTTGAACTCCTGAATAAAAGTGAGTGCAACATGATTAATTTTTGTATCATATTGGAGTTAAACTGGGACAACGCTTCAAGATGGGAAAACGTGAAAGATTGATAGATAGTTTGAAGGAACCTAAAGGGATTCAACAAAGAGTTCTTGGTATACAGGAGGCATAGAACAATTTTTTAAATTGTAAAGTACTGTAGTAACATTTAATGGACACAATACATAAGTTATACCATTACTAAGCCAATAGTTGGTGAACTAAAATATCATACTTGTGCCTTAAACAAAATATGCTGTTCTTTTAAAAAGGAGAAGAAATAGATGGTTGTCACCATACCCAAATGATAGAAAAGCTGTTAGGGTCAAGAAAGATTTAAAAATGGAAAAAAAAAGTATCAAAGTATCCAAATAGAAAGGGGTACAAATAATGCTGTCTTTGTTGTAAACCATTGTTATATTTTGCAAGGGAGAATATAATAATATAGGCCAGTGAATATAAGTAAGAGGCCAGCGAGGAAGGTAGTCAGACCTTTGAGCCATGGGGTCTAGAGCAGTGGTTCCCAACCCTGTCCTGGAGGACCACCAGGCCAATCAGGTTTTCAGGATAGCCCTAATGAATATTCATGGAGCAGATTTGCATGCCTGTCACTTCTACTCTATGCAAATTTATCTCATGCATATTCATTAGGGCTAGCCTGGAAACCCGATTGGCCTGGTGGTCCTCCAGGACAGGGTTGGGAACCACTGGTCTAGAGGGTTATCAAAGCTGAACTGATTGCCTCAGTCTTCACATAGGAGGATATTGGGGTGACCCTAAAACAAAGGGGGTGATGCCTCTGATATGTTAAAACACTGCATTATATGCAGGGAAAGGAACTTGATTTATAAGTAGGCTAAAAAGTAATCAGCAAAGCTAGATGGAATTCAGCCCAGACTTCTGAAAGAACTAAAACTGGAATTTAAAGATATATTCACACTGATTTACAAATGGTCATTAACAATGGCTGTTGTACCAGTGGACTGGAAGATGGCCAATGTGACTCAATTGTTTAAGAAAGGCTCCAGGGCAACAAGGAAAGTAGAAGCCTGTAAGCCTGGCATCAATACTGAAGAAGATAAAGGAGATAATTATGAAGAATAAAATCATTAAGGCCCATATTATATAAATGGTGCCTTAACTTAGGTGCCGGTAGGTGTCTTACTGGCACCTAAGTTAAATCCAAAACACCTTTTAAAAGTAGACTTAAGAGAAATCATAAGGTGCCTCCTACCAACGCCTAATGTCTTTTGATACACAGTTCACCAGTTGTTGTTTTTGATATTGTGTGAGTAATAACTCGAGCCTAGATAAGATCGATAATGAACACATCACCCCAGTAGGGACACAAATAAAATCTAAGTAGTGTCTTGGGTGTTTGAAGTCTTGCAAAGAATACATGGTGCATCAATTTGTTCTCTGTTCATTTGAATTTTTATCTTTTTGAACAAATTTGTTATTTTCCACATTTCATTTGGATTATCTTCTAAACGGCTCCATCATGTGATTTTAAGGCAGTTGCCTCTAAATCCAGGCCTAAAAGCATAGAACAGTGTGTTGCAAACTTTTTGAACTTCATAAACAGAGGGAGATATCAGAGTATAGACTCTGTGATGAAAATATCAACGATATTACCAGTCTATCGCAGATCTTCTAATGACTGATCACTATACTCATATACTCCTCTAATATTAATAGTAAAGTGCTCAGACCAAATAACCTTAAATTAGATGATAACACCTAACTGTGGTTATTATAGGGACCATCATTGCCTTTACTGTCCCTGGCCCAACCCATAACATACTGAATAATAATAAAACAATTTATCTGGAATCTCTGACGGGTTGGGAATTCGATAACCACAGCTGTAAAATGTGCCAGTGTCAATGCTCGGAAGTGTTCAGTGGTGCAATGTGTCAAATTAAATCACCATATTAAAATCCATGGTGATTTAATTTGACACATTTGCACCTCTGAACACTTCTGAGCATTGACACTGGCACGTTTTGCAGCTGTGGTTATTGAATTCCCAACCCGTCAGAGATTCCAGATAAGTTGTTTTATTATTATTCAGTATGTTATGGGTTGGGCCAGGGACAGTAAAGGCAATGATGGTCCGTATAATAATCACAGTTAGGTGTTATCATCTAATTTAAGGTTATTTGGTCTGAGCACTTTACTATTAATATTAGAGGAGTATATGAGTATAGTGATCAATCATTAGAAGAGCTGTGATATACTGGTAATATCGCAAACTTTTTGAAGCCATAGCACACTAAAATTGGGGCCGTGGCTGGAGGGCATCCGGACATGTGCAGACAACTAAGTAATGACGTGCCCTGAACTTGCTAACCTTTGGAGGAGAGGCACTGGCGAGGAGGAGAGGTGCTGGCTCCGGCTGACTGCCTACAAGACGTACCTCTCGCTATGAGAGGCACGTCCTGTAGGTAGTCAGCCAGCGCCGGTGACTCTCTTCCTCGCTGGCATCTCGTATCATACCCTGAATTTCACCACAGCACACTAGTGTGCCATCGCACACAGTTTATGATACACTGCCATAGAAAGTAATGGTCGAACTAGGAATAGGCTGCTTGGATATGGGCCTAGGGAACTAGTCACCCAAAGTTGGCAGCATCCAAAGTCCATTCTCAAAAATATGTCTTAATTTTTTTCCCGAAATTGTATACTTCACCGTTTGATCATCCAGACCTCTAGTACATATATCTTTATACTACGTTCTCGTCCAAAAAATCATTCAAGTCCCAAACGCCTAGAACCAGACCTTTTGGACGTGAGAGGAGCCAGAAAAGTGATGGACTGGCCACCCAGACATGGCAAAAAAGTAGTGGAGCACCTTACAGGGCACTGCTCTGAACTTCATAAAAAGGGTACCACATAAACATCCCACCACAACTCACTTGCAGCTTATGGTGAGCCCCCCAAAACCCACTATAACCCCAATAGCCCATAAGGCTGCACGTGGCACCTATATGGTAGTAGAGTGGATTTTTTTTTTTTTTTTTGGTAGGCTCACATTTTCCACCATGAATGCAGTGGTTAGAGTGGCTTATGGGCCTGGGTCCTCCTCTCTATGGTTCATTAGTCCACCTCCCAGACTACTTAAGCCACCTCTGTGCAGCTCTACTAAGCTTCCCTATGTCAGGTGCTGATGTTCTGTAGGTAGGTATGTATGCTTTTATTCCAATATTTATGGTGTGGGGGTTCAGTGATCACTGGGGTGTGTGTGGGAGTCTGTACTTTGTGTATGCAGTGGTTATCTGGTCACTTTGGATACCTTCTGAGCACTTAGACCTGTTTTTAGATCGCCTAAGTCACAACGTATAAGTTCCGTATAGGCAGCCTCGTAAAACTTTTGATTTTCTGTGCTGTACGACTAAGTCTAGGTCGACCCACAGTCCGCTCTAACCAATTCTTCAAAAATGCCCCTTTCAGTTCTGGGCGCACAGAGGGATTCAGAGGCCTAAAAAGTATATGGATATGTCTAAAAACCCGTTTCAATTATCACCACGTGGATGACCTATCTTTTAGGTCATCCAAGTGCTGATTTGGGTGAGTTTTTAGACATATTTCTGTTTCAATTATGTGTCCCATAATGTATTAGGTATTACTGGCAATACATTTGATTAAGAGAGTGTAGAAGCCGCTTGCAGGACTAGCGTTGAAAGGAAAAATTTTCATATTCTTTTGAAAGACAGTGTATGTAATTGAATTCAGTAGCATAGAGAGGGTAGAGAGTGCCTGGAGCAGTGGCGTTCCCTAATCCTTCCTCCTTGCCCCTTCCCCACCCCCATGGCAAACTTGTGCCCTCTCTTCCCCCCAATTAACTCTTTAAATCTTCACCAGCATGAGCAGGTTGTGCGGCCTGCTGTTCACAACAGTGTTAGCTTTCCCTCTGAGGTCACTTTCTGGCCCTACAACCATGAAGTGATTTCAGAGGGGAGCCAGGCTGGCAAGAGCAGCAGTCTGAAGTTGCTTATGCTGATAAAGAAGAGGTATTGGGGGAATGGGGGTATGAGCATGGCATGGGGGGACAGAGGTGCCGGTGCCCCTGCAAAGATGGAGTCCGGGGCGGTCCATCTCCTCCACCGTCTTCTTACTATACCACTGGATGAAGTCCTAATTGTAACGGGTAGTTTGTTCCATATTTTTGTTTCTAGGTATTCAAAAGACAGTTGGTGATGTTTCTTTGACTTCACTTTTCTCACTGAGGGGAAAGATAAGGTATATTTACTGCTTGTTCTTTCTTTATCTCCATTTTGAAGGAGTAGACATCTATTGATGATTGACTCAGACCATTGTTCTGTTAGTGATTTAAAGACGAGGAAGGAAATTTTGAACTTAATTCTGTTCTGGACAGGTAACCAGTAGAGTTCCCTCAGTAGTGGGGTTACTGGACAACGAGTCTGTATTTGTCTCCCAGGCTCATGCTGTGGTTGGTTTCATTGGTGTTTAGCATGGAAAAGAATATGTAATAACTCAGTTCTGGCAGGATTTGATGGTTATTTATATATTGAGATTTTTTTTTTTTTTTTTTTTTTAGCTGTTTGTAATTTTATTGTGTATGTTGCTTTGTGCTCTGCCTTGATAAAAACGGAATATAATAAACAAACAAACAAACTTTGTCAAATTTCCTAGCACTGCAGATCAGGCTCACTGCTGTTTTTGAAGGTGTTGCAGATTTTTCACAAGCTTCAAGTTTCAAGTTTATTAGGTTTTAATATACCGCCTATCAAGGTTATCTAAGCAATTTTACAATCAGGTACTCAACCTTTTTCCCTATCTGTCCTGGTGGGCTCATAACCTATCTAATGTTCCTTGACATGCCTTTGTATAAGGAATTTCAATAGTCAATAAGGGGTAGAAAGATAGTTTGTGCGATTATCCAGAAGCCGACCCATTTTTTTAGTCAGGGATGTTTCTTGATCTTCCATAGTAAGTCTGGAGTCTAGGATAATTCCTAGTACCTTAGATTTATTTTCTGTTTGGCGTGTTTTGCCATTTTCTAAGATAATGCCCTGGACCGATGTGTCGATGTCATTCTTAAACTACAGTACAATTCAAGATACTGTAGTAGAAAATTATACTCTACAAGTCAATACAACCCCAGGAATCCTATATAATAAAACCCTAGCCGTGCATGCGCACTCCTACCTGCGTGTTCCATTTTCCCTGTCCTGTAAGATGTAGGTCCGTGGTGGCAGGAGTGAGCATGCGCGGGTCCCCAGCCTTACAGCACCTAACTACACTCGCCGGCAGGACTGGCCACCAGCGCTGGACTCCCTGCTGTGGTAAAAGTAAGTTCTTCACCTTGCCGTCCCCCTTCCCTTCCCTTCCCGCGGTCCCGACTCCAAACCTGCTGACTCCAGCAGCGTCTGCATCACTCTACACACGCTGCTTCGGGGCTGTAGAAGGCCCCGAAGCAGCGTGTGTACAGTGCTGCAGACGCTGCTGGAGTCAGCAGGTAATCCTTTCCTAATCACTGTCTGCCCCATCCCTACAACATTAAAAAAAAAAACCCAAAGCCCACATGGTTATTGTGTGCACATATGATACATGATAGCCTGAGCCTATCCTGCATTATTCCATTTTAAAAGCTGTGTTCAGCACCTGTTATTTCCTAAGGCATCATAGTAAAATGACCTCTTTGAAATTTAGGTCCTCTTTTACTAAGCTGCAGTAGAGGTTTCTAAATTCTATAAGCTTTGGAGCAGTATCAAGTCATTTAGCACTCCGGACCATGGTGGAAACCTCTACCGTGGCTTAGTAAAAGGGGGGAGGGGTTTAATTAACTAAGCTCTATAGGAGTTTTGCTAAGAATACTACCTGACAGAAATGTTTTCTTTGTCTGGATCTCTGGCACTTACTGCACCAATATATGACCCTCCAGTAGCACCTTCGAGGATCTCCATTCTGTACTCAGGTAAGAGGAACACTGGAGGTTCATTCACATCTTCCACGCTGATCTTGACGATGGTATTATCTTCAAATGGGCCAAGGTCTAAGAAACGTTCATCAATGTGCTTATTTATAGCTTTTGCTCGAATGCTATACATGTTCTTGGTCTCATAATCCACAGACTAAAGAAGAATAAAGAAGAAATTGGAACAGAGCTTTCAGTACTTGAACGTGAATAATAGACCAATATCTATTGCAAGATTCAAGAATTGGAAGTACTTTTTATATGTTAGTGCTTTTATTTTTAGTTCAAATATGTTTATTAAAGAGATAAGTAACAGAACTCAGTCATAAAAACATACACCTTAAGTAGCTTAGAGGGGCATAATCAAAAAAACGTCTAAGTCTGTTTTGGGCCTAGGGTGCTAGTCACCCAAATTTGGCAGCGTCCAAAGTCTTTCTCAAAAAATATGTCCATTATTTTTTCTTAATTGTCTACTTCTACGTCCAGCTATTTGATTGTACAGACCGCTACTACATCTATCTTTATACTACATTCTCATCTAAAAAATCGTTCGAGTCCCAAATGCCTAGAATAAGACCTTTTGGACATGGAAGGGGTCAGCAAAGTAATGGACTGGCCACTCAGACATGGCAACAGAGTAGTGGGGCACCTTACAGGGCATTGCTGTGAACTTAACAAAAAGGGTGCCACATAAACATCTCACCACAACTCCCTTGCAGAGTATGGTGAGCTCCCCCTCCACACTCGCCTAGGGATCAGGGTCTGTAACTTCTTCTTTTTTATTCAAATCAACCAGTCTTATAGCCTGTTACATTAACGGGTGCTAAAATATATGTGTGTGTGTCTGTCTTTATTTCTTTTTTTCTCTCTCTCTCTCCTTAGCCGCTTTCTGTATTTCTGTCTTTTTTTTCCTTGGCTGTCCACCACCACCTCTTGCCTGCTCCCCCTGTCCATTCTCCCTTCCTTTTACCTCCCCTGTGTCCACCACCACCCCTTCACTGCTCCCCTTATCCAGCAACAGTCTTTCTCCCTTTGTTTTACCTCCTCCCTGTCTATCATCATCTCTTTCCTGCTCCCCCTGTCCAACAGCAGGCCTCCCTTCCTTTTTCTGCCCCCCCGTCCATCAGTACCTCTTCCCCTGTCCATCAACCCCTCTTTCTTGCTCCCCCTGTCCAGCAGTATGCCTCCCTTCCTTTACTGCCCCCCCTGTCAATCAGCACCTCTTCCCCTGTCCATCCCTGCTCCCCCCTGTCCAGCAGTACACCTCCCTTTCTTTATCTGCCCCTCCCTGTCCATCAGCACCTCTTCCCCTGTCTATCCCTGTTCCCCCCTGTCCAGCAGTATGCCTCCCTTCCTTTTTCTGCCCCCCTTGTCCAACAGCACCTCTTCCCCTGCCCATCCCTGTCCCCCTATAATCAGGACCGCCATTAATTTACAGGGTCTTGGCCGGGAGAGGGAAGAAACGCATGCCAGCTCCGCAGCTTTACCATCCTGCAACCCAGATACAAACACTTCCACCAAGCCCCACACTCCATTCTCTTCCGCAGCCATTAAGGAGAGGAGCAGGAACAGGGGGGAGGAGCCACGGCTTGTAGGCTTACTGGAAAGTGCAGCAGCAAAGGCACAGTCCACAGCCGGTGAGGTCATATGTTGGGGTGAAGCGCGCTCTGCGCTTGCACCTCTCACGGAAGTTTTTTGCTGAAGGACAAAGTTTATTTTTTAGTTCAAAGCCGCCAGTGAAGCTCTTCTCTCAAGTTGCACCTGCGTCAGAGAAGGTTTCCGATGCAGGCGGGGATCAAGAGAGGAGCCGCGGCGGCGGCTTTGAACTAAAAAATAAACTTTGTCCGTATCGAGGCATTACCAGGCGTCTTCCACAAATTGCCAGATTATGAGGGAGAGCGGCGCGAGGTGGAGAGTAGGGGGGCACGATGCCTTGCGCGCTTTCACCGCTCCCGCCAGCATTTTAGCCCTTTTCGGAGTCTGCCCTCCGCCGACAGCCCTTCTCCAGGCAGCCGCCACTCCATGCGTCCTGGAGTCCTGGTGACGTAGTAAGCGCGCATGCGCACTTTTGCCGGTCACATCCCGACAGATCAGATTTCAGAGAACACGTGGTGAGAGTGCGCATGCACGCTTAGCGTTTTATTATTATAGATACCCTATATGGAACTGACAAAAAATCTCTGCAACACATTTTTTGAAGTTGTTGGAAAGTTGGGAACCTGGATTATCTTAAGTCACCTTTTTAGTGACATTTGATGTAGCCTCCTTGTATACCTCCATCCCTCAGGATGAGGCTTTGGAGGTTTTATAACAGTTCTTGAGTCAGTTGCCTCAGCCTTGGCTGCTTCCCCCAGAGATTTTGTTGGGACTGATCGCTCTAGCTATGAAGAAGAACTATTTTTTGTTTGAGGGACAGTTCTATATGCAACTCTCAGGGGTGGTGATGGGTGCTACCTTCACTCCCACAATAGCCAACTTGTTCATGGGTTATTCTGAAGAACGGTTTGTTTACCCCTCTAGATTTTTTCAGACGATAGTGGGGTGGACTCGCTTTATAGATGATATTTTTTGTCTATGGCGAGACTCTCTGGATGAACTTTTGTCATTCAGAGATTACATCAATGCATGTCATCCCTCACTGAGATTTGAAATGGAATTTCATCAAATTAAGATTGCTTTTCTAGATGTTGATGTGGAAATAGTGGATGGTTTGGTGCACACCACTATACATGTAAAGGAAACTGATCGTAATTCCCTATTACAGTTTAATAGCATGCACCCATACACAATGAAGACGAGCATTCCATTTGCTCAGTTTTTACATTACAGACGCATCTGTAGTACTAATTCAGAATTTTGTCACCAATCTGCTAGATTACAGGAAAAGTTTGATCAGAGGGGCTATCCTGCCCCTGTGGTAGCAAGAGCTGCCAAAAGGGCTTTTTATAACCATAGGGAATCCTTACTTGAATATTGTAATGTGCAATCTCCACAGGATATGGTTTCATTTATATCCACGTTTAATCAGATGTCGAGAACTTCACAGCAGGTGATCCATAGGCATTTGAATATTCTATGGATACAACCGAGCTTTCAACATCTTAGTATCTTATTTTCCTATGGGCGTAATCGGAATCTTTGTGACATCTTAAGCCCTAATGTGCTTAGACCAACAACATCTGAACTAAATACAGTGGTAGAACCTGGCCATCGAAGTTGTGGTCAGTGCTCTCTGTGCCCTCAGATGATGGAGTCTGATGAGTTTGTTCATCCTAGGACTGGTCAAGTGTTCAAGCTACAGAGTCCCACTTCATGTTTAACAGAAGGGGTGGTATATATCATCATGTGCCCCTGTTTGAAATGTATGTGGGACATACATACCGGCGCTTTAAGACTCGATTAATTCAGCACAGATCTTGTCTAAATACCAGACGTTTGGAGGAGCCTTTGGTGACAATGTGATTGATCATATTTCTTACCCAGTTAGTCGTGGAGATTGAAGGCGTCTACTTCGACAGAAGGAGCAACGTTGGATTTACACATTGCAATCAGTTCACCCTGAGGGATTAAATGCCCGGATTTCTTTGGCTCATGATGTTTGAGTGGTAATTCATGATATTTCTTTGGCTCATGATCGGTGAGTGGTAATAAGGGGCAGTGCCTATGGAAAGTTTATCAGCCTGTGACTGTGGAGTCTTTTTGCGCCATTAGTGATTTGGAGAGTGGAATGGGAGCCTGTTAAGCACAGTGGGTCTTAATATATTGCCTGTGAAGCAGTGGAACTGATACCCCTGACACAGTGAGACAAAGAGAAATGGAGAGTTCCCCGTCGGGTCAACTGGCTGTAGGGTCCAGGAGTGAGAGCTGGGATTGAAAAGAACCTGGACGTTATTGGCAGCTAGGTTTTTCTGTTTTATTCTGCCTCCTATGCAATAGTAGTGACTGCAGTGCTGAAGTGCTCATTTACCCACAATATCATGGTTTGGGGTTTTGTTCCCTGGCGTGTTGTATGACATTACTCTACAGGCTATTACAGTGCTTTTTTCACTTTTTGTGTTCACATGTGCAAGTGGTTATCTTATGAAGTGGAGTTTTTTGCCAGATGAAGTAGAACTGAGGCTATATCTCCACTTCTTTCTTATTTTCTTTCTTTGTTTATCTTTTGTCTTTTCCACTTGTGGGTGTGTGAATGTAAGGTGTGTTTGATTGAGGCCTTTTGGTGTTGCAGAGTTTTTTGTCAGTTCCATATAGGGTATTGATTTGAGTAAAAAAGTAGAGTTCCCCCTCCCCCAACCTACTATACCCACCTGTCTATGACCCCAATAGCCCTTATGGCTGCATGTGGCACCTATATGGCAGTAGAGTGGGGTTTGTTGTTTTTGGGTTTTTTTGGTGGGCTCACATTTTCTACCATGAATGCAGTGATTAGAGTAGCTAATGGGCCTGGGTCCTCCTCTCTATGGTTCACCCCTATGGACTACACCTCTGTGCACCTCTACTAGGCTTTTTTCTATGCCAGGTGCTGATGTTCTGGAGGCAGGTATATATGTTTTAATTCTGATTTGTTGGAGGAGTGTGTGAGGTCTGTACTTTGTGTCTGCAGTGGTTATCTGGTCCATTTGGATACCTTCTGGGCACTTAGACCTGTTTTTAGATCACCTAAGTCACAACATATAAGTTCCAATCAGGCAACCTCATAAAATTTTTGATTATTCCTGCAGTATGACTAAGTCTAGGTCAGCCCACATCCCGCCCTAACCACTCCTTCAAAAACACCCCTTTCAGCTCTTGGCACACAGTGGGTTTCAGAGGCTTAAAAAATATCTGGATACGTCTAAAACCCAGTTTTGATTATAGGCACTTGGACAACCTGTCTTTTTGAACCTGGCAAGATCCCAAATAGTAAAAAAAAAAAAAAAAGATTTTATGAAGTTTACTGCTAGGAATAAGCAGTGGATTTTCCCAAGTCCATCTTAATAATGGCTTAAGAACTTTTAGAAAATTATCCAAACATTTTAAACCCTACTAAGCTAACGACATTCATCACATTATCTAGCAACAAATTCCAGAGTTTAATTACTCATTGAGTGAAGAAATGTTTTCTCTGGTTTGTTTTTAATCAACTGCTAGATCACTGATGTTAAAAAGCAGCAGTCCCAGAACAGACCCCTGGATAATTCCACTATTTACCCTTCTCCATTGAGAATATTGACCATTTAATTATACATTCTGTTTTCTATCTTTTAACCAGTTCTTAATTCATAATGGGACATTACCTCCTATCCCAAGAATTTCTTTTCTTTTCTTTTTTAATATTCTTTATTAATTTTCATATCAAATACAAAGTGCAAAGAATATACAATCAAGTAATACAGTAAACAGCACTTATATCCAAACAGATAATTATACAAGTACATTTCTCCTCCCCCCTCTGGATGTGTATGAAAATCAAACAGAAATTAAAGGCTTATTCTATTATTCAGTTTTAACAAATTCCACTAATAGACCCCATGTTTCTTTAAATTTTTTATTCTCAGTTTTTCCAGTTTCTTATTAACTGCATAGCTACCCCCATTATAATAATAAGTCTGTTTTTCTTTGCATCAATTGGACTTTTAAGTTGCAATAAAGTCCCAAATAAAACAATGTCATATGACAGTGGAATAGAAGGCTCCAATATCCTATTAATTTTACCCCAAATCGACTTCCAAACATTGAGTATCAAGGGACAATAAAACAACAAGTTAACACGAAATATGGGTTAAAAGATGACTTTCTAATACCAACCAATCTGGTAGATTCTCCATGAGTTCAGGAAGGATCCAATACATACCCTGACACAAATTAAAAGCCTGGTGATACCTGTAAAAATTTGGAAAATTTACCCCTTCCGCCGATTATGATTTTTGTAAAGACACAAAGGGCTCCTTTAAAAAGCAGCGTTAGCATTTTTAGCGCACGCAGAATTTTAGCATGCACTAAACCCATGCTACGCGGCTAGAACTAACACCAGCTCAATGCTGGCATTAAGGTTTAGCGTGTGCGGCAATTTAGTGCGTGCTATTCTGCGCTTTAAAGCCCTAACATGGCTTAGTAAAAGGAGCCCTAAGGCTAATCTAGCAGTTTTACCAAGCCAAAGGAATTTTGTAAGAATCCCATTCAATTTTATATAAAAGGACCCTTGGAAATAAACTGGCAACATACTCATTTGGTAGCAAACTACAGACAAAATCATCATTTTGATGGTTTAGACTCTTCCCCCACCAAGAAAGATGTAATAGTTTCCAATGCTCACACAATGTCATTGTATCTTCCAATGTTTTGTGAATCATTATCCCTAAATATTTTATACCCTCTTCCTTCCAAAGGAATGGATCGAATAAATCCTTTACACAATGTACATTTAATGGAAGAACCTCTGATATACTCCAATTTATCTTATACCTAGAAAATTTTCAAAAATGATCAATCAATTCCAGTAAATGAGGGATGGTTGATTTAGGATTTTTCAAATGAGCAAAATATCATCTGCACAAGCCAAAACTTTATAGTCTCAAACTGCATATGGAATCCCTTGTATCTCCTTTACCTGCTGGAATGGCCAACAAGGGTTCCAAAACAATATTATGTTCTTATGAGATAGGGGACATTCTCGTCAGACAAAAATGCTCCGAGAATGTATTATTAATATATAATCTGACGGAAGGGGAACTATACAAAGTTTGAATCATTTGAATAAATCCAGAACCTACTCCAAACCAATCCATTGATTGGTACATAAAAGTCCAAAGGCCTCTCTGCATCCAAAGAGACAGAGAAGACCAGATCATCCATTGTTTTTGCTAAATTTAGCATATGAAATGCCAATCTGGTCTTGTTTGCAGAATGTCTTTGAACAACAAAACCTGTTTGGTGCATACCAATTATATAAGGGAGAGCCTTGGCTAGTCTTAAAGCTAATAATTTAGCCAGAATTTTCCCGTCCACATTAATTAAAGAAATAAACCTGTAGTTTGAAACCAACATGGGATCTCTATTTGGCTCTGGCAAAACTATGGTTAAAGCTTCTGCCATAGTACCTGATATCTGACTCTTCGTCAGTTGTGATTGGTACAATTTTAAAAGATGGGGTAACAGTATAGATTGAAAAGACTTAAAAAAAACTCCACTGTGAATCCATCACTACCCGGAGTGGATTCAGATCTGAGAAACTTCAATGCTGACTAGAGTTCCGTGAATGATATAGGTGCCTCAGGTTTTTTCTTTAAATGCTCAGGAATTTTCGGTCCCTTAATTAATTTTAAAAATTCACTGCCATCCTTTTCTTTATATGAATAAAGCTCAGAAGAATATAAAGCTTTATAATAATCTAAAAATTGATTTTAAACATCCACAATATGGGTATATATTTTACCGTTCTCATCCTTAATGGCCGCAATCTTTACTTTCCTCTTTTTAGCTTTAAGATAATTAGCCAATAATCTTCCTGCTTTATTCAAGTTTCCATAATACAGAGCTTGCTGAGAAAATAAATATTTCCTAGCCAATTGTGAGGAAATCTCATTATATTTATATTTAGCTTTCAAAAGGGCATTCAATGTATCTTCCCATTTTAAAGCCAATTGTGACTCTAAAGTCAGAATAGTTTGTTCCAAATTGGAAAATTCTAATTTCAGTAATTTCCTAATATGCGCCAAATATGAAATTATCTGCCCTCGCACTGTAGTTTGATCTGACATAATAATTGGATCTATGCTAGCTTTTGTAACCTGTTGAATTAGATGGTCAGAAACAAAAAAATAATCAATTCTTGAAAATGATTTATGAACTTGGGAACAGAACGAAAATTCTCGAGCATTAAAATGAAATAACCGCCATATATCCTTTAATCCACATGTATGTACCAGATTATCCAAGCCTAATGATTTTAATTGTCTATTCGGTTGTTTATCCATTAGTGGATCCATGACAGCATTGAAGTCTCCAGCTATGACTAAATTGGCCATAGCCAGTGACACAATTGTTTGTTGGAGTTTTTAAAAGAAATCCGCCTGATTAGTGTTAGGTGCATAAATATTAAGAAGTGTCAGGGTATCTTTCCCTGAAGTCATATTAACATAGAGCCATCTACCCATGGGATCGGCCCAAGCCCTAAAGGGGTCTATTTGGTGCAGAAATCACAAACTTTATCAACAAGCAATTTTGCAATAAGGTTAATCACGTCTTTTCAGTGACATAGCGAGAGTGAGAGGCATTCTGGGTGGTGGCATCCCTCCCCTGCCCTCTTCTCTGCCCCTACCCCATCTGTTCCTTCCCCGCCCCCTCTGGCTGCACACGTGCCCCCCCTTCCCTTTTCCCGTACCTCTTTAATATTCCGAACATAAGCATCAACCACAACCTGCTGCTCATGCCAGTGTTGGCTCTTTCTATGACATCACTTCCTAGGTGCGGGTCCAGAAAGTGACTTCAGAGGAAGAACCAATGCTTCTTTGTGCAGCAGGTTGGGATTTATGCTCATGCCATGAACATTAAAGAGTTTTTATAAGCATCAGGAACAGCGTGGGTCATTCAGCATGGCTCTGTGCGCTAAAAACTGCTAGCACAATTTGATAGAAGAGGCTTTTAGTGGCACTGAACATCATCCCTATACATAACCATGCCTCTTTTGATGTTCAATACTGTTAAGCACCTGTGTAGATGCCATTCAGGTGCTTTTTTTTAATGGTGCCTCATGACACCTACTTTTATTTTCTTTGTTTTTAATTGGTTTTTAATGGTGCGGTCAATTACCACACCATTAATGGCCAATTAAAACACTTAACTTAGGCACCGGGCACCATTTTGAAAAGCTTCCTCAAAATCGTGTCAGGCAGAAGGCAACAGGAAGAGAGACTGGGGCAGGGCTAGAGCGTAATGGGGTGGGGGTGGGTGAAACTGGGTGGGCCTGGGGGAAGGTCTAGGGGTTCAGATTTTACTAAAATAGAATCTGGTAACCATAATCCTGGGGTAGAAAGGGCGAGGCCTAAAACTCCAATTGACCCAGTATGGCATCTGAGCCAATCAGTTCTATTCCTGGTGCATCCCAGGATACACTGGGAAGGGGAAGGCCCGCCATTTTGTAGAGGTGGGCCTGCCAGCTGGAAGGAATAAGCATCCCTCTGGATGACTTTTCTTCATTTAAGGTACAGGAGTGGAGGGGGTGGTCTTAGGGGTATGGGTATTGTGACCAGCCAGGTATTCTCCCTGTTCAGGTCCCAGTCAGGGCAGAGAGAAAAGAAGTAAAAAAGAAATCCCGGGGAGGAATTGGGAAGGGACAGCTTGTGTCTGAGGTAGATAATTACATTGACCACCGGGGGAGCCCAAGAGGCCCTTGGAACACTGCCAGGGCTGACACAGCAGGGCGTTGCCCCAAGGTATATAAACCTGTTTCAGAGAACAGGAAGGGAAGCCAGCTAGGGAGAGGTTTTAAGCCCTTTCTCCCTAGAGAGTCCCTGGAAACAAGCAGGTGCAACAAGCCTATGCCTATGGAGGTGATAGAGGCTGGTCAGGCTGAGGAATTAAATTTTCTAGAAGGTCAGAACATGGATGTAGAAGAAAGCCTGACAGAGTTTGCTCCTGAGCTTGTTGAGCCCATGCAGGTGAACTTCGCTTCCACCCTCAAGCAGTGAATGAGGTTGGTGTTTATGGACTGTTTGAAGAAACAATTTTTCTTTTGAATGCAAGCTAAATGGGTGATTGTATTTGGGAGAGGTTTTGCTAACACCCTGGGAGGGAATTTTTGAAAGCCGGTCTAGAGGCTTTAATTCGCAAAACCTATCACTCTCCTGACCTGGCAGTGACTAGAACTGGCCAGAGGCTTGTGTGAACTTTTGAGATACTTGTGCTGAACGTGTGCACTGAACTATATTTTTGTTTGTGTTTTGAAAGCTGCCTGCTTTGGAAGCAGACAACCCTAAGGCTGGGGGCAATTAAACCCTCTGCCACAACTAAAATAGAAACATTGCTGAGAGCAAATTAATGCCTTTATTTGGACTGTTATTTGCTGGTTTTGTTTTCTACTTTTTGTGTTACTGTAAGAAGAGCATTCTGACAAGTTTGTCCTCTGTTTTGGAAAGCATACTTACCTTGGGACAAAAGAGAAATAAAATCTGATATTATTTTGTCATTGAAGAATAATTGTGGTGATTTTTGTTATCTGGTTTTTTTCTTTTCTTTTGGTTCCTGTTTGGAATCCGGGCCTGCAGGGTGGCTCCAGTCCGGGCCACACGTCAGGGTGTTATTTTGTGGCCATCCACTGAGTGTGCTATTGAGCACGGTTTGGAGCTACAGTGGACCACAGTATAGATGTTTAAGGGTATTAGGGGGGTCTGAAGGTTTGTGAGAGTATCAAGGGTGGGGTCTAGAGGTTCAGGGGTGCTGCCAGTTGGGGAGGTTTCAGGGGTTTTTGTGGGGGGGGCAGGAGAGTGTGGGCATGGGCATCCCTCCTGCTGGGATACTTTTTGTAAGTATTGGGATTCAGTGAGGGATAGTGACAGGAGGGAGTGTGCAACCCTCCTTCCAGGCTACTTTCCAGGAGGGAGGGTAGTGAGGGTTCATGGGGGTGGTAGTAGGATTGAGTGTGCATCCCTCCTGCTGATGGTACTTCATGAGGGGGGTGTTCTGGGATCACAAGCTGGCAGGAGGAGGGATGCCCACTCAATCTTGCTACCACCTCCAGGAAACAAAATGGGACCTTTTTTGATATCAATGTTAAGTGATACTTTGATTAAAATAAACACAATGCATCACTCTGTTAACAACACTTCTACAGTAAAGCATGGTAGTAATGCATCATGTTATGGTGAAGTTTCACAGCAGTGGAGATGGGGATATTTTTGTAAACCAAAGCAAAACTGATGGTGCAAAGCAAAAGAAAATTCTGGAGAAAATCCATTCTTGGCTTTCATAGACCTGGAACTACTAATATTAGTACTACACTGATGGAAAATAAGTCATGCCGCTAGAAATTTGAATAATTGTATCATATCTCCCATTCCTGATTTTTTTTCCTGGAAAATACATATCTATCTATTACCTCTGTTTCTTTTTGTATGACCTATAGTGTAATCCATTCATCCATTTGTGGCCCTTCTTTGAATTATCTCTGCTTTATTAATATCTAGTACAGAATATTGTTTTCTTAGCTTTTACTGGATATTATATTGATATTTTATTATAACTTATTTAAGCATATTTGGTGAATGTGGTGAAATCAGTTAGCTTAGCAGGGTTTAAAAAAGGTTTGATATATTTCTAAAAGGGAAATTCATAAGCCATTATTGAGATGGCTTGTGGAAATCCACTGTTTATTCTTAGGATAAACAGCATAAAATCTATTTTATTACTTTGGATCTTGCTAGGTACTTGGGACCTGGGTTAGCCTCTGTTCGAAACAGGATACTGGGCTTGATGGACCCTTAGTCTGTCTCAGTATGACAATTCCTATGTTCTTAGTGTAAAAAAGTCTTACCAGAGACCTGTGGAGAGAAAATATTATTTTATACTTTCTTCTAGTGATATCTATTTTACATACCCAAGTATACCATTATCTTTTTTAAACTGCTAAACTTTTGTATAATGTTGCAGGGTGCACAAGGTGATAACAGATACAGTGAAGAGACAGTCCCTACTTTATGAAACATATATTCTGCCTGATATACAGACATGAGTGGTCTATATGTGGACATAATTGAGCAAAAGGCAGACTTTATTGACTGAAGTTGCAAAGAATGAATCTTCTTAAGAGTCTGTGGTACTCATTTTCAAAAGAGAAAACATCCAAAAAATGTCATGAAGTGACATTTGGACGTTTTATTTGCTAACACAATTTTAGACTGTTTTCTATGCTGTTTTTCTGCAGTGTGTTTAAATCTCAAGAATGTGTGTTGGAGCATAGTTTGGGTGGGATTAGGTCAGGTTTATTATGTTTTATTCTGCAATATTGGAATATTATTGTACTGACATATAGGTAACATTTTCGGGCACAAGAGCTTTTGGGGAGGTATACAGTTGGGCACAGTAGGTTTCAAGTGAGGTTTGGAGGGCTCACCATACAATGTAACGGGATTATGGTGAGATGTGCACTTGGGGACCTTTTATGTGAAGTTTATGGCAGTGCCCCCTAGGATGCCCTAATGTTCTCCTGGCTTCTCCTATGTCCCAATGGATGTTTTTGGTGGGTTTTCAAAAAGATAGATGCAATGAGGACAAACACATCTAGGGAATGGCCATTTTCAAAACAAGAAAGAGACATTTTCCTGTTTTGAAAATAGTACTTTTCTCTACTGGATTTTATGGACATTTTCCCCAAGACGTCCAAAATCAGATTTAGACATCATGTTGAATATGCCACTTCACATACAGCAAAGTTCTTCACATCCTTGTACTTTTTCACATTCTTCTGTCTAAAAAATACTGATAAAAATACATTAAAGTAGAAGTTAGTTTTATTGATCTACACGTGACTTTATATTTTTAGTGTGAAAGAGAAATTGATATATTGACAAAGAAAAACAAACCAAAACATTTTGTTTGCTTATGTCTTCACATCCCTAGACTCAATATTCAGCAGAAGTCACTTTTTATAGCAGTAACAACTGGGAGTCATTTAGGATAAGTGTCTTCCAATTTTGCATAATGGAGTTTTGCATGTTTGCTCAAAATTGGCAGGACAGCTCAGATTCTTTTTAAGTTGACTGGGTATTATCTGTTGATTGCAGTCTTGAAATCTTACAATGGATTATTTTATGGAATAAAAAGTCTGGGCTTTGACTGGACCAATCAAGAACATTCATTTTCTTCTTGCTGAATCATTCTATTGTTGCTTTTGATTTGTACTTGATAAGATTATCCTGCTGAAAGGTGAAGTGAAGTGAAGTTGTGCAAAGGCATACAGAAGATATATACAGTCAACTTATTGTATACTGTATATCTTCTGTATGCCTTTACATAAGAACATAAGAACTGCCATCTCCAGATCAGACCTTCGGTCCATCAAGTCCGTCAATCCGCATACTCAGAGGTCCAGCCAGGTGTACACCTGGCGTAATTTTAGTCATCCATATCCCTCTATGCCTCTCTTAAGGAGATGTGCATCTAGTTTGCTTTTAAATCCTAGAATGGTGGATTCTGCAATAACCTCCTCTGGGAGAGCATTCCAGGTGTCCACCACTTGCTGTGTGAAGCAGAACTTCCTGATATTTGTCCTGGACTTGTCCCCCCTCAGCTTCAGTCCATGTCCTCTTGTCCGTGTCACATTGGACATTGTAAATAACTTTTTTTCCTGCTTTATTTTGTCGATTCATTTCAGTATTTTGAAAGTCTCGATCATATCCCCTCGCAGTCTCCTCTTCCCAAGGGAGAACAATCCCAGTCTCCTAAGTCATTCCTCGTATTCCAAGTTCTCAGTACCTTTTACTAGCTTCGCTGCTCGTCTCTGCACCCTCTCCAGAAGTTTTATATCCTTCTTTAGGTTGGGAGACCAATGTTGGACACAGTATTCCAAGTGTGGTCTGACCATTGCTCTATAAAGCGGCATTATAACCCTCTCCGATCTACTCGTGATTCCCTTCTTTATCATGCCTAACATTTTATTTGCTTTCTTTGCCGCTGCCACACATTGTGCCGACGGCTTCAGGGTCCTATCTATCAGTATACCCAGGTCCTTTTCTTGTTCGCTCTTACCCAGAGTTGCACCTGACATTCTATACTCATGTTCCTTGTTCTTTCTGCATAAATGCATTACTTTGCACTTTTCCACATTAAATTTCATCTGCCATTTTTCTGCCCATTTCTCTAACTGACACAAGTCACTCTGGAGTTCCTCGCTATCCTTCTGCGATCTGATTGCCCGGCATAGCTTTGTGTCGTCTGCAAACTTGATGATCTCACTGGATGTTCCTTCTTCTAGGTCATTGATGAAAATATTAAATAAGATGGGCCCAAGTACCGAGCCCTGGGGTACACCGCTAGTCACTTTCTCCCAGTCTGAGAACTTCCCATTATGCCCACTCTCTGCTTTCTGTTTTCCAGCCATTTGCCTATCCATCTTAGTATGTCTCCCTCTATTCCATAGCTTTGTAGTTTCCTGAGAAGTCTTTCATGTGGAACCTTGTTGAACTCTTTCTGGAAGTCCAAGTATATTATGTCCACCGGTTCTCCACTATCAATATGTTTGTTCACTGTCTCAAAAAATTGAAGTAAATTTGTCAAACATGATTTCCCTTTCTGACGCCATGTTGTCTGGCTCTCATCAGGTCATGTGTATCCAAGTGCTGGACTATGCTACCTTTAATCAGTGCTTCGACCATCTTTCCAGGGACAGACGTAAGACTCATAGGTCTGTAGTTGCCCGGTTCTCCTCTTGATCTTTTTTGAAAATTGGCGTGACGTTCGCTATCTTCCAGTCGTCTGGTATCTGTCCAGTTCTAATTGACAGGTTGGCAAGTTTTTGCAATAGTTCTCCAATTTCAACCTTCAGTTCTTTTAAGACTCTCGAGTGAATTCCAACCAGTCCAGGGGATTTGTCACTTTTAAGTCTGTTGATCTGGTAGTATATCTGGTCCAAGTCCACTTCTACTGTGGTGAGGCTGTCCTCTATTACTCCTTTGAACACTTTCACTGTTTCTAGTATTGTTGTGGTGTCCTCCTTCATAAAGACATACGCGAAGAAGGAATTTAGTCTGTCTGCAATTTGTTTGTCTTCCTTGATGTACCCTTTTCTTCCCTGGTCATCCAGCGGTTCCACCGCCTCTTTTGCGGGTTTTTTCCCTTTTACATATCTAAAGAAGGGCTTGAAATATTTGGCCTCTTGCACTATTTTCTCTTCATAGTCCTTTTTGGCATCCCTCACCGCCTTGTGACATTTCTTCTGATCATCTTTGTGTTTGTTCCATGCTTCGGTTGTTTTCATACGTTTCCATTTTTTAAAAGAATCCTTCTTTTTTTTTTATGGCTTCCTTCACCTCTCTAGTAAGCCATGCCAGTTCTCTTTTGCCTCTAGTTTTCCTTTCTTTGGAAATCCGTGGAATGTAGAGATTTTGTGCTTCCATGATAGTATTTTTCAGTAGGGACCATGCCTGATCTACCGTTTTAACTGTGTCCATCTTTTTCTTGAGCCATTGTTTTACCATGGCTCTCATGCTATCGTATCTTCCCTTCTTGAAGTTTAAAGTCGTGGTTAAGGTTTTGGTACGTTTCCCTTTCCCAATGCATGACTTCACTCATTATATAGCACTTATTGCATTAGTGACTTGCAAGTACATACATTATCTCCAACATTTGACATTGCCTTGAAGTTTCTCAAGACTCCTGATCAGGCCCCTTTTGGCCAAAACATATACATGTCGAGTCATTGAGTTATTGGATAAATAATAAAAGCCATTGAGCCATTGGATGAATAAAAGGGCATTTATGCAATAAATTTGTGTACACCAGTCTATTTTAGAGTATTTACTCTTTATTTTGTGTCTGTATTTCTAATTTCATCTTCTGGACATGTCCATCTAATAAGGAAAAATTATTATAAAGCTCTTTCAGCTAAGGAACAGTCTGATAAATACATGGAGATGAGAAATAGCACCAGCCAAAACTAAATATTTTTAACCATCTCCACATATTCGAGTGTTATTTCATGAATAGGAATTTCACTTTCAGAGGAAGCAATGTCAGGTAGATCTACCACTTTAGGCATCATAATACCATCTGATCTTCTTGGTAAATGTGTCACAGCCCAGCTGCGGTATCATCTAAGCCAGAGGCTTGCAAATAATTTGAAGAGGCCCTGTGGGGTGAAAAAGGGTGGGTTCTATTTCAGGAGATTAAAGTAGGTCCTTCTTGAGGGGATAACTTTATTTCTTTCTTAGAAGGCAGGCAGATCACTGACCAATATTAAGCCTGCTGTGGGCAGATTTAGCCCCAGATATATATCCTGGCACCATCATTCAATATCTGTAAGCTGCTGGGGCTAATGTGGCTTCAGGCTGAATATTATCTGGGATTGGTGCCCTCTGCTTAATGAATCCCCCTCCCTCTCTCATGAACCATATCCCTTCTCCCTCCCCCTGCATATAAGGGCTGACTGAGGACCCCCACCTCTGTAGGAACCTCAGGCCTACTTGTAAATACCTAGTGTTCTAGTGGGGTCATACAAGGTATGGGTAGGAACAAATTTCACTTGGTCCTGCCCATCAGAGCAACCAGTGTAAAACGATTGCCACAACTTTGTAAGATGTTAGCAGTCCAATGATATAAGGGAGAAGAATAGTGTAGATTGTGTGGCTGATAACAAGTAGTATTATTCATTTGTTTCTGGAACTAATAGCTTCTTGTTTATTCACCTTTAAGTGACCTCAAATTTGATTATGCCTATTGCAGTGTTAGTGTGCTGAAAGCCTCAAAGCTGTTTATTATAGTTGATGAGACTGATTCTGACATTTTTCTTGTCATGCCAAAAATAGGAAAGAAAATTTGTAATGTGATGTTGTTGTCATATGTCATATGTCAAGGGAAAGAAATGTAAAAAATTCTACTACTTTGTATAGAAAACACTGTTTTGTCCTTTTTATGACTGAAGTCATAACTCTTGCTTTGCTCAACAACTTGACACTTGACTTTGTGACTGTGCTCGAGCACAGCCTATATCATATGTAACCAGGGTGGTTGATGCCTAGAATGCACTCCCGAGGGAGGTGGTGGAGAGGAAAACGGTGACAGAGTTCAAACAAGTGTGGGATGAACACAGAGGATCTCTAATCGGAAAATAATGGGTATATATTGAAAGAATTAAGGCCAGCACTGGGCAGACTTGCACGGTCTGTGTCCCGTTTATGGACATTCAGCCTCCCCAGACTTCAATGGATGGGATGGTTTAGATGGGCTAGAGTGAGATTTGATGGAGACTTCAGTAGATGCAACCTAAGCACACTACCGGGAAGAGCTCTGGTTTCTGGCCCAGAAATATCCAAGAAAAGGGACCATTTAAATTAAATGATTAATTTATAGAGCGTGTATGGTTGGGCAGACTAGATAGACCATTCAGGTCTTTATCTGCCGTAATTTACTATGTTACTATGTTTGTATCTTCTTTTCTCAAATCAACTTAAGCAAACTCACATATTACACCTGCATGCAAGTTCTTCTATGCAGTCTATGAAATCATGATCACAAGACTCTAACATATATTATAGCTCTCAAGAATACCTGACCTATAACTTTCCAGTGCAAATTAATTGCAGCCACAAAGAAATATTAAAAGCACCAGAATGGCAATAATCATAGAGGTGTCAGTCGTAAGCAATTACTTTGTGAATTGTGAGGAGAGAGAAAAGATCATCTAATAACAAGAAATACCGTCTGAGACCAAGAAAATGTTGCAGAAATATTTCCCATTGCTTTAGGTGTCAGTGGCTTGATTATAGTGAATTTCCAAGCACCTGGATAGATTGCCTGTTCTTGTTATATCTTACAAACTCCAAAAGGAAAATCTCTTTGGCAGGATGCAAGTATTACTGCGAGCATTAGAAGTAAATTTGAGAGTCTGAAATCATATCCACATACCTTAGCTTAAGAGAAAGGTACATTTATGTCACAATATGCAAAAGCAACTCATTTGGAGAGCTTGCCTTCTAATGAGGACATTAAGAAAGTAATTTTATAATAGCCAACTAACTTGTGCAGCAGGTTTGCACTTAAGCTATAAAGAGTATCAAAATATAGTCTTTTCCATGAAAACTTGTAATGAACACAGTATATATTCAATATGGGGCTCATAATCAAAACTTAAACATGTCTAAAAACCTGCACAAGTCGGCTCTTGGTTGTCCTAAAAGACAGGTCATCCAAGTGCCGATAATCAAAACGGTTTTTTTGATGTATCCAGGAACTTTTTAGGCCTCTGACTCTCGCTATGCGCCCAGAGTGGAAAGGGGCTTTTCTGGAGGAGTGGTTAGGGTGGGATGTGGGCCAACCTATACTTAGTCATCCTGCATGGATAATCGAATGTTTGACAAGACTTCCTAGGTGAAACTTATATGTTGTGAGTTAGATGATGTAAAAACAGGTATAAGTGGCAAAAAGATTTTGAAAGTGACCAGATAACCACTGCAAGGACATAGTAAAGACCCCCTCACACACACACACTCCCCCTGTGTTCACTGACCCTGTCATAGCCCCACAAAGTTCATAATAAAAAGGTACATACCTGCCTCTGGAACATCAGCACCTGCTATAGGAAAACCTAATAGAACTGCACAGAGTTGGCCTAAGTAGTCTGGGGGCAGGGGTGGCTACTGAACCATAGAGAGGAGGACCCAGGCCCAAAAGCCAGTCTAACCACATTAATGGTGGAAAATGTGATCCCAACAAAACACTATTGTACTGCCATATAAGTGTTACCTGCAGCCATAAGGGCTATTGGGGTGGTAGACAGATGGGTATAGTGGATTTGGGGGGTATTTTGGGAGGCTCACCATAACCTATAAGGGAGGTCTGGTGAGCCATGCTTTTGTGAAGTTCACAGCAGTGTCCTATAAGGTGCCACTCTGTTTTGTTGCCATGTCTGGGTGGCTAGTCCATCACAATGCTGGCCTCTTCCACGTACAAAAGATCTTGTTCTGGGTATTTGGGTCTGGATGATCAAAAGCCTGGACATACAGAGAGATGATTAAAAATAAATAAATAAACATACTTTTTGAGAATGGACATTTTATTGCTGCTGACTTTGGATGACTAGCATCCAACGTCCAAATCGGACTTAGACATTTCTTTTGCTTATGGCCTTCTACATATTCATGAAAATACAGTATAATTAATAAACATGTATCAGTTTGTAGAGTGTAATTGTAGTGATTATTCACTACTGTACCATATTTTCACTCATATACCGCGCACCCGTGTAAAACGCGCACACGGGTATAGCGTGTGGGAAACTGTAATTTATGTAAATAAATTTTTATATACTGCGCACACCCGTATACCGCGCACACCCGTATACCGCGCATGCCTCCCCGACTCTCCCATCGCCACCCGACTCTCCTTTTGCCCGTCCCGACTCTCCTCTGGCCACCCCGACTCTCCTTTCGCCTGCCCCGACTCTCCTCTCCCCCTTGAAGTCCTGTCCCCACCCTGAAAGCCTGATGTCCCCCCGACATCCGATTCACCCCCCCCCCGCAGGACCGCTCACACCCCCACCCCGAAGGACCGCTCGCACGCACTCGCAGCCGCACCTGCACCCCTACCCCGAAGGACCGCTCGCACCCCCACAGCCTCCCGCCCCCCCATCATGTAGAAGCTCCTACCGTTGTCAGAGAAAGGGTGGGACCGCCAGAAGAGGAAGCAGAGCAGACGCAGGGCTCACAGAAGGGCCGGGACTGCCAGTAGAGGAAGCAGCAGGACAACGGTAGGAGCTTCTACATGATGGGGGGGGGTCGGGAGGCTGTGGGGGTGCGAGCGGTCCTTCGGGGTGCGGGTGCGAGTGCGTGTGAGCGGTCCTTCGGGGTGGAGGTGCGAGCGGTCCTGCGGGGTGAATCGGACGTCGGGGGGGAACTATGTAAAAAAAAAGTTGTAAAACGCACTCACGCATATAACGCGCATGGTTATGCACGGTTTGTAAAATCGTATATAACACGCGCGTTATATGCATGAAAATACGGTAACTCTCAAAAGGCCATCACTTTATCTCAAAAAAGATATAGTGGAACTAGAAAAGGTTCAATGAAGAACAACCAAGATGATAAAGGGGAATAACTCCTGTTATACGAGGAAAGAATAAAAAGGTTAGGGCTCTTGAGCTTGGAAAAGAAACAGCAGAAGGGAGATTATGACTGAAGCCTACAAAATCCTAAGTGGTGTAGAATGGGTAGAAGTGGATTGATTTTTACTCCGTCAAAAATTACAAAGACTAGGGCACACTCAATGAAGTTACAGGGAAATACTTTTAAAACCAATAGCAGGATATATTTTTTTTCACTCAAAGAATAGTTAATCTCTGGAACGCGTTGCCAGAGGTTGTGGTAAGAGCGGATAGCATAGCTGGTTTTAAGAAAGGTTGACCAATTTCCTGGAGGAAAAGTTCATAGTCTGTTATTGAGAAAGACGTGGAGGGAAGCCACTGCTTGCCCTGGATCAGTAGCATGGAATGTTGCTACTCTTTGGGTTTTGGCTAAGTACTATTAACCTGGATTGGCCACCATGAGAACAGGCTACTGGGCTTGATGGACCATTGGTCTGACCCAGTAAGGCTATTCTTAAGCTCTTATCTTCATGCATGGACAATTTGCAGACTAGTTCATATGTGGTTCTGAGGTTCTAAACCAGGGGTGTCAAACTCTCTCCTTGAGGGCCACAATCCAGTCGGGTTTTCAGGATTTCCCCAATGAATATGCATGAGATCTATTTGCATGCACTGCTTTCATTGTATGCTAATAGATCTCATGCATATTCAATGGAGAATTCCTGAAAACCCGAATGGATTGCGGCCCTCGAGGAGGGACTTTGACACCCCAGTTCTAAACTGTCTTTTACATAAAACCTCATTACCAAACACTGAATTTGCTGCTTAAAAGTGGCATTAGCAGGCCACACTCAACAGCCTGGAAAAACCTGACCTACATTTCCGGCACCTGTCTGTTCCGGAGGTGCAATTCTGTATACAATGCTGTGGCATGATTGGCATGCGATCAGCAGCTGCATTTAGGAGGATGCTAATATCGACGCTGTATACGGAATCTGGGCCTTAGTGCTCTGGGCCATGGAAGCGACCTCTGCTGTGGCTTAGTAAATAGGAGGGTTAACGTAGGAGTTCTTACTGCCTACAAAATAGGTGACAGTAAGTGTTCACGCACTAATGGTCATGTGTTAACTTCAAAATTAGTTTGTGGCCATTTTAGATCCATGCTAACAAGTGGCTTCAGTGTGTAGATTACCCACATGTTAAAAAACAGTAAAAGGGTCCCTATAAATATTTTTATTAACTTTGATGGCTTTCTAGGATATTTTTAAAAAGATGCCAGGGGTACATATGTACTCTTTTTGTCTGGTTCTCACATGTGGACTTTATTAAACACCATCCATACTGCTGTGTTTAAAATGAAATACAAATATTGTATAAGAAATATAGAAAAATAGAACATGTGGCTCAACTTGTGGTATGATTAATATTAGTTTGACAATTCGTAATATGAGAACTCATTTGAAAAAAATAAATGCTGGGTTTTACTAAACGGCGATAGAGGTTTCTATCACGGGCTGTCAAAGCATTTACCTCAATGGCCTGGGGTAGAAACTTCTACCGTTGTTTAGTAAAAGGAGCCGAAAGTTAGAGAAACATGCTGTTTGTATTGAACTAATAACATGTTCGTAATTAGTTTCAAGTTTATTAGGATTTTATATACCGCCTATCAAGGTTATCTAAACGATTTTTACAATCAGGTACTCAAGCATTTTTCCCTATCTGTCCCGGTGGGCTCACAATATATCTAACGGACCTGGGGCTACGGAGGACTGAGTGACTTGCCCAGGGTCACAAGGAGTAGCGCAGGGTTTGAACCCACAACCCCAGGGTGCTGAGGCTATAGATCCAACCACTGCGCCACACACTCCTCCGCTTAGCAATTAGTTTGGAATCCTAATTCTCTTTTAGAGCATATTGCCATACTCACCTGCTTTAAAATAATAAGTCCTTCCTGGGTTAGGTTGTTGGTAATTATGTCAAATGTACTTGAATTTCCTTCAATGATATAGTCAATCTCTGCATTTTCTCCTTTGTCATTATCATCAGCCATTATAGTGCCTATGATAGCACCTACTGGTGTATTTTCCCAAAAAGACAAATGATACAGCTCTTCAAGAAAAAAAAAAAGAACAAATATACTCTCTATTAATTGTCCACTATACTGTGCAATATAAGCAATTCAACTTACTCTGTGTTAAGAATCTATTATTGCATGTTCTTTTTTTAAAATGATGGTGCAGTGTTAAAATTTCTTTATTCTAGGTTTTAAAAATGATACAATCATATACAAGAAACTATCCCCCCACTCCCTTTTACAAAACCGTAGCATGTTTTTTAGCGCCATCCATGGCGGTAACAGCTCTGACGCTTATAGGAATTCTATGAGCGTCGGATCTGTTACTGCCATGGCCGGCGCTAAAAACCACGCAATGGTTTTGTAAAAAGGGGTGGGGGTATATTAGTGTCACCTCACCCCACCACATCCCCAAAAGACCCCCCACCCTTGAGGCCAGTGGTGCATTTCCACCCCACCCCCGAGAACCAGAATCCTCCCCGTCTGCGAGCCCCCCCCCCACCCCCACCCCCCACGACAGCTGGCATCGTTCGCCCGCTCAAACCCTAATCCTTACCATGATCTGGCAGCACCAATTCACAGGACATGCCGGTGCCGGAAGAGCCTGCCTTTTGCTGCTGATCTCTGCTGGGCTGGGCCTTGAGCATGCTCAAAACCTTTTGGCTCCTGCTCTCTCCGAGATTATAATGAGATTTTTGGAGAGAGCGGGAGCCAGAAGGCCTTGAGCATAGGCAGATGCTCAAAGCCCAGCCCAGCAGAGATCAGTGGTAAAAGGCAGGCTTGTTCAGACCGGCATGTCCTGTGGTTTGGTGCTGCGTGCCAGATCGCGGTAAGGGTTTGGGTTTGGACGGGCGGGCAATGCCGGTTCTCGAGGGGTGGGGGCTCACAGACGGGGGTATTCTGGTTCTCAGGGGTGGGGTGGAAGTGTGCCAGTGGCCTCAGGGGTGGGGGTCTTTTGGGGATGTGGTGGGGTGGGGTGGAAGTGAGCAGCGCCAGTGGCTTCATGGGGGGGATGTGGAACCAATCAAACGAGTTTCCCTTACTTCCTCTGGGGAAACTCACTTTGATATACGATCACTTTGATTTATGAGCATGCTTCTGGAATGAATTATGCTCGCAAACCAAGGTTTCACTGTATATAAAAATAATGAACATGCTGTTACAAGTTGGATTATAATGAGGGAAATAAGGAAGTGGAGAGAACTATGCAAGTGAAAATGTGGGGCAATTATTAAACTAAAACTATCTGGGCTGTTTTGCCTTTATTATCATGGCAAAACCTATATGGGAGGGGAAGAAACTACCGTGTTTCCCTGAAAATAAGACACTGTCTTATATTAATATTGGGCCCAAAAAAGGCACTAGGTCTTATTTTCGGGGATGTCTTATTTTCTTCATGTACAATAATCATCTCTCCCTTCCTCTCCTCTACCCCAATTCTTCATATTTCCTTTCTCTCCCCCACATGTGCAGCATCTTTCCTTCCCTCTCACCATCCCCTTGTGCAGTATCTTTCTATCCTTTCCCCTTCCCTCCCATTCCCCTGTGCAGCAGAACCCTCCCTCCATCCCTTGTGAAACAGAACCCTTTGAGCTTATATACCTCCCTTCCTCCCATCCCCCCATGTAGCATCTTTCTATCCCCCTCGCCAATGTACACACACTCTCGCCTCTCCCCCCCCATGACCCATTTCTTCCTCCCATCTGAACCGTGAGACAGAATGAAATACCTTATAACAAATTGACAGCATCAACAGCAATCTATTCAGGCTTCTTCATGGCCTGGGCGATTCCTCTGCTGCGTTGCTGATGACGCCATCAGTGACGTGGCAGAGGAATGTCCCAGGCCGCGAAGCAGCCTATCTAGATTGCTGCTGACGCTGCCGGTTTGTTATAAAGTATTTCTTTCTGTCTCATGGTTTGGATGGGAGGGACAGATGGGTTGGCAGGGGCAGGAGGAAGCGCTGCTGCTGCTGCTGCCAGCAACTAGGGCTTATTTTCAGGGGTAGGGCTTATATTAATACCTATCCCAAAAATCATGCTAGTGCTTATTTTCGGGGTAGGTTTTATTTTTGGGGAAACATTGTAGTAACAGGAAGAAACTGGTTTAATTATGCATCTCAAAGGGACCATTTTTCTAAGGGCTCTAAACTGTAGAAGAGCTTCTTACTGCGGGTCAGTGAGATAAATGCTCTGATGTTCAAGCAATTCTTATGAGTGCCAGAGCATTTACCTTGCAATTCTGCGCTAAGAAGCTCTTCTGCAGTTTAGCAAAACCCAGCATAAGTCACATTGTAGTCCTTTTACTAAGCTACAGTAAGCTCTAATGCACACTTACTGCACAAAATATTCCTTACAGCAGAGGGCACTCAGGCACCCTACTGTAATTTTGGGATCAGCGCATGCTACCCATACTCTAAAAAATTAGATTTACACTTTTCCCTCCGTATTCGCAGTTTCAGCAATCACGGTTTCGATTATTTGTGGTTTTTAGCTTGCCCTTTGACAGAGCTTCACATAGGTGGCTTATAAATAAACTGAGTTGGAGCCCTAGCATGATTGACTGAGTTAGAAAATTGTGAGTGAAGGCTACAAAGAGTAGTGGTAAATAGAATTCTTCCTGAGGAAAGGAACTTTACCAGTGATGTGCTGTACAGGTTGTTTCTGTAACTGAACTGTAAACCATTTGGATTTTTTTTTTATTTTTTGGCTGTTATGCGGTATATAAAGTTTTTAATAAACATAAACATATTGTGGAAAGGTTGTTTGGTAAGGTTTGACACTTTGTGGATGATACCAAAATCTAATAAGTTAAACAACTCTGGTGGTGTGGATAACATGAAGAGATACAGAGTGAAGCCTGAAGAATGGTCTAGAATTTGGAAGCTAAGATTTATTGCTAAAAAATGCAGCCATGCATTGTGATTGCAAAATCCCAGTCGCATGGGTGTAAAGTACCTCTGTGCATGAAAGACAAACAGAACTTGAGAGTAATCACGTCAAATGAATTTTCAGTGGCTAGGCAGGTAGAAAAGACAACAGCAAAAGCCAGAAGGATGTTTGGGTGCATAGGGACAGTGATGGCCAGCAGTAAGGAGGAGGTGCTATTGCCTCTATATAAGTCTTTGAAAAGACAATTCTATAGACTGTTTTAAACAGGGTAGAGTAAGCCAAAAGATCATCTATTGAAAAGGTCAGTGGTCCATAGGCGTTAGAAAAGGGGGAGTCACGGGTGCCATGACACCCCCAAAAATCAGAGCTAGGCACGCAAAGATTTCCTCACCACTGCTACAGCTGCTGATGTTTCCCCAGACTAACAGCAGCAGCAGTGGTGGCAAAGCAATGATAAAGCCATTACAGGGCTGCCCCATTCATCCTTGAGGATGCTGGCTTTGCCTCAGAACTGGAAGTGATGTCAGAGGGATGTGGGTCTGGCGGCTGCAAGGATGAATGGAGAAGCCCAACGGTGGCTTTATATTTATTTTTACGCTGCCACTGCTGCTGTTAGTCTGAAGAAGCAGCAATAGTTGCAGTGGAGGTGGCCAGTGTGACGGATGGGAAGGGGTAGCTGGATGCAGGAGGGGACAGGAGGAAGAGCCTGGAGAAAAGGGAGAGAGAGGAACTAGCATGCTGGATGGAAGGGGAGGACTGACATGCTGGATGAAGGAGACAGGGGGCGAACATGCTGAATGTAGGAAAGGAGGCAGAGTCTGAATGCAAGAGGGGAAAGGAGACCGACATACTGGATGGAAGGGGAGTGGGGCAGACAAGCAGGAAAAAGACACCTCGATGTCGGATGGGAGAAGAGGGAAAAAAAGGAACAAACATGCTGGGTGGAAGGGAGAGATGGACAAACACATTGAATATAAGAGGGGAGAGAAGGCAGAGTGTGGATACAAGGTGGACAGGGGGTCAAACATGCTGGATGAGAGAGATGGGGAAACAGACATGTTGAATGTAGGAGGGGAGAGGAAGCAGAATCAGGATAAAGGTGGAGAAGGGGACAGACATGTTGGATTTAAGGGGGAGGGGCAGACATACTAGATGGTATAATAAGGGGATGGTATGGTATGAATGGTATGGGTAGTGTGCTGGATAGTGTGGAAAGGAGAGAGAGAAGGCTACATGAAAGTTGGAAGAAAGAGGAGAGAAAATAAGTGTAGGCAGATGCTGAATGGAAGGGGGGAAGAAGGGGCAGAAATAGGGCATATACTAGATAGAATAGGGAAACAGAGGGGACAAATGGTGAATGGGTGGGAGAAATAGGATTGAGAAAGTAAAATAGGAGAGCCAGAGTGAGGGAAAGAAATAGAAAGCTATAGGTAGAATTAGTAAAAAAAAAAAAAAAAAGAGGGGGGATTGAAAACTGTATAGTATGAAAGAATTAAGTTTGGATGCAGATAGAAAAATAAACTGAAAAAAGTTGTAGAGAAAAAAAGATAAATGGACAGGAAATCATTTATTTATATAATACATATAGGGGTCCTTTTACTAATTGTGCTAAACGCTAACACGTCCATTATATTCTATTTTCGATTTGTTGATCAGTTGATAAACTCCACTGAGCGGACTGTTTATTTTTTTTCTTTTTGTGAAACACTTTAGTGCTATAAATGTTTCAGTAGTAATATCTGTTTGAGGCTAGGTCTTCGTCTCCTTTCTGTTTCATTCTTCCCTCTCCAGGAAATCTTCCACTCAGTTCTTGTTTATTATGGGAACACCAGCCTCTAACATCAAATAGCCCCTCTAAGATAAAACCTCTTTATGTTCAGGCACGCTTCCCTAGGAGTACATCTTCTGGTACTTCCAGACACACTCACTTTTGAACTGAGCATTAACTTGCATGTACTGTACATTGGTCAAAGTCTATGGAGCGTGGCATTCAGATGTCAGATGATTTGTGTGAAAGTGTGAGGCTCTCCTTTTACCACCTGATCTGGGGATTTGGAAATAGGAAGGCATAGAAAAGGCTACCGCCTGACATAATGTGAGGAGGTGTAAGAGGATGGCAAGGTGAATGTTTACTGATGCTCTATTCCACCTTTCTTTCCTCTCCCTAATTCTTTTACATATGTAAATAAGCCAATAGGCAAATATATGTAACAGAAGAAAGATTACCAAGGCACTTTTTTGCTTTTAATTCCTAACCCCCACTCACATATACGAGGGGCCGCTGAAACGTTCTCAGCCCAACCAACTAAGTTGGGGCAATCTCCATTGAGGGCTAAACACTTAGTCCAGCGATTTTTCACTTTTTTCGTTCCATATTTTTACAATAGTCCACTGATTTTCCATTTTTATCGTTCTAAGTGTATAGCTCTCAATGGAGACTGCCCCAACTATGTTGGCTGGGCTGAGAACTATTCAGCTGCCCCTCATAAACCACCCATGCCTGAAAAAATCCATAACCCCCTACTTGTCCTGTCTGTCTGATTAAATTGTAAGCTCTACTGATCAAGGACTGTCTCATGAATGTTTTAATGTACAGCATTGCATATATCTAGCAGCAGTCTAAAAATGATACGTTTTAGTAATAGTACTTTTTCTCCCTCGGTCTTATTGCTTTACAACTCCTTACAATGTAAACATTTACTTCAAGGCTCAGGCACTAATTTACTTTATGATAACATAGAAGGTACAGCAATATGTTAGCACACGCTTGCTGATTTATATATATATATATATATTTTTTTTTTTTTAATTGGTAAATAGTAATAAATTGAAGTTTATTTTAGAAATGAGGGACATGACTCATGAAATTCTACTTACTTAACGGAAATTTGGGCACGTTGTCATTGACATCTAACAAATGAATGGTTACGGTTGTTGTTGTTGAAAATTCGCCAGTCGGTCCAACCATATCTCTTGCTTGCACAACCACAAGATGTTGGTCATTAGTTTCTCTGTCCATTTGAGAAGCCATTCTAATGATTCCTGAAAGACATAATAGTTTAATTGCACTATTCCAGCAATTAAGAGGCTTAATTAAAAAGACATCCTAGCTTAATTTGAAATGCTAGTTCCGCAAAGAGGGACAGAATGAAGGCAATGTTCTGCTAAAGATCTTTTTGATTTCTGCAGAAACACAAGACATTTGTTTTACCCAAATCTGGCATCTTGATAGATTATTCTCTCTGCTAGTAAACATAATTAATTCCTGTCATTAAAAACCATTCATGATTCTATGAACAGAGTAGAGAGTCTTGCTGGATCACCTATACATGTCCTAAATAATTCCACCCCACCCCCCGTTTACAAAACTGCACAAGAGATTTTTAGTGGCGGCCGACACGCTGAATGCTCTGCGCTGGTCCAACGGTCATAGAGTTCTATAAGTGTTGGAGCAGCGCAGAGCTTTCAGCGCACCGGCTGGTGCTAAAAGCCTCTTGTGTGGTTTTGTAAAAGGGGGGGGGACTGTATTCTAGGGCTGCACATTAAGTGGCCATTTTACTAAGCTGCACTAAAAAGTGGCCCGCGGTATCAGTAGTAAGGGGATTTCCTGTGTGCTGAGGCCACTTTTAGTGTGGCTGTAAACTGGCCACATTTTCTGATTCCTCCATTAATGGCCAGATGCTAATTTCCTTGTGTTGGGCATCCGACCATTGGGTTCCTGTTTTGTGACTCCTTTGCTGTCATGGGTTTCTAGAGTTGGTATCTATGCCTGATCTGTTTGTTCTGCTTGTTGTGCTCCTGGTTGTATGTTCCCTTTGCAATTGCTAATAAAGATAATATTAAAAAAAAAAAAGCATGGGAACCCTTACCAATAGTTATTTACTAGGTAGTAAGGCAGTGGTTCTCAACCCTGTTTTTGGGGACCCCAAGCCAGTTGGGTTTTCAAGATATCTCTAATGAATATGCATAAGACACATATTTGCATGCCTGTCTCCTCCATTATATGCAAATCTCTCTCATGCATATTCATTAGGGATATCCTGAAAACCCAACTGGCTGGGGGTCCCCTAGGATAGGGTTGAGAACCATTACAGTAAGGGCTCCTGCATTAACCATGTACTAGTCGGTTAGCACACAGTAAAGCAGTTAAATGCTAACTGATTAGCACTGGGCACGCTTCCTCTCCATCCCCAAACCTGCCCCAGCACTAAAAAATATTTTCTATTTTATAACTTCTAAGTAGTAAACGCTAAACACAAAACAAATTGCAGGATGCCTAAGCATGCCCTGCTGTAGTGGCTTTCAACTTGTAGTAAGCTCGCATTTGTGCTTACCAACTTATATAAGAGCCTGATTAAAATGTTAAAATTTAACTTGTTTAATTATGTTACCTGATTAAGCTGTTACCAGAAACAAGCGTTCATTGCTTCTATGTGTCACTACTCATAAACCAGAAAGCTCTAAATGGAAAGAAATAGAAGCCCTTTTTTACTAAGCTGCGGTAGAGGTTTCTACCGCGGCCCGGGGTGCTAAATGCTCTGACGCTCATGGAGTTCCAATGATCATCAGTGCATCATCGGAGCATTTAGCACTCCAGTTCTCGGTAGAAACCGCTACCGCAGCTTAGTAAAAGGGAAGGATAGTTTAGCATTATTTTGAACTTTTTTAATGGGGAACTATTTAGGGCCCAAATTCTAAAAACGGCACCTGAAGTTAAGTGGCAGTAGGTACCCTACTGACGCCTAACTGCGCTGCGCTGATTAAAAAACAATTAAAACTAAAGTTTTAAAGAAATGGAGGCGTCTCCAAAAAGGTCACCATTATCCCGCCTACGGAGGCGCCTTACAATGTCACAAGAGGACACCCGCTGAAAATAAAGGGCGGGAAGTTTCATGGCGACACCAGGAAGTACTTCTTCACTGAAAGAGTGGTGGACATCTGGAATAAGCTCCCAGTACAGGTGGTTGAGGCCAGCAGCATGCCAGTTTTTAAGAACAGTTGGGATGCTCATGTCGGATCTCTACGAGGGAAAAGGTGATCAGAGAGCGATTAACTAGGGGGGGTGGGTCAATGGAGTGGGCAGACTCGATGGGCCTTGGCCCTTTTCTGCCGTCACTTTCTATGTTTCTATGTTCTATGTAATGTCTAACGCAATTGTAGGTATGGTTAATACCAGAAGTGGCATTAGGTATCATAAGGTGCCTCTGTTCTTATGAAAGGTAGGTATCATAAATGGAAGCCTTTAAAACCTTGGCCTATATTTCCTGTGACTGTCTTTCATATAGCCACCATTCTGCAAATGGCACTGTTGTGTGATTGATGTGCAATTGACGGGCACTCATAACAGTGCCGTTTACAGAATCTGGTCCTTACTAACCATTTGTTTGCAATCTGATTCAGGGACCATATTAATGAAATAAGCCCTGCAATAGATACTAAGGGGCTCATAATCAAAACAAAAATAAGTCTAAAAACCTACTGAAGCTGGCACTTGGACAACCTAAAAGACAGGTCGCCCAAGTGCCGATAATCGAAACAAGGTTTTTAGAGATATCCAGAGACTAAATGTAATGTATTATTTTGTATGTAAAAGCGTTACTCGTCCTGGATAAGGGTGGGAAATAAATAAACAAACTTTTTAGGCCTCTGAATCCCGCTGTACGCCCAGAGCAGAAAGGGGCGTTTTTGAAGGAGTAGTGAGGGCGGGAGGTGGGCCGACCTAAACTTAGTCGTACTGCAAGGATAATCAAAAGTTTTATGAGGCTGCCTGGACGGAACTTATATAGAAACATAGAAACATAGAAAATGCGGCAGAAAAGGGCTATAGCCCACCAAGTCTGCCCATTCCAAGTATCCCCCCCCTGAATTTACTCCCTTAAAGATCCCACGTGAGTATCCCATTTTTTCTTAAAATCCGTTACGCTACTGGCCTTTATCACCTGGGGTGGGAGTCTGTTCCAATGATCCACCACTCTTTCGGTGAAGAAGTACTTCCTGGGATCGCCATGAAACTTCCCTCCCCTGATTTTCAGCGGATGCCCTCTGGTGGTTGAGGGTCCCATGAGCCAGAAGATATCATCTTCTGACTCGATGCGTCCCGTGATGTACTTATACGTTTCAATCATATCTCCCCGTTCTCTTCTTTCCTCAAGTGAGTACAGCCGCAACTTCTTTAGTCTTTCTTCATACGTGAGATCCTTGAGCCCCATGACCATCCTGGTGGCCATTCGCTGAACCGACTCGATCCTCAGCATGTCCTTTCGGTAGTGTGGGCTCCAAAACTGAACACAGTAATCTAAGTGAGGCCTCATCATGGCTCTGTACAACGGCATCAGAACCTCAGGTCTCCTGCTGACGAAACCTCTACGGATACACCCCATCATTTGTCTTGCCCTGGAGGAAGCCTTCTCCACTTGATTGGCAACCTTCATATCCTCGCTAATGATCACTCCTAGATCCTATATGTTGTGACTTAGATGATGTAAAACCAGGTTTAAGGGTCGGATCCTGTATAGGACACCCGGTCTCAGAAGTCGCCTAAGTAGCTTTTGAGATTCGTACATTAGCATCGTATATAGAATTGCCTAACACCATGATTCTCTAACCGGTGTCTATGTCATAAGCGCCAGTTAGAGAATCAGCTTGCCACTGAGCTGATTGCGGCAAGAGAATCTTCCTACTGCGATCAGTTTAGCGGCTGCGGCAGGGAACCCATCCAGACTACTGGCAGGAGGAATGCCCAGTCCCTCGTGCTGCCACCCCCCCAAGACATCCCCTGGCAAGAGGGATGCCCAGTCCCTCCTGCCGGAACTCCCGAAGCCACCCCCTCCCCCGAATGTCTGCGGCAGGAGGAGTGCCCAATTCCTCTTGCCGCCACCACACCCATACAGTCCCTCAAGTTTCAAGTTTCAAGTTTATTAGTTTTTTAATATACCGACAATCAACAAATATCTGGCCGGTTAACAATAAAATTTTAAAAAGAGAAAGAAAGAAAAAAAATAAAATAATAAATATTTGGAAATAAATAGAGTGAACATCAAAGACATTAACTGGACAGACTTGAAAGTGAGGGTAAAAGGGAATGGAGGGGAAAAGTTACATATTTGAGAAGAAGAGGAGAAAGTGGGGAAACCCCACCCCCCTAAGAGCATTGGCAGGAGGGATGCCAAGGCCCTCCTGCTGGTCTTCAGCTGGTGAGGTTTGGGGATACCTGCCAGCCATGGTAGAACATGGCATACTTTACATTTGGTTGGAAGAGGGACAAGGGGAGTGGCGACTGAGAGGAAATATGTGTGCCAATCCTTTTATACCAATGAGTCCACTCATTCTACCCCTTGGCCCAGCCAGAAACTGCCTTTTGGCCATGCCATTAAAACACAAGCAAAAAAATAGGTGCCTTCCTATTTAATTAACCTAGGAATTCTATTATAAACTTACTGTCATGGAAAAAAATATTATTGTCTGTTGCCTAAGTAAGCACCATTTCAAGCCTATTTTATAAAAACACCTGGGCACTTATCTGTTTTTAAAACATTCTTGGGACAAAGCAACTGAGATCATGCCTAGATTGAAACCATCGATCTGTATTTATATATTTAATTTGCTTACTTACTTATTTTGTCTTTACATAGTTTTTTGGTTCTGCTAATTATAAGTAGTCAGTTGAGTTAATAAACATAACCATATGCCTGCATACAGAACTATATGACCACAATAGCAGACTGAGAAATTTAAACAAAAACATTTATGGGCCTGTATCTGATGCTAACTGCATTTTTTTTTTTTTTTAATTCAGACTGTTTACAATTTACAAATGTGTTTAAAAATTAAAAAAGGACAAATTCGAAAGCCATTTACTTAGGTAATTTGTCCAAGAAATTCTCTTTTTCTACATCTGGCTAAAAGTATGCACAGGTTTTTGCATTGCCTATCCTTCTAGCCAGGTTGACAGAAGTGCTCTCATGGGCATTTTTAGAGCAGGGAAGCAGAGCAGCGGGCCTACATTAGAGTTTCAGAAATGCCTCTACTATTTTACCTCATGCTGAACTGCCTGCACAAATAACCAAAGCACTTGGGCACTTTTGGACTAATATAAGCATCGAGCATATCTTAAAAATTTAGACAAAGTATGCAGGTTGAAAGTATTAATGTACCTAGAATATACCTGGCTAACTGAAATGTTCCTCCAAAATGATGCAAGCGGTAACACAGTGAAATAAACAGCTATGTAGTACCTGTCTTTGGCTCCACAGAAAAGTACGGCTGTCCTTGCAGAATGCTGTATATTAATCTGGCATTATTTCCATATGTAGGATCATCTAAATCTGTGGCTGTCACTTGTATTACCGAAGTCCCTGAGGAGAAAGGATTATAATGTGAATTGAAATGTGAAAATCTTTTATTTTTCAAATGCATTTCTTAAGCAGCTATTACATTAATTTTATTCATTAAGGGCTCCTTTTACTAAGGGCTCAAGAGGAGGCAGTAGTGGTTAGTGCATGCAGCATTTTAGCACACACTATTCCGCATGTTAAGGCCCTAACGCACCTTTGTAAAAGGAGCCCTAAACCGTGGAAGAGCTTCTTACTTTGGGCCAGCAAGGTAAAATACTCTGACACTCATTCAATTCCTATGAGTTTTGTCGCCGGCCTGTGGCAAGAAGTTCTTCTGCGGTTTAGTAATATATATATATATATATATATATAAATTTCTTTCTGGAGGTACAAAAAAGGTTATTGGGCTAATATTATGCATTTCAGAAGTTAAGAGACTGACTTACAACTTCTAGATTTTAGCATGTTCTTTGCCCAGTTTATGTCTGAAACTTAAATCTGTTTTGTACTCTTTTCTACTAAAAACAAGTTATTTCTGTTGTCTTCTCTTTGTTTGCATTATACAATCTTGTGTTTACCATAAAAGCAACACAAACAGCAAACAAGGAACAATAATAGTTATTAATACAGTTTTAAAAATGGCGTTTAGAATCCAAAAGTAGAGTAAAATAACTCAGCATAGGGAAAAACCCTTTTATAAACTTTCATAGAATCAATCATTGCACCATCTTGTTAGAATAAATGATTTTTAAATAACTTCATAGATTCATAAGTAATTCTTAAATCTCCATAATGTGAAAATAAAGTCCAAAGTCCAAAGTTTTGTGAAAAGCTAATATAAGTAAACAGATTTAGTTTCAATGTCTCTGCAGTGAGTTTATAAAAGGGTTTTTCCCTATGCTGAGTTATTTTACTTTTGGATTCTAAACGCCATTTTTAAAACTGTATTAATAACTATTATTGTTCCTTGTTTGCTGTTTGTGCTACATTTCCTTTGGAACAATATTCAATTTATTCAATTACCCAGTTGTATTATATTGGGTACCATAAAAGCAATTCATCTTCCATCCTTTATTCTTTCTTGGTTAATGTTTTTGAATTTCTTATGAAGAATCAATGCATCTTGTTTTCTTCTCTAAGCCTTTTAAGAGATGCTAAACAAGGTGTCTGACTAGTAGAGCCCAGTGCACATGGCACTAACCGAGCAGTTATCAGCTTTTTGGAGTGGTGGATCACGTGATACTATTTATTGCAAAACTTTTTTGAGTTAAAAATCAGATAGTCTTTGTTTCAAAAGGAAAGAGGCAAAAACATTCCCAACAGTTGATTATGCAAGCACTGCCAAAATTGTTCATAAAACTCAAGAAAATCAAAGATCTAAATTCTTCACCAAAGAGATATATTTCACACAGGTTCTTATTAGTGACACAAAGCTTTTCCGACGCTTTATCAGTGCTTAAGTCCACCATCAAAACTTCATTAGTTCAAGACAAGAATCAAAATCAAAAACAAAATGGCTTCCAAAATAGGCTTAACCGAAGGCATGTCTTCAGTTTAGTTCACTTACATTTGGATGTTAAACCTTCCAGACTGGGAACACAAACAATTATCTTTCACAAGCTTCCAATTCAGTAATGCTCTAATTTACAGTGCCTGTATTGGATTTGCCTCACTGAGTTTTTCTTAGCTAGCCAAACTCAGGGGCACAAAAGGACCTCCTCCCACACTGACCGATGGCTGTGGTCCCTCCCCATGTAGGACCCACAATCCAACCACACAATTAGAGGTCACTGCTCTTACTTTGCAGTACTAACTGCCACAGCCATTAGAAAGAGAGGAAACCCCCCCCCCCAAAATCCTTTTCTTATCCAGTTTCACACTCCCTTGTAATAGCTTCCAAAAAGGTTTTAAAGTTCTAGAACAGCAGAACATAACACTTAATTTTCTTTGGGCAGCCAGCCACAGTCAATACTGGCATAAAGCAAACATTGCATTCCTGCCAAACTTGAAGGAACTTTTAACTACAGGTTTACTATAATGTCCAGGTTCAACAAAACCTTAATTCAAACACAGTCTGTTTCCATTGCATAATCCAATGCCTCTGAATTAGCTTCATCAAATTCCATGACTTCTGGCCACACATTTTCATTACTTTCTGAAATATCAGCCAGGTAATCATCAAGCATCTCAGTATCAAAATTATCACTGATAACATTAGTATCAGTCCTGACCTTCGTCTTGAGTTGTGCTGTGCTCCTTCTTGCTCTAGGCATAGGTTTTTCCACTTTGCTCCATTCTCTATAATTCTATGCAGCTCACCACAAATAAAAATACAAATTTGGCACTTAGAACTTCCCTATCTGACCCGAAGGCTGACAATCTAGCTAAAGTACCTGAGTAAATATATGAAAATAAAAAGATAACAAAATTCCAAGAATGGTGAGGGTAAGACAAAATGAATGTAAGATCAAAATAGGAAAAATAAATAGAATGAAAATAAAAGAGAAAATTAAAATAAATAAATAAATAAAAAACCTCAGAGAAAACAGTCTTGAAGAAATCGTAAACTGTGGAGGAGTCTGTTATTAAATCCAGTCAGGACTTTGGTACTATCTAGATGAACGACGAAACAGAGAAGATTGTGATGGTTCTGTGGCTACCTCCTTTCTGATTCAATCTGCCTGCTCTTATAGGGACTTTGGTAACAAGCACCAGGTGTGGAGTGTACTCTAATGAGTGGGATGGTTCTATGGCTGCCTCCTTTCTGATTCAATCTGCCTGTTCTTATAGGGACTTTGGTAACAAGCACCAGGTGTGGAGTTTCCTCTAATGAGTGGAGTGTACTCTAATGAGATGTTCTCTAGAATGTTCTCTAGAATGTACAACAGCCCCATGGCTGTTGTGTATAACCAGATGAATATCCCCACTAGGAACAGTAACTCTGGCTCTGCTGGTTCCTACCATTTCTTGTTCCCTCTTTCTCAACTCAGAGCTAGGAGAATACAAATGGGAAACCTGCTGCTCATAGTTATGACTTTCCTATTTATTCCTGGTTCTAGGCTGGGGTGTAGGATGTGCCAACTTAGAAAATGGTTTTATTTTGGTGCTAAGACACACCACCAAAAAGTATTCCAATAATTGCTCACTGCTATGGAGACGTACAGTCTAGAGATAAGAAAATGTAGTTAAATGGAGAAAAGACCTCAGTTTCCTCATCAAGAGGTCTCTATGTCTGCCGTACACAACTTAAAGCAGCATAGGAGAAAACATCCCTGGTCAGAAAAACTCCACTACATACTACTAGTGAAACGACTGTTAATTAGAATCAAAGGGACTAGTAGTGAGAAAAAAAAAGGGACTAGTAGTGAGAAAAAAACTTATCTCTTAAAGTCACGGTTCTCCAGGTGAGACTAGAATCCAGTTAGGTAACATAGGATTATCACATTAATCTTCATTCATTAAGACTCCCGACAGGCCCTGTTTCGCTATCGCTGCATCAGGGGAAGTCTCTAGAAATGTGACTTAAGCTACCGCTCTACAGATTCTATAAAACAGAATCTGTTTTATAGAGCTAAGATGGAAATTTGACAATGGTGTGTACAGTATGTACACACAAAAACATACCAGCCATTTTATATTTTGGTGCTAACATCCACAGGCACAAATATAGATATAGATATATATTTGTGCCTGTGGATGTTAGCACCAAAATAAACATAATAGCAAGTGGAATATTAATAAGACACACCACCAAAAAGTATACCAAAAAGTATAAAACAGAATCTGTTTTATAGAATCTGTAGAGCGGTAGCTTAAGTCACATTTCTAGAGACTTCCCCTGATGCAGCGATAGCGAAACAGGGCCTGTCGGGAGTCTTAATGAATGAAGATTAATGTGATAATCCTATGTTACCTAACTGGATTCTAGTCTCACCTGGAGAACCGTGACTTTAAGAGATAAGTTTTTTTCTCACTACTAGTCCCTTTTTTTTTCTCACTACTAGTCCCTTTGATTCTAATTAACAGTCGTTTCACTAGTAGTATGTAGTGGAGTTTTTCTGACCAGGGATGTTTTCTCCTATGCTGCTTTAAATTGTGTACGGCAGACATAGAGACCTCTTGATGAGGAAACTGAGGTCTTTTCTCCATTTAACTACATTTTCTTATCTCTAGACTGTACGTCTCCATAGCAGTGAGCAATTATTGGAATACTTTTTGGTGGTGTGTCTTATTAATATTCCACTTGCTATTATGTTTATTTTGGTGCTAACATCCACAGGCACAAATATATATCTATATCTATATTTGTGCCTGTGGATGTTAGCACCAAAATATAAAATGGCTGGTATGTTTTTGTGTGTACATACTGTACACACCATTGTCAAATTTCCATCTTAGCTCTATTGCATAACCCCCTTAACTTATATACCCCCTAATTCTATAATCTTACATGCACATTTTTGTTCTTAGTCTGCAAATTTGCATGCATAAGGTATAGAATACTGGCAGTTATATGCACAAGTTAATCTATCAATAAAGCACAAATTGCCACTAACAACTTAATGGTGATAATTAGGAGTTAATTGGAGCTAATGCACTAAGTAGCACTAATTACATTAATGACTAATTAGCACTTAAATTCTATAGCATATAACTGTAAGAAGAGAGTGGGCATAGGAGGCACAGGGGTATGCCAGGCACTTACATGCTAAGCTGCTGAGTACTGATAATATTTAGGTGTAATCCTTTGCACCAGACTTTGATATGGCATAAGTGGTCATTTCTAAAGTTGAATATCTAAATGCAGACATGCTAGTGTGCTAAAATGGGAGATGGGACTTATATATAGCTTTTTTCTATGTGGTTTACACAATCGAAGCAGTTTATATATTATAGATAGGTACTTATTTTATACCTGGTACAATTATGTGTTAAGTGACTTACCCAGAGTTACAATGAGCTGTAGTGGAAATCAAATTCACAACCTCAGGGTGCCAAGGCAGCTGCCCTAACGACTAGGCCACACCTCCACTCCATTACCACATAACATTCATTATAAAATTTGCAATTGGTGCACATACTTCAGGCACATAACCTAAGGTAACCTTTATAGTATTACAGTGTACACATGGATGGAATTTGGGCTTGGCTCAACCTTAAACACCTAACTTATAGAATCATCTAAGTTACGCTCATCTACTTAAGCACAAACACTTGCACCAGTTCTATGGTTCAAGTAAGTACTTATATCTAAATGTTATAAAGATTCAACCCAACACTGACTCGTACCTTTTAATAAACCAGAACTGGGCCATCAACAGCGACTCTTTTCAGACAAGCACACAAGCTTGCAACTTGCTTTTGCTCTTCATCAGCTCTAAGACTGTATCCCATCATAATATCTCATCTTACCATGACTTAAGTGCAAACAGTTGCTTCAAAACATATGTTTTAGTGACACCAGCACCGGTTTTCTAAGATAAGTGCTGGTGTCACTAAACATATGCTTTGAGCAACTGTTTGCACTTACGTGTCACAGTGAGATAAGAAATGATGGGACACAATCTTGGAGCCGATGAAGAGCAAAAGCATGCACAAGCCTTTGTGCTTATTGAAAAAAAGTTGCTGCTCGTGGTTCTTTTGTGGTTTATTAAAAGGTATGAGTCAGTTTTAGGTCGAAGCTTGGATCCTTTTAGGCCGTTATGCGGTATATAAAGTTTTTAATAAGCATAAACATAAACAATTGTTGATATCCCCACCTCCCTTAGTCAGCTTTTCACAATGAGATAATCATAGATTTGTGCCTAAATCCTGGCCTCCCCCTTCTACTGTTTCCAATTGCCTAATTAGGAATAAAATGGATTGTAACCATGCAAATTATACTTTATATGTTACTTCCTTGGATGAAACCTCTAATAGCTATCATAGAAATCTAGCAAATAATTTCTGAAAGGAAATGAATGTATAATTGGAAATCTTCAAAATCCTCAAATTAGCATATCTCACCAAGCTTCCCCAGCTTGTTGTTGAAAAAAAATATATTAATCTGAACCATTTTTGTAGCCTTTAAGGCTTTAAAACATTCTCTTACTTGAGTTGCCAGTTCTTTGATTAGATTTAACTTTTCTCCTGTTCCTGAAGCTTAGGCCCAAGAGCCCTTTTATAAAGCTGAATTAAGCAGTCAGCATTGGTTTTACTTTGCATAAGATGTTAGCATGTACCTGGGCTAACGTCTAACTCAGGTTAAAACAGACAGTACAGCAAGGATCCATACTATCTACTTAATGCAGTGAGATGGCTTGACAGAGGTGGAGCACATCCATAGCTGTTGGTGACAGCTGATGTGTGGTTTGAAACTGCACACTAGTTGTCACAACTGCCAAAGTGCAACTGCACTTATCTAGGTTTACCAGATTTTACTATTGTAAAATCTGGACCCATGGCCCCACCCCCAGACACGCCTAGTGCCGCCCGTTCCACCCAAGTCATGCCTCATTCCACCCCAGCCTCATCCCCCAGTCCCCCTCAACCTGTTCTTGTGCTTGGAGCTGCATCGAGAGGGCATCTGTGCAAGCACAGGTGTGATGTGATGACATCATATGCATGTGCGTGATGTCACTGCATTGCATCCATGCATGCACAGATGCCCTTCCAAAGCAGTCCCGAGCTGGAAGTTTTTCAAAACCCAGACAAAGTCCCGGGTTTTGAAAAGCTGTCAATGCCCGAATATGTCCTTTAAAAAGATGTCATGGCCGGATAAGTCCGATGTCTGGTAATCCTATCTAAAGAAGAAATTGTATGTACAGCTGAGCTACCAGCAGTCCAGTAACATGGTTGCAGACTCTTGTGGATTCCTGTGCCTCTTCCCTAAGGTCCGATTCCCTTTTCCAAGTTTGAATCTCCTCCCTACATCTTCCTTGCTGATCTGATGTTCCCCTTTGGATATAGCATCTATCTGACAGAAAAAGCCCACCACTGAAAGAAACCCCCACCCTCAACAGAAAATCCCAGTGTCTGATGTAAAACCCCCACCCAAATGACAGTCAAAGTCTGCCCTGACTTAAAAACTGGCCCTCACAGACCCCTATAATCCCCTACTCTCTAATCCTATGAGACCTACCCAGGGGTCAGTAGTGGTTAGATTAACTTTCATGGGTAGCACCTGCCTCCAAAATGGCATTTCACTCCCCTTTTTATTTATTTTATCTAAACAATTTCTACTCTGGATTAGATGAAATTTCAGGTGAATGGCAAAGCATATTTAAAAATGAATTATTAACGTACACAGTAGAGTCACATTATTATGACCACCTGTTGCAAATAATATCCAGAATAACTGCCTCTGGCAGCACAAATGGCAGCCAGATGCAGTGGGAATTACTTATTATGATGCTGGATGGGTGCTAGAGGTACCTGGAGCCATATAGACTGCAGTGCGTCCAACAGTTGTTGACAGATGCTTTGTGGTGGATCTAGTTATCGAACATGTTGTTCGAGGTGGTCCCAAATGTGCTTGATTGGGTTAAAGTCTAAGGAAATTGGAGGCCAGAGAAGTATCTGAAAGTCTTGGTCATGTTCTGTGAACCACTTGCGAACAATTCTGTAGGTATGACATGTTGCATTGTCCTGTTGAAAGATCCAATTGACCATAGAGGATACTATCAACATATATAAAAACTGTGAGTAAGCGACGCAGAAAAAAATAGACCACAGTGGTTCTCCACGGAGATCTCAGAACTAGTAAAGCAAAAGAAAAGAGCTTTCCTTATCTACAAACAAGCACAACGACCGGAAGCTAAAGAAACCTATCTGGCAAAATCTAGAAAAGTTAAAACGACAGTCAGAGAGGCCAAACTCCAGATGGAAGAAAACATAGCTAGATAGGTAAAGAAAGGGGAGAAATCCTTCTTCAAATACATTAGCGACAGGAAAAAGAACACAAGCGATATAAAGAAACCTAAAGAAACCTGACAGCAACTTTACAGACTCGGACGCAGACAAAGCAGAACTACTCAATAACTACTTCTGCTCAGTCTTCACCTGCGAAGCGCCAGGAATCCGGACCTTAGCTACAGACAATAGGAAGCTCGCAGGACCCATTCCGGGACATGGGATTTACCGCGAGCAACGTCTACCATGAGCTATCAAAACTAAAAGTGAACAAAGCTATGGGCCCGGTAATCTGCACCCCAGAGTACTTCGAGAATTGAGAGATGTCCTGGCAGAACCGTTAGCCGAGCTCTTCAATCTTTCCCTAAGCAAGGGAAAAGTGCCCCAGGACTGGAAAACTGCCAACGTTATCCCACTTCACAAAAAGGGATGCAGGTCAGAGGCTGAAAATTATAGACCGGTGAGTCTCACATCAAAAGTGAGTAAACTCATGGAAACGTTAATTAAAAACAGATTGGACACGATTCTGGATAATGAAAGATTAAGGGAACCCCACCAGCATGGCTTTACGAAGGGAAGGTCTTGTCAATCCAATCTGATAAGCTTCTTTGACTGCGTAACAAAAAAACTGGATGTTTAATATCTTTGTAAGGGATCTGACTCAGGGACTTCATGGCAAAGTGACATTATTTGCCGATGACGCTAAACTATGTAACGTTGTGGGCAGGGCAACGGAACCTGACATATTTTTTGACAATCCATCTGATCAGCAAGAATATACTTTGAGAACCCTTACTTCATGCGATACGAAGGGAATGATTTAGGCAGTGCAATGTCCCTGTAAACTTTTATATATTGGACAAACTTCAAGACCCTTTAAAACAAGGATTATTGAACATAGATCGTGTCTGACATGTCAAAAATTGGAGGCTCCTATGGTACAACATAATGTGGACTTTAATCATTCTGTTGCTGGATAATAGAGAAATTGATTCCATCACAAAAAGGAGGAGATTTTAAACAGCTTTTGAGGCAAAGAGAACAAAAATGGATTTTTAGATTACAAACCTGTATTCCAAAGGGATTAAATGCCCGTATTGAATGGCGCGCCTTCTTTTAAATATTTTTTTGAAGACCGTCTCTGATAGTTTGTTTTGGTTTTTGACCTTTTTAGTCTCTTTCGCTTGCTGTCCTCCTTGCTAATAAGTTTACGTCAGCACGCAAGAATTTAAAGCACTGGTCAAATGCCGGGGCGCCATTTTCCCGCGGAAGATTCTTTGAAGCTGTTGCTCTCTTTCTAAAAGGTAATTTTAATTCTCGATGCTATATGCACTTGTATGTTTCTTTATAATTGATTACACTTTTCCGTTTCCCAGATATTTCCCTGAAGCAGCCAACTGGCGAAACAGGGCCTGTCGGGAATACTGAGTTCATAACTTGAAAATTGAATCTGGTTCCTTACTGGAGCAATGGATATCTAATCTAACTGCCAGTCGGGAGATGTATGGAAGATAAGTGCAAGTTCTTTATTGTTTTTTACTGTTATTTGCAGTTTAACTTGTGTATCTTAAACTGTATTTCTACAAAATTTTTCTCATGGAGTTTTTTGACCTAGGATGTGTTTTTTATGACAGTTTATAACTGGTCATACAGTTTCTTGGTTGTTTCCTTGAAACACTGAGGTCTCTTTCTCCATGTTAGATACTTGCCTTTCAACCTGTTACCTTCCACTATTAGCAGTTCTACTCTGAATATTTGCTGTAATTTTTTGATTTTTTTGATATTCAGCTTGTATACATTTTTTTGATATTTTTTTTTCAACATATGTTTGGAGCAACAGGCCCAACACTATGGAGCAGGACCTGCTTCTGCTGGAACAATGGTCCAGTATTTGGAAACTAAACTTTAATGCCAAAAAAGTAAAGTAATGCATCTTGGAAACAGTAATCCATGCAGAACATACACCTTGAATGGTGAAAGCTTAACAAGAACAACTGCAGAAAGGGTCTTAGGAGTACTCATCCGGGACAATATGAAAGCTGAAAATGAAGTGGAGAAAGCTTCAGCAAAAGCTAGACAAATGTTGGGTTGCATCAGAAGGAGTTTTATCAGCTGAAAGCCTGAAGTCATACTGCCATTGTACAGATCCATGGTGAGACCTCACCTGGAGTACATTATCAAAAAGATGTGAAGAGAATGGAGTTGATCCAGAGAATGGCCACTAGGATGGTCTCAGGACTCAGGGATCTCACTTATGGAGGAACGTCTGACCAAACTGCGCTTGTATTCTCTCGAAGAGCGCAGAGAAAGGCGGGACATGGTAGAAACATTCAAATACATCACGGGCCACATCGAAGTGGAGGAAGAAATCTTTTTTCTCAAATGTCCCACGGTGACAAGAGGGCATCCGCTAAAACTTAAAGGGGGAAGATTTCACGGTGACACCAGGAAATACTTCTTCACCGAAAGGATGATTGATCGATGGAATGGTCTTCCACGCCAAGTAGTCGAGGCCAGTAACGTGCTCGACTTCAAGAGATGTTGGGACAAACAAGTGGGGTTACTACAGAGTTATGCTTAAAAGATGGATTCTCATGGGAGAGGGGATTCTAGAGTGGGCAAATTTGCTGAGGGAGGGTTCTTGAGTGGGCAGACTTGTTGGGCTGCTGGCCCTTTTCTGCCGTCATACTCTATGTTTCTATGTTTATATGGAACTACTTGAACAGCAAGGATGGAAAGATACCCATATCAGTTGAGAGTGCCTTCCACAAGTATCAAGGAACCCAGACCATACCAAGGAAACATTCCCCCGACTACAACGCTGCCACCAACAGCTTGTATACCTCCTACAGTGTTTGCTGGGTATTTATTCTCGTGGTTTCATATCTGACATGCCAACATCCATCTGTTCAAATATGCATTAAGTCTCCTTGATCTCTGTCAAATGACATAAGCTGTTCTTTTGCATCAGCTGGCTTTCATTCCTTGTAGAATCTGTTTCTGATCCCAGCTGGTTAATGCCCCTGAAGCAGCCTTGTTTGGTGAAATGTGCTGGGCACTGTTGCTGGGAGCCACTTGAATAAATCTGATATTATCTCCAGATTGTCTGCCAATTGTTTTGTTCCATATCGGAACCTAAGAAAGGAAAATAACTCTACTTTTAAAAAACCCTCCTCCCCACCCCCCTAAAAAAAAGTAGGGGAAGACCAAAGAATTTCCAGCATTCAAAGATGGAGAAAAAAACAAACAAACACTTTTCTTTATAGATAAAGCATCAACGTTAAAAAGACACAGCACTGTGTTTTGGCAAGGAAACCACCTGCCTCCATTTTTTAACATGTACTATTGCAAAATAATGAAGAAAAAGAAAAGAAAAACATGCAAATGCATGGCTTTGGGAATTTCTTTCAACATAGATTTGAAGAAGGGGTGTGTTTACATTTAGAGTGTGGATGCTGATGACATTTTTGATGGTCTTATACTATATTAGGGAGATGTTAAGGTGTGAATGTTTATGGACAGTATAAATTGGGTATGTGGGAATATGTATTATGTGTGCTGATGAGCAAAGTTGTTCATGGGTGGGAATGTGCATGCATGTATGAAGTATGTAGGGCTAAGTGCATAATGGATATAGGATTGTATGGGCTGTATAATTTTGTGCATATGTGTGGATTGCTAGTGTGTATGGGATACAGTATATGTATAGAAGGATATGACTGAAGAAGCATCTGAGTTATGGGTTTCTATGCAGAGATATGTGTGTGGAGAAGAAAGAAACATGGGAAGAAACAACACCACAAGCACTAATTTGAACACTAATCAATCAAAGAGTGTCATGCCGCTTGAAGTACGAGTGCTGTCAACTGACACCATGCATCCAATTCTGCGGCATGACACTCTTCTTTGATTGATTAGTGTTCAAATCATTGTGAATGCCAGTATATATCATCATTTGCGACTTTTAAGACTCCTGAGGCAGGCCTGTTGGCCGAAACATGTGCATGTTGAGTCATTGAGTCATTGAATGTGTCATTTTGATGTTTGAACAATAAAGATCTTCATACTACCAGACGAATTGGAGGACATTTTTTAGTGCACATCATTCTTATCTGGACAATTCCACTTTGGTTTCTGCACATTCGAGATATGTGTATGGACATTTGTGGGGTAGGTAGGAATATGTGAGTTGTAGACTTATATGGAAGTGTGGATTTGGAGTTTATTTGCGGTGTTGACTTTGCACTCTTTGGGACTGTGCTTCTAGAAATACTTCAGTCATTTGTCCCTATCTTTGCCTGCATGTATTACGAGGGGGTGATGAAATATTCTGAGCCCAACCAACCAGTGGCGTAGTAAGGGTTGGGGGGGGCAGTATATCCCAGGCACTGATTTGGTAATGGCGCAGGTAGGTTAGAGCTAAAGCCTCAGCACCCTGAGGTTGTGTGTTCAAATCCCGTGTTGCTCCTTGTGACCCTGGGCAAGTCACTCAGTCCTCCATTGCCCCAGGTACATTAGATAAATTATAAGCCTGCCGGGACAGATAGGGAAAATGCTTGAGTACCAGATTGTAAACCTCTTAGATAACCTTGATAGGCAGTATATAAATACAATCTCCCATCAACAAAAATGAATTAAGAATGAAACAAACAAAAATGTATGCATGCCCCTAGTGTCAAGCTGCTGCTGGACTCTAGAGTAAAAGAGCTTTGCTAATGGTATAGTCAGTTCTTACTAAAGCATTACCATCGGCTCAGGGGAAAAAACTGTAGTAGAAAACTATTCAGGAGGAAGGTGATAAAAACTTGCTATTTAAAGCTGTAAGAGAAACTGCACAGGAGCCCTGCTAATAGCAAATTGGACAATAATGAATGGATAATGAAGTATTTGGGCCTACTCAGCTCTTGACCTTAGAATACATTTGCAGCTTCATTACACTATTCATAGCCCTAATTATCTCCTTTCAGAGACCGACAGCTATTGGGGTGACCTCAGTCTCCTACAGATAAAGTCAAAGAAATTGCACTGAGTGTGAGTGGAAATAATGATAAAGCAAAGCCAAGGTCAAAGAAGTAAAAATCACCTATCAAAACTTCAATCTCATACTTCATTTGCATACTCTGAAAGATTTATTCATCTTAGTTCTATAAGAAGTGAAGGGGAAAATCCCATCACATGGACATGCGCATGCACACACAACACTCATCACTTTTCAGTCAGTCAGACAATATTAATGCCTTAGCAAGCCCGAGTGCACAAGGAATTTTGGTATGCAAGATTAGTATGTGTCTTAATGAAATATTCACATTTTCTTATCTACACATTCTATATGCTAGATGCTTTTTTTTTTCTCATCTGGCTTTTCTATGAAGGGATGGTTTTCACAAATTTACTTCGCACATAATCCTTTGCCTCTGTGCTGAAGGCATCTACTCACAAACTCACAGATGCATATGCAGCATCCACTAAGACTGAGAACTGAATATTGCATCATCATCCATCACATACAAGTACTATATCAACACAAGTGCTGAATCAGCACATCACCAGTCTCCATTCACTAATGTAGTGTAAGAAGGAGTCTGCTTTCATACATTTCACTCCTGCAAAATTCCTGCCATCTTGGACACTACAATGGTCATAGGCTGGATGACCTAGATAGCTCCCGTTGTCACAAGTCTCAATAAGGATGCATAATAGGATTTAAAGAGTTAATGCATACATAAATGAACACAGTTGGAGACCATATAAAGAAGACCCTGTGCCACTGGACAGGTAGTCATATGGGTCCATAACATAGTTGAGTCAAGCCTACATGGGGGCAATGAGGGGCTAAGAGATGAGTAGGGGAGAGAGAGTTTGAGGAGGAAGGACAAGAGTGCAATAAAAGAAGTGGTGCATTTGCAGGTCTTGGTGGAGGCAGGGTTGTAGTTCAGGTGAGCTGATTAGGATGATTAATAAGAGGGTATTTGGCTGTTTTTTTTTGTGACAGGTTTTAGAGCATTTTGATCTGAATTGTTGCTGTGTTGCTCAGTTTACCAAGGTTCAGTTCATTGCAAGACAGCAAAGGTAGTTCAGTGGTAGTGAAGCTGGGACTGCTGTCTCTGGGACCTGGTGAGTCTCGGTGAGGACATGGTGGTTGTTGAGTGTCAAAACACAAAAAATGTGGAACTGATGATCTTCATAAGAGCTTTTATTTATATAAGGTGCAGAGATTGACAAAATAAATTGTTCAATAATGCAAAAAAAGCACACAGTATATGGACTGTGGTATAGACCTGACACGGGCCATGTTTCGGTTGTGAAACAACTTTCTTCCGTGATTCGGTACTGCTATAAACTACAAAACTTAAAATTTGCCAAAGCCGCAACAAAATACTGTGCACAAACGAGTGTAGTCTGCTAATTGACTGAAAGATTGTTGAGTGGCAGCAGCTTTGGAAGTGGATGAGCCTTGTGTGTGCTACTTAAAGAAGGGTGAGCTAACGTGGGGAATATGCAGGACTCTGTATTTATGAGATGTGGTTGATTTAAAGGAAAGCAAGCACATTGTGAGTTGGAGTTCGTGCTTTGGGGAAGGGGAAAGGAGCTACATGAGGAGTAAAGGAGAGGCCTAGATTATAGAAGTGGTACAGTTGGTTTAAAATACATAACTCAGTTGATTTTAGAGTAAAAGGGAACTGTCTTCTCTGAGTTTTGGGAGGGTAAACAAGTGTGTAGATAGGGATAGTGATGATTATCTCATAAAACAGCAAAGGAAGAATATGGTTCCAAACAAGAAGCTGGTGGGGTGGGGAAGGATCCTGGGAGGTAGCTCTCTAAAGGGCCACAATGCTTTATTGAACAGGCTATGGCTATGGCTTCAAGCAGTGGCATACCTAGCATATGTGATACCCGGGGCCCATCATTTTTTGACACCCCCCATCTAAATCAAAAATATGATTTTTAGTAACAATCCACATAGCGCACAACAAGAGTGTACCCAGTAAAAGGCAGCATCTTAAACACTGCAGTGAGTACTAGAACACCAACACATACATTGTAAAACTAAACAAGCCAGATCCCGTACAGTCAATTGATCATGTAGTCAATGCCAACTGAAAACTATATCCTTTTCATACACACAGGACAGAGATACACCCTCGCCCAATATGGAATAATCACAAACTAAAAATAGAAATATATAGACAAAAGTTAAACTGAACTGCCAAGAAACCAGACTCTGCATACAATGCAACACCACAACACCACAAAAACAGTGACACATGTCCCCTAATACTGTGCAAAATATAAAGACAGTGCATGTAAATTTGAAAAAACTGATACATAACAATCACCACTTTACAAATTAACAAATAAAAATAAAACAAATAATGAGAAATAAGAAAATTCCATTTTATTGGATTAATCCATTTTTCAATTAGCTTTCAGAGGCCAAATCTTTCTTCAGAACAGTACAGTATACAGTGTCCTGAGGAAAGGGGTTTAGTCCCAAAAATTGCCTTATTTCCATTTCCTATTTATAAACTTTTATCAATACAGTTACAATACTACTTTATTCTAAGTAAAGCAACAAAAAAATCTTTCTACCTTTTGTCATTTCTGCTTTAATCATCTTCTCTTTGCTCTCTTCTTTCTATACAGCATTTGTCCTCTCTCCCTTCCATGCAATATTTGCCCTCTCTTTGCCTCTTCCACCCAGCTTCTGCCCTCTCTCTCTACCCCTTCTATCTACTGCCCACACTCTCTCTGCCCCTTCCATCTACTGTCCACCCTCTCTCTCTTCCATATGGCATCTTCCCTCTTTCTATGTCCCTTCAATAAACTGTATATCTGGGGTCCCTTCTCTCCTTTGCACATGATTCGTTTCAGCTTCACCCCTCTTCATTCTTCTGTCTCCACCCCCTCCCCTATGCTTTGGCATCTCTCTCTTTCTCTTCTCCTTTCCTTCCTTCCCACTCCACACCATGGTATGGTATCTCTATCTCCTTCTCTTCCCTCATGCCATGGCATCTTTTCTTCCCCCTCCATGGTCTGGTATATCCTTTCCTTTTTTCCTTTCCCTCCCTTCCATTGACTTGGCATCTCTGGTTCCTCTCCCTTGTTTTCTTTCTCTCTCCTTCTCTCTCTCTCCCCAATTGGGTGCTGCTACTGCAGTATTTCTCTCCCCCCTTCCCTGTGCAGCAGCAGCATTTCTCCCCCCTTGCCTGTGCAGCATTTCTTCCCCCCTTGCATATGCAGCAGTAGCATTTAGTTCCCCCTTGCCTGTGCAGCATTTCTCATCCTTTCCCTCTGCAGCAGCATGTCTCCCCCTTGCCTTTGCAGAATTTCTACCCTCCCCCCTTCCTTGTGCAGTATTTCTACCCTCCCCCTTCCCTGTGCAGCAGCATGTCTCCCCCTTGCCTTTGCAGCATTTCCCCCCTTGCCTGTGCAGTATTTCTACCCTACCCCTTCCCTGCCCAACATTTCTATCCTCCCCCCTTCCCTGCACAGCATTTCTACCCTTCCCCTTCCCTGCCCAGCATGTCTAGCCGGTTCCCCTGCTGAAAGCTGCAAGCATCTACACCTTACCAATCCGCGGCTGCATCGGATGCCTTCTCTCTGATGTCGTGACATCAGAGAATGCTTCTGACGCAGCTGCAGATCACGTGAGAAGCAGACGCCCGCGGCTTTCAGCAGGGGAGCCGGCCAGAAGCTGAGCAACACCGGTGAGCACCCATGGACACCCCTGTTTACTGCCGCTGCTGCTGGTTAAGGAAAGGCAGCAGCGGTAGAATAGGGAGAGTGGCCAGCTGTGCACCCCCTTGGGGCGTGCACCTGGGGCGGTCTTCCCCCCTCCCCCCCACCTCTCCTTGGTATGCCACTGTCTTCAAGTGCTGGAAAGTAAAGCAGAGACAGAGGGATGGGACAGAGATTTGTAAAGGAAAATGTGCATGCCACATATGGGGCAGCAAGGAATAGGGGGAAAGGATCATATGTTTCTAGGTGTTCAGAGAGGGTCGTATTAGGATTTGGGGAGGAAGAATGTATTGCAATGTCTGCTTAATTTGCTACTAGTCCTTTGAAAGCTGGTGTGATGTTATAGGTATCCAGGATCAGGTGTACTTTGGCCCACAGTACATTAGATAAGGGAGGGGGGGTTGTATTATCCTACCTGCTTTCTTTCTTTCTTCTGTATCAAGCAATGAAAAACAGAGGCAGGAAGAATGCCCACTCCCTCCTGCCACCATCATTCTTTCCTCATACTTACAAGCAAACCCACAGTTTACTGCTGAATTAGTTATTACTGCTATTACAAGGAAACCTGTCAACCACATCAACCTTCTTACAAAGGAGGCCTTGCAATCCATTTGCAGACTCTTCCCACCACTCCCCAATGTGACCCACCCTGATCAATTTTTTACCCCAAGAGAGCAGGATGGGTTGGGGGTATTTAAATGTCTGTATAATTTCTCCCCTCCCCCACATTTTCTCCAAAGTATACATATTGAGATCTTTAAGTCTGTCTTCATATGCCTTATGACAAAGACCACCAACCATATTAGTAGCCATCCACTGAGCAACATTTTAGTAGCCATCCTGTTTATATCTTTTAGAAGATGCAGTCTCTGGAATTATACACAATATTTTAAATAAAGCCTCACCAGAGCCTTATACAAGTGCCTAAGTCAATCATGGCTATTCTCCGCCCCCTACCATGGCCACTTTTTAGGAAGGCACCTCAACTTAGGTGTTGCTAGATTCCACATAGGTATCCCACACAAAACTTTAATTGATTTTTTTAAAAATCTTTTTTTAATGGTGTGTTCAATTACCACACCAATTTAAAACAATTACAGTAGGTTTTGTATAGAATTCAGTTAGACATCCTTAATTAGGTTGCCTAGTGATGCCTAACCTTGGTACCATTTATAGAATTTCCTCCTCTGTGGCAGGAGCTTTGCATGGGCACAAAATAGGCATGGAAGACATTTGTAAATTAACGTGCTGGCATGTGCTATCTGGCTCAAGGTTAAATGGGAGGTGCTAACGTGTTTCCACCTTAACCATGAGCAGGTTCTGCACACTTTTTTATTTCAGGTTATACATTAATATTTAGATTAGTGTTAAGCCATGGTAACAGCAAATTTTATCACAGTTTAGAAAAGGGGCACCTTGGTATAACTATTATTCCCTTGTACATGAGTATTTTTCTACTTCTTCCTTCCAGTATTACATGACTAGAAACAAACTTTTTCTTTGCTTTTCTTCAATATGTAATTTATGCTATTTTTCTTTTCTATAATACTTCCATAGAAAACAGACAACAAGCCATTCACAGTGTACAAAAGTCTTTTGATGCTTTTGTAATGTGTACCTATTAATGCTTATAAATCAAGAATTCACCTACAGCTTTTTAATTTTAATAGTGCATGTTCATTGCCTCTTGTAACCACATGATGGTGATAAATAAGGATCAACAAACAGGCATGTAGTACAACTAGTTCAATTCCCTCTTCTTTTCTTAGCTATACAGTACTCAGTTATGTAGATCACTGCATACTGCGCTATTTATTTTGAGGAAGAATGGATTTATTGTGTGATCTTGTAAATGAATTTCAAGGGAAAGAGGTCAAGTGCATTAATCAGTCAAAAATGTCACACCCCTGCTGTTTCATCCCATGGAAATCTTTTCAATGCATATGATCAACGCATCACTTTTTCTTGGGGCCCTCTATATATTGATATCAAGAATTCTAAAAGGGGAAACTTGCTTATTTCTCCCATCCTGATAGAACTGCTTACTATACGTCTTAATGATTATCTTTGCAGCATTTTGTTTTCCCTCTGAGGCTGGTAAAATCTCATGGGTTTTCCCCACCACCTCCTCCAATCCATTCAACAACACAGTTGCATTTCTCAGACCTAACTGCAATATTATCTTGAACACTAACCAAGCACTTAAGTATTTGAACAATGCCTGATTATACAGTAGAATAGTACATTTATTTTATGCATTTATTCCATTTAAAAAATTCAATTTTGGAAATCCAAAAATATTTTTTTCCAATATGGATAACAAAATATATTCATGATAATATATTTCCAAATATACAAAATAACATAACTCAAGTTAATATAATATTAATTTTCCTACTTATGAGTATTGTAATGGTTACAATTTGAACAAATAAAATATGATTTATTAAGAAACTTGCTATACTACCTTATTTGCAAAGAAAGACAAGGTGGTTTACAATCTAAGGGCCTCTTTTACGAGGGGATGATGAAAAGTTCTCAGCCCAACCAACCAACTTCCTAAATTCTGAGCATTATTTTGTCACTGTGGCTGAAAAGAGTATTATTTTATTTTGTTAAGTGTCAATTTGCAGAAACAAAATTCTATGTTTTCATATTGTTTCAGATCATTGATTGAACCATATCCACATCATTCTCTTCTTGGTTGGGTGAAAATTCTTCAGCACCCTCTTATACAAAGCTGTGGTAGCAATGCTGTCACGGTAATTGCACTGAAGCCCATTCATTTCCTAAGGGCTTTGATATATCTGTTGTGGCAGCATCGCTATTGTGGCTTTATAAAAGGGGTCCTACATATTTAGAATAAGGAAAAAAGTTCCATAAAATTATAGAACAAGAAGCAGTCATTCAAATACTACATCAAAAATTCAGCAGAGTTCAGGTTCAGAGTTAGATTCTGCATCGACCCACCAAAGTACTAGGTTTTCAGTAGCTTCTGAAAAGCTTTGTAAGGTTGTTCAAAGTGAAGAGGCAGGGGCAATCTATTCCTTAGGTAGGGGGCAAAAAAAACCCAAAATCAAGAATGCACTATTCCAGGTAGATTCATATATGACTAACAAAATGTGATTTAATGAGCACAAGGTATGAGAGGGCATAAAGTGAGTCATGGATGATGAATATAACCGGTGGTAGTTGTGGTCAGTTCTTTGAAGGACAAAATTAGGATCTTAAATTGAATCCTGTATTGCAATGGAAGCTAGTGCAGTTGCTGGAACAGTGGGGAAACATGGAAGTTGAATTTTGGAGTGATTATAATCTTTTTAAATTCTGATTTAGAGAGCCATGCATGTATTACATTACAAAAATCAAATGTAAATTAACAAATGCATAAAATAGTGTATGAAGTGCTTCAGAATCTAGAACATTCCTAATTCACCCGGGCCTGCGATGAGCAAGAAAACTTGATTTCAGAACTGAAGAAATTTGTTAATGTTTGTCAGTGGTTGTAGTTAATATCATTTATGAAGAAAAAGATTGAATAATAAAGTATGCCTTATTAACCACATGTATTAACCAGAATCAAGTTTTTACTGAGTTAAATTTTGCTTGCTAACTACCGTGAAAAAATATAGCTCATCAGACCCTTCACATTAATAAAAAACATAATTTTCTGAATTACATAACATTAACCAAAGCCTGTAGTTTCTCCTACCTATATCTCACTGGACAAGGCCATTATCATGGATTGTAAGATGGTACAATCACCACCACAGAACCATGAACTGAGATTCATGGGAGGAGTAGGGAAGTCTAAAGACTGGGGGTAATGGTAACATGCCCCTTATTCTCCTCGCCCCACCTTTCTGTTTTTATTTATATGTTTGAGCATAAAAAGCCTTGTGAAACTTGAAAAGAAAAGAACATCATGGCCAACTTTGGCTGACTAGCACCCTGTATCCAAATCGGACTTAGATGCATATTTTGATTATGCTCTTCCATGTATATTTATAAGTGCATAGTTAGTATGTAGATCCTAGTGAAAATAGTGTGGCTTGTGCAATATCATATTAATAAATAAAGGCCAGAGTGTATATCAGAGAAATTTTGCTCTCTTGTTATAATATTCTTGAAGTATTGTACTGGCATATGCATTTCTTATGTATTATCTGGTCAGGAGATGAAGCAGGTTAACTGACGCTCAAATTCCAGACGAAGCTTGATTGTGAAACAGGGAGCCCTGTTGGATATTGTGGAAATATGATGCCAGCAGTGATGACTGTTTAGCTGCTGTGCTGTATGCCTATGCTCCACTGTGCAGTTTTTCCTGCTTTCACATCACAGCACTATGCCAAAGAACATTTGGAATATTACATTTTCAGATAAGTGATGATATTGAAAAATGGTGTTACTTTATAATATAATTCCACTTATCTTGGAGTTTTTGACCGAGGATGTGTCTGTGGTCTCAAAGTTGTGATTTTGAGATTGGCTTCTATGTGGGAAGTTTTTTGGAACCCCTATTAGACACTGAGGTCTTTTCTCCTTTTTCTCTATGTGTTGTAGATAGTGCTGAATAACATTGGATGTTGTTTTTGGATATATATTATTTGGACATCCTTTCTTGTTAATGAATGTTTTTGAAAATATAGAAACCATCCTCATATACATAAAGTGAAGGGGACCCTATACAGTCTGTGTTTCGACAAACTCGTCTTCCTCAGGGTCCTAATGTTTGCTATTAAATAAAAAAACAAATGTAGATGTTGAGAAATCAACATAAACCCAAGTGCGTAGAATGTACTGCAAAGTCTGCGCTCTGATAAAACGACCGTGTCTCCACCACCTCTACTGGGAGACTATTTCATGCATCTAGCACCCTTTCTGTAAAAAAATATTTCCTTAGATTAAGCCTATTACCTCTTAACTTTATCCTAAGCCTTCTCATTCTGGAGCTTCCTTTCAAATAGATGAAATTTGCCTTATGTGTGTTTTATGCCTCTTAAGTATTTAAACATCGCTATCATATCTCCTCTCTCCCATCTTTCATCCAAAGTATACATATTGAAATCTTTAAGTCTGTTCTCATACGCCATATGATTAAGACCACCAACCATTTTAGTAGTCTTCCACAGGACTGACTCCATCCTGTGTATATCTTTTTGAAGGTAAGGTCTCTAGAATTGTACACAATATTATAAATGAGGTCTCACCAGAGTCTTTTACAGGGGCATCAATACCTTGTTTTTCCTACTGATCATACCTCTCCCTATACACTCTAGCATCCTTCTAGCTTTCACCATTGCCTTTTTAACCTTTGGCCATCTTATGATCATTACCATCTATCATATCCAAGTCCCATTCCTATTACATGCACAAAAGCTCTTCACCCCTAAACTGTACCGTTCCCTTGGGTTTTTGCATTAATTTAGTGACCCTTTCTCAACATGGATTAAATAGCTGTGTGGTAAACATGAGCATATTCCCAAGCTAATGTGCAGTAAAACTAGCAATACAGCAACAAAATCCACATTAGCTATATAGTGTGGGTAGTGGCAGGAGCTGGGTGGCTTGGCGGGTCAGAAGAGTTATTGACTATAACATCTAGCATGCAGGTCAGTACCGTAAGCTGGCTGTCATGACTACCAATAACATAACTGCATAATTTGCAGCCACGAGGAGGCATCAAGTACAGCCACCTTCAAAAAAATATTAAAAGGATGGAGTCGGTCCAGAGCAAGGCTACTAAAATGGTACTTGGACTTCATCATAAGGTGTATGTGGACAGACTTAAAGATCTTAATATGTATACTTTGAAGGAAAGTCAGGAGAGGGAAGATATAATAGAGAGATTTAAATACCTACATGGCGTAAATGCACACAAGTTAAATCTTTTTCATTTAACAGGAAGCTGTGAAATGAGAGGACATAGGATGAAGTTAAGAGGTGATAAGCTCAGGAGTAATCTGAGGAAATACTCTTTTTATAGAAAGGGTGGTAGATATGTGGAACAGTCTCCCGGAAGAGGTGGTGGAGACAAAGACTGTGTCTGAATTCAAGAAAGCATGGGATAGGCACGTGGAATCTCTTAGAAAGAGGAAGAAACCATGGCTACTGTGGATGGGCAGACTAGATGGGCCATTTGGTCTTTATCTGCCATCATGTTTCTATGTTTACTGACAGTTCAGTAGTACAGCCATAGCCTGAATGATCCAGGACTAGGTTTTCAGTTCCCCATCCAATTCCCCATGACATTCATTTTCATTCTTCCCAACCTCCTCTGATATCCTACTCCCCTGATTGCATGCCCAAACCCCCTTAGCATATCTTCCCCCTGTAGTCCTCCTAACCCTTCCCAAATGATCTAAAAATAAGCCCCTCCTTTGAACCAAATCCCCAACCATAATATATCAATGATACCTTTCCCTCACCCTGCCCCCCCCCCCCACCCGCCACCCCTATGACCTATTTGGAGGTGATCCCTGGTAGTCTTGTGTGTTAGGACCGAAGTGGAGACCCCTCCTCTCCCACATTGTTTAGCTTCAGGAAACAAAATGGCCAACATGACCCCGAATGGTAATATTGCTGTACTAAAGCTAGTGAGTATCCTTCCATATAAGGAGATTGTCCTTTACTGAAGCAGGATTTCTGTTCCAGATTGGTTCATTTTAATCAAGATAACTTCTATTTTATCTATTCAGGAAGCATGCTAAAATTTATAATTGATGAATATAAATTTAGATTATATAAAAGCATGCTAACAATAAATTAACTACTGGTACGTTTCTCCTATAATCATTTTTATCCTCTGGAACAGTGTCAAGCAAATATGGATAATGTGCTTCCTCTCTGTTTGCCGCTGTTCATACACTTGTTCTTAGCCTCTTATTTAAGTGCATAACTAATACTCAAATTATTCAAATGTGACGGAAAATGTGTTTTTAAAATGAGGTCAATATTTGCTCATTTAAGATTTGTGCATATAGTAGATAAAAGGGCCTGCTTATCTTAGTATTGCAGTTCTGGAATGACTGTGAATTATGAGAAATAGTTATTCATTGACAGCCCTATCTCTTGATAACTGATTCTGAACTTCACTTATACAAACTAATAGGATATGTCTAATGCTAGATGATATATCAGTTTCTTTTTCCACTCAGGGCCACACTGAGTTGCTGTTAATGAGCTTATATATTTTGGATTTTAATTAACACAATACCTTCTCTTTTTTTCAAAAAAGAAAAAATAATATGAATAAGAAACCATTGAGCTTAACATCAACTTTTATGTGAAAATGAATATAGGCTTCTGGATTGTTTTCTAGTACTTACTGTATATGCATGGTAAAGCATGTTTTTGTTTTCAAATTAGTCCAGTATCCTATTGAATTGTACACAGTTATGCAAGATCAGTATGTTTTATGCAACAATAGTCATTATAGACCACAAATATCTGGCCAGATTTCATTAAGTAGGTAGATTCCACATGACATGAACCTAGGAATAAAACACAGCTTCCCCAGGTCTACTTGTTTCTTCAGAAACTTGCCCAAGCTTTTTTTTTTTAACTTAGATATGCTGCTTTTATTACTTTCTCCAGCTACTAATTGCAGATCTTAACTATGTGCTAATTGATTTTTGTTTTATATGTTATAACTTCATGGCTTGTAAATCAATTCATATTTATCCACACTCCTCTTTTCTAGAGACTTCTTTGAGAAGAGACTTGAAAACCTCAGTATTTATACCCCAGAGGAAAGAGGTTTATGATACAGACATTTAAATACTTATAATGTATTAATATACAAACTAAAGGGTGGGAAACCTTCACAGAAAGGGTAGAAGATGCCTGGAATGCCCTTCTGAGGGAGCTGTGAGGATGAAAACAGTGATGAATTCAGGAATGCATAGAATAAATACAGAGGAATCTATATATATAAAATCAGAGGTATGTATGTGTGTATGTATGTGTGTGTGTATGTGCCGCGATCACGCAAAAACGGCTTGACCGATTTGAACGAAACTTGGTATGCAGATCCCTCACTACCTGGGACGATATGTTCTGGGGGTCTCGCGGCCCACCTGCACACGTGGGCGAAGCTACAAACATAAAATCAGATTTCACCCATTCATGTCAATAGAAAAAATGTAAAACGCTGCCATTCTCACAGTAATTCAAAAACGGCTTGACCGATTTGAACGAAACTTGGTATGCAGATCCCTCACTACCTGGGGTGATATGTTCTGGGTGTCTCCCGGCCCCCCTGCACATGTGGGCAGAGCTACAAACAGAAAATCAGATTTCACCCATTCATGTCAATGGAAAAAATGTAAAAAGCTGCCATTCTCACAGTAATTCACAAACGGGCTTGACCGATTTCAACGAAACTTGGTATGCAGATCCCTCACCACCTGGGGTGATATGTTCTGGGGGTCTCGCGGCCCCCCTGCACACGTGGGTGGAGCTACAAACAGAAAATCAGATTTCACCCATTCATGTCAATGGAAAAAATGTAAAAAGCTGCCATTCTTACTGTGACCAATTTGGACGAAACTTGGTATGCAGATCCCTCACTACCTAGGGTGATATGTTCTGGGGGTCTCGCGGCCCCCCTGCACACGTGGGCGGAGCTACAAACAGAAAATCAGATTTCACCCATTCATGTCAATGGAAAAAATGTAAAAAGCTGCCATTCTCACAGTAATTCACAAACGGCTTGACCAATTTGGACGAAACTTGGTATGCAGATCCCTCACTATCTGGGGTGATATGTTCTGGGGGTCTCGCGGCCCACCTGCACACGTGGGCGGAGATACAAACAGAAAATCAGATTTCACCCATTCATGTCAATGGAAAAAATGTAAAAAGCTGCCATTCTCACTGTAATTCAAAAACGGCTTGACCGATTTGGACGAAACTTGGTATGCAGATCCCTCACTACCTGGGGTGATATATTATGGGGGTCTCACGGCCCACAACTCTATTTTGCTTGCTCAAGGGTGGGTTCACCCAAGAATTTATATGTTCTTGCTCCAGGAGGTGAAACTAAAATTGTTGTTTATAATCACGTTTTGCGTTAGTTGTATTGTATTCATTTTGTCAAATATTTCACTTTATAATTTGAATATTGTATTTTTTATTAAGCTGTAAAAAAATACTTTCATTCACCACTATAAAGTATCTTTATTTGAATCCATTTACAGTGTTATTGCTATAATTAAATACCCGTGCAACGCCGGGGCATCAGCTAGTACTATATAGAAAAAAGATGGAATCCAATTCAAGCTAAACTTAAATGACTTCATAGTTAGAGTAAGCTTTGACAGAAGCTTCAGAGGTTGGGAAGTAAGACCAAAGTCTGGACAGTGATGTAGTGAGATGCCGACATCTTTCCTCCTCTCCACTCTCCTGGTTCTCCCCCACTGCAGCAGACCTTGCCTTCTTCCCCCCCCCCCCCACCCACCCCCACTGTGCCTCTCTCTTTGCTGGCATGAGCAACAGCTAGAACCTGCTGCTCAAGCTGGCCTTGGCTCTTCCTCTGAAGTCACTTCCTACTTGCAGGACCAGGAAGTGACATCGGAGGGAGAGCTGAAGTCAGCATAGGCAGGAAGTTTAAGATGCTGCGTGCACCATTGAATTTAAAGAGGTATGGGGAAGGGAAGGGGTGCACACACACAGCAGGTCGGAGGAGAAAAAGGTATGGATCTCATAAATGGCAAAAAATAGATCAGAATCAAGGCTGGAGTGGGCTTTAATGGCAACTCCAGTGGTTGGGAAGTAGGACCATGACCAGGCAAACTTCTATGGTCTGTGTCTCAAAATTACTACTACTACTTATCATCTCTATAGCGCTGCTAGACATATACAGGATTGTACATTAAAATATTCAAGAGACAATCCATGCTCAGTAGAACTTACTATCTAATCAAACAGACAAACAGGATAAGTAGGGGAGTAGGGAGTTTCTCAAGCATAGGTATTTACAACCTTAAAAATGGGCTTATAGCCTGGATTTAAATACTGCCAGGGACAAACCTTGATGTATTGACTCAGGCAGTCGGTTCCAGACACATGGTGCAGCAAGAGAGAAGGAACACAGTCTGAAGTTGATAGTATGAGTAGAGGAGGGTATAGATTAAGAAGACTTACCCAATGAATGGAGTTCCCTGGAAGGAGTATAGGGAGAGATAAGAGATGAGAAATGTTGAGAACCTGCAGAGTGAATGCATTTGTAAGTCAATAAGAAGAGTTTGAACTGTATGTGAAAATAGATAGGGAGTCAATAAAGTGATTTAAGGAGAGGGGTGAAATGGGCATAATGACTCTGATAGAGAGAGAGTGTTTGATAGTGATTAAGACTAAGAGAGTGACAAGGAAACTTAGAGATTAGGTATACCAGTATTTTATCATAATGCAAGATTCAACTCTGGTCACCTTGTTGGGTAGACTGGATGGATCATGCAAGTTCTTACCTGCCAAAATTTACTCATGTTACTATGGGGTTCATTTTCAAAAGAGATTAACGTCCATAAACTGTCACAAGGGAGGGTATGGACAGCCATGTAGGCATAAAAAAAAATCCAAAACGTATAATCAAATATTTTTTTTAAATGCTGAGATAATGATGTTGCAAAAGTGGGCATTTTGTGGGTGGAATGTAGGCGTGACATTAGCAGTGTTAGGAAATGAAATTCTTCATTCCATAATGGATAGTTAAAGGATTTATCTGAGCATTCCAAAACATCCCCAGAGGGTAATTTGAAAAGTTTGGTAAAAAAACAAGTTAAACAAATATATTTTTATTAATATGACAAAACCTATTTTTCCAATGGGATGGAAAAACTGGACACTCACTGGACTAATTGTACAGGCCGTGATGGAAACTATGTTGAGAAATATAACTGTTTAAAAAAAATATTTGCTTAACTCTTATTTTACCGAACTTTTCAAACTACCCTCTTACATACCAGTATTGTAGTGTCTAAAACCGTACTACACAAAAATAAAACAGCAAAGATGAACCTAAAAAAAGTATACCTGATATGAGAAATAAGAGGAGACTATATCCCAAAATGAACAGAAACCATATTGAAAAGGCAAACTTGATGTGGAAAATGAAGTCCTGCCAGCAGAGGACTGGCCCTATCACAATGGCCTCCTAGCAGTAACTTCTGATTTTGGCCTCTTGTAATCCTAGCACAACAATATTACAATAATCAATTTGGCTTAATACCGTAGCTTGCAAATACTGTTCTAAATTCAGATAAATCTAACAGAAACTTAAATCCTCGAAGTAGTTTCAATTTGAAAAAAAAGTCTTCCTCACCATTTCATTAATATAAGTTTCCGTTTCTAGTTTAGAATCATTAGAGACCCCCCAAGATCTTTATACACGATTTCAGCAGCACTATGGCTGTTATTAACCTAATCTTTTCCTAAGGAAGGCCAGCATGCTTACCCGACACCCACAAGATCTTTGTTTCACTAGGGTTAATTTTTAATTCATTCAGTAGAATCCAGTGAGAGATCTTATCAAAAGATAGTTTCATATCCTTGACTGTTTCTTAAGAATATGTAGTCACTGGAAAAAGGAATGGATATATCATCTACATAAGAAAACTAATATGGATTTAAAGATCTAAAAACGTACTGTAGTTTGTTCATGTAAACATTGAAAAGAATCAGAGAGACTGGAGAACCTTGAAGAACTCTACAAACTATTTTCCAAGATTCTAACAGAGTTGTTCCACAGAACTTGTAAATTCCAACATTTCAAGAAAATGCAAAAAATTTTGATACTATTGTATATCATGAATCCCAAACATTTTAATCTATCCAATAAATCTATCATGATTAACCAAACTGAATGAAGTGGAGAGGAATTCCCTTATCTAGATTAGTTCTCAAAGAAATGATCAGTGCCAGTAAAATTACTTCTGTACTATGAGTCAAGCGAAATCCAGGTGTGCTAATTAGATATTGGAAAGAGACTTGTTCCTGCATTACAATCAGTAAGACAACCCCTCATTTTTAAGGAAATAAAGAATTTATTAATAGTGAACTTATGGAAAATAAAACCCCAAAAAGCTGTTGCATTTGAATTATAGATGACGATAGTGCAAAATTACAATACTAAGGTTTGTTTTTTAACTAAAGTGCATTAAGCTATTAAAGTGTGAATTAAGGACCATTAACCACTACTGCCGAAGCATCTTAACAGCTAATAGTGATGGCATGATATTTGTGTTAGAACATTTTGTGTTAGAGCAGGGGACCTCAATAGAGAATGCCATGGAGATAAAGTTTGTCTGTGTCTTCACTCCAGCCCTGGAGACTCAAACTCCATCCCTAGCCAGTCCTTGAAAAAGTACAAAACCTCATTTATACAAAAAGTGAGTGATTATCTTTTATCGAAAATGATGGAACTATTTATTTTATTTATTTATTTATTTATTTTTATTTATTTACATTAAAGAATACAACTTTGATAAACAAAGAAAATAACAATATTCTAGTAAGGAAATAATAAACATAAGGCTCCTTTTACGAAGGCACATTGGCGATTTAACACATGCTAAACTGCCAGCTGCGCTAGCCGCTACCACCTCCTCTTGAGCAGGTGGTAGTTTTCCGGCTAGCGCGGGGGTTAACACATGATTAAAAGTCACGCGCGATAAAGGAGCCCATAATATTCTGCAATAATCTACTATGATTATAGTCCACAACTGGTGGAGAGAAGAATCAAGCACTTTCAGGGTAGTTAAATTTAGGGCTCCTTTCACTAAGTTGCAATAGCGGTTTTAGTGCATGCTTAGTGCACGCAGAATTGCCATGCATGTTAGACGCTAACATCAGCATTGAGCTGGTGTTAGTTCTAGCCGTGTAGGGTGGGTTTAGCACGCGCTAAAAACGCTATCACAGCTTAGTGAAAGGAGCCCTTAAAGAAAACTTATAATAATCACAAGTACAGAGCTCAGTTGATCAATTTAAATGGTCTGGTTAGTGATATCAGTGAGCATTGCCGGGACTACTGAGGTCACTTTACCTTCCAGAAAAAATTGTAATTGATCTGGATCGTAGAAAACAGATCTATTGGATTGGTAAGTAATACAACATTTACAGGGAAAGCAAAGGTAGCACCTAACTTTAATACAGATTGACGGTAAATAAAAAAAATGTTTTGCCGCAAATGTATCCACTTTGAAACATCAGGAAAAACAGCTATTTTATGTCCATGAAATTCAACATTCCCAGTTCTATAGAATAGATAAAGAATTGCTTCTTTATCTTGTAAGAAGACGAAAGTCACCAATAATGTAGCCCTGCCAGAAATTTCAATTTGTGATGATTCCAAAATATCCATAAACTTTAAATCACCTGACTGGGTTTTCACATTAGCCTTTTTTTCCTTAGGCACATTTTGGTAATACAATTTCTGTAATGGAGGTATACTAGTCTCTGGATATTTTAAGACTGAGGTTAAGAATAGTTGAAACAATTATTTAGGAGATTGTAGCCTGGAAACCAGAAAATTAATTAGCCTCAAATTTAAATTCCTATTTGCCTTTTCCAAGTTTTCAATTTTCCTAATTAGCAAACTCTTATCTTTAGATTGTTGATTAATGGAATTTTTAAAATCTGAGGCCTGCTTCTCTACTTGGTCCATTCTTATAGCCCGGTGTTGAATATTTTCCTCTAAGTTTTTTTTATCTGAATTGTAGAAGTTTGAGTTGCTGAAATGAAATAAGGGCTAGATTCACTAACATATCCCGACCACTTTGTGACCCCGACCCGATTCACTAACCTTCCTCCCGAGCATATCCGCACCTGATCCGATCCACACATGCAAATGAGGGGCGTTGGCATGCAAAATAGGAAGGGCCTCGACTAACTAAACTAAACTCACTAAACCCTGTAAATTCAGACACACCGACTGGGCTGGCCAATCCAAAAACAAGCGACTGCCGAGGACCAATCGCTTGTGCAAAAACCTTGCTCTCTGCCCCGACTCTCCTGCAGTTCTCAAGCAGCAAGCGCTAGTCTGCAGTAAGGAGGTGAACTTTTCCAGCCTGAATGCTAAATTTGAAGTTTGCAGAAGACTTGGCTTGCACCCATCAAAAAAAAAAAAAAGAGCTACAATATCTAGGGGGAATTAGTACTCCTAAAGCAAACCTGCTCTTTGCCGCCCTTTGAGCCTGTGATTTTAACCCACGGGTTTAAAGCGGGGCTGGACTATGCATGTTCTATTCCAGAACACGCCACAGTGCAGCCCCGCTTTAAACCCATTGGCTAAAACCACGGGCTCACGAGTAAAAAAAAAAAAAAAAGCAAAGCATGAGTAAAAAAAGAAGAAAAAGTTCATTGAAAACAAAGTAGTTTTCAGAGAGCAAGCGCATGTATAGACCATCTACAGGCAATGGAGATGGTCTGCGCATGCATCAGGATTGCTCTTCAGTGATCCGTGTGGTCGGTTTGGGGCATGCTTCCAATCAGCCTAATTAGCATGCAGACGCGTTGTGAATCGGGTGTGCGGTCACTTCACGGATCCGATTGCCCATGGATCAGATCCATGAGGTTAGTGAATCTTGGCCTAAATGCATACCTTATGAAGGCTTTCAATAGCCCCCCCCCCCCAGAGTGGCTCCATATGTATCACTGGTGGTTTCTTCAGGGGGCTAAGGAGAAAAAAAGGTAACTTCACCGGGATGACTCCCTCCAATTGTTCCTGAGGATTAGTTTCAGCTCACAAAGCACTCTGAATATCACGTCCCCCCAGTCGCTGGTAGTTGATGTTGAAAATCCAGCGAGAATGGGGGAAGGGGTAAAACGCGGACCTCACGGACCTGACGGACCTCGCGGATCTAAACCCGTACGGCCTTAAAAATCTGAGGTCCGTGTCGGTCCGTGTCCCTGCCGCTTGTACTTTCTGTCGCTGACAGATCTTGATTGAGATTTGAGCGCTGACGGATCCGTCTCAGCATAGGGAGGGAAAAGTGTTAGGATCCGTCAGCGCTAAAAATCTCTTCCAGGTCTGTCAGAGCCAGAGACTAGTGCTGGAGTTTGGAGACTTCTTTTCCCCACTCTCTTGGCTTCTGCTCTGCCGCTCCAGCACTAGTCTCTGGCTCTGACAGACCTGGAAGAGATTTTTAGCGCTGACGGATCCTAACACTTTTCCCTCCCTATGCTGAGACGGATCCGTCAGCGCTCAAATCTCAATCAAGATCTGTCAGCGACAGAAAGTACAAGCGGCAGGGACACGGACCGACACGGACCTCAGATTTTTAAGGCCGTACGGGTTTAGATCCGCGAGGTCCGTCAGGTCCGTGAGGTCCGCGTTTTACCCCTTCCCCGAGAAGGGAACTTTCTCCAGGGCCAGGGGTGAGCTAAGCAGCACTGATGGAGTAATCATCCAAGTTGCTTCCTGTAACGCTGTTGGGATCCCAGACATCCTCCTGGGGTGTGGGGGAACTCCTGGACCAGCAGGGCTCAGTGAAATATTGCTGTTCAAGATCGAGGTCGACCCCCCCTCCCCCCCAACCCCCCGATCAGCAGAAGTGCCTGATCCAACAACCGCAGCTTACTCTGTTATTGCTGTTTGGCGCGTTAGTAAAGTGGCAGAGGAGGCAGGAAGATCACCCCCTCTGTTTTCCTCTACACTTCGGCATCAGGAAAAAGGTAATGCTGAAATAGGCAAAACTTTTATGATTTATTCTGCCGGCATAGCAGGAGCCTCTTCATAAGCGGCTTGCTCTGACACCATCTTGATTCTCCTGCTCAGTTAGAACTATTTCAATGAAGTTTGAGCTTGCGGGGATGGAGTTAAAGCTTGCAGGGATGGGGTGGATATGGGGGACAAACTTTGTGCCCGTGTCGTTCTCTAGTTTTCAACCAAGTCCCTGAGACTCACCCAGCCAATCAGATTTTCAAATATCCACAATGAATATGCATGAGAAATATTTGCATACACTACCTCCACTGTACGCACATCTGGCACAAGTACATTCATTGCAGAGATGATGAAAACTTTACTGGCTAGGTATTTCCTGAGGAGCAAGAACTAGGCAGGTTATGAGGAAAGAATGGGCTTGGACTCCATAATGCAGTGAGTTTGTGGTACTTAAGACTTGCTAACTTTCATTTGTGCAGTTAGTATGGTGTCACTTTAGCATATACTCAATAGGAGGAGCTAAGTGTAAGCACAATAATTTTTACCAAGTTCCATATTCACTAATGCACATGTCTAACAGCATGTAATCTTTGCATGTAATGTCACTAATTTCTTCTGCTAGGGTATGCTGTGTGCTGAAATATAATGTTCTTTAGTAGAAGACCCTTAAATATTTTATGAAAGGTTTATTTTATACTGTATTATTCTATTTTATGGGCTCAATATTCAAAAGCATTAAACCAGGAAGGTGAGGCTTCTACCCTGTTAAACTCTGATCAGCTGACCATCCAGCAATGTTCAATGACACTTAAATGTTTACTACCACTGAATATTGCCTGTGCCCTCCCAGGCACTGTCTAATTAGTCTTGGGGTAGTCCAGGGTTGGAGCCTATGTAGAGCTAGAACTTAACTGGTCATCTTTAATGTGCTAACTGGCAATGGAACCAGACGAACATGGAGACTTGCAATCAGATGGCTGGACACATTGAAAACAACCATGAGGATGATGCTGGAGGACCTTACCGGACTAGCACAAAACTGATTCCTTGTTAGATTTGTAATTGAACATGAATTGATGGCATCTAATTAGCTAACTAACCAGCTAAGTAAGCAGATAAAAGGCTTCTTTTGAAAAGCCACACAGCAAACATTCTGACATCCATTAATTCCCTATGGACATCAGAGCGATTACCGCAGCAGCAGATGGACGGACGGACGGGGGGGGGGATTCAGGTGGGTTTAGAAGGGATTCTAGTGTGGGTGGGGGGTCGGGGTGGTACAATCTATGGGGGGGGTGTTCTGACAGGAGGGATTGGACATCTCTCCTACTGGTGATAGTTCGGGGGGGGGAGAGGGTGGACGGCCGCGGCTGCTAAACTTATCACAGCAGAGAGATCCCTTACCATGATAAGCTCAATGGCTGTGTCTACTTACAATGTAGATCAGCAAGATTCCTGAATAGGGTTACCATATGGCTCCATAAAAAGGAGGATAGATTGAGACATCTGTGTTTTACTTCCATTGAAAGCAATGAAAGTAAAACCTGGATGTTTCAATCCATTCTCCTTTTTCTGGAGCCGTATGGTAACCCTGTCCCTGACTGAAGACTGTTGCCAAGGTGACTGAGTAGAGTGAGATGGAAGAAAATTAATATTAGAGAAAAATAAATTCTATGTAAGTCCATGGCACAGGAGGTCCATGCTACAGATATTCAACCTTGGTATGTTCTGCCAAATTGCTTGACATCAACTGAAATGATTCTCATTGATTCTGAAGTGCTATTACATGGTTAGAGAACAAACTTTTTTTTCTGTGATCAAAAACTAGACAGATGGAGCCAGCTTAGTTGCAGTGCTGTCTGCTATCATGCAGAGGATATTATATGAATTCTTATATACCAGTATTACCCGACACATTGTTTCAGTAGAACAGGGAGTCCAAATAAACAGGACATTGGTAGAAAAGACACATACACTATTAAAGAGAGAGAGAAAAAAAATACTATAGATAGATATATATATAGTATCTCTAATGGCAAATGTCTTACATACCTTCAGGAGACATCTCAGGAACGCTGGCTACATAAGGTTCATTAAGAAACTGTGGTCTATTGTCATTAATATCCTGTACTTTGATGATGAATTCTGATTCAGGCTCCACGGGAAGTCCGGTATACCTGTTTATAGCCTGAGCTCTCAGAGTATAGGATGATTTCTTTTCTCGATCAAGCTTCTTCACAGCATAAATTGTACCCGTATTTTCATCAATGGTAAAAATGCTTCCAGCTCCTTCACCTGACAATTTGTATTGGTAAGACCCGTCCTGTTTGTCTGAATCAGACCTCAGCTGTAGGGATAAACAGTAAATATTCATTTTTTAGGATAATATCAAGGGTTGTAGAGAGAGAGAAAGAGAGAGAGAAAAAAAAAAGGCTACAAATAATTTGTAATACTTTTAATTTCAGACTTGTAAATATGCATTAGTGAATCCTAATGGTAACATTAGTATATATTCAAAGCAAACAACAAAGAGACTCTTCAGATCTGCATCTTTATTTATTTGGCTATTTATCCCCTACATACATATATTCCAAGGCCGGTTATAAATCAAGAGCCATAAAATACTACAAACAAAAGACAGGATGACTATAACAATTCCATCGCAAACTAGAACCTTGAACCAAACTCCAAAGGTACAAAAATGTTGACATCTAAAATCTTATCCCACAACCTGCTTTATCTGTGTAACATCTAAATCTAACCTCTGCAAAATAAATGGGTTTTCAAATCGTGCCTTAAAACTAAACTACTACACTGCATTGTACACAAAACATGAATGAGAAAGCCCCCTGCTTAAGAGAGCTTACAATCTATTCAAGACAACCAAACAAGGCAAATGAGGGATTAGTAAGCTACTTATTGTGGGAATGATTGAAGCAGATATGGGTACTGAACAGATTAATAAGTGATATGAGTTTAAAGCAGCCTGAAAAAGGTGGACTGTTGGCCTAAATTTCAATGTGGCCAGATCAGAACACTTGCTGACACCCTAAGAGAGAACAAAGGTCCTTGGGTTACTCCTAAAGCTGCAACTATCAATATCCTCTCATTCAAAGATCAAGATCTAGCTAGAAAATATAAACCTATCAATAATCAATCGGTAGCCATGCAGATGATAACTCGCAATTGGAAAAATTATGATCAACTTAATTTTTCTTTTTGGTGGGCGAGCTTATGTTTAAACTATAGGTATGAGAAAATGAATGCCGACATACTAGGACATTCTAAGATATTTAACTTAGTTTGGGGGTCCATTGATGTCTCTTGTACAATTGTTATAGTTCTTTTATCCTTCTTTTTGCTGGTATAATTCAAACACATCTGGGGGGGGGGAGGGAAGGAAGGGATATATCTTTAGTGTGATTCTTTGATGTAATTGTGGGGTGAGGGAGGGCTTATATTGTTGCACTGCTACTGATCAAATTTAAGTGCTTAGTTATTATTGTTACTGATATGAATATTGTGTTGCACTTTTTGTTAGTAATGGAAAATCAATAAAGACTTATAAACTAAAATAATCAGCCGGTGATGGTAAGCCTTTTTTTAAAAAAAATATTTACTGTAGCTGGCTAAGAGGTCCTTTTACTAAGGTGTGCTAACCGATTTAGCGTGCACTAATCGATTAGCGTGTGCTAAATCAGCTTGCATGCGCTAAATTGGCTAGCACGCTTTAGTAAAAGAGGGGGTAAGTTAGACCAGGATGCCAAACCATGTGCAAGCACTAACACTGAATATCCAGGCTTGACTGGATAGGAGGTGGCCATCAGTATTTATGCAAGTCCTAGCTGAATAATAGATGGGACCCACAGAAGGGTATCCGGTCAGTTCCTTTCCCCCACTAATTCTAATTCCAATCCCTCATCCTACCTCCCTCTCGAACAAGATTCAACGTTCTTCTTTCCTTCCTCCTGAAGCTTCTTAAAGGCCCCTACCTACTAGTCCTACTTTTCAGTCCCTGGTGTTCTAAAGTAGAAAATGCAGGCCTTTAAGGGGGAGGGAGGGTCGAAGAAGAGATTAGAGTCAGTAAGATCAATGAGGCCGAAATTCAGAAATGGTTATAGCCGTTTAAATAATATACGCCAATATTCAGCGGGGGATAGCTGGCTATCTCACACTGAATATTTGGCTTAGCAGATTAGCCCATGACCGGCTACGTTGTGAACAATATTCAGCAGCTCACTGGCTAAGTTTGGTGGCCAAAAGCAACCGCCTAAAAGAATGGTATACCTTTGGCTGTTGAGACTTAGCCAGCTAGCCGTTGAATATTGGCATTGCCGGTACGTCTTGGCTGACTAAAAATAGGCTGGAAATAAAATGCTGGTGGCCTAATATGGTGCCGACATTGAATTTCCGGTATTGCTATGGTCTGAATATGAGCCTGAATGTTTTTAGTGAGGAGGTAGCAGGCTGGCTCTTATTGGGAGAGGGTTCAATGCTATTCATGGGGGGAGGGAGAGAGAGAGAGAGCTGTTGTTCTTTGGGGAGGTTGGTAGGAAAGGGAATAATTCTTTACAAATGGAGTCAGGAGGGAGGAGGCTGGTGCTTTTGGGGCAATTGGAAGGAAGGGAGCCAATTCTATTTGAGGGTGGTGAAATAAACTGCCCGATGCTCTTTGGGAATCAGGAGAGAAGGATTAATGCTCAATGGAGGCATCAAGACAAAATTCCTCTTGGGAGGGGAAAGACAGAGAGATTGAAAGAGACAGAAAGACCTGGATCAAAGGTGAGAGGATACAAAATATTAGCAAAAGGAAGATAGAGAGAGGGAGAAACCTGAAACCAAGGGGAGGCAGAATTGATGGGGGCAGATGTTGGACTTGGGGGTGTATAAAGGAAAGAGAGAGAGAGAGACTACAGAGAGGTAAAAATATTCTGGACCAGGGAGGAAGGAAGGAAGGAGAAAGAGAGAAGCAGAGAAAGACATGGAAGAAAGGAGAACAAATGTTGGGAGCGGGGGGGGGGGGGGTAAGCAGAAAAAAGACAGGACCAAAGGCGAAAGACAGGAGGCAGATACTGGACTATGGGAGGGACAGACAGAGTGGGAGCTTACTTACCGTATTTTCGCGGATATAACGCGCACCATTGTAAAACGCGCACAGGGGTATAGCGCGCAGAAATCACGATGATATGTACAAAAACTTTTCTATACCGCGCTCAGGAATATAACGCGCATGCTGCCCGACTCTCCTCTGGCCACCCCGACTCTCCTTTCGCTCTCCCCGACTCTCCTCTGGCCCCCCCGACTCTCCTTTCGCCCCTCCCCGACTCTCCTCTGGTTGCCCCGACTCTCCTTTCGCTCTCCCCGACTCTCCTCTGGCCACCCCGACTCTCCTTTCGCCCTCCCCGACTCTCCTCTGGCCACCCCGACTCTCCTTTCGCTCTCCCCGACTCTCCTCTGGCCACCCCGACTCTCCTTTCGCCCTCCCCGACTCTCCTCTGGCCACCCCGACTCTCCTTTCGCTCTCCCCGACTCTCCTCTGGCCACCCCGACTCTCCTTTCGCCCTCCCCGACTCTCCTCTGGTTGCCCCGACTCACCCTGACTTTCGGTGCACTGCCCCGACTCTCCTCTGGTTGCCCCGACTCACCGTTCACCCGCCCTGACTTTCGGTGCACTTCCCCGCCTCTCCGTGCCTGTCCCCCTTGAAGATCTGCCTGTCCCCCTTGAAGTCCTGTCCCCATCCTGAAAGCCTGATGCCCCCCCTCGACGTCCGATTCTTCTCCCCCCTCGGCAGGACCACTCGCACCCCCACCCCGAAGGACCGCCGACTCCCCGACAATATTGGGCCAGGAAGGAGCCCAAATCCTCCTGGCCACGGCGACCCCCTAACCCCACCCCGCACTACATTACGGGCAGGAGGGATCCCAGGCCCTCCTGCCCTCGACGCAAACCCCTCCCCCCAACGACCGCCCCCCCCCAAGAACCTCCGCCCGTCCCCCAGCCGACCCGCGACCCCCCTGGCCGACCCCCACGACACCCCCACCCGCCTTCCCCGTACTTTGTGTAGTTGGGCCAGAAGGGAGCCCAAACCCTCCTGGCCACGGCGACCCCCTAACCCCACCCCGCACTACATTACGGGCAGGAGGGATCCCAGGCCCTCCTGCCCTCGACGCAAACCCCCCTCCCCCCCAGCCGACCCGCGACCCCCCTGGCCGACCCCCCCACCCCCCTTCCCCGTACCTTTGGAAGTTGGCCGGACAGACGGGAGCCAAACCCGCCTGTCCGGCAGGCAGCCAACGAAGGAATGAGGCCGGATTGGCCCATCCGTCCTAAAGCTCCGCCTACTGGTGGGGCCTAAGGCGCGTGGGCCAATCAGAATAGGCCCTGGAGCCTTAGGTCCCACCTGGGGGCGCGGCCTGAGACACATGGTCGGGTTTGGCCCATGTGCCTCAGGCCGCGCCCCCAGGTGGGACCTAAGGCTCCAGGGCCTATTCTGATTGGCCCACGCGCCTTAGGCCCCACCAGTAGGCGGAGCTTTAGGACGGATGGGCCAATCCGGCCTCATTCCTTCGTTGGCTGCCTGCCGGACAGGCGGGTTTGGCTCCCGTCTGTCCGGCCAACTTCCAAAGGTACGGGGAAGGGGGGTGGGGGGGTCGGCCAGGGGGGTCGCGGGTCGGCTGGGGTGGAGGGGGGGTTTGCGTCGAGGGCAGGAGGGCCTGGGCTCCCTTCTGGCCCAACTACACAAAGTACGGGGAAGGCGGGTGGGGGTGTCGTGGGGGTCGGCCAGGGGGGTCGCGGGTCGGCTGGGGGACGGGCGGAGGTTCTTGGGGGGGGGCGGTCGTTGGGGAGTCGGCGGTCCTTCGGGGTGAGGGTGCGAGTGGTCCTGCCGGGGGGGGGATGTATCGGACGTCGGGGAGTCGGCCGGGCAAGAGGGCTTGGGCTCCCTCTTGCTCCGATCGTGGATGCGGGTGCGGGTGGGAGCGCGTGCGAGCGGTCGTTCGGGGTGGGGGTGCGAGCGGTCCTGCTGGGGGGGGGAATCGGGCGTCGGGCGGGGTGGGAACTATGTTTAAAAACTTTTGTATACCGCGCTCAGGCATATAACGCGCGAGGGGTATGCGCGGTACGTAAAATCACGTATAACGCGCGCGTTATATCCGCGAAAATACGGTAATTCTTTTCTAAGATCTGTATAAGGTCCAGATGAAAAAACATTCATAATTCTCTAAAATCCATTGTCGCTGGAGGGAAAAATATTCTCAACAAGGTCCTTGTTCCACAGACAAAGCCGCTGCATCAGGAGACAAAACCGGTGAGAAAAAAAATCTACAACTGGCTTCAAAATGGCGTCATATTTTCAAAAGAACGCTCTCACAATTAACCAATCAGAAATAAGCCTTCATTATGCTAATGATACGACCACAGCATGTTTTAAAAACACCCACCAATGCTCAACCAGTGATCAACCAGTAACAATAGCATCTATTTTCTTTAGTCAAAAACCCCCACAAACCTTTCACAAAAGGCTTCCACTGCTACATGTTACCTCTAATAGCCTATAATGTAAGAATTTAGGAGAGCCGTGCCTTGCCATTCCAATTATGAGTTCAAAATGGTGGCTTTGACTACCTAATGATAGTCTCATACTACTACAATTAGGAAAGGGATTGGGACTTGTATACCGCCTTTTTGTAGTTTTACCACATTCAAAACAGTTTGCACACAGGTGCTTCAAGCATTTTCCCTATCTGTTCTGGTGGGCTCTCAATCTATCTAATGTGGAGTACTTGCCCATGGTCACAGGAAGCAGCATGGAGTTTAAACCCACAACCTCAGGGTGCTGAGGCTATAGCTCTAACCACTGTGCCACAGTCTCCTCACAATTAGGGGTCAGATTGCCATATAAGAATTTCTGGAGGCAGATGAAAGTGTCACAGATGTGCTGTGTTAAAATGAGAACTTGCCATGGTAGCACTGCAATAGATAAATCCCTAGCCTATCCCCCCTCCCAAATCCCTCTAGTGACTGTAAGCTGTACAAGAATTGCTTTCTTGCAAAGGTCCACTAGTTTTAGCTTCTTTTGTTTGCCTAAGATAGACATATCTTTATTTTGCAACCAGTTTGCAAATATGTATATCTGAGGCAATTGCTAATGCTAATTGTGTATTATCAAATTAACTGAATCTACTATTAAACTGTCATCTATGTTTGATTTTTGGACTTTTATTAGAAAGTAGTAGTGGTTTCTCTACTTTTTTTTTTTTTTTTCATCTGTGAAACTATCTTTATTAAGCTGGATATGAGCCCAGAAATACTTATATTTGAACAACTTATTTTTGAGTCAAGAATGCTGCAACTGGTTATTTAGTAAGGACCATGAAAATGCAATTAATGAATTTTGAATAGTTCACCCCTTGAGTCCAATTAAATTTTAGTGTGAGTCAATTAGGGCTTGTGCTTATTTTAGTTTATTCATGCAAAAAGGGCAGAGCAAGAAAGGGCATTGGATCTACTGATAACAATTACTACCATCTAACCCCCCCCCAAAAAAAAAAAAAAAAAACTACATACAGGAGGTTGTTGAGTCTCATTAAGAAAATTGTCTTAAAATCCATGATTTTGCTTCTCAGAGGCAGGGAAAGCTAATTGCCCCTTGTAATAAAATGGCACAGATCTAATGAAGTATGTTGGTTCTTGCAGAATTTTAATGCAACCCCCCAAAAAAAGAAAGAAAAGAAAGGATTTGGCAGTAATCTGCTTCATTAAAAATTAATGAGGGGTGAATCAGTTGCTATTTAAGGATGAGAGAAAATCATGCTAAATACTATTGGTAAACATCACTAGGCTTGGTAGAGCTGATTTACTGCAGAGTCAAATAAAGCAGCAGTAGAGCTTCCAGATGTTGATAAGTGATACTTCAATCCACTTTAGTTTGTTTCCCTTTTTTAACTTAAGCCTAGAATTAATTATTATGAACTCTTCAATTTGACATTTGCAGTTCTCATCAGAAAAGACCACTGTTTTATCTGTTGAAGAAAAAAAAAAATAAAAGAAATAGGGCAAGTTTTACCTGTCCAACTGACAAAGGTTCTGTCAGTGTCTGTTCTTCCAAGACAAAAAACTGATTCCACATCCAGCTTCGCTTCACTCTCCGAGGGTTCTGAAGCTTCTGGTCCATACTGTGTTGCTTTGGGCTCTCTACGCTGAGGAGGAAAGACCATTGCTGGACCAGTTCCAGCAAAATGGGCAGCCAGTGAGAGTAGATCATGATGCTGGTTTTGTTTCTATGGGCATCCAGTGGAAATTAAAAAAAAAAAAAAACACAGTAAATAGATGGAATTTGTTCAGTCTATAATTCCACTTTCAAATCACAAGACATGGTCAGCTAAAGTTTTTTTTTTTACCCTCAGCAGACAATACATCACAATATGTTCCTAGAAAACAAACAAACAAACAAAAAAATCAGCAATACATACATGTTATTGTTTTTTGGGGGTTTTTTTTAAGTCATTCATTATTATTGAAGTCATTTCTTGGGACCTCTTAAAGGTCCTTTTATTAAGCTGTGGAGTGCTTATTAGAGAATGACACAGTGACAGAATTTGCCACCATCCCCGTCCCTGTGGATAACCATGGAAAACCATCCCATGTCATTCTTTAGTGTCTATCTCAACCTCAGTCCTTCTACACAAGCATTCTTCAATGTAAGGCTTGAGGGTCAGTGGCTGTGCCCATTCATACTCTGATTCTTCCCTCTCTCCTTAAAGAAAGGCATGGGGATAGTTTCCCATGGTTATCCATGGGGTTTATTAGAGCAATAAAGGGCTTATTGTGGGGCAGCTCAGGAGTCCTGCAGTAATTTTGCATGTGTGTGTGTGTGCTGCCCATGCCCTAAGGGCATGTCTGGGGTGGAGAGTAGGCATGTTCTGCACTAATCAGTTAGCAAACCTACATTGTAATATACTGTTTATCTCATGAGCACTTGCTGCCTACATAATGGGCTAATGGGAAAATTAAGAGTGTGGGCATTAATAAGAAAAATAGAAAAAAAAAAAAAAACCCACCCATTTTGCTCAACTGGTAAAAATGGCCTTAGCACACTCGTGCAGGGATTATACTCATAATGATGCACTAACACCACTTTTTATCACAGTGTGGTAAAAGGACCCTAAAAATTGTAATCCATATATTAAACTGAAGACTTGCAATTTGTTGAATTTACTTTCTATAACAACTCCATAGAACTGAACCTCATTTTGGGACCCTTTTACTAAAGCTGTGGAGGGGCATAATAATAATAATAATTTTTAAAAAGTCTACGTCCGTTTTGGGCCTAAGGCGCTAGTCGTCCAACGTTGACAGTCTCTAAAATCCATTCTCAAACACATCCGAAATATATTTTTTTTCAGAGAATTGTCTACTTCTATGTCTAGCCGTTTGATCATCCAGACCTCTAAGTTGTCTATCTTTATACCGCATTCTCATCCCAAAAATTGTCCAAGTTCAAAACGCATAGAACAAGACCTTTTAGACTGGGGAGGGGTCAGCAAAGTGATGGACTGGCCATCCAGACATGGTAACAGAGTAGTAGGTTACCTTACAGGGCACGGCTGTGAACATCACAAAAAGGGTGCCACATAAACATCTCACCACAACTCCCTAATAGGTCATGGTGAGCCCCCCAAAACCTACTATATCCATCTGTTTTCCACCCCAATAGCCCTTATGGTTACAGGTGTCACCTACACTGTATGACAGTACAGTAGGATTGGGGCTCACATTTTCCACCATGAATGCAGTGGATAGAGTGGCTTATGGGACAGGGTTCACTAGCCTATCCCCCAGATTACTTGAGACACCTCTGTGCAGCACTACTAGGCTTTTATGTGCCAGCTGCTGATGTTCTAACCACTGCATTCATGTGCACCCACCAAAACCATCCAAAACGCTATTGTACTGCCATATGGGTGGTACTTGTAGCCATAAAGGCTATTGGGGTGTCTAGTAGGTTTTGGGGGTGTTTTGGGGGGCTCACCATGACCTATAAGGGAGTTGTGGTGAGATGTTTATGTGGCACACTTTTTGTGAAGTTTGCAGCAGTGCCCTGTATGGTGCCACACTACTCTGTTGCCATGTCTGGGTGGCCGGTCCATTACTTTGCTGGCCCCTCCCATGTCCAAAAGGTCTTGTTCTAGGCATTTTTGACTTGAACAAATTTTTGGATAAGAATGGGGTATAAAGATAGACGGCTTAGCGGTCTGGAAGATCAAACAGCTGGATGTGCAATAGACAATTCACGATTAAAAAAAATATATTTTGGACGTATTTTTTGAGAATGGACTTTGGACATGTCCAACTTTGGGTGACTAGTGACTTAGGCCCAAAATGAACTTAGATGTATTTTTTGTTTATGCCTCTCCACAGCTTTAGTAGAAGGTCCTCTTATTTAACACATTTATAATATATTTTATTGCAGCTGCCATTCAGGGTATTGAACAATCATGTTATTAAGCAATACCTATATACTTTCCAACTAAATATAAAATCATATTGACTAAGATAAATTTTGTCATAATAAGTCAATAGGTCTTTATACATATGGAAAGTAATTTTATAAAAGGGTGCCTATAAAAATATTTCAAATATTTATTCACGCATTCTTATTTTATAAAAGTCAAACCAAAAATAAGTAGTAAAATGCCTTCTTTTTTTTTTCTTAAAGTATGTCAAAATCCACAATCCCTATACATTCCTACTGTAGATATTTTTTTCTATATCACTGGACTATCAGAAGTTCAGTATGCATAAGTGTAAAAATCCTATTACCATCACCACTGAATCTCCATACAAAATGATCACTTAAAAAACCCAACGCTTTTTCTTTAATTTTAACCACCAGGCTGGTCTCGGTAAGGATGCTGGTCTTTGACCAGAGGGCCGCCGTGTGAGCGGACTTCTGGGCAGGATGGACCAGTGGTCTGACCCAGCAGCGGCAGTTCATATGTTCTTCTGTTCTTATTTATCATTCAGAAGCTCAGGAAGCTAATATCCTACATGGCAATATGTTTCACCCAAAAGAATGACTATAAAAACTGTGAAAAAGTAGTCAGCTCTAAAAACTATTTTTTAAAAATCCAACAGAACCGTGGGAACTTCTAAACAAATTAAAACATCCAATCACATTGCTGTGTACTCTATTCTACTTCTAATTTGGAAACTTGAATAATACATAATAAGATATTGTGGACTGTTATTTATTTTTAAGGAATTTATAACATTTCAAATTTGATTTGTCTTTTAGGGGCTCTTTTATTAAAGTGTGGTAAATGCAAAACTTATGTGGTTAATGAAAGGAATATGCCCTGTACCTTGTCTGGATTTACCACACAGGGCACACATCTTAATAAGTGACTAAGCAGATAGTGCGAGATTGCCTTGCTATTGCCTGGGCATGTAAAATGGTGTCTACATAATGTGTTAGTATATAACATGATATTAACAGGGGAAGTGCTGCAAATAGCATAGGTTCCAAAGAGGTGGTGCACCTTTTACAGATAAAAAGTCCAGCAGATAGGTTTTGGAAGGATATTTTTTTCCAGTCACAGAAACAAAGGGGTCTTTTTATCAAGGCGTGGTAGCAGTTTAATGCGCGGAATACCGTGCATTAGACCGCCTGCCGTGCTAGTACCTAACGCATTCATTGACGAGGCGTTAGGATTTTAGCCGGCCGCAGGGGTTAGCGTGTGATGAAATGTCCAACGCACTAACCCTGCTAGCGCGGCTTGATAAAAGGACCCCAAAGTTAAAATGATTGCTATCCGGGGGGGGCGCTAGCGTGCCGCGTCGGTGATGGCTGCCTGAACGCGCGGCTCTGACACGAGGTTCACTGAAAGAATCAAAACGGCTTGTTTAACCACAGCGATTTAATAAAATTTATCTACAGGCAGCTGCATTAAAGGTATGGCTACCACTAAGGGAGGAAAACGCAAAAGTTTGGAGCCGGTTTCTCCCTCTAAACCGCCGCTCAAGCTCGACGATGTCACTGCGGCCTCACTGCTTGAAGAGCTGCGTGCGCTCCGTTCCCTAATGGCCGACAACAAAACAGTGACAGACGAGATTCTCGCCGAAATTTCCACCTTCAAGTCCGAAATCGCCGATCTTAACTCGAGACTTGACACAGCTGAATCAAAAATAGCAGTGAATGCTGAAAACATTAAAACTATCCAGCGTCAGAATAAACGCATCACACAACTGGAAACTGATCTGGAAGATTATGGTAACCGCTCCAGACGGAGTAATTTCCGTATCCTTGGCCTTCCTGAGGCACGGGAGGGAAGAAATATGATTCAATTCCTGGAAGAAACTTTACCTAAATTGCTGACTTTGAATTTCAAGCAGGCATTTGAGATAGAAAGAGCTCATCGTATTCCTACTCAGCAGCCTACTCACCCAGACAAATATCCAAGGCCAGTGATTGTGAAGCTACTGCGTTATACACAAGTGATTGAAATCATGCAACAAGCAAGATTACAGGCTCCTGTCAAATTTGAAAGCCATACCCTGCTATTTGTCCCAGATCTCTGCAAGCAAACTGCGAAAGCGAGGAAAAAACTATTGGAATACCGGCCTAAGCTTAAACAACTCGGGGCAAAATTTGGAATGATGTATCCTGCAAAAATGAGAGTAACATTGAATAACTGCACCAAGGACTTCACCAGACCGGATGAGCTTGCTGACTACCTTGAAAAATTGTCTCCAAGTCTTATTGACAATACTTGATAAGTATACTAATTCAGGTGTAATGACATTACATGCAGCTGTTTGACCTGAACTGAACCATTAGTTCTAGATTGGTTCTGCTTTATAACTGTGGTTGCCTTGTTGTTAATGTTCTCAATATGTTTCTTTCGTGTCTGGGGCTGTGTGAGCTTTCGCCACGTGCTCACTAACCCATGTTTAACTGCCATTCATGTTTAATGAGTTACCATTCTACTGCTTCTTTTGTATTTCTTTCTTCTCTCCTTTCAGATGACAATCTTCATGCTTTTCGTCACATTGAAATGTATGTTTTCCTATATGAAACTGATTTTTTCATGCTAATTCAATTTGTATTGCACTTATGCCTTTACACTGTTTAACATTTAATGCTAAGGGTCTTAATAATCCTATAAAGAAAAAAAAGATCTTCAACTACATCTCAAAATTTCAAGCGGATATAGTCTGTATTCAGGAATCTCATTTAAATGAATCAGAAGCTAAAAAATGCCATCTTGCTTGGGCTTTTCCAGTTCTATATTCTCCGGCCTTGGGAAAAAAGAATGGTGTTCTGATGTTCATCAGGAAAAGGCAGGATATTACCATTCAATCACATATCACAGATTCGCAAGGAAGATGGATACAGGTATGCTTAGATGTTGCTGGTATAAAATTGATGATATTAAATGTTTATGGTCCCAATTTGGACGATCCCACTTTTTTTAATGACATAGCAGAATTAATAAATGACAATAGAGATAGACATTGTATTATTGGAGGTGACTTTAATGTCATACAGGACCCATCGAAAGACAGAAAGTCCTCAATTTCTTATAAAAAATCCAAAAATTGGTTTGCACTTCAAGATATTATTACTCAGTTTAAATTAGTGGATGCTTGGAGAATCACTCACTTGGACGATCGTGATTTTACTTTTTATTCAACACCACACAACTCATATTCTAGATTGGATTTCTTTTTAATTAGTCAATCTTTAGTCCAGTATATCAGTTCATCAACAATACAGGAAATTAGTGTGTCAGATCATGCCCTGGTTCAGCTCCAACTTAACTCATTTGGTAAATACTCATTGTCAGGTCAATGGAGACTCAATAATTCTCTCTTGCAAGAGGAAGATTTTCAATTATATATCAAATCAGTTATTGACGAATACTTCATTAATAACTCTCCTAGCGATTCCAGATGGCCTATGGTTTGGGATGCTTTTAAAGCATACATAAGAGGCATGGTTATATCATATACCGCTTCAAAAAAGAAGAAGGAGATGCATGAACTGATGGATCTTGAGATTGAAATTAAAATATTAGAAAGAGAACATTGTGCTGACCCTTCTAACATGACTAAATTGGTACACTTAAGGGCCAAGCGTTTCTCCTACAATATCATATTGAGCAAGACGGCGGCCACTCAAATATATTCACAACATGCTAATTATTATACTGATAACAACAAATGCGGTCATAGTTTAGCCAATTATCTAAAGGGCAGAAGGGATAAAACGAATATTGCTGCACTTAGACTGGATGATGATAGTTTAACAACAGATCCTAAGGATATCTTGTCAACCTTTCAGAGTTATTATAGTAACCTCTATACATCAGAGCTGGACCACTCGGGGAATCTAGAGGGCTTCCTTACTGACTTGCCACATGCCACCTTGGATGACTCAGAGAATACCAAATTGAGTGAGCCTGTCACACCCACAGAATTGTGTGAAGTAATTAAGTCCATGGCGAAATCTAAAACTCCCGGTCCTGATGGTTTAACGAATGAGTTTTACTCAGTTTTTCATGAACAATTAGTACCTCACTTGATTGAATACTTCAACTACTTGGTTACAACTAAAGATGTTGCTGGTACCTTTACTGAGGCCACAATAATTGTTTTACCCAAACCTAACAGGGATCCCTTGAAAGTTACTAATTACAGGCCACTCTCAATGATTAACTCTGATGCAAAAATTTACGCTAAACTGTTGGCTACCAGATTACAATTTGTGTTACCTAAGCTTATTGCGACGGATCAAAATGGATTCATGAGTAATAGATTTTCAAATGATAACACACGAACTTTCCTAAATGTTATTCTCAAGGCTAAGGAAATAGAGGAACCACTGGTCGCTATGAGTTTGGATGCGGAAAAAGCCTTTGATAGGATTGAATGGTCTTATCTATTTCGAATACTTGAATGGTTTGGCTTCTCATCACATTTTATTGCCATGCTGCGGGTATTATATACCTCTCCTCACACACGGATTTATATTAATGGCCTATTCTCGTCTTCGTTTAGACCAGAGAGGGGTACTAGGCAGGGATGTCCTCTCTCTCCTCTACTGTTTAATTTGGCTTTGGAGCCTTTACTTATAGCCTTGAGATCTGATACTAACATTAAAGGTATCTGTATTGGTGAAAAAGAAATCAAACTATCTGCCTATGCAGACGATGTTTTACTATACATTTCTGTGGATTCTATCTCCCCTGCTCTGCAAATTATTGATTGCTACTCCTCAATATCAGGTTACAAACTGAACCTTACAAAAACAGAGGTGATGGCATTGAATGCTCCCCAGGCGCTCACAAAGATTCAACAGTTAGGTCTGCGTTGGGCTGGAAGAAAACTAAAATACTTAGGTGTTCTATTTGCCCCATCAATAGAAGAAATACTTCAACTCAACACAGATCATTTAATGGAGGTAGTATCCAAAATGACGACTAAATGGTCGCCACTTCGGTTATCTTGGTGGGGGAGGTTAGAGACCATCAAGATGATGATTTCACCTGTGATCAACTACACATTGAGTATGATACCAGTATATCTCAACAAGTCTTCCTATAAAATGATTGAGTCAGTACTCACTAAGTTTTTGTGGAACAAATCTTCTCCGCGTATCAGTCTTCAGAAGCTAAAAAGGGACAAATCAGATGGAGGTGTCCGTTTTCCTAGTTTCTATGAATACCATTCAGCCATGATGTTGAGACAATGTACTAATTGGATTCGTGAATCTACAGATGAGGATCTTCCTGCATGGGTCATTCTAGAATCGGAAACAGCTGATTCAACAGACCTGTTCCACTCTACATTCACACGCCCTGACCCTGGTAAGCAAAACAATCCAGTTTCTTCTTCAACCTTGGCACTTACAGAGACGGACAAACTGCTGAAAACAAAATGTAAAGACACTACCTACATTTATCTTTGGAACAATCCTAAAATAGTTATTCAGAACAAATCAATTAATTGGATCTCCTGGAAAAGAGCTGGAATTGCGTTTATTGCACATTTATATTGTGATAGTTCTTGGATTCCATTTGAGACTTTGAGCAAAACTTATAACTTACCTTCTACACATTATTTTAGATGGTTACAAATCCGACATGCTATTGCAGCGGGTTATGATTTAAATTCGCTCAAACAAATCATACCCTCTATTTGGAAGCTTTATGATTTGATGAAACTTAAGCAGAAGGGTCATGTAGCTGCTTGGTACACATTACTTATTAATCTCAAATTCAATAATGATTTGGCATTATGTGATACATGGTCAAATGATACTGGTGTCACTCTTTCGAGGAAACACTGGCCACAGATATGGAGGGACATATATACTACGCTACATTCTGCAGCTATCACTCAATCTATGTTTTTTATGATGCACAGGGCATTCTGGACTCCCTATAAGCTTTCTAAGATGCCCAATTCCGAGATCAATTGCTGCTGGTCCTGCAAATCAGAAATTGGTAAATTAGATCATATGATCTTTCATTGTCCCCCAGTTCATATTTTTTGGTTACGTATCTGGAAAACTATAACTGAAATAATAGATATTCAAGAACAATTAACCCTAGCTATAGTGATTTATGGTGCATATGGGTTAACAAAGATTATTTCAGGTCCAAAAGCTAAATTGCTTAGATGTTTAATTATGATTGCGTTGAAACTAATATTCACTAATTGGAAAAATCCAGATAATTTGTCGCATGCTCTATGGTGGCATAACATCTGTTTAATTATGAGATATGAACGTAGCTTTGCTATTAAATATGACAGTGTTTCTAAGCATGACAATATATGGCAACCTCTATTAGATTACTGTGACAAAATACTTAAGAACACATGATTTCGGCTGGGTTTGTACCCTATGTTGACTGTTAGACTTTACACATTGTAGATTGATTGTCATCTAGTGTGCACTTTTTCTCTTTCCTTTTCTCTCTTATGGCTCATTACATTTTTACAGTCTCTGCAAATATTTGTATTACTGTTTATTCATAAAACCAATAAAAAACATTGAACTTAAAAAAAATGATTGCTATCCAAATATACTAAACTAATCTTATAGCCCGTTACATTAACGGGTGCTAGAATATATGTGTGTGTGTCTTTATTTCTTTCTCTCTCTCTCCTTAGCCGCTTTCTTTCTTTCTGTCTTTCTTTTTCCTTGGCTGTCCATCACCACCCCTTGCCTGCTCCTCCTGTCCATTGTCCCTTCCTTTTACCTCCCCTGTGTCCACCACCACCCCTTCACTGCTCTCCTTATGCAGCAGCAACCCTTCTCCCTTTGTTTTACTTCCCCCCTGTTCAGCAGCACCTCTTTCCTTCTCCCCCTGTCCAACATTAGGCCTCCGTTCCTTTTTCTTCACCCCCCTGTCCATCAGCACCTCTTTCCTTCTCCCCCTGTCCAGCAGTAGGCGTCCCTTCCTTTTTCTCCCCCCTCCTCCTTCTTATCCCTATGATACACTAACCTTGCTCTGCCCCTGATCAGAGGTTCCAGACAGCCGCCCGGTTGCAGCCATTGGAAAAGTTCCCTCTGCCGCATCCCGCACCCCTACTGCCGCGACTCCCGCTGTCTTTCTTTCTGTCTGTCTCTATCTCTGGCCCCCTTTGTCTGTCTGTCTTTCTGTGTATCTCCCTGCCCCTGTGTCTTTCTTCTTTTCTTTCTATCTCCCTTCCTCCCTCTGTCTGTCTGTGTGAAGCAGCATTCCTTCCCCCTCCATTTTCCTCCCCCTACACCAGTTCCCTGTGCACCTGCCCCTGTGTCTTTCTTCTTTTATTTCTGTCTCCCTTCCTCCCTCTGTCTGTCTGTCCAAAGCAGCACTTCCTCCCCCTCCATTTCCCTCCCCCCACACCAGTTCCCTGTGCAGCAGCATTAGCGTTTCATCTACCCCCCCTTTCCCTTCCCGCGGTCCCGATTACAAACGCGGTCCCAAGTCCTTTGCCGCCCCCCCTTCCCTTCCCGCGGGCCCGACTACACATGGCGATTCAAGCAGCGTGTGCAGCAGTCTACACACGCTGCTTCGGGTCCTTCTACTGCCCTGATTTACTTTGGCACGTCCCTGATGACATCATCAGAGATGCGGCAGAGCAAATCAGGGCAGTAGAAGGGCCCGAAGCAGCGTGTGAAGACTGCTGCACACGCTGCTTATATCGCCAGTGAAGGGAAGGGAAGGGGGGGCGGCAAAGGACTCGGGTCCCGGACAGCGGAAAGTTGCTGGGCTCCTCGGTGGGGGCGCTGAGCGGCCACGATCCCTCTCCTCCCCCGCTGGAGAAATGGAGATCGGCGGCTAGCTGCAGTCCCGGCTTGAGGAGGCAATCGGTGGATGGTGACGTATTAGCGCACATGCGCACTCCTGCGGCCACAGACCTACTGATTTCGGAAGCACGCAAATAGAAGTGCGCATGCGCGGCTAGCCTTTCATTATATAGGATTACAATGCTTAGCAGATGTTTGTCCACTATTCCTACTCAAAAATCTGTTTAAAGCATATTATGATTTCTTGTTAAGCTGAAACTTTGTGGTTAAGTGGGATATACATATGGAAATTAAATTAAATTAAATTAAATTACATTACATTAAAATAATTCTGACTCCAATGAATGTTGTGAAGAATTTTATACCTGTAGATTCAATTCCATTACATGTCAAATTGCTAGAAAGTGTGGTAGGTAATCAAATTACAAAGTATTTATAATACCATAGATTATTACATTTCACACATAAGGGAAGTAAGATGCTGAACACCTCACGAGGGGGGAGTTGGAGGGAAGGAGAAAAGAAAAAAAGAGGAGAGAGTTGGAGGGAAGGAGAAAAGAAAAAAAGGACAGAGATACTGGATACCATAGAGGAGGTGGGGATGGAGATAGATATTCTAGAAACCATGTGAGGTGAAGGAAATAGGGGAAAAAGAGATGCTTAAGAGCTTGAGGGAAAGAGAAGAGATATTAGAGACAAAGGGAGAAGGGAGGTAGGAAAGGAGAGAGGTCCTGACTCCTGAACACTCTAGGGCAGTGATTCCCAACCCTGTCCTGGAGGACCACCAGGCCAATCGGGTTTTCAGGCTAGCCCTAATGAATATGCATGAGAGAGATTTGCATATGATGGAAGTGATAAGCATGCAAATTTGCTTCATGCATATTCATTAGGGCTAGCCTGAAAACCCAATTGGCCTGGTGTTCCTCCAGGACAGGGTTGGGAACCACTGCTCTAGGGGGCTGATGATGATGATGATGATGGGGCTGAACACTCTAGGGGGCTGATGATGATGATGATGGGGGTTGATGAAGGTTTGAATAGAGTGTCAAATACATTTAGGCTTTCCCTGTAAGACTTGTCTTTCTGCAGCCATTACTTTGCTTATCCTTGACTGTCTTTAGATGTTAGTACCTTGTGCTTGTTAAAGGTTCAGAACAATTACGTCCTGTTTCTTGTGAGAAACAGAAAATAGTTGTATCTCTGTACCACAGGTTGCTGACTTCCATGTTAAAAGATTAAGGTTGCCTAGAAGCCACTTCACATGCAATGTTAGTTCACCAGCCCAGGAATATTGAACCACCAAGTTGCAGCTGAATTCTCCTAGGCCAAATTGCATGAGGTCAGCACCAGTCAAAATCATTATTGGGATAGAGTTTCCCAAACCAAATGTTCCTTAAATCCATTTACTTCCACAAGACCCCACTCCAAAGTAATCTAACTACTCCCCCCCCCCCAGTGGAAGGGCTCAGGTATAAGTTGCCCTCCATCAACCCCCTAGAAAGCACAACCCCTCTAATCCTATCCTCCACTCTTTGAATGCCCTCCTGGGACTTTTTTCTAGTGGTCAGTGATGATGCCCACTCATGTTCTTGCCAGTGCCCAGATCCAAAATGTCCCTGGTGACCCAATTCAGAAGTCTTGCAGTATTATTAGTAAGGGGGAGGAGGAGAGAGGAGGATATGATTCCATATAAGGAAAGCAAGTGCAATATGTTATTTACATAGTAATGAATTGCTTTACATGCATTTGCATTTTTTGTATCTCATTACTATACAGTATACCATGTGATTAATTATTTACTGCTGTTATTGCCCTTTAAGTCATGTTAAGGGGCAAATAATGTGGGTTATTGCCCTAACATAGTTTGAAAAACTTTCCCCTTTTCCATAAATATCTGAATAGTATTTAGTAATGATTCCAGTTCAGATTTTGATTTAGCTATAATTTCATATTGTCCATGTAAAAAAGTAGAATATATATATATATATATTATTTATTTTTTTTTATCATTTTAGCCAGGATTTTCCATATTTAACTGCATTATGAATGGAAACATTTCCAAATTGAACAATAAAAGTGAAGGAGAAGTGGCATAGTGGTTAGAACTGCTGCCTGAGGTTATAGGTTAAATCATTGTGTTGCTCTCTGTGACCTTGGGCAAGTCACTTAGGGCTCCTTTTACTACTCTATGAAAGAACTTCTTATCACGTGCCAGCAAGGTAAATAACATAGCATAACATACATTTTTATTTATACTGCATATTGCTAAAGCCTTTTGGTTCTATGTAGTTTACAAAAGAGATGTACTGAACAATGTCAGTGAACTACAACATAACTTAGGCATTAAAAAATTCAGCGCAGAGATATGAGGATTCTTCAAAAAGTTCCCATACTTTCATATTTTCGCACTCAACCAAAAGCATTCTTTTCTAATGGCATTAAGAAGTTAATAGGATGCTGGGGAAAATAAATTGCAAATCAAGGTGGTTATGTGGAAAAGTGATATAATTTGCTTTTGAGATATTTAATAAATAGTGTTTAAAAAATAAAAGTGAAGAAACTTTTTGATCTGTCATGCATCTGTGTATATCTTAGGAAGGAATTACAATAATTTATCCCCTCCTTTATACAAAACCATAGCTTCTAAAAATACATCTTTTCTCTAACCTCCCCTTTTACAAAACCATAGCATGGGTTTTAGCACCGGCCGTGGTGGTAACAGTTCCGACACTCATAGAATTCCTATGAACATTGGAGCTGTTACCGCCTTGGCCGACGATAAAACCCGTACTACTGTTTTGTAAAAGGGGAGGTTAGAGAAAAGATGCATTTTTAGAAGCTTTCTAAAATGCATGTAAGAGGATGATATTCTAACCATTAGACCATTCTGGATCTCTGGAGGCAGCTTGGTATGATAAGAGTCTGTTAATGAACCTTTTTTGGGAGCAGTCTTTGATTGAGGTAAAGAAGGATAGATATCGAGTGGAGTGGCCGAGTCCCGTGAAAATAAATTGGGCAGTGAGGTAATTGAGTAGCAGTCCATGTAATGCTTTGCAGAGGCATCTTCTCTCAAACAATAGCCAGAGTAATTTTTGGTAGAAAGGGATTATGAGTTTGAATTTATTCAGATTAAAGATTAGCCTCACTGCAATGTTTTGGATGATACTTAGTCTCTGGAAATGTTGGCATTGTCCTGATAGGTAAGCAAAGTTGCAGTAATCCAAAAGGCTTAGGACTAGAGCTTGGACTAGTAGATGAAATGGATCAAAGAATTTTCTTATGGATCATAGTTTCCAGAGAATGTTAAAGCCTTTGCATATGACTTGGTCCACTAGGGTTTTCATAGTTAGCTGTCTGTTGAGATGAATCCCCAGAATTCTAATTGAGAGGGAGAAGGAAAAGGTGGTGCCTTTCAGAATTAGGGAGTCCGTGAATTTGGTGGTGATGGCTAGAAAGAATTTAGTTTTCTCAGTGTTTAGTTTTAACTTGGAATGTGATATCCATTCTTCTATGGTGGACAAAATTGAGTCTGTTCTTTGTATCTCGGTCGGTGTAAGGCAGGTAACAGGAAGGACAATAGTAGTGTCATCAGCGTAATTGTAGTGAGTATATTCAGGCAAGTGATCTCCTAGGGAGGCTAGGTAGATGCTAAAGAAAAGGAGCATTTACCTTGCTGGCCTGCAGTAAGAAGCTCTTCCATGGTTTAGTAAAACAGCATGAATCCTCTGTTGCAGGTACTATAGGTAAATGTGAACCTTCCAGGACAGATAGGGGAAAATACTTACCTCTTCTTTTACAAAATTGCAATAGCAGTTTCTAGCGCAAAGAGCAGTGCTGAATGGCCAACACTGCTCCCGACGCTGATAGGAACTCAATGAGCGTCGGAAGCAGTGCGGGCCATTCAGCACCGCTCCCCGCACTAGAAACTTCTATCGCAGTTTCGTAAAAGGAGGCCACAGAGTACCTGAATGCAACAACCACCATGATGGTATTGCAAAGGGTGATATATAAGTACCTTAATAAACATTCCCTTTTTATTCTAACCTCAATTATGCTGGATTTTACTAAATTATGGTAGAGCTTCTTACCGTGGGCCATCGAGTTTAATGCTCCGAAACTCATAGGAATTGAATGAGCATTGAAGTATTTACCTCTCCAGCCCATGATAAGAAGCTCTACCGTGGTTTAGTAAAAAGAGTCCTTAATTCATTCCAATTGAACATTAAACTTTGTTTTCTATAGTTTCATTATTGTTTCCAGAAATTCTTGAGCACATTTTTACTGATGTAAAAAAAATGTCTGTGTTTTTCATGATCCAGCTATAAGGAAGATAGTCAAATCCTTCCCTGTAATCAATCCACTTTACTTCATATTTAATTTTTTAGCTGCTTTATTGATAAGTAACAGATGTTTATTTCCTTGTGAATTTTTATATACAATATTTCCTTTTGTTTCTGAGTACACTTCTCCCTCCGTATTCACTGTGTTAGGGGTTTAACAGAACCACAAATACAGAAAAACCGTGAATAATTTTTTCATATGTTATTTGCTGTTTTCTACTAAAAACCATCATAAATATGGTGAAACCGTGAATAACATGGCGGGAAACCTGGCCTGTTCCTGAAGGAGAGGCAAAACACGGTGAAGAAAGTGCTGGGGAATCAGCGATTTTTTTCCGTAAATCCTTGGAATCAGCGATTTCTCTATGCAAGCTGATGTAATTTGGGGGAGGAGCCAGCAAGCTAAACCCATGAATAATCGAAACCACGAATACGGAGGGAGAAGTGTATAGCAAATTTTCTCTCAAACGCTAAGCACTGGATTTTCTATTATTTCAGTTAATAATTTGTCTGCTATATCGTTGGGGCACTAGGTAAAATACCATAAAAACTCAGAAGAAACTTGAACTGTCTAAAATTAGAATAGATTACAATAGTCCAATAACAGACAGTAGCACAGTTGGGCATCTCTTATATTATCAAGCACTACCTTCATGATTCTGAAGCCATTGAGTAGGGCTTAGATCATGAAGAGGAAAATCAGACAGCTTTGGCTGTGAAAGATTATTTGTAAATTGTGGATGATAACAATAATAATGCTCAATATACAAACCAGAATTTTATTCAAAGCAATATCAAATCATATGTCTGAGAATTATTTGTGCCCTCTTAAACAAAAGGGCAGCTGTTGAGATTCTCGTGGAACAAAGGGCCAGCTGCTTATCAACAAAATGATACTGAGAAATTTAAGGACACAGAGAACAAATCTGCTAATGGCCTAAGTAGACTAAAAGAAGGCCTTTTTCTCACTACCTCATATATGAGTATTGTAGTTTAAGAATGCTCAGATTTAGTGAAAACATTCGGAATATGCTGGAAAAAGCCATGAAACAATGAACAACTTTGTTAGTGCATGAGTCTTTTGGATTATTGTAATATTGTATATTTAACAAGTCCCAAGAAAGACATGGTTAGATTCATACTGATTCAGAATACAGTGGTTAGAATGATCTATGGCAGGGGTGCCCACACTTTTTTGGCTTGCGAGCTACTTTTAAAATGACCAAGTCAAAATGATCTAACAACAATAAAATTTTAAAAAACACAAAGCACACTGTACGCACAGAAAATGTTAATTATCATTTATATTTGGGTTTTTTTTTCAAAGAGGTCAAGGCAGATGACTTTAAAATATGCAATGTCACCTCATTAACAACTATACAAAAATAACAAATATACTCCCTCCCTTTTTACTAAACCGCAATAGCAGCTTTTAGCACAGGGAGCTGCGCTGAATGCCCTGCGCTGCTCTCGACACTCAAAGGCTTTTTGTGCTAAAATCCACTACTGCGGTTTAGTAAAAGGGGGCCATAGTGCAAAATATAGACAGCAGATATAAATTCTCAAAACTGACACATTTTGAGCACTAAATTGAAAATAAAATCATTTTTCCTACCTTTGTTGTCTGGTGATTTCATGAGTCTCTGGTTGCACTTTCTTCTTCTGACTGTGCATGCAATATTTCTTCCCTCCTTTCTGTCTCCTGCATGCTTCGTCTCCTCCAGACTTCATTCCATTCCCCAACCAACATCTATGTCCTTCCATGAGTCCAACTTTTTCTTCCTCTCTCCCTGCCTGCCACCTGACACACTCCATTCCCTCCCCCTTTTCCTTCTTCTCTCCCTGCCCCCTCCCCTTTCTTCCTTTCTGTCTCCCAATCCCACTTTCTTCCTTTCTTTCTCTCTGCGGTCTTTCTTTCTGTCTCCCTGCCCCCTTTCATTCTTTCTGTCTCCCTGCCCCCATTTTTACTTTCTTTCTCTCTGCTGTCTTTCTTTCTGTCTCCCTGTTCTTCCTCTCTGTCTTTCTGTCTCCCTGTCAGTCTTTCTGTCTCCACGTTCTGCCTCCCTGTCTTTCTGTTTCCCCTTTTTTTCTCCCCAAGCCGCCATCACCCGAGCTGTTGTCTGGAAATAGGCCCCCAAGCCACCGCCGACGTCTGGGAACAGGCCCCCAAACCATCGCCAACATTGCCACTGAGATTTCCCTGTTTCCTGATGCCACAACAGACCAGCAGCCTTCCCCCCGACGTCAATTCTGACATGGGGGGGGGGGAGGCTGGCTTGCCCGGCACTTCCATAGTCGCTGCTGGCTTGTAGTGGTGTCGGGGAACAGAGAGAATGCAAAAGTAATGCGAGTCAATCATGGAGCTCGGGATGGGCTCCATGTTCGACTCGCGTTGCGTTTGGAATTGATTGGTCGATCGCGATCGAGCTTTTGGATACCCCTGATCTATGGTCTTAAAAAATATGATCATGCGACTCTATTCTATTATGAGTTATTTGGCTGCCAATGGAGGCTCGTGTTTTGTTTATGTTGGGTTGCTTTAGCTATAAGGTTATATATGGTACTGCTCCATTTTATATGGCTAATAGATTCTCTTTAGCATTGTATAAAAATAGTAGAAAATCTCATGCCCTGTTTACCTTCCCATTAGTACAGGGCTGTAAAATGAAGTAGGCCGCTGTCTAGGCCTACCTCGTAATGGAGACTCCACACACTATATACTGGTTTCAATAGGTATACATTTATTAACAAATCAGTAACAGCTTACAATTTCAAATCATTCAGTATATAATGGAACAGATGTGATCCTCAGGCCTGAGGGTCCTCTGATGTCTGTTCAGCTTACTTCTGCTTATAGGCCTGATTTTATACATTTTCTGGTGGTCAATACCACGTTAGCCTAAATCACATGATACATCTTTATTGGTTGTTTTTCTTATACGTCAATACATACGTAGATTCATTTATTGGCTTATCTATTTGTGTCATCTTATACGTCTGTTCAGTTTGCCGTAAGGCCTAACCCTTTCCTGCAAATGTCCTTTTCCCCTTACCATATATGCAATTCCGAGTCTAAAATTCCTTTTCTGCTGTGGTAACACATGATATATCTTGCTAAATAATGTTCTTGAGTACTCTGTTTTTCTGACCATGAGCTGTGTTCCTCTTTGCATAATATCCGGCCAGGTGCCATGCATCGGAATTTAAGTCTTGCTTCTTACAAGTTTTTGCTTACCATAGCTAACTCAGAAACAGAACATTTCTCAATCACTATAGGCCAGCTGGCAAGTGGGTTATGAAATATCTTTTACAGTTCATATACTGATTTATTAGAGCAAGAGGGAGGGGAGGGGGTTTTTCTCTTGTGAGGTCTGGTTACTTCACCTTTATCCAAAGGACTTGTTTTGCTTCACCTGTATCTTACCAGGACTTCTTCTTCGTCTCATCCTCGGTTCCCTCTCATCCCCTCTTCAAAGCCCCTTCAGGTGGCTTTGACATCCGGATATTCGGTCAGAAGGTAGATTGTGTCAGTGATCATACAGCACAGGCATAGGGCCACGTATTTGAAATTGTATATGGTAAAAATGAAAAGGACAAGTGCCCACCCATACTATACTAACCCGGAACAGAGCAGCATAACATGTCACAATAAAATTATTAATACAATGTGATAATATGCAATCAATAATTAGGATAATATGCAATGTAAAAGTCAGGTAGGCACCTGGGGTATGACTGCAGAGCTTATACTAATGTGTTAGAAACATTAGAATAAAGTACTGACGTGGTGGTGGCTCTTAGGAGGGGAAATCAGCTATTGGTGTTTCATAGGGAGGTACATCAAAATCAGCCATTGGTGCCTCATAGGGAGGTGCATCAAAATCGGCCAAGTCAAGATTATTAAAAATGTTGTGGATGGGTCTGTATAGGGGTCTCTATTTCAACATTTGGGATAGTTCGAGCAACTAGGCATCTGCAGGGGTTCATAATTTAATCTGATACGTTTTAATATAGCATAACTCATTTCTTAAACTTTGATCGCAGACAAAGAATAATCATAATAAGGTTATTTTTCTTTTTTTCATTATTCATGTCTCTACAATAATTGGAACATATTGCATAGGGTTCTTATGATCCACTCCTATCCCAAATGGTAATATTAATTAATGTTGTGCTAACATACCGAAGTGAGAATAACTTCTGCTTTTTATTTCTTAAGCCCCAAGCCAAGTTTTTGAGTGTTCCAACAAAGAAACATATTCTATAATGTTAACCCATTAAAGGTTGTTCACTTCTTGTTAGAGAAATTATTTGTCTAGCTTTAAGCAATGTGTATTGTTCTGTTTGGTTTTTTTCCCTTAATGAAATATATTATGAGCTAAACAACTATGACTTTGCTAGATTTCTATTTATGAGTACTCAATATAAGTAGCAATATAAAAGAAAAAACTATTGTTCCTTTACTTATCATAACAGTTTTGAAAAACTTCTAGCAGTCTTTCTCTCTCTGCCTTTTCTTGGAACTTGTAAAAGAAATGTTACTTCCTCTTTTTCTTATATATTCTCTGATACACGCAGGAATACTTTCTGGTTTAATACAATACAATCAGCGTTTGGCTTTATTTAAAAAAATGGTTCTAACTGTTGCTTAAGAACTTTTCTAATAAGTTGCTGAAGGAAATGTCTAGTCCTATTGATTGGAATTCAAAAATATTGTAGTTTAGGTCTTTTTGCTGATTGAATATTAGTGAAAGTCAATATTAGTGAGTCAAACAAAATTGAACCCATGATCCGATAGAATCCCATGGAAAGGACATTTCTCCCATAAATCCTATTTTATTTTAAGTTTTAGGGTTTATCATCTTTATTTTAGTATGTTTCAATATAACCTATGTGTTAATATGTCTAAGGCTATAGCTTAGCCATCCTTTTGCTTGGGTTTGACTCTTTGCTAATTCATATTTATGTTTAGCATATTACTCCTGTCCTTTGAACATCATATGCCATTGTAACTATAATTCCCTTAGGCTGACAAATATAATTCAGCCATTACATATATTAGACCTTAGTCTATTTAAATTAAAGCAGATAAATTTTTGTTTTCTTTTGTATGTTATCTTTTAACGCTGTACCTATCCTGTTAGTAATATTGCTCAGGTATTGTTGGAAACAAGTTAAATGATATATACAGTACAGATATTTTTGCCTTATTAATTGTGGATCACTTCACAAAGACAATTGCCATATCAGAGGAAGCTGTATGCTACATGAGAATCCGTGTTTACACCCTTTTAATTAATTAATGACTTATTTACATAATTATGGACTAATGCTATTTGAAATATCATCGATGAAAAATTTTCAGTCGTATGAAACCCTGATGACGGATGAGCTCCAAAGGAAGGATCGTGCTACCAGAGAAAGCGCCTAGACTTACCAGCAAAGACTTCCTGACTGTTGCTACCAAAGACAGGATGACCTTTATGACCTTGAACTTCTACAGCTTTAATTATGGACTTATTAATTTGCACTTTAACTCTTTTATGGACTCATGCAGTATTAGTATATATATTTTTTCATGTGTTGATAATTATTTCTAACAGCCCTATTGCAAGATTTGGATGTTTTTTCTTGATTGTGAGTTTATGCATTTTCATCCTGTTTTGACTCCCACAATAGCTCCCTAGTTATTTTCCCTTCCAGTCAGATTCTTTCCATCCCCTTTCTTGCTGCTAAGCTGAAGAGAAGTGCAGTGAAGAAGAAGTAATGAGCCCAGCTGAAGGATGATGACGTAAGATTTGATGTGGTTACCTGGACTTTCACCCCTGGCGTCTGGACCCAGTCGAGTCTGCACTGATCCCAGCTATTTTGGAAGAGCATGGAAATAATCTAACTTGTTAATTTATCCCTCCATCCCTTTTGGATGTAGTATGCTCATAACAGGATGAAACCATAAAATGAGAATATATTAAAACGTATCAGATTAAATTATGAACCCCTGCAGATGCCTAGTTGCTCGAACTATCCCAAATGTTGAAATAGAGACCCCTATACAGACCCATCCACAACATTTTTGATAATCTTGACTTGGCCGATTTTGATGCACCTCCCTATGAGGCACCAATGGCTGATTTTGATGTACCTCCCTATGAAACACCAATAGCTGATTTCCCCTCCTAAGAGCCACCACCACGTCAGTACTTTATTCTAATGTTTCTAACACATTAGTATAAGCTCTGCAGTCATACCCCAGGTGCCTACCTGACTTTTACATTGCATATTATCCTAATTATTGATTGCATATTATCACATTGTATTAATAATTTTATTGTGACATGTTATGCTGCTCTGTTCCGGGTTAGTATAGTATGGGTGGGCACTTGTCCTTTTCATTTTTACCATATACAATTTCAAATCATAAGAACCCTATGCAATATGTTCCAATTATTGTAGAGACATGAATAATGAAAAAAAGAAAAATAAAATAGCAACTAATAATTTCAAGTTAAAGAAATAGAGCACTACATTTCCCAGTGTCCTTAAACATAGACACATCAACCAGGAAGTAGCTCGGTATGTTTGTGTAATGGAAAAAGAGGAAGAAGAAGCATAACTCATTTCTTAAACTTTGATCGCAGACAAAGAATAAGGTTTGAAATCGTTGTGGTGAGTAGTGAAAAAATAAATCTTCTTTCTTTATATTGATAATTATAGAGAGCGCTCATAAATAGAAATCCACTCGTATTTCCATAAACACTGAAGTTGACATAAAAATTAATTTTTTTTCTATTTAGAGTATTAGCATTAGGTGTTCTCTTCGAGTGCACTGTAGTTTTTCCTAACTCTAGAAAACAAATGATCGTTAGTAATGGGAAACACCCATAATAAAAATCCCAGACCTAGAAAGACAAAGGGTACGTTTAATTTTACATTGCCAGTTATCATACTTAATGCCTGTCAGTTATTTGGTTAGACATAATCACCTGTCACGAACCCTTCCTATCTACGTACACAAATCCTTCCTATAAACTTCAATAATCTGCTTATATATTCCCTTCATTGCCAATCTAACATAACACTTTCTATTAACTTCCAGTATTTGTCTCTTATCCCTTCTTTCCAATACTCTTTGTCTTTATATATAAAAACAATAGTGATCCTAATCTTTTCTGTAATTTTGTTCTTCTCTTTCTCAAAAACAATCCTTTATAATCCAGCAAACTTATATGAAATAAATAATTGTTTTAATGAATCTTATGGTAACATTGAAACACAGTTAAAATATATACTTCCCCTTTCAGTCTCATTCAATCTCATCCCCCTCACTCCCCCCAGTTTTTTTTTTTTTTTTCTCTGGTTCGTGACCACAAAAGAACAGGAAACAAGAACCACGAGAGCAATGCTTTCGCTTTCCCATAAAGTGCCATATATTACACAGGCCAGTACACAAGCGACAGCTAAAATGTAAAGCAAACAGCATAAACGGAAGAACAAAGGAAGCCATCAGACAGCATGACAAGCTGAAAATATTACAGTAAAACGCAGACTCAGAGCTGTACTAAGGCTAGAAGACAAGAGAGGGTCTTCTAGCCTTAGTACAGCTCTGAGTCTGCGTTTTACTGTAATATTTTCAGCTTGTCATGCTGTCTGATGGCTTCCTTTGTTCTTCCGTTTATGCTGTTTGCTTTACATTTTAGCTGTCGCTTGTGTACTGGCCTGTGTAATATATGGCACTTTATGGGAAAGCGAAAGCATTGCTCTCGTGGTTCTTGTTTCCTGTTCTTTTGTGGTCACGAACCAGAGAAAAAAAAAAAAAAAAACTGGGGGGAGTGAGGGGGATGAGATTGAATGAGACTGAAAGGGGAAGTATATATTTTAACTGTGTTTCAATGTTACCATAAGATTCATTAAAACAATTATTTATTTCATATAAGTTTGCTGGATTATAAAGGATTGTTTTTGAGAAAGAGAAGAACAAAATTACAGAAAAGATTAGGATCACTATTGTTTTTATATATAAAGACAAAGAGTATTGGAAAGAAGGGATAAGAGACAAATACTGGAAGTTAATAGAAAGTGTTATGTTAGATTGGCAATGAAGGGAATATATAAGCAGATTATTGAAGTTTATAGGAAGGATTTGTGTACGTAGATAGGAAGGGTTCGTGACAGGTGATTATGTCTAACCAAATAACTGACAGGCATTAAGTATGATAACTGGCAATGTAAAATTAAACGTACCCTTTGTCTTTCTAGGTCTGGGATTTTTATTATGGGCGTTTCCCATTACTAACGATCAAAGAAATTAGGATGTGGAGCAGATCACCAGTGAGACGCTGACACAGGAAGTTAGTGTATGAGTCAAAAAGCAAGAAATTTCTGGACCATACTTTAACATTCTAAGCAGCTTCACATGACAGAGAATTTCGATTATTATTGCTTGGAGCCTGTTCTTATAAACATTTCAGAACTCAACTTAAAGCGTACGTCTTTTCAAAATACTTGGTTAAATAATTTCTTTCTGTCATTCTTAAATTGTCTCTAGTTTATAATCTTTTGTAAATCATGTAGAACTTATGGTTACGCGGTTAAGAAGGACGATGTTATGTTATGTTATGAATATCAAAAGGGGAATATTACAGTGCTCCCTTTAACTTATATCCTGAACAAAACAAAATTAAGCTATGAGGTGTCAAAACAGAGAGGGAAAATTTCCCATTTATTGTACGAGGATATTCTAATCTAAAGCTTTGTGGAAATTGAGAGTTGTACTTGAATCATTACTACATACAATAGGAATTTACACTGAAGATATAAAGATGGATTTAGGGTTTGACAAGTATGCAATGATCAGTATAAAGAAGGTCAAAATTGAGGAAACAGAAGGACTACAACTTGGAAATGGAAAACTTACCCAAAGACAGAAGTTACAAGAAACTATAACGTTTAGAATTGGATAGCATCTTTCATAAAGCAGTTAAAGAAAAAACAAAATCGAAATACCTAAAACAACCTAAATTCTGAACTACATTTTGTGAAGATACCTGGATAATTCCTAAGCTTCTGGATGAAGCGCACATTCTCCAGTGTACCAGATAAATGTTTGCCTCCCCCCGACCCTTTTATCAAGCTGTCTTAGGCTTTTTTTTTTTTTTTTTAATGGGTCACTGCGGAAAAAGTTCCAACACTCATAGGAATTCTATGAGCGTCGGAGCTTTTCCCACAGTGGCCTGAAATAAAAATATCCTAACACAGCTTGATAAAAGAGGGCAAGAGGGCATTTGTTTGTGTTATACGCCATATATAATAATAATACCCTCTAAGGCAGGGGTGTCAAAGTTCCTCCTCGAGGGCCGCAATCCAGTCGGGTTTTCAGGATTTTCCCAATGAATATGCATGAGATTTATTAGCATACAATGAAAGGAGTGCATGCAAATAAATCTCAGGCATATTCATTGGGGAAATCCTGAAAACCCGACTGGATTGCGGCTCTCGAGGAGGGACTTTGACACCCCTGCTCTAAGGGATGCTTCCTACAACATGAGAGAACAAAACCAATGTTAAAACTGCCTATATCTAGAGTAGAAAATCATGTCCCCAATGCGACTATCACATATATTAAATATTAAAATACCTAGTTATGCTAAGGATAATGTGATCTTATTGGATACATAGAAAACAATTAAATTTATTGATAAATTAACAGATGTTCCCATAATGAAATCTATTTTGCAGTCCTTATGGTTAAACTCCAAGATTCAAATAGGCGGTGCTGGGATCGCTTGGAAGAATTGGATGCAAGCAGGCATTCGGACATTAGATGATGTTATATCTAATGGAAATCTGCTTGATTTTTAACAACTGCAACAATCATTTGGAATTTTAAAATATCAACAATATAAATGGTTGCAGTTGAAGCAGGCTATTCAAAGTGGGTTCCCTGAATGGAAAAAATTAAAAAATTATTATAGCTTGCAGATCCTTTGCTACGAAACAGATCTAGAAGGACATCAGGCTGCCCAGTGGTACAAATTGATTTCTGGATTTAAAAAAAACCAAACCAAAAAACAGTCTTAGAGACATCTGGAGCATTGAGATAAAACAGTATATTTCTGTGTCTCATTGGCCATGTATTTGGGCTTGGAGATTGAAATGCACGGCGTCAGCATCTAGGAGACAAACATGGTTATTTCTGTTACATAGGATTTTCTGGACCCCAGTTTGGTTAAATAAAATAGATAGTTCTAAGTCTAATAGATGCTGGCATTGTCATATTGATATTGGGACTTTGGATCATCTGTTGTATTTTTGTTTCAAGTTTCAAGTTTATTAAATTTTTACTATACCGACCATCAACGAGTATCTAGCCAGTTTACAAGTTAAAAATAGTACAATAAATAATATAATTAAAAAGGAAAAAAGAAAAGGGGATTGTGAACATTTAAACTTTAACTAGACATACTGGAAAGTGAGGGCAGGGAATAATAAGATAGAGGGGGGAAAAAAAATACATTATTCAAAAAAAAAAAAAAAATTTAAAAGGGAAGGATGGAACATAAGGAATGGGATCGCTTCTTAAAAGCGGTTGAGGTATTGAAGAATAAGTTATACTTGGGAGCAGGAGAACGCGTCTTGGAATAAGAAAGTTTTTAATTTAGCCTTAAATTTATCTAGTGATGTCTCGTGACGAATATGAGATGGCAATGAGTTCCATAGGGTAGGAGCGACTACCGAAAAGTTGGTCTTTCTCGTATAAAAGAAATCTTTGATTGTGGGAATAGATAGCAGGTTTTGATTGGCTGATCTAAGGGTCCGAGATGAACAGTAGGGGATTAGAAGTTTATCTAGAAAAGATGGTTGGCGGGAGAATCTGATTTTGAAGACTAACATAATTGTTTTATATGTGACACGATGGGTTATAGGTAACCAATGAGCTTCTTTCAGGAGAGGTGTAACATGGTCATATTTTCCCAATTTGTAAATAAGTTTTATGGCTGTATTTTGTATGAGTTGGAGTCGCCGTAGTTCTTTTTGAGGGAGACCATTGTAAAGAGAATTACAATAATCAAGGTGAGAGATGACAAGCGAATGAATTAGAGTTGTGATAGCTGTAGTATCGAGGATAGATGATAGAGAACGTATAAGCCTTAGTTTGTAAAAACAAGTTTTTACAACTGTGCTAATCTGGTCATGAAAGGTAAGATCCTTATCTAGGGTAACCCCTAGTAGTTTTATTTTGGTTTCCATTTTTACAGGATGACTTTTGATAAGAATCTTTTCGTGAATAATATAGTTCTTTTTGGTAGGAAAAAATAGGCTGCTTGACTTATTGATGTTTAAGGAGAGTTTATTTTCATAAAGCCAGTCACTTATTTCATCAAGTTTTTTTTATTGATTTTTTCCTTTTATATTTATATTTTGGAATTTTGGGACAAATAAATCTGATTTTGGATTCAAATGTTCCACTAACATATGAAGCTATAATTTGTGGAACATGTAAACTCACTCTAAATAAATATAAGAGCTGTCTTTTTATGATCATGACAGGCATAGCCATGCAATTGATCACGAGTAACTGGAAAATCCATGACAGAATAAGTTACACTTTTTGGTGGGAGAATATATGTAATACATACAAATATGAAAGGATTAATGCAGAATGTAGGGGATTTAGTATGATATTTAATAAAGTTTGGAGCCCATTGACTAAATTAGTGGAATTACAATAATGTCCATTTATTTTATCTTTCCTTCTGTTCATTTACCTTTACACATCCATGGGGGAGGGGGGTTGGAGGGAGGGAAATAAATATTGATGGTGACAATTAGGTAACTTTATTCTTCATTTAAATTATATATTATGTTATATTATGATATTATTAAATGTAGAAAATATGAAAATCTTGAATGATATATAGGTTGTCTGCATAGACAATAGTGCAATGTATGTAATAACTACTGTCCTTTTATTTGATTGGCACTGTTTTTAGTTTAAAAATCAATAAAGATTTATAAAATAAATAAATAAATAAAAGACTGCCTATACTGAAACTTGTTGCCCAAAAATATCTGGTACAAGCACTGAAGGCTAGATTCTCAAAACTTTGTGGTAAAAAAATGATGAGCCACTGTCACAGTCGTTATTATAGTGATTTCAAAAAGACGAGTCATTCTCCCCAAAACACACATGTAAATGAGGTTGTCAGAGAATAGTGAAGGTTCGCTAAATTTGCATGTGTCCATAGCAATCGGCACATGCACAGAATTAATGCACAAATTAAAAAAAAAAATCAAAATCAAAGACTGGTAGGAGGGATGCTCACTCACTCCCATCGCTGAAGTCAAGCAACCCCCCTCCCCTCCCCATAGCAGTGGGAGAGATGCCCATTCCCTTCTACCACCAAGCAAAGCTCCTGACACACAGACACCCCAGCAGTGGGATAGGTATCCACTCCTTCCCACCACCAAGCAAACCCCCCCCCCAACACCCCCAATGCCTCCGGTGATCCCCACCCCTTCCCTTTACTTTGTTTATGATGGCTGGCCAGAGGGATGCCTACTCTATTCAGCCAGCAGGCTCACCTCTTTAAAGTGGCAGATCTTCCCTTCCCTGATGCATATGGGAATTGGCCTAAGGCTCTGATTTGCCCAGACACCTAAACCAATCAGTGCTCAGGCACTGATCAGAAAGTAAGAACAAGCTCCGAACCACCTAGGGAGGAGCGATGACAAATCGGCCGAAGCCTTGGGGGCCAATCGGCTAGGCGCAGGGGGGGGGGAAGGGGGGTAGGATAGATTAGGGTGAGCGGAGGGGAGGTCGCCCCTTTCGATCCGGCTTCACATGAGGCGGACGCGGCTTCCCTCCCGCTCACCCTCGACTGCACAGGCCGGCAGCAACGGGCTTTGCCGTCGTCTTCGCTTGCAGGGATTTGGGTGGCTGGTCGCCACGGAGGGAGGTTCTCTCTCTGGCTCTGTGCATTGGGGTGGGCGGAGTGCGGCCGTGTCTTGGTGGCCCCGACGGCCCAGGCGTTGCCAGTGGACCGGCGGGTGGGGGCGCTGGGGGCCTCGGCGGGGATGGGCCGCTGCACGGGCAGCCTGGGCGCGTGGCCGGGAGCTCCCGTCTGCGGCTCCTTTTCGCCGAGTGTCCTCTCTTGCTGCGTGCGCTCTCTCCGTCCGGGTGCGCGCACGGGGCGGACGCGACTTCCTTCCCGCTCACTCTCAAAAAAAAAAAAAAAAAAAAAATAAGGCATTGGGTTCCTCACCTCGTTTGTTGCCCTCTCTGGCTCTGTGCCTTGCGGTGGGCGGGGGGACGGCCGCGGCTTCGGGGTCCCAGCGGCCCGGGCGCTGTGAGGGGACCTGCGGGTGTGAGCGCTGGGGGCTGCTGCACGGGCAGCGTTGCGGGCCCGTCTGTGCCGCGAGGGGGGGATTTGCCTCTGTTGCCGGGGGCGCCGGGAGCGGCAGCCAACTGCTCGTCCCGACGCGGCCGGTTTTAGCTGCGCGGCCCATCTCCTGCTGCGGCGAGGCGGCGGTCCCTGGCGCCATCCCTCCCGCGATGCGTGGCTATCTTCCTTCCCCTCCCTGAACAATCCGGCGGTGGGGAAAGGGGGGATAGGGGTCTCCTGCCACGCGGGGCCCATTGCAGCAGCGTCCTTCCCCTCCCTAAGCACTCCGGCGGTGGGGGAAGGGGATTGGGGTCGCTGCCTCCCAGCTGCCATGCTCCCACCCCGAACCAGGCATCATGGCAGCCTGCGGCCGCACTGGGCCGCGTGGCATCCCGACTACGGCCGGCCGCTAACGGTTGCTGTCCGTGCCCTGGGCCCATGGCTGGGGCGTTGTACGCGGCGGTATGTCCCGACGGGGGCCCATTGCGGATCGGGTGTGGTTCGGAGCTTAAAAGCAATTGGAAGAGGGGTCCTTTTATTTGGTGCATCAGTATTTCTTAGTTACTCGTGCTGATTATAGCATAGTACCATTTTCAAAAAAAAAAAATTTTTTCTCCATGATGAACTGAACAGAATTAGGAGAAAAATAATGTTTCTATGTTCAAATGTTTAATTTTCTTCATTTCTCTTTCTGTGTTCTCTTCTTCAGTATAAACTATGCAGGAATCATACTTCTTAACAGAGCTCCAGTGTCTTAATTACCCCAAATAAAGAACGTATAATCTAATCATTAATCAGATTTAACAAAAATGCTAATTAACCCAAACATGACTAATGTTATTAAACTGAAACTGTTACAGCCACCGTGTGGCTTGAAACTTCCTCAGAAAGGGACAGAGCTTCAATTGAACTAATTTCAGTTCATCCTTACCCTGATTACTTCCTACAAACTAATACGAGGGCGAATCAAAAATTAAAGGCAATTGTTAAATTACGCAAGAACCGGAACATATGTACTCGCACGTTGCCTGTCGGATTGTTTATCCACGCTCGGTGTAGCACTCGGAGTTTAGTCATGTGGCAGCCGCGAGGTCAGAAACATAGGCGCTCCTTTGCAAGATTACACCATCGAAGAACAGCGTACAGTAGTGCGCTTTTCTTTGGACAGAGGGAGTAAAACCTGTGGAAATGCACCATTGGATATTGACTCAGTCTGGACGTAACACCAGGAATCTACCTGTGTCCGACGAGGCAGATGACGGTTGACCGCTTTGGGCACCCGCCCAGGGTCTCAGTGGCAGCCATGAGCTGTTCCTCCAGGAACTTGTCCTAATTTTCTTTTAACTATAGAAAAGTGCATTTGCATTTCTACCTGGGTCCGACGAGGCAGATGGCGGGTGACCGCTCCGGGCACCCGGGAGGCTGCCAGCCACGGCCACATGTCTCGGCACGGCCATCGCTGCGGTTTCTGCAGGGAGGGATCGACAAATTTAATTATCTTGACAATTCCCTGCATTCGGATTCCCCTATTGCTATCTGAGTGTAATTCTCTGCATTCTGTGCTTTCCTTATTGCTACCTGAGTCTACTTCTCGGCTGCAATGTGCTGGGCAAAATATAAGACCTTGCCTTCAGGGCTGTGCTAGATGAGGAAGTTATGCTTCACGGGTTATTTCGAGTCTTCCCATCTATCCAATCAGCTAATTTTAATGATCCGATAATTCTTATCCTTGGGATGAGAAATATTAAAAGCATTTATCTTTCCAGTTATTCCAATTAATGAGACAGCGATGACACTGGACTCATCACATTTCTTCATTCAATGAATTTTCTTTAACTATAAATTTCTTATTTCCGGGAATTATCTTTAGTGATAAATTTCTTATTTCCGAGAATTTAACTAGAACTTGCAATAGGGAATAGCTGTGGCAACTGGATTTGACTGCCGACAACCTACAAATGTACTGTTTTTTCCTTATTAATTTCTGCTATATAACTTTACCTCATAAAACAAGGAAGACACTAGTTGGAGGCCGCTCTGTTTTCCTTTGACATGACATGCTGATATACAATCATGTTCCACTCTCCTTATGCCGGTACTTACTGTATCATTCTATAAGTATTTCTCGACAGCACAAGTCACGATCCATGCCGCCGTGCCGAAGAAGCCACCAGCACCAAAGAGGCGCTACCACCGCGGCTTCTACGGCCGCACATCTCAGCTGGAGCTCAGCACCGCCCGCAATTTTAACCCCACTAAGCTAGAGGGCAAATGAGATAGTCCAATTGCTTAGCCTAGGATAGGATCTCCCGAGATTGGGGCAGCATCCACTCGGCGGGAACTTCGATTCACAGGTCCTGCCCTTAGACTTCGATTCATGGATCCGATGTATACTACTGTACAACACTGGCTTCATTCGAGAGCACAGAGACCACATCAGCTGACCTCTGGAATCCTGTACAAGCAGCGGCAATGCGATAATCAGCATCTGGGAGGTAAGTCCGATACATGAAGGGACATGGCTTTATCGGCCCTTACATTGGGGTGTACAACACAACAATAAATTAATATAAATTCACAAATCATTTTAATTTACCTTAAAGGGCCTACTATCGCTTTATCCATTTAACGACTTACATAAGACCTTCATTAAGAAGGTTTACGTTACCTCAACAGCATAGTTTGATATCTACACACTGATCCAGATATTTTACATTTGAGCCTCTGTGCATTGCTAGGCTCATCAGTACATTGGATACGCTCCTCGGTAATTCTCTGTGCATAGCTAGGCTCATCAGTACATTGGATATGCTCCTCTGATATGCTCCCCTGTACATCGCTAGGCTCATCAGTACATTGGTTATGCTCCCTTGTGCATTGGCGAAGCTTATCAGTACAGGGGATATCAGTACATGCTCATCGGTACATTGCCTAGGCTTATCAGTACATTGGATAGGCTGCTAGACTTATCCGTACATTGAATGCTCCTCTATACATCGTCTAAGTTCATCAGTATATGGGATATGCTCCTCTAGGTTCATCAGTACATTGGATATGCTCCTCTGTACATTGGCTAGGTTCGTCAGTACATTGGATATGCTCCTCTGTATCAGGACATCGGGTATGCTCCTCTGTACATTGGCTAGGCTCATCAGTACATGGGATATGCTCCTCGGTACATTGGCTAGGCTTATCAGTACAGGGGATATGCTCCTCGGTACATTGGCTAGGCTTATCAGTACATTGTACTCTGGATCCTCTGTACATCGCTAGGCTCATCAGTACATTAGATATACTCCTCTGTACATTTGCTAGGCTCCCCTGTACATTAGGTAGGCAGCACATTGGATACGCTCCCCCGTACATTGGCTAGGCTTATCAGTACATTGGATATGCTCCTCTATCAGTACATTGGATATCCTCCTCTGTACATTGGCTAGGCCACATTGCATGTGCTCCTCGGTATCAGTACATTGGATATACTCCTCGGTATATGCTCCTCTATCAGTACATTGGATATGCTCCTCTGTACATTGGCTAAGCTTATCAGTACATTGGAGGTGCTCCTCTGTATCGGTACATTGGATATGCTCCTCTGTACATTGCCTAGGCTTATCAGCGCATTGCAGGTGCTCCTCTGTACATTGGCTAAGCTTATCAGTACATGGGATGTGCTCCTCTGTATCGGTACACTAGATATACTCCTCTGTACATTGGCTAGGCTTATCAGTACATTGGATACGCTCCTCTGTACATTGGCTAGGCTTATCAGCGCATTGCATGTGCTAGGCTTATCAGTACATCGAATAGGCTCCTCTGTGCATTGGATACGCTCCTCTGTACATTGGCTAGGCTTATCAGCACATTGCATGTGCTCCTCGGTACATTGGCAACGCTTATCAGCACATTGCATGTGCTCCTCGGTACATCAGCACATTTATCAGCACATGGCATGTGCTCCTCGGTACATTGGCAACGCTTATCAGCACATTGCATGTGCTCCGCGGTACATCGGCAACGCTTATCAGCACATTGCATGTGCTCCTCGGTACATCAGCACATTGCATGTGCTCCTCTGTACAGTAGCAATGCTTATCAGCACATGGCATGTGCTCCTTGGTACATTGGCAACGCTTATCAGCACATTGCACGTGCTCCTCGGTACATCAGCACATTGCATGTGCTCCGCTGTACAGTGGCAACGCTTATCAGCACATGGCATGTGCTCCTCGGTACATTGGCAACGCTTATCAGCACATCGCAAATGCTCTACATTGGCTTATTACAGCAGAGGCTTCCACGGCCTCAACTGCAGCGGCAGCTTCTACGGCAGCACAATATCAGCAATATACAACAGCAGAGGCTTCCACGGCCTCAACTGCAGCGGCAGCTTCTACGGCAGCACAATATCAGCAATATACAACAGCAGAGGCTTCCACGGCCTCAACTGCAGCGGCAGCTTCTACGGCAGCACAATATCAGCAATATACAACAGCAGAGGCTTCCACGGCCTCAACTGCAGCGGCAGCTTCTACGGCAGCACAATATCAGCAATATACAACAGCAGAGGCTTCCACGGCCTCAACTGCAGCGCCAGCTTCTACGGCAGCACAATATCAGCAATACAACATCAGCGGCTCTAACAGCAGGGGCTTCCACGGCCACCGGTACATTGGCAACGCTTATCAGCACATTGCATGTGCTCCTTGGTACATCAGCAACGCTTATCAGCACATTGCATGCTCGGTACATCAGCACATTGCATGTGCTCCGCTGTACAGTGGCAACGCTTATCAACGCTTATCAGCATATCGCAAATGCTCTACATTGGCTTATTACAGCAGAGGCTTCCACGGCCTCAACTGCAGCGGCAGCTTCTACGGCAGCACAATATCAGCAACTGCAGCGCCAGCTTCTACGGCAGCACAATATCAGCAATACAACATCAGCGGCTCTAACAGCAGGGGCTTCCACGGCCACCGGTACATTGGCAACGCTTATCAGCACATCGCATGTGCTCCTTGGTACATCAGCAACGCTTATCAGCACATTGCATGCTCGGTACATCAGCACATTGCATGTGCTCCGCTGTACAGTGGCAACGCTTATCAACGCTTATCAGCATATCGCAAATGCTCTACATTGGCTTATTACAGCAGAGGCTTCCACGGCCTCAACTGCAGCGGCAGCTTCTACGGCAGCACAATATCAGCAATATACAACATCAGCGGCTCTAACAGCAGGGGCTTCCACGGCCACCGGTACATTGGCAACGCTTATCAGCACATTGCATGTGCTCCTCGGTACATTGGCAATGCTTATCAGCACATTGCATGTGCTCCTCGGTACATTGGCAACGCTTATCAGCACATCGCATGTGCTCTACATTGGCTAGGCTTATCAGTACATAGCATGTCCTCCTCGGTACATTTGCTAGGCTCCTACATTGGCTAGGCTCATCAGTACAGGGCCATATATATATGGTGGGTTGCATACATAACTTGAGTAAGCGGAGACAATGAAGTTATATCAGTTGATGAAGTTTTGCAAATATCAGTTGATGAAACCCGTGCAGTGGGTTGAGTATATTTCATTACACTGAGGCGATTCAGTACGAAAAGTTATCAGTACCTTTGCATACCCATGCAGTGGGTAGCATATAGGCCGCAGCTACAGCACTTGGGGGGAACCCGCGATAAGCGAGGTTTCGCTATCCCGGGTAGTGGAGGGTAAGCACAGCATATGAGTCAACGACATACACCTTTACATTGCTTAGGAAATTGGGCATGTCACCTTGCTTGGACGGCAGGGAGGCCAGGCCCTGATCTTCACAGCAACGTACTGCTGATGAGAGGACACATCCTTGAACGGGATAGGTCCAGCGAGCAGGGGAAGCTGTTACGGCAACTCAGATTCGGAGAGGATGAAGAGGCATATGCTGTGCACCTGATCATGTGGTGGTCATACCCGATTGGTTATTCTGCTCAATGGATGACAGTTGTGATGTAATAGTGCTGTTATGGCTGCGGCCTAATAAATTCCACACTAGTTGAAAACGCTTGTGTAGTGTCTTTGTTCTCCGGACCAAGGGGTAGAGCACCAAGTGCTGAGTGCACGATTTGAGAACAAGCTCCGAACCACCTAGGGAGGAGCGATGACAAATCGGCCGAAGCCTTGGGGGCCAATCGGCTAGGCGCAGGGGGGGGGGGGAAGGGGGGTAGGATAGATTAGGGTGAGCGGAGGGGAGGTCGCCCCTTTCGATCCGGCTTCACATGAGGCGGACGCGGCTTCCCTCCCGCCCACCCTCTACTTCTGTCGCAGCCAGACTGGAAAGGAGGGTAAGCACAGCATATGAGTCAACGACATACACCTTTACATTGCTTAGGAAATTGGGCATGTCACCTTGCTTGGACGGCAGGGAGGCCAGGCCCTGATCTTCACAGCAACGTACTGCTGATGAGAGGACACATCCTTGAACGGGATAGGTCCAGCGAGCAGGGGAAGCTGTTACGGCAACTCAGATTCGGAGAGGATGAAGAGGCATATGCTGTGCACCTGATCATGTGGTGGTCATACCCGATTGGTTATTCTGCTCAATGGATGACAGTTGTGATGTAATAGTGCTGTTATGGCTGCGGCCTAATAAATTCCACACTAGTTGAAAACGCTTGTGTAGTGTCTTTGTTCTCCGGACCAAGGGGTAGAGCACCAAGTGCTGAGTGCACGATTTGAGGCAACAACAGATCAGACCTGTGAGCAAATTTTGGTTGCAAATGTGACACAACGAGGTTAGTGAATCACTTGGCAATTATAGAGAATCGCTAGAAGTGCTCATTTTAATATTAATGACCTTGTACTACAATTGCATGGCAAAATTGGAGACTGCTAGAAGACTTGGAAAGACCACTTTAAGCCGTTTTAATAATCCACCACTAAAATACATGCATGCTAAACCGGCTGGATCCAGCTTAGCGAGCATGTTAAAGGCACAGTTTAGTTTTGAGAATCTGCCCCTGAGAGAGATGAATAAAAAGACTGAATCTACATCAACAACTTTAGAACAAATGATTCAGTGCAGTAGCAGTAGTCACAGAAGCACTTGCAAATAAGATCAAAAGGTTAAGATCAGATACCAGAAACTCAAAGACTTGAAAGAAGAGAAGCTGAAGAACTATAAGGAAGATCACAGAAGCCTTGGAAATTACAAAGTAGCAAATAATATTGATCTTGAAAAAATTGCCAGATATGAGGTAAGAATTACTCAAAATAGGCAGAACCAACTATTCCAGTGAAATCAGAGCTGCTTCTACCAAATCACTAGTGGAGAAACTAACAGAAACTAAGAAATACCCGGCAAAGAAAAAAACAGTTCAGATAGGCCAGATCAACAGTGAACAGGGAAATGTAGTTTCTTCTCTTTCTCAGGCATCTCGGTATTCTTTTCAACCTATCTCCTTGACCTTCAACTCCAAAAACATTTCTGCAATAAATAAAATGTTCTAGTCATTGAATCATGTCCCTTATAGCTGAAATCCCCTTTCAATACATGGATTATTACTCCTGTTATTATCTAATATAATAAAACGCTAGGCCGCGCATGCGCACTCCTTATGCGTGCGCCGGTTTTCCGTGAGCTGTAGCGATCCGCAGGTAGGAGTGCGCATGCGCGGCTTAGGGTTCTGTTTTTCGGTCTGGCCTGCTCCCTGCTGTTTTTCGGTCTGGCATGCTCTCTGCTGCTCTCTGCTGCGGACTTCCGACGCAGGTGGGGATCATGAGAGATGCCACCACCACAACTTTCAACAAAAAAAATACAATATGGCAAGGCGAGCAGGGAGCAGGCCAGACCAAAGCTCCAACTTGAACTGCCAGTTGGCCAGCTCCCTTGCCAGAGTTATTTTTTCACTTTAAAGGTGCCGCGGCGGCTCCTGTCACCAGGGAGTCGCCCAGATCACCACGGCAGCCACTCCCCTCCTCCCGCCCTCTCTCTTGGCCTACTGGGAGCAGGCGAGTGAAGCCCGGTACTTCCGGGTAGCTAAGGGGCGGAGCGCGGCCCGTGCTCAGGGTCCGGGTGGAGAAGCCGATGCTAGAGCCGCTCGCGCACATTAGCGCTGGCTAACGCAACCTGGGTAAGGGAGGTCAAGCGGGGAATCAGTTTGGGCGGAGGATTGCTCAGAGTTGGGACTGGCATTCTCCTTCGGATGAAACAGTAACCAGCTCCAGGGGAGCCGGACGATACCCACATGTAACAGACCAGCGGCACCCCCGATTTCCCAAACCCCCATCCCCCCAAGCAACAATAAAAACTCCTCCCGATGCCTATGGCTGTGACCCCCCCACCCCAAGTAAACTCCCCTGGAGCAAGATCGGATGCCCAGAAAAGGGGGGAGGGGGAGATCACTCTCAACCGTCCGAGGATCTTTTGTAATGGAGTTATGGCTGGTGGTCAGCAGCTGCCGCCGCAAAAGCTGACAATGGGGATGTGTAAGAGAAGAGGGCAGAAAAGGGGATATGTGTGAGAAGGAGGCTGCAAAGGGACATATTGTATGTGAGAAAAGGGGGCTGGGCCTGGAGGCTGAAAGGGAAAAGATGTGAGAAGGGGGCTGGGGGGGCTAAAAAGGGGTTTGGAGCTGGGGCTGTAAAAAGGGGACATGTGAGGGAAAGAGGCTTTAAAGGGGGGCTCTTGGGTAAGAGACCTGATGTAGGAGGCTGTTAAAAGAAGACAGTTCGGAGAAGAGGGCTGGAGCTTGGGACTGCAAAAGGTGAGTTGTGAGAGAAGGGGCTGAAAAGGAAGACAGGTGTGATAAGGAGACTGGGCCTAGAACTGAGGGCTGGAAGAGTAGGTATGAGAAGGGGGTTGGGTTTGGGGGCTATAAAGGAATGTGTGAGAGAAGGGAGCCATGTTGAACCGGGGGGGAGGCACGATCACCAGGGCAAGAGGGCTTGAGATCCCTCTTGCCCCGATATCGTCGGGGGTGCTGAGGCTGCCACGGGGCAGGAGGGCTTGAGCTCTCTCTTGTCCCGATGTTGTCGGGAGGGTCGCGGTTTGATGGGGCAAGAGGGCTTGGGCTCCCTCTTGCCCCGATGCTGTCAGGGAGTCTGGGAGTCGGTGGGGCAAGAGGGCTTGGGCTCCCTCTTGCACCGATATTGTCAGGGGGGTGATGTATCGCGGCAGGAGAGATTGGCCACCCCTGCCACGATGTGATCACTCCTGTACACGAACTGCCACAACCCACGGCAGGAGAGATTGGGCATCTCTCTTGCTGCGGGTCACAGCAGTTTGGGTAGGGAGATGAGGCATCTCTCCTGCCGCGATGGTTGTGGTGGGTAGGTTGCCGGGCCTCTAAACTGATCGCGCCAGCGGCCATCAGCTCAGCGGCCCCTTTTTCGGCACTTAGACCTGGTTTGACTTCGTCTAAGTCAAAAAGGTCTAAGTGCCGACTAGGCAACCTGTCTACGGTTTTGGTTATACCTGTTGTATGCCTAGGTGTAGGTGGGCCCACCTCCCACCCACCGCCCGCCCTTTCTCCTCCTCTAAACATGCCTCTTTTCTCTCTGTGCGTCTAGAGGCAGGGGAAAGGCCTAAGCTGTTTTTAGATACGTCTAAAAAGCAGCTTTGGTTATTGGTACTTGGACGATCAGGCTTTTTGATAGTTCCAGTAGCCATTTAGGACACTTTTTAGATGTTGTTGTTTTTTTGATTATGAACCCCATAAACATTAAAATCAAAAACACTCTCCCCATTCTTGCGTACTAGTCCAGAATTTCAACATCGAACATGTGTTCTATTACTAATTATTGGAACGGTTATTTTTGTAGAGAATCTTGGCTCTCCCTACTTCTTGATGACCCACAAAAAGCCCCAATCAACATCTGTCATATTAAATCTCCACTTCTGCGTGTGAAGAAGATCTATATATCACATAAGTGTAAATAAAATTTCCATTTCCCCTTTCCATTTTAATCCACCATGCCTCCTACCCTATAAGTCGAGCAATTCTGCCATTTTAATATTATCTTTAACATATACCCCTGAATTTTATAAAAAGCACTAAAAATTGCATGTAAAAATTGGGATCATGCCCAGTTTAGGCCAAATTCTATAAATGGCATCCCGATTGTATGTGGTGGAAGGCATCCTATCACTGTCTAACTAGCCAATTGGGACACATGTTTTCTAAAAAAAACCCAACCTGAGTCAGTCCCCTACACTGTAGGTGTCTGTCGCAGGTGCAGGGTGCCACTTAGGGATGATTAAGCTCACCCAAGGCTAGATGTGGGCTTAGGTATGCTTAAGCAGTCCTAAGTGTCTCCCTATGGCCATGCTAGGCACATGAAATATAGGCCAGCAAAATGATGGCCTACATTCAAATAGATGTGGTAGGAAATCGCATAGCCGAAAATCTCACTGCTGTGATCAGAAGAGAACCCCCGAATCCCACTGCAAGTCAGCCAGCAGGAAGGATGCCCACTCCCTCCCACCACCACCCCAAACCCTCCCCATACACTGTCCACGACAGGAGGAATGCCCACTCCCTCCTGCTACAAACCCCAAAACAATCCCTGGAAGGAGGGATGTCCACTCCCTCCTGCTGGCACCCTTCCAACAACCCTAGCAGGAGGGATGCCCATTCCCTCCTGCTGGCACCGCCTGAAAACATAACCCCCCCCCCGCCCCTGAACCCCCACCAAAGCCCACCCGAACACCCCTATACCTTTATAAGCAAGGCCAACCAGAGGGATGCCTACTCCATCCGGCTGGTAGGCCCATCTCTTCAGAATGGCAGACCTTCTCCTTCTTGGTGTATCCTGGGATGCACCGGGAAAGGCCTTAAGGCCATGATTTGCCAGGTGCCTAAGGCCCCTCCCATAGGATGCACTGGAAGTGGTCTAACACTCTTGATGGCCAGATACCTAAAGATATTCACATGGGGGAGAGGTCAGAGTTTTGGCGGGTGGAGAGTCATGTGTTCAGTAGGCATCCCTTCTGCTGGGGATGTTGTGTGTTGCTAGCAGGAGGGAGAAATCATTGGAGAAAGACATCATGTTTGGGACGATTGAAGGAAACAGGAAAAGAGGGCATCCTGCATCTAGATGGCTGGATATATTGAAGACAACTATGGGGATGAAGCTGGAGAACCTTGTTGAACTAACACAAATCTGACTTTTTCTTGGATCTGTAATTCATCAAGTCACTAGGTCTCAAACCCGAGTCAATGCACAATGAAAATAGTTCACCCACAATTCCCTCTCAACTCATGAATGACCAGGTAGGGTGAGCCAAAAAAACAACACATTTTTCCACAAGGGTAATTGTACTTAAAACAAAGTTTAGGGATTGCCCCACCTTGATGGATTTTTTTGTTTTTATAAAAAACTATTGCTAAGAACATAAGAATTGCCGCTGCTGGGTCAGACCCGGGGTCCATCGTGCCCAACAGTCCGCTCACGCGGCGGCCCTCTGGTCAAAGACCAGCGCCCTAACTGAGACTAGCCTCCACCCTAGCTGAGACTATATATTGTAATTCTTGTGCACTTGACAAATAATCAACAGTCTGTAACATAAGAGTTATCTTTGATGCAGAAGGAAACTTATTTTGGTGTCTAGCCACTAGCCAAAGAACAAATTGTTTCTGTTCTTCACATTGTATCAAAGGATCAAATTTTTCAATGAGGTTTATCCCTCATTCTGCTGCATCATTATCATCAGTCAGTTTGCATGCCCAATTCCAAAGTTCCTTGAAAACTGGATCAGTCCACTCTGGGATATTTCTTCAGAAATATTTTCACTTTTGCTGATCCTTCTTCAATCAAGATATCAGAAAATGACTGTGTTCTCTGTGTTACAAGACTTCCAAAGGTCACAGGTTCTGTTTCATAGATATGCCTTAGATGTCATAGAATGTCTGGCAATGGTGGATGTTTTGCACCATTCATAGCTTTGTTTCCGGTGCAATTCTGTCATCAAAAAAGGCAAGTGCTGCTGGAGGTGCTCAGGCAGAAACCACAGATGTCTGGAAATGGCTGTGAACACTTTGTTTCCAACAGCTTTATTCATGCAGTTTCTTCAACTTCCTAATATGTCAGTATACTAGCTCAATCTCATACCTCCATCGCTGACTCACACACCAACTTATAGCTTTCCAGTAAAAGTTTTCCTGTATCATAGTGATAAAAATTGACCAGTCGAAGAACATCCAGTCCACGTGACAATGTAGCAGTTGACAGCTGACAGACTGATTTCCCAAGAAGCCAGTTTTCAGGTGCAGATCACAAACTAGATGATACTATACAAACTAATTATGCAAAATCACCTACATACACAACACACAAATAAACAGTACATGTTGGAGTGATCTCTATGTGTTGTCTTATCAAGCTAAATTTGACACATGAGTAAGACATACCAAGTAGACAAAAATAAGCCTTGTGGAGACAAGATTGATAAGGTTGATTTTTTTTTTTTTTTGCATACTACAATGAAACATCCTAATGACCAGGATAAATTCTCCTCTAAAAGTTATACAGTTGTTCCTGAGGATGCTGCAGCTGAAATCATTCCTCTAGTGCTAGATTGATCAGCCTGACCCATAATACTGGATGAAACTCCGGCATCCTCCAAATCACACGGGTGTTATATCACTCAGGAGTTTTAAGCTTCAGTGGAGTAACAGGTCTGCCTGAGCTTAGCGACACATCACTGTCTATGCTGGGACTCTTCCTAGCCCCAGCAGCAGATTTGCCCAGCCTAAATGTATATATTGCTTATGTGATGAACATCAATTTGCAGTCTGTACAGAAAGATCAGTTGAGAGCAACTACTAGCCTGAATACTTGTTCTTCTAAACAAGTATTCGGACTAGTAATTGCTCTCAACAGATCTTTTTGTACAGTGCAAATTGATGTTCATCACATATACATAAAAATCATCCCTAAAGTTCTTAATGAAGTCAATAATTGAACAGATATACTGTATAATGAAAAGTAAAATTTTGCTAAACATTTTCCATTTTAATTATGGAATTCATTGATATACCATGATTTTATTTTTTATATATATAAATATTTTTAGGATCAAGTATGAAGTACTATTATAAGTTCTTACTTAGAGCTTATGTACACAGAAAGGCAATTTCCACTCTGGTCTTCCAAGAACAGGCTTCTTGAGCAAATTTACAGCAAGTCTTGGGCATAGAAAGGTTTGTCTACAATGAATCTAAATGAGGTTGGGAAGATGAGATGTGGTTGGCAAATCATGAGGATTAATTTATTTTCTGAATTGTTGTTTCCATTCTCCTTGAGTTGTTTCAATCCAATGTCCTCACTTTCCTTTTCCCTTTAATTCTTTAGTTTTATCTTATTCTCAACTACCTTTAACAATGAAGCATTCAGCTCCCTACTGGAAATTACCCATTGATCCAATCCTTTTCTTCTAGTTGTCTACAAATTCTTTAAATTGCCATATGTCCTTGTAGTTTCACCTTCCTTTTTGTTTACTCTGTCCTTATTTCCTCCCAGTCCATCTTCTGCACTAATTCCAAAAAAACTGTCCTGCCACTATCCAGTGATTTCTGCCTAGCCAAAACCTATACTCATGTCAGAAAGATAATTCTGCAATTTCTATCTGGCTTTTAAACTTTGATCACTTTCTACTTCTCTTTATTCATATTTGTCACCGTCCCCGTTGATGACCATGGGAAACCATCCCCAAGTCATTCTTTAAGGAGAGAGGGAAGAATCAGAGTTTGAATGGGCACAACCACTGACCCTCAAGCCTTGCATTGAGGAATGCTGTTGTAGAAGGACTGAGGTTGAGATAGAGACTAAAGAATGACAGTCTCTGGTATCCAGAGCTGAGATTGTGATGTCATAATGCCTCATTCCACCAATGCCTAAGAGCCAACCTCATCAGTGATGTCACAAAGGCTTGACTGTCCTATACTTGGCTCACATAAGAATCAGCGTATGAAAGGGCACACCCACTGACCCTCAAGCCTTGCATTGAAGAATGCTGGTATAGAAGGACTGAGATTGAAATAGACACTAAAGAATGACATGGGATGGTTTCTCGTGGATATCTGTGTGGAAGGGAACTCTGTCACTGTGTCATTCTCTGTTCTTTTTTAAATTCTTTCTCAGTCTAATAATATTATGCAACAAGGGGCCCTTTTAATAAGCTGTTCTAGTAAATGGATTTAGCACATCCTAACACAGGACTCTTCTGTGTGTTAAGCCTATTTTTAATGCAGCCACAAATTTAGCCTTTTTTAATTATATATTTTTCTGTCCATGTGTTAAAATTAACATTAGTGTGGACCACTGAAAAAAATGAATGCAGGAGCAGTTTAGGAGGCACTAAAGGATCCCACATTAAGGACCCCTCATACTAAGCCATGGTAAATGCACCAAAACCCATAAGATTTGAATAGTCTTTGGTGCATTTAGTATGGCAGCATCGCTACTGCGGCTTTGTAAAAGGGGCCCTAAGTTGGCATTATTCAGTAAATGGTGCTAAAAAATTGTCACCAAATAAAATTGGCACTCAACATTATTTTTTAATGGATGTTCAAAGTTGAGCACCCATTATAGAGTAGCATTGAGAGCCGATTTTGGCACCGAGACTTTATCTGCTGAAACCAGGTGAAATTCCCAGTGCCTAATTTGGATGTATCCCCCTAGTGTTCTATAATAGTGGTTCCCAATCCTGTCCTGGAAGACCACCAGGCCAGTCAGGTTTTCAAGATAGCCCTAATGAATATGCATGGAGCAGATTTGCATGCCTGGCACATCCACTATATGCAGATCTTTCTCATAAATATTCATTAGGGCTAGCCTGAAAACCTGACTGGCCTGGTGGTCCTCCAGAATAGGGGTGCACTTATGTACCACCCATGCCCCTGTCCCTTTTAGATTGTGCACTATAGGCCAGATTCTGCAAACAGCACAGGTATCAGTGGCCACCTACAAAAGCACCACCAATTGTGTCAGTCACACAATGACGCCATTTGTAGTATTGCGACTTGTGTGAAGGGTAGGCGCTGGAAATGTAGACTAGGGTTTTGAAGGTCTACATTCCTGGTGCATACCTTTCACATGAATCATTTCTACAGAGGCACCTACCAGCATTTTCAGTGTTGGCCATACCTACTTCCGCTAAAGGCACCGGGTAGGCGACTCCACAGCCGCAATTATTTTGTTGCTTCAGAGACACAGGTAGGTGGATACATTTTTTAATTTAAATGGGATATTAAGAGCTTTTATGGATTTGGGTCACTTAACTTAGGCAGCAGTACAATGCCTACAGCCGCTTAACTTAAAGCGCCATTTGTAAGTTCAGCCCCTATGGGATTTGGACACACATTGCAAGATGAGAGTGCAGAGTCAAATTGATGCCAGTTAGTACTAATTAGCACCCAATTGTCGGCACCAATTCAATCATTAGAAAATTTAATTAGGTAGACATGTTGGATTGGTGTCCAAATATTGGCACTCAATTTGCGGCACCATTCATAGAGTCTGGGGGCTAGTGTGTACAAATGTCAGTGGGCTGACTGATTAGTGCTTACAAACCCATTCTTTGTCCCTGACAGGCCAACTTCAATAAAGTACATACCGTACAGTTAGTGCATGCAAATAGCAAAACTAACAAAAGGAGGGAAGTAAGAGGCACCAAAAGATAGATGCCTAAATTAATTAGTAAATTGGCTTCAATTACAAGCTTTAACAAGCTCGTAATTGTAAAAATAAGAATGAATTGGGTGATAGGTGCCTATCTTCTTAGGCACAATTCTACAAAAGATAGGCACATCACACGGTGCCTAACTCCAAAGTAGAGTGAGCTTATAAATTAATTGGAATATTGAATCTAGCTGTGACTACTGAGGTGGACTTTCAATAAACATATGCCTTTTTCTCAGCAACCACTTCAAATTTCAATGTGAAATTTTACAGCTTTATTTAATTTAATGTGGTATCTTATATACTGCTAAATCTCCCAAAGGATTCAGATTAGTTTACAAAACAATTAAATTGACTTAAGTAATGGCAAAATCTAATCAAGTACTTTGAATTTCCCTGTCTGTCCCAACAGGTTTTTAATGTTCTCTAATCCGCTAAGAAGTTTTGATTTGGCAGTATAACAAATCTATATATATAAAATCGGAGGTATGTATGTGTGTGTGTATGTGCCGCGATCACGCAAAAACGGCTTGACCGATTTGAACGAAACTTGATATGCTGATCCCTCACTACCTGGGATGATATGTTCTGGGGGTCTCGCGGCCCACCTGCACACGTGGGCGGAGCTACAAACAGAAATTCACATTTCACCCATTCATGTCAATGGAAAAAATGTAAAAAGCTGCCATTCTCACTGTAATTCCAACTATAAAACACTTTCTATGACACTATAACCACTAGGGACATCGTTTCTATTCTACCACGGACACCATACAGATAGAGTTTGTATGTTCTAACTGTGTTTGTAACTGTTTCCTTCATGCACCCCAGTTCATAATGTTATTACATTACATGAGTACTCACATATCCTGAACTAGGAACACAGGTTCCATTCTGAACCGGGAACAAACTACATGGAGTTTCTTTTCAACCTGAGTTTCCACATATTGAGTTGTTTAAATCAATACTGAAACTTTTGGATGCCACTTATTCCAACAGATCTTCCTTTTCAGTTTAAGAGATTGCAAATTCCAGTGAGACTTGCATTCTCTATCACAATCAACAAATCACAGGGACAGACTATTACATACTGTGGAGTGGATTTAAGATCCCCCTGTTTTTCCCATGGACAACTCTATGTTGCTTGATCAAGGGTGGGTTCACCCAAGAATTTATATGTTCTTGCTCCTGGAGGTGAAACTAAAATTGTTGTTTATAATCAAGTTTTGTGTTTGTTGTATTGTATTCATTTTGTCAAATATTTCACATTATAATTTGATTATTGTACTTTTTATAAAGCTGTAAAAAAATAATTTCATTCACCTCTATAAAGTATCTTTATTTCAATCCATTTACTGTGTTATTGCTATAATTAAATACCCGTGCAACGCCGGGTCATCAGCTAGTTTTTAATAAACTTGGAAACTTGTAGGAAAAAAACGGAGTGTTCTAGAAAGCTAACAGTGAGATAAGCAAAATTATATGCAAGAAAGAGTTTTCTAAACTAGAAAATGCAGGGATATAAAAAACAAACAAACCCAAAAAGAGAAGACTTTATAGAAAAGACTTGACTTTATAGAAAAACCAAAACTAAGCAAAAGAGTAGAACTTATCTTCAATATATGTAGGGAGTTTTTCTGTTTCTGCTTCACAGCGCCTCTTTGTGCTGAGCACTGAAACAAAATGTTCCACACTGAAAACCTTCTTCCTGCTTCAGAAAGTCTCTTAGTGCTGAGCCCTGAAGCAAGATGTGCATTGTGCAACACTAAAATCCTTCCATACTACAACATTTCACTCCCAGATGGACTTACTTTCAATTATAGTTTCCAATTAGACTGTATGACTTGTAGGACTGTATGATTTGTATTAACAAAAAGACTTTGAGAGACTGTCTGATTGGAGATTGTATGGTTATAACAAATAGAATGATTTTTTGAAGTAGGTTGAGAATAAGTTCAGCTGAGAGCCGAGAGCCAAGAGTAAAATGCTGCAGTCTGGAAAGATTTCAATGTGACACAATTTATTTTCCTAAGTGCTGGGCATGGAGAATCAGGAACAAAAGTCTCCCTACATGAACTAAAGATAAGTCTCCTGTTTTGCTTCTTTCCATTTTTTTTTTTTAACTTTATGGGAAACTGTATAATTGGAGACTATAATTGAAAGTAAGTTCAGCTGGGAGTGAAATGTAGCATGGAAGGATTTTAGCTTATTTGGGCAGTTCCCCTGCTCTCTATGCTTGTTGAGTCTTTGAGACTGTTTTTCTATATTGTTATAAATATATGGCACACCCTCAGCAGGAAAGAAAAAAAAAGAAATACACACTAGTTGTTCCCTCATTCTGTGTAGTTATTTGCACTATAAAAGTACCATTATTTTTTTTAAAAAAAGGATACCAGCTTACTGCTACTGACATCACAGCAACATACAGTAGACGTATAAGCCTCAAACAATCACTGAACTCAAATAAATGCTGCACATGATCTGAGGCCACCATCCGCAGGGACCAATCAACAAGGCTTTAAGAACTTCCCTAAGTGACCAAAGGCCTGTGTTAAAACTAAGGGGTGGACGCTTTTAAGTATTCACAGAGACTGCAAATTTCAGATACATTGTTAAAAATATTGTTTGAATAATGTTATTTTATTGTGTTTTAGCTCAAGCATTTTTAACATGCAAAAATCGCTACATAGTAATGCTAAAATGTCAGTTAATATTTGCAGCTTAAGATAATTAAATGCTGTTTAACATTAATATGTAGATATGGTGACTAAGGGCTCCTTTTACGAAGGCGTGTTAGGGCCTTAACGCGCGGAATAGCGTGCGCTAAAATGCTATGTGCGCTAGCCACTACCGCCTCCTCTTGAGCAGGCGGTAGTTTTTCAGCTAGTGTGCGCTATAGCACACGCTAATTTGGTGCATGCGCTAAAAATGCTAGCGCACCTTCATAAAAGGAGCCCTAAATAAATATGTAAAAATTATCTACAAGGATACTTTTTTTGGCTCATCCTGTATATCCATGTTAGTAGTTGTTTGGTTTATTTTTATTTTATTTATTTATTTATTGGGGGGGGGGACGACTCATATCAATGCAACAATGCAATAATACAGATCAGAAAGATATCTTGAATGACTTTCATGGTACTCTCAAAATATTCTCATCAAAATCTAGTTCCTCTGCTGTAAAGCAATGAAAGCTGAGACCAGATCATGCATACTTCCAGTAAGTCTTCCATGCTGTCACTATTTCATTGCTGCTAAATTTATCATTAAATAATTTGAGCAAGGAAGCTTGACTGAGAAGAGTGACCCTCTCACCTGCCTGAAACTGACTAATGCTGATGCTTCTATTCATTCATTTTCTTTGATTCTGCTCTCTTGACATGCCTCATATAGGTTGCCAGGCAACAACACCAGCTTTTCTGTGCTTTCACAGTGGTCATTAAAAACTATCATGCCTTTCTTTAACAGGATGAAATTGTCACAGTCCAAAATAATATATTTCTTCCTGGTAGACAAGATATATCTCTGCAAGAGTGGGGATTAATGGAAGGACTAAGCAAATGGTGCAAGAAATCTCATTCAAAGGTCAATTAATTGCTTTCTCATTTGCTTCTTACACATAAATTTTAACATTCAGGATTTAAGTTCTTATATGGAATAATGTATGTACACTGTACAGTACCTAATAGAAAATCAGATTATGAGAAATATTGTTGCGTAAAAATGACTCTATGTAGAGAAAGGTATCCCTTATAATGTTCATTTGGAATTGTTGCTATAGTGTACTTCATAATAATATTTATGTATGAGGGGCCACTAAAATGTTTTCAGCCCAACCAAGAGGAGAATGATGTGGAGTCATGAAACTATTATTGACACTTTTCTTTTCAATGATATAAAATGATACAAAAAGTGTCAAGAAAAGTGTGGAATAACTTCTACGTTTCATGGTTCAATATCATTCTCTTCGTGGTTGGGCTAACTTTTCAGCAACCCCTCATACACATGAACGAAATCAGCATTTCCAAGTGGCACTTTAAAATCCAAATGTACCATGCTTACTGTTCAATAGACTAGGTTTCTCAACCTGTGGTACGCGAACCGCAGGTTGGGGGTATGCGAGCTGACCGCCGCCTGTCTCCTGCACTGCCTGCTCACCGCTTGCTGCATTTAATTACCCCCCCCCCCCACACACACACACACACACACACACAGAGCTGTCACAACTCCAAAAGGGCTAGGTACGTGCAGTGGCCCATAAGCCTTCCCCCAGATGTCCATTCTAACGTCAGAGAGAAGGTCCGGGCCAGCCAAGCAGCAATTGGCTGGCCCGTACTATCTCTCTGACGTCAGAATTGACATTGGGGGAAGGCTTATAGGCCTGCAGCATGCAAGCGCTGTATGCGCCTGGCCCTTTTGAAGTTGCGGCAGCAGCGGGGGGTAATAAAATGCAACAGGCAAATGGCAGCGGTGAGCGGGTGGCAAGCAGCAGTGGCGGTGGGTGGAGGGAGGAGAAATAGAAGGTGGGTCAACTTGGGGACAAGCAGGCAGGCTTTGGAGCGGCTTCGGGGGAGGGAGGGAGGAAGAGGGCACTAACTTGGGACATAGATAGGAAGGAAGGCGGGAGGGCATAGAAAGGGACAATTGTTGGGCCTGAGTAAAGAAAGAAAGAGAAATATTGGATGCACAGTCAGAAGGAAGTGCAGCCAGAGACTCATAAAATCACCAGACAACAAAGGTAGGAAAAATGATTTTATTTTCAATTTAGTGCTCAAAATGTGTCAGTTTTGAGAATTTATATCTGCTGTCTATATTTTACACTATATTTGTCAGGCAGGTGACATTGCATATTTTAAAGTCATCTGCCTTGACATCTTTGAAAAAAACCCCAAATATAAATAATTAACATTTTCTCTGTGTACTGTGTGCTTTGTGGGTATTTAAAAAAATTTTGTGGTTACCATTATGTATTAATAAGATTATATTGTGTGTATATGAAAAATGGATGGAAGAAATTACATTATAATTAGTATTATTATTATAGGGGGTTGGTCTGGGGCAGAGTTTGGCCGGGGGTATTTGGTTGGTATTTGTTAGGCTTAGGGTGTACTTGGCTTGAAAAGGTTGAAAAACACTGTAATAGACCAACCTGATCACAGATAATGTATTCTTTGGAGCTATTATTTTTTTAAATAATTTGTAAATATCAATAGATCTGGTAAAACAGGTAGAAAAGACTTGAAATGAGGAGTAAATGTTTGGCCTTGTTAAAAAAGTGGAATTAGTTTATCTGTTAATTTTCATTCTTTGAGTCTCTCTAGTTTAGTAATGCAGATTTACATTTTTCTGTCAGCAAATGGAAACTGTGAACAACTGGTTTGATTATATCACCCTATAAGGGGCTTGTGCAGCCCTCCACCAACCAGTATTTTTACTATAAAGCAGACTAAGGGCTGGATTCTGTAACCGGTACCCAAGTCGGTGGCTACCTTAAAAGTGGCCAACGATCGCCTGTCAATCATTCGAGGGCACGGTTACAGAATTGCGCCTATTCAGTCAAAATAGGTGGCTGAAATGTAGGCCTGGAAAACCCTGGCCTATATTTCAGCTACTTATCTTTGCCACTAGATCGCTGCAGCCAATCGCAACAGGGGAATTCCTCCATCCTCCATCAGCTGAGCAGCAGGGACTCTCCAAAGCCATGAGTATGTAACCGGCACCTAAGTCAGATTGCCTGTCAATCATTCTAGGGAGCCCGTTACAGAACTGCGGTTTTGTGAAGTCCCTGCCACTCAGCTGATGGGGGAGGGAGGAATTCCCCTGTTGCTTTCTGAGCTTCTTTCCTTCCCTTCCAAAAATCACATCCTAACCCCACTAATTTGAGTCCCCACCCCTATCAAAGTTCCACCTAGTCAAATCCCCCACCCCAGTCAAAGTCCCAATCTCTCAGATCAAGCTCTCCAACCTCCCTCCCCCCCTTCCCCATTCCTTGCAGCGAATCAAAAAGGCCAGACATACTGTGATACCACATGTTATGGAAATCAGTGTGAATATAATGTATAAAATACATTCTCCAGAATGGATGTGTATGTACAATATACTTCTTCAGACTCACAAAGATAGGCCTCCTTGATATATTTTCTAATGACAATGGCAATTAATCAGGAAAAAGTAATTTAAGTCATGCTAACATTGAAATTATCATTAAGTGCATTAAATGTCATTGTCTATTTTTAGTGTAAACAGAGATGAAAAGCAATTATAATGAATACCTGTTTAATGAAGGAGAAATTATCCATTCTGTTGATGTTTTAGTTCATTGTACATGAAGATTTGAAGAGAGAGCCAAAATGAAACTTGATGGCATAGTTGCAATGTTTTTTTTACAGATATCTTCATGTGTATAAATATACTAATGAAATACTGTATGTTTATGTAAAAAATAATTATACCACAAATAAAAGTAAAATTACTAAATATTTCAAATCTGATATATCAGAAAGATATTTCCAAGTTAATAGGTAAGCACCAGAGGAAGAGATAAGTCAAATGCTGAAGCCCTCACCTACTTCTGCTTCCATGTTTGTCCTATTGATGGACTACTGGCTTGCGGGAAAGAAAACTGTTGGGGGTCCAAAGAATATCCTTGGAGTGGTGCCTTATGAAGGAGGAAGAAGCAAGCTAACACTTAGGGCTCCTTTTACAAAGCTGCGATAGCGGTTTTAGTGTGCGCTTAAGAGCGCGCTGAATTGCCCCGCATGCTAGAAGCTAACAGCAGCATTGAGCTGGCGTTAGATCTAGCCGTGTAACAAGGGTTTAGCATGCGCTAAAAATGCTATCATAGCTTAGGGGTCCTTTTATCAAGCTGCGGTAGGGATTTAACGCGTGTTAAACCGCCTGCCGCGCTAGCCGCTAATGCCTGCATTGAGTAGGTGTTAGTTGTTTAGCCGGCCGCGGGGGTTAGCGCGTGATGAATTGTCCGACACGCTAACCCCGCTAGCGCGGCTTGATAAAAGGACCCCTTAGTAAAAGGAGAACTTAGCCTGCCTCGGTAGCTATGTGCTGGTAGTTTTTTCCCTACCCTACTTGGTTGCTATGTAACTATTCCTGATACATTAGTGGGTGCAAGAAAATCTTCGGCTGATCAGAAATGCTTCTGACAATGTAAAAATTGACTTACCAGAGAAACTACAATTGAAACCATCAGTTATAACACTGGAGACAATTTGTATGGTAATTTCATATTTGGCCAAAAGTATTCACCCTGAATGAAGTAATTGGTCTTCTCAAGTAAAAGAAATTGTGGGGAAAAAAAGAGTACTACAAGTTGAAAAGAGTTTGAAAACATTAAACTAATTGCCAGAACAGTGCTAAATATAGAATAAACCAATGGTTCCCAAATCTGGTCCTGGAGGTTCCCCAGCTAGTCATGTTTTTGGGATATCTACAATATATATTCATGAGAGAGATTTTCATGCAAGTATTTCTTATGAGTATTCATTGAGAATATCCTAAGAACCTGACTAGCCTCCAGGATCAGGTTTGGAAATCACTAGAACAAATATTGAACCAGGTACAGGATGTTTTATTGCAACTTGGTAAAAAGACCGCTTTAGAGATGGTTTCATAGAATTTCTGTACTAGATAATTAATTGGACAAGCAAAATGTGCAAAAAGCTTGATAAAAGTCTCTGATAAAAATAATAGTATTTCATACAAAGATTAAGGATTGTAAGTCCAAGAATTCAACAAGGAAAAAATATTGTAATAAGGGTACTTAAGGTGGATAGGCACAAAAGTGGAAGGGAAAAGTAGGGAACTAAGGACATGTAAGTCTGCCTTCTGTGGTAAGTAAATTAATTAAAACACTTTTAAAACAGAATAGTGCAGTTTCTGGAATCCAGTGTATTACAGGACCCAAGGCAACATGGATTCACTAGAGGCCTATGTTATTAGTACAGCTTTGTAAAAGAGCCACTGAGTGCTAAACACATTTAAAATGGGCCCCTATGTTTAATATAAATATTTGTTGTAGAATTATTTTAATAATTGGTGTCAGAAGTTTCAATCCTAAACATAACTTTATTAGTAGTAGTAGTATCATGATGTATAAGCAACTGAATCTCAAAGGTTTTTGTTTTGTTTTTTTAAATCAGAACTTTTAGAAAACTTTTAGCCAAAGTCTCAGTGGATTATTCAATCTTTGGAAGCACCCTTTAAAATAGGAACAACAAGTTTAACAAGTCATTAAAAATATAATTTGCTTTTGAACATTGATTAACACAGTAATCATTGTTTCTATTTTTATACAGATGTTCTTGCATTTAAAAAAAACAAAAAAACCTTTTATAAGAAAATGTGTGAACAACATACTTATTATATAGTATAATTTACCTGAAGCATCATAGATATTTGAATAGATTCAGTTCTTCACAATCACTTTAAGAAGTCTTTTTACTAATGTGGACTAAGCAGTTCAGAAATTATTATGGGCTGTCAATGTACACGTGTGATAATCAGACCATACTTTCACCAACACCACTTTGCCTTAGTTGTATAGCTGATGATACTTCCACAACTTGACTACTGCAATAGAGAATGACACGGGGAAAAAATATGTCCCCGTCACTGCACCGTCCCCGGCCCACCATCATCTGCACTGCCCCGTCACCGCCGTTCCCTTCACCATCACTGCCATCCCATTCACCGCCCCGTCACCATCCCCGCAGCATCCATATAAGCCTTAGTACTGCAATATTTAGATTATTCCTTTCTTATAAATCAAAGTTCTGGTTGTTGAACTAGAGAAAGAGATGTTCAGCTGGCAGGACTTTGTTTATAAATTTTTATCAACACAACTAATATACTACTTTATCCTAAAGCAAAAAATAAATAAATAAATAAATAAATAGAATTTTTTTTTCTACCTTAACTGTAACCCTATATAATGTGATATTGTGACACTGAATGCTAACCTGTAACCCCTTCTGAGCTCTCTGGAGAGGACAGGATATAAATCTAAATAATAAATAAAGTGTCCTGCCTGGGTCACAAGGAAGATTAGTGGGAGAATAGGATGTGCTTGCATTATGACTTCTGTCCTCCTGGGCTACTCTTCCAGTGGGCTCATTGAGCTGCTCGGGCATTTCCTGTAGATTCTTTGGGGAGTGGAGATGTGCCTTTCGAACTACTAACAGTCTCTTTGCACGGTTGCCCTATTGCAGAGCGCTAGTATGGGAGGAAGGGTGTCAGATACCCTTCTGCTGGTCCTGGATGTAATCTTGGTATATGAGGGTGTGCATAAGAGGAAATAAACAGTAGCTTTACCTTACAGGGTGTAGCTTTAGAACCGGAAAGAGGAGCGGCATCGCCCGTCTCAAACAGGGTCTTCTTATTGGCCACAGCGTTGGCAGCACTGGGAGTTCAATAGAAGGCTGTCTCTGAAGTTTGGTTTTTTTACTAGAGTGGGCAGCAAAGACAGTGGGAAGATCTGACTACGGAACACGCGCCCACCCGCCCGATCGCAGCGTTTAGCCAGCTCTCTCCCTCCACCTCGCCTTAGTTTGCCGGCTTTCTTTTTCGGTGACCCGCACGCTTTCAAAGATCCGCGCACGTGCGGCTGCTCAGAGTTCAATCTTCTGCTCTGCTGCAACTTCCTGTTTCCGGTTGCGTCAGAGCAGAAGATTGAATACTGAGCAGCCACGCGTGCGCGGCTCTTTGAAAGCGTGCGGGTCGCCGAAAAAGAAAGCCTGCAAACTAAGGTGAGGTGGAGAGAGGAAGCTGATTAAACGATCGATTGGGCAGGCGGAGGCTGCGGGGACCGCGCGATCCTTGATGCCTCACTGCGGAGACAAGACCATTCACCGCTCCGCGGGGCGGTGAATGGCCTTGTCCCCGTCCCCGCAGCAACTGCTAGTTTTCTTTCCCCGTTTTGGCGGGTTACCCGCGGCTAAACGCGGTAGCCGCAGGTAAACCGCCACCGTGTCATTCTCTATACTGCAACTCCATCTACATGGGAATCAACAGCACTCTGATTCACAAAATGCAACTCATCCAAAACAGACTAATCTTCAACCTGAGAAAATATGTCTTAATTAAAGCCTTCATCGGGCAACTGCGCTGGCTACCCATCCCATCACGAATAACCTTCAAAATGTCATGCATCATTCACCGTATACTTTACAGAAACTCCGCAGCTCCTCTCATCCAGCTCTTCTCCAAGGCACGGTCTACTTCCCGCAGAACCCTCAACAGAATACTTCTAAATCTCCCTTCCACAAAAAATCTGCAATACAAATGTGTTTTCCACTCCATGCTCACCTTTCTAGGCGTAAAAACTTGGAATGACCTTACTGAAATGACCAGGACGGAACCTAACCAGACCAAATTCCGGAAGAAACTGAAAACTCATCTATTTGACACCTAATCACTTGTATCATCTTCTCCTCCTGTATCTTCCTGCCCTTCATTGTCCTCCCTACACTCTTCTAACCCATAACTCTGTAATATCGCCAAGAGCTTGTATAGGTATGTGCGACGCACAAATGGAATAAATAAATAAATAAATAAATAACTGTTAACGTGCAGGTATGCGAAGTAGTTCTGAAAAGTTCTCAGCCCAACCAAGAAGGGAATGACGTGGAGCTATGAAAATTACAAGTTATTCCGCTTACCCTCAAAAGCTTATCTTTCAATCCTGTGAATCAGGCCCACAAAGAAGAGCGTTTCCAGATGTTAGGCCTGTAAAATCCAGACATGTGGCTCCGTCCCCAGTCCTATCCTGTTCCACCCTATTCTACTCAAGTTCTGCTCTGTTCCACCCCAGCCCCACTCCCGCCCCACCCCCAAACCTCTTCTTGAGCTCAGAGCTGAATTTTTAGGGCCTCCGAGCATGGGCAGGTGTGATGCAATGACATGACACACATGTGTGCATGCATGTATTGCCACTGCGTTGCATCCACGCATCCACAGATGCCCTCCCAATGTGGCCCTGAGCTTGAAGCTTTCCAAAACCCGGGCAAAGTGCCAGGTTTTGAAAAGCTGTACGGATGCCTGGACAGTCCTCTAAAAAGAGGACATGTCTGGGTCAGTGGCATACCAAAGAGGGGGTGGGGGGTGCACAGCTGGCTGGCCACGCTGAAGTGCACGAAGGTCCCGCGATGACGACTACTGCTGCCGCTGCTTTGGAGGAGATAAGTGACAGAGGGGGTGGACCGGCAGCCGCAGTCATCGCAGGACCTTGCCTCAACTCCCTACACCTGTCGGCCCAGCCCCCCTCCGACGTCACTTACCTCTTCCGGAGCAGAGGCAGCAGTAGTCGTCATCTTGGGACCTTGCTGATTTCGATGGAGAGAGAAAGAATAGTAGGGTGGTGGAAGGAGATAAAGGGGGTCAGGGTGGTATGGAAGCATGGTAAAGGGACCTTGCTGATTTTGATGGAGAGAGAAAGAATAGTAGGGTGGTGGAAGGAAATAAAGGGGTTCAGGGTGGTATGGAAGCATGGTAAAGGGTGAGAAAGGGGGTCAGAGTGGTATGGAAGGGTGTGGAGGGTGAGAAAGAGAGTCAGGGTGGTATGGAAGTGTGGTGAAGGGTGAGAAAGGGGGCAGATGCTGATGGAAGTGGGGGGGAAGTGAGAGGAGAGAGTGAAATGCCAGAACATGGGGATGTGGGAGAGATGGCATAAAGTTTCTGGAAGGTGAATAGAAGGAGAGAAGATGCCATATAGAAGGGGCAGAGAGAGGGCAGACAGTAGATGAAAGGAAGAGAGCGACGAGAAGATGAGGAAAGCAGAAACCAGAGAAGATAAGCTAGAAAAAAATTATATTTATTTTTTATTTTTTACTTTAGGTGAGATGCATTGCTGTTTCTGTGGTGTTGCATTGTATGCAGAGTCCAGCTTCTTGATGCTTCAGTTTAATCTTTGTCTACATATTTTTATTCTATCTCCCCATTTACAAAACTTTAGAGTATTTCTTAGCGTTGGCATCTGAGCTGTTACCACCATGGCTAAAAACTACACTACAGTTTTGTAAAAGGGGAGGGGTTAGTTTGTGATTACATACTAGGCAAAGGTGTTTTCTGTGTTCTGTGTTCGAAAAGACATGGTTTTCTGTTAGGATTGACTGTGTAGGATTGATCTGTACTAGTCTGGCTTATTTAGTTTTACAATGGGTTTATTGACATACTGCTCACTGCAGTATGTAAGATGCTGCCTTTTCCTAGGTACACTCTTGTGTGACGTGTGGATTGTTATTAAAAATCATGTTTTTCATACAAATGGGGGGCGGGAGGTGTCAAAAAATGATGGGCCCCGGTGCCATATATGCTAGGTACGCCACTGGTCTGAGTAAATCCAAACATCTGATAACCCTAGTCATGGACATGGTCAACAATTTCAGGAGTTTACACTGTTTGAGGCCTCCCAGTCCTTGCTGCATCTTCAGTCTCAAAATCTCCACACTGAAAGTTTACATACTACTTCTTCACTGTGGAGTATGATGTATATTTGTTACTCAATGTTTGCATGTTCATGGATTTCCTTTGGAGTTTTCTTCTACAGAAATAGGAACTTCATGATAACTCAGAGTTCCACACTTGAAATTTCCACATTTTTTTGTTGACATGGTTCAATCAATGATTTGAAACAGTGTGAAAAAACACTTCTCAGCTACAGTGGCAAAATAATGATTAGAATGTAGGTAATTGGTTGGGCTGAGAACTTTTTAGCACCCCCCTCATAGTAAATGATGGCAGATAAACACCTGCATGCTCCATCCAGTCTGCCCAGCAGTTTCATATTCATCATCTGCTTCAAAACCATAACAGGTTCAATTGGAAGGATACCACTAAACTACATGTCAATTTATGGTGGAACTCGATATGTCTCCTTGTGAAATATGAATGTCATTTTGCTGAATGCAATAACTCCATGATCTCTTATACAAAAACTTGGTCCCCTCTGCTTGAATACTGCAAATCAGTCTCATGAATACTGAATATTGTTACTCAGATTCTTGACTTTAATATTCATTTCTATATTATATGTTTTTTGCCTCACCCTTAGTCTTCTGAATTCAGGCACTTATCAGAATATACCATGTTCCAATACATTTTATATATATCATATTTTTTTATTTTAGTTTGGACATGTCCTTCTGATTTTTCTGGTACATTATTTGAGTATTTCCTTTTCTTCATTACCCCTTTCTTGAACTTATGTCATCACATCTTTATTTTGTTATGCATTTAATAATCTGTGATCATTATTCCTTTGTGGATGCACTTCACACTTGTTAATGATATTGTTATAATGTGCTCCTTGTTGGAGCACTCACATTGTTGGCTTTGTATTTTTTCTCTACTTATAAAATCAATAAAACATTTTGAACTAAAAAAAAAACCATAACAGGTTCATCCCCAATCTATCTGTCTCACCATTTTCAATTTCCAGGCACAACCTGTACATTATTTGTTCGCCTTTCCATCCTTGAAGGGCTGCATCTACAAGAGATTCCTTGACCGAACACTATAATTCCAAGCAGGCAAATGGAACAAACATCAACCAACTTTATTTCAAACGCACCTTCTTATCAAACTTTCAGGAAGTCAATCAAAACTTATCTCTTTGACAAATTCCTCTGACTCCACTTCTGCCTTGATGCACTCCTAAAATCCCTCCCAGATAAACCTGATTAATCTTAACATGCTAATGTAATTTCAAAAGTTTTTTTTGTATTATCACTGTCTGTATATCGCTGTCTCTTCCTCTGTAAACCGCTCTGAACTATTTGTGGTATTGCGGTATATAAAAATAAAGTTATTATTTTACTAAACTGCGATAGTGGTTATTAGTGCAGGGAGCCGCGCTGAATGTTCCACTCTGCTCCCGACGCAAATCGATAGTCTGGAACATTGGTGGAATGGCTCTGAAGCCACAAAACGATTGTCAGCCTTGCTCTTTTCTAACTAGCTTATTTTTTTTCTAGTTAGTTTTGACTATTTTCAGGCTCCCACCTGCTAGTAATAAGTTATATGGGAAAGTTTTTTTGCCAGTGAGGCTTTTCTTTCGCCTTAAAATACTTTTTCTGGCATTGGTGTATGCTGACCAAAAGGAGTGATTTGTTTTCTAGTATATTCAATATTTTAACCACACATTTGTGTGCTCTGCCCACACTCTTCACCCAAAGGAATGCCTACTGGAAAAGTACACTCCATCAAATCATGTCATACTCTTCCACTAGTTGGTATTCTATGAGGATATTCACATGCATAGGTGGCTACTTACTGTCATAAATGACTAGAATGTCAGCTTTTATGTGCCTTTGTGCTAACTAAATCTATGCAGTTTGTTATAGAATGACATTTTTAATTAATCTGTGCTACTGGTGGACAATTACTATGGATCCTATCTCCTATATGTTTATCTAATAGGGAAAGCCATTACTTATACCTAGATGCAGCAAGACCCAGAAAACTGCAATAAGAATGATGTCAACAGTGGAAACCTAAGAGAACATGAAATCTCTGAGTTTCTTGCAGGTACTTGCAACCTGACTTGGCCATTGTTGGGAGAAGGATAGGACATAGATAGGTTGGAGAGCCTCCGAGGGAAGGAGTAGAACCCTACTGCATATGACTGTACCATTTATTTATGACTGTAACTGTGATTGATATAGCTAGGTAAGCCAAGTCTGACTTGCAACCTTACAGTATAATACTTTGACACAGCAGGACTGCTTCACTGAACTGTTAATGCTTGTGTTGGTAACTATGGGGAGCCAGATCAGTGTATGTTGCATGCTGTGGTCCTGCATGAGCAGAACATAGAAGAACATTCTTGTATTGAAGGACTAGATTTTTGTGTTTGTTTCTCTCAGGTGTGAATTGACTCCTTCAATAAAAAATTATTTTGCTAGCCTTATCCTTTGTGTAGCTCCAGTTCCCACTCTTGATCAAGGTAACATAACCTATTATATCATTTTGATTATCTACCCTTTAAGCTCCTAAGTTTTGCTGAAAACAGGTTACAAATGTAGAAGCCTAATTTAGGAATATATTGTATATTTAGGAGCTCAGCTTCTTTTGAATGTCAGGCCTTTTGTCCTAATGTTATCCACTTATCTATTCAGACACTGTTCTGAATATCATCTGGCACCTGGATAACTGCCTAAGGCCACACATGACTTAGATATTCAATGCTGGTGCCAGGATTAGGTCATGCATTGAATATTTGGGGCTAATTCCGCTTGCAGATTTATTTCAGTTTGAAATAATAAACACTCCATAAACAACAAAAACCCTTTCTCTCTCAGCTCGGCCATTCTCCCTTTCACTTATGTACATATTCCCCACCAACCCAACAAATTGACCCCTATTGATCCAACTGGATTCGACCACCAAATGGTTGGTGCTGATCTAGCTAAAGTGAGGTTCCAAGAACCTTGTTAATGAGTCACTCATTATGATCCACCCTCCACAAAGCTCCAGGTAGTAGTCTAGCTTCTTCATTCTTTACCACTTCCCTAAATTCAGCCCTGTTGCTTTCATCTGTTGCTGATTCAGTTGAAATAGGTCTGCCTCCCTTGCATTTATACTACAGAGGTATTTAAATACCCCTATCATATTTCTCCTCTCTTGTCTTTCTGCCAAAGTTTATATATTGATTTTCTTTAACTGTAAAGCTTGCATTGATGATCTATTTTTCAGATGATTTCCACATTCTGAGGCTGGTTTCTTTCTCACAATAATATCCTTCACTTTTGGAATCAGAGGCCAGATTAATAGGAAAGAATTCATTTCAAGCCTGTTGTAATTGAACAAGGGAATGAATGCATTGCCATAGTAACTGATTGGACAAAGACTTTATTCACTGATTTTTGTGAGCCAGAACTCAGACGGTGCCAGCAGTAATAGCTCTAAATCACTTATGCCTTGGTTAAAATATTCAATGAAATCAATATGTGTCAGTTCTTGAATTCTTAGAAACAGACTTTTCCAGATTTATGAGTCTTTACAAAATAAGCTTTCAGAATTATCTATAATAGCATACAAATTTAGCCCTGCTTTGAGGAAGGTGTAAGTGTGTTTGTGGCCGAATTCTCTGCCCATGGAAACATGCATTTTAGAAAGAGCACAAGCATATTTCAATTCTGTCTCATATCCACCCAATCCATTCCTTCGAGAAAGCCGTCTTGGAAAGTGTATAAAAGTACTCATGATGTTGTACATCTATGTATATGTGCCCTTGCATAGTTTTATAATAGAATACACGTCCTGCTTTACATGCGGAGCATGCATTGCAAAATCACCCCAAAAATGCATGCAAAAACAAAACAAATCATATCATTTTGTGATTGTACCAAAATGATATACATTAAACCAAAATGAAATTCTTAGGCTGCCGCGGAGAGATCCAGACTACTGCAACAATCATGATGCCAGCCATTAAAGCTTAGGAGAACTTATAACCTAGCTTTATAGGGAGAACATCTTTAAAATTCAAATTTGTGACCAATGGACTTTCATGCTTCAGTCACTTCAGTGCCAGCTAATCAGGTCTGATAACCCACTATATACAAAGACAAACTGCAGACCTCATAGCACATCCTGAAGAAAGTCACAGCATGACGGCTGAAACAGTTCAACCTACTCAGAAGCGGTAAGATCTGGACAACTGCAACAATTTATTTATTTATTAAAAAATGTATATACCGCATACAACTATGCGGTTTCCATGTGACATACATAGAATCTTGTTTCCCTCTAATTATCACATATAACATAGACATATCAAGACAACATTGTTAATCATCCCTGTTATAATAGGGATAGAGCACAAATTTGATCAAGTCAGAAGTTCAAACAAGCTTTAAATCATACTTCGATGTCAGAAAAAAAAAATTCTAGAAGGCGATTATCAACTGAAATACATCTTAGCATAAGAAGGCATTAGCAAACATTTGAGTTTTCAGCATTTTCTTAAAATTCAACCTCCCCATACAAAACTGCAGGATACCAGGTAAGGCATTCCATAGTTGTACGCCAGCCACAGATATCATTGATGCTCTGATCCTAGCATGCATAGTTGACATTCTACCCTCCAAACTTAATTTCATCAAATGAAATATAACTGAATGAAAGGTAATTCAACCAAAATCCCCCCCCTCCTCCACCTCTTTCATTTGGTGTTATTGGATGTATTTCAGTTAGGTTGAGCAAAGGAAAAATATGACTATGAATGTTAGCGCTGCTGCTGTCTCCTTAGTATTCTTTGTGGTGCAAAGGATTGTTTGGAATTTAGGAACAGATCTCTGGTGTCCTTACAAAGAGTCAAAAGGTACCCACACATCATCTGGAAATTCTGTAAGCTGCTGTACCACAAGTTTCTCTATAAGATTTTTCTAAGAATAATTGTTAGAATTTTTATATACCACCAATCTCTTCATTCTTAGCAGTTGGCAATGTAAACCCTGACATGAAGCAACACAAAATATATTATAACAAAATACCTCCCCCTTTTATCAAGTTGCGCTGCCGAGCAGTGTGAGCTAAATGCTGAGCCACCCATAGGTTAGAATGGATAGCTTGGCATTTAAATTATTCTACTTGGCAGCACGTCTTGATAAAAAGGGGGGGAGGTCGTAAACTAGACATCAATCGTATTAAAGTTTATAACATAATGTAAGCCAAACCTATTATAACAGCATAACAGCTACTTCTATCCCACTGTTTGGACCTGAGAGAAAAAAAGACCTATTTCAACCTAACTTTATATTATTTGATTAATTTGCTTCCCCTAATATAGCTTGGAGTAAATTAGAATTTTAAATAATTTAAAATACATTTGATATAAGAGTTATATCTCTTTTACTAATGCGTAGCACGGATTTTAGTGCTGGCAGTGGTGATAACTGCTCCGATGCTCACTAAAACCCACACTATGCGTTAGTAAAAGAGGAAGATAATTTTGTCCTAAAAAAATACATCCTATAATAACAGGTTTTTAAATATTTCTTAAGTTTCCCATAACATTGGGTCTGACAAAGATCTAGTAGTAGAGTTTCTTTCTAAACCTTTTTGTAGTCCTTTTCTATATGTACATCAAATAACAATTTATTTAAAAAATTTATAGACCGTATAACTCTTATACGGTTTACATGTTAACAATCATAAATGATAGCCAGTACATACATATTCAATACTTAAAAGGAACTTTGCTATAAGATCCAATATACCTATCTACTGAAGCATTTGCAGGTAATTGCACCTACACAATTTCCCATCATATGAAAACATTTACAAACAATTGTTTTCCATAATCTCAAGTCAAAAATCTCATGAGTTCCGGTGGTATTCCTTTTCTTTCAATAGCCAAGAAATGTGTAACAAATCCTGGTGCTGAAACTGAAGTATCCTAGAAGGTTGGTATAATGTTAAAGGTTAGACCTAAAAGATTCATACACTTGGTTTGAATTAAATTGAATATATTTGTTGAAATAGGAACTCAAGCACTCGCAGTCACAGGCATACGGAACTAGTCTTAGCGTGTGACTATTTCGCGAGCTATCATCGGTACTTATACATTTTTTATTCAATTTAAAGTGTATGATTTATTTAATACCATTAATTGAAATAATTTTTCCTTATTTCAATTTTATAATGTAATATAAATATGATGATACTTAGCTCGGGTGTGCTGCTTCATACCCGGCCCTCTGACCACAGTAGCGACGGAAGATCTCCATTTTGCTCTTGTTTATATTAAGAGAGCTTCATCAGGACCAGAATGGTAAATAAATTAACCATTTAATCTGCAGCCTGCATTGCTCAGACCCACTCCATGAGTTCTGTTCCCATTTCAGCCTTCCATTCACTGAGTTCCTGCTGTATTGGCTCCCCTTGGAGGTTCAGGTTTTAGATGGCTTAAGTCACAATGTTCAAATTCCGCCTAAGCAGTGTTGTAAAACCTTCGGTTATACAGGCAGTACGACTAAGTGTAGGACAGCCCACATGCCACCCAAATCCCAATCTCACCACTCCTCCTAAAATGCCCCTTTTAGCTCTGGTCGTTCAGCAGCACTGTGAAGGCCTAAGTCGTTTTTAAATATGTCTAAAACCCTGTTCAATTATCGACACTTGGACAATTTTTTGTTACTGATCGTCCAAGTGCCGATTTAGGCCGGTTTTTAGACGTTTTTCTGTTTCGATTATGAGCCTCATAGTAAAAACTTTTTTAAGGTATATTAAAAGCAAGAAGCCAGTAAAATAATTAGCTGGACCACTAGATGACCAAAGGGTAAAATGGACACACAGAGAAGACAAACTCATAGTGAAGCATTTAAATTAATTCTTTGCTTCATAACATAACATCGTATTTCTATAAAGCATAACCTTAAGTTCAATGTGGTTTACAAAAGTTATACATAATAACAAAGGAAGAAGCATAAGAACATAAGAACATAAGAAGCGCCATCTCCGGATCAGACCTTCGGTCCATCAAGTCCGGCGATCCGCACACGCGGAGGCCCTGCTAGGTATTCACCTGGCTTATTTTATAGCCAACCATATCTTTATATGCCTCTCTCAAGGAGATATGCATCTAGTTTGCTTTTGAAGCCTAGGACTGTCGATTCCGCAATAATCTCCCCTGGGAGAGTATTCCAGATGTCAACCACTCTCTGTGTGAAGCAGAACTTCCTGACATTAGTCCTGAACTTGCCCCCCCTTAGCTTCATTTCATGTCCTCTTGTCCGTGTCAAATTGGACATTGTAAATAATCTTCTCTGCTCTATTTTGTCAATTCCTTTCAGTATTTTGAAGGTCTCGATCATATCCCCACGCAGTCTTCTTTTCTCAAGGGAGAACAATCCCAGTGTTTTAAGTCGATCCTCATATTCCAGTTTCTCCATACCCTTCACTAGTTTAGTTGCTCGTCTCTGCACCCTCTCCAGCAGTTTTATATCCTTCTTTAGGTAGGGAGACCAATGTTGGACGCAGTATTCCAAGTGGGGTCTGACCATTGCCCTATAAAGCGGCATTATAACTTTCTCCGATCTACTCGAGATTCCTTTCTTTATCATGCCCAACATTCTATTTGCCTTATTTGCCGCTGCCGCACATTGTGCCGACGGCTTCAGGGTCCTATCTATCAGTACACCCAGATCCCTTTCTTGTTCACTTTTCCCCAGAGTTGCACCTGACATTCTGTACTCGTATTCCTTATTTTTACTGTCTAAATGCATTACCTTGCATTTCTCCACATTGAACTTCATCTGCCATTTCTCCGCCCAGTTTTCTAACCGACACAAATCGCTCTGGAGTTCCTCACTGTCCTCCTGCGATCTGATTGCCCGGCAGAGTTTTGTGTCGTCTGCAAACTTGATGATCTCACTGGATGTTCCTTCCTCCAGGTCATTGATATAAATATTAAAAGGATCGGCCCAAGTACCGAGCCCTGGGGCACACCACTAGTCACTCTCTCCCAGTCGGAGAACTTCCCATTTATGCCCACTCTCTGCTTTCGGTTTTTCCAGCCATTTGCCTATCCATCTTTGTATATCTCCCTCTATGCCATGGCTTTGTAGCTTCCTGAGATGTCTTTCGTGTGGAACTTTGTCAAATGCTTTCTGGAAGTCCAAGTATATTATGTCCACCGGCTTTCCACTATCAATTTGCTTGTTCACGGTCTCAAAGAATTGGAGTAAATTCGTCAGACACGATTTCCCTTTCCTGAATCCATGTTGACTGGGTTTCATCAAGTCGTGTGTGTCTTAGAGATTTAATCAACCAAATATTTTTAAAAAAGATAAGTCTTCAGTTCTTTTCTAAAATGTTCATAAAAATGAGATGCAAAGAACAATGGTCTGAAAACCTTATCACGGAAAGCTGCTTGAAATGAAAGCATATGATCTGGTATTTCTTGCTTTTACAACCCTTGACAGAAGGAAATACGAAGAGAGCATGCAATTTTCTACTATTCATTTGGGATGCTACTGAAAATCTATCAGCTAAATAGAGTGGGGCTAGACCATAAGCAACCCAGTTTGAAAATTATACGTGCCTCCACAGGAAGCCAGTGCAGCTCATGGTAAAAAGGGGTAACGCGATCAAACTTCTTCAGACCATAAATCAATCTCACCACAGTGTTCTGAATCAGTTTCAATCTGGTTATGTTTTTCTTGGAACCTGTTAAATAAATGATATTACAATAGTCCAACAAGATCAGCAACCATGATTGGACCAAAAGTCTAAATGCAGAGAATTTGAAGTAAAGTCTAATAGTACGTAACTTCCATAATGTATAATATCTCTTTTGAACTATAGCAGCAATCTGGTTTTTCATAGTTAAATTCTGATCAAATACGACTCCCAATATTTTAATAGATGAACAAAGCATATATTGAATTGTATTTACCATGATATATGGTTTGAGAAGATTATTATGAGGAGGCAAAAAATAATTTAGTCTTATCATGATTCAATTTCAGTTTAAATTCTGTCATCCATGAATCCATCAAATTCAGAACAAGTTCAATAGTGTGCGTGATATGGGTCAGTGTCGTATTGCAAGGAATGATGATTGTAATATCATCAGCATCGCTGAATAGTTTTATTCCTAGATTGCTCAATTTGGAACATAGGGAAGAAAGATACACATTAAACAATGTAGGCAAAAGGCAGATGTGAAGGAAATACTAGTGCTAGAAATGTTATTCAATGCTGATAAGTCAGAGAAACAGAAACAAATCTTTCTAAACCTAGATGTAATGGGACAATTTGACAAACAGAAGAATTTAAAAATGAGCCTGCAGAGCTTATTAGTAATTTGTTAAAATCTAACATGATACTGAAAGACTGGAAGGTGGCCAATGTAATGCCAATTATTAAAAATGGTTCTAGAAGTGATCTTGGAAATTAGAGACTGGTGAGGCTGATGTTGATGCTGGGCAAAGGGTAGACACTAATATAAAGAACAAAATTATAGAGAATATGCATAAGAATGGATCAATGAAGCAAAGCCAACATGAATTTAATCAAGATGCCTCACCAATCTATTATATTTCTTTGAAGGGGTGAGTAAACATGTGGATAAAGGTGAGCCGATCAATATCATATATCTGGATTTTCAAAAGGCATTTGACAAAGTACCTCATGAAAGACTCCTGTTGTAGATTAAGAACTAGCTGAAAGAAATCTGAGAGCAAATGGCCAGTGTTCTAAATGAAGACCGGTATATAGTTGTTTCCTAAGGAACCACTGCTTTTAACAAAGATGGGAATAATCTAGTAAAATAATTATCCCCCCCCAACTTTTACTAAACCGTTTTAGGTTTTCTTTTTTATTGCCAGCCGTGGCAGTATTAGCTAATACTGCTGCAGTCAGCAATAAAAAAACCTTAAATGGCTACATAAAAAAGGGGGGGGGGATATTTATTTATGACACAAAGTTGTTAAATTGCAAGAAGACTGTGGAAAATTGTAAGAGGACCTTGTGAGGCTGAGCACTGAGCATCAAAATGGCAAATGATGTTCAAAGTGATGTATGTGGGAAAGAGAAACCTGAACTATACGTATATGATGTAAGGTTCCACATTAGGAGTCACCACCCAGGAAAAGAATCTAGATGTCATTGTTGATGTTATGTTAAAACCTGCTGTTCCCTGTGCAGCTGTGGCTAAGAAGGCAAATGGAATGTTAGGAATGATCAGGAAAAGAATGGAAAGCAAACAATGAGAATGTTCTACTGTATACAAAATCCTCCAAGCTTCTAAAGACCACTCTGATGTTAATCTTAAGTGGAATATAAATTAGATCTGTACTTAACTTCTTCTCAATGGAAACATTTTTGGTCCAAATTAATTAGACCATCTTTATCTGTGTCTTTATTACAATCTTCATAATTTATTTTGTATAATGCTTATTGGACCCCTGTAAAACCTTCCACAAACCTCCCGATGTTTGCTTGTCTTGTAATAACTCGGTGGGATCATTATAATATATGATTTTTTAATTGTACCAATTTAACACAATACTGGACACAAATTTGGGACACTATTTGCAACGTATTTTCTATATCGAACTCTGTAACATATGAAACTGTAATTCTTTGATCATCCAATCCCAATTCCACTCATTCTAGATTGTTCGACCTCATGATAGCCTTGGCTTTGCAATTCATTGGAGAAATAATCAATCTGTTTCTTTTTATGAATAATGGAATACTCTCTGTGCTTTTAGAAAATATGAAGAAGTTATAGCCTTCAAATATAATCATTTGCCATCTTTTATCAAAACATGCGGAGTCTTGGATGCATACTGTACTCATTCTTAACATGGCAATACTATATTCCTATTCCTTTTGTGAACTTTTTAATTGTTTATAGATGTTTGAGCATTGTAATATTGTAGCTATTTGTGGTTAATGTGCAATTCTGGTCACTACCTCTCAAAAATGGGTGAATCTCTTCATAAAGGTGGTTAATAAACCCAAATAAATAAATAAATAAAAATATATAGTGGAATTAGAAAATATAAGGAGAAAGATGATGAAAATGAGAAACATGATGAAATAACTTCCATAAGAAGAAAGGCTAAAGCAGCTATAGCTCCTCAGGTTGGAGAAGAAACAGTTCAGGAGAGAGATGATGGATATCTATAAAATACTGAGTGGAGTAGAACAGGTACATAGGAATCATTTGTTGACTCTTTACAAAAATACTAGGGCTAGGGGGGCATGTGATGAAGTAGAAGATTTAAAACAAACTGGAGAAAATATTTCTTTTACAAGACGTGTAATTAAACTCTGTAATTCATTGCCAGAGAATGTGGTGAAATAAGTTAGCTTAGAAGGGTTTAAAAAAGGTTTGGATAATTTCCTAAAAGTCCATAAACCATTATTAAGATGGACTTAAGAAAATCCACTGCTTATTTCTAGGATAAGCAGCATAAAAAAGTTCTACTCCTTTGGGACCTTGATTGGCCACTGTTGGAAACAGGATACTGGGATTGATGGACCTTCAGTCTGTCCCAGTATGGCAACTCTTATATATGTGGAGGGGCATAATTGAAAGGAACGTCTAAGTCCGTTTTCTTCTAAGTCACAAGTCGTCTAAAGTAAAAAACAGTCTAGGACACATTTTCGAAAAATACTTCCAAAATTTTATTTGGTTCGAAAATCATCTAAGTATACATCCTGCCGATCTGATTGTCCAAGTCACTAAATCGTCCATCTTTATACCACATTTTCATCCAACTTTTTGTCCAAGTCAAAAACGCCTAGAACAAGCCCTGTTGGACGTGGAAGGGGTCTGAAAAGTGATAGACTGAACACCCAGACATGGCACCTAAATAGTGGAGTACCTTATAGGACACTGCTGTGAACTTCACAAAAAGGGTGCCATGTCTTCTCCTCACTACAGCTCCCTTATAGGTCATGGTGAGCCCCCCAAACCACCTCCAGAATCACCTAGATCCACTTATCTACCACCCAAATAGCCCTTATGGCTGCAGGTGCCATATGCCAGTAAACTTATATGCCAGTAAAAAAGGGTTTTGGGGGTGTATAGGGGAGTTCACATGTTTAAGTATCAATGCAGTGATTACAGGGGCTTATGGGCATGGGTCCTCCTCTCCATGAATCCCTAACCCACCCTCAAGATGGCTTAAGACGCCTCTGTGCTGGACGACTAGGCTTTCCTATGCCAGGATGCCAGGTGATCATGGTCTGGAGGCTGAATTTTAAAGGTGTGATTAATATTTGAATGGGGGTGGGGGGGTCAGTGATCAAAGGGGTAGTGTGTGTGGGTCTGTTTTATGGTCTAAGTCACAATGTCCAAGTTCCATCGATCCTGGGCTGTGTAACTTTCGGTTATACATGCTGTACAACTAAGTCTAAGCCGGCCCACGTTCCGCCCAACTCCCGCCGTCAACACTCCTCCTGAAATGCCCCGTTTAGCTTTGGTCATTCAGCGGCACTATGAAGGCCTAGGTCATTTAGAAATACGTCCAAAACCCATTTTCATTATCGGCACTTGGACATATTTGGACAATATTCGTCCAAGTGCCGACTTAGGCCGGTTTTTGGACGTTTTTCTCTTTCGATTATGAGCCCCATAATGCATATCTTATTTTGAGGTTTTTTTTTGTATTTTACAGTCTTAAAGAAATCTATTATTAGATCTAGAGTAGGGTCATGTATTGTCAAGGCACAAATTGCATAGAAAACAGTTATAAATTGATTGGTTTCCAGTTAGGATTTCAGAAAGACTGTTACATACTGGTACTGTTGGATAACATTTTATTTCACATGGATAGAAAGCATCTAGTTCTGCTTGTATTATTAGGTCTGTCCTCTGCTTATGACCATTTTCATCATCAATTCTTTAAAGAGGATATGCTGATTGAAAAATTATGGTGAAGTTTTGAACTCAATCTCTTCTTTCTTTTCTGTGAAACATAAAGTAGTGAAGGTACATTGGTTAGTATCTAAGGAAAGATGTTTAAGAGTAGGTGTCCTACACAAATACCTATATGAAGAGACTTACCCAAAGTGGCATACAGAAGGGTAAGTTCAACTTGACATAAAACTTACAATTTTAACAGCATAACAACGCTAAAATGACCAAATATAAGCCTAAGTTCAGTCAATGTGGTAAATCTGAAGATGAAAAATGTAATCATAGTAATAGGGCATAAATAATACAGTATCAGAAAAATAAACATTTAACAGCACTGTAGAACTGTATGAAAAATGATAACTGCCATTAGAATACAAATGATTCCATAACAGGCAGCATGAAAAAAACATTCATATACTGTAACATAGTATACTCAAGGTTTTAGCACAATACAAATAAAACACCCTAGTAAGCACACTTTAGAACATTTAAATAGCATTGATATGACTCTCATATAATGAAATATTTTAATAAGTAGCTAAGTGCAGTTGAGATATATATATATGTGTATATATATGTGTGTGTGTGTGTATATATATATATATACATTCTGAGATATGTATATAGAGATTATGCAGATGATAGCACATTAATAAGTTCTATGCTAGATGGTATGAAGATGGCATTAAATGGTACAAAGATGTGTTTATATTAAGTTATGGATTGGATAAGATAAAGTAGGCTCAAACTGAATATTGTAAAAACATTGATATTTGAAATTAAAGTGACCGATCCTACAAAAAAAAAAAATCCTTATCTCTGAAAAACAGATGTAGAATACAATTTTAAGGAAAGGTTATAAAATGTAGTTATTATGTCATAATCTTTTGATCTGGATGCAAATATTTTGAGCACAAAATTAGATTTTTATAAGCTTCAATTGGTACTATAATATTTGAATGGAAAAGTGCTGTAAGTAGTGATTCTCTTTCTGGAGACATCCCATTTAGATAATTGTAGTGTCTTGTTCATTGCACTGAATAGAAGGCAACTGCACAACCTTTAGCTGGTACAGAATCAACAGCAAGGAAAAAGACTGCAGTGTTATCTATATTGTGAGCCCATCAGGAACAGAGAAGCTATGTGACACCATTCCTAATAAACTGGCCACACAGAAATCCCAGGTGAGCAGATGGGCAGCGAACTTCACATAAATGGACCCGAGTACACATCCCATCTTGACACCCTTATTTCCAATCCAATCTTTGGTTTTATATACCGATTCATCCCTACAATGGGGCTCGACTCGGTTAACAACATATTAACAAAATATACAGTATAGGGAATTGGACAAGCCCTTAGCCTCTATAGTCGTTAGTTTGAAGCAGGGGAATCAGTCAGAAATTTCTGAAATAAGTAAGTTTTCAGCGCTTTCCGAAAAATTGGTAAATGAGTGAGAAGTCTGACTGCAGAAGGAAGCTCATTCCAAATTTTTACGAATATAAAAGTAAATGATTGACAGAAATTAGTCCTCTAGGAACTCCTAAAAACCTACGGTACTGTATACCAGTACAAAAGTCCTCAGGTTTGCAAATGCCTCCTATCTATAGGTACAGTCGATGTTTTGTGGGTTTTGAGGGTTCCTAGTTAGAGTGGGTTAAGGACCTGGCTCCCTTTCTCTACAGTCCACTAACCTACAGTACTCCTGGGATAAATGGCCATAATATATGAAGTTGTCACAGAGCCTGTTATGTACTGTCACTGTCACAACTTTAAGGGGTGGGGGGAGTGATAGGAGTTTAATAACCACCGGGGAATTAATGGGAGGTTATGCCTTAATCCCTTCAGTGAACAGCAGGTTGGTTAGAGCAACCTTTTGTGACCTACCCCCTCTTTTACTAAGGTGTGCTAATCAAATTAGTGCGCTAAACGCTAACACGTCCATAGACTAACATGCACGTGTTAGCATTTAGCATGCGCAAAATCGATTAGTGCGCGCTAATCAGTGAGCGCACCTTAGCAAAAGAGGGCCTTAGTCATGACTGAAACAGATCCAGATAAAAATATTTTTTTGCCCTGGACATTTTTATCTCATTCTGTTATGCCTGAAAAATAGCCAAATTCTGGTCCCACTCAAAAGATGCTGCCAAGATGCCCCTTTTGCAATTTAGATGAACTACAGAGAAAACCATCACAAATCTGAGTTCATGACTTGGATGTTTTCCCATGAAAATCATTCATCTGCAGCTTTGTACCATTTCAAGATATTTTTTTTTTCCTTTGAAAATGAATGCTATAGTGACTTCATTATTCAACAGCAAGCTAAACCAGACCAACACTCAATGAGAGCACTTGCTCTCTTACCCCCCTTTTATAAAACCACAAAAGCATTTTTTAGTGCAGGTCGGAGTGCTGAATGCTCCGTGCTGATCCCAATGTTCATAGGAATTCTATGCCTGCATTATGTTAAGAAGGGCTTATAATATTTGCTGAGCCAATTGAAGTAGGATTTAAGCCTAGGTTTGAAGGATGATTATAGGATGAAGGGGGTAGGGGAATTAGAGTTCGGTGGGCATTGTTGGGAAGACATGGTGAGGATAGATTTAATATACAGTGGACTTGGAAGTTGACTATAGGAAAGGGTTGATTAAGGGGCATCAATGAAAAAGGCTGTGATTGACTAGCGTGGAGGCTGCTCATAGGTGTAGACGCAAAGTGGCAATTTTGTGAAGGAGGGTGAATGGGAGAGAGAATGCTATGTGAAAGAAGGTTGGTGCATTTTTCTCTCTCCGCCCTCCCTGGTATGTCGTGTTGGTGGGGTTGTGGCTTTTGTTTATTGTTTGTGTGGTTTTGCTATGTTGAGAGTTTGGGGAGGGTGGTGTTATCACTTTTGTTCTGGGTAAGAAAGAATTTGGGGGGACAGAGGAGTTTTTTGTCTCCAGTGTGGCCAAGGAAAATGAGAGCAAAATGTGCAAAGATGAAATGGGGTTTGTTTGTATGCAACGCTGCCATGGGTGGAGGTGGGGCTTTATGGCACTGCAGATCCTCCTGGTGGGGGGGGGGGGTGAAGTAGGGTTCTTGATGAAGTTGCAGGTCTAGTTCAGCGATTTGATAAACTGCACTGAGACAGAGAATGTTAAGCAAATTGCTATGTGATAAATGTAAATATTCAATTTTTGCTGTCGGTTGTTAATAAAGCTGCAGCCCATATTTCTCCATTAACTGATGAGTTTCAATGTATTTATGTACTGAATGTTTCCATGTTTCTTTGAAAAAAAAACAAAAAAACTGTGCTGTCAATGTTATAATAGAAGCATCTTATTTTTATTTAAAAATAATCAGCTGCATCTCAAATCAATACTACTGCTAAATGGTATAACTCTGCTCTGCTTTGCTCATTTGACATAGATGTAGCTAACATAATAGGATAGAAAAAATATTTGAGAATAGTATATGTCAGGCTCCCAAGAAAACTGACATTTTCAATTATAGAAATATCAGGCTGCTGAAATACACTGTATGCAGACATTATTTTACCTTCACTCTTGGTTTACACAAATGTACAGTAATTGAAGCAACAAAAACCCTTACAGTCTCATTAATTTCTTCAGACTGGGTGTCGGTATTGGTTGAGTTTCATCAAAATTCTGAAGGAAAAAGTGTAGAGCAGAGCAGTCATTTTTAAAATTTAAATCACTTTTGAAGACATATTTTTTTCAGAAAGCTTTTCCCAGAGTAAACTGAATGAAACACAAGGCACTAGAACAGCAGTCTCAAACTCAAACCCTTTGCAGGGCCACATTTTGTATTCGTAGGTACTTGGAGGGCCTCAGAAAAAAAAAATAGTTAATGTCTTATTAAAGAAATGACAATTTTGCATGAGATAAAATTCTTTATAGTTTATAAAGGGAGAGTGTGGTGCAGTGGTTAAAGCTACAGCCTCAGCACCTTGAGGTTGTGGGTTTAAGCCCACGGTGCTCCTTGTGACCTTGAGCAAGTCACTTAATCCCCCCATTGCCCCAGGTACGTTAGATAAATTGTGAGCCCGCCAGGACAGAGAGGGAAAACTGCTTGAGTACCTGAATAAATGCATGTAAACCGTTCTGAGCTCCCCTGGGAGAACGGTATAGAAAATTTAATGAATAAATAAAATAAATCTTTCCTTTTGGCTAGGGGCTCCTTTTACTAAGGTGCGCTAGCATTTTCAGCGCACAAGATTAGCGCACGCTATAGCGCGTGCTAGCTGAAAAATTACCACCTGCTTAAAAGGAGGTGGGGGAGGGACTTTTTTTTTTTTTTTAATGATTATTGCATTCTCTAGTATTTCTTTAATAAGTTAGAATAGACCAATTCAGCACGAAAACCTGATTAGATTTACTAAAGTGCACTATTGTGCTAGTAAATAGATTTTGTTACATAAAAACATGATGGACATCACCAAGAAGATGGCAGCCTAAAACCGAGGCTCCGTCTTCTACTCCAAGCAGCCTCGATGCCCCTCATGTCGGCGGTGGCTTTACATCTTTTTTTTGGGTGCCGGTGACGGCCGAACTCTCTGGGCTTCCTGGGGCCAAGTGTCTAAAAAAAGGGTCTGAAGATGGATCGCTATTGAAGGCAAACAGGTGACAGATCAACGGCTCACTGGTATGCATGTGGATTCTGAGTTTACATTTCTCCTGCCTGCATGAGGTGAAAGAGAGGCGGACCTCATGTAGAAGGCGCTGGATAAGCACGGTGAAGGTTTCTGGAGGTTAAAGCAACTTGGTATGTGGGAAGCTGGGCAGTGAGTGGTGGGAGAAGGGACAGTTGAAAAAAGAACCCAATGCAGAATGTCACATTCAAAAACAGATACAGAGCTTTCAAGTCACAGGCAGCGCTGGCATGAGGGAATTCTATACTGATGAGATGTCATTCTGAGCATATGTCTTATATAATTAGCTGGCTGAAATTCAGAAATAGTAATAATCCACTATTTTCCTCTGATCACATAAGTTGATATTCCTGTTCCCTTCTACTCAATAAGAGAAAGTGTACACATAAGGGATTAAAAAAGCAGATTGAGGAAGTGACATCACCAACAAGACGGCAGACTAAAATCGAGGCTCCTGGTGTCCTTCCCTGCTTGATTCGCCGTCTTGAAGTGGCTGCACGTTGGACTGCTGCTCTGTGGATTCGGACGGAGGAGAGTGACAGTTGCTGGGCTCGGCGGTGTGTGGACTCTAGCCCTGATCTGCTTTTCTACTATAGCCCTGACCTACTTTTCTACCTTGATTCGTATGTGAGACCCCAAAGACTAGCAGAGCTTCTGCGGTATGTGAACTCTAACCCTGGCCTGATTTTCTACCAGTGAGTGACTTTAATTCGTGTGTGAGACCTACGGAGACCAGCAGAGTTTCTGAGAAGTGAGGTCACTAGCCCTGACCTGCTTTTCTACCAGTGCATGGCCTGATTGACTTTGTCTGTTTATAGAGCGTCCCATTGCTGCTGCAGAGGATCCTGATGGGAGAACCAGCAGGCTGAGAAATTCTTTGCCTTATCCGCCTCGATAGAGGCACTCGAGGCCATTGCCATGCTTGGCTGACGGATGCGAAGGATGTCTTCGAGAAGAAAGTTGAACAGCTATGGGTTTGTAGGAAAGAAGCAGGGGGGTTCAAAAGAACTGGGAGCAAGCCCGCCACAGGTGGCCAAGATGGTGGTATTGGAGGCTGCTTTGGGGGGCGGCGTGGATCTCCAGGATTGGTCAGGTGGTGGTGGGCAGGGGAGCACCATAGAGGCCCTGGATTCCCTGAGAGATTTGCTGCTGGACATTCGTAAAGAAATGCAGTCCTTATGCCATGATGTTACCAAGGTAGTAACGGATTTAAAACAAGACCTGGGGGAGCTTATGAAAAGACAGGAAGAAGTGGAAGCACATGTTAACACCATGACTGAGGACATTATAGAAGTGCAACAGGCAGTGGCTGGACTGCGTGCGGAGGAGTTGGCGCTGTTTGACAAGTTGGAAGATCTGGAGAACAGATTCCGGAGGTGTAATCTTTGGATGCCGGAAGAAAGTGCTTATCAGGATGCTCACAAGACAGCTCTGGACATCTATGTGGACATTCTCGCTGGTGCTCTAGCGGGTGGGGGACGGGATGCCAGAAATAGAAATAGAACGAGTGCATTGGGCTTTGGGGCGCCCTATATCTAACTTGCCCCGTGACATTGTTTAGTGTTTGAGCAGCTTTCGGAGGAAATATTTCATGCAGCGCAGAAGCAGAAGGATTATAAATGGAATAATTTGCGGGTAGACATTTATCAGGACGTGGCGGCTATAACCTTGCGAAAGTGGAGGGATTTGCAAGCAGTGACCACCTATCTACGCAGAGAGGGCTTTCAATACTGATGGCTTTTTCCATTCGCCTTGGCACTGACAGTGGGGAGCATGATGAGACAAGTTCGTACAGTGATGAAGGCATGGTTGGTGCTACAAGAACTAGGTGCTCCTAACCTTCCTGAGAGGGGATCTGCTGAAGAGAGAGAGGAGGAGAGAGATGGACCTTCTGGATGGCGGAGACAGACCAGAGGAGTGATGGCGCGGAGTGCTGTGAACAATTAGCCTCAGAGATAATCCATGCGAGTGGGTTGCTGACTCCACTGGACTAATCTGTTGGATTGGATGCTTTTGTTATTCGGAGGCTGTAAGGCTTTTTAATTGGAGGTGGGTGGTGTGTGTGTGTTGGGTAAATGTGTTTTGGGAGGGTAGGAGGATTGGTAGGGGAGTTTGTGTACTGAGGGGATTTAGGAGGATCAGGTGGTCTGAATGGTCTGTTGCTGTTTGGTTGGAGGGTCTATTATGGGGGGCTGTGCTGTGATATGGCTGGGTAAGTGCTGAGGGGAGGGACGGAGGTTCTGTTGGAGAGGGTTGTTTGTGGGGGTTCCGGGTGGAGTGTATGGCATTTATTTGGTGTCCATATTGGGGTGGTGGGGTGTGCATTGGGGTGGCTGGGGTGGTGGAGTTGCTTCTTCCTCAAGAGATCTTGAGATCTGTTTGAATGGTCTTGAGATGTAGTTTTGGATTGGGGATAGGGGAGAGGGGGTATTGGAGGGGGGGAGGAGGAGGAGGAAGATGGGGGTGGGGGATGAGTTGGGAGCTGGAATAAGGGGAAGGGGATATGGTACTCTCTGCCCTGCTTTGTTAAAGGCTGATGCTCTGGTGGGGCCTGGTCAAGAGCTGGGGTGACTGGGTCCTGTGGATATTGATGGTGGAATATGTGGAGTGGTTAGTAATAGTGGATCCTGGTTAACTTTTGTAACTTGGAATGTGGGGGGGATAAATTCCTCCATTAAGCATTCAAACATTTTACAACACTTACAGCGTCATAAGGTGGATGTGGCCTTTCTCCAGGAGACTCATTTGTCTGATCTTGAACATATGAAATTGAAGCAATGGTGGGTGGGGGAGTGTGTTGCGGCTTCTGCTTTGGGGAAACAAAGGGGGGTAGCGATTCTGTTCCGTTAGGGTATCCTAGATAACTTATAAATTTTGGCTAAAGATGGGGAGAGCAGATATGTGCTATGTTGAGGGGTAATCGCGGAGCAGGACATGGTATTTTGCTGTGTTTATTCTCCTAATGAAAATGATTTGACATTTTATGCTAAATTGACCCGTTTGTTGTTGCCCTATGCCCAAGTCTCCCTGATTGTAGGGGGAGACTTTAATGCTCTTTGTGATTCTAGTTTGGATTGCACGGGACCAGGGGGTGCCCTGCGTTGAGCAGGGGAAAGGGAGCTCCCAAAATTTAGTGATAACCTGGAATTAATTGTCTCCCGGAGGTGTATTGCATGGCACTGAGAGGGATTATACTAATATTTCCCGGGCGCACGGCACGCAGTCTCGCATAGATTATATTTGGGTGACGGAACAGGTGTTTCAAAAGCTGAAGCGGGCTGAGATAGGTCCTTCTACAATTTCTGATCATGCCTGGCTTCAAGTGATTTCGCAAGAAGGAGGGGGGCTTCTGGGAAAGTGGCGCTCGGTATTTCCGCTTGCATTGTATAGAGATTCGAACTATAGGGAACGGTTGTTGAAAACATGGAATGAATACAAACAACATAATGGTCACGCAGAAGGGGACCCCCATCTTATTTTGGGAAGCGGCGAAGGCGGTGTTGATGGGGGATACCCTTAGTTATAGTAGTCATGTTAAAAAAGCTAGAGATAGGGAAATTCTGCGTTTACAGAAGAATGTTGCTAAGGCCCAGAGGCCCAGACTGGTGATCTCATGCACAAACAAGAGTTGTTGGAATATCAAGTGGCCCTTAATTCCCTACTACATCAGCGGGCGAGTAAATCTCTCGCTTATAAGTAGCAGCTTTACAGATATGGGAATAAGGGGGGGAACTACTGGCCCGACTGGTTTCTACCAGGATGGGTCCAAGTAGGGTTCAGGCTCTGAGGAATGAGCAGGGGAAGAGAGTTACAACTGACCCGGAGATCGGTGATATATTTTTTCGCTATTTTAAGAATCTTTATGCCTCCCCATCGGAGGCGGGCGTAATGACGGGGCCCTATTTGGATGGGATAGCGTTGCCTCATATCTCTGAGACAGACAGGGAGCATTTGAATGCACCAATAACGCCAGAGGAAGTGTTTTGGGCAATAGGGAATAGTCCTTTGTTGAAGGCGCTGGGCGAGGATGGCATACACATTGAATTTTATAAACTCAGGTGAGGAGATCATTTAGCCACTTGCTCAGATGTTTAATGTCATGGTTGGCACAGAGGCTTAACCGGAGGGTATGAACATGGCACACATCTTGCTGTTGCCTAAACCGCATAAAGACCCTGAGCAAGCAGGCTCCTATCGACCTATTTCCTTATTGAATACGGAGGTTAAATTGTTAGTGAAAATCATGGCAAAGCGGATGGCTGCTGTGCTTCCCTCCCTTATACACAAAGCTCAGGTGGGATTTGTGAAAGGACGAACTATAGCTAAAATGTAAGAAAATTGTTGCAGTCTTTGGAACAGCGAGCGGTGAGCAATTTCTCATCTGTTCTGGTTAGTTTTGATGCCGAAAAGGAGTTTGACAGGGTGAGGTGGGATTTTCTTTATGATACTTTAGCGGCCTATGGCTTTGATGTTTTTTTTTGTATCGGCGGTGCGAACATTGTATGATTTTCCACAGCCTAGAATAGTGTTGAAAGATTTTGAAACGGACAGGTTCCTGATTTCTAGGGGGACGAGACAGGATTGCCCCTTATTGCCGTTGTTTGTGCTTACATTGGACCCCCTAATTCGGGATATTTATGCAATGCCATCTATAAAGGGAATTGACATTGGAGCTACCTCTTTTAAGTTATCGGCCTTTGCGGATGATATTTTAGTACATCTTACAGATCCTTTGCCTTCTTTGACAGCCTTACTGGATTTCATAAAAGAATATGGTGAATATGCAGGGTTTCGCTTAAATGTGGATAAATCGGAGGCTTTAGCATCCTCTGCGGCGGTTCAGGCCCTATGGGGGAATGGATTTCCATTGACATGGGCGCCTGGGCAGTTTGTGTATTTGGGGACTTTGATGACTATGCAGGTTCCCCGTTTGTATCATCTTAATGTGGATAAGCTTCAGCAACAGACGGAGCTCTTCCTAGAGATATGGAAGGCATTGCCCCTTTCTCTGATGGGGCACATTTGTTTGGTTAAGATGTTCATCTTTCACAAAATGGTTGTATGTTTTGCAGACTCTGCCGTTGTGCTTGCTAAAGAAAGATTTACGCATTCTTTATAAAGTGGTTGCTCATTTTTGTTGGGCGGCTAAGAAACCTAAATTGAAGTTGTCTCAGTTGTTGGGGAATTGGCATAGGGGAGGATTAGGATTACCGGATGTGCGGATTTATAATTATGCGTGTCTGCTTCATCATTTGGAACATATGGTGAATATGGCTGGCAATTATACCCCTCTTCTGATGGGACGTGAGTTTTTTGCTCCCTATGATGTGTTTGCATTACTGCATAGTTCTTGGAAGCGCTGCCCCCTTCTATCAGATCCAGTGTATTATTTAGTGCATAGCAAGCGCTTGGTGTTGGCTTGTGCATGCCTTGGGAGGAGATCCGATGGTCACTAATCTCTTGCCCTTGCGAGGAAACCCGGCCTTTCCTCTGGGAAAGGAATCAAGAGAATATCTGTCCTGGAGAGCGAAAGGAGTTAAAAGTTTAGAACATATTTTGGGGGATGATGGGGAGCTGTTGGCATGTGCAGATTTACTAGCTAAGGTGGAGGAGACCTGGGGAGCGCAGTTTGCATTTCATCAAGTAAAAAGCTATGTGAGATCCCTTGACAGAGCAAAATTGAGTTTGCACTTGGGAGCCAGGCTGCGGGAGTTGTTTGCTCGAGAGGAGGGGGCGTTTCTTACGGTCTCTAGCATTTATGCTAGTTTGCAAGATTTACAACCTGCCAGGGACTATCAGAGCATCAAGGGTAAATGGGAAAAGGAATTGCAGATTAATCTGGGACATTGGGATGTAGCCCGTACTTTGAGGGCGACGCCTGGGGTGACCCCATGTGCTTGGTTGCGGTAAACGTATTATAGGGTGACCTTACGTGCTTATTACACTCATACACAGATGTTTTATAGTGGAGGTCTTCCTACACCACTATGTCATAAATGTGGGACAGGGGGTCATACTTTGGGACATGCCTTTTGGTTCTGCCCCATTATTCAGTGCTTCTGAGGCATATAATCTCTTATATGTCGATTAATTGGAAGAGTCTTACGCAGTACCCCGGACCACTTTGTCTTGGATTTGCCAGAGGCTTTTGGCCATTTACCTAGGGGGCATCGAGCTTTGTGTATGAAGATGAGTTTACTGGCCAGGAAATGTATTCTTCAGTGCTGGACGGTTCCAGACCCTCCGGCATATTGGCATTGGCAGAACCAATTGCATCAGTTGGTCATTTGGGAAGCGCGAGATGCCGGAGGGTCTAGGAAATGAAAGATGTTGTTTTTTACTATGTGGGAGCCTTATCTGTAAGTCTTACATCCTAAGGGTCACAGTACGGTTTTAAGATGGGTGTCCTAATTTGTTAGTTAGTTGGGTTGGGAGAGTAATGGTGAGTACTGGTGGGGTGGGGTGGATAGTATCAGTGGGGGAAGAGAGGGGGGGTTTGAGGAGGGGAAATGGGGTGTATTGAAGGTTCTGGCAATTAGTCAAAGATAGGATAAGTGGTTCAGGTGGGGGGAAGGGGTGGTGTGAAATTTTTGGGGTTCATAAGAGTACAGGGCTTTGGAGTACCTTTCCACCCTCATTAATCTCACTTGCCCTATGTAGAGAAGGAAGGAGAGGGAGTTTGGTTGATGTTACTCTTTTATTGTATATGATGCATTATTATTTGTATTGTGCACCTTTGGGGTGCGCTGGTGTTGTATTTGCTGTGTTTGCATCAATAAAAATTGTTTGAACCTAAGAAACATGATGTCAGATATAGACCAAATGGCCCATCTAGTCTGCCCATCCACAGTAACCATTATCTCTTCCTCTCTCTAAAACAGTGGTCTCAAAATCGCAGCCTGGGGGGCCACATGCGGTCCACCAGGTACTATTTTGAGGCCCTCGGTATGTTTATCATAATCACAAATGTAAAATAAAACAGTTTCTTCAACATATGTCTCTTTAGCTATAAATTACAGTATTACTGTATTAAGACTTAGCCAAAAGGAAAGATTTATAAACTATAAAGAGTTTTACCTCATGCAAAATTGTCATTTCTTTAATAAGACATTGACTATTTTTTTCTAAGGCCCTCCAAGTACCTACAAATCCACAATGTGTCCCTGCCAAGGGTTTGAGTTTGAGACCACTGCTCTAAAAGATCCCACATGCCTATCCCATGCCTTCTTGAATTCAGACACAGTCTCTGTATCTACCACCTCTTCTGGGAGACTGTTCCATGCATTTACCACCCTTTCTGCAAAACAAAGTATTTTCTTCGGCTCAGGAGTAATCTATCACTTCTTAACTTCATCCTATGCCCTCTCATTCCAGAGCTTCCTTTCAAACGAAAAAGACTCAACTCATGCACATTTACATCATGTAGGTATTTAAGGGCTCCTTTTACAAAGCCGCGCTAGGGCCTTAACGCGCGGAATAGCGTGCACTAAATTGCTCCGCACTAGCCGCTACTGCCTCCTTTTGAGCAGGTGGTAGATTTTTCAGCTACCGCGCGCTAATCTGGTGCGTGCGCTAAAACCGCTATCGCGGCTTTGTAAAAGGAGCCCCAAATATCTCTTATATCTCCCTTTTCCTGCCTTTCCTCCAAAGTATACATATTGATATCTTTGTCCCCATATGCCTTATGATGAAGACCACGCACCATATTAGTAGCCTTCCTCTGGACCGCCTCCATCCTTTTCATATCTTTATGAAGGTGTGTTCTCCAGAATTGTGCACCATATTCTAAATGAGGTCTCACTGGTCTTGTGTGTAAAATGGTTCCATGCTAACTCATGCGTGATAATGTGGTAGCATCTTTTAGTACATCTAGTCCTAAGATGTCAAATTATTAATAACATTGCTACTTACAGAAATAGTATATATTATAATGAGTTAAACTAAGGGACCCTTTTACTGATTGGTTAAAATACAGTTGTGTGGGGTGGCATCCCGTGATAGTTCTTGTATGTGTGCACAGTGACACTACGCCTGTGCTAAAAAAATGAAGTTTATTTTTTTAGTGCTGGGGCCTATGTGGGGGCAGAGAGCAGGTGTGGCTATGCTCATTGGTTAGCACAGAGCTCAACAAATCTCGGATGCCTTGGTGCCTAGAAATTTCATCCTGGCACCTGGGTATTCATACCCCTGATATTTTTTCCTCCTACTGCAGTGCTGCCTCAAACCACTTTTCTTGGCCCTGCATGGTGATAGGGCTCTGCATTAGAGAAGTACACGGGGACAAATTTTTTCCTGTCACCGTAGGAACTCATTTTTCCATCCTGTCCCAGCGGGTTCTTTTCCTGTCTTTGCCCCATTCCTGCAAACTCTGTCCTTATCTGCAAAAGCCTCAAACACTTTTTAAAATCATAAGTGTTTAAGGCTTGTGCGGCTGAGGCAGAGCTTACAGGAATGAGGCAGGGACAAAACATGCAGGGAAATGGAATTCCTCCAGGGATGGGGACAAATTTGTCCCTGTGTCATTCTCATTCTCTACTCTGCATATGCTTGAGTCACACTGTGCAGCTTAAGTATATGCAGAACCTGATTGCTGTGTAAGGCAGAGTGAAGTGGTTTAAGGAACTGAGGGGCATGAGAAAGACTGGGGCTGGAGAGAGGAACAGCAGAGACTAGGGTAAAGATGGGGAGAAGGGAAAGGCTTGGGCATTCAAAGCATTGGGCCTAGATGATTTAAGGGCTAGATTCACTAAGGACATCAATCGTGTCCGGACCAGTTTGCGACCCCCGACCCGATTCACAAACCTTACTCCCGATCCGATCCGCACCCAATCTGGATCCGCGCATTCAAATGAGGGGAAATGGAATGCAAAGTAGGAAGGCAGCGATTCACTAAACTGAAGAAGGAACACCGACTGGGCTGGCCAATCAAAAAAGAAGCGACTGCTGAGGACCAGTCACTCACATCCCTGCTGACTCTCCTGCCTCACTTTTGAAATTCAGATCAAGCTGCAAGAAAAAAAAAAAAAGAGAGAGAGAGAGTATTTTCTTCTCCATTAATTGTTAGGCATATCCTATTCAGGTTTGAAATCAAGCGGGGAGTTTTTTGTTCTAGCTTCAGTAAATAGAAAAGCTTTCTTCTGAGACACGAATCAGCTGAGGCACATCTCCTGCTCTTGCCGCCCCTACTCTCCTGCTCTCTGACGCCCTTACCCGCAGTGCGAGCCTGTGGTTTTAACCCGCGGGTTTAAAGCGGGGCTGCACTGCGGGGAAGGGCGGCAGAAAGCAGGAGAGTCGGGGTGGCACGGGCTCATAAAAAGGAGAAGAAGCAATTATGAGCCACCAAGGATTAATGCCAAGAAGAATATGTTGCCGATAGGAAAACTTCTTACTAGACACAATTTATAAAAACTGTAGACGTTTACTGGCAACAGGGATGACAAACTCCTTCCCACCGCTCCAGAACATATCCTTTACATATCCAGCTCCTAGGGAAAGTTTATAGCATAAGTGTGCAAGGGAATCCACTACTTCAATGAGCAATATACTCGAGTCACATCACGAAGTGAGATTAAACATAATGGCCCAGTTTCACTGCAGCAAAAGTTTCCAGCTCTTCCTTGCATGGAGAGCATGCACAGACCATCTACAGGAAAAGATGGTCTGTGCATGCATCAGTATTGCTCTTCAGCAATCTGACTGATTGGTTTAGGGTGTGTCTCCGATTGCAATAATTTGCATGAGGATGTGTTGTGAATCAGCCGCCTGGCCACAGATTGGATTGGATCGGATCTGTGGGCTTAGTGAATCTAGCCCCCTAAGTGACTTGCCAAAGGTCACAAGTAGCTGCACTAGGATTTGATTTCACAACCTCTGGCTGTAGAGGCAGCTGCTCTACCAGTTGAGCCACAGCCCTTCCTCAAAGGCTGGCGTAGGACCTAAGAGAGACTGGAAGAAGGCTGACGCGAGGCCTGCGCGCAGCATAAGAGACTGGGGGATAGGCTAGAGATGGGCATAAGAGAGACTGTGAGAAGGATGGAGAGGGGCACAAGAGGCTGAGTGAAGGCTCGTTAGGGGGTTTGAGTGAGACAGACTGAGTAAAGGATATAGGGCTTTGTGTGTGTGTGAGAGAGAAAAAGAGAGCCAAACAGACTAAGTGAAAGATAGGGGGTTATGAGAAGAGACATAGGTTGATTGAAGGCTGTGAGAAGGGAACATAAGAGAAAAATGGACAGACCAGATGAAGACTGTGTGAAGGGGGTTTGAAAAAGAAACTAATGGGGAGCCAGACTATGGTGATTGGTGAAACAAAGGGACAAATTCCTTTTTGCCTCATCAATCTATCCCAACCCTGGCTATGGAACTGAGGGAAAATTTGTACAGTATATTCAAAATCTTATAAACTGTTTGTGCTATTGAAATCTATCCTTTGACAATAACATTTACAGCATCGAGAGGCAGCCTAATGGCTAGTAAAATAGACTGAGATCCTGTACAACTGGGTTCAGTTCCCACCACAGCTCCTTGTGACCATGACCAAACAACTTAACCGTCTATGCCCCAAGTACAAAAAACTTAAATTGTGAGCGCCCTAGGGACAATACCTGCATATAATATGTACAGCACTGTAGTAGTGCTATAGAAATGATTAGTTGTAGTAGTAGATTATTAGCAAATTATTTGAAGGTATAAATTTTGGAGTTTAGATTTAACTTCTCTTTCCAATCCCAAGTACAAAATGAGTAACATTAGCATTCACATTCCCGTCACCTGCAACTGAAAGCTAATCACCATCAATCAATAATCACACAGCTCAGTTTTATTGGAATACATATTTGGCCGCAGCTTTATTATCGATCTGAATATTATCTTCACTTACAATACAATCTGTGTCCAAAAACCAACAAACCCCCAATGCATATTTCACACCCCCCCAGGGTGTCGAAACTAGCTCCCGTTAAGTCTTTAAATTTATAACATTCCCCCAAACATGGCCCACGGTGACGCAAGGCCATGTTTCCCCTCGCAGTGGTATCGCCTACGAGTGTTACATTTATTTATTTATTTATTAACTGCTCATCTCCCAGATACAACTGGGCCAAACCCCATTTTCCGCCCCACCCAAAGCTGCGACCACCTCCCCCCAAGCCCAGAAGCTCCACTAAACCCACCCAAGTTGACATATAACAAGTACACCCCCCACCCCACCCCACAACACTGACACAAAACATAACACCAGCACAAATGGGAGGGAGGGAGGGATAATCTTTTCCTGAAGAGACTACTCTACTGTTCCCCTTTCCTCATAGAATTCACTCCAGACTGCCACAACATCCAACCAATCACATGACTGCTCCACCCCATCACCTTAGCAACCTCCCTAATCATTTTTTTCTTACAAGCTTTGTCCATTAACCCTTTCTTACGTCCTCTTATAAAATTGTCAATCCTTATTCTACAGACCCTTGATAACACCTCATATATTCCCCTCACCCTCTGTCCCCCCTCACATTTTACCCACACCATCATTCAATAAATATTACCAGCCAGTGACATCAGCTCAGCTAATGTTATATCACACCAGATGAATCTGGTGTTCTTCTTTATATTTCAGGAATATTAGGGATTATGATCAAACATGTATATCGATAACAGCAAGAATAATCACAGCCACCTCCGTTAATATACATTTATATAGTTTTTTCCAGGCAGACAAGATTCTCTTTAAAGTACTTTGTATATGGAAATATTTTTATTTATGTTGGCTTCCAAATGACTAAAGCCCTCTTTTACTAAGGTGTGCTAACCGATTAGCGTGCGCTAATTGAATTAGCGCACGCTAAATGCTAATGCGTGCATGTTAGTCTATGGTGCATGTTAGCTCATGCTAATTCGATTAGCGTGCACTAATCAGTTAGCGTACCTTAGTAAAAGAGGGGGTAAATAAATTAAAAGATGTATGCTAGTCCTAAGCAGTCATCAATCAAATATTTTTCACAATCAGTTTCTGTAAAATGCAGGCATTCTACACTTCTTCATATACAAAATGACATATTAACAAGGCTTTGTTTCTTTTCTTTTTTTTTTTTTTCTTGCCTTCTCTGCCTTCAATTACTATTAAGTATGAACCAATAGTATTTCTGGAGTCCTGTACTTTATATTCTAACTAGCTATCCCCCCTCCCCCTTTTTACAAACCCGCAGAAACAGTTTTTAGTGCAGACCATTGCGCTGAATGCTCTGCGCTGCTCCCAATGCTCATAGGAACTTTTGAGTGTTGGGAGCAGTGCAAAGCATTCAGCGCGCTGGTCTGCACTAAAAATCACTTTTGTGGTTTTGTAAAAGGGGGGGGGAGGGGGTATATTACCAATTGACAGCACAGGATCATGTTCAACTTCTAATCAAGTAACACTTCTCTGTCCACAATATCTCACTGCAGCACACTTTAAATTAATCTGACTATAACTCTTGATACATAAAGCAACACCATTAAACAGTTATACTTGTTAACAAAGTGCAGATAAGCCTAGAATGTTTCAAACAATGTGCCGGCACGGTACAGTATAGCAAAATCATGGAGCATTGTAAAAGCAGAGGCGATGCAGAAGAACTTATGACACCTTTCAGTAACCTTCATAATGCAATACACTGTACACGCTTGAATTCTAACATGCCTCCACACTGACAGTGCCCTTCCTGTCTTATCAACCATTGGTCTTGCAGACTGACAGCAGGATCCACATTCTGCACACTGCAATCTGCATTCTATTGCTAGCACTGTAGAAATGGTTTTCGCCAGATCATTCCCACGCAAGTAAATCACGGAAAAATAACACTCCTTGACTAAGGCAAGAAAATCTGCTCCCAAAATACATTTTGTTTTTAGGAGCCATATCTCCTAAGTTACTTGTTTCAAATTGTTGCTGCATTTTCTGCACTGAGTCTTAAAAATCACGCTTAAGCTATTGACACTGTTCTCACAAAAGAGTTGCAAATTACAAAAAGCAAATTAATATTTAATTATTAAATACTCACAGCGGTTAGCACTTTCAGGCCTCAGTAGTCATGCAGGCAAGTTAAATACTGTATAAATGTATGGATAAAATAGTTCATTTATAAAATTAATTAGCTCTTATTTCTCAATTTAATCAGAAGCCTTAGAACTGTCAGCTTCCTGCTAGTAAAGGACACTTGTACTTTTCCTTCTGCAAAACCCTCGGTATGTGGCTGCTTGCCTGCTTACATCATGCTATCTTGGGTGCACAGAGTAACAAAAAGGAACACAGGCACTTTTGTCCAAAACATCACAAGGCCTCTCTGATGTTCATTCACAGTACAGATTAAAATGCAGACAGCTTCAGTACGCACAGCACAAGTGGATTTTATTTTTTCTGTGCAGAATAAAATCAAGTACTTATTGACAACTGAGGTATCAAGAAGATAATTTATCTTATGTACTGTAAAAGTGTTTTGCAATTGGGACATACCCTCTATATCAGGGGTAGGGAACTCCGGTCCTCGAGAGCCGTATTCCAGTTGGGTTTTCAGGATTTCCCCAATGAATATGCATGAGATCTATTTGCATGCACTGCTTTTAATGCATATTCATTGGGGAAATCCTGAAAACCCAACTGGAATACAGCTCTCGAGGACCGGAGTTCCCTACCCCTGCTCTATATGGTTATTCAGCTTAGGATGGGCTGGGGAGGGATTTGAGGGGAACTCCAGTAATTCAAGATGGTCTAGATAGGCTGGAGTGAGCTTTGACGAAGTTACTGGGCAGACTTTTACGGTCTATGATCCAGAAATATCAATGAACAAAGACAATTGAACTTAATCATGGATTTGTAATGAATGTATCTTTTGGACAGACTGGATGGACCATTCAGGTCTTTATCGGTTATCATTTACTACTATTTAATAAAGAAAGTTGTGGCCATGGTCCCTACGTGCAGCCCTCAGCTGACCTGGAAGCCTTCACTCTGACATCAGAGGGAAGGCTTCTAGGTAAGCCATGGGCTGCGTGCAAGAGCCACTGCTTACTAAACTAAACTAAACTAAACCTTAAGTTTATATACTGCATCATCTCCACGGATGTTGTGGAGCTCAGCACGATTTACAAGAACTTAAAATATAGGAAGAGAAGGAAAAAAAGGTTTACATGAACTTATATATAGAAGAGAAGAATAAGGGGGGATAGAATTACATTTTAGTGAAAAGCCAGGTTTTCAGTTGCTTGCGGAATAATTGGAGAGAGCCCAGGTTCTGCAGCGGGGTAGTAAGGTCGTTCCAAAGACCTGTGATTCTGAACAGAAGGGATTTTCCCAGTTTGCCTGCATAGCGAATACTATGTAGAGAGGGAAATGATAATTTATACTTTTGGGCGGGTCTGGTAGAGTCAGGACTCGAGGAGTTATAAAATAGTGGGATTAAGGGAGGAAGGATGCTGTGAATGATCTTAAAAGCCAGGCAGGAGCATTTGAAATGGATTCTGGAAATCACTGGGAGCCAGTGAAAATTGGCTAGGAGTGGGGAGACATGGTCAGACTTGCGTTTTGCAAAGATCAACTTGGCTGCAGTATTCTGGATTAGCTGGAGTCTTTGAATACTTTTTTTGATAGACTTAAGTAGATGGAATTGCAGTAGTCTAATTTGGAGAGGATGATGGATTGGACAAGGATGGCGAAATGTTGTTGGCGAAAATAGGATCTTACTTTCCTCAGCATGTGGAGGCTGAAAAAGCATGATTTAGCCAAGAAGTTGAGGTGGTCATTGAGGGAGAGAGAAGAATCGATAATGATGCCAAGGACCTTGCTTGAGAACTCAAGCTGCAGTGCAGCGCCTGAGGGTAGTGCGAAGAAGGTGGGCAGGTTTTCTAATTTTGGGCCGAGCCAGAGTAATTTTGTTTTTGATTCATTCAATTTCATCTGTACCGAGAAGGACCAGGAATGGAGTCTCATTATGCAAGCTGTAATGTTCTCGTGGAGGTTGGTGAGGTTCTGGTCTATCTCAAGGAGGACAAGGATGTCATCAGCGTATGTGTAGATTCAGGTCTTTATCGACTGTCATTTACTACTATGTAATAAAGAAAGTTGTGGCCATGGTCCCTATGTGCAGCCCTCAGCTGACCCGGAAGCCTTCACTCTGACATCAGAGGGAAGGCTTCCAGGTTAGCCATGGGCTGCGTGCAAGAGCCACTGCTTACGTCTTTATGAAGATAAGTGTGGCTGGAAGGAAGCAGCCGGCCAGCGGAGGTAAACACCCGTGGGAGGGAGGTACAAATTTAGGATGCAGGATGGAGGGAAGGGTGTTGTGAAGTGCGTTGGGACACAAAAATGAGGAAAAGGATCATGTTTAGACAGGAAGGGAGTAAGAGGGGTTGCATTGGCAATGAAAGGGAGAGGCAAGACCCAGGTTTGTAAACTAAACTAAACCTTAAGTTTATATACCGCATCCTCTCCACAACTGTAGAGCTTAGCACAGTTTACAAGAGCTTAATATAAGAAGGAATAGCATAATACAATACAAAAAGTTTCTAGATAGAATGTTATCATTCCAGGCAGCTAGGCTGAACACATGGCTTGGAAAACCCATACTTGAGGCCACTACATACACAGGCTTTAGAAAAATCCCTGAAAACTCGATTGTTTAACAAATTCTAAATTCCCAACCCACCTCTTCCTCGCTACGGCCCTCTTCTCTACCTCGCCACCATCCCAATTCAAGGTTTGAAACTAACTTATACTCTCTTTCCACCTTGTATCCCATGTACTGACAAAATGTATCTTTATTGTAACCCACTTGTATTCCATGTACTGACAAAAGTATCTTTATTGTAAACCGTTTGTATCCCATATACTGTCAAAATGTATATTTATTGTAAACCGCTTTGAACTTCACGGTATAGCGGTATATAAGAAATAAAATTATTATTATTATTATTAAGGGGGTTGGAGGTTGAGTACAGGGGGGAAGAAAGCATTACATTTTTGTGAAAAGCCTAGATTTCAGGTGCTTATGAAATAGTTGGAAGGAGCCCAGATTCCATAGTGGGGCAGTGAGATTATTCCAAAGCCCTGTGATTCTGAAGAAGAGAGATTTTCCCAATTTTCCCACATAGAGGATTCCTTTTAGCGAGGGGAAGGATAGTTTGAGTTTTTGAGTGGGCCTGGTGGTGTCAGGACTTGAGGAGTTCCAAGATAGTGAAATTAGGGGAGGGAGGATGCCGTGTAGGATCTTAAACGCTAGGCAGGCGCATTTGAAATGAACCCTGGAAATTACTGGGAGCCAATGAAGTTTGGCCAGAAGTGAGGAAACATGATCAAATTTGTGTTTTGCGAAGATCAACTTGGCCGCAGTGTTCTGAATTAGCTGAAGTCTTTGAAGACTTTTTTTTAGTTAGACTTAGGTAGATGGCATTACAATAGTCTAGTCTGGAGAGGATGATAGATTGAACAAGGACAGCAAAATGTTGTTGGCGAAAGCAGGATCTCACTTTCCTCAGCATGTGGAGGCTAAAAAAGCATGATTTTACCAAGGAGTTGAGGTGGTCGTTGAAGGAAAAAGAGGAGTCGATAATGGTGCCGAGAAAACTCAAGCTGCAGTGTGGCGCCAGAGGGCAATGAGAAGAGGGTGGGCAGCTATTCTAATTTTGGGCCGAGCCAGAATAGTTTCATTTTAGATTCATTCAGTTTCATTTGAACTGAGAGGGACCAGGTTTGGAGTTTCATTATGCAAGCTTGTAAGTACGAGTCCAATGTAAGTCGGACGTTCTTAACCCGGGGATTGCCTGTACTTCTGAAATTAGCAAGTTATACTGTATTTAGACTAGCAGCACTAAAGGTTTAAACTTGATGGAGAACAATGTTTTCTCTAGGCATCAGTGCCTGAATATGGACTCATACAAGAGGCTATATCCCACTAAATGCGAGAAATACAAGCAAAAATTATTTATTAATCCAGGAAAAGGCCTCAGAATTGGAGCCTACGCAAAGTCCTATCATGGACTAGACTGTCAGCGTAGTATTACCACTCCATGCTCCAATCATAGGGCAGAAAAACCTGGAACTTGTAGAATCTCTTAATTTATTATTCTTTTTAATTTATTTTTTAATATTTTTAATTTTATATTATAGGTTTAAACCTTAAAGTCTATACTTAAAACTTCATTTTAAATTTTCTTGTGGTTGATCTTAGAATTTTTCATAAATAGACCCTAAGGAAAATAATCTACTGTTACAACCCTGCTGTGACTAAATATTGTTTAACATTGCTATACTCGCAAAGGTAGAGAAGTTAAAGGTAACTAAATTACTTATCTTAAGCAGTTTTCATTATAGCTTGAAAGTCCTATAATGACTGTGCAATGGCTATGCCGCCGACGCGGCCAGCTAGAGAAAGTTTGGCAGTTTTAAAGACCGCAATGACTTGATGTCTTTTGGCCATTAGTCTTGAAGCAGTGGATGTACTTATTGCCCACGAAACGGTGGCCGCGTCGGCGGCATAGCCATTGTACAGGCATCACAGCGGCATAGCCATTGCACAGTCATTATAGGACTTTCAAGCTATAATGAAAACTGCTTAAGATAAGTACCGTAATTTAGTTACCTTTAACTTCTCTACCTTTGCGAGTATAGCAATGTTAAACAATATTTAGTCACAGCAGGGTTGTAACAGTAGATTATTTTCCTTAGGGTCTATTTATGAAAAATTCTAAGATCAACCACAAGAAAATTTAAAATGAAGTTTTAAGTATAGACTTTAAGGTTTAAACCTATATTATAAAATTAAAAATATTAAAAAATAAATTAAAAAGAATAATAAATTAAGAGATTCTACAAGTTCCAGGTTTTTCTGCCCTATGATTGGAGCATGGAGTGGTAATACTACGCTGACAGTCTAGTCCATGATAGGACTTTGCATAGGCTCCAATTCTGAGGCCTTTTCCTGGATTAATAAATAATTTTTGCTTGTATTTCTCGCATTTAGTGGGATATAGCCTCTTGTATGAGTAATTGTTATTCAGACCACTTGGGTTGTTTGTATTTATGCCTGAATATGGAGTCAGCCCCACTCAGCAGATAAAAGAGAGCATTAAGAATAACACAGAGGCAACCAGTCCAGTGTGCTAGTAGGTAAGCAGCCACTAGAAAGCATCACATAATACACAGGAGGAGCTTGAGGACTCATTCTTAAAGGCACAGTAGTAATAAAGTAATAAAACATACTTCAGTACAAAGAACCTGCTCCCATAATTGTAACCCTACCCTCCAGGGAGAGTACTGTCCTACTTTTACTCAAGTTTGTAGTCGCATAGTTGGCCAATGCCTCGAGCAGCAATTTCCTGAAGGATAGAGCACAATAAAAATAGGGAAGGGGGAATAGGGACACAGTAAATAATTCATATAATAAAATAATACAAATTACGCATTCAAATACAGTGAATTTAAAATCTCCTTTTATGAAACTGTGATAGCAGTTTCTAGCGCGGAGAGTCGTGCTGAATGGCCTGCCACTGCTCCCGATGCTCAATGAGGTCCTATGAGCGCCGGGAGCAGCATGGGCCATTCAGCGCAGCTCTCCGCACTAGAAACTGCTATCGCAGTTTCATTAAAGAGGGCATACGATTTTCTTATATATTTTTTTTTCTTTTTAACAATCCTAACTGGATCCATCTTATAAATCTAACAGCATTACGATATCAGATAAGTATAATATTTGTTACATCAACAAATATAATTTTCTAATTTATATCTCTAAAATTCAGTTCTTTAAAATAACTGATGCTTTGTGAATGATTCTTTTCAGTTTAGAAGTGGCTGAATCAGGAACATCAGGTGCAGGAAGGTATATCTAATTTTATTATTTTGGAGCTTCTGTTGTTTCAGTATTTGTCTCACCAAGCTGTCTGTATTTTCTTAGTCCTTGTATTTTCTTAGTTCTTGTCCTTTTTATTCAAATACCAAAACAAGTGTCTTCATTAAATTAATCACAAATAAAGGAACAATTTACCCTAACTAGTGGTGTTCTATCTCCCAGCATTAACACCAGTAAAGGCCAAGAAATTACGGCTTCTTTTACAAAGCTGCGCTAGTGGCTGCATCGCAGCAACAGCCCTGAAGCCCTTTAAATCTCTATGAGCTTCGGGGCCGTTAGCGCAGGGCAGCCGCTAATGTGGCTTTGTAAAAGAGGCCCTTAGGGTTTCATAGTATCCAAAACCAACCTAAAAATCTATTACTTAAAAAAAAAATAATACCCTTCTTTTACTAAGGCATGCTAGCTGTTTTAGTGCATGCTAAAAGGACCTCACTGTTATTTCCAAAAATAACTAATTAAAACCCCATAAGTAGACGAGACAGTTCCAATCACATATCTCCACTTGTAATCCAAATAAAAACCTATCCAATATATGTTTTAATTATACCAATGTTTAATCTATTCAAAGACACCCTGTAACTTAAAATCAACTAAAGAAATCGCAAATTATAGCAGCCGTCTATACTTAATACACCCAGTCATCAAAGCTTGAAGAAAATACATTTTCCACACGCTTCACCATCTAAACACAGATAAATTCACTCAGACACTATGGGCTCCTTTTACAAAGGTGCGTTAGGGCCTTAACGCGCAGAATAGCATGCGCTAAAATACCGTGCACGCTAGCCGCTACCGCCTCCTTTTAAGCAGACGGTAATTTTTTGACTAGTGCACGCTAATCTTGTGCATGCGCTAAAAATGCTAGCGTATCTTAGTAAAAGGAGCCCTATATTTAAAAATCCAAACTTGCTAGAAATACTCTTTTAAATTCCCCAAAAAGCTGCAGCCATAAGACACAGGTCCTAACTCTCAAAGAAAAAACAAACAAACCCCAAACCCCACACCCAACTCAACTGACTCCTGGAGAGAGAACTGTGCTGTCCAGAATTCCACAGGTGACACAAACAATGCAGAATTCCAAAAGATGATGATAGAGAGCTCTTCAACACACAACAAACAGATCCAACAAAGTCTGCAGTACAGTAGGCAAGAGCAAAAAAAAACAAGAAGAAAGAATAAAAAACTGCAGATCAAAATGTACAAGATGCAGGCTATGTTTATTTGTATCAAATATTAATGCAGTTACTGATATCACCTTACTAAAAAACCAAGAGACCCAACACGGGCTGTGTTTCGGAGAACACACCTACTTCAGGGGTCCATGGTTGTTAAGGTTTGAGATAACCCCAATGAGAATGGTATAAAACAAAAGCCTGTGTGAATGAAACGCAAGCCGACCGTGCAATGCCAAAAGTGAAGATAAAAAAGATAGAGAGCTCTTCCATATTAAAATATTGATTTTTCCCTGATAACTTTTAATTAAATATTAATTATTTGTAACCAATGCTTACATTAATATGGGGGCAGAACAATTATATTTCTTAGAATTTGCTGAAACATTTTTACCTATTTCTGTATTGCCAAGATGCTTGTATCAAATGTTAACCCCCCCCCCTTTTTACTAAGCTGTGTTAACGGCTGCCACACAGTAATGACACCGACACATTAATTCCCAGTGAACTTTAGTCCAATTACCATGGGCCACCATGTTAATCGGCTTTTTAAGAGGGCCTAAATGTGCAATAAAATCAATTAACTAAAGTTTCAAAGTTTCTTTAATTTTTTCTGGTAGTCAATTGATTTCTTTTGGAGGAGTAATTATACAAAAGATGCCTGTTGAATGCAAGGAAAGAAATATTGTTCCCTTTTTTCTCTTGTATTTATTTCTTGTATATTAACACACTCCTTTCCCTGTAATGAGGGCTTGATGGAATTTCTTAATTTGTATTGTAATAAGATTATATACTTAATTTCTTGGATTTCCATATCTTGTATATGTTTTTGGAAACATTTATTGAAATTCAAATAATTTAAAAAACCTAGTTAATTAATAAGACAAATTTAACTCTGGATTTCATTTCAGTTATCACAATTTTTTCCCCTCCTTGTAAACATGATAAACAAATTCTCAGTTAAAGATACAGTTGAATCATTTATATTTCCTTATTGCCCTAGCGAGCAACAAAATAAAGAAGCTAAATCAATAACTCTAGGATTTATACATAATGGGCCTGATTCCATAAAAGATACCTGCTAATAGGTGCCTAGTTGATTTAGCTGCCTAACTTAATTTTTTAATTGGTTCAGTCGGCACTCTTAATAGAACAGTACCATTAAAAACCAAATAAACAATCATTTGTAAGTAGATGCCCAACTTGGTAGGTGCTATGCAGGTGTCTACACCGAGGCACCTATGGCACCTACCCACAAAGCATGCATGGTAGGGGTGGAATTGGTCATGGAATACGCTAGGTGATGGTAGGTTCCTTCAATAGGCTCCAGTATAGGGGATTGTGTGGCGTAGTGGTTAAAGCTACAGTCTCTTAAACCCACGCTGCTCCTTATGACCCTAGGCTCCTTATGACCCCCCAACCCTCCCCATTGCCTCAGATACATTAGATAGATGGTGAGCCCACTTGGACAGACAGGGAAAAATGCTTGAGTATCTGAATATATTCATTCTGAGCTCCCCTGGGTGAACGGTATTTAAAATAAAATAAATAAATATATCAGGGTGGGGGTTTCTTGGTCTAAAATACCAGTGTCTAAGTTAGAGATGTCTACTGCTGCTTAATTTGAGTTAGGCACCGATAGACGCAATTCTATAAATGGCACCTAGGTTTGAATGTACTAGTATATCATCAATAATAACCTGAAAGCATACTCTCTTCTGCAGTAAAAGGACCTATTATCAAATCCCATATAAAGTGGAGAATACGTGATTTGATAATGACTTCTACAGCAGAAGAGCATGCTTTGAGGTTATTATTGATGTCCTAACTTTAAATGGCATGTGGTAGGTACCATTTATAGAATCAGGTCCAATAAGCCAATTTACATATTTTAAAGACATCATCAGTTGTCATCCACATAAAATATACTTTTGAAACATAATTATTTTCAATGCTTTTATAAAGGTGCTTAATTTTGATGTAGATCTTAATTCATTTGGAAGAGTAAACCAAATAGAAGCAGCTTGATAAGAGAATAAAATAAGTAAACATTTTAGGGGGTTTTGAAGTAAGTCCCTTGGGGTTTATAAATCATAAAGACAATCACATTTCAAATGTCAACCACAGCACTTGGGATCACTATCATGGCAGGAAAGATATCCAATCTCTCCTGCCGTGATCCATCACACCCCCCTGACAAGACCAGGCAGGAGAGAGACCAACCCCTCCTGCCCCGACACAGCCCCGTGATCGGCTGGGGCAGGAGGGAGCCCAATCCCTCCTGCCCTGCGACCTTCTACCGACACGATATGGGCAGGAAGGAACCCAACCTCTCCTGCCCCGGCAACTACCCTACACCCCCCGATCAGATATGGGCAAGAGGATGCCCAGCCCCTCCTGCCCTGATGACTACCCCACCGCCTGCCCCTACTAAGATACGGGCAGGAGGGATCCCAGGCCCTCCTGCCCCAATGTAGCCCCCCCATGACCACCCCTGAAACCCCGATCAGCCCCCCAACCACTACTCCCCATCAGCTGATCCATAACACACACCCTGCTGACCCCACAACACCCCACCCCCACCCCTGACATTCCCCTTTACCTTAAAAAAGCTGGCCAGATGTACAGGTCCCAAGCCCATCCATCTAGCAGGCCCACCATCTACAGAATGGCGGGCTTTAGGGCCTGATTGGCCCAGGCGGCTCAGCTCCCTCCCACAGGTGGGGCCTTAGGCACCTGGGCCAACCGGAATTGGCCCAGTTGCCTTAGGCCTCTTCTGTAGGCAGAGCCTTAGGCACATGGGCTGGGTTTGGTGTCGTGGGTCGGTAGGTGGGGTTGGTTCGAGGAGCCAATCAGGGGTTTGGGGGGCAGTCAGGGGGCTGTGTCAGGGCAGGAGGACCAGGGATCCCTTTTGCCCTTATCTTAGTGGGGTTGGGCGGTGGGGTAGTCGTCGGGGATGGAGGGGTTGGGCTTCCTCCTGCCCATATCGGATCAGGCGGGTGAGGGGCTGCTTCGGGGCATGAGGGCCTCCCTCCTGCTCATATCGGATCAGGTGGTTGCAGGGCTGCGTTGGGGCATGAGGCATTGGGCTCCCTCCTGCCCGATCCGATCGGGGGGGAGGGTGGATCGCGGCAGGAGAGATTGGCTATCTCTCCTGACAACATAGCGATCCGAAGTGCCGCGGTTGGTGGCACTTCGGGATCGTTATCACAGCAGAGGAGATGATCCATTTCTCCTGCTGCGAGCGTTGCAGTGTGGGGGTAGGCAGGTTTCTGGGGCCACTGAGCTGATTGCGGCAGCCGTGATCAGCTCAGCGGCCCCTTATTCAGTATTTATACCTGTTTTGACTTGGTCTAAGTCAAAATGTATAAGTGCCGACTAGGCAACCTGTCAAAAGTTTTGGTTATACCTGTTGTACGACTAAGTGTAGGTCGTCCCACTTCCTGCCCTTTCCCCTCTTCTAAAAATGCCTCTTTTCGCTCTATGCGTTTAGAGCAGGGGAAAGGCCTAAGCCAGCTTTGGTTATCGGTACTTGGACGATCAGGCTTTTTGATCATCCAAGTACCCATTTAGGCCACTTTGTAGACTTTTTTTTATTATTATCATAAGCCCCATAAGATTTTAAATAACAGACAGCATAATTTAAATATTATTCTGGCCTCAACTGGAAATCAGTGTATTTGCCATGAAAAGAAAATTATGTAAAGTAGAATGTACATATTAATAAAAATATTACAATTTAAGAGGCCCTTTTACTAAAGCTTAGCATGCACCAACATACATTAGTGTGTACTAAATGGAGAGCATCTCATTTCATACCTATGAGCCACGTGGCACTTTGCTCACCTTAATATCCATTAGCACATACTAATCTTCGGTAAAAAAACAAAACAAAATAAAAAAACAACAACTTAAATAGCAATGAAAGAATTCCCCTTTGGTGGCTCATTTCGGCACTCCTTTCTCCATATCACCTTTAAGATACCTTGATCATAGGTATTTGATACCCCAATCCACCCTTTGGGCTGTACAGTCTACCTTTGCAGAATTCTTCAAATTTCAAATGAGAGGGCATAAGGCAGTGCTCCAACCTTCTCTCCCCCTGGGGGCACATAGAATCTCTTAGGAAAAGGAGGAGATCATGAATGCTGCAGATAGGCAGACTAAATGGACCATTTGACCTTATTATATACCATTATGTTTCAATGTTTCTATGTCATCCAATTCCCCCCTTGCCTCTATTAAAGACATCCACTCCTCATGAGGCCCCCACTTGAGGCAAAAGCTCAATACATGGCAGCTTCTCCTAGACCAATACCCTTCCTGCGGTTCAAGGTCCTCTAAAATTGTCCTTGGGCAATTAGCCCCACCCCTACCTAGTCCTCAAGCTTAACAGAGGTCTCTGGTATATGTTTATGTTTATTAAAATCTTTATATACTGTCCAATTTGCCAAAAAGGACCATCGTGCCCCTCTCTCTCCCGAGTCCCAAAGCGCCCCTCTCTCTCCCCCCCTTCATTCTGTGCCTCAAGTATGTGCTTCCCTCTGGTGGGTGTTTACCTTCTGGCTTGCTCCCTCCTCCTTCCTGCCACAGTTGTTTATTTACACAAAGCCACGAGCTGTGGCTCTTACATGCATCCCAAGGCTGAGACGGAAGACTGCCCTCTGACGTTGGAGGAAGCTCATCTGATGTCAGAGGGAAAGCTTCCGGCTGAGCTGTGGGATGCACGTAGGAGCCACTGCCCACGGCTTTGTGCAGAAAAATTACTGCAGCAGAAAGGAGGAGAGACCTGGTCAGAAAGTAAACACCTACCGGAGGGAGGCACAGAATGGAGGGAGGGAGAGAGAGAGTGTTGGGATTCGGGAGGGAATAAGCTCAAGCTTTGGACAAATAATGGAAGGAAGGAGGGAGGGGCATGAATTTGGAGCACAGAATGAAGGAAAGGAGGGAGGGGAACATGAGCCATAGGATGGAAGAATGAAGGGAGTAAGAAAGAGATGCTGAGGTAGGGAGGGAATAGGAAAGGTGAACTGGGTATCTGAGAAAGGGAAAGAGAGATTGTACATATGGGGAGATGAAGAAAGAAGAGAATTGTTGGGCATAGGGTCAGAGAGGAGTTAGGTAGACATGAATGGGGAAGAAAAAGATGAGAGAGAGTAATGTTGAATGTGGTGGTAGAGAGGGAACAATAGGATGGATGGAAAGGGATGCAAGAGGGGCCTCGAGGAGGTAGAGAAGGTAGGAATAATACTAGGATCTGAGTTACATACAAATTCAACTTAAGAACGGTTTAAAAAATGGAACCCGTTCTTAACCCGGGGACTGCCTGTATTTAAATTGCTTTCAATTTTAGTGTGAAGAGTGCATTGTAATAATCAGGTTGCCAGGTCCAATATTCTAAGCCCTTGCTAAATAGAATGGGTCCTGTTCCTCCCCATGACAAGTATAGAACCCTCAAGGGAAAGGAAAATATGGCCTGACCATACTAAGAGAGTGGTTCTAAAGATCTAATTCATACCTGGAAGGGATGGTCCCAATCCTTGGGTAGGGGCTGGGATTTGGATCAAGCCCATTTTCCTTGGCCCACAAAACAATATTCCTTAGAGCAAATGAGAGGTCGTTAAAAAGAAGGGTAGTTCCCTTAGCTAAAATTTTTTTAAAAAATCTAAGAAACAGAGGAGGAAAAGGTATCACCAGAGTTCATGGATTGTGTGGTGGTAGGGGAGCAGTGCCCAAAACAAGAGGAAATGGAAGTCAACACAGAATGGACGGGGTTTTAGAGGGATGATTGGAACTCCTGAGAGCAGTGCTATTAAACCTACACACAGAGACATGGTGGGAGGTTTTCAGGTCAGTGAAATATCTGGAGTGAGGAGGTGGGGCTGAGGACACCATCAAGCCATGCCCTAAAAGTACCACTTCAGAAGAACACCAGATAGGGATAGGCGGAAAATGTTTATGCTTAATTGGAAACTACAGTAGAGAGGGTGATGTTAAAACCCAGCTGTGATTTTGGTTTTTTGTTTGTTTGTTTGTTTTCTTTTGAGGAAGCCCTGGCAGATTAATTGGAAAAGACTGATTTAGAAGATGAACTGACTCTTACAAACTTTTCCACAGGCTCTGATCATTCAGGGAGAACCTTTCACCAGCATGTGGAGCAGCGGCGTAACGAGGGTGGGAGATGCCTGGGGCTGTGGCAACCCCCTTCACCCTCTTCTATGCCCTACCCACCCACTCACTCCCATCACGTACGTTCCCCTTCCCTTCTCCCCTATGTGTTTAGCTTCCCCAGCGCGAACAGCAAGCACCTCTAGCTTGCTGCCTGTGCCAGCATCCATTCTCCTTCTGATGTCACTTCCTAGTTGCGGGACCCAAAAGTGATGTCAGAAGGGAACATCGAGGCCAGCGTGAAGAGCAGCTTGGAGCTGCTGCTCGCGCTGGTGAAGAACTAGAGGTATGGTGGGGGTGAATTGAAGACACACGGCAGGAGAGGAGCGGGAAGGAGAAGGGGGAGAAGAGGAGGAGACGTGCCGGGACCCCCACAAACCCCTCCCCCCTTACAACGCCATTGATGTGGAGCAGTTAACATTTTTGTTTTGTTTTTTTTAAGTTATTAAGCTGCATCTGTCCCTGTGGAGGAAGAGGAGAAGAGAAAGCGCAAAAGTGTGAGGGACACTATTGAGGGTTCTGCATGAACTATGGGACTTACAAATAGGCTGTAGGTATTCTTTATTTTGGAACTTTAATACTTTTGTGTTTTATTTTGGGAGAACCAAAAATACCAGATTGAACAGAGATCTGGATTTTGTGCATTTTTTTTTTCCTGAAATTTCAAGGCAACTAGACAAGTTGACCTGGACTACATCACACCCCAAAGCCTAATTACAGCATGCAGAAAGTTCATGCTAACAGGACTTCAGCTGTGCCATGCCTTGAATAAGAAAGGCTCAAAATTCTAAATGGTTAATTTGAGTTGCTGTTCAGCTGGGCTGGAAATATGAGAGAAAGAAGATGTGTGAAGCATGTGGTCTGTCAGAAAATAGATACAATATAAACATTTAATTAAATGATACTTATAGACATAATGAAACTGTAAAAGAACGAGACTATTATTGTTACAGGGATGATAAATGTGTGGATGAGACTGAAGTGCAGTACCAAAAGAAATGGAGATAAAGAAAGTTAAAAGGATAAAATTTAATGGGTGTGAGAATATTTTTTGATATTAAAGTTAACAGAAGAAGGAAAATTTCTCAGTAAAACAGGCTTACCATTCCTGAAACCTTTTCTAACATCCCCCTCCCCTTTTATTAAACCGTGATAGTGGTTATTAGCGCAGGGAGCTGCGCTGAATGTTCTGCATTGCTCCCAATCCTCATAGGAACTCTATGATAGTCATGAGCTGCGCAAAGCATTCAGCGTGGCTCCCTGCGCTAATAACCGCTATCGCGGTTTAGTAAAAAGGGGGGATATTGAATTGGAGTTTCATTTTGCATGAGAATTTATGATTGAATATTGTTGAGACAATAATGAGCAGTCAAGATTTTGATATTTGATCTGGAAATTTTTGATTGATAGATTGCTCGGAGCATCAGAAGATTCAGAAATAAAGATTAAGATTAAGATATCAAAATCTCTTATTAGCTTTATGTTCTGAACACAGAAATATCAACTATACAAAACATTAAAAAAATGGTGAGTTAGAGTTTCATAATTATCTGTTAACTTTGTGTGTAGTTAGTTATCATAAGGGGCCTTTTGATATGATCGAGACATTCAAGCACCTCATGGGTTGCATCGAAGTGGAAGAGGATATCTTCTTTTTCAAGGGTCCCGCGGCAACAAGGGGACACCAGTGGAAAATCAGGGGCGGGAAACTGCACGGTGACACTAGGAAGTTCTTCTTCACCGAAAGGGTGGTTGATTGCTGGAATAGTCTTCCACTTCAGGTTATTGAGGCCAGAAGCGTGCCAGATTTTAAGGCCAAATGGGACAAACATGTGGGATCTATCCGCAAAGATAGATAGGGAGGGTCATTGGAGTGGGCAGACTTGATGGGCCGTGGCCCTTATCTGCCATCTATTTCTATGTTTCTATGTTTTACTATCTGTACTAGTAAGTGGACTTAACACGACCTTTCTAATGTGCAAAGCCCATTTCAAGCATGGCCATCAACCATTTCTAGTGTTTGCTATCCAAACGTTTTTGGGTTTTTTTTTCTATTTGTTGAACTTCTTGCTGTGTGCTAATATTAGCATTAACACTCAAACAAAGAATGAACAAATACAGAAGAAGAAATCCTCCACACACATTGAGTACACAAAAACACAGCGCAGGAGATGGAACCAATGGGATAGATGGAAACTATTCAATACTCAATACACCAATTAGACTCGACGTGAGTCGTGTTTTGGCACAAAGCCTGCATCAGCAGTCTAAAGCTGTGAGTGTTCAAAAGGTGTTCCAAATCCTTCAGGTTTCCAATACCAGCTGATGCTACAGTTTCAGTTGAAGAACAACGTGCAGCATTTGAAAGAGCACCTGAAACCGTAGCATCAGCTGGTATTGGAAACCTGAAGGATTTGGAACACCTTTTGAACACTCACAGCTTTAGACTGCTGATGCAGGCTTTGTGCCGAAACACGACTCACGTCGAGTCTAATTGTTGTATTGAGTATTGAATAGTTTCCATCTATCTCATTGGTTCCATCTCCTGTGCTGTGTCTTTGAAAGCATTAGCTCTCAGGCCCTCTTTTACTAAGGTGCGTTGACCAATTAGCATGTTAGTCTATGGGCGCATTAGCGTTTAGCGCACGCTACTCGGTTAGCACACCTTAGTAAAAGAGGAGGTCAGTCATTTAAAGAAATTAATGTGGGAGCACTTACTGTTTCCTATTTAAGGAGGCAATAACCCCCCCCCCCCCCAGATACTCTAACTGGCACCGATTGCATGTCAATCACGTGATAGCACTGGTTAGAGAATCACACCTCAAGCGCCTATATAGATGCGATTCATGCAAAGATAGGCACCAGAAATGTAGGTCTGGAAAACCCTTGTCTACATTTCTGGTGCCTCTCTATGCCGGGGGATTCCGACAATAGACCACAGCTTGCGTAGGTTTGATTCTGGCGCCTTTTATTTAGTCACCAGTAGGAGCTTCAACTTTGATGTTTTTTTGTCATTTCTAATGGTGTTCTTCAATTAACAGACGTTGATAGGGAGCCTACAGCTGCCAGTTATAGAATTTCCCTGTAAGGGTTTCCATGTTATGCACAGACTAACCTGTTAGTATGGCATAATGTCAGAACACTAGCTGATTAGTACTTCCAAGCTTATTCTCCACCTCATGTCCCTTTCAAAATATAAAAATTAAAAAAAAAAAATACTATATGTTTTAGAATATACAGATGACAAAGCTAATGCAGAATATGATAGAGGTCTATAAAGTACTGAGTAGAGTGGAAAGGGTAGATGTGAATCACTTGTTTACTTTTTCCAAAAATTCTAAGACTAGGGGACATGTGATGAAGCTACTAATTAGCTGCGGCTTCAGGGAGTCCTGCTGGCTCAGCTGATCACCAGTTTTCAGACATCCAAAACAAAAAGAGTTTCTAAAATGACCACCATAATATCATTCTTTGGAAAAAATTGGGGGTTCTTAAGAACATAAGAATTGCCGCTGCTGGGTCAGACTAGTGATCCATCGTGCCCAGCAGTCCACTCATGTGGCGGTCCTCTGGTCAAAAACCAGCGCCCTAACTGAGACTAGCCCTACCTGAGTATGTTCTGGTTCAGCAGGAACTTGTCTAACTTTGTCTTGAATCCCTGGAGGGTATCTTCCCCTATGACAGACTCCAGAAGAGCATTCCAGTTTTCTACCACTCTCTGGGTGAAGAAGAACTTCCTTATGTTTGTACGGAATCTATCCCCTTTCAATTTTAGAGAGTGTCCTCTCGTTCTCCTTACTTTGGAGAGGGTGAACAACCTGTCCTTTTCTACTAAGTCTATTCCCTTCAGTACCTTGAATGTTTTGATCATGTCCCCTCTCAATCTCCTCTGTTCGAGGGAGAAAAGACCCATAACTAAAATATAAAGATTATTTACAAACTTTTTCAGGCTATCCATTAAGAATATGCCTGAGATAAATTTGCATACAATGGAGGCATGGCATGGGAATCTATCTCATGCATATTATTTTTGGATAGCCTGAAAACCTGGCTAGTATATCCCGAGGACTGGGTTAAGAACTTCTATGTTAGATATTCTTCACATGTGAGAAGGCAGAGATGTTGCCCTAATTTGATAACTTCAACATGTAATTTTCAAGTCTATACACAGTACACATGTATTTTGTAGCTATGGATTACTAGGGGACAAATAACTTTGCTCTGAGTGACACCAATAGTGTGGTCATGGGCACATCTAAGTGTCGAGAAGTTCAGCCATGAAAAACGGTGTGAGCCTTGGCAACTTCTATGAGCTGGCTTCTACATTGTATGTTTAGTGATGAAGTCAATTTTGTAAGGTTTAAATTTAAGCCAGGTCTTATAACAGGAGTTTTCAAATTCAGTCCTTGAGGTCCACAATCTAATCTGGTTTTAAGGATTTCCCCAATGACTATGTATGAGATCTATTTACATGCAATGGAAGCAGAGAAAGCAAATAGATCTCATACATATTCATTAGGGAAATCCTGAAAACCAAGCTAGCTTGTGGCCTCCTATTGTGTCTTAAGTCCCTTGATTGTTCCCCATTTTAGTTTTTATTGTAAAATGCAAGGGGCTCATAATCAAAAGAGAAAAATGTCCAAAAACTGGCCTAAGTCAGCACTTGGACGATCATCAGTCAAAAACGTCCAAGTGCCAGTAATAAAACTGGGTTTTGGAGGTATTTAAAAACGACCTAGGCCTTCACAGTGCCGCGGAATGACCATAGCTAAACGGGGTGTTTCAGCAGAAGTGTCAAGGGTGGAATTTGGGAGGGACTTAGGCAGGCTTAGACTTAGTCGTACTGCATGTATAACCGAAAGTTATACAGCACAACATATACGGAACTTGGATGTTGTGTCTTAGACCATTTAAAACATGGTCTAGACACAAAAAAAAACACCTAAAGTCACCAGATAAGCACTGCAGATACAAACTACAGACCCCCACACATTACCCCAGTGATCACTGACCCCCCCCCCCCATTAAAATATTAATCACAACTTGAAAATTGTGCCTCCAGAACATCATCACCTGGCAGCCTGGCATAGGAAAGCCTAATCGTGCTGCACAGAGACCCATGGAGAGGAGGACCCATGCCCATAAGCCCCTGTAATCACTGAATTGATATTGAAACATGTGCACTCCCCTACACACCCTCAAAACCCTTTTGTAAGTGGCTCCTGCAGCCATAAGGGCTATTGGGGTGGTAGATAAGTGGGTCTAGGGGATTCTGGAGGTGGTTTGGGAGGGTTCACAATGACCTATAAGGGAGCTGTAGTGAGATGAAGACATGGCACCTTTTTTGTGAAGTTCACAGCAGTACCCTGTAAGGTACCCCACTATTTAGGTGCCATGTCTGGGTGTTCAATCCATCACTTTGCAGACCCTTCCGATGTCCAACAGGACTTGTTCTAGGCATTTTTGACTTGGACAAAAAGTTGTACAAAAGTGTGGTATAAAGATGGACAATTTAGTGACTTGGATGATCAGATCGGCAGGATGTATACTTAGATGATTTTTGAAACAAAAAAAATTTGGACGTATTTTTCGAAAACGTCTTAAGCTGTTTTTTTACTGTGGACGACTTGCGACTTAGACGAAAATGGACTTAGACGTTCCTTTCAATTATGCCCCTCTTAGTATTTATGAATAGCGTTTTATCAAATTTTAATAAACTTGAAACTTAAACTACAGAGTGACTATAGCAGGAGAAATTATTTGTCAGTGCTCTTCTGAGTTAGAGAGGTCCAGTTCTCTGTGTATTTCTCTCCTCACTCCAAATTCCCTCACACCATTTTTGAAGATCCTCACTGCATGGAAGACATATGTTTATAAGCATTTACATATCCGTGTTCTGCTCTCTTGGAACTCTGTCCTTCTGTTATTTCTTCTGTTGCTGTCTACTAGCTCTTTTTCTTTTCCCCTAACACTGTAAAACATCTTCCATCTTCCTGGCTTACATTTAAGCCCTTGGGAAGCAAGTAGGATTCAAGAATTAAATAGAACTGAGCATTATCAGTTTCATATGATTATATCTTAGATTCTTATTGGTAGCCAGTGCAATTTCAAGTTTCTCCTGTGCATGATAATTGCATAAGCATACTGCAGAGAACATTTATTTATTTATTTTAGCATGCATGTGGTAAAACTGTTTATCACTCATTAAGTGGCATTTCAAAATGCACATTAAAGGTTTAGTATCAGTTTTATTGCATAGGTCCCTTAGGAGTTCATATTAAAAACATCTCCATGTTTTAAATACTATAGTAGCATTTACATCTGTAGATTGGCTACAAGATGCTTTTTACATGTGGAAATGGTTGTGATATAGAAATTTCAAGGGAACATATTGTGTGTGTATTTAAGGAGGGCCAAAAATGTAAATGTGTATCAGAGCTTCCAAATTACCCATTCCAGGAGAGAGCATTTTGGCTGGTCCAGGTTTTAAATGTACATCCCAAACCATTTGTAGTCTATGATTCTAACCATTAAAATCAGTGCTGCTGGTCCTATAATGCACCAGGATGAGGCCAGCAGAAATCCAGGACCAGCCAGAAAGTTTCCCTCCTGGAACTGGTAATGTGGCAGCTCTGGTGTATTTGTCCATGGTGGAATGGAATACACATCTACATAAAAACATTTTTCTATAACCTTCTACACCACAGTGAGCAAAGCATGCACAGGTTAGATTACATCATTCTCTATAAGTTGGAAAGGGAAGCTATAGCTTAGGTTAATATATGCTTAAATACAATATACAGTATACTCATCTGTAGGTTGATCTCGTATATGTTGAGGGCAGTTTGGAAACTAAAAATGACCAAACATATTGTGGCCTTTGTACTGAATATGTCAAGGCCTACACTTGTCCTTCTCTTTTGCACCCCTCCACTCCAGGTTTTGAAAAGCTTGAAACAAATCACCTTCGGGCAGGAGCACAACCTCGCATGTGCGGATGCACTCCTGCCCAATGAGAGCAGGCACTATATCTGTCTCTCTGTTTACCCCACACTTATACATAAGCATGTCTTTTCTTTTTCACTATCCACCTGCCGGTATATTCAATACATTTCTCTCTCACTTAGCAGTTTTTATTGTTCCCCCCTCCCGCTGGGTACCTTCAAACCTCTATCCCATAGAGCAATGGCAGTGCAGTGGTACACTTTGGCCACCTGCGGTCTACTCCAGAGAGCTCCTTCTGATTCATTCTACCCCCATTGACTCAACTTTCTGTTTCCAGATGGGCAGGACAGGTCTGAGAGAGTGCTCTGGAACCAACTTCAAGCATCCTAGACATACCATTGCACTGCGGCTGCTCTAAACTAAACTAAACCTTAGGTTTGTATACCGCGCCATCTCCGTGAATGTAGAGCTCGGCACGGTTTACAGAGTTAGAATAGAAAGGAATTACAATGAGGGGTTATAGGAAAGGAACTAAGAAGATAGAGAGGGACAAGGGTACTAGAGAGCGGGAGGTGTTAGGTTTTTGAAAAGAGCCAAGTTTTCAGATGTTTGCGGAAGGATTGGAGGGAGCTTGAATTTCTGAGCGGGGATGTGAGGTTGTTCCAGAGTTCTCTGATTCTAAAGGGAAGGGATGTTCCTAGTTTTCCTGCGCGGGATATACCTTTTGTAGAGGGGAATGATAGTTTCAGTTTTTGGGAGGGTCTGGTGGAGTTAGGGTTTGAGGAGTCCAAAAGAGTGGGATAACGGGAGGAAGGCTGCCATGTAGGATCTTGAAGGCTAAGCAGGCACGTTTAAAGAGGACTCTGGAGTGCACAGGAAGCCAGTGAAGCTTAGGCAGGAGTGGGGAGATGTGGTCGAACTTGCATTTTGTGAAAATAAGCTTAGCCGCGGCATTCTGAATTAACTGGAGTCTATGGAGGTTTTTCTTAGTTAGGCTTATATAGATGGAGTTGCAATAATCCAGTCTAGAAAGGATGGTGGATTGAACAAGGATGACAAAGTGAGAAAGATGAAAGCAGGATCTCGCTTTCCTCAGCATATGAAGGCTAAAGAAGCATTTTTTTACCAAGGAGTTGAGGTGGTCATTGAAGGAGAGAGAGGAGTCTATGATGATGCCCAGGACTTTGCTTGAGAACTCAAGCTTAAGAGTGGGGCCGGAAGATAGTGGGATGGAGGTGGGTAAATGATCTAATATTGGGCCGAGCCAAAGTAATTTTGTTTTGGACTCATTCAGCTTCATTTGTACAGATTGGGCCCAGGATTGGAGGTTCATTATGCATGTGGATATGTTCTCAGCGAGGTTAGTGAGGTTCGAATCGGTCTCGAGGAGGATGAGGATGTCATCGGTATAGGTAGAGAGAGTTTCTAGGGGGGATAGATGGAGGTGTTTCAGAGAGGACATGTAGATGTTGAAAAGGATAGGAGAGAGGGGTGAGCCTTGCGGGACTCCACATATCGGCTCCCAGGGGGAAGATGAGGTACCGTTTGCGTTAACGGTGTAGGAGCGGAAGCATAGGAATTTCGAGAACCAATTTAGGACTGTAGAGCTTATGCCTGTTTCGGAGAGTTGGAAGATTAGGATATCGTGATGGATGACGTCGAAAGCTGCGGAGAGGTCGAATTGTAGAAGAACAGCAAATTTGTTGCGAGAATGGAGTTGTTGCACCTTAGAGATTAGTGAGGCCAATAGGGATTCGGTGTTGCTCTATGGAAGAGATTTTTTAAGTAGTGTGGGGGGGGGGGGAGCAGGGAGGAATTGAAATGCTGAACTATGAACGGGTGGGTGGAGGGAGAGATTCTGGATCATGCTACTGATGAGAGGGATAGAGGATTGATTTTCTTAGCCATATGGGGAGTTACCCATTAATAATGTGATCCTGCTTTTTCTGATGCATTTTAGAGCAAAATTTATCAACTTATAGGTGAGTATATATGATATGTTTCTAACTTTTACTTATTTCTGTTCAGTTTGTGTTGAGGTGCCCGACGTCATTATTGTTACATTTCTTTTTTTCTTTCATGCATTTGTTGAAAGAAATACAACCTATGTCCTTTCATGCATATTAGAAGAAGCCTTTCATTCACCCCATGATTTAACCTGGATATATCTAGTACCCCCTACGGTGTGACAAAAAGCAAAATTCCAGTGATGTTCTTCAGTCAGTCTAAGCAGGAGCATGAGACCAGAAACTGAATAATTGAAACAAAAAAAGGCTGCATGTTGTGCTTCAGAGTTATGATAAATGTCCATGAAACTAAACGCTATTCAATATAACTAGCCAAAAGGAAGAGGCTCGTACCTTCCACCACAAGTAGAGTGGGATATGGGCCTGGGTCCATTTCTCTGTAGTCCACTGCACTGACCACTAGGCTACTCCAGAAACTTGCTTGCTGCTCTAATAGGACTGTCCAGAACATCTGAAGCTGTTGTATTGGATGGTATGTACTGTTTCATTTACATCTTTGGGGAGGTGGGGGAGGGAATCAGTAACCACAGGGGTAATGTGTGTGTGGGGGGTGGGGGGTCATGCCTTCATCCCTCCAGTGATCATCTGGTCAGTTTTGGTATCTTTTTAGCACTTACTCATTGTTAAAAAAAAAAAAAAAGGTCTAGCCCCCAAATGTCCAAATTGTGCCCTGGACTTTTTTTTTTTAAAAAAATGTTTGATTATGAAGGAAAACATCCAGGTTATAAGTGTAACCCTAGTCCTGCCCGTACCATACCTCTAACATGCCCCCTTGAGGTTTAGTTGAACTGCTGAAGAACAGCATAGAAACCTGTCTAGAAAATAGGATTCAAAAATGGTGAATTGGAAGTGTTTGGCAAGAAAAATATCCATCTTCCTCCTTTATGCCACATTTTGACATTTTTCTTTCTTTTCTTTTTTTTTTTTTTTTTAACTGAGCCCCAAAGTGAATAGATAGATGAAACACACACAAAAAATATAATGTTCCCCGATATGCACATCTCAAATATTTTATTTAGACAAAATTAAAGAATGAAAACACTATAGCACCATAGTAATTCCTATTAACCACTTACACTTATATTTATAGAAGGAGAAAACAAATAGTTTTTCATTTATAGAAAAAGAGTTTTTATTATTGAGTGCTGGAAGTTCTTTGGTCCACTCTTACTTTATTTTTCTTGGGTTTCTTGGTAGTGCCAGGGTGGTTAGTAAGGGTTTTCAGCAGCATTATTCATATAATGATACTGAAAATCTACAGTAGTTCTAGCCCTGGTGAGTGGACCTATCAAGGCTTAAGATCCTATGGGCCAGATTCTGTATAGGACGCCTAGTCTCAGCAGCCACTTAAGTGGCTTTTGAGAATCACACAGGGGCATCCTATATAGAATCACCTAACCCTGCCTAACCATCTTGATTCTCTAACTGGCATCCGTATCACAGGCACTGGTTAGAGAATCACATTGCTGCTCAGCTGATCACAGCAAGGGAATATCCCTGCCACAATCAGCTCAATTGCCTTACTGGGTCAGACCAATGGTCCATCTAGCCCAGTATCCTGTCTTCACAGTGGCTAATCCAGCAACAACCCAAATAGTAGCAACATTCCATGCTATTTATCCAGGGCAAGAAGTGGCTTCCCCCATGTCTGTCTCAATAATAGACTACGATCTTTTCCTCCAGGAAATTGACCAAACCTTTCTTAAAACCAGCTTTGCTAATCACTCATACCACATCTGACAATGTGTTCCAGAGCTTAACTATTCTCTGAGTGAAAAAAATATTTCCTCCTATTGGTTTAAGTACAGTACTCCCCCGAAATTCACAGGGGTTCCGTTCCAGGAGCACCCGCAAATTTTGAAAAACTGCAAATGCGGTTTAGGAGTGGATCGGAGGCGGGAGAGGGCTACAGGGGCGGCAGCAGATGCTGAAAAAAAGGCTGATGTCCTGCAAAATCATTCTTAGCATTTTCTAACCGCCTCTTCCAGGAACTAAAGTCAGGCTACACCAATCAGTAGCTGCTTTGACATGCTATCTGGCTGCTGATTGGTGTAAACACACTATATTGTAAATCCCGTAGTGGAAAAATAATAATAATAAAGACTCTTAAATCCCCACTATATCATGAAAAGTGCAAACAATACTAATAACTAACTAGAGGGGCCTCAGTTAAGGAGCCTACGCAAGTCATAGACTCTGACCGCACAAGTCTGCGTAGATTTCTAGCTCCTTTGCTCCAATCATCGGCAGCCCTCCAGTCCCTAACCTCCACTAAAATTAAGGTTTTAGATTTTATTATACATAAATTCCTAAAAAGTTTTTTTACAAAAGTTTAATAATACTTTATAAAATCTAAATTTTTAATTCTTATTATACTCTTCAATTTACGATTTAACGATTTAAATGCACTATTTCCTTGGAATGAGACTAAATTTTAACATCAAAGTGTTCATAGTAGAGTTTAAAGTTACTTAGCTCCAGACTATATATTCACAGCAAATTGCTTCAGTCGCACAATGCATACGTGCTTTTGAGTAATTGTATGCATGCATTGGCATTTTTTAGTTTACCAGCTGCCATATTGAGCAAGGACTGGTTTCTTCTTCTTTGTAACTCTATGCCCCAGTAAGTATGATACCAAAGCAAAAGAAAAGCCTCAGATCAATGGAGAGGTGTACCCACACCCTTCCACCCTGACACCATAGGCAAAAACTTTCACAAAAGTTAAATACTGGTAGGTGGGAGCCTAAAAATAGCCCAGAAAAAAATCATGGAAAAACCATTGATTATAACCACAAGCCGACAATCATTTTGTGGTATAATACCACTGCTTCAGGGCCAACACTCCAGGCTATCCAAATTGAAAGCCAAACTTACTCCACTGCTGAAAAATGGAAGAAAAGGCACATTCTTGTACTCACGATTTGAAGTTCCACTCTGCTGCTTTCAACCACAAATTCACTAGCAATACTATGGAATTTAAAACAATGCCCAAGCCTGTCAGGTGAAAAACCACATGACAGAGCAAATGAGCGTGAGGCTGGCCAATCAGGGCAGACCCAGTGAAAGCCAATCTTGGCTAAAAGGCAGTTATGTACATTTACCTCAGCTCAGAAGCAGGTGAAAATGCATGCATGCAGGTGTATATTTAATAGAGGCAACATGCAGGCTCCTATTGTGGAATACTGCAGTCTTTTTTTCACATGATTTTTTTTCAGCTTCAATGCTTTGGACCATATTCCTAAGAATATACATGGAGGTAGCCGTAGACTGATGTTACAGCAAAGGGAACAGTTCTGGATTTTTACTTTGAATTCTGTGCATCCTGTAGGTCTAAATGATGCAACAGACTGATTTTACTTCTATTAAAAGCAGGGTCTCAAACTTGTGGCCTGCCAGGTACTATTTTGAGACCCTCGGTATGTTTATCATAATCACAAAAGTAAAATAAAACTGTTTCTTGATATTATTAAGACTTAGCCAAAAGGAAAGATTTATAAACTATAAAGAGGTTTACCTCATGCAAAATTGTAATTTATTTAATAAGACATTAACTATTTTTTTCTGAGGCCCTCCAAGTACCTACAAATCCAAAATGTGGCCCTGCAAAGGATTTGAGTTTGAGACCACTGATTAAAAGTGTAGGTTCCTTTAAGAAGTTCTTTTGAGTTTTTTCAGCTTTATTTCAACTGTTTGTTCCCATTGACCAAGCTGTGCATCCCAGCTGACCAATCAAGGCAGTTTGTCTGGTTTGAAGGGTGGGGTTTAAAACACTGAAACACCATCGTGAACTACAGAGCAAAGAAGAGCTTCTATATCTGTGAGTACAACAGTTCATCATATTCTCCTTTAAGTTTAAGCCTGAAAGCCTTTTAAGAACTTAAGAACATAAGAAGCGCCATCTCCGGATCAGACCCTCGGTCCATCAAGTCCGGCAATCCACACACGTGGAGGCCCCGCCAGGTGTACACCTGGCGTAATTTTTAGACACCCATATCCTTCTATGACTCTCGTAAGAAATGTGCATCTAGTTTGTTTTTGAAACCTAGGACAGTCGATTCCGCAATAACCTCCTCTGGGAGAGCATTCCAGGTGTCAACCACTCTCTGCATGAAGCAGAACTTCCTGATATTTGTCCTGAACTTGTCCCCCCCTTAGCTTCATTCCATGTCCTCTTGTCCATGTCGAATTTGATATATGGATTCCCTTATATAAATTTGTTTTCCTAGATACAGTCCCAAATACCGTGGTGAAGTAGTCATAGACTATGAAACACTGGCCATCATAGGGGGGCTGTGATATGTATTATAAAAACAAAAAATAATTTTTGGGGGTTGCAAAAGCATATAGGTTAAGCACAAGGGTATTCCAATATTTCATAAGGAGCTTATGCGTGTGATGTGTGTGTGGTAGAGCCATTGTTGCTGTCACTCCATGATCTGAGGCTTTTTCCTTTCCTGCTGTGAGAGAGTGTTCATAGTGGTTATTTAAAATATTTTAGTGGAAAGGTTTACATTTACCTCCTCTTTTACGAACGCATAGCGTGAGTTTTAGCGCCGGCAGTGGTGGTAAGTGCTCTGACACTCATAGGAATTCTATGAGTGTCAGAGCAGTTACCACCGCTGCCGGCACTAAAATCTGTGCTATACATTCGTAAAAGAGGAGGTTAGTGTTTGTGTTAGGTGTCACCGGGTTTAAACTGAGGTTTAATTTACCCATTGGACAATTTCTGCGTATGCAGAGGATGTGCTCCTCTCTGGAGGAATATAAGATCCAGACCACGTTGTTGGCAGATCGGTTGAGGAAGAGGGGGTATCCTAACCGTTCCATTAGATTGGCATACCTGAGGGCTAACTTTGCCCAGAGAGAACTGCTCCTGGGCAAACCACAGAAGACAGATAGTTCTACGGATGACACATTGACATGTGTCATACCGTATTCAAGAGCGGCTAAACCAATGGTGGAGTTTATGAGAAACCACTGGTTTATTGTGGAATCTCATAAATCCCTTCAGGAATTCTCATGAATAGCCTACTCTAGAGGGATCACACTAGGTCAGAAGTGCAATTTCCAAAAGTATGGCTTCAGATCTAGGGAGGAAATGGGTTACCATGATGCATGTGGGAAGTGCCAATGGTGCTCGAGTACTTTAATCAGGGGGCTGAACATTGAGATAGAGTGGATGACAATGATAGGCTGAGAGAATGAACCAATGAGATACAGGGGGTGTGTACGTTATTGGAGGTTGGGGGAGGATTTAAACCCGAGGCAAGAACGCCGCCGCCATCTTTCCCACATACTGCTAGTGGAGTCGGATGACAACAGCAGCCCTGGTAAGGTTTGTTGTTAGGATGTAAGAACGTATATATTATACAATATGCAACTTTGGAAGGAGGGGGACGATGCATGTATAGATGCTCTTTATCTTCTCCTTTAAAACTTGTTTATTTTATTTAGGGTGACCCTTGATATAGCTCTTTGAGCGAAACATGTCGGGTCTTATTCCCAGGCTTGGCTGACCATGAAGTGAAGTTCAAGTGAGTTTCAAAGCTAAGTACTCAGTACTATATATTTAGATATTTTCAAAGTAAATATTTATAGAAAATCATAAATTATTAGAAACACTATAATAATTATTTTGAATAATCTAACGTGGACGGCCAATGATGAGGCACCACGTAATGCTTCCCACGGTTGCAAGATTATACAGCGGTGGAGTGGTGGGGCTGAGGCTTCCTTGAGATTTACCTGAACATAATTATTTATCCAGAGCCTCTTAATTTAGAAGTTATGAAATAGATTTGCATGCATTGCCTCATTGGTATGCAAATCTCTGCCATGCACATTCATTATGGATATCCTGAAAATCTGGCTTACCTGTGGGACCTCAAGGACAGGAACTGAGTAGCCCTGAACTAAGCGCTTATATTTACACATGTGTTATAAGCTTAAATTTTTTTGGGTTGGTATTTGTTGAAGAGTTGATTTTTAAGGCTCCGTGTGTGACTTAGTAAGTTGCACTTCTGTTTTTGGCAATTTTAGTGCTTATTTTTGATGAGGGATGATGCTGTTATTAGCTTTAGTGTCTCATATTTTTAATGTTTGTTGCTATGTTGTATTTACTTGTTTGTATGTGTATGTTTTTTGTCAGTTTTATTATGTGTGTTTTGATGTTATCTGCATAGAATTGTTGGATATGTGGGCTCTAAATTTTTAAATAAATGTTTAAAATAGTTCTTTCCAAATCTCTCCTAGAGGCATACTTTCCCAGTTGAGATCTCAAGATTCCCATGAAGAATATGTATGAGACAGATCATACCTATTGAAGAGCCCAATTATATGCAAATCTATTTCATGTGCATTCATTGTGGTGATCTTCCTGACTGGCTAGCTAAGACTCTAGAAAAAGGTTGAGAAGCACTACTTTAGAATACTGTATGTGTATGACTGAACTTATGCTTGTATAAGCCTAAAATATTACTCTGCTAACACTCTGAACTTACATACATTGTAATTCTGCTGAAAATTGCACATGCAAATATGGATGTGCACCCAATGTATTCCACATATTAACAAAGGTAGAAAACAGAGAAAATAAGAGCCAGTATGATTATAAAGTGAAGTAAAAGAGAATGTTAGAGCCCCCCCCCAAAAAAAAAAAACAACAAATCCTTTCTAGAATGGAAAAAGGATTCAAATGAAGAAAATAAGAAGAGACATAGAGGGGCATAATAATAAAAAAAATGTTTAATTTCCCTTTTGGCCTAAGGCCCTAAACGCTGAAAGTAGCAGCAGGGAAAATGTCTATTCTCAAAAAAAAAACCATCCAAAATGAGTGTTTCTTTTTAGAATGGCCTACCTCTACGTTCAGCAGTTTAATCGTCCAGAGTACCACTAAGTCTAAACTTACAACACATTATCAACCAAAAAATTGCCCAAGTGCCAAACACCCATAACAAGACCTTTTAGGCAAAGGAAGGGCCAGTCCTTCACCTGATAGCTGGATTATATAACTGGTATCTGTCAAAAACAACACCGGTTACAGAATCTTCCCCCCCCCCAGCAACGATTGCAGCAGGAGAGATGCCCAATCTCTTCTGCCGCAGTTCGCGGCAGTTTGGGGGATCACGATTGTGGCATGAGAGATTGGGCATCTCTGGTGCCATGGGTCTCAGCAGTTTGGGGGGATCATGATAGCAGCAGGGGAGAAGAGGCATTTCTCCTGGTGCGATCGCTGCAGGGAGGATTTTTTAACCGGTGTTCGGGGGGGGGAGGGTGATCGGGGGCAGTCAGGGGTGTTGTGGACAGGAGGGCCTGGGATCCCTCCTACCCGTATTTTAGGGGGGTAGGGGGTCACTGTGGGCAGGAGGGCCTGGGATCCCTCCTGCCCATATTTTAAGGGGGGGTGGGAGATAATGGGGCTCACGCCTCAGCAGGAGGGGTTGGGCTCCCTCCTGCCGGTATTGTTTCAGGGTTCGGGGGTGGACTGCAATCATGGCAGAAGAGATTAGGTATCTCTTCTATCGCAATCGCGATTCACCCGGAACTGCCACAAACCGCAGCAGGAGAGATTGGGCATCTCTCCTGCATGGGTCACGGCAGTTCAGGGGGAGGATCGCTATTGCGGCAGGGGAGATGAGGCATCTTTCCTGCCGTGATCGTTGTGGTGGGAGGTGGTCAGGTTGCCGGGGCCACTGAGCTGATTGCGGCAGCCGCAATCTGCTCAGCAGCCCCTTTTCGGAACTTATACCTGTTTTGACTTGGTCTAAGTCAAAACGTATAAGTGCCAACTGGGCAGCCTGCTCAAGTTTTTGGTTATACTTGCTGTATGACTAAGTCTAGGTTGGCCCACCTCCCGCTCACCTCCTGCCTATTCCCCTCCTCTAAAAATGCCTTTTTTTTCGCTCTAGGCGTTTAGAGGCCGGGGAAAGGCTTTGATTAATGGTACTTGGATGATCTGGCTCTTTCATCATTCAGGTACCGATTTAGGTCACATTTTGGACATTTTTTTTGTTTGATTATGAGCCCCCATAAGCTCTGGCAAATTAGATGGAAAGCATTGATAAAGAAAGCCATAAAAGAAATATGAAGAGAAACTTGCTAAAGAAGCAGCAATACAGAGTAACCATTTTTTTAGGTACATCAGAAGCAAAAAACAAACAAACTATGAGAGTATCTATCCTTGGATGATCAAGGAACAAAAGAAGCACTCAGGGAGGACAAGGCCATAGTGGAGAGACTGAATGAATTAGATGTAAGAGATTTACCTGAAGCGGAAATGGTTTTCAAGGGTGATGAGGCGGAGGAATTGAAAGAAATATTGGTGAGCCTGGAAGACGTACTAAGCCAAATTGACAAGTTAAAGAGTGATAAAAACCTCTTCTGCACTTTTGTAAAAAGGAGGGGGGGGGAGGATAATTAGATTATGAAAACTTAAGGAAGACAAACAAGGCAACATCAACAACACAACTAGCGTCAACTGCAAGTGCAAGAAATCTTAACTGAAAAGAATCATTTGTATCTAGTTGTGACTCAAAGAAATTCATGAAATTACTGTAGATATATCAAGCATAATCTGCATATCAGGTTCTTTCTCCTGTGTACTATCCTGTGCTACATTTATAGGTACACGATAATATGCTAGCATTCTATAAGGGAAAATAGACACCTACTTTCCTTCACTCAATACTGTAGGTTCCTACCACAGACTCTCCAGTCTGTAGATGCCTAATGCTGCTACCCTGTTATAAAATTGCCCATATAGTGACTGTGCAGCCAAAAATGCAGATTATCTGTGCCAGGATTTGTTTTAGAGATTATTTACACAGTCAGCACCCTAAGATGGCTATATAATTGGTTTTGAATATTGATCAGGGCACTTTTTAAGCGCGTTCCTATAATATTCTTATTCACAAATAACCCATTCTGTTAAAAGAGCTTTGTGCATTCATGGGCCAATTGCTTGTCATAAATGAAAATTACAGAGAAAATGGTATACATTTCATAACCTCTGTTCCATATGTTGAAGACTGCTTTTGATTGCCCTAGGCAGTGCTAAGAAAAATACGCATCCGTGCCTTTAAAGAACCTTAAACCACATGAGCAGATAATTGGTTTTTCTGACATTCAGAATGACTACAAAACAGTAAATGAAAAATTAGCTTAGTCATAATAATGAAGCATGGTGTGCTGGCAGTATTCTGCTGACAGCCATTCCCGAAAAGACCTCAGGCCTCATCTAGAGCAGTGAAATATGCTCTAGCTGTTCCATTCCAAGCAGTCTACTACTGCTACTAGCAGATAATTGCAGGGTAATAATCACTTTATGGTATGGATTTTCAGCTTTCTGTGATCATGCCACACAATCACGTCATTCAAATCTATCTCCCAATTAGCAATGTGCTAAAATCATAAAATGTAAAAAAAAGCTTGCATTTCATGAAGTGACCTTATTCTCTGTCGAAATAAATCAGTTTTCTAAAGAGATATTGTTTCAGAACCTTATTAGTAAAGTAGAATGAACCAACACTCTTACTATGCTCATATTTCACAGAAAGAAAAAAAAAAAATCCTTCAGTACTTATGATTTTTCTTGACCTTGAAAATGTAAAGAGCAGTGTTTTTGCAACAACAATGAAATCGGAAAAAAAAAAAAAAAATTTAAAAATCAGAGCTGTAATTATTTTTTTGTTATGAAACAGAAAACATTAAATATAAATCTGTTATTGTAGTTTGGCATAAATCCAACAGTGTATAATGAAAATTGTGTATGTGTGTGGGGGGGAGGGGGTGTTATGACAAAAGTACATCAATTGAGCAGAATTTGCTTCAGTCGTGAATGCCGTTATCAGTGCTAGCAGACATCTGGCAGGGTTCACTTTGGTTTACTCTTGAATGTTTTTACAGATGTAGATCCAGTTTTGCCAAGGCCAATGGAGTGGCAAATGTACTGGAATAAAATAAAGGTCATTTGTATGAAGGAAGGAAGCGTGTTTGGATGGAATGAAAGATAAGGCTAAGTCCTCATTCTTCTAAAAAGATAGACTCCAAAAGCAGTCACAGCAAGAAAACAGTTTTCTTGGAAATAAAAAAAAAGATATAAATGAGAATCTATTGCAAAGATGTGGAAACCTTTTCTAAGGTTAAGAGGTTTGTATTTTTCTTGGCCTTTGTGAAAAAGCAGCACAACATGCAGTGGCAGATGTCACCATAAATGGATGGGTGCCAAGTGGGCATTTCTCTTCTGTTTCTGACTTCTTTTCACAAGAATCAAGTTGTTTTCCCACTCTATTCACCATGTTTATGAATGCTTGATTTGCTCAGAAGACAAAAAAAAGGCTAGAGCTCAGAAATTCAATAGAAGGTCAGGGTTTTTTTTTTTTTAACTGGGTCCATCTTTCTTTATTCTTCAACATCTGGCACCCATTATTAGCACAAATTAGAGCAATCCAGTCCATCAGCAGGGAAAGAGCACTCAGCTTTTATTTGCACAGCAGTGCTAAAAATTTAAGAATAGAAGTTGAGGCTGTTGACAATGTGGTAGCAAAAATAGATTTGCTACTCTTGTTTTACAGACATGTATTGCGACAAATGTAGTCAGTGATTAAGAGATTCCTGCCCTTCAATGTGTCCTCCACAGTGGAACAAAACACATAATTACACTGATGAGTCAGCCATTAATCTTCAGCATATTATGAACACACAATTCAAACAATTTCAAGAGGGTCATATTAGAAAAATCCATAATATAGTTGCCCTCTTTAGCTACATTGCCATTTGCACTTTATATAATTAGGGCTCCTTTTATCAAGCCGCGCTTGCTGTTTAAACCGCGTAATAGCGCGCATTAAACCGTCGGCCGTGCTAGCTGCTACCACCTCCTCTTGAGCAGGCGGTAGTTTTTAGGTCAGCGTGGGGGTTAGCACGTGATGAAACGTCGTGCGCGTTAACCCCGCTAGCGCGGCTTGATAAAAGGAACCCTTAGTCTTCAACTCCCCTCAGTTTCATGGTATTATTCTCAATAAAATTGTTAGTTTAGTACGTGGAGCAGAGAAGATTTATCCATTAGGCACAATAGGCAAAGTACCTAGGGCCCACAAAAATGTTTTTGTTTTTTTTAAAAAAAAATTTTGTTGTTATCTGAAAGAATGAAAATGAAGTACATGTTCATTTATTTTCATACCAGGCCTTGAAAGTTTGTACAATAAATAGAAAACAAATACATAAAATACAAATAAAATAAATAAGTATATACTGTACAATTTAAATGAAAAGTTCAATCGTATATTAAAAGCCACCATGGGAGGAGCCCATGAAGGCAAAAGTCTTAGGGCCTACAAAAGTTATAAAGTGGCCCTGGCATGGGATTTGCTTTCTCAAAATAATATAAAGAATCTTGAACTTTTATTTCAAATATTTCTCCTTTTTTGTGCCAATGATTACATTGTTTTCCTCCTTGTCACTTCCTTTAAAGGATAATAGTATAATAATATGCTAGTTAAACAAGGCACTAAAGCATACAGGCACTAAAGCATACAGGCACTAAAGCATACATCTTTATAAAACAGTAAAATTATTTTCATCTTCATTATTTTCTTTGGAAGGCAACTGTATAACAGGGACAAGGAAGACACAAAAGCATGCAAAGGCTGTGGATCTATTTTGAAAAGGCAACAAATGGGCCTATGTACCTTTATAAAATAGTCTACCCAAAAATTTCAGCTGAAAGGTACTTCTGCTCCAAGTCAGGAGTAACTTTGGGCTGGATTCTGAAAAACATCACTGATAGGTGCCTAGATCTTGCCTACCAGCACCTAACTTAATTGTTTTAATTTACTTTAAGTGGCAAGATAATTGGTCATGCCCATTTAAAAAAAAACAAACCCAACAAAAAACCAACAACCAATTGAAAACTTTTTTTAAAATTTTTTTTATTCATTTTCAACATTTTCAATAAATGCAATACAAATTAAATACATTTTATATTTAAGACATCATTTAATACTCTTTCAAGAAACAAATCAATCTATATCCCTCCCCCCACCCTATCCCAAAACTATTATAAATTTTTAATTTAATAAATCAAATCTTCAAAAAGCTCATTATGATATACATTTCATATCCATAAGAGATAATAAGCACTAATAAAGAAACTCATACATTAATTTTACAAGAATTCAGAGAATCATTTAAAAATAAATCCACCCTCCCTCCCTCCCCCTTGATGTGCACATAATATATCAATAAAAATAAAATCTACAATAAATCAACAAAAGACATCAATGGACCTCATATTAACTTGAAAATTTTTATATTTCCTAACGATTCTGCAATCATTTTTTCATATTTGTATATCAAGCATAAATTTGCCCACCAGAATGTAAAGTTAAGACGATCCCAATTTTTCCAATTACCCATGATCAACTGTACAGCAGTACCTGTCATAATTAGGAACAGTCGACCTTTATATTTATCTAACAGATTCTTAATATGCAACACAGTTCCACAAATAACTACTTCATAAGATAAAGGGATTTTAGATTCTAAGATATTATTAATATGTCCCCAAATCGACTTCCAAAAAATCAGAATCCTAGGACAATAAAATAGTAAATGATCCAATGTACTTATATCTAGATGACAGTGCCAACATCTATTAGACTTAGAGTTATCCAACTTATTTAATCTAACCGGGGTCCAAAAAGAACGATACAACAAAAAAAAAAACCATGTTTGTCTCATAGATGCTGACACTGTACACCTCATCCTCCAAGACCAAATACGTGGCCATTGAGACACAGAAATATACTGTCCAATCTCGATGCTCCAAATATCTCTAAGAGCATTTTTAGATTTCTTATTCATAAAATCAGATATCAGTTTTTACCACCTGGTGGCCTGATGACCAATCATATCTGCCTGAAAACAAAGGAACTGCAAGGTATAATAATTTTTAAAAATTTGCCATTCAGGGAAAACTTTCCGAATGGCCTGCCTCAATTGCACCCAATTATAAAACTGAAATTTCGAAATACCAAAAGATTGTTGTAACCTTGAAAATTCAATAAATTTACCATTTGATATTACATCTTCTAATGTTCTTATACCCACCTGCATCCATTCTTTCCAAGCAATTTTAGATCCGCCTATTTGTATCTTGGAGTTCAGCCATAAGGATTGACATAAAGACTGTTCTATAGGAATTTCTGTGAACTTATTTATACATCTTAAAGTCTTCCAAGTATCCAAAATAATAGTATTATTTTTAACATAACTAGGAAGCTTTATATCCAATACATGAGACAACCGCATTGGGGACATAATTTTCCATTCCAAAAACAACCAGTCCGGAAGATGTTCCATGAGCTTGGGTAGGATCCAATACATAGCCTGACGCAGAATATAGGCCTGATGATACCTATAAAAATTTGTGAAATTAACCCCTCCCTCCACAATTAAAAAATTAGATATTGGTAGGCGGCCTCTGGGACTTATGCCTAGATCCATGGTGACCCTGAAGCCCAGATATTAAGGGCAGAACTGGATTTCAAAGTCACTAGGTGCCGTTGGTTGTGCTTTTTCAAGGACCCTAGGTACCAGAAATGTAGGCCTTTAAAGCCCAGGCCTACATTTCTAGCACCTAGGGTCCTTGTTAGGGTTATCAGATGTCCAGATTTACCCAGACATGTCCTCTTTTTAGAGAACATGTCTTGGCGTCCAGACAACTTTTCAAAACCCGGCACTTTGTCTAGGTTTTGAAACGCTTCCAGCCCAGGACCACATTAGGCGGGCATCTGCGTACGGTCGCAATGCGGTGATGTCATGTGCATGTGCGCATGCATGAGATGTCATCATGTCACATGCATGTGGAAGTGTTCCTGAATTATCGTTGGTTTTCACAATATCTGAGTTTTTTTGGCATCATGTCACATGCATGTCATGTGATGTCATCGTGTCATGTGTGCATGCATGTGATGTCATTGTGTCATACCTTTGCATGCTCAGATGCCCTCCTGATGCAGCTCTTAGTATGAGAACAGGTTAAGGGGGGGTGGAGCTGTGGAGCGAGGCTGGATAAAACTGGGTGGGGCTGGGGGCCGTGGGTCAAGATTTTACAGTGGTAAAATCTGGTAACTCTAATCCTTGCTAGTCGCAATTCTGTAAGCAGCGCCTGTCTGTGATTAACCCGTGGCAGGTGCCCGTTTTCTAGGCACCTGCCATGGAAGGCACCACTTACAAAATCAACCACTTTGTGTGTATATGTTAAAATGCAGCTGATCTGCTCTAACTTGTAACTTCTTGAGACCAAGCCCCTCTTTTATTAAGGTGCGCTAACCAATTAGTGCACGCTAATCGAATTAGAGCACACTAAACGCTAACACATCCATAGACTAACATGCACACATTAGCATTTAGCGTGTGCTAAATCAATTAGCGCACGCTAATCAGTTAGTGCACCTTAGTAAAAGAGGGCGCAAGTGTTCTCCAAGTGCTAATTATTTACTACTTAGATACTCATGTCTATTTTGTTACTCCCTCTGTAGTTCCCTACCCCCTGTCCTGTTTGTCTGATTAGATTATAAGTCCAGTTGAGCAGGGATAGTATCTTTATGGTTAATATAATGTACAATGCTATGCATGTCTGGCAAAGGGGATGGTTAAAAAAAAAGAAGATCGGGGAACACAATGTAACTGCTCAGGTGTTACCTTGGGTAAGAATAGCTGAGGCTGACGCCAGACAGAATTGAATGGTCTGTTCTGAAAATAGTGAGAGGCAAGAGTGACTGAATCCAACATGGAAGACGGAGCCTGATGGCCTTAGATGGTCTAAGTCCCACACATGGTAATAGCCCAGGTGAAAGTTCAACAACTCCGTTAAGTTGATCATTTTATTATCACATACTATAAGTGGGGGAACTGTGCAGCTTAGGAGAGAGAGGAAGGCATCTTGACTGGTAAGTTAAATACTGTCAGCAATACACCATGAATCATCCCCCCATCATGGTTGGTATGGTGGCAACTTTATAACCTCTTGTAAAACATGGGTGGACCTGGGCTACATAGTATGGTGGATGAGGCCCTAATCACCTTATTAGGCACACTTGAGGGACCTTGAGGATCTTTCCCTGCTCTCACCATGTTACTGTGTAGAAGAAGCTACAACAGAAGCTGATGTGGATTATCTTCAACCTGCACACAGGCATCATTTAGGCACTTGGTGACTGCTTTAGATGGCAAGACATTTAGCAACAACATATGGGCTGGTCCCATTGGAAAAATGCTTAATTCTGCCTCTGAACTGGAAATAAATTCTGATTTTACTAAGATCTCTGTTGGCCCTGATCTTTCTCAGCTCAGCATTGAAGTGATCAAAGACTTAAGCACAGCAAATATGGATGGAGGTGTGGTAGACCCCAATTAATTTTCACAGGATTGTGTTCATGAGGAGCTAGCTAAACCAAAATAGACAAAGTGATGGGGATAGATGGTGTGCATCCGAGGGTACTGAAGGAACTTAGGGAAATTCTGGGGGTTCCACTGGCTAACCTTTTCAATGCTTCTCTAGCATTGGGAGTGGTACCAGAGGGATGCAGAAGGGTGGATGTGGTCACACTCCACTAAAGTGGAAGTAAGGAAGAAGTAGTGGTATTCCACTGCTCTGCTAGGATGTCTGTGTGGCTAGTCTACTAAAAATGTTGCACCCCCCCTAAATCCCATTGACTTGTTTGTTGCAATTTTCTTTTGGACTTTTTTTCCTAAAAATGATTCAAAAAGATAGATTAACTGGACCTAATTCTATAAAAGGAACCTAGATCGGCACTGCAAGAAGTAGAGAAGATCCCACATTCAAGTGTGCTGAAGAAAGGCTTAAGCAAATCAATCTGCTGGATGTGGGAGCTCTTCAGTCATTCACTATGAAGATGGAGTGTCTGCTAGAAAGGATAGTAGATCATGTAGTCCACCTAAACACTAACCTACTTTCTTTGCTCTACTTTTTTTCTCTCCACCTTCAACCATTTGTGAGACTCCTCAACACAAAGTAAGTCATGAACAGCTTGTCATTCCTTGCTTTGATGGATCTAAAAAGTGGCAGAGGAAGGAGGAACCCCCTCCGAGGACAGCACAGCCTCTTATCTCATGCCATCTAAGCACAGATGTACCCTTGATAACCAATGTAAGGCCTATTACCTCATTTTCTTCAAAACACAAAATAAATGTAATAACCTTTTCTTTTGTCCCTCATTGTTCTTCTCATTGTTCTGTCTATATCATGAAATGCCTTAGCCAGGGATCTATGACTGAATGTTTTTTCAAGATATCCTCAGTGATGAGGCATAAGAAAAATTTGCATGCATTATCTCTACTATATGCAGATTTAGCTAATGCATATTCATAGTAGTTAGCCTGAAAAATTTATTTGCCGGGGGTCCACTGAAACAGGTTTTGGAACCCTAAAAGACTTCAATGTTTTCCATTCTATAAAGGGAAATCAAAATTGGAGCAGTACTGAGAAAATTATATGTGAGTGAGAAGCAGTTATATTAAAAAAAATAATATTTTCTCTCATTTCCTCCAAAGTGCTCTTACCAAATTTAAGATAGAATTATTTTTGTTCTAAATTTTAGCCAATCAAACTTTCTCTGTATGTGATAGTCCAAGTATCCTTTTCTTGATTATAAAGACTCATGTGATGGGATACTTATCACTATTTGGTGCTCAATTAAACACTGAACATTATTGTCCTTGCAGATCAATTTTGATGATGGAAATAACCTAGGAAATGGGTTGCCATGGAGATAACTAAATTGACATGTCAGTACAAATTTCAGCACCATCTTACCATCTCAAATGAAATATTACAGTGGATCAATTTTATAAAGTTTCAGCAAAATAAAAATAGATATATTGTTGACCTCAACCTCAGTCTACCTATAAGTAGAGTCGGACAAATAGAGAAACACTAACTACATAGTAGTATAAATTTCAAAGCTTTTTCAGTAAGTGAAACAGAACTTTACCCTTGGAGATGTGTTTTAATAATTTTGGCAAGGGAGGTGTCTTTTCAACCCGTGATTGAGTCTTTATTCAAAACAAATAGTACCAACAAGGATCCCTGTTTTGGCATGTAGTGAACAGCTTCCTCAAGGGGACACTTGGCTGGTGGACACGGAGTCCAAAATGCACTGCTGTTTTCTTACAAAGTGCGTTTTGGACTCCATGTCCACCAGCCAAGTCTCCCCTGAGGAAGGTGTTTACTACACGCCAAAACAGGGATCCTTGTTGGGACTATTTGTTTTGAATAAAGATTTGATCACTGGTTGAGAGGACGCCTCCTTTGTTGTTTGTTTGCCTATATCCTAAGGCAAGGTGTTCTTCTGTTTGCTTAATAATATTGTGCATTCTGAGGGCAATGCATAACAGGTTTTCCAAGTAGAAAGTTGCCTTTCTTATAAAGGTCTCTAGGGGTGGGGCGGGGCTTGCCTTCAAAACAAGATGGACGAGTGATTTTGCAGCTCTTCCTTCCACTGCACCATTCAGCTAACTTGACAGCACAAAAGGACAAATTTTTGCTGCAAAAGTAAATAATTTTCATAATAGACTCTCCTGCAACAAATATGGCTACTGGAAAACAGTCCAGGTTAGAAACAGCATTTGCTGTGGGGGGCACAGTGAAACAGGTGAAGCCGGTCCCACCAACCCCCTCTAAAGTGCCTCTCCAGAAGGATATTTCATAAATGATGGAACTAAAATCAATTAAGGAACTGCTTCAAGACAACACAACCAAATGAAATATTGTACAGGAAGAAGTTCATACTTTATCACAGAAAATGAAGATATGTGAAACTAAGACAGATCTATTAGAACATTGGATGTCTGAGGTGGAAAACTGTTTGAATAAATTTCAAACTGATCACAAAGAAGTGGCTTGTATTAAAAAAGAGCTATAGGACACTAATAATAGAAGCAGGAGGAACAATATCAGGATACTAGGGCTCCTATAAGGAGTGGAGGGTACAAACTCTATTTCTTTTTTAGATTTTTTACCAAAATTGCTCTCTCTTAACTTGAAGTATCCATTAGAAATAGAGAGAGCACATAGAATTCCATCATGAGCTTCTAACGGGCAAAACGGTCCCAGGCCCATGATATGTAGGATACTTCATTTTTGGCAGGCTCTGAACATTTTATCTATGGCCAAACAATCTAAATTGCTGAACTGGCAAGAAAATAAAATTCATATTTTACCTGATATTGCCAAGGTGAAAGCCAGCCGGAGGAAGAAGTTTTTACTTCTCAGACCTCATTTGAGGCAGTTGTGAGTTAAATATGGGTTAAATATGATTATGAAAATAACATTCAATAATAAAACTACCCATTATGAGGAGCCAGCTAAACTTGAGGAGTTTATTAGCCAACACCTGGATCAAATGACTTAGGAGTGCAATAAGGATTGATCGATTTATGTATACAGTATCTACATATATTTTTATTTTCTCTCAAGGAAGGTAATATAAACTTTTCTAAAGTGGAATGATTTTTTGATTTTTTAATTTTATTTTTCTCTTTCATTGAATTTTCATTGAATTGTATTTTTGTGGAAATTTTACTATGTTTTCAGTTGGCCAGTGGACAATGAGATAGTAGGAATAGGGCGGGACTTCAATGTTTCCTGCAGTCACAAAATGAGGAAGTTTGTTATAACAACGGTAGAAGTACTGAACTTTTACTGTTAGCTCTGCTGCTTGTTTTAAGGTTTCAAAACTAGGCTTCTGTTGACTGACTATGCTAGAACCTGCAGCTGGGAACCATGAGGGATCAACCTGAAGCCTTTCCGGTTGCAGAGAGTGGTGCAGAGTGGCTCATGAACTGACACACCTGTGCATAGCATAGTTTGGTAGAGACAGGCAGTTAATGGTGGCGAAGCAGTAAATCAAAATGGCTACCAAGAAGCCCAGCAAAAATAACACGCAGTGGGGCAATGGGCCAAGACTGCAAGGAATGCACAGGAGGAGAAGTCTTTGGATGGTCCATGGTTTTTGGTGATCTTCATCTTTCTAGTCTGTGGATCTGATGTTTTTCAAAATGTTCAGTGTATTGGAGTGGGCATGTGGGGATGCTGTCTTGGAGAATCATCATTCCATTCTCCAGTGGGGAAGACATGGACTTGGACTCCCTCTCATACCAGAATTTGATATATGAATTGGTTTACTACAGATTTTGTTTTACCTGCTTGTTTCAAAATATCTTCCTTCATATCAGTCATTCTATGTTTCCTCATTAACGACACTTCAAGTTTTCTTGCTTGTGTCTTAGTGACTTGAGAAGTACCCTATGCAAGCGGAAATAAAGATTGAGGGTCTGCATGTGGGGTTTGCAGTTTTGATTCTCTACAGAAGTTTGTTGCTCTCAAGCATGCTATAGGAGAAGATCCGTGCTTGCTGGATACCAGGATCTATATTATGGCTGGGAATATTAAAGCTTTAGTACTACCATTATTCTATTATTTCTGTTGATATTTATACCTGCTTGCATTATACATACATTTTCCAAGTTACTTTGGGATAGGTTTCTGTTGGGTGTTTAATTGTACTTAACATGCCACATATGATATGCTTCAGGTGTAAAGTGATGTAAGTGCTAGTAGGGGCACGTTCAATATTTTTTTCTGCAATTTCCACTGAGTGTATTTAGCTCTTTTTCAGGTACTATGAGTGTGAAGACACTTATTGAGATGGATTTAGATTATTTCAAAGATGATATGATTACTAGAGAATGAATTTGCCCTTCTTACTGGTTAATTTTCATCTGGTTATTGCTTATGATTATAAAACTTTTCATGATGGTTTAAATATTTGTTCTATTAATTATTTTATTATCATTATTAAATAAATATTGTAGTTCTTATGAATTAAATATATATGATAATTTGGATGGGAGAGATTCTTAAGGGTTTTAGGTCTGGGGGTTTGTTTTAATTATTAGGTCTAAATTAATTATTTGTTTTTATAGAGAAGTTAGCTCAGAACAAGATATGAAATATAATGTATACTGTATAATGTTTAACTGAATACAGATGAGGTATAACCTGTTTTAATAATTTATTGTATGTTAAACTTTTAGGGGGTTTAAATTTGACTTTATTAATATTAATTGATATGGGGAGAGTTAATTTGTTGATGAATTTATGGTGCTTAGGGGAAGAATGTAATTACTGGTCTATTTGTTTGCATACAAGCTTTAGTGTTATATGCTGGGATGGTTTAGGGGAGGGAGTGGGGGAATTTTAGATTAGGGTCTTGGATGTGTGTAAAAATACTAATTTTAAACTGGGATAAATGGAAATTAGGGGTCCATTTTTCAACTTGTAATATCAAATAAAATGATTTTAAAATTATATTCCTTGAATGTCAATGGACTCAATCATCCCATCAAGAGGAAAAAGGTACTTAATTTTCTGAAGCATCAACAAGCAGACATTTCATTCAAGAAAACCATTTATCAGCAACTAGCTGATAACCCGGCGTTGCTCGGATATTTATTTATCACAAAATGTCCAACCCCCTACATGTCCCACCCCCTATGTCCCACATGTCCCACCCCCCATGTTACCCCCCACATGTCCCATATACCCCACCCCCATGTCCCAACCCCCTACCCTCCACATGTCCCAAAGGAATGTCCCTCTCTATGGGGCTGAACTTAGACTTAGGCATCGGGAGTGTCGGTATTCATCTCTGCGAGCCCGAAAACTATGGGTTGGACATTAATATCTGTCGCTTTTGATAATTTTAACATATCACCCCCTTCCCACCCCTACAGTATTTTACCCCGTCCCACCTGCACAATATTTTTCCCCAGATAGCAAGTCATATGTGTACCAAGTTTGGTTGAAATCTCTCCATGCGTTTCAGAGTTATGCTGAGTATTCATGTGTGAGCCCGAAAACACTATGGGGTAGATACTAAAATCTGTCATTTTCAATCATTTTTACATATCCCCCCTTCCCACCCCCAAAGTGTTTGTCCTCAGATAGTAAGTAATGTGTATGTCAAGTTTGGTTGAAATCTGTCCATGCATTGAAGAGTTATGCTGGAACATATATACATACACACACACACATATATTCAAATTATAATGTGAAATATTTGACAAAATGAATACAATACAACTAACGCAAAACTTGATTATAAACAACAATTTTAGTTTCACCTCCAGGAGCAAGAACATATAAATTCTTGGGTGAACCCACCCTTGAGCAAGCAACATAGAGTTGTGGGCCGCGAGACCCCAAGAACATATCACCCCAGGTAGTGAGGGATCTGCATACCAAGTTTCGTTCAAATCGGTCAAGACGTTTGTGAATTACTGTGAGAATGGCAGCTTTTTACATTTTTTCCATTGACATGAATGGGTGAAATCTGATTTTGTTTGTAGCTCCGCCCACGTGTGCAGGTGGGCCGCGAGACCCCCAGAACATATCACCCCAGGAAGTGAGGGATCTGCATACCAAGTTTCGTCCAAATTGGTCACAGTGAGAATGGCAGCTTTTTACATTTTTTCCATTGACATGAATGGGTGAAATCTGATTTTCTGTTTGTAGCTCCGTCCACGTGTGCAGGAGGGCCACGAGACCCCCAGAACATATCACCCCAGGTAGTGAGGGATCTGCATACCAAGTTTCGTCCAAATTGGTCACAGTGAGAATGGCAGCTTTTTACATTTTTTCCATTGACATGAATGGGTGAAATCTGATTTTCTGTTTGTAGCTCCGCCCACGTGTGCAGGAGGGCCGCGAGACCCCCAGAACATATCACCCCAGGTAGTGAGGGATCTGCATACCAAGTTTCGTTCAAATCGGTCAAGCCGTTTGTGAATTACTGTGAGAATGGCAGCTTTTTACATTTTTTCCATTGACATGAATGGGTGAAATCCGATTTTCTGTTTGTAGCTCCGCCCACGTGTGCAGGTGGGCCGCGAGACCCCCAGAACATATCACCCCAGGTAGTGAGGGATCAGCATACCAAGTTTCGTTCAAATCGGTCAAGCCGTTTTTTAATTACTGTGAGAATGGCAGCTTTTTACATTTTTTCCATTGACATGAATGGGTGAAATCTGATGTTCTGTTTGTAGCTCCGCCCACATGTGCAGGTGGGCCACGAGACCCCCAGAACATATCACCCCAGGTAGTTGGAATTACTGTGAGAATGGCAGTTTTTTACATTTTTTCCATTGACATGAATGGGTGAAATCTGATTTTCTGTTTGTAGCTCCGCCCATGTGTGCAGGTGGGCTGCGAGACCCCCAGAACATATCACCCCAGGTAGTGAGGGATCAGCATACCAAGTTTAGTTCAAATCGGTCCCACAGCTTTTTACATTTTTCCCATTGACTTGAATGGGTGAAATCTGAAGTTCTGTTTGTAGCTCCGCCCACGTGTGCAGTTGGGCCGCGAGACCCCCCAGAACATATCATCCCGCGTAGTGAGGGATCCGCATACCAAGTTTCGTTCAAATCGGGCAAGCCGGTTTTGCGGAGGCAGTTTTTACATTTTTTCCATTGACATGAATGGGTGAAATCTGATTTTATGTTTGTAGCTCCGCCCACATGTGCAGGTGGGCCGTGAGACCCCCAGAACATATCACCCCAGGTAGTGAGGGATCGGCATACCAAGTTTCGTTCAAATCGGGCAAGCCGTTTTTGCGTTGGCAGCTCTTTACATTTTTTCCATTGACATGAATGGGTGAAATCCGATTATCTGTTTGTAGCTCCGCCCACGTGTGCAGGTGGGCCGCGAGACCCCCAGAACATATCATCCCGGGTAGTGAGGGATCTGCATACCAAGTTTCGTTCAAATCGGTCAAGCCGTTTTTGCGTGATCGCGGCACATACATACATACATCCGATTTTATATATATAGATTGAGGTGGCCAAATTAGAAGGGGGTTGGATAAAACATTGCTTTTTTTGCACCAGCAATAGGGAAAAAAGCAGGTGTGGCAATCCTGATTAATAAGAAGATCTCTTCTAAATTTGATAACTTTCAGGCTGATCTAATGAGTAGATGGCTCTATGTTAATATGACTTCAGGAAAAGATACCCTGACGCTTCTTAATATTTATACACCTAACACTAATCAGGCCGATTTCTTTTTTAAAAAACTCCAACAAATAATTCTGTCACTGGCTATGACTAATTTAATCGTAGCTGGAGACTTCAATGGTGTCATGGATCCAATAATGGATAAACAACCGAGTAGACAATTAAAATCATTATGTCTGGATAATTTTATACATACATGTGGATTAAAGGATATATAGTGGATTTTTCATGTTAATGCTCGAGAATTTTCATTTTGTTCCAAAGTTCATATATCATTTTCAAGAATAGACTATATTTTTGTTTCAGATCATTTAATTCAGCGGGTTACAAAAGCCAACATAGATCTAATTATTTTGTCAGATCATGCTGGAATTTGGATAGAATATCAGTTCACTGAAGAAGATTCTAATAGACCTGTTTGGAGGTTCAATAATACACTGCTTGCAGACTCAAACTTTCTTGAGGAAATTCAAATAAAAATGAATGAGTATTTTCAACTCAACACTTCAGAGGAAATCTCTTTGGAAACTCTAAGGAAATGCGTTTAAGGCAACTATACGAGAGCAGATCATTTCATATTTGGCGCATGGTAGGAAATTACTTAGATTAGAGTTTTCCAGTTTGGGACAAATTATTTCTGGTTTAGAATCACAATTGGCTTTAAAAAGGGAACAAGATACCTTGAATGCCATGTTGCAGGATAAATATAAATATAACGAGATTTGCTCACAATTGGCTAAGAAAGATTTATTTTGTCAGCAAGCGGTGTATTACAGGAACTCGAATAAAGAGGGAATAGTATTGGCTTATAATCTTAAAGCAAAAAAAAAAAAAAAAAAGAAGGGTAAAGATTGTGGCTATTAAAGATGAAAAAGGTAAAATTTATATCCACATTGCGGATGTTTTAAATCAATTTCTGGATTATTATAAAGCCTTATATTCTTCTGAGCTATATTCAAATAAAGAGAATGAAGGAAGATAATTTTTCAATTTAATTAATGGGCCAAAAATTCTAGAGCATATAAAAGAAAAACTTGAGGCACCTATAGCATTTACAGAACTCCAGTCAGCACTGAAGTCTCCCACAGCTGGATCCGCTCCGGGCAGTGATGGATTCACAGTGGAGTTTTTCAAATTTTTTCAAACTATACTGTTACCTCATCTTTCACAACTGACGAAGGGTCAGATATTAAGTACTATGGCAAAAGCTTTAACAATAGTTTTGCCAAAGCCAAAGAAGGATCCTATATTGGTTTCAGACTACAGGCCTATTTCTTTAATTAATGTGGATGGAAAAATTATTGGCTCTGAGGTTAGCTAAGGCTCTCCCTTATATGATTGGAATGCACAAAATGGACTTTGTTGCTCAAAGACATTCTGCAAATAACACCAGATTGGCATTTCATATGCTAAATTTAAAAACAATGGATGATCCGGCCTTCTCTGTCTCTTTGGATGCAGTGAAGGCCTTTGATCGTGTTGAATGGACTTTTATATACCAAGCAATGGATTGGTTTGGAATAGGATCCGGATTTATTTAAATGATTCAAACTTTGTATAGTTTCCCTTCTGCCAGATTATATATTAATAATACATTCTCAGAGCGTTTTTGCCTGAAGAGGGAAATTAGACAAGGATGTCCCTTATCTCCTTTGCTTTTTTATATTGTTTTGGAACCCTTGATGTTGGCTATACATCAGGCAAAGGAGATACATGGAATTCCATATGCAGATCAAGATTATGAAGTCTCGGCCTATGCAGATGATATTTTGCTTCATTTGAAAAATCCTGAATCAACCATCCCTCATTTACTGTTGGACTCCTAAAAAGAAGAGGCATCTGCATCGGAACCCTTGTTATAATAAGAATGCCTAACAATTACCATCAAAACTGATTAGTCTTTTGAGCTACCTCTATATGACTTTAAAAAGAATTACCTTTAGCTCTGTGAGTAAAAAAACAGCTTCCTTCTTCCCAAAATCATAGGTTCTACATATTCATTTAACTTGCATATCCATTTTGCTGGCACCAAAGTTTCAAACAGCATGGGGTTTTTTTCAGCCAACACACCTGGAACCAATTTTTATCATCATTAATTCTCAGACCTGCTAATGACCCTGTGGAATGGAGAGAGTTGTGGCACATATCAGAAGGACAAAAAGTTAAAGGAGAATCACCATAAGCAATAACACAGAATGGAAGTCCAAAAGAAGAAATCAGTTCTGCCTGAGCTTTTATCTAATAAAGATACCTAAGTAGCTAGCAATATATCATTCTCACCTGGATTTGGTATCTGAGCTGCTAGCAAGGAGTTCCTTGCATAGGTGCAGCATGGTTACCTGGAAAGATGAGAAAGGTTAGAAAGACATCAAAATTGCAAATTACTATAGCTGCTAATGGTCCTGTGAAATGGAGAGAGTTGTGGCATGAAAAGGTTAAAAGATAATCAAGAAAAAGTAAAGTCTCAGAAATCAGCATAAGCAATAACACAGAATAGGAGTCCTAAAAGAGAAAACACTGCTCTGATGGACTTTCTTATACTAAGCATGCCTAATTAGTGTCTGATGTCATAGGCATCATAAGTACTTCCCAACAGAAAACTTTTAAATCTGATTGGGCGTGCTTTGGGTGTGGCTTGTGCAAACACCTGTACTGATTTTAATCATTTCATTCACTTCTCAAAGCTTTGACAAGAAGCCATTTCTCATCTGCTTAGTCTGTAGAGGCTCTGTTATCAAATTATAAATGAAGTTCCCTCTATAGCTGCTTTTATGTTCCATGTCAGGGGTTCAAGTCTTGAGTGCGGTTAGCAAATATTTGATATTCATTTTTCTACCAAAAAACCTTCAAACTCTTTAGCCATTTCTTTGCTTAAACATATTTAAGTTGATCTTTAAAATGATCTGCAGCAATTCTCAGATGCCTAAAGCAGCTGTTCTCTCTCATCCTAAACCCCCTCCCCCCACCTCAACACACACTCCTCAGGCATGAAACCAGCTAAGCTGAATTTGCCAACAGTAATAATAATTTATTTATTTATAATAATAATAATAATGTATTTCTTGTAGTCCGCTATACCAAAAGATTGAAGCGGTTCACAACAAAGGATAACATACAACCAATATTTAAAATGCAAGATAAACAAGTGGTATCTAATACAAGATAAAAACAATCAATAAAAAGGATACATTAGGTAAAATCAATAAAAGTTAAGCCAATGGCTCAATTAGAAAGTAAAAGCTGTTAAGAATCATAATATATTTGATAATAACATGACTAAGAGGAAAACATATCAAACAGGCATGTTTTTAGTGATTTTTTAAAGTCAAGATAGGAAGTAGCCTCAAGTATTAATGTCTCTAGGATACATCTAAAAAACATGTACCTTCCTTTAATACCTGTCCAAGCCCTCTGAAGTTTTAGTAAACTCTTATACCTCAGATATTGCATAAAAAGAAATCCATTCCTACTACAATGGCTTGTAGCTGAGAGCAGATGAATGTATCTGAAGCACCTGTGCCTGCAAACTGCAGAATACTGATGAAAAACAGCAAAGTCCACCACTCATGAGAGCTGTTAGGATGCTGTTAAAATGAATGAAGGTGAGGGTTGGATTTGAACTAGAGAGGATAGACAAGATGCAACAAAGCACTTTAACTTGGTGAGCCACAAATGACTTCTTTCAGTTAGTGGAGAGGTTTCTTACCATGTGAGATTAGGATGCCCTAGCCATGGCTAGATCTAAATAAATGTGCCTGAAAATTGCACAATGCTGTTGAAAACAGCAAAGTCCACTATATATACACTCCTATGAGAGCTTAGGAAGCTGTTAAAATGAGTGAAGATGAGGGTGGGACTTCAACTGGTGAGCTTGAGAAGATGGACAAGGTGCAACAAGGCATATTATCCTGGTGAGCCAGAAATGTTTTCTTCATGGTGATTGTGATATGATAGCTAATCAGATGATACATAGGCTGGTCAGTAAGCTATGATATGACAGGGGAGTCAGAGAAACTGGAGTGAAGGGTGGTGTAGCTCAAAGTGTTAAAATCCTGTGCTGATCTTGCAGAGGTTGTGAGTTCAACTCCCAGCCTGTCTTTTATTTGTGCCATTCTACCTTGCAGGTGCACCTTGATGATCTCACAATGAGGTTAGTTTTGTGCAGCAGAACAGATCCATTTTGCAATGAGGGAAAATGCATGCTTTGCATTGCTCTGAATGCTACTGCTTGTCTACACAAGTTTGTTTTTAGAGTGATTTTGGACCTAGCATCCACCTGTCAAGTGTCCCCTGAGGAAGGTGTCTTATAAACTCCAAAACTGGGATCCTTGTTGGGGCAGTTTTGAAAATGAACATGTTTGGTACTTGATTTTTGTCTATGTTCTGCAAAACATCCAAACTTGGATTTAGATGTCATATCAAAAATGGCTCTCATGGGCAACTAAGCTATTGTAAGCAGCTAACTTGAGGTTTACTTCTCTTCAAGGAGTCTGACCTCTAGAAGTAGTACCACCAGACTACCACTGGTTGTCAGCACTATTTTGGATTTGTGCACCATCCTGAGTTGCAGTGGAGGAGAATAACTGCTTCCTGTGACCTGGTCTACAAGTGCTGCTCCATGTAAGTCCCAATTGGGGAGGGGGTGTGGATGGGCTATGGGAGGTAGGGTGCTTAGGTTCAAACGTTTAGTAAAAGGGCAGATAGTATAGGTAGGTGATATAGTTTTTTATTTGCTGTCATTTTCTCTGTTTCTATATAAAGGGATGGGATTTGATATATCACCTTTCTGGATTTGATATACCACTTTTCAAAGCAGATTACATATTATCTATATGTACTTATTTTTTTATTTTTTTTAATATTCTTTATTCATTTTTAAGTTTACATTAAGTGTTACATATATTCAATCACATTAACAATAAATATATCACTTACAAAGTATCATTTGCACATTACTTAAAATCTTATCACTCCCCCTTCCCTCCCTCCCTAGCATATAATCTAGTATAATATAAATATGTATTAATAAAATATCCCCAACCTACCCATAATAATTTGTTAGATAATCCGATGGCACTATCCTATGATACTGTGATATTTGACATGGAAATGAGAGCAAAAAGTCAGATTTCTGTGAATAATAATAAATTATTACTTATAATGACTGGTGTTGCCATTCAGCAAATCACATATAATTGGAAGGATTGGAGAAGATTAAATTACAATTTTTGGTGGAACTCTCTATGCCATATCTATAAAATGGAAAGATTTATTGCATTACAAAAGGGTTATTTCAAGAAATTCCAGGATGTATGGAAACCATTAACAAAATATTGTACGGAGTAGCTGAGTTTGTTTCCCTTAATTTTAATAGTATTATATGTACTTATTTTATTCCTGGGGCAGTGGAGTGTTAAGTAACTTGCATTGGATCATAAGTAACTGCAGTGAGAATAAACCAAATTCCCCAGGTTCTCAGTCCATTGTATTCCATTCTGGAGACTGAATTCAAAAAATATAACTGTATACAGCCTCTCTTTAAATGAATGGATCTAGGTTTAGCATACTTCAAATCTGAAGGATATATGTGCTATGCCTATCAGAAATAACTTTTTTTAAAGTAATAAAATGCATCTGAAATTGATATAAGGAAAGAGTGAAAATCTGATCTTAATAAGGAAAGCAGTTTATTTTTATTTCTTCCCATAGTTCACAAGTGTCCCAAAAACCAAGGAAACATCACTCTGGGACCACGACCCTAAGAGAATCAGGGAGAATGAAGAGGTTGTGATCACTCAGGACATCGCCATTTCAACGGATAGAAAATTGAGTGCCAGGAAACCAGACATAGAGGTAAAAGAGAAAAACACTACAATGACCTTGATTATAGAGGTGTAAGCTCTAAGCAATTACTGGCTGAAGCATGTCAAGAATTTCAAGCTTTGCAGTTTGTGACCAAGAAAATGTGACAGAAAGATGCAGAAATATTTCCCATTATTTTGGGTGCCACAGGCCTCATTAAAAAGAATTTCTAAGCACGCCAGGATAAATTCCCTATATATGTAAAATCTTATGAACTCCAGAAGGAAGCTCTCTTTGGCACAATGCAAGTATTTCATCAAGCATTAGCAGTAAATCTGAGCAGTGGAAATCATATTCCACATACCCTGGTTTAGGAATGAGGTTCATTACTATCATGGCATGTGCAAAAATAACCTATTTGGATATATTGCCTTAAGGGAACATGTTTTCTGAATCAGTTTTGGGGAAGATGGATTGGTCAGAGCAGACAGATTTTGTTTTATTTTCATCATTTTTGCTACTTTTGTTAGGTTGCAGATAATTTCACAAGAATCCAGAAGCACTGGACCAGGAACTGCAAGCAGAAAACTAGAGAAGTATCTATACCAGGATGGGCTACCACAGTTCTCAAGGACCACAAGCCAGTTGAGTTTTCAAGATTTCCATAATATTCATGAGATCTATTTGCATACAACTGAAGTAGTAAATATAAATCAATCTCATTCATATTTATTGTAAAAATCTTGAAAACCTAATTGGGTTGTGGCCCTCAAGGATTGTAGTTATCCACACTTAATCTCTACATGACAAAAGCCCACAACAAAGGAATATGAAGTCTATGAAAATTTTTCTGATAACTTGTTAAATAAACTTAACATTAGCTAGCATTCATACTCTTTCACCTGCAAATGAACACTAAACACCATCAATCAATAATCACACAACTGAATTTTATTGGAATAAATATTTGGCCTCAGCTTTATTATCTATCTCAATATTATCTCAACTTTCAATACAATCCATGTCCAAAACCAACAAACCCCTAATGCATATTTCATATACCCCCAGGGAGCTATTCGGTGTCAAAACTAGCTCCTAAGTCTTTAAACTTATAACATCCCCCAAATATGATCCAGGGTGATGCCAGGCCATGTTTCCCTTCGCAGCAGTATCACCTATGAGTGCTTTATTTATTTATTGCTCTTCTCCCAACTCCAACTGGGCCAAACTCCATTTTTTTGCCCCACTCAAAGCTGCAACCATAAGAACATAAGAACATAAGAACTGCCATCTCCGGATCAGACCTTTGGTCCATCAAGTCCGGCGATCCGCGCACGCGGAGGCCCTGCCAGGTGTACCCTGGCGTAATTTATAGTCCATCATATCTTTATATGCCTCTCTTAAGGAGATATGCATCTAGTTTGCTCTTGAAGCCTAGGACGGTCGATTCCGCAATAATCTCCTCTGGGAGGGCATTCCAGGCGTCAACCACTCTCTGAGTGAAGCAGAACTTCCTGACATTAGTCCTGAACCTGTCCCCCCTTAGCTTCATTTCATGTCCTCTAGTCCGTGTCAAATTGGACAATGTAAATAATCTTCTCTGCTCTATTTTGTCGATTCCTTTCAGTATTTTGAAGGTCTCGATCATATCCCCACGCAGTCTCCTTTTCTCTAGGGAGAACAATCCTAGTGTTATAAGTCTATCCTCGTATTCCAGTTTCTCCATACCCTTCACCAGTTTTGTTGCTCGTCTCTGCACCCTCTCCAGCAGTTTTATATCCTTCTTTAGGTAGGGAGACCAATGTTGGACGCAGTATTCCAAGTGTGGTCTGACCATTGCCCTATAAAGCGGCATTATAACTTTCTCCGATCTACTCGAGATTCCTTTCTTTATCATGCCCAACATTCTATTTGCCTTCTTTGCCGCTGCCGCGCATTGTGCCGACGGCTTCAGGGTCCTATCTATCAGTACACCCAGGTCCTTTTCTTGTTCACTCTTCCCCAGAGTTGCACCTGACATTGTATACTCGTATTCCTTATTCTTATTTCCTAAATGCATTACCTTGCATTTCTCCACATTGAACTTCATCTGCCATTTCTCCGCCCATGTTTCTAACCGACACAAGTCGCTCTGGAGTTCCTCTCTATCCTCCTGCGATCTGATTGCCCGGCATAGTTTTGTATCATCTGCAAACTTGATGATCTCACTGGTTGTTCCTTCCTCCAGGTCATTGATATAAATATTAAAAAGGATCGGCCCAAGTACCGAGCCCTGTGGTACACCACTAGTCACTTTCTCCCAATCGGAGAACTTCCCATTTATGCCCACTCTCTGCTTTCGGTTTTCCAGCCATTTGCCTATCCACCTTTGTATATCCCCCTCTATGCCATGGCTTTGTAGTTTCCTGAGAAGTCTTTCATGTGGAACTTTGTCGAACGCTTTCTGGAAGTCCAAGTATATTATGTCCACCGGCTTTCCACTATCAATTTGCTCGTTCACAGTCTCAAAAAATTGGAGTAAATTCGTCAAACATGATTTCCCTTTCCTGAATCCATGTTGACTGGGTTTCATCAAGTCGTGTGCGTCCAAGTGTCAGACTATGCTATCCTTGATCAGTGCTTCAACCATCTTGCCGGGGACAGACGTAAGACTCACAGGCCTATAGTTGCCCGGTTCCCCTCTCGATCCTCCCTCCCTCAACCCCAAAAGCTCAACCAAACCCTCCCAAGTCAATATAAAACATATAACCCTCCCCCCCCAAATAAGGACACAAAACATTCCACCAGCACAGGGAGAGAGGGAGGGATATTTTTTTCCTGAAGAAACTATTCTACTCTTTCCCTTTTCTCACAGAACTCCCTTCAACATGCCACAAACATCCAACCAATCCCGTGACTGCTCCACATCCATCGCCTCAAAAACCTCCACAATCCTTTTTCTTTCTTACGAGCTCTGTCTATTAACCCTTTCTTACCTCCTCTTATAAACTTGCCAATCCTTATTCTACAGACCCTTGACATCACCTCATATTCCCCTCACCCTCTGTTCCCCCTCTCCCCATTTCATCCATACCACCATCCAATAAATTTTACCAGCACATGACCTCAGCTCAGCTAGTGTTATATCACACCAGATGAATCTGGTGTTCTTCTATATTACAGTAATCCAAAATACTTAGAATTAATGACTGTACCAACAGTCTAAAAGAAAAAGCATCAAAATATGGTCTAATAGTACATAATTCTCACCATACCATTTTTGTCACATTATGTTTTTACCATGCTTTGTTAACTGTTTTGCCATCTCAGTCAGACTGTATTTACCTTGCTATCTTTTATCATACTATGTCAGAGTGTGGAACAGTGGTTAGAGTTGCAGCCTCAGCATCCTGAGGATGTGGGTTCAAGCCCATGCTGTTCCTTCTGACCCTGGACGGGCTACCTGATCCCCATTGCCCCAGGTTCATTAGATAGTTTGTGAGCCCACTTAGACAGACAGGGAAAAATGCTTGAGTACCTGAATAAATTCATATAAATCATTCTGAGCTCCCCTGGGGGAGTGGTATAGAAAATTGAATAAATAAATAGATTGAGCTCTGTTTAATTTTTCTTGGCTGCTGCCCAGATGCATATAAAGCTAAACCATTATTTTGAGCACCTGGGGGCTTCCACCATGCACGGTGGATGGCGAAGTCCATCTATGGTATTAAGATATTTATGCTCCAGCAGCAGTTCTCTTTCACTGTCAAAGGCAGGCAGGGCATCAAAGAATTGGTTCTTTATGTTAGCCTCATCCATATCCACCTCATCCATTTGGTCTAATAGTACACAATTTCCATAACATATAGAAATTTTTCCTTACTAAAGCATCTGTATTTGAATTAACTGTGAAATTGTAATTTAAAATAACCCCTAGAATTATTATAGTAGGATTAGGGTATAAAGGAGAGATTCATATTGATAAATTTAAAGACCATCAACAAATATGTCCCCTCTAGCCACCAGACCATAAGGACCAGGTCTAAATAGAATTGAAGTTGTTTTTTGTGCATGATTTAAAGCAGGAGCAAATGCCGTTGATTAAAAATCTGTCTCTCAGCATCTTTGTGCTTTGTACTAGCAGAAATGCCCCTACTATGCCCTCAAACACAACAGGCATCTGAGTATAATGTCAGAATATCCACGTGTTGTAGCATTGGTTGAAAAATCAGTATTTAAATGTAGATGCTCTTATCATATGTAAATGCCAGGCAAAGGTTCTGAAATGACCTCTTTCATTATATTAATGCATCAGATTTTAAGCAAGAAAATAGTATTTACTCATTGTGGGTGATAAAAAAAAAATGCCCTTGAACTGATCTAAAGCTATTAATTTAGAGAGGTAATTTAAATAGGATGTCCAAATCCAATTCAAAACATCCAAAAATCCAGTGCCAAATATGGTCATTTTTAAACTAGAAAAACATCATTTTTTTTTTTACTTTTTTAGTTTGAAAATCACCCTATTTTTCTTGTCTTATTATTATGTTCAGTGCATCTTTCTTTAAGGGTCATTTTTCAAACAAAGAAAATGTCCAAGGGAAAAAAAGCACAAAAACAAGCTATTTGGATGTCTGGGGTGCCAGCAATCTTACTAGATTGGCTACACAGGCATTCCAGCAGAGCAGAAATAGCAAAAAAATTAATTGTACCCAACTGTACATCACTATGGGCTCCTTTTACAAAGCCGCGCTAGGGCCTTAACGCGCGGAATAGCGTGCGCTAAATTGCAGCGTGTGCTAGTCACTACTGCCTCCTTTTGAGAAGGCAGTAGATTTTCGGCTAGCCCTTATGCCTGCAGGTATCATCTATATATGAGTTCATCGGTTATTTTGTGGTTTTTAGGATGCTCACTTTCTATCACAAGTGTACCAGTTACAGTGGGATCTGGACCTAGGTCCCTTTCTCTACATTCCTCTGCACAGACCACTAAGGTACTCCAAGGACCTGCCTACCTCTATGGGGGTCCTTTTATTAAGGCACGCTAACTCATTTAGTGCGTGTAAAAGATTAGCAAGTGCTAAATTCTAAGGCATCCATTATTTTCTATGGGCACCTTAATATTTAGCGTACGCTAATCTATAGCATGCGCTAAATCAGTTAGCATGGCTTAATAAAAGGACCCCTATAAGAGTAATGGCCAAGCAGGTCATCTAAATGATTGGTTGAGCAATATTATCTCACACTCCTCATCCTACCTAAACTTCAGAAAATTACTAAAAACTAACCTATTTAACCGATTTGTAACCTAAGACCTCCTGACCGACCCTTGTTTCCAGCGATCTCTTTTGCCTTACTTCTGCTTCCTGCCCACCTTACATTTGACCCTTATATTGTACCTGTTTCCCTCTTACACATATTAATTGTATCTGTATTCACTGACTGTACCTATTTGCTGATTGTCCAGCACTTCTTTGTTGTAAACCTACACCCTAGGGTGCTCAGGGAGTTGGGTGATGTCTTGGCGGAACTGCTATCCGCGCTCTTCAATCTCTCCCTTAGTATAGGCAACGTCCCAATGGACTGGAAGATGGCTAACATCATTCCACTCCACAAGAAAGGCTCCAGGATGGAGATGGCAAATTACAGACCAGTGAGTCTCACATCAATAGTGAGCAAACTAATGGAAACCCTAATCAAACGCCAATTGGATAAGATCATGGACAAGGAGAATCTACAGGATCTCCGCCAACATGGATTTACTAAAGGGAGATCCTGCCAATCCAACCTGATCAGCTTCTTTGACTGGGTGATGAAGAAGCTGGATGCTGGTGAGTCCCTGGACATCGTCTACCTGGATTTCAGCAAAGCATTTGATAGCGTACCACACAAGATGAGTTCTTTAGGCTTGGGCAACACATTGACCAAATGGGTTGGGAACTGGCTTGGAGGTAGGCTTCAGAGGGTAGTGGTGAATGGCACCCCCTCCGAAATGTCAGAGGTGATAAGTGGAGTGCCACAGGGCTCCGTTCTGGGCCCGATCTTGTTCAACATCTATATAAGAGACTTGACAGAAGGGCTCCGAGGTAGAATAACATTATTCGCCGATGATGCCAAACTAAGCAATGTAATGAGCAAAAGCACAACAGACAAAAATTCAATGGCAGACGATATGATGCATGACCTACTTCTACTGGAGCGCTGATCTAGGTCCTGGCAACTCAGTTTCAATGCCAAAAAATGCAAAGTCATGCACCTGGGAAGCCGAAATCCATGCAAGGTTTACACCCTAAATGGCGAGATCCTGACAAGAACTGAAGCAGAAAGAGACTTAGGGGTGATTGTCAGGGAAGACATGAAGTCTGCAAACCAAGTGGAGCAAGCTTCATCCAAAGCAAGGCAAATCATAGGTTGCATACGCAGGAGTTTTGTCAGCCGTAAACCTGAAGTCATTATGCCACTGTATAGATCCATGGTGAGACCGCACCTGGAGTACTGTGTGCAATTCTGGAGGCCGCATTACCGCAAGGATGTGCTGAGACTGGAATCCGTCCAGAGAATGGCCACCAGAATGGTCTCGGGACTCAAGGAGCTCCCATACGAGGAGCGGTTAGGGAAGTTGCAGCTCTACTCACTCGAGGAACGTAGAGAGAGGGGAGATATGGTCGAGACATTCAAATATTTCACGGGCCACATCGAGGTGGAGGAAGATATCTTCTTTTTCAAGGGTCCCGCGGCAACAAGGGGGCATCCGTGGAGAATCAGGGGCAGGAAACTGCATGGTGACACTAGGAAGTTCTTCTTCACTGAAAGGGTGGTTGATCGCTGGAATAGTCTTCCACTTCAGGTTATTGAGGCCAGCAGCGTGCCAGATTTTAAGGCCAGATGGGATAGACATGTGGGATCTATCTGCAAAGATAGATAGGGAGGGTCATTAGAGTGGGCAGACTTGATGGGCCGTGGCCCTTATCTACCATCTACTTCTATGTTTCTATGAACTACTACGGCTTTGGTGGTATATAAGAAATAAAATTATTATTATATCTACAGCTGTCATACAGAATGAAATATACTGTCACTTTCAACTCTTAGAGGAGTAGGAGGGGGCCAGTGACCACTGGAGAATTAAAGGGGGGGAGGGGTATGCCTTTATCCCTTCATCTTGGGTACCTTTTTGGCACTTGGTTGTTATTGAAATTGCTCTAGACCAAAACATCCTAATTTTGTCCTAAATGTTTTTACAATATTCCGTTATTGTAGAAAACATCCAAATGATATGCCCACCATGGAATCACCGAAAACATGCCCCCAACATATCCTCCTGAGATTTAGATGAAGTGCAGGAAAAAAAGTCTTAAAAATGCATTTTGATAATTGTAATTTGGATTTTTTTTGTGTGAAAAAAACATCTATCTGTTGATTTGTGCCATTTTTGATGTTTTTCTGGTTTGATAATGAACTCCTAAATGTAATAATTTACCCCGTTTACAAAACAGCATAAAAGGTTTTTAGCAACAGCCGGCATGCTGAATGTTCTGTGCTTCTCCGACGCTCATAGAAACTCTATGACTGTCAGAGCAGTGCAGAGCAATCAGTGTGCCAACTGACACCAAAAGCTTCTTGTCCAGTTTTGTAAAAAAAAAAAATAAAAAAAAAGGGGGGGGGTGTTTGGGGGTCCTTATTTATATTTAGATAAAGACACCTAGCTAAAGAGCTTACCTCAGACCCAACTCCATAGACTTCAGTGGTTCATAACATTTCAATTTGATTGTTCTATGGCGTAGAGTAGTAAGAGAGTATTTCTTCATTGCTATAGAAAGCACATTGACTGACTATTATATGTTATGCTCTTTTTAAAATGCTCATGCTAGTACATAAGGTCCTTCAGAATTGGGATGTCCTGCTCATAATAATTTTTTTTTTAAAAGTCCATCTAACAGCCATTTTCACTGAAAATGTCCAAAATGAGCAACAGTTTCCAAAATAAAACATCAAAAATATGAACACCAAAAAAACAGGCACAAAAACATCTGTCTGGCATGCCTCTGCAGAGCCAAGGGGCAGCGTACTGGTCAATACAGTAGACTTTAAACAATGAGACCCACCTTAATCCCTTTATATGTTATTGTGAGCCCTCCAGGAACAGACAAAATCCCACTGAACCTGAAGGTACACCACCATCTTGAAGACGTCTTATAAATTCATACCATACCATATACTTTCTTCTATACTGCAAGTTTCGACAAGGATTCAATGTGTTTTACAATAAGATTTCTAATCAGTGATTTTGAACAATGAGATAAGGGTAGAATGCCTATGCTTTTTGAGCTATTAGTTTGAAGAGAAGAGATGAGTCTTCAGCATTTTCCTGAAGTCATAATTTGTGTTCAGTTGACGTAGGTGCTGTGGGAGGTCATTCCAAATTTTGGGCCTTTGTAATGCGAAGGTGAATACATGTAATTTATTTTGGAGTACACACAGAGGAGAAGGGAAGGCCAGGAATAGTAGGTATTTCTTTGTGCTTAGGAGGGCTTACATATGTTTTCAAAAATAAGAGTTAAAGTGGGAGTTACATCTAGGTTCATTTATTCAAAGTCTACTGCACTGATCACCAGGCCACTCTTTACATTTACATGCTGCTTTGTAAGAAATGACCATAATATTTGAAGCTGTCATAAAGCCTGGTATCTACTATCACTTTCACTTCTTAATGGGGTGGGGAGTCAGTAGCTACTGGGAGATGAAGGAAGTGTCATGCCTTCATACCTACAGTGGTCAGCTGCTCAGTCAGGGCACCCTTTTGAACCATGGATGTGATTGAAAAAGGTCTAGATGTTTCTTCCTATTTCACTATCGCTGAGAGATGTCCTAATTTTGGGATCACCCTAGTCCTGCCCCAAACACACCTCCAACATGCCCTCTTCATATCTGAATAAACTGCAGTGTAAAATGTTCAAATTCTGGTGTTAAAAATAATCCGATGGACCCAGGAGAAGGGGGTGGGGGTAGAGGGTTTGGCCATTTTGAGATATCATCTGCTTTGAAAATGATATATATGTGTGTTTATAAAATAGGCTATAAATAGGTGCCTCTCTGCCCTATAAACCTGTGAACCTTGTTATAAAATTATCCTCTTAAAACTGTACAGTGGCCATCTTTTTGAACACTGACCTCTTTAGGTTCACTGTAGTGCCTATTCTTTCCATTTATCACTTTCTCAGTTTCAGACTGTATCAACCCTATCATCTCTCTAAGATACTCCATATATGAGATACAATATTTGCAGAAATATTAAGTACCAGTTCAATTACCTTAACAACTATGTGTCATGCAAGAGAGGCTAAAAATAATTTCATGTTATTATTTTTATTGATATATGCAAATCAATAGTATTCATTCATAAGTACTTATAAGAAAACCCTATGTCAAAACTTCATTAAAAACTACTGAATCTCATTGCATTATACAGAGAAATTAACTCAGTTTAAATGATTGCAATAAAAGTTTTCTCTTTAATGTTGCATTTCAGCAAGACCAGAAATAATTGTATTGTGACTTGTTCCAAATATATGAAAAATATGATTTAAAAGATCCAAGCAACAGCTAATTATCCCCTTGCAAATCTTTATTGCTTCCGCAGGTGCTGTATAATATTATAATTTTTGTACTCTCTGGCTCACTTTATACTAAATATTCAGTACAGAATTTAGTCACAGCAATACTTCAAAGATAAGATGCCATTGATTTACTATTTTTCAATATCTCCCCCCCCTCCCTTTTACAAAACCGCAGAAGAGCGTCAGGAGCAGTGCAGAGCGTTCAGCTCACAGGGCTGCGCTAAAAACTGCTCCTGTGGTTTTGTAAAAGAGGAGTATATTAATTGTTCAGTTTTAGAATTAGAGGTAAAGAGATGTGAATGGAAATAATCTCTTCCATTGTTTTTTATTTTCCCTTTATATCATTTGTTCCCAACATTATTTTATTCCATTCCCTAATTCAGGGACCCTGTTATCAAGCTGTGCTAGAGGTTTTTAGTACGAGCCAGCACAGTAAATGCTCACAGAATTCTGTACAGTGCTGTGTACTTCTGGTAGAGGTATAGAAATAATTAATAGTAGTAGTAGTAATCAGTGGCGTACCTAGGGGGGGGCGGGGGGGGCGGGCCGCCCCGGGTACCAGCCCTAAGGGGGTGTTCCCGGCCTTGCCGTTCAGTCCCCCGCCACCCCCGAAGGACCGCTCGCCCCCCTGGCCTCCCCGCACCACCTATGAACAGCCGCAGCAGGATCGCGAAGTCAGCGTCAGCATCCCTGCGCTGCTTCCTACGACGCGATCCCGCCCCTCCTCTGACGTCAGAGGAGGGGCGGGACCGTGGCGCAGGAAGCAGCAGGGATCGCTGACGCTGACTTCGCAATCCTGCTGCGGCTGTTCATAGGTGGTGCGGGGAGGCCAGGGGGGCGAGCGGTCCTTCGGGGGTGGCGGGGGACTGAACGGCAAGGCCGGGAACACCCCCTTAGGGCTGGTACCCGACGCTGACTTCGCGATCCTGCTGCGGCTGTTCATAGGTGGTGCGGGGAGGCCAGGGGGGCGAGCGGTCCTTCGGGGTGGGTCGGGGCATCAGGCCTTCAGGGTGGGGCGGGCGGGCAGGCAAGCAGGCTTTCAAGGGGGAGGGGGGTGACAGGCAGGCAGGCAGGCCTTCAAGGGGGGACAGGCCTTCGGGGGGGGGTGCAGACATTCAAGGGGTGCAGGCCTTCAAGGGGGGCAGGCAGGCCTTCAGGGGGGTGCAGACCTTCGGGGGGGGTGTAGGCCTTTGGGGGGGTGCAGACCTTCAAGGGGGTGCAGGCCTTCAAGGGGGGAAAGGCAGGCAGGCCTACAAGGGGGGGGGACAGGCCTAGAAGGGGGGGGGACAGGCCTACAAGGGGGGGGACAGGCCTACAAGGGGGGGGACAGGCCTTCAAGGGGGGGTGCAGGCCTTCAAGGGGGGGGTGCAGGCCTTCAAGGGGGGTGCAGGCCTTCAAGGGGGGAAAGGCAGGCAGGCCTTCAAGGGGGGGGACAGGCCTACAAGGGGGGGGGACAGGCCTACAAGGGGGGGGACAGGCCTTCAAGGGGGGGTGCAGGCCTTCAAGGGGGGGTGCAGGCCTTCAAGGGGGGGTGCAGGCCTTCAAGGGGGGAGACAGGCCTTCAAGGGGGGGAAAGGCAGGCAGGCAGGCCTTAAAGGGGGGACAGGCCTACAAGGGGGTGGGACAGGCCTTCAAGGGGGGGACAGGCCTTCGGGGGGGTGCAGACCTTCAAGGGAGTGCAGGCCTTCGGGGGGGGGGGGTGCAGTCCTTCAGGGGTGGGGTTTAGGCCTTCAGAGGGGGACAGACCTTCGGGTGGGAGGTAAAGTCCTTCGGGGGGTGCAGGTCTTCAGGGGTGGGGTGTAGCCCTTCGGAGGGGGGACAGACCTTCGGGGGGGGGGGGGTCCTGGTGTAAAAGTACACAGAGGGAGAGAGGGAAGGGGGGGTTCAAAGATACATGCATATGCCAGACTTTGGGGGTTAGAAATAATGGGTCTAAAAACAGAGGAGTGGGAGAGAGATGGTGCATAATGGGATTTAGGGAGGGAAGGAACAGAAAGGGAGAGAACTTGGAAACAGGGGATGGTGTGGAGGGGGGATAGAGATACTGGATAGGAGGATAGTTGGGAACAGAAAGGGAGAGATGGTGGATCCTGGGGTGGTGGGGAGTGGAGAAAAGGTGAATCTGTGGATGGAGACAAAAAAAAGGAAAGATGCCAGATCTCCGGGAGAGGGAAGGGAAACGGAAGGGGAGAACAGAGATGGCAGACGGATGGTTAGCACGGAGAAAGGAGACCCTGGCAAGCAAGACAACAAGAGCCTGGGACCAACAAGATTTGAATATTGATCAGAGAACAAAAGGTAGAAAAAATAATTTTATTTTCTGTTTTGTGATTACAATATGTTAGATTTGAAAAGTGTACATGAGACAGCTTGAAATGGGAACTTTTCTATTTTTGTGAATGGCAAGGCTGAGTTCAGTTAAAATATATGCTTTATAAGAAAATATAATAATGTGTTTTATAAAGTTTATAAGCATTGCTGGCATACTCGGTGAGGTGTTCCTAGTGTTGGTGGTGGTGGTAGCATGTCAGTGTGTTGAGAGGAAGAGGTAGTCTGGGAAATTCTGCTGAGCAAACTCTGGGCCCATTTCCACCCCCAGTTAGTCCACTCCACTCAACTGGTTCACACACTGAGTGGGTCTTTGGGTGTTATTTCTGGGTAGTTGTTTTAGAATCTCTTCCAGTGGTTTGTCAGTATCTCCTTCTGGTCCAAGGAAGGAAACTTTGTCAACCTTAGCATTGACCTTCAGAATATGTTTGTAACAGCGCTGCTTGTGTGGCATTAGGCTATGTAGTGATCGAAAGAAAAAAACAGACCTTTGCACATTTTTGCACTATATGGTGGGTGTATGAGGAGATTCATTTCCTGCACAGTTAAGTCCATTTTTTCTACTGAATAATAGTCTAGGTACAATGAAAGTAAATAGCAAAAATGTTTGAGTAGATAATTAAGGAAATCTTTTTCATATTGCTTGCTTATGGACTGGGAAAAAAGACTGTTCAAGCAAATGTCTCCAGAACTGCTTTAATGGAAAAATGTGATTTTTTTTTTTTTTAAGTACTTTGTGAAATTTATTGTTGTTGTGAAATTATTGTTATACTTTGTTTAAACTTAAAAAGCGGTGTCATTAACAGTGAATCTAATCGAAAAATCGATTCAACAGGGTGAATCGGATCGAATGAAATATTTTTCTCTGAATCGGGCAGCACTATTGGCTACCATGAGAATGGGCTACTGGGCATGATGGACCATTGGTGTGACCCAGTTAGGCTATTCTTATGTTATGTTCTCATCTGTAGGGGCCTTTGTTTTCACTTCTTATTTTAATGTATTTTTTTCCTGGGAACTTATCAGTGTTTTTTTATAATGGGAACAAAAATGGAAGAGAATTAATGTGTGTGGAATGGGGGGGGGGGGTAACTAATTTCTTCAGCTAAATAATTCAATCCACTTCAAACAGACATAGGAGAACTCACGCACCATTCACACACCCTCCAACCAAAAACGTCAAAAGAAAAAAACTGTTTGACAACCTCCTAGCCATTCGAGCTGCAACACTTGACCCCCAACTCTACAACCTATTGACCTCGACCACAAACTACAAAACCTTAAAAAAAGAAATAAAAAACCCTTCTATTAAAAAAACACATAAAACCAAACATAACATAATCAGAACTGTCCCAAGCATCACCTGCAACTACTCCATATGTACTTCTGATGTCATGACAATTCAGACATAATTTATGTTATGTTATGTTTGGAATAATGGTTACATAAATGAGGTTCAATAAAAGAAAATTTTCTGTGGGAGCATTTGTTGGAACTTCTGTTATCCTGATTTCTTCTATCTGTGGGCTTTCTTTAGCTAACCTACTTATCTGGGGCTTTCCACTTCTGCAGCTGCCCTTTTCACGGTCCACTTTGCGCTTGCACTCTCTGGGGAGGGGGGGTTGGGTCTGGGCTTGGTGGGGTAGGTGTGTCTGGTAGTTTTGTCTGGGTGGTGGCTGGGTGTTTCTTGGGTGCTTGTTGTGCGGATTGGTGTGTCTGGTGAGCGGTCTGGGTGTTGTTGCTTGTGGGGGTTTTTTTCATTATAAAATATGGCTGAGGGTCTAGTCCGGCTTATTATTCTTGTGGGTTCTGGGGTGGGATTTGTTTGCTTGCCCCAAGTTTTGGCCTTTTGTTGTGTATTGCTATGCCTCTCATTGGCAATTTTCTCTTGGGAGAGGCTTGTTCATGCTTGTTTTTGCTGTTACTCTCATTCTGTGTTCTTTTTGATAATGTATAAGTTTCTGTACAGACCATGGTTGCTTGTCTGGACCTTTTGCCATTCTCAATAAAAATACTTTGGAAAAAAAAAAAAAAAAAAAAAGAAAATTTTCACTGCCTGTTTCTATTCTGACCATTTATTCCATTTCATGGTTATTGCAAAAAAAAAAAAAAAAAAAAAATTTTACATGAGGGGGGGGGGGGGTGTCAAAAAATGATGGGCCCCGGGTGCCACATACCCTAGGTACGCCACTGGTAGTAATTCCTATGAGTGTTGGAGCACTTAAATTGCTAAAAACTTCTAGCACAGCTTGATAAAAAGTGAGGATAGGGGCTATTTTGTTACCCATGAAAGTAATGTGGGACACAAGTCTTCCTAATTTTTTTTAACTCTAATACTGTTACTTTTCATCCACATTTTATGAAAATTTCAAGCAAGAATCACTACCTGCAATGGCAAAGGCAACCAAAGCACCAAAAGTGTGGCAAGGTGGCAGAAAGAGCGGCAACGATGCCCCATGCACAGTAAGAGACGTGAAGTGGCCAAGCAGTGGCAAGAGCACCTCAAGGCATCATTAGGGGTTAAAAATACAGTCATACCGCGGTTTGCGAGTAACGCAGTTTGCAAGTGTTTTGCAAAATGAGCAAAACATTCCCGCAAATCGTGCCTCGCAAACCGAGTGTTGAATTGATTTGCAAGTGCCCCCTCCCCCGGCGATCCAGCATCTCCCCATGTGATCTGTCATCTTCCACCGAGCGCCCAAACACCATTCCTTACCCTGATTTGGCACCAACACTAACGCACATACATGCCGGTGCCCGAAGATCCTCCCACTGGGCTGCCTTGAGCACCTCACCTTTCCACAACAATTACCTCCTACTTTTCTCCACACCCACCAATCCTGCTAAACCCTATACCGCGATTACCTATCCCACTACCTCCTTATTCACCCCTCTCCCAACTCCAACAGCCCGCTAAACTTTAACCCTTAACTACTCCCTCCTTAACTAACTGGCTCAGCCAGTGTTACGTACTCACAACCAAAACTGTGAGCATACAAACAGCAGTGTGTGCATTCTGAGTAGGAGGTTCGATACAAATATGGCTTACTATCTTACAAGAGCCCTGAAATAGTGTGATAGTGCTAAGAAAATAAATACAGTATAACAATTATGGAAAACAGGATTTTCTGGCCTATATCACCAAGATTGGAGAAGATGGAGGATAACAAGAAAAACTGAAAAAAATTCTTCATTGGGGTGTGACTTCTGCTATGGCATTAAAAAAATCTGTTTTTGAATGACATTGAGTTCTTGCTCATTAACCCAAGTACAGCAGCTGGAATTACCTGTCCACAACCACAAGAGCAAATGTGGTAAATAAATGATAGATGCCCCAGATGTAATGTTAGGAGAACTGTATCCAGATGTTCTTGTCCCAAACATAGGATACCCTGGGGGTGAGGAGAAACCATTAGGGTATTAATTACTGATGGCACATCTCAAACTGATACTCTCTACAATATAGTTATAGCAGCAGGTTGAAATGTGCTATCAGTAATCTTTATACTCCCATTCTGCTGTCATAGCTGTCTCTTGGCTCCACAGCTGAGATGGGCAGGCAGCCATCAGGTCCAGTGCTAAGTTGTCATTTCTCTTGTGAGGCTGTACTAGGCAGTAATGAGAGGTATGTATACAAGGAATAAAGCTGTGTAGCTTGAAGAAGCACCAGAATTTTTTTTTTTAATAATATAATAATAATTTATTTTTCTATACCGCCTAACCAGCAGTTCATAGCGGTTTACACAATAGGTACTCAGCATACAATATAATAATAACATCATACATAATAAAATTCTAAGTAACTAATACAAGTATAAAAACTAATGAATAAAAAACACAATATAAACTAAAATAAGTATAGATAAAAAGATTAAAAATACATTACAACAATACAGTCAATCAATCTATACTCTTGTAATGTACTTTTAATCTTTTTATCTATACTTATCTGCTGTGTTGGTGAGTGGTTCTTTTTTATATATAAAAAATTACAAATTTTTTTTAAAAAAGTACATTAGAACTATGTGATAATATGAAAATCAATAATGTATATTATATTGTTTAAATAAGTGGGTTTTAAGATCTTTTCGAAATTGATAGTAGGTAAGAAATGGAGAAACAAGAAGATTAAAACATGAATTCATTAATCCTACTTGGAATGCTAAGGGGTTAATAATCAAAAAAAGCAAACGTCTAAAAAGTGTCCTAAATGGCTACTTGGACGATCAAAAAGCTTGATCGTCCAAGTACCCATAACCAAAGCTGGTATTTAGACGTATCTAAAAACAGCTTAGGCCTTTCCCTTGCAACTAAACGCACAGAGAGAAAAGAGGTGAGTTTAGAGGAGGGGAAAGGGCGGGCAGTGGGTGGGAGGTGGGCCGACCTACACCTAGTCAAGTTCACAGAGTAATCAAGGTAAAAGTAGTCAAGCATCTGATGGGATCCATCCATATCATTGGGATGCAGCTCTAGTGTCAGGGGGTTGGCCAGATAATGCATCATAAAGGGGAAAAAGCAGATTCTTTCTATGGTGCTTACATGCCAGATAGAAGAGTGAGCTTGGTACTTGCATAAAAGCTTTGCATATTTTGTTCTTAATAGTTCAATTCACCCTCTTCACCCTGTATACATAATAATTGCATTCAAGAGTATTCTTATATCACTGACCATTAGGTCAGTTTAAATAGGGAAACCAATGTGTGAAATGCAAGTATCAAAAAACTAAACGGAATCACTTAGAAACATATATTGAGGCCTAATCAGTGATTCTCCATCTGTAATAACATATACAATCAAAATAATAACCACTAATCAACTAAGCATTCTTGCATTATAGTACTTTAAATTCATGAGCAGGAACTTTCATCTTGAGTGAAATGGTGTGGTGCTGTGTTAGTCCACTTTTCAAGGTAATATATAGAAATAGAACAAAACAAAGGAAATAAGGTCATACCTTTTTATTGGATTAACTCGATGCATTTTATGATGAGCTTTCAAAGGTAACCCTTCTTCTTCAGATCAGAAATAAGCAAATGTTGGTAAATATCAGTATACTTTATACACTTCTCCCTCCGTATCCATGGGGGTTAGGTGCAGAGCCAGACCGCGAAGTGTGAAAAACCGCAAATAACTTTTTTGTCTGGCTCTGACCCACACCCACCTCCCTCCTGTGTCCCTGGAACCTTACCTGGTGGTCTAGCAGTGAAGCGGGGCTCGTAGCTCCTGATTGGTAAGGCCCGACTTTAGTACAGGAAGAGGCGGTCGGGGCATACAGCGAGTGATTTCCTTCACTCGGCGGCGCTCTGGCTGCCCTCTCCTTGCCCAGTCATTCGCGGTCAGAAAATACCACGAATGACCGGGACCGTGAACCGCTGACCGCAAATTTGCGGGAGAGCACTGTATTCTATAAAGTACCAGCTAGAATTGTTAGAACGCCCATACTCCAATTTCCAATTACTGTACATGCTAGAGCGTTTAGGCTCCAAATTACAAACTAGCACCTAAGGACACTTACAAGTGACCTGCTGTTCCCTACTGTTTTGATGGATAACTGCTTTTGTAGCACAGGAATTATATAACAAATAGGAACCTAACTTTTGGCTCACTATATAGAATAATGAGTACCATATATGCTTGAAAATAAGTTGATCCAAATATAAATTGAAACCCCCAATTTTCCCCCCAAAAGAAGGAAAAATGGTTGACTCGAAGACGGGTGGCTTAATATCCAAGTGTTCTGCCCTGCCAGGATCTGCACTCAGCGCTCCCTTCCTCCCCATCCCCCCCTGCTGCTCAGTATCCAGTATCAGTTTGTATACTGAACAAAAGCAGGACAGGAGCTTCATGTTACCTGTTGATTCCAAATCACTTATTCATTTTATGCCAAGTGGTTCTCTATAAGAGTGAATTTTAACATTCTGGATCCCTGAGGAAGGAGTGTTTTTCGAAAAATGAACCATGTCGAGTCCCCTCTCTTCACATATGAGCACCATCATGTGGATCACTACATTGTATTGACTCCAATAAAGAACCTGCGCTCTGTACATCGTATCTGCAGTTTCTTCTTTTGCTTTTTTTGTTGCTTGTCTCTTTGCTGCAGATTGGTTGGATTGTTTTTCTTGTTTTGATCCAACACTGAGCATCCTTTATAGAAAAGAACTTAGGGGGATATTCTGTAAACAGTGCCATTGAGACACCGTTTTAAACAGCAAAAAAAATGGTAAAAAGAAAGTGCCTACTGGTGCCTAAATTAAAGGCTCCAGAATCATGCCTATGTAGGTACTTTATGGTGCTTAATGCTACTATGGTTGTGGCTAACACCGGAAGTCAATAATGATTCTTCAAGAACTCATTCTTCTAACATACTCTTTTGTATTCACCAGTCCCTCAGATTACCACACTTGCACTATATGTTTGGCAAATCTTGTGTGGTGGTTCTCCTCACCGGAACTATTTAAATTGGTGTAATTAATTATTTGTGTCAAGTTTTCTTAAAGTGGCTGTGCTTATATCTAATAGATTTTTCTTTCAATGAATATATATATATATATATATATATATACAAACTTAGCTTTTTGATTAATTTGATTGATTTTTGAACAATTACTGTCTCATTCCCCATTGATTGTAATTGTTCAAAAATCAATCAAATTAATCAAAAAGCTAAGTTTGTATATATATATTTATTCATTGAAAGAAAAATCTATTAGATATAAGCACAAGCACTTTAAGAAATCTTGACACAAATAATTAATTACACCGATTTAAATAGTTCCGGTGAGGAGAACCACCACATAAGATTTTCCAAACATATAGTGCAAGTGTAGTAATCTGAGGGACTTCGGTGAATACAAAAGAGTATGTTAGAAGAATGAGCTCTTGAAGAATCATTATCGATATTTATGTATTAGACATAGGTGCCAGAATTGTTCTTAACACCGGAAGTGGCATGAGGCGCTATAAAGAGCCTACATAGGTGCAATTCATGGCTTAGATAGGTGCCAGAAATGTAGGCCCAGAAACCACTGGCCTACATTTCCAGTGCCTATCTTTCATGGAGGCGCAGTTCTCTATAAGGTGCCATCATGTGATTGACACATGATCAGTGCCCAACAGAGAATCCAGGCTTTAGTGTGATTTTTTTTTGGTGTCCAAATTTGGGCATTATTTATATAACTGAGTCCTAGCTGTGATTCATCTCAATGAAAAGAAAATAGAAATGATAGGAAAAAGTGGAGTTTATAAAACCTAGCAAGCAAGGGTGTTAGGCAAAGCAATCTCACCATGAAGTCCAGCCCCATAACACTAGTAAGAATAATACAGGGCTGTCTTTATCACAGGACTCAGCAGTACAGTACCCAGAGAAAAACTGATTAATCGGCTTCATTTTTGAGGACTCTGAAGTGCATTAAAAGTGCAGTGTGCAGGCAACAGCAGCGGTTATTAACTTTTAAAATCCAGACATTGTTTTCTTCTGCCCTTTCACAGACAGATTTGCTAGCCACAAAGGGTAATAAAGCACTACCTCAATAACACAAACAGCCTGAAGAGGAAACACAAGCAAATCATTGAACCAGAACAGAGAGAAGTGGTTCCACTCATTCATGCTGATCTAACTGTCTTAATGTGACCAGCATAGAATGTACATTAATAAAATTCCTAAGTCAAAGCCCACAACATGCTTGAGATTCCACCTTTTAATCTATTCCTAACTACTTAATGTAATTTTCTTGTCTGTATTCTCTCAGTGGTCTTTTTACTAGGCCATTTCTTTGCATAAAGGCCATTTTTACTGTAGCTATAAAACCCAGATTTTTTTTATTTATTTCATCAATGACTGTACGCTAAACTATTTATACTAAATATTCATTTGATCTGTTGTTCTGCAAAACCGCAAAACAGTTATTGAAATTTAAATGTGCTGGACTTTCCTTTTGGAGCAATATGCACAATCTAATAAAAAAAAATTTTTTTATGTACACTAAACTTCTCATTAGCTCACAACCATTTTTTTTTTAAATGACCCCAGGAATACTTATCACTACTTAATTTATAGGTGGTAAGGGCTCCCATGTTATTTGTGTGCTAACCAGTTAGCATGTGGTAAAGTAGATGCACTAACTGGTTAGAGCAGGAATGCTCACTCTCCACTGAAGACTCCCTCTTAATATATCCCCAAAATAACAAGCGAGCAGTTGGCACACATGCATCCCCAAACTAATGCATAATGCATTAATTCATCCCACATTAGGTCATTTTTGCTGCAGTTGGCATGCATTGTTCAGCAATGAGGGTCCTAGACTTCAGGAAAGATAATTTTGTCAGGATAAAGGAATAGTTTAATGAGTCATTAGCTGGATTGAAACATCTGAAGAAAGTAAAATAATAGTGGGCAAAAATAAAAGATCTAATTTAAGGGCAACAAACATTTGTTAGAAAAATTAAATAAAAGAGGAAATGGATTCTCCCTATGGTTCTCAAAAGAAGTAGCTGGAAAGGGAAGGGAAAAAAAGTCTCAATATTCTAGAAAGAGGATGTCGGGTTTCTAGAAAGAGGATGTCAGGTAACAATATCTAGAAAAACCAAGAAAGACCTGAGAAAGCAGTCAGGAAATGAAAAATGCAAATGGATGTAAAATAGCCAGTATAATAAAATGGGGGACCTTTGCTTTTCATCCTGTTGCTAATAAATCTAGAATATAAATATGAGGGTTCTTCAAAAAGATTCTGCACTTTCACATTTTTGCAAAATGAGTTTTTTTTATTTAGAATGGCCTACCTCTATGTTCAGCAGTTTAATCGCCCAGACCACCACAACATCTAAAATTAAAACACATTCCCAACCAAAAAATCACCCAAGTCCCAAACGCCCAAAACAAGACCTTTTAGGCGAAAGAGGGGCCAGTCCTTCACCTAAAAGCTGGATTCTGTAACCGGCGTCTGTTAAAAACAACACCAGTTACAGAATCCACCCCACCCCACCCCAATGATCGCGGCAGGAGAGATGCCTAATCTCTCCTGCTGCATTTGCGATCACCCCCAATTGGCCGCTTACAGGCAGGAGGGATCCCAAGCCCTCCTGCAACCCCCCCCCCCCCCCCGAACAGCCACAGTCATGACAGGAGGGATCCCAAGCCCTCCTGCCAACCCCCCCCAACCCCTGACAATACTGGTACTGGTAGGATCCCAAGCCCTCCTGCTGGAAAGTGAACCACTCCATGCCCCCCCCTCAAATATGTGCAGGAGGAATCCCACTGTAACAGTCCTTGTACCATCCTGTAGAGAATTCTGTTTTGAAGGAACAGCTTGTGACTCTGACCCACACATTTTTAAAAAGTCTGTATTCATTTCCTGATAGTACGTGCACAGTAGATGAAAGGGCTGCGATGTAGAGAACAGATGGGGAGGGAAAAAAAAAGGTAGAGCTGTGATTTGAAACTGTTTTAAAGTAGGGATGCACTGTTTTGAAGTACTTTGAAATCAAGAATGCCATGTTACCACCAATTCTTGACTATTATAATTCCTTGTATCTTGGTCTTCCCAGATATACGATTCAGGCGTTGCAGATGGCTCAAAATGCTGCCGCTCGGCTTATTGCCAATATGTCTAAATTTGAGCATATTATACCTGTCCTTCAGGGCCTGCATTGATTGCCAGTAAATCTCAATGAGTTTAAAGTGTTATGCTTCATTTACAAGGTGTAGAATGATAAGAGTCCATCTGTGCTGGCTCCTTTGTTTCAATAATAGCATTCTTCTTGCACTTTTGCATTCTGTTGACAAATTGTTGCTGGAAATAATGTCTTTCAACTTCAAGCATGTTAGGTTAGTGACCAATCGGCAATCCATGTTTTTTTTTTTAATCCAGGATATTTATCTATGCCTTACCTGTAGAGTTTAGAACTTTGCCCTGGGAGTTCCAGTTTTGGAAGCATTTGAAGACAATTCTTTTTCAACGTGCTTACCAGTGAACTGTAGGACCAGATTTAATAGCTGTTTTTGATACTGTAATATTTTTTAGTTATGCTATATGATTGATTGATTTGTTTTTTTTCTGTGCTATATTTTGCTATTTATATGTGGCACCGTGGTTAAAGCTAGTGCCTCAGCACCCTGAGGTTGTGGGTTCAAACCCACGCTGCACCTTGTGACCCTGGGCAAATCATTTAATCCCCCCATTGCCCCAGGTACATTAGATAGATTGTGAGCCCGCCGGGACAGACAGGGAAAAATGCTTGAGTACCTGAATAAACTCATGCAAACCGTTATGAGCTCTCCTGGGAGAACGGTATAGAAAATTGAATTAAAAAAAAATATATATATATATATATATATATATATATGCATATCAAAGCCAAATGTGATGGTGCACTGTGTCCTTCAGATGCCAAAATGTCTTACAGCAATACAAGGTAAGGACAGACAGGATTATAGTTAGGGAGCATGGAACACATAGGCATGGGTTGAAAGTGTATATGCTGTTTTGGGAAGGGGAGGAGGGGGAATGCATTGGCCAATGTCAGGTACAGGGGCACTCCAGTTGGCCAGTCACAGGGCCACATGGCTGTCACATGTTCCTACTCCCTGTTACATACCTGATCCTGACATAATGACATTGCTGGAATCCAGTGGACTATAGAACCCAAGGCATCATGGATTTACTAGAGGTAAGTCTTGTCAGACAAATCTGATTAATTTCTTTGACTGGGTGACCAGAGAATTGGATATAGTGCACTAGATGTGCTGTATTTAGATTCTTGCAAAGCCTTTGACAATGTTCCACTCAGGCATCTAATAAATAAAGTAAGTGCCCTCAGGATGGGCTCCAAAGTGGCAGATTGGGTCAGGAACTGGTTGAATAGAAGGTTAGTGGTCAATGGTGATTGCTATGAGGAAAGGGAAGTAACCAGTGGCGTGCCTCAAGTTTTGGTTCTTTGGCCTGTTCTTTATAACATTTTTGTAAGTGATATTGCTGAAGGGCTGTCAGGTAAGATTTGCCTCTTTGCAGATGACACCTAAATCTGCAATAGAGTAAACACCCCTGGTGATATGAATAACATGAGGAAGAACCTAGCAAAGCTTAAAGAACGGTCTGAAATATGGCACCAAAGATTTAATGCTAAGAAATTGAAGGTCATGCATTTGGGCTGCAAAAACTTGAGGGAACGGTATAGTTTAAGGGGTGAAGAACGTTTGTGCATGACTTTGAGTATGACAGTACGTGATGATCTTAAGGTGGCCAAACAGGTTGAAATGGCAAAAGCTAGAAGGATGCACAGGGAGATGTATGGCCAGTAGAAAAAAGGAGGTACTAATGCCCCTATATAAGACTTCCATTTATTTTTACTTTTTTATTCAAAATTCCAAGTCAAATTCAAGATACTATAAAAAAAACAAAATACATTCTTAAAGTGTGTTATAATTTTGCATGCTTAAATGCTGGTATTATTCTACAACTTACAATGCACATAAAGAGTGGTGTATACACATTTAAATTATTACTTATTGAGAACTGATCATTCAGTACATAAAGCACATAATTTAAGTGGTCCTTTTACTAAGGCGCGCTAAATCAGTTAGTGCGCCTTAGTAAAAGGACCCCTTAGAGACTTTTAAACTCAAAATCTGACCTGCCTCTAACTTTTCACTTCAGATAAACTGAAATGCATTCTGAAAATTGAACATAACTGCATTATTTAAAATCAACAACCCAACCCAGTGAAGCTAAGCACTAGTGAGAGACAATTTCCTCCCTTCTCAGACTGAAATTCAGACTAGAAAGATGTAAAGATGATTAAAGAGAGGGAAGGTCTGCCATTTTGGATCGGCAGCCTTGAAGGTGGAGGGACCTTGTTTCCCTTCTGCTTCCAATGGAAAAGGGTAGCGGGTGGGGGGGGGGAGTTTGGGGGAGCATCCAGTGGCAAGAGGGAGTGGGTAGCCCTCCTGCCTTTTTAGGAGTGGGCTTCCCTCCTGCCAATTTTCTCTCATGCAGGGGAAAGTGCCATGGAAGAAGGGAGTGGGTATCACTCCTGCCAATTTTCTCTTGTGTGGGGGGAGTGGGGGAGTTGCCATGGCAGGAGGGAGTGAGCATCCCTTCTGCCATTTGTTTTGCACAGGGGTTGGGGTTGGCATAGCAGGAGGGAGTGAGCAGTCCACTTATCATGTTCACTACTGGGGGGGGGGGGGGTCAGGTGCTGATGCTGGTTCATCGGGGAGGGCCGTCATTGATGGGGGTGCTTTTGTTCTTTTTTTTTTTTCTTGTAATAGGGCAGATATTGTACATGGCACCAAAATCTCAGGACCATTTATAGAATTCCCTCCACTATGTTTTAATTGCAAAAGGTTTTGAAGATTGTACAGTAATTGTTGACTGTATGCACAATATGTCTTTTATTTATTTATTTAAAAAATTTATATACAGTAAAACCTTGGTTTAAGAGCATAATTCATTCAAGAAGCATGCTTATAAACCAAAGTGCTCATATATCAAAGCTAGTTTCACCATAAGAAGTAAGGGAAACTCGATTGATTTGTCGTCCCCCCCCCCCGAAACCACTGGCGCTGCTCCACCTCACCCCCCACTCCCAAGGCCACTGGCGTGCTTCCACTCCCCATGAACTGGCATCACCCCCTCCTGCGAACCAGCATCTCCCGCCCACCCAAACACAAGCCCTGTATATGCTTAAGGCTTTCTGGCTCAAGACCCAGCCCAGGCAAGAGGCAGGATCTTCAGGCACCAGCACTGGCATGCCCTGTGGGTTGGTGCTGTGTGCAGTGCCAGATCGGGGTAAGGCCTTGTGTTTGGGCGGGTGGGGGGTGCCGGATCTCAGGGGGGACAGGTGTTCGTGAGATGCCAGTTCTCAGGGGGGAACTCGCAAATCGAATCAACGCTCGAGTGTTTTGCTCATCTTGCAAAACACTTGCAAACCGCGTTACTCGAAAACCGAGGTTTGACTGTACTGTTTAAAACTAAGCGGTTTATATAATTTACATACATAATATAAAAATAAACACATGATAAAACAAATACATGATAAAATACTGGGACTAGTGCTATTTAACTTATTTATAAATGATCTGGAAATTGGAACAACAGGTGAGGTGATTAAATTTGCAGGTGACACTAAACTGTTCAAAGTTGTTAAAATGCATGCAGATTGTGAAAAATTGCAGGCAGACCTTAGGAAATTGGAAGACTGGGCATCCAAGGGGCAGATGAAATTAAATGCAGACAAATGCAAAGTGATGCACATTGGGAAGAATAACCCAAATCACAGTTACCAGATGCTAGGTCCACCTTGGGGGTTAATGCCCAAGAAAAGGATCTGGGTGTCATTGTAGACAATATGATGAAACCTTTTCCTAATAAGTGGCATCAACCAAAAAATCAAACACCATTATCTCAAGAAAGATATAGCGGTACTAGAAAAGTTTCAAAGAAGAATGACCAAGATGATAAAGGAGATGGAACTCCTCTCGTATGAGGAAAGACTAAGAATGTTAGGGCTCTTCAGGTTGGAAAAAAGACAGCTGAGGGGAGATAAGATTAAAGTCTACAAAATCCTGAGAGGAGTAGAATGGGTGCAAGTGGATCAATTTTTCACTCCATCAAAATTTACAAAGACTAGGGGACACTCGATGAAGTTACAGGGGAAACACTTTTAAAACCAACAGGAGGATATATTTTTTCACTCAGAGAATAGTTAAGCTCTAGAACGCATTGCCAGAGGTTGTGGTAAGAACAGATAGCGTTGCTGTTTTTAAAAAGGGTTTGGACAATTTCCTGAAGGAAAAGTCCATAGTCTGCTATTGAGAAAGACAAGGGGCAAGCCACTGCTTTCCCTGGATTGGTAGAATGGAATGCTGCTACTATTTGGGTTTTGGCCAGGTACTAGTGACCTGGATTGGCCACTCTGAGAATGAGCTATTGTGCTTGATGGACCATTGGTCTGACCCAGTAAGGCTATTCTTACGTTCTTATTCCCAACAAAATATATAACAATCCTGAAACAATAAACACATCCATCCTATTCCAACACATATCTAACTTCTGCATATTGCCAGATTACAGTTAAAGCAGTTTTTGATGGACTTCAGCCACAAACTGGCATCTACAGCATGTGGCCACCCAGTTGTACTGTATCAACATAGCAAATAAATAAATAAGTGCATCAGTTTAGCATACCAAAGCCATTGAAGCTCCTATGGTGACGCCATGTTGTTTAGGACAAAATCCCAACTGGTACTTATATAAGTGATAAGTAGTAGTAGTCCTAAAATATCCCTTGAATGCCTTTCCCAATAAATCTACAATTTAGCTGAGACAAGAGCCAAATAAGTGAATGAATGATTAAAGAGAAATATGCATTCATTCATTCTAAGACACAACTTCTCTGCCCACTACTAAGTCTGAAACAATATGAATGACCACGGATTTATGAAACAATATCTTTAATCTGTGAAGCAGACATAAAAACTAAAAGAGCATGGGGCTCATTTTCTAAAAAGATAGATGTTCACAAGAGATCACAAATCAGCACTTGGACGTCTCACTAGTCAAAATGAACAAGTGGGTATTTTCGAAACTGACTTCTAAGATGTCTTTCTGGTAATTTTGCCTCCAGTGCCTCTACAGTAAATCTTAAGGGGGCATGTCAGAGGTGTGTTTTGGGTGAGTTTAGCACTTGGATGTTTAACAGCAATAAACATTTTGCAAAACGTGCAAGGCACAATTTGGACGTTTTGGTCTAGACCTGTTTTAAAAATGAATAAGGACCAATAAGGTACCCAAACTGACCAAAGGACCACTGGAAGGATGATATGATCCCCCTCCCTTCCCCAGTAGTCACTAACCCCCACCCCCCAAATATCTTTATGAACCAGTACATATATGTCTCTATGACAGCTGCAGATACTATGGTCAGTCCTAGTAGACCTGTAAGCAAGTCTCTGGAGTAGCCTTGTAGGCAGTGCAATGGACTGCAGAGAATAGGACCCTGGTCAATATGCTAACCTAACTAGTATGCTTATGGTGGAAAGTGTGAGCCCACCTAAAACCCACTGTATTGTCATATAGCTGACACCTACATGCATAAGGATCATTGGAGTGGTAGACATTTAGCTGGATAAAATATCTAGCTGGGCCATTTAAAAAAATATATAGATGTCTTGCGGGTTCAAAAATGGACATTTTCTTTATCCGATTTTTGGATGTTTTTCTCAAAATGTCCAAAGTCGGACTTAGGCGTCTTATCAAAAATTCCCCTCCACATAACATAGCAGCATATGTATTTACCAAAATTGTTAGCACATTTAAGACTTATAGGATTAAATTCTCAAAAGTTCACCAAAAATTAGGCACTTGGATAATGTGCACTAGGCACAAATTTTATAATGACAGTTGTATGAGCAGTTCTAGCATTTACAGTACATATCTAACTTTATGTAGAAGCACTCATGGCAGCTATTCAGATAGCAGTTCTACACGGTGCAGGAGCGTAGGAAGATCACTCCTGCCCTGTGTTACCACTGGACCACCAGAGATTTTAAAGATATGCTTTTTACTAAGGGAAGTGGAGAGGAAGTGAGAATTGTTAGAGTCAGCCGGGACAGAAGGCTGGAGGGGTCTCTCCTGTCTCAGCCGACCACTGGACCACCAGGGCTTATGGCAAGCCAGCATATGCTAATTAAACCAAGTAGACTATCTGTATAAGCCTTGTTCTCCAGTGGGGAAGACAGAACGAGTGAGTGAACTAGCTGGTGGAGCTCATGAGGAATCTTCCCAGGAGCCATAGAGGACATTTGGCAGAAAGCAGTGTATTGTGTTGTAGTCACCCTAAATGTGAGAGTATGAGAAAATAGAGTCCTCTGATAAGTATACAACTGCTAACCAAGTCTGTTTTTGAGCTTCTTTCTTAGCAGCAAGGATTATCTCACATGGCATAGCAGACCAGTTGTATCTGGAAGCAGCCTGAAAAGGAGCTGCTGAGATAGTCAAGGCCTAAAAGGTCCTGAAGATATTCCTCCAATTAAGACTGGTGCTTGATCCAGGTGAGGTTCTGTGATGTTGCCTTCCCGCACCGCGGAGAACCAGCTTTGGGAGTTACATGGCATCAGGAGATACCCCTGAGGTTGCTCCTGATGAAGGTTATAAAACGGGGCTCTGTAGGGCAATCAGCTGGCACCCCGTATGAATGAAAAAGCAGCGGTTTGCAGAATTGAGATAAGTTCCTGTCTTTTAGTAGCTTTATTAAGGGCTTAAACTGACAAGGCTAAATACCACAGGAGCTTCTCAAATGAATGCCATTTAGAAGCGTCATTGAACTATCTACTTTAATTTCTCTAAATATGTTATATAGACACCAAGGTTTTGGGCTATTGCTAGTCTTTGCAATAAACACAGTTAAAAAGAAAATAGAAAAAAGTTTTTTGCATTATAAATTATAGATTTTTAGATTAGCCCAGAGTGTTTAAAGTGATGTGAGTGGGTAATGTCTGCTGGGCATGCCCATGGATTTGGTGGTATGGAACCCTGGTGAACTCGGATAAATCTTTCTTACAAGTTCCCACCTACTGATTTAACACCCTGTATTAATATCCTAGCAATAACTTTTATAAGGAGTTCAGTTAGCCCGAAACCCTATAAGTGCCTGGAGAATAGAGAGCAGGTCTCAATTTGTAGTTCTAAAGCCTTCCCAATTTTGAACATTATGCCCAGATCTTGCCTGAATCTATATATATATAAAATCGGAGGTATGTATGTGTGTATGTATGTATATGTGTGTGTATGTGCCGCGATCACGCAAAAACGGCTTGACCGATTTGAACGAAACTTGGTATGCAGATCCCTCACTACCTGGGATGATATGTTCTGGGGGTTGCGCGGCCCACCTGCACACGTGGGGCGGAGCTACAAACAGAAATTCAGATTTCACCCATTCATGTCAATGGAAAAAATGTAAAAAGCTGCCATTCTCACTGTAATTCAAAACCGGCTTGACTGATTTGAACGAAACTTGGTATGCAGATCCCTCACTACCTGGGGTGATATGTTCTGGGGGTCTCGCGTCCCACCTGCACACGTGGGCAGAGCTACAAACAGAAAATCAGATTTCACCCATTCATGTCAATGGAAAATATGTAAAAAGCTGCCATTCTCACAGTAATTCAAAAATGGCTTGACCGATTTGAACGAAACTTGGTATGCAGATCCCTCACTACCTGGGGTGATATGTTCTGGGGGTCTCGCGGCCCACCTGCACACGTGGGCGGAGCTACAAACAGAAAATCAGATTTCACCCATTCATGTCAATGGAAAAAATGTAAAAAGCTGCCATTCTCACTGTAATTCAAAACCGGCTTGACCGATTTGAACGAAACTTGGTATGAAGATCCCTCACTACCTGGGGTGATATGTTCTGGGGGTCTCACGTCCCACCTGCACACGTGGGCGGAGCTACAAACAGAAAATCAGATTTCACCCATTCATGTCAATGGAAAATATGTAAAAAGCTGCCATTCTCACAGTAATTCAAAAACGGCTTGACCGATTTGAACGAAACTTGGTATTGTAGCGGAGCCGGTACCTGTGTTTTCAGTATTCCCGGACTCTGCTCACTTCAGCGTGGCCCTCACGTGCTTCCTGCAAGTAGGAAGTCCTGCTGGAACAGCCTTGATAATACTGGAACCATAATTGTCACCAAAGAAAAATCAAATCTTGGTTCAAAATAAAGCACTTTATTGTGGCATGTGGGAGTCTATGCACAGCTAGTCCTGACCCCACAAGTAATAATGATAGTCCAGCAAATAAACAAAGTAAAGCAGAGCTCAAACCAAAAGAGCTCAGTTACCACCTTAACTCAGGTAAGTAAAATATCACATAGTCCAAAAACATTGTTGTTAGCTGGTCTAAATAAATGTCCAAAAATGCTGCTGCCCTAAAACTCCACTAGGCCTTCAGCAAAAGCTAGCACTCTTGATAGTGCTACATCCAAGCCTTGTAGTTCTGCTGGCTTGTTCCCAATCAGCTTAGCTAAGCTGATGTGGGGGAAGGGAGTAAGTGAATCCACCTTTTAAACTTTTCTGCAAAACAGAATGCCACGAATGGCTCCACTAACCCACCCAAATGGTAAGTGGATTCTCCCCAAAGCTACTTACTTCCCTCAGGTATCTTAACCCAGTCAAAACATAGCTCATAAACTTCAGGTATTCAATCATTCAAAACTTGGAACAAACAAACGTTTTTTTTTTTCTCCCTGTTCCAAATGAACATAGCAGTACCAGCCTCATTCTATTCCCAAGGCAGCTTGCCTTGAGCAACACCCCATTAGCTTATCACTGCTATATTATAGACTACACAGATCTGCCACTTAACTCAAGTCCATGCAGGAATCTTCAGGCAGTCCTTCCGTCTGTGTCCAGTCCATAGGTTCTGGTACTGTCTGCTGGCTGGTTCTAAGGTCAGTGTCGGCTTCAGCCATCTCTATATCCTGGGGCTCAAGCGCTCCATCAGGTGAGTCCTCTCCTGTAGCTGGCCCAGGAAAGACTGCCTTTCTCCTTCTGAGGGCAGCCTCTAAATTGCACAACTTCCCACGCCCTGTTCTCAGAGGGGGAGGAGTTACCTGCCCTGCCTGCTTAGGTTTGCCTGAATTCTTGCTTATCACCTTCAGCTGGGGACTAGCAGAGGGAGAGGCATGTCTCAGAGGCTGTTCCAGGCTGTTCCCCTTATCAACCTCCAGTCCCTGACAATGATTTGATTCATGCTTAAAGGGGCAGTCAGTGAATTCTTTCTTACAGCTCACCACCCTATCTCTTTTATTAGCATTTTGTATCTTTGGGGTGGCCTTAGCCCTAGCAAGGCTAGGCACGAGTCCAGCTTTAGGGCTAGGGTCGTGACATACTCCTACCCTAAAATTTTGACTGTCCTTTGGTCTATTTTCCCCTTCTGAGTTGTCCCGCATTCTGGACAGACTATCGACATTTGTATTCAGCTGACCTGGACGGTGCAGTACCTTAAACCTAAAGGTCTGAAGTGCCAAATACCATCGAGTAAGACGGGTGTTATTGTTCCTCATGGTATTAAGCCATTTTAGGGCGGCATGGTCAGTGACTAACGTGAACTCCTGCCCCTGTAGGTAATGTTCCAAGGTCTGCATCGCCCACTTGGCCGCCAAACACTCCAATTCTACAGTCGCATAGCTCCTCTCATTAGGGTACAGTTTGCGACTAAGGTATAAAATGGGATGTTCTACCCCCTGTACTTCCTGACTAAGTATTGCCCCTAACCCTGTACCCGAAGCATCCGTTTGTAAGATAAGGGGCTTAGTCATATCAATCGAACTCAACACAGGATTTGTGCAGAGGGCCTCCTTAAGGTCCTCCACCGCGCGTCTCTCTTTTTCCTCCCACCAAAGAATATCTGAGCGATCTTTCTTCAGCATGTCCGTGAGGGGGGCTGCCCTAGTGGCAAATGCTGGTATGAATCTTCTATAGTAGCCAATCAACCCTAGGAACCCTCGAAGTTGTTTTACAATATCCAATATACCCCTAGGAGCCCGACCGTACAGCATCTCATAAGGACTAACGCCCAGGGATTCTTGAATTTTTTCCCTTGCTGCAAACAGTACCAGGGGCAACATAAGGTCCCAATCTTTCTTATCCTGTTCCAGGACCTTTTTTAGCATTTGTTTCAAGGTCTGATTGAACCGTTCAACCATCCCATTGGCTTGGGGATGGTAGGCCGAGGTTTTTATATGCCTAATACCCAGCCCTTGCCAAAATTCTTCCATATCTTTTGAGAGAAAATTAGTTCCTCTATCTGTTAGTACCTCTCTCGGAAAGCCTACGGCGCAGAACAATCCAATTAATTCCCTCATAAGGGCCGCTGAAGAGGTTTTCCGTAATGGAAAGGCCCACGGATACCTTGTGGCTACATCCATTACCACCAGGATAAAATTATGCCCCCGAGGAGTCCTTTCCAACGGACCCACTATGTCCATGGCTAATCTAGTCAGAGGCTTCTCCACCTTTGGTAAGGATATGAGCGGAGCACGAGCTGGTTTACTTAGCGTTAACTTCTGACAAACAGGGCAGGACTTACAAAAATTATCTACATCCGTTGAAACCCCTGGCCAAAAGAATCTTTCCAATACCTGGATTGCTGTGGCCCTTGCACCTTTATGCCCAGACAGGGGATGATCGTGCGCGGTTTGTAGAATAATTTTTCTAAATCCTTGTGGAACCATTAGCTGTTCTCGCCTCACCCGTGGCATCTCGCCTGGGATTTGCCTATACAGTAACCCCTGTTTTATCCTAAACCTTACTAAGCCCTTAGACCCTTCTTGAGCTTGCTGCCAAGCTTCCCGTAGCGAGGCATCCGCCTTCTGTTCGGCCGGGAAAGTGGGCAACACCTCTCTTATTTTCCGAGGAACCCAGGGTACTTCTTTATAATTGGTCAACTGTTTAAGGGCTTGACTCCTCCGCTGTTTCTGTTTCTTGTTTTGGGACTGAGATTGTCGGTCCGGCCTCTGGGGATATCTATGAAGGACGTCCCCCGTAAAGGGAAAAATTTTTCCTAGCTCTTCCTCCTTTTCTCCCGAGACCGGCCCCTGGGAGCGCGTGCCTACCAAGCCCTGACGGGTCATCAGATATTCTTTCAGCCCTACCCAGTCCCGACCTAATATCAGCGCATAAGGTGCCCTAGGGACTATTGCAAACCTGACCCTAAAGACTTTGTCCCCATACAACATCGTGGTCGGTCTGAGGGGGTATCTTAACTTATCCCCATGGACACACCTAATGGTGACCATATTGCTTTCTTCCCCCACTGTTTCCCTTGGGAATGTCCGCTTCCAATATCCTGTGGACATCATCGATTGATCTGCCCCTGTATCCACCAGAGCCCATACCTCCTTCCCTGCTATGGATACTAATGCTCGATATTCGCTGGCTGGACCCTGTGTCGGTCCTTGCATTCTCCCCAGACCTCTTACCCCTTTATCAAGCAGGTGGACCTGGTCCTCCTTTCTCTCATAAGAAGGGGGTATCCTCTTGCTTGGTGAGGTTTCTCTGAGATCATATTTTATGGGCGGTTTGAAGGTCTGTTTAGCAATACTACTATCACTCGCCTCCCAAACCCGTTCCTGTGGCCCTCCTATTTGTGCAATTACCCCTTCACCTGGGCTTGAACTTGCATTAGGGCCCCCCATAGAGAATGTTCCCTCATCGAGCCACCCCCTAACAGGATTAGCTTCCGTCCTTGTCTGGTCTAACCCCTCACCCGTGGCATCTCGCCTGGGATTTGCCTATACAGTAACCCCTGTTTTATCCTAAACCTTACTAAGCCTTTAGACCCTTCTTGAGCTTGCTGCCAAGCTTCCCGTAGCGAGGCATCCGCCTTCTGTTCGGCCGGGAAAGTGGGCAACACCTCTCTTATTTTCCGAGGAACCCAGGGTACTTCTTTATAATTGGTCAACTGTTTAAGGGCTTGACTCCGTTATATCAGGGCTCACTCCTTGTAATAGCTGATTTAACAGTTTCGTGTGCTCACCCCTTGCTCTGGTTAGTTCATCATACTGCTGTCGGGCTTGCTTCTGGCTGTCTTCCCATAAGTCCTGGGTGGCCTTGAGCACAGTTTGTAAGTCTCTGCTTTGTTTTTGCCTCTCGGCGGTCAAGAAAGCGATCAGCTGCTGTTGATCCATGACGCCGGACAGCCTAAAAAAAAAACACAGAGAGACCAACCCAAGTGCGGTAACACAATGGTAGGGTAGCCAATCTCCCTCACCCCCCCTGGTCAAGTACCTTACCAGAGTGAAAGGTGAGTCTCTACCTTTGTTTTATAGGCCTCCTTGGCCCCCAGTCGTTACTGCGTTTTTGTCCTCTTATCAGAATCAGGTCCTCCTTCCGACTCAGGTTCACTCGATCCACCTGGATCCTCCTGATCTTGTGTTCTCTCCGTACACACCAACGGAAGCCGCAGGATCCCAGATTCTTCCGGACAGGAACTAACATAACAAACTAAAACAACAAGCTAACAAAACAAATCCAAAAAGTCAAAACTTTTTTTTTTTTCCAAAAATCTTTTTTTTTTTTTTCCAACAGTTCCCAGAATGTCCAGCAGGAGGCACACTATCCCACTCCTGATACCAATTGTAGCGGAGCCGGTACCTGTGTTTTCAGTATTCCCGGACTCTGCTCACTTCAGCGTGGCCCTCACGTGCTTCCTGCAAGTAGGAAGTCCTGCTGGAACAGCCTTGATAATACTGGAACCATAATTGTCACCAAAGAAAAATCAAATCTTGGTTCAAAATAAAGCACTTTATTGTGGCATGTGGGAGTCTATGCACAGCTAGTCCTGACCCCACAAGTAATAATGATAGTCCAGCAAATAAACAAAGTAAAGCAGAGCTCAAACCAAAAGAGCTCAGTTACCACCTTAACTCAGGTAAGTAAAATATCACATAGTCCAAAAACATTGTTGTTAGCTGGTCTAAATAAATGTCCAAAAATGCTGCTGCCCTAAAACTCCACTAGGCCTTCAGCAAAAGCTAGCACTCTTGATAGTGCTACATCCAAGCCTTGTAGTTCTGCTGGCTTGTTCCCAATCAGCTTAGCTAAGCTGATGTGGGGGAAGGGAGTAAGTGAATCCACCTTTTAAACTTTTCTGCAAAACAGAATGCCACGAATGGCTCCACTAACCCACCCAAATGGTAAGTGGATTCTCCCCAAAGCTACTTACTTCCCTCAGGTATCTTAACCCAGTCAAAACATAGCTCATAAACTTCAGGAATTCAATCATTCAAAACTTGGAACAAACAAACGTTTTTTTTTTCTCCCTGTTCCAAATGAACATAGCAGTACCAGCCTCATTCTATTCCCAAGGCAGCTTGCCTTGAGCAACACCCCATTAGCTTATCACTGCTATATTATAGACTACACAGATCTGCCACTTAACTCAAGTCCATGCAGGAATCTTCAGGCAGTCCTTCCGTCTGTGTCCAGTCCATAGGTTCTGGTACTGTCTGCTGGCTGGTTCTAAGGTCAGTGTCGGCTTCAGCCATCTCTATATCCTGGGGCTCAAGCGCTCCATCAGGTGAGTCCTCTCCTGTAGCTGGCCCAGGAAAGACTGCCTTTCTCCTTCTGAGGGCAGCCTCTAAATTGCACAACTTCCCACGCCCTGTTCTCAGAGGGGGAGGAGTTACCTGCCCTGCCTGCTTAGGTTTGCCTGAATTCTTGCTTATCACCTTCAGCTGGGGACTAGCAGAGGGAGAGGCATGTCTCAGAGGCTGTTCCAGGCTGTTCCCCTTATCAACCTCCAGTCCCTGACAATGATTTGATTCATGCTTAAAGGGGCAGTCAGTGAATTCTTTCTTACAGCTCACCACCCTATCTCTTTTATTAGCATTTTGTATCTTTGGGGTGGCCTTAGCCCTAGCAAGGCTAGGCACGAGTCCAGCTTTAGGGCTAGGGTCGTGACAGTATGCAGAACCCTCACTACCTGGGGTGATATGTTCTGGGGGTCTCGCGGCCCACCTGCACACATGGGCGGAGCTACAAACAGAAAATCAGATTTCACCCATTCATGTCAATGGAAAAAATGTAAAAAGCTGCCTTTCTCCCTGTAATTCAAAAACGGCTTGACCCATTTGAACGAAACTTGGTATGCAGATCCCTCACTACCTGGGGTGATATGTTCTGGGGGTCTCGAGGCCCTCCTGCACACATGGGCGGAGCTACAAACAGAAAATCAGATTTCACCCATTCATGTCAATGGAAAAAATGTTAAAAGCTGCCATTCTCACTGTAATTCAAAAACGGCTTGACCGATTTGAACGAAACTTGGTATGCAGATCCCTCACTACCTGGGGTGATATGTTCTGGGGGTCTTGCGGCCCACAACTCTATGTTGCTTGCTCAAGGGTGGGTTCACCCAAGAATTTATATGTTCTTGCTCCAGGAGGTGAAACTAAAAATGTTGTTTATAATCACGTTTTGCGTTAGTTGTATTGTATTCATTTTGTCAAATATTTCACATTATAATTTGAATATTGTACTTTTTATTAAGCTGTAAAAAAATAATTTCATTCACCACTATAAAGTATCTTTATTTGAATCCATATACAGTGTTATTGCTATAATTAAATACCCGTGCAACACCGGGGCATCAGCTAGTTATATATATATATATATATATAAGTGTTATGACTGTTGATGCAAAATGGGTGTACCAATATGATCCTGAAACAAAACGTCAAATTGTACAATGGAAGTCAGTCAATTCTCCATGACCCAAAAAAGTTCTGTCAGTCCAAATCAAGAGTCAAAATTATGTTGCTAATCTTTTTTGATATCAGAGGGATTGTCTATTATAAATTTGTACCAACTAGAGAAACAGTTAACCAAGTTTACTATTTGGATGTACTAAAAAGGCTATGTGAAAATGTTAGACAAAAACAACCTGAACTATTCACCAACACTCATGGCTCTTGTATCATGACAATGCAACAGCTCACACGGCACCGTCTGTGAAGGAGTTTTTAGCCAGAAAGCAACTGTATTGGAACACCCTCCCTACTCACCTGAACTGGACGTCATATTGAAAATAGCCCTCCACATACGTATGTTATTTTGTAAACCACCTAGTCTTAGGTGGAATAGATAGGAGTAAATAAATACATACATAAATTGACCTGTGTTACCATTCTTGTTTTCATCCAAAATTATGAGGGGAGTGCTACAGTGCTTCATCTGCACAGATTATCATCATAAACTTTCAAAATAAAACAATATATTAAGGGAGAATTTGTTGGTTCTTATACTATGCCTAGAAAAGTTTAAGCTACCTCTTTCAAACATGTTTTACTGTAAAAATCTGGCTTCTGGGTAATGGAATTATGAGCCTTGATAAATAGATGCTATTTTCTTACACTAATGGAATAATGGCAACAATCCAGTACAATATTTTCCTTCTTTCTCATTTGTTTCAGTTAACTAAAAATGAGCTGGTTGAAATGTCAGCTCTTGTAACTGTTATTATACAAAATGAAGTAGAGCAGCACTAACTTGATATTCTTTAGCATAGTTTACTGGAAGACATATAAATTCTGTCAGAAGAAGAATGCCATAGGAATTATCTGCCAAGTAAGATGGTCTAAATTAAATCAGAATTTTCAAGAGGTAAAGATCAGATCTCAGAATCAAATGCTGTAAAATGGCTGATTTTCAGTTTTTCAAAACTGAATCCTATCTCAAAGGCCTCAATTCACTTCTGGAGAAATGGGCCTCTACTGGGAGAAGAGTGGTTGAATAGTAGGGCACTAATACTCAAAACTATTTACGATGTTATTGGTGACTGCTGACTACCAGTGGCATGTGGTAAGGGCTTTCAAGAGATTCAGTGAATCCCCAGCTCTACAGTCCTGCTTTTTTATATTTTTGTTTACTTTTTGCTTGATGCATTTAGATTTGTTGAGTAGGCAGCCTGCTCAATCAGTCAAACTGCACACAAAAATTATAAACAACAACAAAAAGCAGGACACTTGGGCTGGGGATTATACAATCCCCCAGAGTAAGGTTACCAGAAGTCCAGATTTCCGTGGACATGTCCAGGGGTCTGGAAGGCTTTTCAAAACCAGCCGCTTTGTCCGGGTTTTGAAAAGCCTCCTCAAATTGCGGCCTACATTATAAGTAGATGCGGCCGCTATAATTAATCACGGCAAGGAATCACCCTGTCGTGATTAGTATAGTGGCAGTGGCTGTGGCTGCCAATCTCCCCCTCCTCCTAAACAAATGAGGCAGGAAGGATGCCCAATCCCTCCTGTCGAAAGACCCCCCCACCCACCCCCGACGATCGCCAACATGAGGGTCTTGCTGATTTCCAACCCCTCCTGCTGGTAGATCCCTACCCTCGCAAAGATTGCAGCAGGAGGATGCCCAACCCCTCCTGCCCGATGACCGCCCACCCTGACATGTACGATCGCGGCAGGCAGGAGCCCAACCCGAGATGGTCCATGTACCTAAGGCCCTGCCTATAGGAGGGGCCTTAGGCGCCTGGGCCAATTAGGCCCTAGGCTTATGTGGGTTGGGCAGGAGAGGGGTAGGCCCACCTCATTTGGATGGAGGTGGGCCTGCCGGCCGGCCGGTACAAGAACCTGTCTGGCTGGCCAACTTTCTCAGTGAGCCCATGGGGGGGGGGCAAGGGAGGGGGGTTGGAGGGGTTTCTGGGATGGAGGGTTCATTGGAGGGTCTGTCAGGAGGGACTGGGCACCCTCCTGCCGGTGATCTTCAGGAAATAGTGGGCGGTCATCAGGCAGGAGGGATTGGGCTCCCTGCTGCCACGATCGTATGGGGGTGGGGGGACTGGCAGCTGTGGCCACTATACTTTTCATGGCAGGGAGATCCCTTGCCGCGATAAGTATAACGGCCGCATCTACAGTAACCCAGTTCTGTAACCGGCATCTGTAACATGGACGTTGGTTACAGAATTGGGTTTATTTGGGGTGGGCCTAGGCCCGATTCTGTATTCGACCCTCTTCCCGGGTGTCCTATACAGAATCCGGGCCTAAGTGTATATCTAAAAAATATCTACTGCTGTTACACTCAAATGAGAAATAAATTATATGTTTGGATCAGTTATTTGAATAATTAAACACTGACAGTGCAGATAAACTTACTGACCATAAATATAGAATCTATAACTCTCCATGGAGGAATGTTGACAAAATATTCTGAAGCATAGACCTATCTATTTTCAAAATATGTATGGCACAATATGTAATTTTATATTGCCAATGTTATTAGTATTGTTTCTGTAATACTATAAGACTTTTAAAATAATTAAACAATGACTGTTCATCTTTAATACAGACGAGACCTATAAATAATATACATTTTAAGAATTAGTCCTAAGTCAGCACTACACAACATCTTTGTTTCCTATATCCATTCTGTATACTGACTATTAAAATAGAAACAGAATTTTAATAGATCACAATACACATGTTCAGTCGTATCCATGATTTTTGACCTGTTGAAGTACATCACTAATATTGTCAAACAGAGGATTGTCCATAAATATGTGCTATGCACTTACATCTGAAAGGAAGGGTAGCACCTTCAATAAAGCATTCTTTGTGATGCTTCAAGGTCTTCCGAGGTGTATAAAATATTTCCCAGACTGCTCATTACATACAGTTTTCTATTACATGCTGTACAAAATGTCCTTGACATTCAAGGGTCTGCCATACATATTTTAGCACACATCACTCCAGGGTACATTTGAGACTATCCTCTACTTGCCTTTAATAATAATGACTTGTCATATGGAATCCAAATCTTGGTTAATCTAACATAATACATACTTGATGGTTTTTATTAACTGTCAAATGCAGCCCAATAGCTGTCAGAAACATTTTCCTCTTCTGTCCTATGTTCTTTACTAGCTTGTTTCGTTTCTGACCATTGGTGTAAAAGGTTAATAAACTTTAGTGTTTGATGTCATTAATATTCAGTGTGCATGGCAAGTGAATTATCTTTCAGGCTCTTAACTTTAAAGTTATTTGAGCCATTAATGTAACAATTTTGCTGGCTGGTAAAGGTGATATTAAGCAGTATGCATGCGTTGATTTAAAAGCTAAAGGTCTGTGAAGAACGATTCCCATGATACACTATGCTTGTCTTTATTGAAAGTCAGACTACTGCTTCTGGAAATTCCTAGTTTTCATGTGTTTACTGCCATTAGGTTTTCTTCTGTGTTCGTTTTCAAATAAAAATCAGTCAAAATAAAGCATTAATTAGCTGAGCTGCATGCACATGAATGCAAAGTAACTTATAAATTTATTTATTTAGTGTCTCCTCCGAAAAGGGCCCAGAATGGGTTATAGGAGCACATATACAGTAAAATCAAGACAAACATGGACAAGACAAAATATTTGGTGTGGAGAGGTAGAGTCATTAGCATAGAAGTGATACTGAAAGCGTGGGAGAAGATCAGCACTCCAATTGAGCAAGTGTAGATTGAGAAAAGGAGTGGTCCCAGGACAGAGCCTGGGCCTATACACACTGTGTGCCTATACACACATGGGCTTGGCACTGTCCTCTTCTTTTCCTCAATGACCTATGACCCTCCACATTCAACAAAAAATGAAAGAACTCAACTAAACCTTACACCAGCACAAACAGACATCAACAGACACCTGAATGGTTGCAGCTTCACACACACACACAGACAAACATCAAGACACAAAACACAGCAACTTGCATGCAGCTTCACACACCAAAACTAGCACACAGAAATTTGGGGTCAAAAAATGAGAGGAGTCAAAAACAAGAGGGTAATGGGGATAGAAAGAGATATAGATGATATAGGTGACGAAGGACTGAGTAGGAGCAACAGGGATAATAGATTAAGGATATGGATATGGAATAGGGTCAGAGCACAGAGCAAAATCTCAAAGTATTGCCAAGAATTTCCAGAAACACGTACACACTCTGGGAGTCCTAAAGACAAAAGTCAGCTGTACCTAAGTGTTATTTTTCATATTCGTTTCATAATGCATGCTGTCAGATACCAATATCAGTGCTGATTTCCAACCAAAATACCCTATATATACAGCGCCAATTGATGCACATACTTTGGTATATGGGTCCTAAAAGAAGACAAAATTTTTTCCTCAAAGAAATTAGGATTCTTGTCACCTGAGTGGGTGCCAACTATGATGACTTGTATAGGAGATAGGCTTATAGGTTTGGTACAGAAAGTCAGCTTGCTATCTGGAACCAGATCTGCAATGGTATTAATGCCATTTATTATTAACACCTTGAGGTAGAGTAATTTTTTAAAATGCTGGTGGATGATGTAGAGGCTAGTCCAGCAGAAGGCTAAGAAGATTGTTGCACAGGGTCCTGGTGGTCCACTTCACCTAAATACCCTGGAGAGGGAGATATTGAGCATAGCCAGGCCTGAAACATTGACTGGTGTAGGAGGTGTTGTCAACACTTTCCAGGGATCCACCATCAAGACAATGTAATGTATACCCACACAACCATTATCTGTTATCACACTAGGAATGTGGTAGGACTCCTGCCATGCTAATCTTTGGGGTACGTGGCACACATTCCTTTTCTGCAGAAACCAGAGTGGAATTGTCCAGATAAGAATGATGTGCACTAAAAAAGTGTCCTCCAATTTGTCTGGAAATATGAAGATCTTTATTGTTCAAACATCAAAATGACACATTCAATGACTTAATGACTCACATTGAGTCGAATGTGTCATTTTGATGTTTGAACAATAAAGATCTTCATATTTTCAGACGAATTGGAGGACACTTTTTTATCTGGACAATTCCACTCTAGTTTCTGCATATTTGTGTTTGTGGTGTTGTTTTTTCCCCTGTTTCTTTCTTTACACATTCCTTTTCTCAACATCTCACCTATTGCCTGGGGAGGGGGCCAAACCCTACATATTACTTTCTCCCTCAACATCTGTGACTTAAGACCTGTTATGCTGATAACCCAGGCATCGGGGATTTCAACATGTATGGTTCTAAGTTTAAAGACATGTAATTATAACATACTAGGTCATCCTAGCAAAAATGTAAAAGTGACCTAAAAGCTTAACCGATGCTTTTAATTAAACCTTCTTCCATCCCCTTTTGGGAGCCTGGACAATCTCTAAAGACAATCTCCACTTCTCCCTTTCCTATTGATTATTATATTTGCTTCTTTAACCTATCTTCGACCCCCCCTTCCTCTTTAGATTTAATTTTCTCCCCATTTACTTACATTGTAAACTACTTGGATGCTATGACAATAGACAGTATATAAAGCTATTAATAAACATGAAACTTGAAAATAGAAAGGAAACAGTGTCTGTGTTGGACTGTAGTTATGCCAACCAGGTTTCTGCTGCCTGACATGTCTATCCATACTTATGTCTCATTTCTTCCCTTCTTTCAGATCATCAGTGTGTGTCTGATCCTCCAGCTGCTGTCAGAGATGAAGAGGGAGAAGGAGGAACAGTCTGGAACACCTCAAGCAGATCCTCCTCCTCCCAGAACATTAGCTGCTGCAGCACCAGCACCACCTACCGTTTCTCCCTCACCAGAACATCAGGGTACCATTGACTCAGCAGTGGAGGGGGAAGTGGCTGAGGAGGTGGTAGGTGACAGTATGGAGTATCTAGGGAGGAAGATGAAGTGGAGAGTGATGGTGATGAGCTGTAGGAACAACAAGACCTACCTCAACTTCTTGGCCCTCCTAAGTTGGGTAGCAAAAGGTAGATGCTGTGGACATCATCCACCAGGACTAGGTCCTGCTCAGGGCACAGGTCATGGGGTTTTGAGAAGAGGGAACATCTTTGATGGTAGCTGTGGATATAGATAGATAGATAGATACTGCATTCTTAGCACATTCAGATGACAAACCTAATGCTTTTGTGTATCCTACGTTAGATCATTTTTGCTAGATTAGGTGCATGTTAGTAAAAGGGCTCCAATATTTGGCTATTGTTACTTAAAGATCTAGATCACAACAGTTCCAAATAAATCATTGTAGGAAACTGGAAAGTAATCTGAGGTATCAGAGGATAGTAATTTCTTTTTATAATACATTTATCAGGATATATTGTAAAGTAGGATGCAAAAATATATAATTTGATGACCAAAGGGAAAATGATAAAAGAACATATAATTGATACTGGAAGAACAGTTTTATATACTGCTCATGATCAGGTGTAAAGATGATTAATTCTTTCTGCATTCCTATATAATCATTTAACAGAAATAAATTGCAGCTTGATTAGAATATGGTACAATGGACTTTGACTTTAATTAACCACATTTTCTTACTCCATTGATATTGAAAAGCATGAAAGTAAAGTGTGATAGAATATGAAATTGCCCTTATACAAGGCACATAATTCTATAGATTGTGTGCAATGTGTTTTTTATTATTTATATTTTATCATAAGGAACAAAAACAAATACAACCAATGGACAAAAGCAGAACATATCAATAATTGTGATTTTGTATTCTGCATGTATTTGTCATCTGCAAACTATTTATCTCTCATAATCAGATTATCATCCTTGGCAATTTCAACTTCTCAGACTAGCACAATGCCACTGGGGCTCCAGCAGACTTTATAACAGCACAATCTGACCTAGGCTTCCACCAGACTATCACCTCAACCACTCACTCTGCTGACCATACACTAGACTTTGCCTTCATAAAAAAAGACCAATCTCATGGCATCCAAACCCCACACTTTGTCACCATACCAGTACCCTGGTCTGACCACTATTTAATCTCGTTCAACCTCACCAATGCTACAACAAATCCTGCAATCAAGGACACAACCCCACCCAGGAAAGTACTTAATTCAAACTTAGTTGACCTAAAAAATATTCTCATCCAACCACTGAAATAATAGCAGCGAATGAGCCTAACCTCACACCCATTGAATAAGCCACATCAAACTGTCACATGCAAGTCAATACCCTCTTTGAGAATCTTGCCGAAGCCAAGGAAAGAAAAATGAACACCCACAATTTCTCCTCTCACTGATTTACTGACAACCTTAAAATAAAATAAAAAAAGAGAACTAAGAAAAGCGGAAAGGAAGTGGTGCAAATCCAAAGACAAAAATGTCAAAACCCACAAAACTAAAAAGACATACTATATCAAACTTCTACAACAAACCCCAAACAGATCTAAGAACTTCTTTACACTGACAAAAAAACTTGCTGACAGCCTCACAAAGAAACTACCAAGACCTACAAACCAGCTAGACAGTGAAACCTTCTCTACATTCTTCCAAGAAAAAAATTGTATGTATACACTAGAATTTTGATTCCACATTCCAAACCCCACCAAACAACCAAAATGATCCCTACCCAGATAGAAAACCAAGATCTGAAACCCTAAGTCACTTTGAACCAGTTTCTCACAATAACCTTGCTAAAACAATCAACACATTCTGGCTCCATCCTTGATCTGTGTCCACCCAACCTCCTGATGTCCACAAAGGACACCTTCACTAAATCAATCCTTCCCCTAATAAATTTCTTCCTTCAAACATGAATAGTACTACAAAGCTGGAAATCAGCCATCATCAGACCTATCTTAAAAAATCCCACCTTGGACCCAAATGACCCCAGTAACTATAGACCAGTATCACTCATTCATCTCCAAGATCCTAGAAAAAGCCATACTATCACAAAACCAGACCTTCATTGACATATAAGATGCCCTCTCCTCCTACCAATATGGCTTCAAGAAATTCCACAGAAAGTCCTTTTACCTGTCTCAGCAAGTCATGGATATACAGACGTCTTCAGTAAAGCTAAACTTTCAGAACGTAGAGATATTTTTGCTGTGTAGCTGAGTATATTACTTTTAAACAATTCTAGGATGTTTCCATACAAAAATTGATGGCAAATCATCACTGCTTTATATTGGACTTTGAAGGCGACCGGAAGCCAATAGAGGTTTTTGAGATAAGGTAGTCTGGGCAATTAAACTGCTGAACATACAGTGAGGAGTAGTGGCTCGTGGCCAGCAGGGGGTGGTGTTTATGGAACGGTAATGGGAATGGATGTCAGACCATGATAGTGCAGTATTTTTTTTGTGGAGTTTTTCTACAAAAGCGCCTGTTTTTCGTATGATTCTGGGTAATTCTAGTTAGATAATTCTGTGTTAGTTAAGGACCGCGCCCAAATAGAAACGTACAAAAAAAGGGTGAATAAAATTCTAAATATAATGTAGCTACGGCCAGAGAAAAACACACTAAAGATTAATATAAGGAACAGAATGGTGTTTTCTTGTGTACTTTGCTGTTGAGCCAAATCATGGTGGAAATCATGATTACATGATTACATGGAATCCATTTTGAGTTGAGGAATCCATTTTGTGTGTCCAGATCTTTGATCTCAGCAGCGTGGTGTTAATTAATGAATGAATGGGGCCCCTGGAGTGATTTATGTATGGCTGTGTAGTTTGAACAAAAGGAATAAGTTTTGAAAAACATATTTATATATTTTTGCAACCTAAAAGAAATCCTACAGCAGCATCTGGAAGTAATTAGAGTCAGTCTCAAGCATAGGAAGGGGGGGGCATTGGAAGCCCATGCTTAGCACTGTGTCGGTGTAACATGAAGCTGTCAGCTCCCTCCTTCAGGCTAACAACTTTGCAGCACTGTGTGTGGATGAAACTTAGAGCTGAGAATTTCTCAGCACCATGTTAATAATTGTAGATTCTCTTGAATACGTTATAATGTTAATTCAGAAAACAAATGTACTGTTCTAAAAAATTGTCTAAAAAATTGTGGAGGAATATGTCTTTGTCTAAACTTTTAAGACCACCTCTTTGGTGAATTGTTATTGGTTGTTATACTGATGATGTCACGGAGCTAAAAGTTATATAATAGAATGAAATGAGATATGAGATCGAGACCGTTATGAGAAGGCCAGCATTTGGCCACAATGACGATCTCCCATTAGCGCAACCATTAAGCAATTATGCTGACGCTTTTGATCTCATAATGGAAAAATAGAAACAATAATTCAATAAATGTTAATTAATTTTTAAAACCTTGCGCTGGTGTCATTTTGCATGTGTTATTATTTTCAAACCTGAAGCTTTCACAACGGCGTCGATGTCCCTTGCTCAACAGGTAGGCCATTCTTGAAGAAAAAAAAAACAAAAACATTTTGGACATTTTTTCAAGAGTGGACAGCTAGCTACTTTGTGCACCCAGGGCCTTAGACCAAAAGGGGACTTAGACGTTGTTTTTTATTATGCCCCTTCACGCTTTTAAAGATCTTAACTTTCACTGTATTAGCCAGTAACTTAAGAACATAAGCAGTGCCTCTGCCGGGTCAGACCAGAGGTCCATCCCGCCCAGCAGTCCGCCCCCGCGGCGGCCCAACAGGTCATGACCTGCCTTAATCACCAGAAGGGGCCCCCTTGCCCCCTAGGTTTCTCATCGAAGTCCTATCTTCCCATCAATGTCCTAACCCTCCGGCCTTGCACCTGCACGACCTGGTGAGCTGTCTATACTTATGCAACACCCCAGCACCTCCCTCAGTACCCCACGATCCCCTTTTCCCTCAGGAATCTGTCCAATCCCTGTTTGAATCCCTGTACTGTACTCTGCCGGATCACTTCCTCCGGGAGCGCATTCCATTTGTCCACGACCCTTTGGGTGAAGAAAAACTTCCTTGCATTTGATTTGAACCTATCTCCCTTCAGTTTCTCTGAGTGCCCCCTCGTACCTGTCGTCCCTTTTAGTCTGAAGAACCTGTCCCTGTCCACCCTCTCTATGCCCCTAAGTATTTTGAAGGTCTCTATCATATCCCCCCTGAGCCTCCTCTTTTCCAGAGAGAAGAGCCCCAGTTTATCCAGCCTCTCAGCATATGGGCAGTTTTCCAGCCCTCTTACCAGTTTCGTTGCCCTCCTTTGGACTCTCTCAAGAACTGCCATGTCCTTCTTGAGGTGCGGCGACCAATATTGAACGCAGTATTCCAGATGTGGGCGCACCATCGCTCGATACAGCGGCATGATGACTTCCCGCGTCCTGGTTGATATGCCCCTCTTGATGATGCCCAGCATCCTGTTGGCTTTCTTCGAGGCTGCTGCACACTGTGCGGATGGTTTCATGGATGGATCCACTAGCACACCCAAGTCTCTCTCAAGTCCGGTGTCTTCCAGCAATCTCCCCCCCATTTTATACTCGAACAACGGGTTCTTTTTCCCTATGTGCATGACCTTGCATTTATCTACGTTAAAGCGCATTTGCCATTTGTTTGCCCAGTCCTCCAGCTTATCGAGGTCCCTTTGCAGTTCCTCACACTCCTCCCTGGTCCTAACTCTGGCGCAGAGCTTGGTATCGTCTGCAAATTTTATAACCTCACACTTTGCCTCCGTTTCCAGGTCATTGATAAATATGTTGAAGAGTAGCGGCCCCAGCACCGATCCCTGCGGCACACCGCTCGTGACTCCCCGCCAGTCAGAATATTGGCCCTTTACTCCGACCCTCGATAAATCCTATATTCTCCTAAATTTTCATATTAGAGTAACCTCTGCCTCTGCAATGTTCCAAATGAATGCACAAAAAACTGTTGCTTATAAGACAGATATGGATAAACAAGATAAGTAAAGTTCAGGTTTTTTTTATTTTTTATTTAAAGGAGACCACCACTGTCTTATATGTTCTAAAGAAACTTAAGGGGCTCGGGGGGGGAGGGGGGGGGAGAATAAAGAATCTTAACTGGACGAGTTAACCAATATCCCAACTTTATTCTCTCAGCTGACATTTTGCCTGATGACCACATGCTGTTTTTTTGATGTTTGTCATCATTTGTTTGAGCATCTTACCTCATGTCAGGCAACTGCTCTTCATTAATATGGCATATGGAATCAGAAATAAGCTCTTGCAGGTCATGATCAGAATGACATCTCAAACACATGCTGAGTCTGCTGATTTTTTTTTTTTTTTTTAAGCATTTGGAAATGCCCACCAAATCATTTTTGATCCAGGTGAAACTATAAATATTTATCACATTTTTTTTTTTTTTTTTTGCAAGGTCATGTAAGCACTGAACATGAAAAGGCTGATTCTATGACCTATCTTTTTTTGTCTGTCAGTGTTACTTCAAATTAGCTCAGGAGATGAAACAATTGAAATATATTTTCCCATAAATTAAGCTATTTTATTGTCAGAAGGTTGTTGTTTTTTTTTGGGGGGGAGGGGGGTTTGCACTATTAATGTTGGGGAGGAATGGTTCTTTGGTCAAACACCTTTAACTACCTCCTCACAATAATAATAATAATAACAGTTTATATACCGCAGGACCATGAAGTTTTATGCAGTTTACAATGATTAAAAAAAAAAATGCTACAAATTGAATAGAACTTACATAGTTGGAGATTAGTGACTAACAGTTTATGAGATCAGTTGTTGTGGGAGAGATTGTGCAGATCACCTACCTAAATACTTCAAGAACAGATATTTTTTTAGGTGTTTCCTAAATTCTCCATAGTTATTTGCATGCATAAGTAAATTTCCATGTCTTTGCCCTATAATGCTGCTTTGATAAGAGAAAAGATGTCGATGGTGTCTTTTAAATTTACATCCTCTAACCAGTGGGGAGACGAACTTCAGATGTGAGCTTCTCTTATATCTATTGGTTGAGAAGGAGAAGAGGTCAGTTATATATTTAGGGGCTAAACCATATAGTACCTTAAAACAAAACATCCCAGCTTAAACTTTGCACAATTCGGCTAATTTCATTTATAAAGAGGCCTTTTGACTAAAGTGTGTTAAATAGTTAACATGTAAATTAGCATATGCTGTTAATGCACAAATGTGGTTAATAAAAATACAACAAAATAAGAAAAAAAAAATATGGTGATACTTTTTTTTAATGGATTAATTAGCTGATGGCCCGGCGTTGCACGGGTATTTAATTATAGCAATAACACTGTAAATGGATTCAAATAAAGATACTTTATAGTGGTGAATGAAAATATTTTTTTACTTTATAAAAAGTACAATATTCAAATTATAATGTGAAATATTTGACAAAATGAATACAATACAACTAACACAAAACTTGATTATAAACAACATTTTTAGTTTCACCTCCAGGAGCAAGAACATATACATTATTGGGTGAACCCACCCTTCCCACGTGTGCAGGTGGGCCGCGAGACCCCAAGAACATATCACCCCCGGTAGTGAGGGATCTGCATACCAATTTTCGTTCAAATCGGTCCCACAGCTTTTTACATTTTTTCCATTGACTTGAATGGGTGAAATCTGATTTTCTGTTTGTAGCTCCGCCCACGTGTGCAGGTGGGCCGTGAGACCCCCAGAACATATCACCCCAGGTAGTGAGGGATCTGCATACCAAGTTTCGTCCAAATTGGTCACAGTGAGAATGGCAGCTTTTTACATTTTTTCCATTGACATGAATGGGTGAAATCTGATGTTCTGTTTGTAGCTCCGCCCACGTGTGCAGGTGGGCCGCGAGACCCCCAGAACATATCACCCCAGGTAGTGAGGGATCAGCATATCAAGTTTAGTTCAAATCGGTCCCACAGCTTTTTACATTTTTCCCATTGACTTGAATGGGTGAAATCTGAAGTTATGTTTGTAGCTCCGCCCACGTGTGCAGTTGGGCCGTGAGACCCCCAGAACATATCATCCCGGGTAGTGAGGGATCCGAATACCAAGTTTCATTCAAATCGGGGAAGCCGGTTTTGCGGAGGCAATTTTTACATTTTTTCCATTGACATGAATGGGTGTAATCTGATTTTCTGTTTGTAGCTCCGCCCAGGTGTGCAGGTTGGCCGCGATACCCCCAGAACATATCACCCCAGGTAGTGAGGGATCTGCATACCAAGTTTCGTTCAAATCGGGCAAGCCGTTTTTGCGTTGGCAGCTGTTTTACATTTTTTCCATTGACATGAATGGATGAAATCTGATTTTATGTTTGTAGCTCCGCCCACATGTGCAGGTGGGCCGTGAGACCCCCAGAACATATCACCCCAGGTAGTGAGGGATCCGCATACCAAGTTTCGTTCAAATCGGGCAAGCCGGTTTTGCGGAGGCAGTTTTTACATTTTTTCCATTGACATGAATGGGTGAAATATGATTTTCTGTTTGTAGCTCCGCCCAGGTGTGCAGGTTGACCGCGATACCCCCAGAACATATCACCCCAGGTAGTGAGGGATCTGCATACCAAGTTTCGTTCAAATCGGGCAAGCCGTTTTTGCGTTGGCAGCTGTTTTACATTTTTTCCATTGACATGAATGGGTGAAATCTGATTTTATGTTTGTAGCTCCGCCCACATGTGCAGGTGGGCCGTGAGACCCCCAGAACATATCACCCCAGGTAGTGAGGGATCGGCATACCAAGTTTCGTTCAAATCGGGCAAGCCGTTTTTGCGTTGGCAGCTCTTTACATTTTTTCCATTGACATGAATGGGTTAAATCCGATTATCTGTTTGTAGCTCCGCCCATGTGTGCAGGTGGGCCGCGAGACCCCCAGAACATATCATCCCGGGTAGTGAGGAATCTGCATACCAAGTTTCGTTCAAATCAGTCAAGCCGTTTTTGCGTGATCGTGGCACATACATACATACATCCGATTTTATATATAGATGATACAATATGTTTTTTACTAGGTTCCAAAGGCAATACCTTCTTCAGATCAGAAATGAACCAAAGATGGCAAATATCAGAATATATAAGTGAAACATAAAATCATTTCAATGGCATTGTCATAGGGAAATGTGGGAGGTAGGGGGTGAGTAACAGAGAGAGATGGATGGGTGATGCAAGGGTGACAAAGCAATATACTGTAATATTATGGTTTGTAATGTGATAGAAAGCCTGTCTAGTGGGTATGAAAACATTTCATCATTTTGACTTCAAGGTTTAACATTTCTGGTTATTCTTTTTTTTTTTTTTTTTTGTATTCTCATTATTCAGTCATTAATGCAGTGCTTTGATCTTATAAAATGTTGTCATCCAGATGTGTTACCCTGGTTAGCACTGTGCTGTTTTATGTGGTGTTTGTGTAAATGAATTCCTGACTAAGCATCCACCCTGTCTCTCTGATTCATGTATCATTCATCTTCACACTTTTTGCACTGAATAATCTAAACCATATTGGATGATAAGCATGTGTAAGTTCCTCTTATATTGAATGTTTTTCTTATGTAAGTGACTGTGAGGTCCTATGATATGCACTGTCACAGTACGCAGCTTGGTATATTGCAGGGAGATGTATTGTTCGCTTCTTTATGAGCATCTGTGGGGAGTTTGCTTTCACTGATTTTTTTTTTCCATCAGATTAGGTGGATGTCAGAAGGCCTAAATTGGTGGAACTGGGAATACATCTTTTAGAATAGATACCCCTGATGCCGTGGATAACATGAGGAAGGACTTACTGAAACTTGAGGGATGGTCTAAAATTTGGCAGCTAAGATTTAATGCTAAGAAATGCAAGGTCATGCATTTGGGCTGAAAAACCCAAGGGAATGGTACAGTTTAGGGGTTGAAGAACTTGTGTGCATGAAAGAGGAGTGGGACTTGGGTGTGATAGTATGTGATGATCTTTAAGTGGCCAAACAGGTTGAAAAGGCAACAGCAAAAGCTAGAAGGATGCTAGAGTTCTTAGGGAAAAGTATGGCTGGTAGGAAAAATAAGGTATTGATGCCCATGTATAAGATTCTGGTGAGATCTCATTTAGAATATTGTATACAATTCTGGAGACTGCACCTACAAAAATATATAAACAGGATGGAGTCAGTCCAGAGGAAGGCTACTAAAATGGTTGGTGGTCTTTGTAATATGGGGGACAGACTTAAGGATCTCAATACGTATACTTTGGAGGAAAGGCAGGAGAGGAAAGATATGACAGAGACATTTAAATACCTACATGGCATAAATACATGAGTCGACTCCGTTTCAATTGAAAGGAAACTCCAGAATAACAGTGTATAATAGGTATAACAGATACCCCCCTCTGAAGACTGCTATGGTAAGTGCAGGTCTCTTATCAACTCTACGTGGATGATATACCATTTTCCTCCCCGTTGATGGAGATTTTGAAACAGCCACAATTCTCACATTACCCCTCTCCTCAAGTCACTTCATTGGCTCCCCATCCATTTCTGAATACAGTCCAAACTCCTCTTACTGATTTACAAGTGCATTTACTCTGAAGCCCCCAATATCTCTCTTATCTTTTCCCGTGCTCCTCCCTGTGAACTCCGTTCATCGGGCAAGCCCCTCTTATCTGCACCTTTCTCCTCTACTGCCAACTGCAGACTCCATCCCTTCTTTCTTGCCGAGCCGTATGCCTGGAACAGGCTGCCTGAATCAATATGTCATGCTCCATCCCTAGCAGTATTCAAATCCAAGCTAAAAGCCCACTTTTTTTTGAAACTGCTTTCAACTTTTAACTCCCATTCACTGCTATCAGTTACCTATACCCACTGTATCATTTTCTCTACCATAATCTCCCCAACCCTGAGATGTCCAGTCTGTCAAATTAGATTGTTAGCTCTTCTGAGCAAGGACTGTCTATTGTATGTTAAATGTACAGTGCTGCGTACGCCTTCCAGTGCTATAGAAATGATAAATAGTAGTAGTAGCTTTTACAGGGGGTGATGATGGAGGTTAAAGGCTGGATGAACCGTAACAAATTAAAACTAATGGGTCCTTTCACTAAGGTGCGCTAACTGATTAGCGCCCTTAAACTGGTTTAGCACATGTTAATCAATTTAGCGCATGCTAAATGCTAATGCATCCATAGAATATAATGGACGCATTAGCGTTTAGGTTTAGCGTGCGCTAAATCGATTAGCGCACCTTAGTAAAAGAGGGGGGCAAGTGTCCAGAAAACCAAGGTGATGTGCTTTATGCGGGAATTTGAGAATAATCGGCCTGATACAATTGAGTTACTGGGTGTGACTGTTTCTATATCTAAGTAGGTAAAATATCTAAAGGGGTTAGTTGATTCATGTTTGACCTTTAGGGGGGGCACGTGTGCACATTGGTTAAAAAAGTATTTTTTAAATTGTGTATGATGAATAATTTACGTTCATGTTTGTCAGGCAATATGTTCAGGACAGTATTGCAGTCTATAGTATTATCATGTCTTGATTACTGTAACTTGGTGTTGCTGGGTATACCTGCATCGGTGTTATATGTGCTATAGGTTGCACAGTATTTGTTCGAACAGTGTTTTGTTTGAGAAAACGTGATCATGTGGGAGGATATCGCTATATTAGTTGAAACTGGAATATCGAATTCACTATAAACTTTTGGTGATGGTGTATCTCTGCATACACAATTAGGCATCAAAATATTTAGTGGGTGGCATTCTGCCATATGAGCCGCAGTGCACACTCCATTCTGTGACTCATGCTGATTTATGCATTCCGACAGTGAAATAGCTGAGGTTGAAAGTGTCTAGTCGGCATGTTTTCTTGTATAGGTCCCTGAGAGTGGAATAATCTTCCTCGATATATACTGTACGTCAGCAGACAAGTATAAGTAGCTTTAACAAATGATTAAAAAGACATCTTTGACGAGATCAAGATGGCGTCGAGAACGGACGCCTAGACGAGTGGCGCTGCTTACCTCGCCTGAACCAGCATTCGCATTGACTCTCCCCCACATTTCAATATGGGGAAGAGGAAGGGAGCCTCTCGCCCTAACCCTCCGGCGACTGGATCCTTTCAGCGGATGGTCCAGACGTCGATTCAAAGCGCGTTGGCCCGTTTGGGTGAAGAAACCCATTCCACTTTGGGGGAGAACCCAGAATTTTCAGGCACTCTCGGCGCGGGAAGCCAGGCGTCATTGAGCCTGGAGCAAAGGCTAATCCCTCCCCAACCCGGAAGTAAATGGATGCAGGAGTCAGAAGGAGTCCTGCCTCCTAGAGATGGAAGTTTGGACACCTCTGTATGTTATGATGTAGGCGCTGGACACCTTTTGAAAATTTTTTTAAGTTTCATATCATTATTCTATATGTATTGTAATTTTTTTATATTATTGTTTTGACAATCTGACCCAGCGGAGGCATTGCTTATGTTCTTATGCATGTATTTGGACTGTGTATTGTCACAAGCCCAGCAATATAGCTAGCCTTGTTCCAGGTAAAAAGCCTAGAAACACAGCCCTGAAGCTGAAGAGAGCTGATCAGTGCAGCAGCTCTACTACTAGCATGGACCAGGACTCAGATTCTGGGGAGGTTTCCCAAGAGCAGGAGCCTGGGAAGATTTAGGATGCTATGAGGGTAAAAACACCTTTAAAATTAAGCCTTGCACTATTAGGACACAGTCTAAGAAACAGGCACTGTCTTCTTTAGGCACACACCTGCTTAGGTTAATTACAGAGCAGGAGGAGAAAGTCCAGGGAGAGCTCAAGCCTGCCCATCCCCCACGTAGGCTGGGGCATGGCTCGCACAGAGAAAGGCAGTTTGAGCAGTGCAAGCCAAGGAGAGACAGAGATGAACCAGGAGAGGAGTCAGACCCATGGTTAGGTGCTCCAGAGGTAATGCAAGGAAATGAAATAGAAATGTTGGATTGGGAGGAATCCTTACCTGCTAATCAGCTGCCATGCCTGGGACCACAAGAAGCAATGGAGACTGCTCTGCCACCAGTTGGTGAACAAATGGATGTGAGTTGAAGCTTGCTTTTTGATTACTTTTTTTGCTGGATTGAAGAGGCTGACACTGGTTTGTGTTTGTTGGGTAAAAAGGACTGTGTTTGCTGGTGGGTTTTGTTCGCAGCAGCTTGAAGCTATTTTGAAAGTTTGCAAGGGCAATGGTCAGAGAAGCAGCCCTGCCTCTTGTTTTTCCAAGTTTGCTGTCGAAGAAAATGCAAAGGCTGTTACTACTGCTGACTTGAAACACTGCTGGACTTTGAGGGCACTTGTCTGTGCTGTTTGCAGGACTTTGGTTTTTTTCCTGTTTTGAAAGTTACAAGTCACTGATTGCTACAGTGGGGGATTGTGGGGCAGAATCCACAAGAGATCAAAAGGGTTGGGATTGCGAGGCCTACAAGGCAAATTTTGATAGTGGATTCAGCAATTCCCTGCCCCCACCAACTTACTAGAGTTTGTAGGGGAAGCCTGACTACATTTAGGCAGGCACAGTGCGTTTTGTAGGGAAAAGTTTTGTGATACCATGAACTGTGAAATACTTACCTGATTTGTATTTTGATGTTTTTATTTCTCGGAAAAAGCCAGCAAGTTAAATTCCTGGACTTTCCCTGAAGCAAGGGTGTTGCCAGCCATGTGCTGACCCAGCAGCCAAAGGAGCTGAAGGACTACTTGTCAGAACAGGTGAACTGTTTGATTTTTGTCTTGGCTGAGTACAAAAATAAAGCCTTCTTTATTTGACCAGTGGCTGGACTGTGGCCTTATTGTGATTTTGGGAGCTTGTGCCATTCTGACCATTATTTTCCCAGCAGGGCTTTCACCTTATGGAAAGCACGCCAAGATCGTAAATTGTGCTCAGCGAGGGTACCCACCTCAGGGCCTGGCACTGGCCGTACCACTGTATGTATTTTGTTGTGACCTGCTCTGGGAAATGCAGGATACAATACATAAAAACATATAGGATAAAGTTAAAAAGTGATAGGCTCAGGACTAATCTAAAGATTTACTTTTTCAGAAAGTGGTAGATACTTAGAATACTCTCCCATTAGAGGTGGTAGAAACAAAGACTGTCTGATTTCAAGAAAGCACATGGGATCTCTTAGGTAGAGGAGGAGGAGGAGATAATAGATGCTGTGGATGGGCACACTAGATGGACCATTTAGCCTTTATCTGCTGTCATGTTTCTAAGTATCTAGTAATTCCTGTAACACTGAGCATTTGCTCTGATTCTCTCAGATGTTGCATAATCGTGATATCATCAGGAGGCCCCATCATGTTCATTCTAACAGGTGGCTGTCCGAACAGTCGAGAAAGGGGTATAAGCTACTCTGAGCTTAGACATCCAGGTTCAGGACGTCTGGGTAGCTTCCTTCCTTCCTCAAGATGTCTAAGAACATCATTACCATGAAAATGTTCCAGTGCCAAACTGAGATACAAAACTTAGCATTTTCCTTTTTCATCTCTCTTTTCTAAATAACTAATGTTGGTTTTCTCAGTATGTTAGACAACTTTCTTTCCTCTACAATACCCTTTGACTTAGATTGCATCATTGTACAAGGTTGTTATAATATTGTCTTATTCTCACCCCTCTTGGTGCTTTTGTTTCTTGTTTTTGTCTTGTTTTCTGCTAAATTCCATATGTGTGTAGTTCTGTACACCATTATGATAGCATATCAATTGCTAATAAATAAATGAAAGTCTGCTTGACCCACTGACAATGCTCTGCAAGAGACAGTTGCTAACATCCTCTTTTTTTATTTAGGATAAGGCAGAAAACTGCAGGAATATGCTGAGGTATGAGGGATATTAATGCTGGTCTTAGTTTCAGATTGACCTCATGCTACTGTTACTTTGGGTATCCAATCCAAAATTTTTAATTCATCACAATATGTTAAAAAAAAAAAAGGTCCAAACAAAGAAGTATTCCTTTGTCGACTTCATCATTAAACATTCTGCTAGTAGCAGTAGAGGTTTTAAATCCAATTATTACAACTTAACACACTTTCAGGTCTAAGGGTTTGTTCATTTAATATAGATAAAAGTAATTGAATTTTAATTCCAATATTTCTTTTATCAATAATTTTCTTTTCGACTTTCTCATCCCTCAGGTTTTATCAATTTTCATAATTTCATAGAATTTATTTTCTGAATGTGTTTTGAAGTGTCTGTCAACAGCTAAATTAAATAATTTTCTCTTTACTGAAATGTTCTAGTAGGATGCTTTTCAAGTTCAATAAAAACATGCTACATAAATCAACATGCAGACACATTTGATAATGTAAACCACATGATGAGAACTATAGGCCCTCAGAGTTGCAGTGGAGCATTTAGCACTCCAGGCTGCAGTAGGGTGGTGATGGGGTAATAGTTATTGACAGAACCAATTTTATATTTCTTAACATCTTCATGTTTAATGTGTTCTTTTAAAGATCCAGCAAATTTAGGTTCCCTTTTATGAAGTTGTCTTAGGCTTTTTTTATTACCTGCCTTGGCGGTAAATGTTCCAATGCTTATAGGAATTCTAAGAGCATCAGAACTTTTACCGCCATGGCCAGCGATAAAAAAGCCTAAGACAGCTTCATAAAAGAGGGGTTTAGATTCTGAACACTTTCCAGATCTTGAATAGCACAGGATGTGGAGTGTAATCATGTTTTATATGTATTTTATTTACTATAAAAAATTATATAAGGCACTGGTAAGGAGGCCTAAGACTCTGGTTGGCCCAGGTTCTTAGAGCCCCTCCTATGGCCCAGGGGCTTAGAGCCTCTCCTTAGGTGCCTGGTCCAATCAGGGCCTTATGCCCCTCCCTGGTGCATCCCAGGATGCACCGGGAAGTAGAAGTCCTGCCATTCTGAAGAGGTGGGCCTACTGGCCAGAGGGAGAAGGCATCCCTCTGGTCATCCTTGCTGAATAAGGTCCGGGGGGTCCAGGTGGAGTTTTGGGGATGGGGGATTTGGGGGGGGATCATGTGTTCTAGGGGGTGCTGACAGGAGGGAGGGAGCATCCTTCTTGCTGGGGTTGTTTGGGGAGTGCCGGTAGGAAGGAGTGGGCAGCCTTCCTGCCATGAACAGTATGTGTGCGTGAGATTGGGGGTCAAGGCAGAATAGAGTGAGCATCTTTCCTGCTTGCTAACTTGCAGAGGAGGTTCAGGGTTCCCTGCCGCTGCCGCTTAGCTGATCACAACAGGGAGATTCCCTTGCCATGATCAGCTCAGTGGCAACAAGATTCTGTAAATGGCATCTATGACATGGATGCTGGTTAGAGAATCGGGGTGGTGAGGCGGGGTTAGGCATCTGTCCTTTAGGACAGAAGCAATTCTATATAGGATGCCCAGGTGCAATTCTCAAAAGCCACTTACCTCCTCTTTTACAAAGATGCGCTAAGCTTTTTAGCACGTGCTCTAGGCGCCTGGGCCAATCAGGCCTTAGGCTTAGTGAGGATGGGCAGACCCACTATGCCTAAGGCCTGATTGGTCCAGGCTTCTAAAACCTGGGCCAATCAGGCCTTAGGCTTAGCGGGGATGGGCAGGGAAGTGGCGGGCCTGCCGGATGGACAGCAGCAAAACCCTGCCGGCCGGCCAACAATTAGAGGTTAGTTGGGGGGAGGTTAGGGGGTCATCGTAGGGGTGTTAGCGCTGGGGGGCATTAGCATGGGGGTCCGAAGAGGGGGCATCCTCCGGCAGGAGGGGTTGGGCACCCTCCTGCCAGCGATCGGGAGTGTCATGGGGGACGGCCTTCCGGCAGGAGGGGTTGGGCACCCTCCTGCTGCGGCCACTATACTTTTTGCTGCAAGGAGATCCCTTGCCATGATAAGTGTAGCAGCAGTGTCTACTCTAACCCGATTCTGTAATCGGCGTCTATAACATGGACGCTGATTACAGAATCGGGGTTAGAGTAGACACATACTATACAGAATACGGGCCTCAGTTTCTTCAGAAACTTACTTCCAAAGAAAGTGATATGTCTCCAAATACCACACCTAGCATTTCCACCATTCTCATAAAACAAAACAAAAAATTACAGAGAACAATGTTCTGGAAAACACAAGAAGACACAATGCAAACAGGAACAGTCAAAGAATGTAACATAGTAAATTATGGCAGATAAAGACCTGAATGGTCCATCCAGTCTGCGCTGTAACTACATGCATTAAAATGTCATGATTAAATTGTCTTTTTTTTTTTTTCTTTGTTTCTCCTGGGCCACAATCCTTGAACGTCTACCCGATACTGCCTTAGGTTCCAACTATTAGAGTTACAGTTGAAGCTTACTGCAGCCTATCCAAACCATCTCCTTTGCGTGATTCAGACCATGAAAGTTTGTCCATTCATATTCTAGTTAGAAATCCACTGTGAATTCCATAACCATTTTCCTCTCCACCACCTCCCTCGGGAGCGAATCCACCACCTTCTCTGTGAAAAATAATTTCCTAATGTTACTCCTAAGTCTACCAGCCCTCAACCTCCAGGAATTTAGTGAACAAATCTTTTAAGTGGAGTCACCAGAACCTCTCTGAACTTCCTCAGTATCCTGGGATGGATTATGGCTTTGTCCAGCTTCAGTTTTTCAAGCTGTTCATAAACAATTTCTTCCGTGAACTGTGCGGTATCCACACCATTCTTACATGTGATTTTGCCAGCCAATCATGGTCCTTCTCCAGGATTTTAATGTTATGGAATGCAAACAGGAACAGCCAAAGAATATTAACAGGAAGCATTGATGCCATGATGTTCCAGTGACTGACTAAAGTCCAAGGCCTCCTGTAATTAGAACAATCAAAGAACATGCTAATTGGCCAGATGATCCGCCCAATCTCCACCTAATATTCTTCTGTCAACATTCTCTTAGAAATTAAACTTAAATCAACTTGTAAGCAAATAGAATGGTGAGATGGAACTCAGCCAAGCAAATTAATGTGTGAGTTAATAAAGTGTAAATGTTCAGAGGAAAAATTCTGTAGATAAATACATATAAAATATATAAATAAATATATATAAGCAGCTTGGTTAGAGGAGAAGGAAAAGGGGCACACTAATAGAACAGCCCAAGCCTAACCCCAGAGGAAAGAAAGGAAGCCTGCCTGAAGAAGTCCTTGTGAGTAAGCCTTGGCAGGCCCGAGCTATGGACAAACTTACCAAATGACTGTTTGCATTTGGGAAGAAAATGTGAAAAGAAAGGGAATGCTGAAGGAAAGCAAAGTTGAGAAAAGAGTAATTCAGCTAGATGTGGGCAATATGTAAGCCTTGACTGGGGAGGGCACTGAGGAAAAGTTTCAGATTCCAGTTAGCATGAGTGATGCAGTAGCTCTGGTTTTGTTAGCATTTCCTTTTAATTATTAGAATGATTATTGTAAGAGCCTGATAGGAGTTCCAGGTACACTAATTTGCATATGGAAATAAGGCTACATGGACTGTCCTCTTAAGCCTTGTTTTCTAGTTGAAGAAGGGAGATCAAGGGAGCGAGTGATCCTATAAAGGTGACAGTGAAGTCTCCAAATGGATCAGTATGATTTCATCCTAAGTATAATAGTACTGGAAGACAGAGACCTCTAACAGAAATTACAACGCTAATAAGGTCTCTTTCTGAGCTTTCTGCTAAGAGGCAAGAAGTTTCAGTGTATAACAAGCTGGTAGCACCTGGAAGTGATCTGTGAAACAGCCAAGCTGGTCCAGATCTGAGAAGGTCCTGAAAACCTTAGCCCAAATAAGACTGGTAACTGATCAAAGTAAGGTCTTTCAGTGCTTTTTTCCAACTTTTGAGGATTAAACCCAGAACTTACCACTATATACTTTGAATGACTACCCGAATCACACCAAAATTAAAGCTTCTTGAAATTTCTGCATGCTGTGGTTCATACATATAAGTCCAAAAATTCAGATTGCTTGGGGGATTGGATCGGTTCAGAGTTCAGATTTTATGGATTCTCAGGAAGTGCTTTTAAAATTTGTCCCACTCAGCGTTCATAAAATTCCTTGAGTGCCGGAGCACTTACCTCGCCGGTCTGTACTAAAATTTAGGCAAAGACCCTGTGCTTAAATTTACACGCATAATCCTTCATAGATTCTAATTAATGAAAATAATTTCTTGTTAAAATGCCATTTATTGGCACTTGTTATTTAATTAAATTGTGCACACAATTTTTGGCACTTTATATAGAATTAGGGAGTGAAAGTTCCCTCCTTTCCTGCAGCTGTGGATCTCACAACTGCAAGACACCAAAAATAAACTGCTATTAGGCCACTTTTGCCACCTCCATGTGCCAAAGGATGTATTTGTCACTGTTTGACCACTTTGATGCTCTTGAGCCATGAGTGTTCTTATCACTTTGCCCCACTTTTGGTGCCCTGGGCTGCTGATGCAACTTGGGTGGAAATCCCATTATTAAATTCAAAATTAGGAAGCAGTGCTTTCTTCACTGATGCTAATGGGAAATGAATGCATGATAGATAAAATAAGCACAATAACATGGAAAAGTAAAATTAATGAAACAGAAAGGGCAATTGAAACAATATTGCAATGCAAAATGACATTGACCTAGCCACAAGCTTACATTACTTACCATAACAATTTGTCTTCATTATAAAGCTGTGGTTCTTTAAAAATTCTTACCTCCTTGAAATGTGCTGCTCCCTACAGTATTCAATTTTTAAAGCATCTGACTGTAATTTCAACCTAATCAGTCATTTATTGGTGAATAGCATAAGTTCAGCTCTTTCCACATGTTCATTTTAATTTAAAAAAAAAGTAGAATAGAATTTAATGTCTGCAAATCCTGACCAAAAAGAAAAATGTCTCTGTCTCTTCCAAAACTGAGCTTCTCTCTTCCTAATCTTCACTGACCTCTTCTCCTAAGTGAGGAGGCATCATTCAGTAATGAACCAAAAAGTTGGCTGATAGTTCTGTTACATGTTTGGTGCTCAGCCACAGTGCTACTGACTCAATTATAGTTGCAAGTCAAAAAAATGTGTGTTTCCTGCACATGTGGAATCCAAATGGGATGCAGACAAGTTAAGAACAATATAATGATTTCCACAAACCACCAGCATGTGCTTCTAACAAGTCTAATGGTGTATGAGCAGAGAATATGAAAAGAATTTCTCAGTCTTATGCCCATCAATCAATTCAGCTCAATGCTCCTTCTTGCATAGCTTCCATTTTAATTTCCAAGCTCACTGCTGCAGTCATTTGCAGTAAAAATAAAGGTTCATGCCCCTTTTTTTCCTTAAACTGTTTCAAGATTCACCGCAACAGCTCTGATCCCTGAACTCCAGCTGATTAATTTAAAACTCTTATTAAGCAATGCAGAAGGCAATCTTCAGAGGAATTTCTGCTTAATAAACAGAGTTTTATACATAGAAATAAGGGTTTTCAGAAATAGTTCAGGGCATATCTGTGTTTATATACAAAAAAATATAAGAATCCAATGGGTCTGCAGTGAATGTCAAGCAGCAAAAACAAAAAAAGACTGCAGATATAAAGTACAAGATTCAGGATCTTTATTGAAATTAATAAACCATTGCTTTCCAAAGAATGGTTCAGATTGGTTGGAAACTGGGACCCCAACACGGTGTGTGTTTCGAAAAACACATCTTCCTCAAGAGTCCAAGGTGTTATTTGTCCGGTGTACCAAGAACCATATGGAGTATAGCGGTAAACATAAAATTTGTTAAAAACAGGTGGCGGGAGGCTCCTCTCATAAAACGCTCCTCAGTGCTGAGTGCCGTCCTAGTTGGCATCAATTTTTTGGTCACCATATAGAGATTATGGCCCTAAGTGCATATTTTCTGAGTTACTTTTGAAATGAAAAGCATTCCCTGATTTTACAAATTTATGTGTTTTTTGAATGTTGCTCTCAAAACATTTAAGCATCTGTAATAATTTCTCTACTGAAAACTAGGGAATCTAGTGTGGAGCAGAAAACTACATATAGACCAAATGAGGATGAATAAGTTTATTGAAAATGCTACCAAGAGCAGTGCCCAATCTGTTTTGTTTGTACAGCTTCTTCAAGGGCATATAATTAACTTTAGATTAAAAGCTGCTTTTGCCACCGAAATTAGCTAAAGCTGGTGTCCAATATATGCTTTACAAACAAGATGTCCAGCAAGAAGTTTATAGAGTTTAGTCTTATTGGCAAGGAAACCTTTTGTGCATTGGGGCCTAAATCCCAGAAGGACTAGGCCAGCTGAATGGAAACTAACCCCCTCTTTTACTAAGGTGTGCTTACCGATTAGCGCGTGCTAATTTAATTAGCGTGCGCTAAATGCTAACACGTCCATAGACTAACATATACACGTTAGCATTTAGCATGCGCTAAATCAATTAGCACACGCTAATCGGTTAGCACAGTGTTTTTCAACCTTTTTACACCTATGGACCAGTAGAAATAAAATAATTATTCTGTGGACCGGCATCGGTCCGTGGACCGGCGGTTGAAGAACACGGGGCTAAGTCGTGGGCCAGAACCCGCCCATCTCTACCCAATCTCCACCCGAGACCCCGCCCCCATAATAGTACTAATTGCACCTTGCATGTCCCGTGCCTCATCTGGAAGCCTTCCCTCTGACGTTGCAATGTCAGAGTGAAGGCTTCCGGTTCATGCACAGGATGCCCGTAGGAGCCACTGCCCGTGGCTTTGTGCACTGAATCAGTTAGGAAGAGGAAGCTGGCTCGAAGATAATGCCGCATCGATAGCACCGTGGACCGGCGGTTGAAGAACACTGTGGACCGGCTCTGGTCCATGGACTGGTGGTTGAAGAACACTGGAATAACACACCTTAGTAAAAGAGGGCCTAAGTTTTCTGGAAATTTTAGGCACAAATCCTTGCAGGACAGGAAGAGTGTGCCTCATTAGCAACCCTTCCAGATAGTAGAAAAGGGATGGAGCTAAGTGTTCCCAAACAGAGAGTAAGGTGGTTGATTGGCAGCCTTCTCCCGCTATACAAAGGGAATTAGGCTAGAAGCTTTAACCCACAGTACAGCCAATAGATTAAGGGAGAAATAGCTCCAAGTAAAGAGAAGGAGAAAAAGAGACAAAAACTGGCTACTCAGAAGCTACTGATGCAGAGCAGAAGGAAAGCCCTGGAATATGATGGTACTGTTGAAGTAAGTGATTCATGACAAAAGGTCAGCCTTCGCAAAGATGAATGCAGATGACTTTACATTTTTAGATTTATATTTCAGTGATATAAAAAAATGTGCAAAAGACAGTGCAAAAATGTAAAAATAGCATGTTATGAGACATCTGTTCTGAGTCTAACAATCTATTTCAGGGTGGTCATACTACTAAAATTGATAGTAGTATGACCACACTGAAATATTTTTACATTTTTGCACTGACTTTTGCACATTTTTTTTATATCTCTGAAATATAAATCTAAAAATATAAAGTAATCTGTGTTCCTTAAATTAAAGAAATTGATATTTTAGTAGTATGACCACAATGAAATAGATCACTAGACTCAGAACAGATGCTATTTTTACATTTTTTGTACTGTCTTTGCACATTTTTTTAATATCTCTTAACTATAAATCTAAAAATACTTTAGATTTAAAAAAAGATAAAATGCAATTAAATAAATTTTCTTAACCTCAGTTCTTTATATAGAAGCCTAACTTTGTTTTCTTAAAAGAGCAGAACAAAAATGACTTCATATATCTCCTTTAACTGTTGTTATTCTTTGGACTGTGGACATTTGGACTGTGAACATTCACCTTCCCTCCCCCTACACAGACATACAAACTTTCAAATGATTACAATATACTAGAGACCAGCTAAGCACAGGGCAGGATTAACGAATAGGCCCAATAGGCACATGCCTAGGGCCCGGAATGATCAGGGGGGGCCCGATGAAGGAGGGTATTTTTTTTTTCAAATGGCGATGGGCCCCCCCAGCTTCGATCGGCAATGCGTCCCCCCCCCCAATTGGCAACGGGGCCCCCCCATCAATGGACCAATCAGCAATGGATCCCCCTCCCCCATCAATGGAAAGTAAGATGAGCAAGGAACGCGGGTAAGAAAGGCAACACCAACTGTAATTTTCCAAGCGGTGCTGCTTACCCAAAGCTTCCCTCTGACGCAGCTTCCTGTTTCCGCCAGGGCGAGTCAGAACAGGGAAGGGGGCCCAGTGTACTTGTGTGCCTAGGGGCCCTCGAAGAATTAATCCTGCCCTGGCTAAGCAGCAGCAAAATCAGGTTGTAACTTTATTGAACTTTCCACTAGGAAAACAATAAAACAACAATAAGCATATCTTCAATAGCACAACATACTTCCTTCACCTCAGTTGGCATCACCACAATGCAATATACCCCAAATCTTTGGTTGTCTGGGTATCAGCCTAGCTACAGTAAATGAGTACCATATGCCCAGTAGCATGATCTCCAAATTCTCCAGTGCACGTTGCAGTCAGGCTAGAGTATATCATGTTCTCACTCAGAGCTACAACAGCCCTGCAGCAGCTCCCAGGGGCACATTTCAAAAGAAGATATAATGGACGCCTAGCAGTTGATTGACAACCACACAAAATGGTGCCTACAAGTTAGGCACCACTAGGCGCCATTTATAGAATCAGACCCCATGTACATAGCTATCTATATGCTACTTAAATAAAAATAAATAAATAAATAAATATTTTATTTTATTTATTTATTTAAATATTTATAACCCACATATCCAAGAATTCTAAGCAGATAACAGCATTACATACATAATATAATTGAAACAAGCAATACACACAAACTTACAACCAAATATTACAAACAAACAGCATACCATCATCATCAGAAAATCAAAACCTAAACTATGAAAAAAAACCCAAAAAACATAAAAACCTCACAGAAATAACCATAAAAAGGCAATCATAAACCTTTTTCCCCAATAGCTTGCCTCACTCAACAAAACAATGTTTTATCTATAATATTTTAGTAGCATATAGATAGATATAATCCCAGTCTCCTTGGAAATTTGCATCCAGGATGATAACGTCAGTGCCAGTTATATAGCAAGAGCTAGCAAAAAGTGAACTTCTAAGTTGTGCACAATTCCGAGCACGATGAGGATGATGAGTGCTTCCAAGGGAGTAATTGCTTCACTACGGGAAGCTCCTTGAACTTAAATTGCCTGACACCTGGTCTTTAAATTGGCCTATTTACTTTCATTTGGTTAATACCAGAACACAGGGTTACAGGCTGTCATAAATGACCTTCAGAAAACTGATGCTTTCAAAATCATGCTGGGCATTAATAAAGTAAGTACAATTAGAACAGCTTTAAGTTTCAAGTCACATTAAGGAAGTAAAACAATATTAACAAATTTCTTCTTGGATGGTTTCAATTTGGTTACTGTCAGTTTACAGAGAGAACATAATTTACTTGTTACTGTGGAAAAGTTTGGAGGGATTACAGCTTTATAATAAGCATATTTTGCTAGATAAATTACCCAGCTTCAGAGAGGTGATTATATGCTTGCCTATCAAACCAGTGTATATCACTCACTGGGAAAAAATATTTAGAATTCTGAAGAAAAATATAGCATAGAACCTTTACAAATAGGAGGGCAATTTAATAACAGGGCACAGAAATGTACATGTTGGGCCTGATTCTCAAAATGGCATCCTGATTGTAGGAGGCGGTAGGCATCCTACTGCTGTCTAATGGACCAATCAGGACACTTTTTTTTTTTTTAATTGATGTGATGAACGATGCCTACGATGTAGGCAACTGACTCCTGCCTAAGGAAATGCCTATATTACATATCTTCAATCTAAGGGCTCCTTTTACTAAGGTGCGTTAGGGCCTTAATGCGTGGAACAGTGCGTGCTAAATTGCCATGCACGCTAGACCTGAACGCCAGCATTGAGCTGGCGTTATTCTAGAAGCGTGCCGCATGGAGTAGTGTGTGGTAATGTCATGCGTGCGCTAATTTCTTTAACGCACCTTAATAAAAGGAGCCCTAAGTCAATACACATTTTAATTCAATTCTCTTTACCTTTATGTGAATCTTCATACACACTCAAACCAAAGACCTCAGAAACACCATTCCACCGCCCAATATATGATTTTTCTCAGCGGAAAGATTTAAGTGTTAAATCCTCGTAGGTCTAGGTTGTTTTTTTTTCCATATTTCTTTATCATTTGTAATTTATAAATAGTTTTAAAATAAACTTTTACTTATCTCATTCGTTGTTAGGGACATGTTTCGCAACAGCTTCGTCAGGGATCCGCCCTAAAAAATAAATACATATATCCTAGAATTAATATTAATTACCCCACAACCTCTGTATTTGAGAATAAACAATTATTAAGAATTGAAAAATATTTAACCTACCACTGCCGCTGTCATATGACCCTCGTGAAAAATTTTAAGCAAGATGGCGGCAGCGTTCTAAGGGCTCATTCTTAACTCTGAATTTAATTAAGCCATCTGAGTTTACCCCCTCCCTATTGGATGGACTGTCTTTAATACCAGCGGCTCACTCCACGCCCCTTTTGGAGAGAGATGTTAGTCACAAACTGTCATATTGACATAAAAACAGCTGGCTCTGCCTCTCATAGGACTGTTAAATGAACGTGACCCATTCTATTTCTAAATTCAACCCTGACAGCTCAACAGTGTTGAGCCGGTAAATCTACCATAAGTGTGGTTTATACCGGAAGTAGCCTTGGGCGTCCACAGGCGTGCCTTGGTACTTCTGTGGACGCGAGTTAGACATCTTAAATATAGGTCTCTAAAATTCTGACCTATATTTAAAGCATCTGTACAAAAATAGATGTGATTCTAGATGCAGTGCCTACCAGTGATTAACATATGGCAGACACCCATTTTGCAGGCGCAGCTTCAAGAATCAGGCCTGTTATGCCTATTTTTTATAACTATTCTGAAGATCAACAAATGTCCATACCAATTTTACAAGGGTCCATATTTTATATGATATACATATAGGAGTAATTCTATAGAGAGCTGCTAAAGTTAGGCAGCATGAGCCTGAATTTATAAATGGCGTCTAGGTTAGGAGCTGCTAGGCTCCCTAATCACATATGCCTAGCAACAGCTAACTTAGTTCCACACATAACTTAATTGTTTTAAATTGGTTTAAATGGTGGTAATTGACCACACCATTAACAACTGATTTTTTTTTTTTAATCATTATTTCAATTGTCAATTTAGGTTGCATGTGGATATCAGCACAGCATCTAGCAACAACATCTGAGTCCACCAATGCCTAATGGTGTCTACTTGAAAAGTCGGTGTGGTTCGGGACAGAGAATAGGCATGGTTGACTTAGGCATTGTAGTTAGGCACTGGTAAATTAGGCCAGGAAAACCCTGGCCTAACATACCAGCACCTACTATAAGGATGCATAGCAACGCTAGGTATGATTCTATAAAGAACCCTTAACAGTTGATTGACAACCACACAGAATGATTAGGGGACATTTATAGAATCAGGCCCCATGCACACACATAAATGTTAGTATTCTAGTCACTTGCACATATCTGTGAATACATTCCCATGTGTAGCGATGGTTTTTTTTTTTGTAAGTATAAACATATCCTCAACAGCATATACTTTACAAGTAAACTTTGGGGCAATTGTGCAATCTGCGCACACTTTGCCCATGTGAGTCCATCTAAGTCTTCCAGCTTTCGCCAGTTTCAAGAAAATACTATAGACCACTTAAACCCCCATTGCCCCCGGCACATTAGTTAGATTGTGAGCCCACCAGGACAGATAGGGAAAAATGCTTGAGAACCTGAATAAATTCATGTAAACCGTTCTGAGCTCCCTTGGGAGAACAGTATAGAAAATTGTATAAATAAATAAATATTTAAATAGGCCTTCAATTAAGTTTTGCAAGAGATGGCTCTGTGGACCCTTGTGTAGGGCATACAGTCCCAGTTGTATGTGTGTGTTTTTGCCTTTATGAATACAACGATTTGCCTTTATGATTGCCTTTAGTCTATCCCCCCTCTTTTACTAAGGTGCGCTAACCGATTAGCGCGTGCTAATCAAATTAGCACATGCTAAATGCTAACACATCCATAGACTAACATGCACGTGTTAGAATTTAGCATGTGCTAAATCGATTAGTGCAGTGTTCTTCAACCTTTTGACACCTATCGACCAGCGGAAATAAAATAATTATTTTGTGGACCTGTGGAATGGTGGTTGAAGAACACTGGGCTAAGTTGTGGGCCAGACCCCGCCCATCTCCATCCAATCTCCACCCCAGACCCCGCCCCCACAATAGTACTAATTGTAACACCATTTTTTCTATTCATTTTTCATATATACACACACAATATAATCTTATTAACAACACATAATGGTTAACCACAAAATTAAACTACACAAAGCACACTGTATGCTTCTCAATATTCATTCCTACCAGAACACAGATAACCTCATGCAAATACGGGACCATAAACTAAAAGTACTAATAAAACAAACAAACCCTAAGGTGCAAGACTCTGCAGCGGTACAACCCCAGAGGAAAAGAAACAAATGCATTTCTTCCTGAACAGACAGCAGATGTAAATTAATCACTAAATTCAAAACTAAAATCATTCCCCCTACCGTTGTTGTCTCCCTCCCTTCATGCTGTGCCTTGACTTCTGGCCTGCCCCCCGGTGTTATCTTCAGGCCAGCTCCCTCTTCCTCAGTGCTGTAGTACACAAAGCCATGGGCAGCGGCTCCTCACATATCCCACGCCTCATTTGTAAACCTTCCCTCTAACGTTGTGACGTCAGAGAGAATGCTTCCGGTTCAGGCGCAGGACGCTTGTAGGAGCTTCTGCCTAAGGCTTTGTGCACTGCAGCACTGAGGAAGAGGGAGCCAGCCCGAAGACAACGCCGTATCAATTGCACCGTGGACCGGTGGCTGAAGATCAATGTCTGGGGCCCAATGCATGTGTTGGCCCTGTGGACTGGCAGGAAATTTCTGCAGACCGACACCGGTTCACAGACCGGCAGTTGAAGAATACTGAATAAGCACACCTTAGTAAAAGAGGGCCTATATTCTTCACTTTGAAACCATGAAGTTTTCTTCTACCTGTTTTATTTTATTTAATTATTTTTTTTTCTACTTTAGATTGTATATTACTTTTACTGTTGGAATTGCGGTATAGCAAGTACTAAAATAAAATGTAACTTATAAAATATTAGAAGATATGTATGTATCTCTCAAACCTAGATCTGAGGATTTATATTGGCACTATGGCTGTCAACACACATACCCAGGTATGCTAGTTTCAATAAAGATCAGGTTTCAGGTTTCATTAAAATTTGATTAATCACATCCAATTTCTAAGCAAAATACAATACTAAAATGGATACAAAAATAAAAACATTACAAAACATGAAATCAAATCACTCTATAATTACAGACAAACAATTGGGATGGAAGGGGAGCAATACAATGGAGATAGGATACAAAGACAAGATAAAAACAATAGAGTGTGGGGTAAAAAGTTGAAAGAATCAAAGAAAATAAATGCCTGCTTTCCTCTATACAGTAGGCTCCAAATGGCTACCTCTTTATAGAATTGCTCTCATAATTCTACCCTAAGGAATGCCTATATTTATTTAGGTTAAAAGTAGGGGCTAATAAGCTGTTAAAACAGATTGTTAACCCTTGCAAGCCCTATCTATTTTATAAAAGCCCACATTTGTGCTTAAAACCTTAAAGGGGTAATTTGATGAGGCTTTTTTGTGTACTTTTATTTTTAAGACTTCTTAGGAGTCAATATTGCATGCAATTGAAATGGCCAGGAGACTCTTGACCAGCAAGGTGGGAGATACTTTGCAATGCAGTGGGCTCCAGACTTTATTTTTCAGCTGACCCTACAGCATTCACTACGATATGCTGCAGAAAAGGTGCAAATTCCAAAGATTTGGTTTCTCAATACCAACAAGGATTCTTTATGCAAAATAGGGAAAGCATGTCTATACTGTAGGCCACCCAGACCATTCCCTCTCCCTGCCCTCCCTATGATCCCTTGACATCTAGATGTACTTAGCTTACCCGCATCTGAATGGCCCCTGTCTTGCTTTTGAAATATTTAAAAATCCAGGCCTCTCCAGATGTTTATAGGCTGCGATTTACATGTGTGAATGCTTCAAAATAAGGGCAATTATGTAGTAATTTTGGTTCAGTGTTAATAAAACTGTGAGCCTGTTTTGCCATCCATGTTTATTTGGTTTATGTGTGGAGTAAATGGGAGTGAAGAGGTGTGAATGCCATATTAATGCATTTCAATGTCAAATTTTGCTAGGTAGATACTCTGAGCATACCCTATTTTCTAGCAAGTCTAGCAGCTTATTACTGTGTACAATATTCCTTTTCACAATGGGAAGGCTTATTAAAAACCCAGACAGTACCCTAACCTTTCACAATACCATCTTTCTGGTAGCCTAACTCTACTACCAAAAGACCTCTTTGATAGCCAATTGCAGTCTGTTATAGTAACAAAGCTGTTATACTACCCTTGATCAAAGGGAAGGAGGCCTAAGACTCCAATTGGCCCATGTGCCTAAGGCTGCTCCTATGAGAGAGGCCTTAGGCATCTGAGCCAATCAAGGATATAGGCCCCTCCCTGGTGCATCCCAGAATGTACTGGGAAGGAAAAGGCCCACCATTTTGGAGTGGCAGGCCTGCTGGCCGGAAGGTGTAAGCATTCCTCAGGCTGGACTTTCTACAACAGAGGCATGAGGGTTGGGAGGGTAGGTGTTGGGGGAAAGGGGTGCTGGGGGCCCATAGGTTTGGGGGAGTGGGGGGTCTGGAGGGGGTGTTGTAGAGAGGGTTGGAAACTTCTGGGAGCGGTTCCAGCAGGAGGGAGGGGGCATCTCTCCTGCTGGGAGACTTTGGGGGGGGGAGTCCCTGCCACAGCCACTCAGCTGATTGTAGCAGGGAGGACTGCCTTGCCGCAATTAGCTCAGTGGTTGCATCTATTTGAAATGTAGGCCAGATACTAGGAAAACTTAAGTTAAGGGGGCACCAGTGTTAATGACAGTTTCAGGTACTAAGGATAATCTTAACAAAGCAGTATATAGTTCTGAAAAATAGCTGAATGGTTAATGCAGTAAATTAAGAAGCAAGGAGTCCACGTTTAAATACTCCTTCAGGTCTTTTTTTTTTTTTTTCTGTGTGTGTGCTCTCTGGGACAGAAAAATAGACACTTGCAAGCTTGAAGGCTACTGAAGTGGTATGTACTCAGGTACAATAGGTATTTTTATGTTCCTGGTTGGGTCAAGATTTTAAAAAAATAATAATAATACAAACAACTGAAGTACAAGGGGCTGCTGAAAATTTCTCAGCCCAATCAAGAAGATAATGATGCAGAGCCATGAAACTTACTGGAAGGAATAACATAACAATTTATTTATATACCACATTACCTTAGGAGTTCTATGCAGTTTACAAAAGAAAATTGAAACAGCGTCAATAAAAACAAATGACCTAAAAGTTACAAACATTTCTTAAATAGGGGAGGGTTCTGCTAAGAGACAGAGCTAACTAACAGATTTGCAAACTCTTTATCACAAGAAGCTGCCTGAAAAGATAGGAGTCTTGAAAATAGCTCTTGTATAAATGACCCTTTACAGATAGAAAAGCAAACAAATTACAATTACATCTTGGGCATTGAGAATTAATGAAGGGGTGATCAGGATAGTCTGTCCTCCTTCCCACCCTGTTTTGTGTCAGATTAGAGGGGTTGAATATAAGGAACTGGGAAATAGATGTATACGGATAACTTGTGTGTGGCACCACCTAGCTAGCAAACTAAATACGAACCGCTTTTAAGAAGTGAACCCCTTTCCTGATGTTATATCCTTCCCTTCTTTTCCTCTCCTTTTAATTTGTTTTTTAAACGATGTAATTATTAACTTTTCCTTCCCCCCTTTACCTCCAGCTCACATTCATTAATTTTAACTTCTTTTTTTTTTTAACAATGTAAGACGGTCAGGTGTTCCTCGATGGTCGGTATATTAAAATTAATAAATTTGAACCAGAGCAAGGATAGGCAATTCTGGTCCTCGAGAGCCGGAGCCAGGTCAGGTTTTCAGGATATCCACAGTGAATATGTATGAGATGGACTTGCATGCACTGTGTCCTTGAGATGCAAATCTATTTCATGCATATTTATTGTGGATATCCTGAAAACCAGACCTGGCTCCGGCTCTCGAGGACCGGAATTGCCTAGCCCTGCTCTAGTTCAAGTTCAAGAGCAAAATGAAGGTTTGGTGTGCTCACCACAAGCCCTCAGGGAAATTTAGAAACAAATACATTTGGTTTTATGGGTCATTCTGTTAAGCTAGTTTTAGACCAACTAGCTGGATTTTCTATTGGGAGGGTATAATATTACGGGATTATAGGTAAAGTAGAAACAGTGATTGGGTTCTTCACAATGCAATAACTAAACTGGTGTTTACAATCATTTACCCCCTCCTTTACAAATATGTGCTATGCTTTTTACCGCATGGTAAATATTAGTGCACACTAATCACGAACTAAACGCTAATGCGTGCATGTTATCCTATGGACGTGTTAACGGTTAGCGCACGCTAAATGCGCACTAAAATGCTTAGCGCACTTTTTTTAAAAGAAGGCCTTAGAGTTCTTTTAGCAAGCTCTGGTAAAAAGTGGCCTTACATGGGCCTTTCCCATGTGCTAAGGCCACTTTTTACCCCTGCAGGAAAATGGGCAAGTTTTCAATTTTGCAAAGTCATGACAAGTTTCCAGTTTCAAGTTTTCAAGTTTATTTGATAAATCGCTTATTTAAATTTACTAAGTGAGATACAACTTTGGTAAAAAATTTAACATACATTTAAACATAATATTTACATATTAAAATAATGGGTTAGACCAAGGGTAGGGAACTCCGGTCCTTGAGAGCCGTATTCCAGTCGGGTTTTCACGATTTCTCCAATGAATATGCATTGAAAGCAGTGCATGCAAATAGATCTCATGCATATTCATTGGGGAAATCCTGAAAACCCGACTGGAATACGGCTCTTGAAGACCGGAGTTCCCTACCCCTGGGTTAGACCAACAGACTTACAGACTAATGGATACACAAGGTAAAAAAAAGGGAAGAACTACAATTCAATAATTTTAGAATAGAGAACAGAACCATAAAAGGAAAGAAACGTGCCATTAGCGCTAGGATATTACCAGCAATTTGCACGTGAGCCCTTACTATCGCCTCCTTTCTAGGTGGAAAGGACATGTGCACCTATTCTGCATTAATCAGTTAGCATACAACAATGTAGCTGTGCTAACTGATTCACACTGTCACGCCTTCTCTCCACGCCCAGCCATGCCCCCTCTGAGAAAAAACTCCAAAACATTTAGTGCATGATTTGCACGCACACTTTGGGAACTTGGCATGAGATGCCTTAGTGCATCTCGCGGTAAGCCCTTTTAAGATGTGGTGATCATCCACTAGAGCTTACTACAGCTTAGTAAAAGGTGCCCTTAGGTACGTTCCCCTTGTTGAATGTATGGTTTTCTATACCATATGCGGCACCACATACAGTACTCATATATTCAGCATGCATCAGTTTTCAGCAAAAATGTTTACTATTTCAACAATACTTTATTCTCTTTTTTTAAAACCACTAGGAAGCTACATTTACCTACCAACGCCTTGGAAGAAGTGAAGAAACAACATGCCTCTTATATTATTCAATAATATTACCTTCGCATGCAGTTGCTGGAAATGATTAGGTCTGAAATTTTCATGCAAATATTCTAGCCACTGCAGCCCCCAGAGCTCATTACTAGTGGCAGATGTTGACATGGATAAATCTGATCAAGTTTGCTGGCATTTTTATTGAGGATGACATTTGCTTTTCTTTCTCTATCATACTGATATGACTCCTCCCCTCCTCCCCCCAAAACACCCAAATAAATCATGCACGGAGACAAGGCTTTGGCTGTCCACACATCTGTTCAGTGCCCTTTCTTTTCCGCACATGTAAATTTGCTGTCACCGCTGATTAAAACTTCACACCCAGCAGGACACCTTGACCTTTGTGTTTATCATCTGCCTGGCAAAAAACTTCTTTTAATTAAGAGCTTTCTGCCAATTAGTTCTATCTATGTTTAATCTGTCACAGTGCAGCAATGTCTTTACTATTACAATGGTTAAGGTAGGAAACCTACTTGAAAAAAATGATTATAATACTTTGCTGAGATCTGGAAGTCATTTTAGTTTCAAAAGCAAACAACCATATGAAAAACTGAAAACATAGGGGTCCTTTTACTAATGCACACTAACCGATTTAGCACGCGCTAAATGCTAATGCGCCCAAAGAATATAATGGGTGTGTTAGCATGCGTTAATCTTTAGCGTTCACTAAATCAGTTAGCACGCCTTAATAAAAGGGCACCATAGTAACATAGTAAATGATGGCAGATAAAAACCTGAATGGTCCATCCAGTCTGTCCATTAGTTATGCATATTCTAAGAACATAAGACCAGCCTTACTGGATCAGACCAACAGTCCATCTAGCCCAGTATCCCGTATTCACGAAGGCCAATCCAAGTCACAAGTACCTGGCAAAAACCCAAATTGTAGCAACAATAGCATTCCATGCTACCATCCCATGTCTGTCTCAACAACGGACTATGGACTTTTCCTCCAGGAATTTGTCCAAACCTTTTTTAAATCCAGCTACATTAAGTGCTCTTACCACATCCTTCGGCAACGTATTACAGTGCTTAACTATTCTCTGAGTGAAAAAATATTTACTCCTATTGGTTTTAAATGTATTACTCTGTAACTCCATCGAGTGTACCCATTCTACACCACTCAGGATTTTGTAGACTTCAATCCTATCTCCCCTTAGCCATCTCCTTTCCAAGCTGAAGAGCCCTAACCTTTTTAGTCTTTCCTCATACAAGAGGAGTTCCATCCCCTTTATCATCTTGGTCGCTCTTTGAACTTTTTCTAGTGCCACTATATCTTTTTTGAGAGAAGGAGATAAGAATGGAACGCAATACTCAAGGTGAGGTCATACCATTGAGTGATACAGAGGCACTATAACAGTCTTTCCCCCTGTGATAGCAGTTTTTAGCACGGTGAGCTGTACTGAATGGCCCACACTGCTCCCAACGCTCATAGAGCTCCTATGAGCGTCGGGAGCAGCGCGGGCCATTCAGTGCAGCTCTCCACACTACAAACTGCTAGCGCAGTTTAATAGAAGAGGGGGTTAGTCTCATGAATTAAAAACTGGCTGGAGCTTAGGAAACAGAGAGTTGGGTAAATGGACAGTACTCGGACTGAAAGAGCGTCACCAGTGGGGTGCCACAGGGCTCGGTGCTTGGACCCATGCTCTTTAACATCTTTATAAATGATCTCGACATAGGTATGACGAGCGACAAACACGACACAAAGTTATTCAGAGTAGTGAAGATGCAGGGGGATTACGAAGATTTGTAACGTGACATAATCAGGCTTGAGGAATGGGCATCGACATGGCAGATGAGGTTCAACGTGGATAAGTGTAAAATGATGCATGTCAATAACAAAAATCTCCTTCATGAATACAGGATGTATGGAGCGGTACTTGGAGAGACCTCCCAGGAAAGGGACTTGGGAGTTCTGATCGACAAGTTGATGAAGCCTTCCACGCAATGTGCGGTGGCGGCGAAAAGGGTGAACAGAATGCTAGGAATGATAAAGAAGGGGATCACAAACAGATCGAAGAAGGTTATCATGCCGCTGTACCGGGCCATGGTGCGCCCTCACCTGGAGTACTGCGTACAGCACTGGTCACCGTACATGAAGATGGACACAGTACTACTTGAAAAGGTCCAGAGAAGAGCGACTAAGATCGTTAAGGGGTTGGAGGAGCAGCCGTACATCGAAAGATTAGAGAAACTGGGCCTCTTCTCCCTCAAACAGAGGAGATTGAGAGGGGACATGATCAAAACATTCAAGGTACTGAAGCAGATAGACTTAGTAGATAAGGACAGGTTGTTCACCCTCTCCAAGGTAGGGAGAACGAGAGGGCATTCTCTAAAATTGAAAGGGGATAAATTCTGTACAAACGTAAGGAAGTTCTTCATCACCCAGAGAGTGGTAGAAAGCTGGAACACTCTGCCAGAGGCTGTTATAGGGGAAAACACCCTCCAGGGATTCAAGACAAAGTTAGACAAGTTCCTGCTGAACAAGAACGTGCGCTGGTAGGGCTAGTTAGGGTGCTGGTCTTTGACCAGAGGGTCGTCACGTGAGCGGACTGCTGGGCATGATGGACCACTGGTCTGACCCAGCAGCGGCAGTTCTTATGTTCTTAACGATCCCTTTTCTAATAATTCCTAGCATCCTGTTTGCTTTCTTGGCCGCCGCCACCACACATTGGGCGGAAAGCTTCAGCATATTCTCTACGATTACATCCAGATCCTTTTCTTGAGCGCTGACCCCCAAGATGGTCCCTAGCATCCAATAACTATGATTTGGATTATTCTTCCCAATGTGTATCACTTTGCATTTGTCCACATTGAATTTCCTCTGCCATTTGTACGCCCAGTCTTTCAATTTCCTAAGGTCTTTCTGCAATTTTTCACAGTCCGCATGCATTTTAACAACTTTGAACAGTTTAGTGTCATCTGAAATTTAATCACCTCACTCGTAGTTCCAATTTCCTTATTATTTATAAATAAGTTAAATAGCACCGGTCCCAACATAGATTCCTGTGGCACACCAGTATTTGCCCTCCTTCACTGAGAAAAATGGCCATTCAACTCTACCCTCTGTTTTCTGTCTTATAACCAGTTCTTTAATCCACAGTTGAACATTGCCTCCTATCCCCTGATTCTTCAATTTTATCAGGAGCCTCTCATGAGAAACTTTGTCAAATGTCTTCTGGAAATCTAGATACACTACATCATTTAAATGTCTCCAGAATTCTACTGTTCAACATCTCCCCCTTCTGCTTCTATTCCTTTCTCTCCTCTCTTCTACCTCCCAAAGTATTTAGATCAATGCTGTCTTGTTAAAATGTTTATTTTATTTTTATTTTTCCTCTAACTCTACTTTTCACTTCTCTATTACCCTCCAGGTACTTTAGTTAGATTGTGAGCCTTCGGGACAGTAAGGGAATTTTTCAAGTACCTTTCTTATTTCTAATCTTAATGTATATTTTCTGTAAACCGCTTAGAACCTAACGGATGTAGCGGTATATAAGAAATAAATTACAAATTACATTACATCAGCCAGCTCACCTTTATCCACATCTTCAAAGAAGTCAAGCAAATTAGTAAGGCAAGACCTCCCTTGGCTGAACCCATGCTGAGACTCTGTCTCATTAAATCATGTTTGTCTATATGTCCAGAGTCACAAGGAACAGTGTCGGTTTGAACCCACAGCTGCAGGGTGCTGAGGCATAACTTTAACCCCTGCACCGTAGTCTCTCCATTATGATGTGTTTACACTTGGAATCTAATAAATATATCTGAGCTCATTGTTGACAGTCAGAGAGATAACAGCAATATTGTTTCATAAAATAACACATTTATGAATTCAGTTAAGTGACATGATATAACCAAGTGAAACATGTTTGCTTCTTCTTATTCAATTAGTTTTAACTTTACAGACAGGACCATTATCATTTGAAATATTAGTTTAATAGAAATGGAGCCAAATAATTCAAATAAGTGACATTATACAGTATCTATACATTTAATATGTTTATGCTGTAGCAGATAAAACATTCAGGTTGTCTAATTTGTGTGCACTGTAGCAATTCCTCACTGTTAGTGGTTATGCATCTGGAATCAAAATGTGAGCTTCATATGTAAAACTCGTTAAGTAGAATTAAACCTTTGGGTAATTACTAAGTCCTAGAGTGTTAAAAAGTCTGCATTACTTTCCTAATATTCCCTGCCCATTGAATGAAAAATTCCACACCTTAGGAAAGGAATCTTAGCTTGGATGGGATTTATCTCTTGATTGTAGAAAAAGTACATTAGATCTGATCTACTGTACGTCATTAATTAAAAAGATCACATAGTGCTGCATAATTAAAAGGATAACAACAAGGACAATTGCAAAACTACTTTCATTTCACACAGACATACTCTGTATATAAATATTAATTAGACAATGAGAACAATTCTATAATTGTGCACCTCCTTTTCAAAACGTAATCTTTATCCACTTCAGAAACAAATTTCAAGAACACTTGAATACAGAAAGATGATACAGTTCCTATACAAATTATAGTGATTAAGCAACAATAAAAGAAAAAAAAATAATAATAACCATGTTGTTATTCAGCAGAAAAAGGAGGGGGCGGGGAAGAAAAGATTATAAAATGAAAATTCATGTAGATATGGAGGACACCATGGGATTAAAAATTATTTATTTATTTAAAAATTTATATACCGCATAAAAACTATGCGATTTACAAAATTATATGTATACATATTAAAAATACTAAAACATGTTTCGACAGAACAAACACAATAAAAACATTAACTAACAGTATCATCATTAAAACCTTCTTTCAAATTCATCCAACAAGATGGAAAGACAAAATCCCATAAAAACATATACAGGATGGTAAGGCTTCAGCAGCAAATAGCATTAGCACATGAAGGCATTAACAAATAATTGTGTGTTCAACATTTTCTTAAAATTCAGTCTCCCATCACAAAATCGCAGAATACCAGGCAGCGCATTCCAAAGCTAAGTAAAGAAAAAAAATAAGAAGGAATAAAAACAGGAGCAAAGATTAGAGTTCTGTTAAACTTGAGTGATACATCTAAGTGGAAGCACAAAACCAGATTGGTTAACTCTTTCAACAGTAAAAGCTTTCAACTGATTATGTTAAAAGTGTGTGAGTGTGAGTGAGTGAGATGCCAATAGGGAACAGTGTGTGTGTGTATGAGAGAAAGAGAGCTTTCAGTAGGGACGTGTATGTATGAGTGAGCTGTCAATAGGGAACAGTGTGTGTGAGTGAGCTGTCAATAGGGAACGGTCTTTCAAAAAAAAACATACAGGCTTTTGAGAGAGTGCACTATTCACGGCAGCGCACACTATTCACAAAGAATATGTGTGGCCCAGTAGTGCATGCACCATTGGGAAAGTGTGCAAACTCTTTCCCTTAGATTCTAAAATGGTACTCAAAATTGCAAGCACAGTTTAACTGAAGAACAAGCCAATTAGCACCAATAATTGGGTTCTAACAATTATTGGTGTTAATTTGCAACAATTTAGATTTGTGCAGGCATCATGCTAAGTGCTATTCTATTAAAGATGCATGTGCAAATCATTTAGCATGTAACTGAAAAGGAGTCATAGCCAGAGGAGTTGCATGTGCAGGTAGGGGGAATTCACTAAATATGTGCACAGTGTTATAGAATTCAGGGGATCTATACTTAATCGATGCACAGTGATTTACTCTAGGTTTCAGTTGGTGTAAATCCTCATACCCCAAACTGGGGACAGATCCTGGTATTATGTGCTGCTCTATATGTGGCACCCAACTTGGAGTGCTGTTTATAGAATAATGTTCAGTGCACATTTTTTTCCGTGCTCAAATTTGAGCCATTTGCTGAATCTAGTCTTTTGTGGCATAGTCATTCAATATAATGAGTGTTGTTTTGAAAGAGTGCATGCTCATCTCGAAAGATCACACACTTTATATATATATATATATATATAATTCTTTATTAATTTTTATTACTAACAAAAAGTGCAACACAATGTTCCCATCAGTAATAATAAATAAGCACTTAAATACAATCAGTATTAGTACAACAATATATGCCCTCCCCCCCACACAATTAGCTTAAGGATCACATCCCTCCCCGCATGTGTCTGAATTACACCAATAAAGGAAGGCTAAATGAACTATAACAATTGTACAAAAGATGTTAATGGACCCCAAACTAAGTTAAATATCTTAGAATGCCCTAAAATGTCAGCATTCGTCTTTTCATACCTGTAACTTAAACATAAGCTCGCCCACCAAAAGGAAAAATTAAGACGATCACAGTTTTTCCAATTTTGAGTTATCATCTTTATGGCTACCCCAGTCATAATCAGAAAAAGTCGGCATTTATAATGATTCATGGGGGCCTTAACATACAGTAGATCACACACTCTTAATGATGTTGCTTCACTGATGACATAATGAAAAAATATGAACATTTGGCTTAGGAAACAATATCGGAAGCAACACAAAGCAACAATTTAAAGATGAGTGTCATCTGCTGACAAACACAGTTCTATTGTGCAGTTTATTGTTATGTGAATGGAATTTACTTCATCTACAACCATCAATACCTACATCAAAGTATGCATCAATATTTGTTCCATAGTTGTGGTGTAGACCCAGTCCCAGCCTATAATACTGAGAACATTGTAAATAAGTTCCATAGATCTAAAATTCATATTGAGAACCTTTTGGATTATTCTAAAGCAAGTTCAGTCCTTGAGTGCTTCAAGCAGACCAGGTTGCTAGAATATCCTTAATGAATAGGCATGGAAGGGATCTGCATACAGGAAATGCAGTGGGCATGTAAATCTCATGCCTACGAGGAGGTACTGAAAGGTTCTCAGCCAAACCAAGAAGAGAATGATGTATTTACATTGTCTGTTTCCCTTCAACTATTGTAATTTAATATTTTATACTTTGTACATTGCTTAGAATTTTAATAAGCGATTAATCAAATATTTAATAAACTTGGAAACTTGGATACGATTCAGTCAATGACCTGAAACAATGTCAAAACACAGAATTTAATTTTGGTAAATTGGCACTTAATGAAATAAGATAATACTCTTCAACTACAGTGGCAAAATAATGCTCAGAATTTAGGAAGTTGGTTGGCCAGGCTGACAACTTTTCAGCATCCCCTCGTATTCATTAGCGATATCCTGACCTATTTCCAGCCCTTGAGAACTGACAAGCTTGCTCTAAAGCATAAGCAGTGCCCATATCAATAGAAAACATTTTATGAAAATATCTGAGATACAATAGGTTCTCACACAGTTAAATTACACAAAAACTGAATTATTAAAAGAGTCACACAGCTTTAACTGGGTGTCTAATAACATTGGACAATATAGAAACCCATTGATATAATAAAATTAAGGGGAGTAGGGTGGAGGGAGTAGGGAAAAGGAATGAGATAGCAACAAGGAGGCTGAGAGGGATAGGTGGTCGGAACAAACAGGGATTGGGTGGAGTCGAGGAGGAGTAAGGAAAGTGAAATAAATTGGTGGGGAGAAGAAATTATGTGAGGAAAAGCAGGAGTGAATTGCAGGAGAGTTCGCTGATTCCCTCCCTCCCAGCCCAGTAGATTTTGGGTTAGGAGTTTTTTTCTGGGAATATTGGGTAGTTTGGTAGGGATGGGTGGGGCAGTTGTAGCTGAAGGGAAGATGGGGGCCATGAAAAGAGCATTTATCAAAAAGCAGATTGAAGTTTAAAATATATGATTGGTGAATTTTAAAGATATCCTCGTGGGTGGCACCGCCACGAGTTGAGGTGGCTTGATGATACCGTAAGTCACCGGAGGTTATAAGAGAAAAGGGTTGGGGGGATAATGGAGCTAGTTTCGATACCAGATAGCTCTTGAAGACACATCTGCAAAATATAGTTGTAAATGTTGGATCTTTATTATATGTTCAAGAAAGTTATGAAGTTAATATGTAAAGTAATAATTAAATAAAGTTGCGGCCAACTTTTGCCCATTTAAATAGTGTCATGGAATTATTTAATAGTAATAAGAGAAGTATATAAAAGAATATCTGAAGTACGAGTCCCAGTGTTATATACTTTTCTCTGTAACAAACTGAAACTAGTCCAAATCATAGACTTTTGACTTACTTTAATGTCTATGGATTTTGAAAAGTTAACCTTCTACAACTACTAATCAGGATTATAGTTTTGAATTCAATAAAATTTGCTAGGAATTCTTTGAGGTTAAAAACACATGAGAAAAAGTGACATACATTACAATCTAGTGCCCTCTATTAGACTTTGAATTAACTGAGAAGGCAGAAACATCCAATTAATTTCTACAAAGGGAAGCAGACAAGTCCTTAGCATTACATTTTCCAGATGATTGTTCAGCTACATGCCACAGACTCATAGCCCTTCATTAGATTTACATAAATAGATAAATTAAATAAATAAATAAATAAGCTAACTATTACTGGTCACATGGATCTCCCTAAGAACAAATTTTATAGTACAAAACTAAAAGAGTTCTGTATCATGATGTGTGACTTTTTTTTTCTTTAATTTGCTTTTGAGTAGTTGTGATTTACTATAAATGTACATAAAAGGCAGAGTTGATTAAGCTGTCAGGTACTTGTGAGCTGGACTGGCTGCGGTTAGAAATAGGATACCAGGTTAGATGAACCTTGGTCTGATCCATTAGGACAAATCTTATGTTCTTAGTATAGTGTGGTCAATATAGAAAGGGTAATTTGGCTTGCTTTTGCTTTTCATTGAACAGATACCGAAGGTTCAATATTCAAAAAAACATTTTTGTGCAGGGCACTATACCAATCTTTTCTCCTATGGGATCTTGTCAAATATTTGTGACCTGGGTTGGCTACTGATGGAAACAGGATACTGAGCTTTATGGATCTTCAGTCTGTCCCAGTATGGCAACTGTTATGTTCTTATGGCATGCTTACTACTACCTGCTGCTCACGCCGACTGAGTCTTCCATCTGATATCACTTCCTGGTTCTGAGAACAAAAAGTGACATCAGCGGGAAGGCTGAGACAGGCATGAGCGGCAAGAAGTAGTTCTTGCTCACTGTCAGCAAGATTAGAAGACATGAAGAGGTACATGGGAGTAAGTGCATTCATGAGACCCCTACCGGAGCACTCCACCCCCTTCCCCCTTATTATACTACTGATTATAGTCTAAGGGTGCAAAATGGTCTAAGGTTCCTGAAAATTTGTCAGTGCTTCGTATAGCATATGACTGTGAGGCTGCAAAGCTTGATGACTGTGCAGAGCTTCCCATGGAGGTGTCTTCCTTGCATATGTAGGTGATGAACACAGTTGCAATAAAAATTGCAAAAACAAGTAGTCAGAGTCCAGAGGAGTTTGCAATAATATCTTAACAACATAATGAAGTATCCAAAAGTAATAGCAATTCTTCCTGTTATTAGGTGCCATCGACTCATGCTTTAGTCCTAGCAACTTGAAGAATTGAGGATCTAAAAAGAAATTGGTTTTGTGCTAGTCTGGAAAGGTCCTCCTGTGTCATCCCAATGGTTGTTATCAACATGTCCAGCCATCTGATTGCAGGTCACCCTCTTCACCTGGTTCTTTTGATCTTCCCAAACATGATATCCTTCTCCAGCGATCTCTCTTTTCTGATGGTGTGACCAAAATAAGACAGTCGTAACTTCATCATTTGGACTTCGAGTGACATAGCCGATTTGATCTCGTCCAGAATCAATTTGTTAGTTCTTCTGGCAGTCCACGACACACCTAAAATCCTTCTCCAGCACCAAAGCTCAAATGAGTCAATCTTCTTTTTGTCTTGTTTCGACAAAATTGGCACTCGACATTTGTTACCTCCCACCCACTCTCAATACCTTGCAAGTATTACACAGACACGCTGTTCTTCAATAATATATGGATTTATTAATGGCCGTAGCCGTAAATGCCCTACTACAACATCATCTACAAACAGCAAATATCAACATACAAAACTTTCACCATGCACAATTTAGATACTAATGTATATCATCATATTCATTCACCTGAACATTTTATATATATATATATATATATATATATACCATAGGCACAACATTATATTGCTGCATCTCAGTCCTTACACCAATCAACTGATCCATGTCCTGCCCAGCATCTCTGACTGGGCCACCGTTGTTCTCGTGGGATAGCCATTCAAGCTGCCCCGCCTTCTCCCTATCCCGTTCAAGGAGGGGCCCTCCACCTGTCGGTTGTTGAAGTCAAGTCACACGGCTTCCCCACCGTCCAAGCCGGGAGACAAGCAAGCCTCTGAGTGCTTACCTCACTTGCTTCTGCAAGGCTATATATCGCCACATCTTTTGCTATCAACAACTGTAACTCAGTGTTCTTCCTTATTTGTATGCTGTGCCTATGTTCCCACTAGGATTCTTTCTGCCACAACCCGATAGCGAAACCTCGCTTATCTCAGGTCCCCACCAGGCATACGGCTGCGGTCCCAACACAGTTTGGCCTTGAAAACAAGTACTTGGCGCCTACCCTTTGTCCCTACACTACCTCCATATGCAGGGCGCCCCCTAATCACCTGAACCCCTTACCTCAGAGATGCTCGTTCTTACCTCCCAGACTCTCATGAGTAATGGACTCAACCTCTTACCTTTTGTGGGCTCCTATCGGGTGAAACTAACCGAGTGAACTGGTACAAACACCAAGACTAAAGGTCTCAGGTAATGAGGTATCAAGCAACTATGGGTGGTAAATGATGGTATTATGGCAATGTAGCTGATGAAGAAAGAGAAACCATGTAAGGAAAAGAAAATCCAGTTAATACATGACGTATGCTGCAAGTGATCAGCGGTCATCCAGCTAGTCAGATCACACTCAGTATATGGAAAGAATTGTGAGTGCTCCCCTAACCCTTCACATCAGAGAGGCTACTGAGTAATGGACCACAAACATGATCCAGGAAGCTAATTAATGAGTGCCCGTGGCTGTGGGCCGATAGCAGCTGGCAGAGCTGGTCTCACCTCCTGTACTCACATTCTGTACTATTCCAGAGTGACCCTGACCATGGACAGACAAGAGAAAGTTGACAGTCATACATTCCAGCTTGTGAGGCCTAACTTACAGCTGTTATCTGCCTGAGCTCTGCCCATTGAATATCGGGAAAATTGGCCCGCTGGCCAATCTAGCGTGTGCTCTAAATTGCTCTAAACACACCCTCCAATGCTGCTGTTGAACAACCTAGAATGTTGCCATCACCAAAACTGGCTTAAAAGGAATTGATACCACCTTGACATGGTCCCTTCCCCATTTTAAGGAGTCGTAGAAGATGAAAACCTTGAGAGGAAAAACTAAAACTGTTAAAACACATGAAGTATGCAAACGAGATGCTCCACCTTAGTATGCTACTGTGAATCCAACTTCCTAAGGCCCATGACCAAACCCGGCAAGAGCAAGCCAAAAACATAGAGAAAGAGCAAGAGTCCCCAGGTAGTATGCTAAGGATCCGTGTTCCAGGAAACATAGTGTTATCAGGTAGCATAGGGTGATATGGACCTCCTGATTGAAAGGGATTGAATTCCACTAACTCCTTGGATCAAAGTCCCCTAACTTCCCTGATCTTCAAACAAGAGCGGAACCTAAGCCAGAAAAGTAGTCTCTGGATCTCCTGATTGAACAGAGTCAAATTCAACTAACACCCCGGATCTTCAATGAAGTGTGTAAAACTTCAGCGTAACCAGAACCAATTTACCTAAAGGGTTTTGATTGAAACCTGATCCAGAAGGCGAACTGACAACTAGGCCGACTGATGCCGAAGTAGGGGCATTATAAGTTAAACCAACTACTTAGTGGCAATTGGAGTTTGTCTTGCAGCCTGTCATCTAATGTTGAAGACATGGGGAGAAGGGACCACAATCCTGCCACTGATGAACCAGCGGAAGAAAGACCTAGTGCCTTCTTGCATGCGTAACGGGACATATATATAATTGCCAGCTGGAGGAACTGGCCCTGTGCTCCCAGTTAAGAACCCATTCTGCAAAATCGCCGCTCTGCAAGATCACATGACGATTGGACTGGTGCCCCGTATCTTTATTCATGTGACCACTCATTGAAGTGACAGCCTGAGACAAGCCCAAGAAAGCAACATCCATGGACCGGCCGCAAAATTCTATAATATCGGATGCCTCGAATCTAGACCGCTATGCATGACATCGGAAGATATGCCAAGACCAATTTATCTGTCCCCCTGTCAACCTTTTGTATCTCCAAAACACCACCACCACTGCCTTGACACTCTACTGTAATGTGAACGTTGCACACTTCATGTCGAGATCCCAAACAGCGGTCCACTGGCGCTCCACACCATGGGGATAAACCCAGTCCATTCCTTCAAATTCTGTGCCCTCAGAAATTGGTCTTCCTCGTGTACCTATGTCCCTGGCGATCAATGCCAAGTGAACAACCTCAAAGGGCCTCTATCAACTGAACGTGACCATCCTAACAAAGGAATGGCACTGAAACTGCATGCGACCAATAGAATTCATTTATTTATTTAAAATTCTCTAATACTGTTTACAATTAAATGGTATTTAATTTATTTCAAAATTTTTATACCGTTTACATGTATACAAAATGTGACCACTCACTGACGCGATGCCAGACACCACCCAATCAGGCCAAATATAATCAACTCACCTGAGCTGGCTTTCCCATGTTGTTCGCACCGTCCAAAAGGCAACTGGCAAAGGGCATGCTGTGCTGTGCTGCCATGTCTACGGACAAGATATTAATGACGAGGCAAACAATTTTGTGAAAACATTTATGATGTAGAAAAGGCTTGCTACGTACATACAGGAGGGGGCATGGGAGACCATCATATCCCTGGACAGACTTCTATATACATGAATCGCACATGTGGAACTCGACATGAAATCTCCCGTTCCAAATGACATAAATAATTAGAAAATCATGATGGTAGATAAAGGCCAACTAGCCCATCTACAGTAACCATTCTCTGTTTCTTTCTCCGAGAGATCCCGCATGCTTAATAGACACATATAGCCTAATAGAAGCCTGACGACAGATAAAGGCCAAGTGGCTCATCTAGTCTGCCCATCTGTAGTAAATTCTATTTTTCTCCTCGAAAGAGCCCACGTGCCTAATAGAAACATGATGATAGTTAAAGGCCCAATTGTCCGAGCTCTACAAACTTAAGGTCTAGTGTAGTTTAATAGAAACATAACAACAGAAAAAGGCCCAATATGCCTATCCACAGTAACCATTATCACTTTCTCTCCCCCGAGAGGTCCCTAATAGACACCTGATGGCAGCTAAAGGCCACGTGGCCCATCTAGTCTATCCTCTGTAGTAACCAGTCTCTATCTATTCCATCTGATCTGCCCATATGCAGTAACTATCAACTCATTCTCTGGAAAATCCTACTTGCCTAATAAAAACATGATGGCAGATAAAAGGCCAAGTGCCAACATGATGGCTGCTAAAGTAAATGGCCTCTCCAGTCTGTCCATTGCTGTAACCATTATCCACCATTATCTGTTCCTCTCCCAAAGGAGACTCCCCACAATCTGTCTCCACCCCAGAACATAAGAATAGCCTTACTGGGTCAAACCAATAGTCCATCCAGCTCAGTAGCCCATTCTCACAGTGAACAGTCCAGGTCCTTAGTTCCTGGCCAATAGCCAATGAGTGGCAATGTTCAATTATCTAGGGGAAGTGGTAGGTTCCCCCATAGCAAACTATGGACTTTTCCTCCAGGAACTTGTTCAATCTTCCTTACACCAACGGCGCTAACCGCTCTATGTCCTCTGGCACCTCAGGTTAATCAGACCTATGTTCACTCCGTTTCCCCAAAGCACCAACTCCAAGTCACAGTGCCCACTGTTCATTCAGCAGCAAAATGGAAGACTGGCATTCTTATGAGCACATCCCATGCTTCACTGAAAACAATTAATTTGGATTCCATAGGGAAAACTCAACTGCCCACCCCCCCATTGTCCTCACATGCGTGTACCATAGTGGTTGAAATCTCAGTCAGGTGGATGGCCTATCTATGTACCTTCCTTATCCTCATCAAGAAAAAACAAACAAACAAACATGAGGCTGATCACTGCCCCCACACTGGACTTCTGCTCCGATCATGGACAGCAAGTGCCATAGGAAAGGCAATGCGCTCCCCACGTGGCGCACTCACGATCACTGCCCCCACACCGGTGTAGCAACCATCTGTGATAGGGATGGACGTCCCTAAACCATGCAAACCGCCATCTCTCTCCCCCAGTGAAAATAGTCTGCAAAGAACAGGCAAGTGACCCCCTAGAACTCTGCTCGCAGTCTTAAGGGGCTGGACATTTAAGGGGCTGGCCCACTTAGTCCCTCAACCACCGAACCAGACACTCTCCTGTCCCGTTTGCACAAAATTCTGCATGCCAAACAGCCAGTCCACAACCAATACGGCCAACCGCCATAAAGTTTATATTCCCCTTGGCCCCGCACTCGAATCCGACCCGCAGGTGCCTCTGCCATATCAGGCTCCCTTCCTCTGTCAGCTGCACACAGGCCAACAGTGCTTCCCCGGCAGCTTCATGTCGGCCAACTGGAGTTCCCAGCCGCACCTGCATGAGACGGTGCGCTCAGCTCCAAAGCCAGCCCCACGCTGAACACTGTCTTTGCTTCGTTTTGACCTTGCCTCGTGATACCTCCTTGCGGCATCCAGAAGGGAGTAGCAGCTGGAGCTAGGCCTTCTCTATACTCAGAGAAGCGCTCTCTCGTCTCCCTGTTCCAATCCCCTGCAACCCACCTTAATACCCTCCATTCCACAAGGTGGACACATGTGCACGGCCCCAATCTTTCTGGGCTGTTCCTCTCTTCCCAGGGAGATTCATCTCCTGTGACCAATACCCTCATGCTGCTCACCCCCCTCCCCTGGCAGACAGCGCAAGCAGGAGCAATTGCAAGGGCTCACCCCAAGGAAGGAACAAGACCACCCACGCTGCCTACCTTGCACTGCCTCGAGAAGAGCACTGTGTGCGGTAACCGCACACTGCAGAAAGTGTTCGGGGAGTCGGGGAGGCCTCGGGTGAATGCGGGTCTTCGAACGTGCAGCGGCAGGATGACCGACGTGCGAGGAGAAAGAGACCGGTGCTCCAACCTGTTAAGCGGTGCCGTGATGATGCTCCCCACTCGCTGCTCAGGCTGCTAGCGCTGCTCACGTTGGCTCAGCTCTCGCTTGACGGGTCTCAGTAGACGAGGCCCGATGGCACCAATCACCAGAGATGCTGAGCAAGCTGCCGCTCTCGGGCTTAACAAGCTGCCGCTCTCTGCCACAAAAAACTGAAGGGGACTCGAGGGAGAAAAATGAAGTGGCTTGTCAGGTAAGGGAGGTAAAACACCACGACGCACCCATGGCGAAGGACGAACTGCGGCCTCCGCTACAGTTCGAGTCGCCTTCCTCTGCTCACCCTGCCTCCCTATGCTTACGTCCCTGACCCTGATTGGCCTCCCCTCCCTGGCCCTATTTCTCTCTTTCCCGATTTCCCCTCCACCCCCTCCCTACCTCTCTTTCCCTTCCCACCCCTCGGCAACGGCCTCGGCCATTTTGTCGCCGCTGCCCTGTATATGGTGGGGCGCTTGTCCTTTAGACATTCTTCTTATCAGTAAAAAAAAAAAAGATGTTTTGGAGAATTCAGAAGGCACAGAGAGAGTTGGAAGGGAATTTACTATGAGCTTGTTAATGTGGAGCATCGGAAGCTACCAATGAGATTGTGATATCATTATTGACTTTAGGATACTTGGGGGAAGGGGGGAGAATGATGAAAATCAGGGGTGCTTGTGAGTGCTTGACAGGAGGAGGTTCAGCAGGTGTACTGAAAGTATATTTGCTTTTGAAGTGTTAGCAATTAGGAAAGGAAATAGAGATTGGCTGTCTAGAAAAACTGCAATGAGATCAGGAGAGAGAGCGATCTTAGGCTAACTAGTCCTTTGTCTTTGGACAGAATAGCAGCAGATAACTAGAGCATAATCCACATGAAATGAATGCTCTTACTTTAAAATAATTCTTAGATTGTGTCTGGACACTATCTAAAAATATCTTACACTAACAATAACTAAAAATATCAGACACTAACAGATCCTCTTCTTAAAGTGTAGTTAAATTTTGTGCTATTGCACATATTTTGTCACAGTGTGCATAAATTCTTGGAATGCCCGTGACCTATCTATGCTGCTCTCATGCCCCATTTTTGTTTTATACTATGGTATGTGGCTACACATTGTTAAAAATAGCATGTTGCATAAAATGCACATACATTCAAATTGGTGCCAAATATTGACCTTAAATTGCTCATTAGCAAATTTAGGTCTCCTTTTACTAAGATGTGCTAGCGTTTTTAGCGCACGCACAAGATTAGTGCACACTATAGCGTGCACTAGCCGAAAAATTACCTCCTGCTTAAAAGGAGGTGGGAGTGACTAGCGCATACAGCATTTTAGCAGGCACTATTCCGCACATTAAGGCCCTAACGCACCTTTGTAAAAGGAGCCCTTAGTTGGGCACATATATTGGATCAGTGCCCATATATAGAATCTGTCCAAAAGATCAATGGGGACTGTAGGGGTGTTTCCTTCTTCACACCTGAAGGTTAGGCCTCTATGATGTCACTAAGTCTGAACTATATTTCCAGCATGAACCATTGTCTGTAAGAAGAGAAAGAATAAATCATCTTTGCTGTTTATGACTGCCTGATGCATTCTGGGTATGTACTAGTCAAGGACATCCAACTATGCCTACATGCTCAGCCTGTGTGAATATTGGGGGAGACATTGCTCCTGTGCTAATCTTATCTAATGAAGGCACCTCTGTTTCACAGCCTGTACCAGACTTTACACAGAAAGGCTATTGATCCAAGTTCTGTTTCTGGATTGGTCCTGAGAGGTCATCTGATGAAACCTTAGGAGAAGGTGGCTTATGATTTATATATTCTATGCTGAGGTGTGAGGAAGCTTTCATCTTAACATTGGATTCTCTGCATATCTTCCATAATAATTAAGACCTGAAATGTACCTCTTGTGATTAGCTCTCTTCAAGGGAGTGAAGGAACATGACTTTTATTCAGACCTGGTGTTCATATCACATAAGGAAACTGTTGCTGACAACCAAATTTACAGCTGTTCCAGTGACTGACGGACTTTTATTCCTGATCAAGAGAATTCATATCCTCCGCGCTGAGAAGACGACTTCTATCTCCCTGAGTTTGCTAAGGCCTAATCTGATGTTGAGAAAAAAGGAAATTTTCAGCTGGGATTAGATAGAATTCTATTGTCTTTGGGACAAGGAAAGTGAAGCCTGGGGTGATAAGCTATTTTTAGATTGCTGCTAATCAGAAATTATTATTATAAGGGATTATCTAGTGTGTAAGAACTAGTTACTAATTTATCTAGCAAGTGTTGTGTGATAATTATGTACTGAGTTTCATTTATGTATTCGGATATTTTGTGAACAATAATTAGTTATTATTTGCTGCTGGCTTATGAATTATATTTTTCTATTTCTATAATAAAATATTTCATATAGCCTTGGTCTCTGTTTCGTATAAGTAGGCAAAGATTGCTGAATCCAGAAAGGTGTTTATGTTGTATCCTAGCAACGAGATATGCAAGTAACTTTGTTATACCCATAAATCTACCTACAGGACTCAAGGCTCAGTATTCTAAAATGAGTGATTGAAGAGGATATGGCAAATTTAATACAAAATCACTTTGGCTTTAAATCTAAATCATTTGTGTGGAATTATATCAACTTATATTAAAACTTATGCTCAGAGACATGGAGGCAAAGAACAAGGGGCGAGCCCCAAGACTCACCAATCATTGCATATTCAAAATAATTTTGTTGATATCAAAAGCATTCATTGTACTGTGTACCCACAGTTACCATGTTCTTATAAGGCTTGAAAATTTAAAATAACAAACTTATCTTAGGTTGTAGGTTCTGACGAGGCACGTTTCGATACTGCGTCAGGAAACCGAAAGGAGATTGAAAAAGTTTTAACTGTGGCAATGTAGTCTCAAAAACGATTGCAAAGCATTCCAAACTGTGACCCATAGGTTTACTTCCTTCACTTGCTTTTGATATCAATAAAATTATTTTGAACATGCAATAGTCTTGGGGTTCACCCTTTGTTCTTTGCCTTCATGTCTCTGAGCATAAGTTTCAATATAAGTTGATATAATTCCTCACAAGTGATTTAGATTTAAAGCCAGAGTGATTTTATATTAAATTTGCCAGATATAGAATCTGGAAGTAACTGTGTGGTAAGTCAAAGCCTGTGCAGTATTTGTTGGGAGCATTCCTATTTGTATACAAGTAACAACACATGGTAATGTTCTAAGTGCTAACTGCATTGCACGGTCCACGTCCATTCCTCATTAATAGCCCATGCATTTCCCACCCCCTTAACATACGATGTAATTAGAGAATGAATTAACAACTGCTATCATATCTACACTGTGATAACTGCCACATTTGTGCACTATCAGCATGTGCTAATTCACATGTGAACTGCTTGGCATATTTTAGTGAACAGGCCCCTAAAGTTCAATTTATCATTTACATTACCTCTGGCAGGTAATCTGTGATAACGGCCAAAACCAATATGCATTCAGTACATAAGGCCAAATATATTCAGAAAAAGACATTGTGACTCCATTTTCCCTTTACTGTTACTTACATTATTCTATTCACTTGGGAAGTAGCACCAGCACAATATAATTTCTCACCTAAGTCTGCAGACTGCTATAAGGGTACCAGGGAGTCAAACAGAAATTCATATGTCTCTCCTAGCTCAAATTATGAAAGAAACATTAGACACATCCTGCATCCACCCTGTCTTAAAGAAATTAGAGGCGACAGGGGCATTTTTATAATGAAGCAATTTTCTTCTCCCTACAATGAATCTATATTTCAGGAAACAAGCTTAAATCTAGGTGGTAACACGGCTGATGTTTCAGAGGTAGTATCATGCCATTTTTTTTCTACAAAAAGAATTTATGTTTTATATTGAAAGTTCAGTTCAAATTTCTCCCTCCCTCAACACTTCTGTTCATCCATTATTTAAAAGTTGACAGGTAAAGTAAAAATCAGATCTCCACTCACACAATTAATTGGGCTCCAGGCCATAAAATGCCACACACACTTTAAGAACTGCCTGGATTTCTTCTGGCACATTGAGCCCTCGTTTGGTGTTTTAGAAGCCTGACATTTTCTTGGTTTAGTTAATTGCCTAATTAAAAAAAATAGAATGGAAAAGAAAAGTACAAAAAAGAAAAGAATGGACAAAAGGAAATATTCACATTTGTTCTCCTACTTATTGGAAATGTATCTATTTCTAAAGAATAGGAATCTAATCAAAGTTAAGTTTAACTTGTGGTGTCCCCAAAATATAAATATGTATAGGCCAATATTCCTAAATCTATTTTCTCCCCTCTTGCCTGTCATCTTCCCTTTCTTCCTTCCCCTCTTCATCCGACCATCTCCCTTCTTCCCCTCTCTTCTCTCTTCAAGTCGTCTTGAGCCTGTATAGGTATGTGTGATGCACAAATATAAGATTAAATTAGATTAGATATGAGGTCAGCAGTAGTTTTCAAATTTTGTGTTTAATACAAGATTTGATTCATAAGTCAGAAAAACTATTTTTTTCTCTTGAAAATCTGTCAACACTGGAAAGTGTGTGGCATGTACTTTTTAATGTTGCCACCGGATGAGAGATGAGTGCAGCAGTTTCTGGTAGGGGAGAAGCCAAAAACATGACATTTGAAATCATCATTTTATTATGGCATACAGTGTAAAACATCAACAACAAAGTACAAGTAAAAACTGTTTAACCATTTTCAAGGAATCGGAAATGTTTTTCAAAGTTGATAAGGCAGAGGAATTGAAAAAAATATTGGTGAACCTGGAAGACATACTTAGCCAAATTGACAAGATAAAGAGTGATAAATCACCTGGACCAGATGGTATACATCCAAGGGTACTGAAAGAACTCAAACATGAAATTGCTGATCTGTTAGTGATCTCTAACCTATCACTAAAATTGTCTGTAGTACCTGAAGGTTGGAGGGTTACACCAATTTTAAAAAGGGTTCCAGGGGAGATCTGAGGAATTACAGACCAGTATGCCTGACCTCAGTGCCGGGAAAAAAAATACTAGAAACAATTATAAAAGAATAAAATTGTGGAACATGCAGACAAACATGATTTAATGAGACAGAATCAGCATGGGTTCAGTCGAAGGAGGTCTTGCCTCACCAATTTGCTTGACTTCTTTGAAGGTGTGAATAAACATGTGGATAAAGGTGAGCCAGTTGATGTAGTATATCTAGATTTCCAGAAAGCTTTTGACAAATTTCCTCATGAGAAGCTCCTGAGAAAATTAAAGAGTCATGTGATAGGAGGCAATGTTAAATAGTGGATTAAGAATTGGTTATCGGACAGAAAACAGAGGGTTAAATAGCCATTTTTCTCATTGGAGGTGGGTAAATAGTAGTATGCCACAGGGATCTGTACTGGGACCAGTGCTATTTACCTTATTTATAAATGATCTGGAAATTGGAACTACGAGTGAGGTGATTAAATTTGCAGATGACACTAAACTGTTTAAAGTTATTAAAATGCTTGCGGACTGTGAAAAACGTCAGGAAGATATTAGGAAATTGAAAGACTGGGTGTCCAAATGGCAGATGAATTTAATGTGGATAAATGCAAAGTGATACACAGTGGGAAGAATAATACAAATCATAGTTACCGGATGCTAGGGTCCACCATGGGGGTCAGCACTCAAAAAAATGATCTGGGTGTCATCGTCGACAATATGCTGAAACCTTCCACCCAATGTGTAGTAGCAGCCAAAAAAGCAAACAAGATGCTAGGAATTATTAAAAAAAGGGATGGTAAACAAGACTAAGAATGCTATAATGCCTCTGTATCGCTCAATGGTGTGATCTCACCTTGAGTATTGCATTAGTTTACCTCTGGAATGCATTGCCAGAGGTTGTGGTAAGAGCGGTTAACGTAGCTGGTTTTAATAAAGGTTTGAATAATTTCCTGGAGGAAAAGTCCATGGTTTGTTATTAAGACAGACATGGGGGAAGCCAGTACTTGCCATGGATCGATAGCATGGAACGTTGCTACTATTTGTTTTGTTTTTTTGCCAGTTAGTAATGACCTGGATTGGCCACCGTGAGGATGGGCTACTGGGCTAGATGGTCTATTGGTTTGACCCAGTAAGGCTATTCTTATGTTCTGAAATGAATGTCTGAAATGAACTGAAGAAAAATATCTGAAAATAGATCCCAGGGGTTGGGGGAAGGGAACTTTGAGGTGCAGTTCAAATCAGGGATATTTGCATCAGGTAGTGAGCATCAGGAGGATTTGTACTGGGCGGTGAGCATTTAAAGGGTAGAAATTGAGAGGTTCACATTAAGGGGGAACACTATAGAGCAGTGGTCTCAAACTCGTGGCCCAGGGGCCACATGCAGCCCGCCAGGTACTATTTTGAGGCCCTCAGTATGTTTATCATAATCACAAAAGTAAAATAAAACAGTTTCTTGATCATAAGTCTCTTTAGCTATAAATTACAATATTATTGTTAAGACTTAGCCAAAAAGAAAGATTTATAAACTATGAAGAGTTTTACCTCATGCAAAATTGTCATTTGTTTAATAAGCACATAAGCATTGCCTCTGCTGAGTCAGACCATAGGTCCATCACGCCCAGCAGTCCGCTCCCGCGGTGGCCCCCCAGGTCAATGACCTGTAGTGATCTATTTCTCTACCACTCTATTACTTTACAGCCTTCTGTACTGTATAGTAACCCTCTAATTGTACCCATGGATCCCCTTTCCTTCATGAACTCGTCCAATCCCCTTTTGAACCCCAAAGTCGTACTCTGCTCTACCACCTCCTCTGGAAGCGTATTCCAGGTGTTCACCACCCTCTGCGTGAAGAAGAACTTCCTAGCATTTGTTCTGAACCTATCTCCCTTCAATTTTTTTGAGTGCGGCACAGTGCACAGCAGCCTCAAAACAGGCAAACAGAATGTTGGGCAATATCAAAAAAGGTATCACTACCAGAACCAAGGAAGTTATCCTCCCACTGTATAGGGCGATGGTGCGACCGCATCTGGAGTACTGCGTTCAGTACTGCATTCAGTACTGGTCGCCATACCTTAAGAAGGATATGGCGATTCTCGAGAGGGTCCAGAGGAGAGCGACAAAAATGATAAAGGGCATGGAAAACCTCTCATATGCACGTGCAGAATTACCGCGCACGCTAGATGCTAATGCCAGCATTGAGCTGGCATTAGTTCTAGCCGCGTAGCGCGGGTTTAGTGTGTGCATAAATTATGCACGCGCTAAAAACGCTATCGCAACTTAGTAAAAGGAGCCCCAGGTTTCAGTTTATGTAAGGACTGACACTTATTTTTGGGCATAATAATTGTTTCTAAGCACTATTCTATGAAGGGAGCTCATCTCAGAATACCAATTTTTCTAGCACCAATTCTTGAAGGAGTAGTAGAAGGAGACACTGGGGTCAGTGGCCTGTGTGAATCGCTGTCACTGGTAACTTCTGAAATGCAAATAAGAATTATTCCCTCTGAAAACCAACAAGGCAAAACCGGGATCCCAGTTGGGAAATTGTTTGATGGTTTGCTGAGCCAGAAATACAAGTTGAAAAAAAATTGTCATTCACCCTTAAAGTCATCGCAGAAGATAAGAGAAGCGCTTCAGTTTGGAACATTAAACAGAAGATAAATACAAACAGAAGGAATTAATGTTTAATATCATTTTTTGAATAGGCTATTTTATAATGCATTAGTGCAATGATTGAGAAGGGGTGTTTGTCACATTGGTGTGAAAAATGAGCACTTGCAGCTGAGAAGGCAGCCTTTTCTGAGCACTAATAGCATAAGACAAATACAAATACAAATATTGATAGAAAAAAGACTTTATAATGAGCATGAAGAGATTTAATATAGACCAATTTGTAAGTGTCATTTATAGAATTATCCCCATTATAACTAATTACAGTGCTCCCCCGCAAATTCACGGTCAGCGGTTCGAGGTGCCGGTCATTCGCGGTATTTTCCTACCACGAACCGCCGACCAGGAGAGGACAGCTGGAGAGGCAGGAGAGGGCAGCCGGAGCGCCGGTGAGGGAAGGAAATCACTCTCTGTATGCTCCGACCACCTCTTCCTGTACTAAAGTTGGGCCTCACCAATCAGGAGCCTCTTTGACATGCAGCTCCTGATTGGTAAGGCCCGACTTTAGTACAGGAAGAGGCGGTTGGAGCATATGGCGAGTAATTTCCTTCCCTCGCCGGCGCTCCGGCTGCCCTCTCCTGCCTCTCCTGCTGCCCTCTCCTGTCTCCCCCACGAAAAACTGTATTCATGGTTTTTCAAGATTCGCAGGGGTTCCTGGAACGGAACCCCCGCAATTATCGGGCGAGTACTGTAGTCCTTTTACTAAGGTACGGTAGCCATTTTAGCGTGCGCTAAATGTTAAGGCTTGCTAAGGTGTGCAAACACATCCATTATATCCTATGGGCACATTAGCACACTTTAGCACGCTTTAACATTTAGCGCACACTAAAACGGCTGCCGCACCTTAGTAAAAGGACTAGTAAACTACTAATGTGTTACATGTTTGTTTTTTTAATCTTTATTGATTTTTAATCTAAAACAGTGTCATACAAATGAACAAACAGTAGGTATTACATACATTACACTACTATCTGTACAGGTAACATATATCATTCAAGATTTTCAGTTTTCCTACATATAACAATAACATAATATAACATAACATTTGGGAAACTTTATTCTTCATTTATACTATATATTATGTTATATTATGTGTTATATGGTTTTGATTAATGGTAGACTATAGAACAGGGTTGCCCATCATCGGTATTTGAGAAGGGGCGGGACCGCGGCAGAGGAATCAGCGCAGGGCTCAGAGAAAGGGTGGGACCACCGGCAGAGGAAGCAGCAGGGGTCACTGGCATCGGGAACCAACGGTAGGCAGCTTCTCCGTGCGGGGGGGGGGGGAGGCGCTGGGGAATGAATCGGACGTCGGGGGGATGCGAGCGGTCCTTCGGGGTGGGGGTGCGAGTGGTCCTTCGGAGTGGAGCAGGGGGATGAATCGGACGTCGGGGGGGAACTATGTAAAAAAAAATTTGTGCAACGCGCTCACGCATATAACGCACATGGTTATGCACGGTTTGTAAAATTGTGTATAACGCGCGCATTATATGCGTGAAAATATGGTATATCATTTTTAGTGCACAATTATAGTTTTAAAAAGGAATAAAGATATTTTTTTAAAAAAAGAAGATCACATCAGACAAACAAACAAATCAAATCTTGTAGGTGTACAAAGCAGTCCATTTCATGACCCACAGATCACAGATATCTAAATTTAGAGAACATAGTAGTAGAATTAATGATGTGGAAATAGCTGCTGTTACCAGTGGAGAGATTAGTGCAACTTTTTTTTTTTTTCTTAATAGTACAAAACACTTGTCTCCTTTCAATTGTGTAGCAGTCAGAAGCTGATCAATATTTGAAAAACTGCAGACAACAAGGAGAACTGATGAAAGATAAGAAGCATAAGGCCCATCTAGTCTATCCAATTTATTGTATTTACAACCAAAGTAATGTAGTGCTGCCGAAACATAATCAAAATATGAATACAAGTAATCTACAATATTCAAACCATACACCTATTTTTCTTCAAAGGGGAGAAAAAATATCTCAGCAGAGTCAGTGTGTAGTAATAGCCAAACACACTGCTGATTATCCACTGCATTCAATCACTGGTAAAAAAACAAAAACCTGTCTTATATTAAAACAGTTTTCAAACAATAATCTCTTTTTACACAGTTCAAAACATTATCTTCTTTCTGAAAAGATGCACTTATCCTTATCTTTTTTATCTTTATCTTCTGGAACAATCCCATGTAGCAATTCCAACAGAGACCTATGTTTCGCCGAGTGCTTCATCAGGAGAAGGGTGTCCACAATAGCAGCGATTTTAAGTGCTCATCTAAAAAAGAGATGTTACAAATCTTAGAAACTATCCCAAAAGAACATCGTGTATATGAAAAATGCTGACAAACTGGTACACATATAAAACATATAAGAACATAAGCAATGCCTCTGCTGGATCAGACCTGAGGTCCATCGTGCCCAGCAGTCCGCTCACGCGGCAGCCCAACAGGTTCAGGACCTGTGCAGTAATCCTCTATCTATACCCCTCTATTCCCTTTTCCAACAGGAAATTGTCCAATCCTTTCTTGAACCCCAATACCGTACTCTGCCCTATTACGCCCTCTGGAAGCACATTCCAGGTGTCCACCACACTTTGAGTGAAGAAAAACTTCCTAGCATTCGTTTTGAATCTGTCCCCTTTCAACCTTTCTGAATGTCCTTTTGTTCTTTTATTTTCCAAAAGTTTGAAGAATCTGTCCCTCTCTACTCTCTCTATGCCCTTCATGATCTTGTAAGTCATTGAAACCTCATAAACCAATCTTGAAAACACCAGTGCTTTTAAAATTATGGTTACTCTCTCAGCCAGAAAGGTGGGCTAACCAATTAGCGCTTGCTAAACGCTAACGTGTTCATAGACTAACATGCACGCATTAGCAAATTAGCGCATGCTAATTGCTTAGTGCACCTTAGTAAAAGAATGCTTTAACCAATCTGACCCAAGCAATGAATCAAGACGTTGTCAGTTCAAAGTACAGGGTTACGGTAACACAACAGTTATCTTAAAGCTGCAGTGTTACAGAAATACAAAAAGTGCATAAAAAAAGAATGTAAAACAATTCATGAAAAAAAGAAACGTTACAGTATGATTTTTTTTTTTTTTGAGTTCAATCTTTATTAGCATTTTATTTTGGAGGATCATTAAAAAGAACAAGGTTAAGAAACTGACAAGGGATGAAAAAGATAACATTAGCATTCGCATTCCCGTTACCTGCAACTGAAAGCTAATCACCATTAATCAATAATTACACAACTCAATTTTATTTGAAGAAATATTTGGCCGCAGCTTTATTATCTATCTGGATATTATCTCCACTTACAATACAATTCGTGTCCAAAAACCAACAAACCCCCAATGCATATTTCACACACCCCCAGGGAGCTATTCGGTGTCGAAACTAGCTCCCATTAAGTCTTTAAACTTATAACATTCCCCCAAACATGACCCATGGTGACACAAGGCCATGCCTCCGCTTCCCTCTCCCCAAACATGACCCAAGGCCATGGTTCCCCTCGCAGCGGTATCACATACGAGTGTTACATTTACTTATTTATTAACTACTCATCTCCCAGATCCAACTGGGCCAAACCCCATTTTCCGCCCCACCCAAAGCTGCAACCACGTCCTCCAACCCCATAAGCTCTACCAAACCCACCCAAGTCGACATATAACTTGTACACCCCCTCCCCCCCCCCCCCCAACACTGACACAAAACATAACACCAGCACAAATGGGAGGGAGGGAGGAATAATCTTTTCTTGAAGATACTACTCTACTGCTCCCCTTTCGTCACAGAATTCACTCCAGCCTGCCAGAACATCCAACCAATCACATCACTGCTCCACCCCATCACCTTAGAAACCTCCCTAATCATTTTTCTATCTTACAAGCTCTGTCTATTAACCCTTTCTTACCTCCTCTTATAAACTTGTCAGTCCTTATTCTACAGACCCTTGACAACACCTCATATATTCCCCTCACCCTCTGCCCCCGCCCATTTTACCCACACCATCATTCAATAAATATTACCAGCAGGTGACATCAGCACAGCTAATGTTATATCACACCAGATGAATCTGTTGTTCTTCTTTACGCCTCTAATGAAGTATATCCATGGATGTGCTGTAACCAAGAGACAATGGCCAGGGTTCCTGCTAAACAGGTGGACTTTAATGCTACAATTTCTATTGATAGTTCTTCTAGTAGGATTCTATTTCAGATTTTTTAGCTTCCAGACAGGGAAGACAGTCCAAAGGGCAAGGCAACATAAGAGGCAGAAAAAGAGGGGTTTCAAACTTGCCTGCAAACCACATCATAGTGCCAGACAAGACAGTGGTGAAAAATCTCTCTCCAACCTCAGACATTTCTTTATTCTCAAAAGGGTTGTCATTCATCCCAGCAGTGGTGTGTGATTATTTTCAGTTTATGCTTGATTTAGAACAATTTATATGGACTTACATTTGAAGATCTTTTTTTCTTTTATTTGAAAGGAAGAGATATGAGTATTGCCCATCGGTTGTGCCTAAGAATCTTCATGGACCCGTCTGGCCCCAAAGACACCACTCATTTTTTTACAAATCCTGGATTCAATCAAAGTGGGAGCTGGAACCTCTTTTTTGATGGTGACTATGGATATGTGAGTCTTTATATGCATGCATTCCTCAGTTGGAAGCTTTAGAGGTGATATATACAGCACTGGAATTTAGGCCATGTCCACAGAAAGTTCTATCTGATTTCTTATTGGACTTGGTAGAGTTGACTTTGACAAAGAATGTTTTTTATCTTTCAAGATTTTTTTCAACAAATTTATCTGTTCACCCCCCTCAATAGCTTATAAGGAGAAGTGGATCTATCCTGCCCCAAGATTTTAAAACTGTTATGGTGTTGTTACATTGTTAGCATCTTTATGATCTGGTTCGAAAGTACAGAACAATTTTTTCACTTCACAGATATTTTAAATTACTATACTACATATACAAGCAGTTCATTTACTCTAGCTCATGTGGTCAGCTTAATTTTTTGGATGTGGATATTACATTTGAAGAAGGAAGTTTTATCATGAAGGTTTATGAAAAAAAAAAAAAAAAACAACCAACAACGGACAAAAATGCTGTCATCCAGCACAGTTAAAGAAAGTTTGCTTTTTTCTCAATGTTTACATTAGAGGAGGATCTGCTCCACTATGGGCTTCAATTATTAAGGTGCGCTAACTGATTAGCACACGCTAATCGATTTAGCGTGCGCTAAATGCTAACGCGTGCATGTTAGTCTATGGATGTGTTAGTGTTTAGTGCGTGCTAATTTGATTAGCGCACACTAATCAGTTAGTGCACCTTAGTAAAAGAGGGGGTAAGGTTGATTTAAGAAAAAAAAAAAAAAAAAACAGGCTGAACTTGTCTGATTTATCCTCATGGGGTTATCCTGATGGGGTGCTCAATATGAGAGCAAAATTCAACCACAGGGATCTGTTATCTTCTAAAGGTGGCTAGGAGGTAGTAAAATATGTATTGACTTGTACAATGCAAATTTCAATGGGAGGGGAAGTAGTGGCCAACATTATAAGGAAGAATTGGAACAAGTTCACTCAGCATTAAGGCATCAGGCCGTATGAGTGGCTTTTTATAGAACTCAAACCTTAAAGAATGGTTATGTCCTGCAATGCTGCCATCTGCTGTAGCCGCAGATTGGGATTTCCACTGATTTTACATTATAAGTGTGGGATATGTAACATCTGAAAAATTGAATGTGTCTGTTAACCCTATATTACATTACATTACATTACATTAGTGATTTCTATTCCACCTTTACCTTGTGGTTCAAGGCCGATTACATAAGAATTGCTATGATCTTAAGAAGTACATATTGATGAGATATGAAGAAGTATTTAGGAATAGATTGAACATTATCTAAATTGCTAAGGGGTAGTTGGTAGTGTAGGCTGGATTTAGAACATTATTTGTTGTGTTATATTGGTTTTATGTATTTTTTTTTAAGAATAGGGTTTTTGTTTCTTTTTTGAAGGTTTTCTAGTCTGTGGTTGAAGTCAGCAGGTTGGTGAGTTGTCGGTCTAGTTTCGCTGCTCTGGTGGCCAGTAGGTTGTCATACATTTTTCTTCATTTTACATTTTTGGTTGGTGTGTGTGTGAATATTGTGTGGGTTCTTTTATGTCTGTTTGAAGTGGAATGAGTTAGTCGATTGTTCCAATAGGTAGGGCTGTTTCTGTTTATAGCTTTGAATAGTAGGCAGTGGAATTTGAAGTGTACTCTGGCTTGTATAGGTAGCCAGTGTGAGTCGTGGTATGCCTCTGTGATGTGGTCGTATTTTCTCAATGAATAGATAAGTCTTAGGGCTGTATTTTATATTGTTTGAAGTTGTTTTATCATTGTTGCTGGGCAGGGGAGATATAGTATGTTGCTGTAATCTATTAGGCCTAGGATTAGTGATTGAACTACGAGTTGAAATTGTTTTCTGTCAAAGAATTTTCTAACTTGTCTTAGGTTTCTCATAGTGGCAAAAGATGTTTTTCTTATTTTGTTGATTTGTGGTTGCATGGTACAACCTCTGTCTATCAGCACTCCGAGGAGTTTTAGTGTGGATTGAATGGGGTAGGAGATCGAGTTTAATTCTAGGTTAGTTAAGGTTGGGGTTTTGCTGTTTTCAAGGAGGATGAAGTTTGTTTTGTCCATGTTATGTTTTAGTTTGTGTTCTTTCATCCATGTTGCTACTATTTCAAGTGTTCCGTGTATTGTGCCTATCATGGAGGGCTCAAGTTGGTCGAAGGGGAGGAGTATGGTGATATCATCTGCGTAGCTGTAGGAGGTAATACCTAGTTTGTCTAGGTAGAAGCTTAGGGAGGCAATGTATAGGTTGAAGAGTGTGGGAGATAGGGGAGATCCTTGTGGCACTCCACATGGGTTGGACCATGGTTCTGATTTTTCTTTGTTTGTTTTGACTCTATAAGTTCTGGATTGTAGGAAACCTTTAAACCATGTTAAAACTTTTCCTGTAATACCTATTGAGTCTAGAATTTGTAAGAGGATGTCGTGGTCTACTAGATCAAAGGCTGTGGAGAGGTCTAGTTGTATGATCATCATTTTCTTGCCTGTGCAGAGGTGTTGTCTCGCGATGTCCATGAGTGTTCCTGTTAGGGTCTCAGTGCTGTAGTTGGCTCTGAAGCCAAACTGTGTGGAGTGGAGTATGTTGTGGTTTTCTAGGTATTCATTTAGGGCTTTAGCTAATAGGCCTTCCATTAGTTTGACATAAAGTGGGATTGAGGCTATGGGTTTGTAGTTGGATGGTAGGTCCATTGCTCCTTTGGGGTCTTTTAAGATTGGAGTTATGATGATTTTGCTGAGGTTTTGTGGGAATTGGCCATCTGTGAGTATGGTTTGTATCCATTGTAGGAGCAGAGTGCGGAGTAGTGTACTGGAGGTTTTCAATAGGTATGGTGGGCAGTGGTTATGTTCACAGGCTGCGTGACTGTATTTGTAATATAGTTTGTTGAAGTCTGACTATTGTATAGGTGAGAAATGCCAGATTTTGTCTGCTGCTATCGATTCTTTTTCTTTGAGGGAAGTTGAGGTTTCTTCTAGGTGAGTAGGTGTTCCATTAAATGTGGCTCTGATATTTTCGATTTTATTTTTGAAGAATGTGGCTAATACAGTGGCTGTGGGAGGGAGGAGTTGTTATTGGTCAGATATGGTGTGGTGTCTGTGAGTTCTTTTAGTAACTGGAATAGCTTTTTTGTGTCTTGGGATCCTTCTCCTACTTGCTTTGTGTAGTATGTCTTTCTTTTTTCTTTCTGCTGTTTGTATTTCTGGTGTAGTGTTCTCCATGTTGCTCTTGTGGAGTCTTGGCTATTTTTTCTCCATTTTCTTTCTAGTTGTCTGCATTGTCTTTTGAGTTGGAGAAGTTCATTGTCGAACCATTTGTTTGATTTTCTATGGATTTTGGTTTTGGATTGTTCTGGGGCTAGCTCATCTAGGGTTGCTGTACTTAGAAGGCTCCATTGAGAGATGAAATCTTTGGGGTTGTAGTCTTTGATTATGGTGTCTGTTTTTGTCCAGAATTTGGTGGGGTCTATATGTGGACATGTGTTTTAAGTTATTTTTTATGTGATTGGTTTGCTTTTGTTTTTGGTCCAGTTGATTTTGAAGGAGTACGAATAATGGTTAGACCATAGGGATCGGTGCCAGTGTCCATTTGATATTAGAATTTCTGGTTGATTGGACTGTTGCAATATGTAGGCTGCAATGTCGAGTTGGTGTCCTTTTTCGTGTATGGTTTGAGGGTCTAGTATCTTGTATGTTAGGGCCTTGAGGTATGCTGGAAAGTTTTCGACTTGTTTGTGGGATTGGTTTTCGAGGTGGAGGTTGAGGTCTCCTAGAATTAAGTTGTTAGTGAGTTTTGGTAAATGAAATCTTCGAATTTTGGCTTTGCTTTGTTCCAGTTTCCTGGAGTTATGTAGCAGAGCATGCATGTTAGTGTTCCTTTGAGTGATGTGCTTGAGAGTTGACAGGCTAGTAGGTCCATATAAGGGGTGGTAGTTTTGTCTTGTGTTTTTAGGTCTAATGTGGTTTTGGCTATGATGGCAATTCCTCCTCCTCTTTTGTTTTCTATGCAGACCACTATTATTTTGTATCCCTTTGGGCACACTTCTGTTATTCTGGGGTCTGAATCTGAAGTAAGCCAAGTTTCTGTGAGGAAAAGGCAATCTATGTTTTCTTCTTCTATCCAGTTCTTTATGTGTTCTGTCTTGGGGCCTATGGCTCTGATGTTTACATATGCACAAGTGAGAGTCTGTTTGTGTGATTTGAGTTATTTTTGGTTAGATGAGTGATCTTTGGTGCGGTTGTGTTTTGGTCTTGTATGGGTTAGTCAGTCTTTTTCCTGTAGTTTGTATGGTGGGTTGGTAGGTCTAATAGTTTGAGATTTTATCTATTGATAGCCGTCTGGTATGTTAGATGATTCCCCTGAAGTTAGATATAGTTGGTATTGGGGAGATGTTGTTTGCTGATGCATTTCGGTTGATTAGGAGTAGGATAATCAGTAGGATAGCTTGATATTTTTGTGGTGAAGTTTTCATTGTGGTGCACAAAGTGGTAGGTATTGTAGTTGAGGGGAGTGGTTGGGTAGTTCTTTTCCTTCCTTGGCTTGTTGAGAGTTGTTTCTTGTGAAGCGGTTGTTTTGTGGTGTTGTAGGTGGCTAGTGTTGGAGTGTGTTTTTGTGAGGACTGTTTAGGTGGAATTGAGATGGTTGTGTTTTGGTCGCTTCAATTGCAGGACCAATTATGTGGTCTATGTTTTGAGGTGTCAATGCAATAGGTTTTATGGGGATAAAACCACCAGAAAATTATTGACACATATCAATAAGCATCATTCTTGTGTCACATATGGGAAGACTGGAGCCCTTCTAGTAGCACTTTGTAGGAGTTTGAACCATGGTTTTGAGTCCTTTTCATGTTTTGTGGTTGAACATACCCCCCCCCCTCCGATGTACAAGGAGGAGACAGATATAGAAGACTGCTACAAAATGAACAACAGTAGATACATTAGCTAGAGTCCATGAATCCTACAAGTCTGAATTTCAATATACGTAGTCTGATTTTTTTCTAAATTATTTCTTTATCCTTGCTAAAGTTTATTTTTTATGAATTGTTTTGCATTCTTTGCCCTTTTTGTATTTTTGTGACACTGCAGCTTTAAAATCCCCTGTTGTGTTGCTGCCGCCTTATACTTCAAACTGATGATGTCATGATTCCTTGCTTGGGTCAGATTGGATAAGGCATTCAGTGGTTCTTTGATTAACTTGCCTTTCTAAATGAGGCAGTTGCCATAATTTTAAGAGCACTTGTGTTTTTGAGGTTGGTTTTTGAGGTTTCAATGTTTTTATGTGTACCAGTTTGTCAGCATTTTTCATATACATGCTGCTCTGTTTTGGGATACCGTAGTTTCTAATATTTGCAATACCTGTTTTTTTAGATAAACACTTAAAATTGCTGTTATTGTGGACACCCTTCCACTGACGAAGCACTCAGTGAAACGGAGGTCCCCTTTCAGATTGCTACATGTGATTGTTCCAGAAGATAAAGATAAGATTTATTTACTTAAAAAATTTACAACTCATCTAGATCTAAGCGGTTTATAAAACTACAAACATAATCATCATATAACCAACATAGAAATAAGTAAACAAACATATCTAAAACATCTTCAATCAAGATCCTAGGTCATTCAAGAGAATTACTCCACAAAGTTGTTTTCAATAGTTTCTTAAATTTTTGAATATCAGAAAGCAACCTCAGTTGTCCTGTTAGATTATTCCATATAAAGCACCTTCAACTGATATTATAGATGCTCTCATTTTAGCATAATGTACATTTGCTAATCCATCTGTTGATAGTCCTAACTTTCCCTCTGATCTTAATGATCTAGATGGCTGATAAAGCCTCATCAATTGTGTTAGATACCAAGGGATCTTATAATGAATGACTTTAAAAGTTAATACCAGAACCTTGAAAACAATACAAAATTTGACAGGTAACCAGTGGAGTGTCCTCAAACTTGGGGCTCCTTTTATTAAGCTGCGCTAGCGGAGTTAGCGGGTCAGACATTTCATCACGCGCTAACCCCCGCGGCCGGCTAAAAAACTAATGCCTGCTCAATGCAGGCATTAGCGGCTAGCATGGCAGGCGGTTTAATGTGCGGTATTCCACGCTTAAAATCCCTACCGCAGCTTGATAAAAGGACCCCTTGGTGTAACATTTTCAAATCTGCTTCCATCACATATCAAACGTGTGGCCACATTTTGAATTATTTGTAAGGCCCTGTACTCTGATGACAAAATGCCTAAATAAAGAGCACTACAATAATCCAATTTTTGAATTACTATAATTTGAACCACTATACAGAAATCATAACCTGAAAGCATTGAGAGGCATAATCAAAGTCTAGGGTGCTAGTCGACCAAAGACGGCAGCATTCAAAGTCCATTCTCAAAAAATATGTCTAAAGTATACTTTTTTCCGAAAATCGTCTACCTGTACATCTAGGCGTTTGATCGTCCAGACTGCTAGTATATCTATCTTTATACTACATTCTTGTTCAAAAAATCACCCAAGTCCCAAATGCCTAGAACAAGACCTTTTGGACTTGGGAGGGCCAGCAAGACATGGCAACAGAGTAGTGGGGCACCTTACAGGGTACTGCTGTGAACTTCACAAAAAGGGTGCTACATAAACATCTCACCACAACTTCTTTACAGGTTATGGCGAGTCCCATAAAATGCCCCCAAAACCTACTATACCCACCTGTCTAAAACTCCAATAGCCCTTATGGGCTATAGCCATGGAGTAGGGTTCTTGGAGTTTTTGGTGGACTCACATTTTCCACCATAAAAGCAGTGGTTAAAGTGGCTTATGGGCCTGGTTCCTCCTCCCCCTCCCACCAGACTACTTAATCTACCTCTGTGCAGCTCTACTAGGCTTTCCTATGCCAGGTACTGATGTTCTGAAGCCAGGTATGTACGTTTTTGTTCCAATTTTTATGGCAGTGTGTGTGTGTGGGGGGGAGAGGGGGGGTCAGTGATCACTGGAAGAGTGTGTGAAGGTTTGTACTTTGTGTCTGCAGTGATTAACTTGTCACTTTGTACACTTTCTAGGCACTTAGACCTGTTTTCAGATTGCTTAAGTCACAACATATAAATTCTGTCCAGGCAGCCTCATCAAACTTTCGATTATCCCTGCAGTACGATTAAGTCTAGGTCGGCCCACATCCTGCCCACATGCCGTCCTAACCACTCCTCAAAAAATGCCACTTTCTGCTCTGAGCACACAGTGGGATTCAGAGGCCTAAAAAGTCTCTAGATACATCTAAAAACTTGTTTTGATTATCCACATTTGGACGTCCCTTTTTTTTTGGCGGGGGGGTCATCCAAGTGCCGATTTGGGCGGTTTTTTAGACATATTTCTGTTTCGATTATGAGACCCATAGGCTTTACTCTACTCAATAATTGTTTTTGAAAAAACACAGATTTCACCACTGCCATTACCTGATCTTTCATATTTAACATTGCATCCAATCAGACACCCAAAATCTTTAACTGACTGTGATTTTCAAGAATCATGTTATTAACTTCTCTGTCTTGGGGCCATTGTGGGACCTCATTCTATCCAATCAACATCACATCTGTTTTAGATAGGTTTAACACTAATTTATGTTCAGTCATCCAGGCATCTACAGCTTGCAAACATATCGACAACCTCCTTTGCAAATCAGCAAAAGATAAGTGCAGCTTTTGAGTAAGAAGATGTTTTGAACAGTGTAACATATCAAATTGTGTCTTGCATTTAATCTGCGCTGATTCATAAATCACTATTCTGTAATCTTCAGATTGCCGCTGGTGTAGCTTAACACCTTGTGGCTGCAATCCTCATTAGTATCCTATACCACAGTATACTTGTCTATATTATACTCATAACTTATTCAATGTGTTATTGTGGATTTTTTAATCTATATATCGGCTTTTTCAGTGCTCATTTCGCACTCATTTTATATGAATTTAACTTTTCAAAAACTTCTTTTTACATATAAGTGTAATTTTAGCTTTGTAATATGGGCTCCAACATTGACTAATCCCCCCCTTACCGACACTTTTCAATTACTTTTTCAAGGTCGGGGAAGGCACTACAAAATAAGACATAATGAAATTACCATCCCAAAATGTTAAACATGGAAATAAGAAGCAGTGCAAACACTGCACTTACATCTATGAAAGGAACTCTAAGCGTCAATGCTGACCATAATTCAACAACACCGGTACTTCAAAAATGGCCGCACCATCTAACAGTGCTTTGAGAAAAGAGAATTCTAGTGATATCATCACCAGACTAGTCAATAAAAACCCTGCAAAACCCTATAAAGGAAATCCTCCCATAATCGCTTAGTCAGCTAACGTCATCCAGTCTTCTGTATCATTGAGCCCATTAGGATTCAAAAAATTTAAATGGAGCATCCATCTTTCTTTAATATTCAATGTCTGTTCTAAATTTAGTTGCATTAGTTGCCAAACATTAGACCATTATTATAACTTTTGCAGATCCTTTTTCATGTTTTCCATACCCTCTGGGGTAGCCACTCTCTTCCAAATCTTGGTATCATTTGCAAAAAGGCAAACCTTACCTTCTAAAGTTTGCGTACTCTACTTGACGAAACAAACAACCCTGTAGAGTCTTTCTGTATTCAATAAAATTTCCACTGGTTGATTTGGACATCTCACTTGCCTTTACTGTTCGTGTAATATAGTTCAAGGCAAGATCTCTTTTCCTGTTGTGGTGCTTCTAACCTTTCAGCAGTTACTCACAAACTTATTGAACAGAATTAGCCCCAGTACTGATCCTTGAGGCACTCCACTACTCACAGTTGTCAACTATGTTGCTGTTATCACTCCCTTTTCATCCCTACCCACTCTGTACTCTGCATCCCAAACAACACTTCATGCATCTGATGAAGTGGACTGGGGTCCTTGAAAGCTCATGTCTGAATATATCAGTTAGTTTATAAGAAGCCACCTGCCTCTGTCATTTTTGTCACACCAGACTAATACAACTTTGAAAGTTTTGAAACTACACAAATTATTTTGGCTGGTTCAAGAATGATTATTTTCATGTGGGCAAGTATCTTTGCCAACTGTATTCTCCATTCCTGATTTAACAGGTCCCAATTCCTCGTTCCAGGACACACAGAGGATAACAAAGTAGACATTAAACTTCAAAGACACTGAAATAAGTAATCATAACTTTTGTTTAATGCATCTATAGTCAGCTTTAAGGCTGATACTTCTCATGGGACAGAACACAGTCTGATTAATTACCGTATGCTACAATAAATTATATATATCTAAGAATTAATGGAACATATTTTCTTTCTACTAATTTAACATATTATGTCACTCATAAACACTTATATTTTTTCCATTGACAATGAACAGATTTAGAATCTATTTTAAGACTACTTGACTTTCTTTGAGAATATTAAGTAGACTTTGTGAAACACATAATATTTTTATCTTCACTTTTCATTTGAAAAGGACACTGAACCAAGGGCATATTCTCCTATTTGAATGTTACCAAACTTTAAGATTTGACTGACACAGCAATATAAGGCACGTTGATCTTTCCACTCACTTACAAAGCTATCAATCGTAGTACAAAATGGACATTGAGATGAAGCGTCCAGGCAAGCGTGGAAAATGGCATCTTGTCCCTGTCAGAGCTGCAAAAAAGCAGATAACTATGTGTGAGATGTTATTCTTTGGTGAATAAAAGAGTTTAGTATATGATCTAGGGAAATGAATTGATACAGTACAAACAAGAATCTCATTTGTGTTATTCATGTACATAGTCACCTTTAACTTCATAGTTTCGTGATTGAATTCTTATTTATTGTGCACAGTGAAATTGGTCAACTCTTTTTATAATAAATGAAATAGATGTTATTCAAGCAAATATTTAAATCTAAGAGTTTTGTATAGTTGTAATTGAAAATCATTGGTCTCATTTGGAAATAATCTACTACTATTACTTATCACTTATATAACGCTGAAAGGCATATGCAGTGCTGTACATTTTGACATTTTAGGTGGTCCCTGCTCAGAAGAGCTTACAATCTAACTTGGATAGACAAGACATAGAGGATAAGGGATGTAGAAGCCAAGGTGAGAGGAGTTAGGAGTCGAAAGCACTCTCAAAGAGGTGAGTTTTTAAACGGACCTTGAATACTGCCAGAGACGGAGCCCGCCATAGGGATTCAGACAGCTTGTTCCAATCATATGGTGCAGCAAGGCAGAAGGGATAGAATCTGGAGTTGGCAGTTGAAGAGAAGGGCACAGGCTTATTCACTTGTTCAACCATTTATTTAAAAAAATAAGGAAAACTGTCATATTTTTTTAGCCTTGACTAATGGCTCTCAAATATGTCCTGGAGGACCACCCCCTCAATCAGCTGGTTTTCAGGTTATTTATAATGAATATGCATGAGATAGATTTATGCTTTTGTTTATGCTGGTGAAAATTGCTGATTTTTTATTTTAAATACATACATCAAAGTGATGTACAGTTTAAAATACAATATACGGTGGCATAGTAAAGGGGTGCACCAGGTTTTCACCTGGAGGGGATATTGGCACCATTCCTTTTTTCCCACCCTGGCAATAGGAGGGGGTCTCAGAAAAGCACTCTCACCTCCTTATCTCTTCATATTGTCACTGGCAGAGAGAGCTGGCCTCATCCTTCCCTGTGACATCACTTCCTGCTTGTAGGACTAGGAAGTGACATCAGTAGGAAGGTACAGATGGTGCAAATAGGGGTATGACAACTTGCTCACTGCAGAGATTTGAAGAGGTATGGGACAGAGTAGGGGGTGTAGTGATGCATGGGTGGCATGAAAGAGCACATCAGGAGAAGCATACAGCGTGGTGATGCTGACGCCTCCGCCCTGGGTGTCTTCTTTCCTTGCTAAACAACTGCATAAACACACTAACATTCAAAATCCAGGGCCTTGCAGGATACTCCCAAGTACGAGGCAAGAGGTTTTTTTTTTTAAATTAATCATAAGTAGGGGTCATTTAGCCTACTTGCAGGAACATTCTAAGTTCAAGGGTTTTTTGGACTGAATGTGCAGGAGCCATTCAGTCTATCTTCACTAACATTCCCAGGGTGAGCAAGGCTCAGGGACAGATTGCTTTAATATATTCCAGAAACCTTTGCTTGCACTCTGGACCTGCCAGCACACTAATGTTTCAAAAACACTAAACCCAATATAGAAAGACTATGTGAGTAATACAAACCCCCTCTTCTATGAAACTCTATGAGCATCGGGAGCAGCGCGAGCCATTCAACGCGGCTTTCTGCGCTAGAAACTGCTAGCACAATTTCGTAGAAGAGGGGGGAAATGTGATTCTTTCACAATGAGCTAACTAAGAGATATTATTTATTGGTAGCCACATTCTTTTTTCTCTGGCAATAATGACAAGGGAATAAATTATGCCATTTTTGCCAATAATAAAAATAAGAAAAGAAAAAAAGATTTATAGATTAAAGAAAATATATTAGGAAGCCAAAAAATGATCTAGCTTTTTATACAAAAGAAATAATGGAGTGAATTTAACCTATTAAGAACTTTTAGAATATTTATTATTTAATAAAATGGGTAGAAATCCATATATATAAAATCGGAGGTATGTGTGTATGTATGTGTGTATGTGCCGCGATCACGCAAAAACGGCTTGACCGATTTGAATGAAACTTGGTATGCAGATCCCTCACTACCTGGGATGATATGTTCTGTGGGTCTCGCAGCCCACCTGCACACGTGGGCGGAGCTACAAACAGAACATCAGATTTCACCCATTCATGTCAATGGAAAAAATGTAAAAAGATGCCATTATCACATTAATTCAAAAACGGCTTGACCGATTTGAACAAAACTTGGTATGCAGATCCCTCACTACCTGGGGTGATATGTTCTGGGGGTCTCGCGGCCCTCCTGCACACGTGGGCGGAGCTACAAACTGAAAATCAGATTTCACCCATTCATGTCAAAGGAAAAAATGTAAAAAGCTGCCAACGCAAAAACGGCTTGCCCGATTTGAACGAAACTTGGTATGCAGATCCCTCACTACCTGGGGTGATATGTTCTGGGGGTATCGCGGCCCACCTGCACACGTGGGCGGAGCTACAAACAGAAATTCACATTTCACCCATTCATGTCAATGGAAAAAATGTAAAAAGCTGCCAACGCAAAAACGGCTTGCCCGATTTGAACGAAACTTGGTATGCAGATCCCTCACTACCTGGGGAGATATGTTCTGGGGGTCTCGCGGCCCACCTGCACACGTGGGCGGAACTACAAACAGAAAATCAGATTTCACCCATTCATGTCAAAGGAAAAAATGTAATAAGCTGCCAACGCAAAAACGGCTTGCCCGATTTGAACAAAACTTGGTATGCAGATCCCTCCCTATCTGGGGTGATATGTTCTGGGGGTCTCGCGGCCCACCTGCACACGTGGGCGGAGCTACAAACTGAAAATCAGATTTCACCCATTCATGTCAATGGAAAAAATGTAAAAAGCTGCCAACGCAAAAACGGCTTGCCCGATTTGAATGAAACTTGGTATGCAGATCCCTCACTACCTGGGATGATATGTTCTGTGGGTCTCGTGGCCCACCTGCACACGTGGGCGGAGCTACAAACAGAACATCAGATTTCACCCATTCATGTCAATGGAAAAAAATGTAAAAAGATGCCATTATCACATTAATTCAAAAACGGCTTGACCGATTTGAACAAAACTTGGTATGCAGATCCCTCACTACCTGGGGTGATATGTTCTGGGGGTCTCGCGGCCCTCCTGCACACGTGGGCGGAGCTACAAACTGAAAATCAGATTTCACCCATTCATGTCAAAGGAAAAAATGTAAAAAGCTGCCAACGCAAAAACGGCTTGCCCGATTTGAACGAAACTTGGTATGCAGATCCCTCACTACCTGGGGTGATATGTTCTGGGGGTATCGCGGCCCACCTGCACACGTGGGCGGAGCTACAAACAGAAATTCACATTTCACCCATTCATGTCAATGGAAAAAATGTAAAAAGCTGCCAACGCAAAAACGGCTTGCCCGATTTGAACGAAACTTGGTATGCAGATCCCTCACTACATGGGGTGATATGTTCTGGGGGTCTCGCGGCCCACCTGCACACGTGGGCGGAGCTACAAACAGAAAATCAGATTTCACCCATTCATGTCAATGGAAAAAATGTAATAAGCTGCCAACGCAAAAACGGCTTGCCCGATTTGAACGAAACTTGCAACACATCTTCCTTTTCAGTTTAAGAGATTGCAAATTCCAGTGAGACTTGCATTCTCTATCACAATCAACAAATCACAGGGACAGACTATTACATACTGTGGAGTGGATTTAAGATCCCCCTGTTTTTCCCATGGACAACTCTATGTTGCTTGCTCAAGGGTGGGTTCACCCAAGAATTTATATGTTCTTGCTCCTGGAGGTGAAACTAAAAATGTTGTTTATAATCAAGTTTTGTGTTAGTTGTATTGTATTCATTTTGTCAAATATTTCACATTATAATTTGAATATTGTACTTTTTATAAAGCTGTAAAAAATTAATTTCATTCACCACTATAAAGTATCTTTATTTGTATCCATTTACAGTGTTCTTGCTATAATTAAATACCCGTGCAACGCCGGGGCATCAGCTAGTAATTTGCTAAAGTAAGGGGATACAGGTGTGCGGCCAATGATTGGAGCAAGGAGCAGAGTAACTACGCCGATAAATCCAGTCAGTGAATACCACTGTGCATAGGCTCCATTACTGAGGCCTCACCTTGTATATAAGTAGACGTAAAGAGGTAGTATACTGCACTTTTGCATATAAGTGGGAATTGGGTTATTTAGTGCAACTTGTGGGTAAGCCTGAGAGGGGGGGGTGTTCCGGGGTGGGGGTTTCATTTGGGGGGGGTCTTGGAGGGGTGATTGGGGCATTTTGATGGGGGGGGTCATTTGGGGGGTCCGGCAGGAATGGTTGGGTACCCTCCTGCTGGCAATCTTCGGGGGCAGGGCCTACTGGAAGGAAGGGTAGAGCACCTTCCTGCCAGTGATCGTGGGGTTCTGTGGGCAGGAGGGGTTGGGCACCCTCCTGCTGCGATCATTGGGGGGGAGAGGGGAGACTGGCAGCCGTTATACTAATCATGGCGGGGAGATCCCTTGTCGCGTTTAAGTATAGCGGCTGAGTCTACTTAGCTAAAATTATCAGAAGCAATTAAGGAAAGCTTTATAAACCATAATGAGTTTTACCTCATGCAAAGTTGTAATTTCTTTTAATAAGACATTAACTACTTTTTTCTGCAGCCCTCCAAGTACCTGCAAATCCAAAATGTAACCCTACAAAGGGTTTGAATTTGAGACCGCTGTACTACTACTACTACTACTACTACTACTACTACTATTAATTATTTCTATAGCGCTACCAGATGCATACAGCACTGCAGAGTCACAAAGAATACAAAAACAGTCCCTGCTTAAAAGAGCAAACAGGATGTCATGGATACAGTTAAAGTGAACAGTTAATCAGCGGGTTGGGTTGGAGGGCAGAGGAATAGGGTTAAGGATTGAAAGCTATATCAAAAGGGTGGGTTTTCAATCTACTTTTAAACAAGGGAGGAGGCTTGATGGACAAACTCGGGTAATTTATTCCAGTCATAGGGGGCAGCTAGATGAAAGGAACGAAGAATGGAATTGACAGTGGAGGAGAAGGGTAACGCTAAGAGTGACTTAACTAAGGAACGGAGGTAAGAACATAAGAAGTTGCCTCGGCCGAGTCAGACCAAAGGTCCATCGTGCCCAGCAGTCCGCACCCGCGGCGGCCCATCAGGTCCATGACCTGTAAGGTGGTCCTTGTCTAAGCCCTTTAATCCCTCTCATTTTCTTTCTATCAATACTCTTTCTATAACCTGCCTCTACCTCTATCTGTATCCCTCAATCCCCTTAGCCTTCAGGAATTTATCCAATCCTTTCTTGAAACCCCGTAGTGTACTCTGTCCTATCACAACCTCCAGAAGCGCATTTCAGGTGTCCACCACCCTCTGAGTGAAAAAGAACTTCCTAGCATTGGTTTTAAACCTGTCCCCTTTCAGTTTCTCCGAATGCCTCCTTGTGCCATTGATTTCATTGTTGTATCTACCAGCACACCCAAGTCTTTTTCGAGGTTACTCTCCCCTAGTACTAATCCCCCCATTTTGTAACTGAACATATGGGTTCTTTTTCCCTATATGCTTGACCTTGCATTTCTGTATATTAAAGCGTATTTGCCATTTATTTGCCCACTCTTCCAGTTTAGTTAGGTCCCTTTGTAGGTCTTCACATTCTTCCGCAGTTTTGACCCTGCTGCAGAGTTTGGTGTCATCCGCAAATTTTATAACTTTGCACTTCGTCAGTAGACTGAGAAGTATTCACCGAGTGGGTAAATGCTCCGACAATTGTTATCTGAACCATTCACTGTGGAACTACCATCACTGGAGGGTGAGGGTGGGAGGCTCCTTTTCTGTTCCCTATATCTGTTGTTGGGGAGAGCAATTACAAGCACTGTGGTGAACAAATGGATGGAGCAACCAGCTCAGGCACCTGTTCTCAATGCCATCTTGACCTGCTGATATCTATGTTTGTTTGATTTGTAAGGATCTGTCTTATTTGTTCCCTGGTCTGGCCTGCCAAACCACCTTGGGACTTCAATGTGTTGGTCACCAACATGTTGGTGGTAGCCACATTTGAGCCCTTATCTCAGGGTTCCCCAAAGTCCCTCCTTGAGGGCTGAATCCAGTCGGGTTTTCAGGATTTCCCCAATGAATATGCATGAGATCTATGTGTATGCACTGCTTTCAATGCATATTCATTGGGGAAATCCTGACAACCCAACTGGATTCGGCCCTCAAAGAGGGACTTTGGGGACCCCTGCCTTTTCAGGTTGTTCAGTGAAGGATCTCACCTTGCATTCTGTATGTTCTTTCTTATCATTGCATCTATGAATTGCAGGTGCTTTTGTATTGGGAACTTTTTATTGATGCTTTGTAAGGAAAAGGTAACATTTCAAATGGTTCCTTGCTTTCTCATCAAGATGGTGTCAGCTTTCCATGTGATCAGTCCTTGCTGTTTGGTCGAGATCAGAAGAACAGAAGTGTTTACATTGCTGGGATTCTCCAGACATTCTGGAACTGACCATGTCTGGCAGCAGCTGTTCAGGTGCCTTAAGTTGTTTGAGAGGTGTTTAGCTGTTCTTTCCTTTTCCTTGGAGGGACATCAGGTTGGCTATTTTGTGACTGGTTTCCAGGGGACTGAATAACCTACTTAAAGGTTATATCAAGGCTCAGTGGTTCTTAGTCTCCATTTGCTTGTAGGAATACATAATACCCATCTGTGCTGCTCTAGAGGGACTAAAGCAGGGGTGTCAAAGTCCCTCCTCGAGGGCCACAATCCAGTCGAGTTTTCAGGATTTCCCCAATGAATATGCATGAGATCTATTTGCATGCAATGCTTTCATTGTATGCTAATAGATCTCATGCATATTCATTGGGGAAATCCTGCAAACCTGACTGGATTGCGGCCCTAGAGGTGGGACTTTGACACCCCTGGAAAGCAAATTAGCATGTAAGACCTAAATGTCTCCTTTCTATAACACTACTAGATATAATGCAGCACTATGCTCAAACATATAAGAGAAAGTCCCTGCTTGACAGAGCTTACAATCCATTCAAGACAGACCGAGGAAATAAGAGATTAAGGATTCTCATTTGTTATGGGAATGATTAAAACATGGAAATATTATATAAGCAAATAAGGAATTAAGACTTAAAAGCAGCCTCAAAAAGGTAGGCTTTAAGCCTGGATTTCACTGTTATATTTTCAGTGATAGACATTAATCCTAGATCAGATGTACCAATAATAACATTGGGACTCGGATATCAGCCTTAAGCATTTACTACCAAATCATATCAAAAAAGAAAACCAGTATACCTCGCATTGTTGGCATAACAATGGCCACATTTTTATTTATATTAACCCACTAGCTGATGCCCCGGCGTTGCACGGGTATTTAATAATAGCAATAACACAGTAAACGGATTGAAATAAAGATACTTTATAGTGGTGAATGAAATTATTGTTTTACAGCTTAATAAAAAGTACAATATTCAAATTATAATGTGAAATATTTGACAAAATGAATACAATACAACTAACGCAAAACGTGATTATAAACAACAATTTTAGTTTCACCTCCTGGAGCAAGAAAAAATAAATTCTTGGGTGAACCCATCCTTGAGCAAGCAACATAGAGTTGTGGGCCGTGAGACCCCCAGAACATATCACCCCAGGTAGTGAGGGATCTGCATACCAAGTTTCGTCCAAATTGGTCACAGTGAGAATGGCAGCTTTTTACATTTTTTCCATTGACATGAATGGGTGAAATCTGATTTTCTGTTTGTAGCTCCGCCCACGTGTGCAGGAGGGCCGCGAGACCCCCAGAACATATCACCCCAGGTAGTGAGGGATCTGCATACCAAGTTTCGTTCAAATCGGACAAGCCGTTTGTAAATTACTGTGAGAATGGCAGCTTTTTACATTTTTTCCATTGACATGAATGGGTGAAATCCGATTTTCTGTTTGTAGCTCCGCCCACGTGTGCAGGAGGGTCGCGAGACCCCAAGAACATATCACCCCAGGTAGTGAGGGATCTGCATACCAAGTTTCGTTCAAATTGGTCAAGACGTTTTTGAATTACTGTGAGAATGGCAGCTTTTTACATTTTTTCCATTGACATGAATGGGTGAAATGTGATTTTCTGTTTGTAGCTCTTCCCACGTGTGCAGGAGGGCCTCGAGACCCCCAGAACATATCACCCCAGGTAGTGAGGGATCTGTATACCAAGTTTCGTTCAAATCGATCAAGCCGTTTGTGAATTACTGTGAGAATGGCAGCTTTTTACATTTTTTCCATTGACATGAATGGGTGAAATCTGATTTTCTGTTTGTAGCTCTGCCCACGTGTGCAGGTGGGCCGCGAGACCCCCAGAACATATCACCCCAGGTAGTGAGGGATCTGTATACCAAGTTTCGTTCAAATCGATCAAGCCGTTTGTGAATTACTGTGAGAATGGCAGCTTTTTACATTTTTTTCCATTGACATGAATGGGTGAAATCTGATGTTCTGTTTGTAGCTCCGCCCACGTGTGCAGGTGGGCCGCGAGACCCCCAGAACATATCACCCCAGGTAGTTGGAATTACTGTGAGAATGGTAGTTTTTTACATTTTTTCCATTGACATGAATGGGTGAAATCTGATTTTCTGTTTGTAGCTCTGCCCATGTGTGCAGGTGGGCCGCAAGACCCCCAGAACATATCACCCCAGGTAGTGAGGGATCAGCATACCAAGTTTAGTTCAAATCGGTCCCACAGCTTTTTACATTTTTCCCATTGACTTGAATGGGTGAAATCTGAAGTTATGTTTGTAGCTCCTCCCACGTGTGCAGTTGGGCCGCGAGACCCCCAGAACATATCATCCCGGGTAGTGAGGGATCCGCATACCAAGTTTCGTTCAAATCGGGCAAGCCGGTTTTGCGGAGGCAGTTTTTACATTTTTTCCATTGACATGAATGGGTGAAATCTGATTTTCTGTTTGTAGCTCCGCCCAGGTGTGCAGGTTGGCCGCGATACCCCCAGAACATATCACCCCAGGTAGTGAGGGATCTGCATACCAAGTTTCGTTCAAATCGGGCAAGCCGTTTTTGCGTTGGCAGCTGTTTTACATTTTTTCCATTGACATGAATGGGTGAAATCTGATTTTATGTTTGTAGCTCCGCCCACATGTGCAGGTGGGCCGTGAGATCCCCAGAACATATCACCCCAGGTAGTGAGGGATCGGCATACCAAGTTTTGTTCAAATCAGGCAAGCCGGTTTTGCGGAGGCAGTTTTTACATTTTTTCCATTGACATGAATGGGTGAAATCTGATTTTCTGTTTGTAGCTCCGCCCATGTGTGCAGGAGGGTCACGAGACCCCAAGAACATATCACCCCAGGTAGTGAGGGATCTGCATACCAAGTTTCGTTCAAATCGGTCAAGCCGTTTTTGAATTACTGTGAGAATGGCAGCTTTTTACATTTTTTCCATTGACATGAATGGGTGAAATGTGATTTTCTGTTTGTAGCTCTTCGCACGTGTGCAGGAGGGCCTCGAGACCCCCAGAACATATCACCCCAGGTAGTGAGGGATCTGTATACCAAGTTTCGTTCAAATCGATCAAGCCGTTTGTGAATTACTGTGAGAATGGCAGCTTTTTACATTTTTTCCATTGACATGAATGGGTGAAATCTGATTTTCTGTTTGTAGCTCCGCCCACGTGTGCAGGTGGGCCGCGAGACCCCCAGAACATATCACCCCAGGTAGTGAGGGATCTGCATACCAAGTTTCGTCCAAATTGGTCACAGTGAGAATGGCAGCTTTTTACATTTTTTCCATTGACATGAATGGGTGAAATCTGATGTTCTGTTTGTAGCTCCGCCCACGTGTGCAGGTGGGCCGCGAGACCCCCAGAACATATCACCCCAGGTAGTTGGAATTACTGTGAGAATGGTAGTTTTTTACATTTTTTCCATTGACATGAATGGGTGAAATCTGATTTTCTGTTTGTAGCTCTGCCCATGTGTGCAGGTGGGCCGCAAGACCCCCAGAACATATCACCCCAGGTAGTGAGGGATCTGTATACCAAGTTTCGTTCAAATCGATCAAGCCGTTTGTGAATTACTGTGAGAATGGCAGCTTTTTACATTTTTTTCCATTGACATGAATGGGTGAAATCTGATGTTCTGTTTGTAGCTCCGCCCACGTGTGCAGGTCGGCCGCGAGACCCCCAGAACATATCACCCCAGGTAGTTGGAATTACTGTGAGAATGGTAGTTTTTTACATTTTTTCCATTGACATGAATGGGTGAAATCTGATTTTCTGTTTGTAGCTCTGCCCATGTGTGCAGGTGGGCCGCAAGACCCCCAGAACATATCACCCCAGGTAGTGAGGGATCAGCATACCAAGTTTAGTTCAAATCGGTCCCACAGCTTTTTACATTTTTCCCATTGACTTGAATGGGTGAAATCTGAAGTTATGTTTGTAGCTCCGCCCACGTGTGCAGTTGGGCCGCGAGACCCCCAGAACATATCATCCCGGGTAGTGAGGGATCCGCATACCAAGTTTCGTTCAAATCGGGCAAGCCGGTTTTGCGGAGGCAGTTTTTACATTTTTTCCATTGACATGAATGGGTGAAATCTGATTTTATGTTTGTAGCTCCGCCCACATGTGCAGGTGGGCCGTGAGACCCCCAGAACATATCACCCCAGGTAGTGAGGGATCGGCATACCAAGTTTCGTTCAAATCGGGCAAGCCGGTTTTGCGGAGGCAGTTTTTACATTTTTTCCATTGACATGAATGGGTGAAATCTGATTTTCTGTTTGTAGCTCCGCCCACGTGTGCAGGTGGGCCGCAAGACCCCCAGAACATATCATCCCGGGTAGTGAGGGATCTGCATACCAAGTTTCGTTCAAATCGGTCAAGCCGTTTTTGCGTGATCGCGGCACATACATACATACATCCGATTTTATATATATAGATTAAATTCCATAACCAATTTCAATAGATGATAATAAATTTCATCGTACATCAAGTATAAAAGTAAATTATTGTATACTCACTGGAGCCATTCGGTAATGAAACTAGCTCCAGTATACAATAAATTACTTCATAACATTTTTGTGACTTACAGTGCCTTCAAGCCACCTTAACTCATGGCGGTATCACCCACAAGTCTATATTTCAGTTACTCCCATATCAATTCTCCACTTCACCCCTTCCAATATAAATGTTCATGTTTAGGCCCACAGCATCTAAAAGCTGCGACCGACCTCAAACCACCTACCTAACCTTTATCCCCAGAACCTAAAGTTAAAGCACAAGGGAGGATGGGAGGGAAATTCCACTCCCTGTTCCCTAACCTTCCTCTTCCCCTGCCCTCTCAAAAACTTCTGTCTTTCTGCCTGCCAAATTCTCTTCAGCCCCTGAATTTCCAACACCCCCTCCCCTTCCTAATCCTCTAAGTCTGCCCTAATTTCCTTTCAACCCACTCAGCTAACCCTATTCTTCTGACCTCCTCCCCTTTCCTATCCCTCTACCAATCCTAGCCTTCCCTACCTCAGCTTCTCTTTCTTTCCACCCGCCCTCTGGCTGTCCTTCGCCCAATGTTAACTGCCACCCAGCCTAACCTGTGTGGCTCCATTAAAGCTTAGGAGTACAGTAGTTTTAATTAATTAAAATATAACTCATATTTATGAAATTATTAATTTGCTAAAGTTAGTTATTCATATGTTTTTGCTAGATAGGCAGTAATATTAATGGAAAAAATAGAGCTGTGTTCGTCTGTAGTTTTTGAAGGGGCCCTAATGTGTTGGGGTTTTTTTTGTATTTTTGGGCTTCCTTCCTTCATTTCATTTTTACTATTAGTTACTAAAATATGAGCAGCAAGCTAGCACAAGCAGTTAGTAAAGACTGGTCACCAGAAAGGTGACACTTATTATTTCTTGCCACTGGAGTTTCAGTAAGTCACATTTGCACTGAACTTAGCCTAAGGCATTATTTCAGAGTCGAGGCCACTTCCAAACCAAAGTCCCTAGTGTACTAATGCTTTCAGCAAAGACATCAAGGCAGATCTTGACAATAGATGTAATGAGGATTGGAAAAGCAAGAGATAATGATTTATTCACATAAATCTAATGCATACAAATCATATACCCATCAAACTAGCACTTGGAGTTTAATAAAAATCAAGGATGAGTAGTTTGATTTAATAATAAAAAAATCTCTAAATTGTTGGATATATACAGTATATTGTGGATATTTCATACCTTTCACTATGAAAACTGAAATATTTTTGTTAGCTTATATGTGCCCTGTTTGGTTTATTTTAATCAGTTTTTGGAAGGAAGGAAAGGGTAAAAAAAATATAGGCCCCTCTTTTATCAAACCACATTAGGGTTTTTTATCGCCAGCCACTGCGGCAAAAGCTCTGACACTCATAGTAATTCTACGAGTGCTAGAGCTTTTACCGCAGTGGCCAGCGATACAGACCACATTGTACCTGTACATATAGAGATGATCGCTTCTTAATAAAAGGTCTTTCATTTTTTAAGATGTTTGAATTTAGCTAACACCTGCCCTCAAACCTGCAAAAGTGTGAATATTCCAGCTGCAGTACTAATATGAATTATATAGTGGTCCTAATGGTATATCCAATATAATTAATGCTTCTGTGGGGCACCCATGGGGATGTTTCTCAGTATAAATAAACAACCCATGGCATAATTATATATATATCAACTGTATACACTAGTGTTGCCTCTTTGCAAGTTTCAGTGAAATGAATCCACCCCCTGCTGCATGCATGCTGGAATGAGCTGCTGACCTCATTACAATATGGTAAGACTGACCATTGTAGCAAGACCGAACATGACAATTTTGTGCTATGTGAGATCATTAAATCTTATTATAGGTGTAAAACTGCTATTTCTGCAAAGTTTTATCTTTTAACTAATATTTCACAATTTTATTTTTTAATTTTTTTTTTGCTTCAGTCAGGATTAACTAACGTCCCATGCTGTGCAAAATATGGTGCACTGCACATTGAAGAGGAAACAAAATTAAGTAGCTCTGTGTATGAATGCTTTCAACCTTGTATAAATATAAGGTAGTGTGCATAAATGGTTATCACTGCAAACATTAGCTTAAATATTAGAGTGGGTCAAGTTTAAACATATGACAAACATCTTGTTTGATATGTCACATGTTTCCTAAAAGCTAGGTGGTTTACAATGATTAATGAAAAATGAGAAGAGAGGGACAAACATAAAGGATGAAACAAATAAACCACACTCAGATACGTCTTTGAGTCAAACCAACTGCATCCGAGAAATCTTCTACGATTACCACCAGAAATTCCATCTTTTCAGTCATTTCGCCCTCTCTTTGCAACACTCTTCCTTTGCATATAAAACAAGAGTCCTCTCTCCCTGTATTTAAGACCAAACTCAAAATGTTTTTTTTTTCAATGATGCCTATGATACCTAATCTAGGATCCCATCTGCTTTCCTTGGAATAATTCTCACTTCAGGTTCTTAACTCCAAACGCCTCTCTAGAAGCGCACTAGCCCTTCATGTTCTATCCACCCCTCTGCTTCATTTAAATATATATATTTTTATCTCGATGTATTTTTTTGCAACCTCATGTACCTACCTTCCCCATGATGTCAGTCTTAAGTTATGTAATCCCTCCCCCATCACTAAATTTTGTGATGGTTTTTTTTCCCCCTTTTTAACATTTGCTTTTAAATTTATTTTATTAACTGTACACTGCCTAGATATTTTTTGATAGACGGTATATCAAGAAAATAATAAACTTGGAAACTTGCAACTCCTTGTTGCTATACAAGATGGTCTCCCCCATCCTTCTCCCTCCCCCAGTTTTCTTGGCATGACAGGAATGGTTTGTCATTTCATTCATCTCAGAAAAGTCTTCTGCAGTTTTCAGGCTTTATACAATATATATATAGACAACATTTTCCTATATGGGATCTTTATTCTGGAATTCCCAACTGAGGAACTTTATATCTAGGCTTTCATAAATTGTTAGAAACTTGCATAAGAACTTAAGAATTGCAATACTGAGACAGACTGAAGGTTCATAAAGCCCATTATCCTGTTTACAACAGTAACCAACCCAGATCCCAAGTGCCTAGATAGATCCCAAAGAGTAAAACAGATTTTATGCTGCTTATCCTAGGAATAAGTGGTAGATTTCTCCATACCATCTAAATAATGGCCTATGGACTTCTCTTTTAGGAAATTATCCGAACCTTTTTAAGCCCCACTAAGCTAACTGATTTCACCACATTCTCTGGCAATTCCAGATATTATTGGCTATTGGGGTTGTAGACAGGTGGGTATAGTGGGTTTTGGGGGTGTTTCGGGGGGCTCACCATAACCTATAAGGGAGTTCTGGTAAGATGTTTATCTAGCACCCTTTTGTAAAGTTCTGCTTTGTTGCCATGTCTGGATGGCCAGTCCATTATAAGATTGGCCCCTCCCCATGTTCAAATGGTCTTGTTCTGGGCATTTGGGACTTGGACAAAACTTTGGTTGAAATTGTGGTATAAAGATAGACAACCTGGCAGTCTGGACAAATAATAGCCTGGACGTCCAGATAGACAATTTATTTTATTTTGGGGGGTGGGGGGTGGTTGGGAAGGAAGTATTCTAGACGTATTTTTCGAAAATGGTCATTTTCCCACTGCCGACTTTGGGCGTCTAGCACCATACACCCAAATCAAATTTAGACATATGTTTTGATTATGCTCCTCTATGTGTCTACAATAATCAAAGAAAAGGTATTAATTTGAACCTGTGAAGATTCCATGTATAAAGTGATAGTCACTAGAAACATAGCACCACTAGAAAGTAAAGGCATGTGGAGAACAAACTCATTGAAGTCAGGCAGCCAACATCATGAAGATTCATTGCATTGCCTATAAACTGAGATAGACAACAAACAAAGTCAGGAACACAGACGGTCAAACTGATCTAACACTTGAAGTTAGGCATGACAGATGTACAGCTCTCTCTCCAGATTCGCAGTTTCATTACTCACAAATTTGGTTATTCGCAGTTTTTGGGCCCAGGACCACCCTGCCCCTTGTGAATTGCTCTATCCACGACCTCCCCAGACCTTTCCTGGTGGTCTAGCAGTGCTACAGAGCAGGAACGATCTTCCTACACTCCTGCCCCATGCAGAGCCGTCATCAAAAATGGATGCTGTGAGTTCCCGTGATCTCACGAGACTACAACAGGAACTCACAGCATCCATTTTCGATGACGGCTCTGCACAGGGCAGGAGTGAAGGAAGATCGCTCCTGCTCTGCGTCACCGCTAGACTACCAGGTAAGATCCGGAAGGCAGGGCTGGGTCAGAGTCGGCCCAAAAGTTATTCACAAATTTTCCTTATTTCTGAGCTGGCTCTGCCCCTAACCCCTGCGAATACAGAGGGAGAAGTGTAACATCATCCTGATAATCAGTGTGAGATCAGAACTGGCTAGGAATATTTGATAATTGTGGAGTTGTAAAAAACAAACAATCAAAAGATCACAGATAAAGTTCAGCAGAATGGTAATCCCATAAATTAAAAACATTAACAAATACAATAGGTTCACAGTTTAATTTATCAGGTGTCAATTAACTCCTGCAGAGCCACAACATTCTCAAAGTTGCTGGTGATGCAGCTAATTGCCACCCATATAAGAACTAGGGGGAAAAAAATAGACCTTAGCACAAACTCAATTTATTCAATTGTTCCTGCATGGCTGAATATTGCATCCATATGGTCACTATACCTTTAATCCTGTTGGTGAAGATCAGACTAGTTTTACCTTCAGATTTTAAGGGAGACTTTGGCATTGCATTTTGAAACATCTCAGAGACATATGGATACCTTAGGATTTTAAGAATCATGCCCATGGGAAATTTACTTTACAGTTTAATAGGGGGATTGATGGGTCTATTCTATTTCAAATGTTTTATCACATTTCAAGTTTAACAGTTCTTGTAAATGGGTTTCCATTAATTTGATGGGAACATATCCATCTCCCTTCCAGATACTCAGATTTCTAATGTTATTTCCAAGCAACAGAGTAGAAACCCCAATTGAGGATGGAAAATGAGAAACGATCTGCAGCAACTAGAAAAAAGTTTGAAGGCCTGATAGTTAACCTTTAAGAAAGCATATTTGTCATGCAGAAAGCCAAAGGAACTATATACGAGGGTGAATCAAAAATTAAAGGCAATTCTTAAATTGCGCAATAATCTGAATAGAGCTAGCAAAATGCAATATATGTTCTCGTACATTGCCTGTTAAATAGTTCATCCACACACAGTGCAGCACTTGGCCTTTAGTCGTGTGACAGCCATGAGGTCAGAAATATTACATACCATTGCAAATATAACATACCATTGTAAATTTCATGGCGAATTGCAAATTTCATGGTGACACCAGAAAATATTTCTTCACCAAAAGGGTGGTTGATCGCTGGAATAATCTTTCACAACAGGTAATTGAGGCCAGCAGCGTGCCAGATTTTAAGAAAAGATGGGATTGGCATGTGGGATCTCTTCATGGAGGTAGTTAGGGGCGGGCCATTAGTGTGGGCAGACTAGATGGGCCGTGGCCCTTTTCTGTCATCATGTTCTTTGTTTCTATGGTTCATCAAAAAACAACGTGCAGTAGTGAGCTTTCTTTGGGCAGAGGGAGTGAAACCTGTGGAAATTCACTGTTGGATATTGACTCAGTATGGACATAGCACCTTAAATCAACAAAAGGTTTATGAATGGGGAAAAAAAGTTTAAAGTGGGAAGAACAGGTGTAATGAACAAAGGTTGTTCTGGTTTCCCATCAACATTACGCACACAGAAGCACATCATCAGGACAGATGCCTTGATTAGAGAAAACTGATGGATAACAGTGTCTCAATTGGCTGCAAATCTGAATATTAGCTATTGATCTGCATTTGCCATAATTCATGATGACTTGGGATACAGGAAAGTCTGTGTACGATGGGTTCCCAAACAGCTTACTGATCTGCACAAGCAACTGCATGTGGAGGTTGCAACCTAGTTCCTGAGATAGTATGAAGAAGATCCAAGTATTCTAGAGAGAAGTACCATGTCATGACCATAGATCTCAAAAATGTGATAGATTCTTCTATTTGGTCCACATTTTATCTTCAAATCTTAACTTTTCTTTCCCTGATCATCAATCATATGAGGCCAACCTTCAGTCTGCTTGAACTGTTACCTGTTTCCTGGCTAAAATCCTCATCACAGGGTCGTCTTATATTCTATCCATATTTCAGGACAGTCTATCGTTAATGCCTCTTCTTATTTGAAAAAGGCAGTCGCCACTCCATGCTATAAACAAAATGTCATTAGGTTCTACTCTACCAATTAACTCTCGTCAGTCTCAAATCTCAATTTCATTTCCAAAATTCTTGAAAAATTTGTTCTCCAGCAACCTACATCTCATATCAAATATTCACTTATCTGCATCTGAATCAATCTGGATTTCACACATGATACAGTTCTGAGACCATCATTTGCACTCAAGATTTACATGCCACTCTTGATGCCAACAAAATCACTTTGTTGGTTTCATTAGATTTGTCAACCATGTTTGATTTGGTGGATCACCATTTGCTTTTCACTCGCCTGGCTGAAATTGGAATTGCTGGCATGGTTTGGGCCTGGTTTTTGTCTTTTTATCAGGATGTTCATACAAAGTTTCTCACCACCATAAAGTTTTGATGAGTCATAGCCTTGTTTGTGGGGGTTCCACTATGATTACTACTTTCCCCTTTACTATTTAACATTTTTATTAGTTAATTAGCAACCTTCATTCAAACCTTTAATATTATTATTATTATTTTTTTATTTACATTGATGACATCTTGCTGATCTACCCATGCTCTCTACATGCTTCCTTACAATCCTGTCTCTCTGCTGTCTCATCATGCTTGGTTAACCATAGTATTGTGCTCAATTAGAATAAAACAGTAGCTTGTTGGATAACTGGGCCTCTGCCCATGCCTTTCTTAGTCCCTATTTTATTTGATAGACCAGTACAAACAGACTCCTTCTTTCGATATCTAGGGATAACATTAGATTCACAATTGTCTTTTTAGAAACATATTTCTGCTACTATCTGATCATGATTTTACTCATTATGTCAATTACATTCATTACACCCTTTTCTAATTTCAAGTCACTTCATACTCTTATACATGCTCTCATCATTTCCAGACTTGATTATTGCAACATAGTATATGCAGGTATTGTCACAGCTCAATTTAAACATTTACAGAACCTTCAAAATACAGTCCTATGCTTTCTTTGTTGGGCCGTCACTTTGATAAATTAACCCCGTTATTTTTATGTTTATACTGGCTACCTTTTCAATATCACCCTCTCTTTAAGATCCTTTACCAAACTCATAAATCTTTACACTCTGGTCAACCCCAGTACCTTTCCAGACTAGTTATCCCTTATACTTCATCACTGCGGTCCATTATGGTTCTTCTGGCCCCTTCCAAGCCCATTATGAGACCACAAGAAAGCCTGCATTCTTTTTCCTAGCATCAAATATATGGTGGAACGATCTTCCACCATATATTTGTTTGGAATCACACCTCACAAAGTTTAAGGCTTTGCTGAAGACTTTTCTTTTTGAACGTCTTTAATCTCGCTAACTCATGGAGGAGCATAATCAAAAGAAATGTCTAAGTCTATTTTTGGCCTAAGTCGCTAGTCACCCAAAGTCGGCAGTGTCTAAAGTCCATTCCTGAAAAATAAGTTCAAAATATTTTTCTTTTTTTGAAAATCGTCTAAGTATATGTCCAGCCATTTGGTCAGCCAGACTGCTAAGTCATCTATATTTATAACCCATTCTCGTCCAAAAATTTTTCCAAGTCAAAAACACATAGAACAAGACCTTTTTGGACGTGGAAGGGGACAGCAAAGTGATGGACTGGACACCCAGACATGGCAACACAGTAGTGGGTCACCTTACAGGGCACTGCTATGAACTTCACAAAAAGTGTGCCATATACATATCTCACCACAACTCCTTTATAGATCATGGTGAGCCCCCCAAAACACCCTCGAAAACCTACTAGACCTACCTGTCTACAACCCAAATAGCCCCAGACTACTTAAGCCACCTCTGTTCTGCTCTACTAGGCTTTCCTATGCCAGGTGCTGATGTTCTGGAGACAGATATGTAAAGTTTTTATTACCATTTTTATGGCAGGAATTCAATGATCACTGGGGAAGTATGTGGGAGACTGTACTTTGTGTTTGTAATGGTTATCTGGTCACTTTGGATACCTTCTGGGCACTTAGACTTGGTTTTCAATCACCTAAGTTGCTATGAATAAGTTCCGTCTGGGCAGCCTCGTTAAACTTTCGGTTATACTTACAATATGACTAAGTGTAGGTCGGCCCACGTCCCGCCCAAATCCCGTCCTCACCACTCCTCCTAAAATGCCCCTTTTAGCTCTGGGCATAAAGCAGCACTGAAAAGGCCTAAGTTGTTTTTAGATACATCTAAAACCTGGTTTGATTATTGGCACTTGGATGACTTGTCTTACTGATTGTCCAAGTGCCGATTTAGGCCGGTTTATAGACGTATTTCCATTTTGATTATGAGCCCCATAATGTCTTTTTCTTCTCCCTTTTCTGAATTCTGGTTGGCAGTCTTTGGAGATCAGGAGGATCTCAATGTGATTATTTTTTAAATTATTTTTGAAATGTTTATATTTTTACATTTTAGTTTGTTGCTTCTTGTAATGAGTAAATGTGTTGCTTTCCTATCTTTTTTTGGGAGATCTTTTTTTATAAACTTCTTTTTGGTATCTGTACATTGCTTTGGCCTATGTGTTTATGTTTATTATCATTTGTTACACTGCATACACCATATTACAGACCTCAGTGGTTTACATTCTAAATTATATTCCATATCAAAGAAAAATCAATTGCTAAAGAGAAATGAAGAAAAGAAGTATACTGTAGATAAAGACAAAGAAACTACAAAATACAGCTTCAAGACACAAACAAGGAAGCAGCAAACAAAAGAAAGGACAAAATTAGGCCACCCCACAACAGAAAGATATAATAAAACAAATCCCATTCAGTCTCCACAATCTCATCTGCCACACATCCCCAACTCCTGGCCCAGTAGTTGGCAGATGCATCCAAATTGGCTGCCCGATGCTGGCAGGCTTCCAGAGGCAGCTCTCAGCAGTGCCATTGATTCATCAATGCAGAAGTCAGCTCCACCACTGCCGCAGGATATCTGCAAGAGTCTAACGCCAAAGATGGGAGGGTAGGCAGGCCACAGGAGGTCTCCCTATATCAAGCCACACAGACTCTGGCAAACCGTCTCCGGATATCTGCAAGAGTCTAACGCCAAAGATGGGAGGGTGGGCAGGCCACAGGAGGTCTCCCTATATCAAGCCACACAGACTCTGGCAAACCGTCTCCGGTTCCTGACGATGGGGGAATGGAGAACATCAGCCTCAGGACTCCAGATGGCATGAGAGGGAGTTGTGCCAAAATCCCTGCTGCCGATGGAGGAATAGCCGCTCGGCTCAACGGTCAGCCACTCCCAACAGGGCCAACTCCTGTGCTAGTTTGGGTGATGTATCAAGAAACAATAAACATAAACATACTGAAAATACCCAGGTAATCTACTTTTGTACTCTACAATTGTAGATACTGGTGTTCAGCACTGAAATGTGTAACTTATTCTTCTGGATTGGATGTATCAGGTTATACCTAGAGACATAGAAACATGATGGCAGATAAAAGCCAAATGGCCCATCCAGTCTGCCCATCCACAGTAACCGTTATCTCTTCCTCTTGCTAAGAGATCCCACGTGCCTATCCCATACTGATTTTGTCATGTCCAGGGCAAAATTACATATGAAAACTAGAAGGATGCTAGGGTACATAGGGAGAGGTATGGTCAGTAGGAAAAAATGAGGTATTGATGACCCTGGATAAGACTGATGAGACCCAGTGGCGTACCAAGAGGGCGGCGGGGGGAGGGGGGCGGTCCGCCCCGGGTGCACGCCCCAAGGGAGTGCACAGCTGGTCACCCACCAGGGAATAAGCTGCCGCCGGGGAAAGGCTTCCACTGCCGTCATCGAGAACAAGCCAGCTGAGTTCTCCCTTCTTTTCTTCCCTGCAGGGCTGACCAACTTTCGCCGCCCGACATCAATTTTGATGTCGGAGAGGACGTTCTGGGCCAGCCAATCGCTGCCTGGCTGGCCCAGAATGTCCTCTCCGACTTTAGAATTGACGTCGGGCAACAAAGAGTTGGTCGGCCCGGGGAAGAGAAACAGGGCAAACTCGGAGCCAGCCTGTTCCCGATGGCGGGAGTGGCAGCCTATTCCCTAGAGGTGGTGACAGCATTTGCCCAATGGTGGTGGCATAGGGGAGGGGAGGGAGAAAGAAAGAAAGAAATGGGGGGAGGGAGCAGGGAGCCAGAAAGAAAGGGGGCAGGGTGAAACAAAGAAAAAGAAAAAATGGGGCACGGAGAGAGAGAGAGAGAAAGACAGACAGAGAGAAAGAAAGAGGGCATGGAGAAAGAAAGAAAGAAGGGGGCAGGGTGAAACAAAGAAATAAATGGGGCACGAAGAGAGAGAGAGAAAGACAGATTTACAGAAAGAAAGGGGGCATGGAGAGAGAAAGAAAGAAGGGGGCAGGATGAAAGAAAGAAAAAGTTGGGGGAGGGAATGAGGTCTGGAAGAGAGGAAGCATACAGAAAGCTGAAAGAAGGGAAGAAATATTGGATGCACAGTCAGAAGAATAAAGTGCAACCAGAGACTGATGAAATTACCAAAAAAAAGGTAGGAGAAATGATTTTATTTTCAATTTAGTGATCAAAATGTGTCCGTTTTGAGAATTTATATATGCTGTCTATATTTTGTACTATATACCCCATCCAATACCCCCCTATGCAATGTCACCACAGTAACAACTATACAAAAATAGACAAATATACCCCCTCCTTTTTACTAAACCGCAATAGCAGTTTTTAGCGCAGGGAGCCTATGAGTGTTGAGAGCAGCGTGGGGCATTCAGCGCAGCTCCCTGCGCTAAAAAACGCTATCACGATGGGGTATATTTGTCTATTTTTGTATAGTTGTTATTGAGGTGACATTGCATAAAATCAACTGCCTTGACCTCTTTGAAAACCCGCGGAATATAAATGATAATTAACATTTTCTCTGCGTACAGTGTGCTTTGTGTTTTAAAAATTTTATTGTTGGTAGATCATTTTGACTTGGCCACGAAGGTAAGGGGGAGGGAGGGAGGGAGGGGAGCTGCTGAAAGACATCTAGTAATCCTTGCTGGCTTGACTGTGCAGGGAATTATTTTTGTAAAATCATGCTTTGTTATGTGACTGACATTATTTAGACTTTAATTTCTATGAATGAATAGAATGAAAATGATATAAAATTACTTGCTTGTTTTTATGTACGTGCGCTGAAGGAAAGTGGAGAGAGAGTGGGCTGAGGACGCTGAAGGGAAATGGGGAAGAGAGAGTGGGGGGAAGACGCTGATTTATAAATTGACAATTGTACAGAATATTATTTCTTTTTATACTTTAATATAATAAGTTCAATATAAAACAATTCAAGGTTTGTGTGGATGGAATCAGGTGGTTTGCAGGGATGGGGTCCGAGCTTAAGGGAATTAGTCCAATAAAATGATATTTTCTTATTTCTCATTATTTGTTTTATTTTTATTTGTTAATTTGTAAAGTGGTGATTGTTATGTATCATTTTTTTCAAATTTACATCTACTGTATTTATATTTTGCACAGTATTAGAGGACATGTATTACTGCTTTTGTGGTGTTGTAATGTTGCATTGTATGCAGAGTCTGGTTTTTTGGCGGTTCAGTTTAACTTTTATCTACATATTTCTATTTTTAGTTTGTGATTATTCCATATTGGGCGAGGGTGTATATGTCTGTGTGTATGAAAGGGACATGGCTTTCTGATAGCATCGACTGTACAGGATCTGGCTTGTTTAGTTTTATAATGTATGTGTTGGTGTTCTAGTGCTCACTGCAGTGTTTAAGATGCTGCCTTTTCCTAGGTACACTCTTGTTGTGCGATATGTGGATTGTTACTAAAAATCATATTTTTCATATAGATTGGGGGGGGGTGTAAAAAAATGATGGGCCCCGGGTGTCACATATGCTAGGTACGCCACTGATGAGACCTAATTTAAAATATTCTGAAGACCACACCTTCAAAAAGATATAAACAGTATAGAGTCAGTCCAGAGGAAGACTACTAAAATGGTTGGTAGTCAACCTTATAAGGAATACAGGGACAGACTTAAAGATTTCAATACTTATACCTTGGAGGAAAAGCGGAAGGAGGGAGATATGAAAGAGACATTTAAATACCTATGTGGCATAAGTACATATAGGGTGAGTCTCTTTCAGTTGAAAGGAAACTTCAGAGTGAGAGGGTATGGGATGAAGTTAAGAGATGAGAGGCTCAGGAACAATCTAAAGAAATACTTTTTTTTACAGAAAGGGTGGTAGACCAGCAACAACTGACAAAATGGTTGATGAAGTTCACCAAATCTTGACCCTAAATGAGAAGGCAGAGGTTGGTGTCATTTCATCAGAATGTGTACACAACATCCTACATGAATATTTAAGCATGAGGAAGTGTGCAATGGGTGCCACATTTGCTATCAATCAACCAAAAACAAATTTGATTGGACATTTCAAAAATGTGTCTTGAGCATTTTAAGTGCAATGAGAATGACTTTTTTGTGGTATTTTGTGACAGTGGATAAGGCTGGGGTTTATATCTATATTCCTGAGACAAAACAACAATCCAAACAATGGACTGACTACAAGAGATGAACCGACTTTGAACAAAGCAAAAACAGCTCCATCAGCTGGGAAGGAAATGGCAACTGTCTTTTAGGATTTCCATGGGATAAATTTTATTGACTATCTAGAAAAGGGGAAAACAATTAATGGTGAATACTATGCTGGCTTATAACAATAACTAAGCACTGAAATCAAGATGAAATGCCCTCATTTGTCCAGGAAGAAAGTTCTCTTCCACTAGGACAATGAACTGGCTCACATATCAACTATTGCAATGGTGCATGGTTCAAAATAATTCCAACATCCATTATACTCTCCAAAGTTGGCCCCTTGTGACTTCTTTCTGTTTCTGAACATGGAAAAAAAGGTTGTCTGTGAAGAAATGTTCTTCAGATTCTGTGGTCATAGATGCTGTAAATAGCTTTTTTTCCCCCCCAGTTTAGATGTTTCATATTATATTAAAGGCATGAAAGGTCTGGAAAACACTGGAACAAATGTATTGTGTTAAAAGGAGACTATGTTGAAAATAAATTTTATTTTCCACCCTCCCCCCCCAAAAAAAAAAGAAGTTGTTTTCTTGATTAGGTCAGAAACTTTTTCCTTTTTTCAATGTCTTTTTTTTTTCAGGCTCTTTAAACTCCAAACTCTAGTCCTCTCTGCCCCAGGGAACACATATTGTACATAGGTATGTATTAAAATATACTTGGAAAGGCATTTTTAAAAGAACATTCAAGACAGAATTGGGACATCCTGTTCTTAGTGTCCCCAAAAAATTAAATGCCATATCACAGCCATTTTTGAACAGGAAAAAATATTGGATGTTCAGCATACACTCGCAAATTTGCGGTTCCAAATTCATGAACTCAGTAATTTGCGGGGGGGGGGGGGGGATTCCGTTTAAAACTCTCCTTCCTGCGCCTGTTTATCTGACACTTGTCTCCAGCCACTTTTCATTCCATGATGCAGGTGCACTTTGAAGTTAAACTCAGTGAGGTTTTGAGCCTAATTTTAGAGGAGTTCCTTTGAGAAGTAGTGACAAGAAGTATGCTCTCAGTTTTGACTGTGAGCACTTAACACTGTCTGAGCCAGTTGGTTAGGGAAGGGGTAGTTAAGGGTTAGAGTAGCGGGCTGTGGGAGGTGGGGGGAGGGTGAATAGGGAGGTAGGGGGATCGATATTCATGTAGAGAATTAGCGGGATTGGTAGAGTAGAGAGAAGTGGGAGGGTACTCGTGTAACGGTGAGGTTTGATTGGTGGGAGGTTTTGTGAGGAATGGGAAATTAGAAAGAAAGTTATGGCAGGTTCGCAATATTTTTGGTTGGGAGTGAGGTCGGTTATCATTTGGGGTTTTGGGCTGGGGGTTGTGGCTTCATAGCGGAGTGGGTGATTGGGTTGATTGCAGTTTTATTACGGAAAAAAATTGATGTTTTGGGGAAAAATGTTGACCAGTGTGGCTAAGAAAATTATGGGGGATTTGTTTTTGAGCTGCTCATGTGTGACACTGCCATGGGTGGCGGCAGGATTCTGCGGCACCACGAGCCCTGCTGGGATGGGAGATTGGGATTGTGGGGACATTTTGATGTATGGAGCTATTCCGTCACCGACTAGCTCCAGGAGTTGTGATTGTTATGCTACACTGTTTTTTGATGTATGGTTATCACTAATGGATTTATGGTACTTTGAGAGTTAATAAAGCTGTGGCCCAAATTTTGCCATTAATTGACTGGTGTTATTTATTATTGTTGATGGAAATATTAGTAAAGATGTGCGAATGACAGTGTTACTGCATGCAGTATTCAAGGTGCAATTGCACTTGGTGATACAAAAACACAATATATTATGATGTGAAATTCAGCATTGTAGAGTAGCGGATTATTGTGGCTGGGGCGGGGAGGAGGGAGGGGAGGGAGCTGAACCGAAACTGTCTGGTGCAGGTGAGAGGGAGGGGCAAGAGAGGAGGAGGAGGGGGAGTGCCGATTATAGTACTCTTCCGATATTCATGGTTTTTTCAACAACATTTACAGTCACCCCGAGAACGTAACCCCCACAAATTTCAGGGGCTTACTGTAATTGTGCTGAAAATGTCCCAAATGAACAACAGTTTTCCAAAATGAAATGTCCAAAATATGAATGTCAAAATCCAGGTCCTTAATATGTCAGTCTAGTAGTAATTTGTAATTTATTTCTTATATGCCGCTAAACTCCGTTAGGATTCTAAGCGGTTTACAGAAAAATAGACAATAGGGAGCATTAAAATTATAAGTAAAATAGGTACTTAGAAATTCCCTTACTGTCCCGAAGGCTCACAATCTAACTAAAGTACCTGGAAAAATGACAATTAGTAGAGTAATGAAGAAATAAAATAGAGAATAGATGAGAAAAATAAGAAAATAAACATTCTAATAAGACTACAATGATCTAAAGGACTTTGAAAGGTTGAAAAAAGAGGGGAGATAAGAATAGATGCAGAGGGAGAACCGTTGAAGCAATAGAATTCTGGGGAAATTTAAATGGAAGTAGTCAGTGCATTGGACTTTAAACAGGTTAAACTTCCATATTAAATTGTATATATGTTATCATGAGCCCTCCAGGAACAGGTAACCTACTGTACCTAAAAGTACACCGAGCCATCATAATGTGTCCTATCGATTCAGGTACAGTAGATACGTATTTCTCTGTACCAGGAGGGCTCACACATTTGTATAGGAATAAAAGAGTTAAAAAAGGTGTTACACCTGGGTCCCATTGTTCAAAGTTCACTGCATTTTCCAGTAGGTTACTCCTTACACTTACTTCCTGCACTGTTAGGAATGGCCTTGATGTTTGAAACTGACATGGAGCCTAATATCCACTATCACTTTTACTTCTTAGGGGGTGGGAAGGGGTCAGTATCTACTGGAAGATGAAGGAGGGGCCATGCCCTCATCCCCCCAGTGGTCAGCTGCTCAATCAGGGTATTTTTTTGTACCCTAAATAAAAACGTCCTTCTTTTTTGCCTTGGATGTTTCTTCCCATTCCATTACTGAAAAGGTCCGAATTTTGGGACCACCCTAGTCCTTCCAAAACATGCCCCCTTACTATTTGGATGCACTGCAGAGAAAAACATCCAAATTCAACCTTTCAAATATTGTGATTTGGACATTTTCAGGAAATGGACTTTTTGGGATTAATTTGAGATAGCTATTTGCTTTGAAAATGAGCTTCATAGTATCCCTCCATATTTAAAATGTAATCCATGTATACGAGGGTAAATAATACATTCACAATGTATAAAACTGGCTTTTATATTTACAACATTTTTCTAAAACTATCCTTATTGTTAGTAAAACTAAAGCAAACAATGAAAAGGATATTTTGAAGTTAATCTTTAATTCACATTGCTTTAAGAGTACGAAGGGGTGCTGAAAAGTCCTCAGTCCAACCATCCTAAATTATGAGCGTTATTTTGTCACTGTAGCTGAAAAGAGTGTTATTTCATTAAATGTCATGTTGCAGAAACAAAATTCTCTGTTTTGACATTGTTTCAGATAACTGATTGAACCATATCCACATCATTATCTTCTTGGTTGGACTGAGAACTTTTCAGCACCTCCTCATATAAGCATTCAAATAATAAACATTGCAAACTTTGTGTGAGCTGAAAGCACAGGATCAGAGACTAATATTAAAGCTACTTGTAAAAAGAAATAGAAAACTCTTCTTGTGTGCTGCATTTGATCTATCACTAATATCATGGTTTCTTCTTTGTGTTCTTCTTTATATGAGATCAGTTCTGATTATTTATTGGTTTCTTCAGTGGTCAGTCTGACAACCCCAAGTCAAGAGATAGGTGGATTGTACCCATTTTTTTCCCTTTATGTGAACATCAATTTTTCTTCGAGACAGGCTCATATCAGTAAGATGTTCCATATGGCTCTGGCAGCAGTTGTTTTCAGCACATCTCTCATAAGGATTTTTTTTTTTTTTTTTATGTTTCACTCATTTGATCTTCACACTAGAGCTGAACAGGAAAAAAAAAAAAAAAAAAGCACAGCCCCAGTGTTAAGAACTTCACTAAATCAAAATTCCATGGGTGTTTTCCCTGCAAAGTGGCATATTGTGTTTTAATGAGCAATAGCTGCTATAATCATTGATGAGCTGCACTCCAGCTATCATTTTCTGAAAAATAAAAAAGTATCGGTATATGCAAAAATATATCTTAACTTATTGTGTCAGATAGAATAAACAGGAAATTGTATTTTTGTCAGGCAGCAGTTGTACAATTCACTCAGAAGAAAGATAGTGGATACCAGATATTTGGCTGCATCATTCAAAAGTAATAGTGTTCTTTGATCAATTAATAAGGTAGAAAATATACATAAGGGTAAATTCTATAACTGGTGCTCAAATTTAGGCACCGGGAAAGGTTTGCATTTTAAGTACTATTCTACAAAGGGTGGTCTGGATTGAGCACCCTTTATAGAACAGCACTTAGAGAAGATTCCCCAGTCCAGTGTTGGGTATGAGGACTTATGCCAACTGAAACCTGGTGTAAATCTTGGCTGCTAGTTTGCCACATAACCCCAGTGTTTTTTCATACTGAGCCTAAATAATCCCATGATCTACCTATGCCTTTCCATGACCACACCTCTTTTGGGTTCCACATGAGACATTTTGGGCATGCAATGTTGCAGAATAGTGTATAGGCAAAAACATGTGTAAATGCACATCTCTGCCAATGAAATAAAAATTAACTCCAATTAACATTGATAAAGAAACGGACCTTGCCATACAGGAAAGTCAGAAATACAAACTGGCGGCGGCCTGGCAATTAGCTGAGGATAGAGTTTTGAGGCGGGGGGAGGGGGAAGGGAGGCAAGGTAGGAAAGAAGGGGCTGAGTAGGTCTCAGAAGTTAAAACAGAAATAAGAAAATGGGAGGTAGCTAAGGGTGTTAGAGGGGGATGGGTAGCTGCAGTTAGGAATGAGGGGAAGTCTAAGAGGCGGTGTCAAGGGTGGAGACTAGGAGCATGGGGGGAATGGGCAACTTTGAGGCACCTTTATCTCATAGAAGTGATACATTTACACTAGGACATTGTCTACCAGGCTATTTTTGGTTATGTGTATTCATCAAAGAAATACACATCTAATTTGTATTATTTATTTATACTAGCACATCAGTGTGCATTTGCTTCAAACTGCTTTCAGTTTTCATTTCAGGGTATGCATAGAAGGAATATACATCAAAGTCACCTCAGGACAGCAGGCACTCAGTCAAGGAATCGGCACAAATATGTTTTCAGTTTTGTATGACCATCAAAAGAAATGCCAAATTTGATATTTTACTTCTTAAGTAAAGTGCTGACCGTTAAGGTTATTAGCCGGAATACCTTGGTAAATATACACTGGCATATATGCTAAATATCAATAGTTGTGTGGTGGGTATGCTGTATGTCTCAAAATACTATGCATGGAATACCACTGCTGCATATCCACCCATACCATGCCGGAGCTGATTTCTTTGTAGAAAAAATGGATGTGCAAAGAAGAGCATGCTGGATATTAACCTATTATACTGTAGAATGACACACAGACCCCTCTACATTCTATGTAATATACAATGCTGTGTGCACCTGGAAGCACTATAGAAATGATACGTAGCAGTAGTTAACCATTTGGCCTGTACAACTGCTTGCAGATCCCTCTGCAGTCTAATTAACTGTTGGCCTGCGCAACTGCGCAGGTCCCTCTGCATTCTAACCATTAGCCTGCACAACTGTGCACAGATCCCTCTGCAGTCTGATTAACAATCGGCCTCTAAAGCAGATTCCTCTTCCACCTGCCTCCATTTAATGAGAGCATTGCATTCAATGTGATTTGTTACTTGGAGGGTTGTTTTTCACTTGGGTGGATGTTAAAACGAGCGCTGTTCCTACATAATATAGAAAAGTTAGAGAATAAAACAGTCTAACAAACTTCTTTGCCCTATCTTAACATCAGATAACCTTAGGACTCCACGGTTACAATTGCAAGATCACCTTTGCAGGTTAGAAACTGCATTTGTTACATATACCAACTGTACTACCACTTTCATCAATGCTGTCATTCTCTCGGCCTTTACGTCTTAATGCAAGCTGCAAATAGAAGCCGTTGCTGGCGCTTTAATTTGATGAAACATACGATTTGAAGTTGCTCACTCTCTGTTACATTGATTTGGTCCATTAGCTGACTAGGGCAATAGGCAAGATAGATTTAAGTACAACAGGATAGAGTGTAGATTTACCAATTGCTTCTCAGCGTTCCGAAGTTTTGGAATCTGTGGGAGTCTCTCTATGCCTTACACCAATAAGCCTAATCACACAGTTGGAAAAAGAGTAGCAGCAGCTCAATTAATTATTATTATTTATTAAACTGGCTATACCGCCTGAACCATTAAAAGATCTAGGTGGCTTACAATAATTAAAGCACAAATATATAAAAGAAAACAAACACCATGAAAATTGATGGGAAACAGAATCATCCATTGAAAGATTTACACTCTAAGAGTCAAGATATTACTACATTAACCTTCCACCCCTCATGATGCCATCAACTGGTTAGCTCTGGTGGCACTCTTAATTTGATTCATTTGCTGCAGATCATAGCAGATTATTTCCCCCTGAAGGAATTCTTATGGAGTCTATTTGTAATGATTCTGAAATGTGCATCAACAGATTTAGCAAATTACACACACCCAACTTGGTTTATTGAATTTTGATATTCTACATAATAAGTACACTTCTGGATGGTGTATAGTATAAATATATGCAAATATGTTCTTCAGTATGTTTAGGGTGGGATACATAACCAGGGCAGCTGCCACAGGAGAGAGTATTCAAGACATTTATAAGGTTGGCTTCTGGCTGCTGTATGAGGGCATCAAATTGTATTACCTTCAAAACAAATAGTCTTGTGAAACTGACTTATATGTTGGTTACATTTGACTATAACTGGGCGTTATGAGTATCTGAGTTAAGGAATGGCTGCTGCTATGAGCAGGGTAGGTGGGGAGAATGCGTCAAACGAGGTTTCGCTGTCTTGGTCTGTGGCGGGTGGTTCTTTGCCTGATAGAGCACGCAGCATTATGTTTTGACCAAATCAAGCTTAACAGTGGTAAAAATGTGAAGTTGTTTTGTTACGTGCTAGCAGTGACATGGATGTTGTAAAAGACCCAGGGCAGTCCCCTTCTTCTACAGAGGGAGGGCCAGTACCAGAGAAACAGTGGTGCCTACCTCAGACTTTGAAGGAACGGGGGGCTGAAGGCATCAATAAAAGGAGTCAACAGTTTCGGAAGGGAATGTGCTTTTACGGCAACCCCAGATGAAATGGTGGTAGTGCATTGGCATTTATGCAGTGTATGCCCAGGCAGGGGGCAAATTGTGCTTCATCTGGTAAGGCGGAAAATAGTGGGAGCTGTGTGATTCGAAAGGCTAGGCACCCTGCCCTGAAATGAACTAGCTACAATATTTACAGGGATTCATATATGCAATTGCATTATACTGTAAGTTGAACTCAAGTATGTAATTGCAAGATACTGTAAACTGTGTTCAACGCATGAAAATAGTATAATGCTGTGGCCACAATAAATCCACTCTTCTTCTTAGACTTTTTTGTTGTGTGTTGATATTGTATGTGGGATGAAAGAGTGCCAAGGTGCCGCTTGCCCAGTTTGTTAGTTATGAGCACCCAATTGACTAATTAGTTCATGCATGCAGCTACAGTCTACACCTAAATTCAGGCATCTAAATTTGAATGACGTCTATAGAATCTAGGATGTAATTCTATAGCTGTTCTCCTATAAATGTTTGTGTGGACACAAACAGAAAATGGGTGAATCAAACGTGTGGCTATTGCAAGCTTGATTCACATGTTTTCTGTTGGTGTCCACACAAGCATTTATAAGAAGACAGAACAACTATTATAGACTCTTGATAAAGTCAGGATTGCCAAAACACTGTCAGTGCCGCATCCACTTGTTTGATACAGTGCTGTTCTCCAATAAAGTACACTTTGGAATAACCCATCGCTGAGCATTCGACATCCTTTGCCTCACGACTTCCCCTTTTCTGGATTCGCCTTCACTGTTGTTGAGATCCATACCTGGCTCTCTTTATTAGGAACATGGGTGAGCCATAGGCATGTTTCCCAGTTACATTACAGAATACTATGAATAATGCATGTCACTTGGCATACCTAGGTATGATAACTTAAATTTGCCATTGACAGTGTATGATAGTGTGCCTAAACATGGCTGCATCAATGCCAATTCACACTAGCAATCTATAAATGGAATCTTTGCGTCGAGATACTGTTATAGATTTAGTGCTAAACATATGGTATTGGGGTGTCTAGACTGAGGCTAAAACTGAATTCCTTATCTTTCCATCTAAACTCACCTCCCCCCTCCCATCATTCTCTATTTCAGTGGATAACGCTATCCTCCTCCCTGTCTCGTCGGCTCGCAATCTTGGGGTGATCTTTGACTCCTCTCTCTCCTTTTCTGCTCATATCCAACAGTCTGTCAAATCCAGTCACTTCCTCCTCTATAATATTACCAAAATCCATCCTCTTCTCTCTGAACACACAACCAAAAACTCTTGTCCATGCTCTCGTCACCTCACGCTTAGACTACTGCAATGTACTTCTCTCAGGCCTCCCTCTGCCCACCGCTCACCTCTTCAATCCATTCAAAATGCTGCTGCTATTCTCACATTATCCCTCTCCTCAAGTTGCTTCATTGGCTCCCCGTCCATCTCCAAATACAGTTTAAACTTCTCTTGCTGACTTACAAGTGTGTTCACTCTGAAGCCCTCCCATATCTCTCTTCACTTATCTCCCCCTATGCTCCTCCCCATGAAGTCCATTCATTGGGCAAGCCCCTCTTGTTTGTACCCTTCTCTTCCACTGTCAACTCCAGACTCCGTCCCTTCTTTCTTGCAGCGCTGTATGCCTGAATCAATACGTTGTGCTCCCTCCCTAGCAGCATTCAAATCCAAGCTAAAAGCCCACTTTTTAAATCTGTTTTCAACTCCTAACTCCCACTCATGGCTGTCAAATACCTATAACTACTGTATCATTTCCTCTACCATAATCTCCCCAACCCTGAAATGTCCTGTCTAAATTAGATTGTAAGCTTTTCTGAGAGGGACCGTCTATTGTATGTTAAAATGTACAGCGCTGCGTACGCCTTTCAGCACTTTAGAAATCATAAATAATAGTAGTAGTAGTAGTAGGTGGCACCATTTTATATAATGCCCCTTAACTTTCTAATTCCATAAAAAAGCATACAAAATTATATATACAATGTAATTGAATAATAAGTTAATTATTGCCAATTGTTGGCATTTTAACAAGCAATTATTTACATTAATTAGAATCAATTAAGGATTATAGATGTAAATTTAGGTGCAGCATCCGTGTTTAAATTTTATACATAAGTCAAAAAAGGGGACATAAAAATCGGCAGGTCATTAGTGGATCATGACATTCTTTTTTTTATATTTATATAAATCATTATTGATTTTTAAACTTTGACAGTACAATACAATTGAACATAAATATTTCATAAAAAGCACTATTAAATACATAATTTATACATAAAACAATCATTTTCTCCCCCCTCCTCCCAATTATTAATACAAGAAGACAATTGCGTGTTTATAAAATTATAATTAAGTAATTTTAATAATCAAAATACATTTCCCTCCCCCCACCCTCCCCTGGATGTGTAAGGAAAACCAAAAATAACAAAAAATTATGTGAATCATTACAGAATTAGGGCCTCCACACCTAAATTTACATGCAGACCTTTGTAGCATGTTTATTTTGGTAAAAATGGTCAACCTAAATTTATTACTACTACTACTTCTATTTATCATTTCTATAGTAGTAGTAGTCTCTGTACTGAAGGCTTTTCTGAAACCCAAATGGCCTTCTTGCAAAATAAACCATTCTCCACAGACCCGCTTAGCTGATCTGCCCCCACTGCTTCCATACATTTGGCAGAACTGATATATTTGCAATAGGTATAAAAGTGAAACAAAGAATTATCCAGAAAAAAAAAAAATAAATAAAAAATATATATATATATATATATATTTTATTTTATTTTTTTTCAAAATTAGATTCAATTTTGCAGACCACATCTTTGGGCTAAAAGGCCATTTATCAGTTTGGTTAGAAATGTCACTACACCATCTGTAGTGTTTCTCAAAGAATAAACAGGGCAATTAACACATGATTTGTTTTACAAAACTAATCAAATATTTTCAAACAGTTTGCCTAGTAATGTAAAAAAATCTGTCCAAAGAGGTTCATCAGGCTTGAAGGAAATTAAAGAATCAGAGTCCCATAGTAACTCATGCATCTTCCACTTCCTCAACCACTCAAGAATAACCTGAGCATTCAGCAAACTCTCAATGAGTTTCCTTGATTTTTTTTTTTTTACCCGCCTAAAAGCTTCTGTTAATCCAGTCAGTAAAGCTAGTAATTTATTAAGCACACAAGGGGGGCATGCATTTAGTTTGCCTGTGTTTGTTTTGCTTTGCAATCTTTAGTTAAAGGAGAGTGATCTCTTGTGACAGTAGCTGTATCTCTCCATGGGGTATGTGGCATGAACAGAATCAGGATCTCCGTGCTGATTAATAGTTGGTTCTCCTCTAATTACAGGCTTCTTTTATTTCTCTTGCTCTGTTGGAGCACAGCAAGTAATGATACAGTACAGTGCTGGAAACATGACAAGCAAGTATAGTTAATGGAAAACTCAGAATACACTTTCTTCAAGCAGAGAGGGTGATTTCTTTTTCTACACTATGTGAAATCGGTGTGCAGTAGCCAAGGTAACCAAATGTCCTAATTCCACCCATAATTGAGATTTAGAATAATCTACTACCAAACAATATTTTATCAAAGAATCACTAAAAAAAATTGTATCCCATAGTATAACCTTATAGTCCTCAGAGGTTCAGAGTAAACCTTTATATAGTCCCCTTTTTATCAAGATGTATAAAGTTCCCCACCCCTTCTTCTTCTTTTCCTTTTATTCACACTACAAGGTTTTTCAGAGGCATTGTACGGTTTCTCTCTTTAATCTGATTTGTATATTTTCATTATGATGCCACATGAATTTTCATGTTTTGTAACTGAAAAAAATGTAATAAAACTTTTCTGAACTTAAAAATAAAAAGATGTATAAAGTTTTTTCTTTTATCACAGACCACTACTGTTAAAGCTCCAACGCTCATATAATTCCTATGAGCATCAGAGCTTTTACCACAGCGGTTTTCGATAAAAAAACAAACAAACAAACCTTACACAGCTTCATAAAAGGGAAGCCGTGGAGGGGCATAATCGAAAGGAACGTCTAAGTCCATTTTCGTCTAAGTTGCAAATTGTCCAAAGTAAAAAAACAGCATAGGATACATTTTCAAAAAATACGTCCAAAAAATAATTGTTTTTGAAAATCGTCTATCTACACATTCAGCTGCCTGATCATCCAGATCGCTAAATTGTCTATCTTTATACCACATTTTAGTCCAACTTTTCGTCCAAGTCCAAAATGCCTAGACGTGGGAGGGGTCTGCAAAGTGATAGATAGGACACCCACACAGGGCACCTAAACAGTGGGCTACCTTACAGGGCACTACTGTGAACTTCACAAAAAGGGTATCACGTGATCATCTAACTACAGCTTCCTTATAGGTAATGGTGATCCCCCCAAACCACCTCCAGAATATCCTAGACCCACCTATCTACCACCCAATAACCCTTATGGCTGCAGGAGCCACTTATAGGGAAGTACAAAAGGGTTTGGGTTATTTTTAGGGGAGTGTACATGTTTCACCATCAATGCAATCATTACAGTAGCTTATGGGCATGGGTCCTCCTCTCCATGTGTCCCTAACCCACACCCACCTATGCCAGGCTGCCAGGTGCTGATGTTCTAGATGTAGAATTTAAAAGTTGTGATTATGATTTTTAGGGAGGGTCAGTGATCACTGGGGTAGTGTTTGGGGGTCTGTACTATGTGTTTGCAGTGCTTATATGTTCACTTTAGGTTGGTTTTTGTGACTTAGACCATGTTTTAAATGGTCTAAGTCACAACATCCAAGTTTTGTCTATGCTGTGTTGTAAAACGTTCAGTTATGCATGCAGTACGACTAAGTCTAAGTCGGCCCACATCCCGCCCAATTCCCGCCCTCGACACTCCTCCTGAAATGCCCCATTTAGCTCTGGTCATTCAGTGGCACTGTGAAGGCCTAGGCCATTTATAAATATGTCCAAAACCCAATTTTATTATCGGCACTTGGACGTATTTTGACAATGTTTGCCCAAGTGCCGACTTAGGCCATTTTTGGGATGTTTTTCACTTTCAATTATGAGCCCCATAGTGTATTAGAACAACATCTGTCCACAGACTATTTTAGTCTGTAAAACCTCCTTAGATGGTGGTTTTGCTTGGGAGACCTTTGTTGATGGGTCCGTCACCCCATTGCTTTCAAGATGAGCTGAGAGGTAGCTCCACAGAGTAAGAGAATTTACCACAGCCAAGGTAATTGCTAGTAACTAGGGGCTCATATTCAATGCTGCTGCAAAAGGCAGAGTTAACTGGCTATCTTAATCTTTACACCCCCCTCCCCACACACACACACACAAACTTTTACTAAACCGAGAAGTGGTTTTTAGTGCAGGCCGGTGTTCTGACATTTATAGAAACTCTATGAGTGGCAGGAGCAGCGCAGAGCATTCAAGCGTACCGGTCTGCGCTATAAACCGCTTGCGTGGTTTTGTAAAAGGGAGTTTAGTTTGTAAGTACATGTATATAACAATAAGGAACAATGTAGAAAATAGATGTCTACAAAGTAATTGTTATAATATGCAATAAAACATTGAAAACACAATATGACATGATGAGGGTATTTATTGCAAAATATAATATGTAAGAACTGTACTCATTACAAATAAAAATTAAAGTAATTAAATATGAATAAAATAAGTAATAATAAATGAAAAAATGTGATTCCCTCTGAATTACTAAAGTACATTTTGGTAGGAAACAATCGGTGACCAAATTTTATTAATAGCATATGATCTATTAGCATTATATATTCACATCCACGAATCATGAAAACATTACACCACCCAAAAGTTGTACTTAGTAAAGATGCATTTTTCCAATTTGCAAATATTTGTACAGCAAGAGCCAGAACACTATCAACTAATCTAGATTGCCATTTGGATCTTTAGCTTTATGCACTTTAATGAATAAATGGCAATCTTAGGCCCCTTTTATCAAGCCACGTTAGAGTTTTTTTTATCGCCGGCCACTAAGGTTAAAGCTCTGACGCTCATAGGAATTATATACTGTATAATCGATATTTAAACCCCATAGTCAATGTTTGCCTTGTTTTGTTTAATGCTTTATTATGGGAGAACAATATAAAAAATTGAATAAATAAATAAAATTAATTAATTAAAAAGACTTTATTTTTATGGATCCCAAGGGCACCAGAAGGAGGAGACTCTTCTCCAACGCCCTAGAACAGGGCTTCTCAATCCACCCCAGCCAGTTGGGTTTTCAGGATATCTACAATGAATATGTATGAGAGAAATTTGCATACAATGGAGGTAATACAGGCAAATTTATCTTTTCAAAAATACTAGAACTAGGGGGCATGTGATAAAGCTACTAAGTTTGAAAATATTTCTTCACACAGCATGTAATTAAACTCTGGAATTTGTTGCTGGAGAATGTCGTGAAATCAGTTAGCTTAGCGGGATTTAAAAAAGGTTTGGATAATTTCCTAAAAGAGAAGTCCATAGGCCATTATTGAGATAGCTTGGGAAAATCCACCACTTATTCCTAGGATAAGCAGCATAAAATCTGTTTTACTACTTGGGATCTAGCTAGGCACATGGGATCTGGGTTGGCCACTATTTGAAACAGGATACTGGGCTTGATGGACCTTCTGTCTGTCCCTGTATGGCAATTCTTATTTTCTTATGAATATGCATTGGGTATTCTGAAAACCTGTCTGGTGTATCCCAAGGACTAGTTTGAGAACCCCTGCCTTAGAGTAATTCTATATCTGGGCATCCACATTTTTGTACCTCTTGTACAATAATATATACTGTAGAATTCTAATACTTAACAAGGGTAAACATATATTAACCCATAAAAAAGACAGCAGGTACACTTACATGTATAAGTGCTACTATTCTATACATTCACATAAACAATGGTATAGAACTGCCCTTATTGTGTATTTAACAAAGAGATTCTTGAATTGGGATTAAGGGAGGGATGAAAACAACAAGCATACTGGGGAATTCTACAAATGATGCCTGCAGCTAGACACTAATTCTCCAATAGACAAGCAGGGTAATGCAGCCCCACTTGATGGTGAAGTCCCTGGACTGAGCCTGCGCCATGGAAACTCTCCCCTAGCAAAGTAGATTTTTTTTTTCTACTGAGCATGTGCAGCCACCTTGCCTGTGTAGCTCCACCCCCAAATTTGACAGTTCTTTTTTCCTTCCCAACTAAGCAGGTCGTTCTCTCCCCTCTGCCTTGCCTGACTAACCACAAAAACACTGTAAAATAACTGACATCGCACTCAAACTCAACTTTAATACATCAGCGGTTCTTCCGCTAGGATCGTTTTTAAATAAAAAACAAAACCCGAATGAACTTTTCATACCGGACTTTCCTCACAGAACGGCACTTTCATCAAACAGCCTACCACGATCATTGACACTTAAAATGCGGTAACTTTTTTCCTTAAAATCAGCGGTTTACATACCGTGAAGTTGGGCTGATGGACAGCAGCTTTATCCCGGCTCCGCTTTCCACCTCTGGTGCTGGAAGCTCGCCGAGGCTGCTTACGTCTGTCATGCCTCCTCCCCCTTAGGACTCTCTAACAGCACCGCCGGGGGCAGGCAAATCTCCCTTGATGCAGTCGTCTGACAAAAAAAGACGGCTACAGTGGGAAATTCAAAAAAGAAACCATCCAAGGCTGAAAGAACTGCTTCCTTGCCACTTTCCACAGCGGCTCTGCATTACAGCCAGTGTCTGTGCCTCTCAAGAGTGAAGCTCAACAGGCAGTTAGCTCTCAACAGTCTCCCAGAGCTACTGACATGGTTTGTCTTCCAAGTCAAGAAAGATGGCTGTTTCTCCTCCCACTGTGGCTGAGGGAATTTCCTCACCTAAACAGCCAGCTCTGTCGCAGATTCCATCCACAGCTGTATCTCAACCCCCTATGGGGACTCTTCAGGATTTCTTCTCACTGTTACAGGATTTCATAAGACAGATCCTCTCTTCCTCAAAACAGCACTCCTTCTCCAACACTTTCACTGATTGCCCAGCCTCTTCAGACCAACCAGTGTATGTCTTCAGACATCTGTTGTCCAGACCCTCTTGTTGACCCACCAAATCTTCTCTGGTCCCCTCGTACTTCGCTCTGTCCTTCTCCTCAGCAACAATTTTCTCCTTCACATGACTGGGTCGATTCTTCTGATGCCACCACAGCAGCTGCGGACCCTCCTCCCCTATTCAGCCTACGCTGCAACCTGACCAAGGAGATGACTACTCATATCCTAAATTTCTCCAAAAGGTCTCCAACCTTCTTAGCCTTTCTCAAGCAGTCACTCCAGCAGATAAGAAGGATTTCCAGGCGATCCTGCAGTCTTGTAAAACTCCTTCAAAGGGCATGGTGTCACTCCCAGTACATCAGATTCTTCAAGACCTACAATTAGCTAATTGGAAAAAACCCCAGTCTGTCTCTACTTTCTCCAGATGTCTCTACTTTCTCCACCTGGTCACGATGTTCAACAACTTCCACACCATTCCATGGTAACAGAGTCAGCCATCCACAAGGCCAAATCTTTAAAAAGGCAGTTCAACTCACCTCCGGGGAAAGATCACCGCTTCCTCGACTCAATCGGATGTAAGGTCTACCAAGGGTCCATGTTCAATTCAGAGAACTTAGTGCATCAATTGCAAATTCTGCATTTCCAACACTCCATTTTGCAACAACTAGACACAGCTTCACCTTCAGAAGTGCAGAATCTATATCTAGCACTGCAGGAGTCTACTTATCATCTCATTAAAACCAATTATGTTGTCTATGATATGAGTTCCAGAACAGCAGCGGTAGCAATTGCGGTTAATCGCTCAGCATGGCTCAGAGCCTCAGACCTCAGGTTGGATCTTCATGATAGACTAGCAGATGCTCCATGTGTGGGAGATAGTCTGTTTGGTGAGCAAGTTAAAGCTACAGTCTCACAACTTAAGGAAGATTCTACAGCTATGCGAGAGCTGTCTACACATGCGCAAGATAATCTACAACCTAACCGTAAATCTTCCTCTTCTTTACAATTTCGGAAATCATATCATCAACAATTATTCCAGCAATATTACCCTAGGAGGCGTTTTACTCCCTACTCTCGCCCTCCTCCATTACGGAATCCATCTTTTCCAGTGTCGCAGAAACAGCGCCCTCGAGACTATAAGCAACAGTCAATGACTCAGCTACCCCCACTCAAAACTACTTCTAGTTTTTGACCCCCTCCGGTGGGGGAGGCGGTTAACACACTTTTTCTCCACATGGCAGAAAATCACCACAGACCAGTAGGTCCTAACTATCATTTTTCAAGGCTATTCACTCAATTTCCAGCCTCGTCACATCAATTCCCACCTTCCTCCACCGTCCAATATCCCACATCATCACATTCCGCAGCTGACCAGGGAGGTTGCAGCATTCCTACAGAACAATGCAATAGAGGAAGTACCTCACCACGAACAGTTCCAAGGTTTCTATTCCAAATTCTTTCTCATTCCCAAGAAGACGCAAGCTCTCCGACCTATCCTCGACCTCCGTCCATTGAAATTTTTTCTCATATCAGAGAAGTTTCGCATGATCTCTCTGTCAACAATCCTTTTGTTGATCAGCCAGAACGATTTGTTAGCCGCCCTAGATCTCAAAGATGCCTATACACATATCCCAATTCATCCTGCCCACTGGAAATGCCTCAGATTCATGTGTCTGAACAAACACTACCAGTACACTTCGGCCTCTCATCAGCACCACGCGTTTTCACAAAATGTCTAGCAGTGGTAGCAGCCAACCTCCGGAAACGACATCACATGGTGTTTCCTTATCTCAATGACTGGCTCCTCGTAGCTCAATCCAAGGAACAGCTCTTGTGGACCATTCAAGACATAGTGCATTCTCTCCAAGAGCTAGGTTTTCTCATCAATTTCAAAAAATCATACCTATAACCTGTACGTTACCTCAAGTATATAGGTGCCCAACTCGACACTCTCACTGCACGGGCTTATTTGCCAGAAGACCGTCATCAAACAATCATTACTCTGGCTCATCAAATGCAACAAACTTCCGCTCTTTCAGCACGCGACATATTGCGACTCTTGGGCCATATGGTGGCATTTCTTCCTCTAGTGCCGCATGCCAGACTGCACATGTGTCCTCTGCAATGGCATCTCAAACTCAACTGGAATCAACATTCCCAGTCTCTGCACACCTTGATCCTGCTTTCAAGCAAGGTAAAAGAATCCCTATCCTGGTGGATTCGGTCTCCGGCTCTCAAACAAGGATGCCCATTCCAGCCTCCACCTCCTCTTTGCACCATGACTACAAATGCCTTCAACAAGGGATGGGGAGCTCATCTTGGCCACCTGCAGACTCAAGGGGTCTGGTTGGAAAAGGAATTTCGCTTCCACATCAACCTACTAAAACTTCGGGCAATTTATTATGCCCTCAGAGCATTCAGCAGGTATGTGCACAACACACACCTGTTAATTCAAGCAGACAACCAAGTCGCCATGATCTATCTGAACAAGCAAGGGGGTTCCCGGTCCTGGCCCCTTTGCAGAGAGGCTCATCGTCTCTGGACTTTTGCTCTCTCCCTCTCTATAGAGATATAAGCAGTCTATATTCCAGGGAAAATGAATGTCATTGCAGATTCCCTCAGTCGAAAGCTCGACCCTCACGAGTGGACCTTAAACAGGGAAGTACTACAATCCATCTTTTACCACTGGGACACTCCCATACTGGATCTCTTCGTCACTGCAAACAATGCTCAGTGTGTCCAGTATTGCTCCCTACGACCAGCTCCTCATGCAGTCGCCAGAGACACTTTCTCAATTCCATGGACTTCCAATCTGCTGTACACGTTTCCTCTGATCCCTCTCATTTCTAAGGTTCTCCAAAAGACCATCAGAGACAAAGCTCACCTGATTCTCATAGCGCCTCGGTGGCCCAGACAGATCTGGTATCCCATCCTTCTGGACCTACTGGTTGCACACCCAATCCCTTTAGGGGATCATCCGTCTCTTTTGTTCCAACAGGACACTCAATTATTCCATCCCAATATTCACAGCTTACATCTCACAGCCTGGAGATTGAGCGGGCAATCCTCGCAGATGTTCCAGTCTCATCAGCAGTAAAAAAACATACTTCTTGCAGCTAGAAAACCATCTACCAGAAAGTCATATCAGTTGAAATGGAAATGGTTTTCCAGCTGGGCAGGATCACAGCATCAAGATCCATTCCACTGCCCTGTGGATCATATCCTGACTTAATTACTGCATTTATCAAATTCTGGTCTTAAAACTAACTCTGTACATCTTCATCTTTCAGCTATATCAGCCTACCACCATTTTTTGGAGGGGAAGCCTCTTTCTCAAAATTCTCTGGTTTCCTGATTATTGAGAGGTCTTAACAACCTCTGGCCTCCTCTTCGTAAGCCACCCTCAGCCTGGGATCTCAACATTGTTTTGGACCAACTGATAAAGGATCCCTTTGAGCCCTTGGGATCCGCTACACTACAGTTCCTCACATGGAAAATGGCTTTTTTTAGTGGCCCTTACTTCCACTAGAAGAGTTAGTGAACTACAGGCTCTGGTTATTTATGAGCCATATCTTCAATTTTTTCCCGATAAGGTGCTTCTTCGGACACAAAGTTTCATCCAAAAGTAGTCACAGATTTTCACATCAATCAATCCATTTCTTTGCCATCATTTTTTCCTCTTCCACATGGGACCCCCATCGGAGCAAACTCTTCATACACTGGATTGCAAAAGAGCCATGCTTTACTACCTGGACAAGACTGCTGCTATCCGTACCACCAATCAATTATTTGTTTCCTTTAATGCAGCTACTCAAGGACATGTAGTTTCTAAACAAACTATATCATCTTGGATTGCTAATTGCATCTCTTTTGCTTATCAGAAAGCTTCTATGTCTCCTCTGGGTCACATTGGGGCTCATCAAGTATAAGCGACAGCCTCCTCAGTTGTGAGCTTGCGAGCAGTTCCCATACAAGATATCTGCAAAGCAGCAACTTGGTCTTCAGTTCATACATTTACCAAGCATTATTGTTTGGACAAGAGTTCAACACAAGACATTCAATTTGGACAGTCTGTTCTTTGCAATTTGTTTCCACTGTCAAATTAACTTAATAAAAAAATTAATAATAATTTTTGATTTGCTTCCTCCCATTTTCTTGTTAAGGCTAGTGACTCAACATCAAGTGGGGCTGCATTACCCTGCTTGTCTATCGGAGAAAGCAAAGTTGCTTACCTGTAACAGGTGTTCTCCATAGACAGCAGGAGAATGCAGCCACACTTGCCCGCCCTCCATCTCCGCAGATCAACTTATTTCTGAGCTTGAGACATTCTGTCAAACTCGGGGGTGGAGCTACACAGGCAAGGTGGCTGCACATGCTCAGTAGAAAAAAAAAAAAAATCTACTGTGCTAGGGGAGAGTTTCCATGGCGCCGGCTCAGTCCAGGGACTTCACCATCAAGTGTGGCTGCATTTCCTTGCTTGTCTATGGAGAACACCTGTTACAGGTAAGCAACTTTGCTTTCCGTGCTCAACTTTTGACACAGAAGTGCATTATAACAGATGCAAGGCAGTGAAAGAGCAGATCAGTGTGGAAATATGGTTATATGCCCAATTATAGGATTGTGCCCAAGTGCATCCACGTGCAGCTGCAAAGAGGTCAGGGCCATTCTGGAAAATTGCTCACAATATTTATAGAATACTGTGGATGCATGCCCAACTTAGGCACCAGAATTTATACTTGGTTTTAGTTGGTGTAAGCCCATGCATCCAAAGTTGGGTGCAGAATTTGATGACCAAAGCTATTCTATAAAGTGATCTTTATAGAATAGCACCAATATTTGGGTGCTATTTATTGAATCTGGCCAAACTTTTAAATATATTTTTCTTTCAATGATACTTCAGTAATGTTGAAAATATTTATTGTTGAAAATATTTATTTATTTATTCAATGTTCTATACCATTCTTCCAAGGGAGCTCAGAATGGTTTACATGAATTTATTCAAGTATTTTTCCCTGTCCATCCTAGTAGGCTCACAATCTATCTAATGTACCTGGGGCAATGGGGGGATTAAGTGACTTGCCCAAGGTCACAAGGAGCAGCATGGGTTTGAATCCACAACCTCAAGGTGCTGAGGCTATAGCTTTAACCACTGTGCCTGCTGCTACTGCTACTACTAATCATTCCTATAACACTACTAGACTTACACATTGCTGCACACATTAAATGTAGGGACTTCCTCTGTCCCTAGTGGGCTCACAATCTAAGTTTTGTATTTGGGGCAATGGAGGGTTAAGTGACTTGCCCAAGGTCACAAGGAACTGCAGTGGGAATTGAATCCAGTTTGCCAGGATTACAGCCCACTGCACAAACCATTAGGCTACTCGTTTGAAAATTGGAACAAAGTTTCTGAGTATTCAGACAATATGAGAAGTTCTTCTATAATAGTTATTAGCATTTAAAAAAAAGATTTTGCATGTGTATTGTCACTGCCATCAGGAACATCACTGATAAAGGGAATACACATGTAGATTATTCACATTACTGGTCTTAATATATGAACAATAATACCTAGATTCCTTTATGATGTCTCTCAGTGCTATAGGAATGGTAAAATACTAACACTAGTAGAATTCTCCTTAAATATGTGGTGCCCTGATAGCCCATTTGATAATAATTACAATCTTTCAATGAACCCGACTTATAACCTTCTCCCTTAAACTTCTCAGTCATGGTTTCAAGTTTCAAGTTTCAAGTTTCAAGTTTAATATTCATTTGATGAATCGCTTATAACAATATCTAAGCGATGTACAATTTAAAACCATCAGAATGTGGTAATACATTTAGTTAACAAAATTTTAAACAAAAGACAGACAAAATTGGACAAACAGGAAGGGGTGGGGAGGAGGGGGAAAGTTACAATTTTTTATATATTGGAATTTAACATCAATAGGAAAGCACATTGGGTAGTGATGGGTTATGTTAAAATAAGAAGCATGCGGAAACCTGAAATGTTACTTTTCATGCATCAAATGCATCTTGAAATAAGTATGTTTTTAAAATTTTCTTAAAAGAGACTAGGTCTGTTTCATTTTTAATAAAATTTGGAAGGGAGTTCCACAATGTAGGGGCTTTCACGGAGAACATATCATTACGTCTTGTGCCTATGATTCTCAGCGAAGGGATTGAGAGCAGTTGTGATGAGGAAGATCTTAAAGAACGAGAAGGTCTGTATGGAACAATCATTTTTGCTATAAATTGGGGTTCGTTGAAGCTCAATGTTTTGTATACCAAAAATAAAATTTTGAAAGTAATTTGATGAGTTATGGGGAGCCAATGTGATTTAATGGTCTTCCTCTGTTAGAAATATGAAAACAAAGAAACATGACAGCAGATAAAGGCTGAATGGTCCATTTAGTCTGCCCATCCGCTATCTCCTCCTCTCCCTAAGAGATCCCAAATACCTGCCCCATGTTATCTTGAATTCAATTACAGTCTTAATTTCTACCACCTCCATTGGGATACTGTTCTACATATCTGCCACCCTTTCTGTAAAGAAGTATTTTATTACATTAACTCCTGAACCGATGTCCTCTCCTTCTGGAATGTTCCTTAATTTGGAAAAGACTCACCTCCTGTACATTAATGCCATGGTGATATTTAAACATCTCTATCGTATTCCATCTCTTCCGTCTTTCCTCCAGAGTATGCATATTAAGGTCTTTAAGTCTGTCCCCATACAATTTATGACAAAGAGCACTAACCAATTTTATAGCAGCCCTCTGGACCAACTTCATCTCCTTTATATCTTTTTGAAGGTGGGGGCCTCCAAGATTGCACACTGTATTCCAAATGGGGCCTCACCAAAGATTTATACAATGGATTATCATCTCCCTTTGCCTACTGGCTATTCCTCTCCTTATGCACCCAAGCTTCCTCCTGGCTTTGACCGTCACCTTTTCTACCTGTTTTGCCACCCTGAGATCATCATTTTTAGAATAGCACTTCACACTGCGATATGAACCCTGGCATAAATCCCTGTGCCTAAATTAGGTGCAGATTCCCCAAATTCTATAATAATGTGCACAAATCCTAGAAACACTCTTGGCCCACCCATAACCCTCCCATGGCCATGCTATAAAAATGTGCACTAAATTCCAATTATTGCCAATTTGCAACAACAATTGGCTCCTTAAAAAACTAACCCTCCTCTTATCAAGCTGCACTGCTCAGCAGGGCAAGCTAAATACCAAGCAGCCTATCTCTTCCTATGGGTGGCTTGGCATTTAGCTCACACTGTAGAGCAGCGCAGTTTGATAAAAGGTGTGTGTGTATGTGGGGGGGGGGGGTATGTTGTGTGCACAATTTTGAGCACTATATATAGAATTAGGGGGAAACTATGTGGGTTTAGTTAATGAAAAACAAACATTGGGATTTCAGGATTGAATTTCCATACTGACTTTTTGGGCCTTTGCCAGCACAAACATGGAAATAATAATAATGATGATGATAATATTTTGAGGGGTTTTCCCTATAATATATGGTTTGCTGACATCTACTGGAAGTTATGTTTGTTGCTTTTTTAGAGCTCAAATTACCCACTGATTGTTCACTTGAAAAGAATTAATATTTTAATCCCAAAAATGTAACACATTCAGTATAGACCTCACAAAAATATTGAATAAAATTTTCAAGGAGAAGCATGGGAATTGCAGGCCCGTGGTAGAGAGCGTATAGGTGAATGAGAACAGAAAGGAAGTAATGCTGGACCTTGGGGGTTTACTCAATGGTGAGTAAACTAATGGAAATGCTTCTTAAGCAGATTATAGTGAGATTTCTAGAATCGAATGGACTGCAGGAGCTGAGGCAGCATGGTTTTACAAGTGGCAGATCTCATAAGATAAATTTAATTGATTTCTTTGTCTGGGTAATCAAACAGTTGGATGTGGGAAGGGTGCTGGATGTGGATTCAGTTATTAGGATCTTGGGGTTGCATTTTGACATTCATTCGTCATTGGTTCCACATGTTACTAAGTTGATTTAAAAAAAAAAAAAAAAAATCCTTTGGGTTATTTTGGAAATTGAGGAGAATTAAGAATAATTTTCATCATTATCAATTTTGTTTATTGGTTCAATCTTTGTTTTTATCACTAATAGATTATTGCAATATCACATTTTTGGACTATTCTAAAATACCACATAAATTGCAAACGTTTGAAAATACAGCTATTAGGCTGATATTTGGATTGAATAAAAGTGACAAAATTACCCCATTTATGTTAAAGCTAGGATTCAGTTCATGTTTTTCTATATGGTATTCAAAATACGTCAAGTAATGGTACCATCTTCTACTTATACTTGGTATATGATGGTACCATCATATACCAAGTACCCAGGTATATGATCTTCTCTTAAGAAGGCCCTATGGCTACTTTTTGTACTTCCCTGTCAAATGGGACAGAAGACTGTCAATTCTCTGGAGCTTAATACTGCAAAAAAGCTTAATTTTGGGCCAGTGTTTGCAATGTATAAGGCAAGAATATAATTTCAGATCTTAGACCAGTAAACAAATGGTCAGCAAATGGTCAGCAACACTTCTGCTATTACAGATGCTAAACTAGGTTAGAAAATCTGGCAGAAAATATTGACTGCAGAATGTATGGAGAGCAGTTTCACACCGCTCGTGTGTTACCTCCAGGAATCCAGTGTAATCCAGTTCAATCAGTTCAAAAGTGGCCAGCAATTCTCCTGCTGCCACTTGACCTCGATATATGTCAAAAAACTCTAGTGCAGACTGTATGTAAGGGTCATCCACCAGTTTAATATTTGGGACAGCAAATGCACGGCCCAGGAATTCAGGTGATCCCTAGACAGAGAAAAAGATGAATTTTCCATATAGTGTCACTGATCAGTTAAGCCCCTCCCCCCACCTTTCTTGGTAGGATCCTAATTATTTGTGACCTCTTCCTGGTACCATTATTTCTCACCCTATGCAGCTCAAAGATAGATTAGTATCACAACACCAAAAACCAACAAAAATCCCTCCGTGTGATTCCCTCAATGATAAGGTTTCCAATTTTATAATATTTCAAATTAACATAAGAATAGCAACATCTTATACTGCATGCCCCCTTTGTTGTGTTATTCAGATACTACATTATATGGTTTGAGACAATATTCACCTTTTTGATTTCCGGAGGTAAGAGGGTTAAAATATACCAAAATGTTCACTTCCATGCTAGCCTATCAAGCTGTCAAGCTCTGGAGAATGTTGTCATTTTTAAAATGTTTTTATTATATTGATTATTGAAGTAATTGGAACACATTTTGCATTCCAACAGTGAAAAACAAAAATTAATATGTTTTAAGTGATTTTTGCAACATACAAATGCTAAAGTAACCCTCTCTTTTACTAAGGTGTGCTAACTGATTAACATGCGCTAATCAAATTAGCGCACGCTAAACGCTAATGTGTCCATAGACTAACATGCACACGTTAGCGTTTAGCACGCGCTAAATCGATTAGCACACGCTAATTGGTTAGCGCACCTTAGTAAAAGAGGGCCTAAGTGTCAGATATTTATATATGAGTATATAGTCATTTAGAAAGTCATATAAAAGGTTAACATAAAAATACAAGATCAAGTTAGTTATGTACATACACATATATCAAATACATATATCAAACAATAGATCAGAGGTCAACAAATAATTAACCCCCTCTTTTACAAAGCTGTGTTAGCCGTTTTAGTGCACGCGTAGATTTAGCGTGCGCTAAAATGCATAGCACACCTTAGTAAAATAAGCCCTGTGTATTTAGATGGGAAAACACATACCTTCAGAAGCAAACAACGTGACTCACACAATTGTAATTTTCAAATGGAGAAACACTGTTTGAAAAATTGAACCTCTGGGAACTGTTTGCAGGGACCTTCACCCTGATGCAGCGTAATATAAAAAAATGTCCAAAGGTATAAGCAAAAGGACTTTAAGGCTTGGTGTTTTACATATGTGATATGTTTTTATGATTATTTTCAATAAATTGTTATTGTTCTAGAGCAGGGGTAGGGAACTCCGGTCCTCGAGAGCCATATTCCAGTCGGGTTTTCAGGATTTCCCCAATGAATATGCATTGAAAGCAGAGCATGCAAATAGATCTGGAATATGGCTCTTGAGGACAGGAGTTCCTAATCCTGTTCTAGAGGTTGATGTGTATAGTCCCTTCCCCGCTTTTTTTTTTTTTTTTTTAAATTTTGTTCTGCTCTGCGTGGGGTTGAGTTTTCCTGTATCTTGTGGAGTACAGCATAATGTGAACCATGATAATGTTGGAGGGAGGTTTTTAATGAATTTTGAAGAAAAGTCAAATTTATAGCTTTTCACTGTCCATATTTTATCTACAAAATTATTGGAAAATATGGATTATAAATGAAAATTATTGAGAAAATATAGAATAATGAGGAACTGGAAGGCCAACATACACCTAAAATAATATCTTGGGCCCTCTTTTACTAAGGTGTGCTAACCGATTAGTGTGCGCTAAATGCTAATAAATGCATGCTAGTCTATGGATGTGTTAGCATTTAGCATGCACTAATTCGATTAGCGCACCTTAGTAAAAGAGGGGGTTGGTTATTCGCTAGATTCTCATGATCCATTATCTATGAATTGATATAGTTTGGGGAATTAAAGGGTCCTTTTACTAAGGCATTCTAACTGATTTAGCACGCGCTAACCGATTTAGCATGCACTAAATGATTTAGTGCGCGCTAAATGCTAAGGCACCCATTATATTCTATGGGCATCTTAGCATTTAGCGCATGCTAAATTGATTAGCGTGCCTTAGTAGAAAGACCCCTAAATTTTTAAGTGTTGTATGTAGTTTTCCTTTTAGAAGGTTTTGGATACCATAGTTATTCGTACAGAGTGAAGTATATATGAAGTACGGTACTTTGTTTTGGTCCATTTCCAATGCAAAGTCAATCTCAGTGTAATGATCTCAAAGGAAGTTTTCAAACAAGTTGTCGAACCCATCTCTACTTTTACCTCTCTCTGAGACCCTTCAGATCTTCCATGTTTAGCAACTTTTAGGACCTTCCTATATTTGTGTGCTTATTGCTTTAACCTTTAAAGAATCTGAGCCCATTGATTCATAGTATCCTCTGTGACCAGCATAGTAGCCATGTCCTGAATCATAAGCACTAGTATTAAGAGCTCTTTTGTTCTACAGCTCAAATATTTTCTAAACCACATTTTGCTTTTATTGCATCTCTACTTTAAAGAAACCAGCCAGAGTCACTATATATTCCCCTTATTACTATGAATTCTTGACAGACACATTTTAGATGATTACAGGAAAGAACCAGAAGACAAAAAAATAAAAGATTAGAGTTTTACAATAAAGCAGCTGGAGCACAGGCTCTAAGTGGCTGCTGACAAGATGAACTTACAATAAAGAGGATCAGACATTCATCTAGTATGGATCTAATTTCCCATTCTCATTCATTATGTGACTGAGATGGGAAACATGTTCTATTTCTGGAGCAGGCACTCGTATACCACACAGACTCAATCACTTTAAAAGTAATGGAATGCGATTCTTCGCCCCATTACTTTCAATGGGTTAATTCAATCCCACTAGGTAATGTATAGCAGATCCCACTGGTCGTGGCGGTTCTGAAATGTTATGCTTTATTTTCAGTTCTGCAGAAAAGAAATGCATGATGTAGCTGGATAAGCTAGATTTTTCTTTTATCCCCCCTTTAAAGGTGGATCTACTACCTTCCAGATTTAAATATCATATATCAAACGCTCTTTATGCCAGATGAAATGTTTCAAATTATTTAAAGTGATGTATGCCCATTCATCTGACTTCTTTACTGGACTGAGTCTCCTTTGAGCACTCTGTAGTGATTCATTTTACTATCCTATATTAACCTTTTATCTAGTCTTTGAAAGTGAGATGTCATAGACGTTAGTCTTTCTTGCACCTCAGAGCTGATCTTGATTTAGGTGACACTGGGGAAAGACACTTCAGAGTTGCAATTTTACTGCCATCTAGGGGTAGGTCTACAAAGGTTCTATGTTTCAATGTCAAGTCAATGTGCTTTTAGCTATGCCCTGTACACATTAACTACAGCATCGTTGTTCCTTTACTTACAAGTAAACAGTACAGTATAGAAGACTTTATTTCATTGTGATATTTTTTATATATCTTGCATCTCTATATTTGACAGAAAATGCTGTCTCGCAAAGCCAACATGATACCAATTACTATGGCAGTACATCCAGAAGTGGCTTGCGAGTACTTGCACCAAAGCAACTAAGGTAAATAGGGCATAGAGTGGGGAAGATTCAAAAGAATTAATGACCCCGAAAGGCAATGCCATGTGCTGAGTTAGCTCAACTTTAAAAGTGAGCACACATAAACTGAAAAGATGATGCACAGATTAAAAAGTTTGAGTTTTTAAGGAGGCAGAGATTTGCTATTTGCAATTCACAGCCAAGGTTTTTCAAAGATCCTCTGCCATGACAATTCTCCAGGTAATAAAAAAGGTCATTTGCTATTAATGTGTCTATTTTTGTTCTTTTTCCAAAGGTTGTTTTAATACTGTCTGTTATGAAGTTCCACAGTTGCACAATATCAAAATGTAGACCAGTAACTTTTATAATTGCGCTATAAAAGATTGTGGAAAGCACAGATGAATAGGTCAGGCCAATAAAGAAAATGGAATGCACTGTTAAAGGATTTTATTTATTTATTTTTTTGGCTAGTCAGAAAGGTATTATTTTTAATAGACATGCTATGTGAGTTCTGAAACTAAAAACATCAGACAATTAATTAGCGAAGTAGTTAGTTCAAAGATGCTATAAAAATGCAGTACATATCATTCAGGATGTTTGAAAATCTGGTCTCTGGGTAGAATTGAGATTTCATTTGACAGATATCTCAAGCTTATAGCAAGCAGACTGTGCACATCTTTGAAGCAAATGCTAAATCAGGACAGTGGCACCATCATTTACCATGGCAAGGGACTGCAATTCTGCTTAGAGTATGAGCTCACTTTGAAAGTCAGCTTATGGAAATGGAAGGCCTATCCACCCAAAATCTACAGAAAGCTTACAAAGCTTCATTGATTAATTTTGTAGAAGTTTGCATTCAAATAGCTGGCTGTACCGAGATACCTGGACTGCATAGATAAGGTGTCAAAATGACAACATATAAATTCACAATGTTTAATATAGTTCCTATATTTATTTTTTTTTCACTGTCTTCTAAGGAGGTAATTTTCCAGCTATCCACATTACTGAAAAGTATGAGTAAAGTTTTTTTGCTTCACAGATTTTGCAGAATTTTCAAAGTAAAAGTCTGAGCATAATTTTAAATGTGAAAATGATTCCAGAAAAAGTCCCTACTTGATAATTTGCATGGAGATTTTGTTCTGTTAAAATATGCATTTACTCCCAAATTCTATTAAGTCAGCCTAAAGTTATGCATTTACGTCGGCATGCCTAGCCAATATAGATACCTAACTTAATTCATTAATAGGCTTAATTGGCACCAATACTTGACAATTAACTCGCAATTGACATGAATTGGATTTAATTGAAAGTTAGGCGTTTGACTTGGTAGGCTCCTAGTCCAAAGTGCCTACCTAAAAGTGAGTATAATTAGGGGTGGATTTGGGGCATGTTTTCAGGATATGTGCCTGTTTTTGACTTAGATGTCATTGTGCACACAACTTAGGTGCAAGCATTTAGGGCAGGAAAACCCTGGCATAAATAGGGTGCACCTAAAAGTTAGCATGCATAGCAGCCCCTAATGAGAGGAACAATAAGCAGACCAAACAAAATAAGAAAACACTGTCTTTATTAGATGCACTCTCAGGACACCAAAATGTTCCCAACATTGCCATATTTCACCAAGATGGCTCATAAAGGGCACGTTTACCAGCAACGGACCCAAGCATATTTGTATTGCAGCTTTTCTGTTTTTAGTGTGTCATTCACTGCCTGTTAAACTTACCCCTGATGTAGCCATATCACCAAAACATGGTAGTTGGGCACATTTTTATGTATTGGGAGTTTGCCTAATTAAGACTGTTTTCTTATTATCTTAGGTCTGCTTCTCTATTATTCCTCATAGTAGATATAGTTGGCTGGCTGCCTTCTTGTGTTTTTTTTTTTTTTACTGTAGTGACACCTAATGCCACTTAGAAGGCACTAAGCAATCGGCACTCAGCACGCTCTGCCGTGATTAGCTGTGCAGCCACTGCAGAGAACCACCAACCCCCTCTCCCCCCCACAAAGTTGGCTGGCAGAAGGGATGCCCACTCCCTCCTGCCACCACTCCTGAACCCCCTGATAAATCCCCTGGCAGGAGGGATGTGGTCCCTCTCCACAAAAGTGGAAGTAAGGAAGAAGTAGGGAATTTCAGGCCAGTAAGTCTGACTTCTCTGGTAAGCAAATTAATGTAAACACTTTTAAAACAGAGAATGATCAAGTTTCTGGAATCCTGTGGATTACAGTAGAGAATGACATGGTGGTTGTTACCCACAGCTAGCCGCGGGTAACCTGCTGAAATGGTGACAAAGATAAAAAGGTCACCGCCAATACGGGGACAAGGCTATTCACTGCCCCGTGGAGCGGTGAATGGACTTATCTCCGCAGTTAAAGGGGTGAGCACGCGCGGTGAATGAGCATGCGATCCGGCAGACCCCTCTCACCCGCCGTCTGTCCGTCAATGGATCTCCCTCCCTCCCTTCCCCTTATCTTCTCTTTGTGGCGAACTGGCAATTTCTATAAGGCTATGCCTTGTATTAAAGCCGGAGCCTTGAAGTTGCGTCGCATGTGGCTGCTGGAAAAGTCTCCTCTGATGCAACTTCCTGTTTACGGTTGCTTCAGATGAGACTTTTTTAGCAGCCAACATGACGTGACTTCAATGCTCTGGCTTCAATACAAGGCATAGCCTTATAGAAATCGCCAGTTCGCCACAAAGAGAAGGGAAGGGAAGAAAGGGAGGGAGATGCACAGCTGGCCAGCGGGAGGGAGCTGCTGGACCACGCGTAGGATGCTGGGGGTGGGGGGGATGGAGAGGAGAAGACACTGAAGCAGCCTAAAGGGAACTGGGGAAGAAAGAATGGGGAGAAGATGCTGGGAAATGGGGAAGAGACAGTGGGGAGAAAACACTGGGAAATGGGGAAGGGAGAGTGGGGAGAAGACGCTGGGAAATGGGGAAGAGAGAGTAGGGAGAATATGCTGAACGGAAATGGGAAAGAAGGAGTGGGGTGAAGATGCTGGGAAATGGGGAAGAGAGAGTGGGGAGAAGACGCCGGGAAATGGGGAAGAGAGAGTGGAGAGAAGACGCCAGGAAATGGGGAAGAGAGAGTGGGGAGAAGACGCTGAAGGGAATGGGGAAGAATGGGGAAGAGAAAGTAAGGAGAAGACGCTGGAATAATAATAATAATAATAATAATAACTTTATTCTTCTATACCGCCACAATCTTGCGACTTCTAGGCGGTTTACAATCAAGAGTGCTGGACATTCAGTGAAATACAATAAGTAGATATTCAGAGGAAATTCAGAGATCAGAGACCTCAGGAGGCAATAGTATAGAAATACAATTTTCTGAGCGAAAATGTAATATGTACATTTTAGTAGGTAATGTCCGACAGGACCTGTTGGGGATAAATAGCAACGTAAAGTTACGATAAGATGAAGAGAACAGATTATATTTATAACAGTGCTATAAGTTCAGGTGGAATAGGGAGGGGGGAGGGAGAGGGAGCGCGGGTCAATTGTTTAGGTATTTGGAAGGGATGAAAACAGAGATGCCAGACTATGGGGGAGCGGAGGGAAGAAGATGGGTGCCAGACCAATTGGGGGGGGGGGGTGAAGGGAGAGGCACAGTAACAGAGCAAATGGAAGGCACAGAGAGAAGACAGACAGTGGATGGAAGGAATTGAATGAGAAGATGAGGAAAGCAGAAACCAGACAACAAAGGTAGAAAAAAAATTCTATTTATTTATTTTCTTTTTCTTTTCTTTTTGCTTTAGGATAAAGTAGTATATTAGTTGTGCTGATAAAAATTTATAAAAAAAAAAAAAAAGCCCTGCCAGCTGAACATCTATTTCTCTAGTTCAGCAGCTAGAACTTTGATTTATAAGGAATGAATAAGCTAAATATTGCAGTGCTGAGGCTTGTATGGATGCTGCGGGGATGGGGATGGGGTGGTGAAGGGGACAGCGGGGACGGGGCTGTGAAGGGGACGATGGGGCGGAGATGGGGCGGTAAAGGGGATGGCGAGAACGGGGCGGTGAAGGGGACGGTGGTCCGGGGACGGGGCAGTGACGGGGATAGATTTTTTTCCCTGTGTCATTCTCTAGATTACAGGACACCAGGAATTTATTTTTCACTGAAAGGGTGGTTGATCGCTGGAATAGTCTTCCACTTCAGGTTATTGAGGCCAGCAGCGTGCCTCATTTTAAGGCCAAATGGGATAGACACGTGGGATCTATTCACAGAGAAAGGTAGGGGAGGGTCATTGGGGGTGGGCAGACTAGATGGGCCGTGGCCCTTATCTGCCGTCTATTTCTATGTTTCTATGTAGACAACATGGATTCACTAGAGCAGGGGTAGGGAACTCCGGTCCTCGAGAGCCGTATTCCAGTCGGGTTTTCAGGATTTCCCCAATGAATATGCATGAGATCTATTTGCATGCACTGCTTTCAATGCATATTCATTGGGGAAATCCTGAAAACCCGACTGGAATACGACTCTCGAGGACCGGAATTCCCTACCCCTGCACTGGAGATAGGTCTTGTCAGACAAATCTGATCAATATCTTTGACTGGATGACCACAGAATTGGATCAAGGGAGTGCACTAGATGTGGTATATTTAGATTTTAGCAAAACCTTTGACAGTGTTCCACACAGATGTCTAATAAGTAAACTGAGTGCCCTTGGGATGGGCTCCAAATTGATGGGCTGGGTCAGAAACTGGTTGAGTGGAAGACAACAATGGGTAGTGGTCAATGTGTGTTTGTTGTTTTTATTTTTCTTTTATTTAGCCTCAGGAACTCATTAGTGCAACATCATATTGAGTGTGTCCAGACTTCAAGATAATAGACGGCTGCTTAATAAGATCTAGACTTCTGTTAAGACTCCTGATACAGGTCATTTAGGCCAAAACACATACTTGTTGAGTCTTTATGTGAATGAATAAAATACGATAGAACACAGAAGTCACCTTTGCTGTTCCTTTCATTTGACCAGTGCAAGAAGATATTTTCTCCTGTGTCAGTTACTGCCTTAAGTTAGGTACCAGTAGGTGCCCTACTGGAACCTAACTTAAGTGGATCGTGCATGGCATTTTAAAATGTTTCAAAAATTCTAAAGAAATGTTATTAGCCAAGTGGTGGGGTGGACCCAAATGGTCCATCCAGTCTGCCCAACCTAATTCAATTTAAATTTTTTTTAATTTTTTCTTCTTAGCGATTTCTGGGCAAGAATCCAAAGCTCTACCCAGTACTGTGCTTGGGTTCCAACTGCCAAAATTACATTACATTACATTACATTAGTGATTTCTATTCCGCCTGTGCCTTGCGGTTCTAGGCGGATTATAATTTAGAAGATGTCTGGACATTTCCAGTAGAATTGCATAACAAGGAAGTGAGTATATTACAGGTTACAGTATAGAATAATAATACAGTTCAGGTTACAGAAATCTCCATCAAAACCTGCTCCAGCCCATCTACACCCTCCCAGCCATTGATGCCCTCCTCCAAACGGCCATATACAGACACAGACCGTGCAAGTCTGCCCAGTATTGGCCTTTGTTCAATATTTAATATTATTTTCTGATTCTAGATCCTCTGTGTTCATCCCACGCTTCTTTGAACTCCATCACCGTTTTCTTCTCCACCACCTCTCTCGGGAGCACATTCCAGGCATCCACCACCCTCTCTGTAAAGTAGAATTTCCTAACATTGCTCTTGAATCTATCACCCCTCAACCTCAAATTATGTCTTCTGGTTTTACCATTTTCCTTTCTCTGGAAAATATTTTGTTCTACGTTAATACCCTTCAAGTGTTTGAACGTCTGAATCATATCTTCCCTGTCCCTCCTTTCCTCTAGGGCAGTGGTCTCAAACCCACAGCCCGCCAGGTACTATTTTGAGGCCCTCCATATGTTTATCATAATCACAAAAGTAAAATAAAACAGTTTCTTAATCATGTGTCTCTTTAGCTATAAATGCCAATATTATTATTAAGACTTAGCCAAAGGGAAAGATTTATAAACTATAAAGAGTTTTACCTCATGCAAAATTATCATTTTTTTAATAAAACATTAACTATGTTTTCAGAGGCCCTTCAAGTACCTACAAATCCAAAATGTGGCCCTGCAAAGGGTTTGAGTTTGAGACCACTGCTCTAGGGTATACATATTCAGGGCTTCCAGTCTCTCCTCATACGTCTTCTGGTGCAAGCCTCCTATCATTTTCGTCTGGACTGCTTCAAGTCTTCTTATGTCTTCACCAGATACGGTCTCCAAAACTGAACACAATACTCCAAGTGGGGCCTCACCAATGACCTGTACAGGGGCATCAACACCTTCTTCCTTCTACTGGCTGTGCCTCTCTTTATACAGCCCAGCATCCTTCTGGCAGCATCCACTGCCTTGTCACACTGTTTTTTCACCTTTATATCTTCAGACACTATCACCCCAAGGTCCCTCTCCCCGTCCGTGCATATCAGCTTCTCACCTCCCAGCATATACGATTCCTTCTGATTATTAATCCCCAAATGCATTACTCTGCATTTCTTTGCATTGCATTTTAGTTGCCAGGCATTAGACCATTCCTCTAACTTTTGCAGATCATTTTTCATATTTTCCACTCCCTCTTCGGTGTCTACTCTGTTACAAATCTTGGTATCATCTGCAAAAAGGCACACTTTTCCTTCTAACCCTTCAGCAATGCCACTCACAAACATATTGAACAGGATCAGCCCCAGCACCAAACCCTGAGGGACTCCACTACTCACCTTTCCTTCCTCCAAGTGACTTCCATTAACCACCATCCTCTGGCGTCTGTTCGACAGCTAGTTTCTAACTCAGTTCACCACTTTGGGTCCTAACTTCAGCCCTTCAAGTTTGTTCAAGAGCCTCCTATGAGGAACTGTATCAAAGGCTTTGTTGAAATCTAAGTAAATTACATCTAGCATATGTCCTCGATCCAGCTCTCTGGTCACCTAATCAAAAAATTCAATCAGGTTTGTTTGGCACGATTTACATTTTGTAAAGCTATGTTGCCTGTAACCCATTAGATTCAAGGAAGTACACTATCCTTTCTTTCAGCAACATTTCCATTATTTTTCCAACAATCGAAGTGAGACTCACTGGCGTGTAGTTTCCCGCTTCATCCCTGTGACCACTTTTGTGAATAGGGACCACATCTGCTCTCCTCCAATCCCTGGGAACCACTCCCTGATACAGAATTTAAAAACTCATTGGGTTGCCTAATGCCTATTATATAAAGTTGAGGCTTTTTCTCCACTTAAGTTAAATGATTTTTCAGGGGGTACCCCCACCACTTGGCTAATAACATTTCTTTAAAATTTATATTTTATTACTATTAGTTTTCTTGTGTGATTTAAAAATGTAGGTACCTATTGGTGCCTGGGAAAATGGTGCCTACATCATGGCTTCAGAGGTGCATTTTAATACTTAATGCCACTGTAGGCATGGTTAATGACAGAAGTGGCATTAGGCATCATAAAGTGCCTCTGTAGCCAAGATTCATGTGAAAAGTAGGCACCAGAAATGTAGGCCTTTAAAACCCTGTCTTACATTTCTGGCACCTACCTTTCATTAAACTGCAATTCTATAAGTGGCTCTGTTGCATGATTGACACATGATCGGTGGCCATTTTTAGACTGTACTGTTAATAGGATCTAGCCCAGTGAATATGAGAAAGCTCTGAGGGGTATTAAAAGATTTCAAACTTACACCTACTACTAGTTTTGTAAACTGTCTTGACCTGCTTGTTCAAACTGAATATTAAACATTAAAAAAATCAATACTATATTGATTCTACACCACTTCAAGGATGCATTTTAAAAGCTCACTTCATTTTGGATTGTCAACAGTAGCAAATTCCATAAATAGACACCTGAGTAACAACTTAGGAGACTGTTTGCAGTTATGTAGGGAAGGTTGAAATTAACATTTACAGGGTTTGTAGAGCATTTCAGCCAACTGTTTGAGGTCCACAATGGGGGCCTCATGTGCCCTGGGGCCTTGTTTTAAAAACTACTGCTATAGGGGGTAAATTTCTTCTGTGTATGAATGAAAATTATGATTTTTGGGTGATTGTATCTGTAGATCCTAAGGTGGCCCAAAAATATAAATAAAGCAATGGAAAAAGTTAGGATGCTTGGATGCACATGGTGAGGAAAAGATAATCTATATATATAAAACCGGAGGTATGTATGTGTGTGTGTATGTGCCGCGATCACGCAAAAACGGCTTGACCGATTTGAACGAAACTTGGTATGCAGATCCCTCACTACCTGGGATGATATGTTCTGGGGGTATCGTGGCCCACCTGCACACGTGGGCGGAGCTACAAACATAAAATCAGATTTCACCCATTCATGTCAATGGAAAAAATGTAAAAAGCTGCCATTCTCACAGTAATTCAAAAACGGCTTGACCGATTTGAACGACACTTGGTATGCAGATCCCTCACTATCTGGGGTGATATGTTCTGGGGGTCTCGCAGCCCACCTGCACACGTGGGCGGAGCTACAAACAGAACATCAGATTTCACCCATTCATGTCAATGGAAAAAATGTTAAAAGCTGCCCTTCTCACAGTAATTCAAAAACGGCTTGACCGATTTGAACGAACCTTGGTATGCAGATCCCTCGCTACCTGGGGTGATATGTTCTGGGGGTCTCGCGGCCCACCTGCACACGTGGGCGGAGCTACAAACAGACAATCAGATTTCACCCATTCATGTCAATGGAAAAAATGTAACAAGCTGCCATTCTCACAGTAATTCCAACTACCTGGGGTGATATGTTCTGGGGGTCTCTCAGCCCACCTGCACACGTGGGCGGAGCTACAAACAGAAAATCTGATATCACCCATTCATGTCAATGGAAAAAATGTAAAAAGCTGCCATTCTCACAGTAATTCAAAAACGGCTTGACCGATTTGAACGACACTTGGTATGCAGATCCCTCACTACCTGGGATGATATGTTCTGGGGGTATCGTGGCCCACCTGCGCACGTGGGCGGAGCTACAAACATAAAATCAGATTTCACCCATTCATGTCAATGGAAAAAATGTAAAAAGCTGCCATTCTCACAGTAATTCAAAAACGGCTTGACCGATTTGAACGACACTTGGTATGCAGATCCCTCACTATCTGGGGTGATATGTTCTGGGGGTCTCGCAGCCCACCTGCACACGTGGGCGGAGCTACAAACAGAACATCAGATTTCACCCATTCATGTCAATGGAAAAAATGTTAAAAGCTGCCCTTCTCACAGTAATTCAAAAACGGCTTGACCGATTTGAACGAACCTTGGTATGCAGATCCCTCGCTACCTGGGGTGATATGTTCTGGGGGTCTCGCAGCCCACCTGCACACATGGGCGGAGCTACAAACAGAAAATCTGATATCACCCATTCATGTCAATGGAAAAAATGTAAAAAGCTGCCATTCTCACAGTAATTCCAATTACCTGGGGTGATATGTTCTGGGGGTCTCTCGGCCCACCTGCACATGTGGGCGGAGTTACAAACATAACATCAGATTTCACCCATTCATGTCAATGGAAAAAAAGTAAAAAGCTGCCATTCTCACCGTACTTCAAAAACGGCTTGACCGATTTGAACGAAACTTGGTATGCAGATCCCTCACTACCTGGGGTGATATGTTCTGGGGTCTCGCGGCCCACCTGCACACGTGGGCGGAGTTACAAACAGAAAATCATATTTCACCCATTCATGTCAATGGAAAAAATGTAAACTGCTGCCATTCTCACAGTAAATCAAAAACGGCTTTACCGATTTGAACGAAACTTGGTATGCAGATCCCTCACTACCTGGGGTGATATGTTCTGGGGGTCTCGCGGCCCACTAGCACATGTGGGCGGAGCTACAAACATAAAATCAAATTTCACCCATTCATGTCAATGGAAAAAATGTAAAAAGCTGCCATTCTCAAAGTAATTCCAACTACCTGGGGTGATATGTTCTGGGAGTCTCTCGGCCCACCTGCACACGTGGGTGGAGCTACAAACAGAACATCAGATTTCACCCATTCATGTCAATGGAAAAAAAGTAAAAAGCTGCCATTCTCACAGTACTTCAAAAATGGCTTGACCGATTTGAACGAAACTTGGTATGCAGATCCCTCACTACCTGGGGTGATATGTTCTGGGGGTCTCGCGGCCCACCTGCACACATGGGCGGAGCTACAAACAGAAAATCAGATTTCACCCATTCATGTCAATGGAAAAAATGTACACAGCTGCCATTCTCACAGTAAATAATAAACGGCTTGACCGATTTGATCGAAACTTGGTATGCAGATCCCTCACTACCTGGGGTGATATGTTCTGGGGGTCTCGTGGCCCACTAGCACATGTGGGCGGAGCTACAAACATAAAATCAAATTTCACCCATTCATGTCAATGGAAAAAATGTAAAAAGCTGCCATTCTCAAAGTAATTCCAACTACCTGGGGTGATATGTTCTGGGAGTCTCTCGGCCCACCTGCACACGTGGGTGGAGCTACAAACAGAACATCAGATTTCACCCATTCATGTCAATGGAAAAAAAGTAAAAAGCTGCAATTCTCACAGTACTTCAAAAATGGCTTGACCGATTTGAACGAAACTTGGTATGCAGATCCCTCACTACCTGGGGTGATATGTTCTGGGGGTCTCGCTGCCCACCTGCACACATGGGCGGAGCTACAAACAGAAAATCAGATTTCACCCATTCATGTCAATGGAAAAAATGTACACAGCTGCCATTCTCACAGTAAATAATAAACGGCTTGACCGATTTGATCGAAACTTGGTATGCAGATCCCTCACTACCTGGGGTGATATGTTCTGTGGGTCTCTTCACCCAAGAATTTATATGTTCTTGCTCCTGGAGGTGAAACTAAAAATGTTGTTTATAATCAAGTTTTGTGTTTGTTGTATTGTATTCATTTTGTCAAATATTTCACATTATAATTTGAATATTGTACTTTTTATAAAGCTGTAAAAATATAATTTCATTCACCACTATAAAGTATCTTTATTTGAATCCATTTACTGTGTTATTGCTATAATTAAATACCCGTGCAATGCCGGGTCATCAGCTAGTATAAAAATAAAGAGGTAATAATATTTGGACTGGTATGTGTAATATGTAACCAGCATGATGTCAGTTTATACAATGGCTGCTAAAATAGTTAATGATCTTCATAATAAAACAAATGAGGAAATACTTCAAGATCTAAATATGTATGCTTTGGATAAAAGGTTGGATGATGGATATACTACATGATAAAGACATTTCAATACCTCCAACGTTCATTATGTGACAGGGAAGCTCCTGTCACGGTTAAAAAGACTGTTAACCCAGTCTAAAATACAGCCCTCAAACCTGCAATCCCTAGAAAAAAGCCTATACACCCTGCTAAAAGCCCTAGTTTAGGACAGAAAGAAAGTAAAGGGAAAAGGCAGGTGATGTCACAGCCAGAAATTCCGGCAGGGAGGGCACAGAAACCACAGTCTATCCCCTATTATTCCTTTCCCACAGCTATGGAGAAACATAAGATCAACTCAGAAGGGAGTGGAGTTAGCCACCGAGCTCTGCAGTCACGTAAGCGGCAGGAGGACTGCAAATGGATAAATTATCCTCAGCTGACTCTAACAGGAGAAGCAGAACGGAACACACTGAAAGCAGCCCAATGCTCTCTGCAAACCACCAGGAACGTATGATTGCCCCAGGCCAACAAGTATGGAGAAGAATCCATCAGCAGGCTAGGGATTGTGAACTCCCAGGGGAGCCTGATGGGGTAGGGCTAGAGTTTCTTTCAGATGGAGAAGAACCTGGCCAGGAAACTTTCCCAAACACTCAGAGAGGGGGATGGGAGGTGGAGAGTGAAGCAGGGGAATTTATGGAGGCAGAAAACAACTATAGCCCCAGTGACACAGGATGGGAGTGGTGCAGTGAGGCTGAAGCAGAGTTATGTGTGCCAGAGGAATGGATGGATACCTTATTGATAAGTTATAAGCTGAATCATTCCTCCTTCCAAAGTAAGGACTACACAGAGAAGACTGTGCTTAAGTAATGCCATAGAAACAGAGGGCAGCAGAGTCTGTCCATGTGAACCAGGCTTAAAAGCCATATTGGCAAGTAAGGTCCCTAGGTATCAGAAGCTCTAGGACTGTGGTAGCATTTGGGAGGGCCTGAAGAGATTAGTGCAAAGAGAGGCTTGCTCCACACAGCCTGGAAAGCAGGGCTGTGAAAGTCCTTATAGGGGACCAAGTGCTAGAAAGGAAAAGCTGTGGCAAAGAAACCGTGTTTTTTTTTTTTCTTTCACTCTATGGGAAAAGTGTTTGGAAGAAGGGCGGGCACCTGCAGTGCTCAGCCAGTGCTGGCAAGAACTGGTGCTAGTAGAAGCCAGCTGCCCTAAGCAGGGAGAATTGGTGGCATTTGAGAGACTGAAAAGCCTGATTTGATTTCGGTTTACCTTTTCGCTGACAAGGACTGTCCAGTCCATGAACTGGTGTCAGGTCAAAAGTGCGCCGGGACAAAGGCGCGCGCAGACAATTGAGCGCAGCGTGGAGGCGCACGCCGCAGAAAATTACTGTTTTTACGGCTCTGACGGGGGGGCGTGGGGGGAACCCCCCCACTTTACTTAATAGAGATCGCGCCGCATTGTGGGGGTGTTGTAGGGGGTGTGGGGGGTTGTAACCCCCCACATTTTACTGAAAACTTCACTTTTTCCCTGTTTTTAGGGAAAAAGTTAAGTTTACAGTAAAATGTGGAGGGTTACAACCCCCCAAACCCCCCACAACGCCGGCGCGATCTCTATTAAGTAAACTGGGGGGGCTCCCCAACAAAACTCCCCGTCGGAGCCCCTAAAAACTGTAATTTTCTTCAGTGCGCGCCTCCGTCTTGCGCTCAGTTGTCGGCGCGCGCCTTTGTCTTTCGCGGGGTTGTCTATGAACCCATGAACTAAACCACAGATAGCGTGCACTGGAACTAAAGGGAGGAACTGTATAATTGGTGCCTGTGAGAAACAATTTTCTTTTTTGGAATTTTTCTTTTGCCTTATAATAAACCCGGTGAAGTTTTGTTTGAGAGAATTCCAGTGTCCTTCCACCTGCCATATAAAAGGCGCATCAAAAATCTTCCCTATGGTCCGAGCCGGGTTTTCTACTTACTTGCACATAAGGTGGGTCAGTGTCATAAGAATAGCCTTACTGGGTCAGACCAATGGTCCATCTAGCCCAGTATCCCGCCTTCGTGGAGGCCAATCCAAGACTCAAGTACCTGGCAAAACCCCAAATAGTAGCAGCATTCCATGATACCGACCCATATCTGTCTCGACAGCAGACTTTGAATTTTTCCTCCAGGAAATTATGGAACGAGAGGTTATGGAGTTAGAGTGAAATTGGGTAGTATCAGACCTAATCTCAGAAAATTTTTCATTATGGCAAATGTAGTGGACATGTTGAAGGTGGTGGATTCAATGATGGCAACTGAATTCAAGGGTGCATAGGGCAAACACAGAAGATGTGTGAAGATGAAGAAATAATTCCAAGGGTCAATATTCAATGGGGGTTAAGCAGGAAATAGAGGCTCCTGCCTGGTTAAACCATTCTTAGATATTCAGCAGCAGATATTGCACAGTACTGCCGAAAACACTGTGCAGTTATTGCAGGGAAGTCCACGGACAGAGTCAAGGAGGTGCTAGCAGCTATCTAGGTGCTGTCACTGAGGGCAGGATGCACAAGGCAAGGTTGAGAGTGATTTTGTTTTGCCAGGCTAAACTCAGCACAAAGAGCATGCAAATTAAATGAACACTATTTGTGCTGAGTGGCTTGGTAAAAGGGGGGAAGAACTGTGCCTGGTGCCTGTGCAGAAGAGCTAAGTGGTAGGCATAGATCTTCTGCCCAGGCCCGAACTGATTGCCGGAGCTTGCAATCAGTTTATTAAAATGTATTTTTTAAGCACCCAAAATGTTTTGTGTCTGCTTTGTGAGTGTGTATCCCTCACCTAACAGCTGTGCTCTGACTATAGGAGCGGGACATACACTCAACAGATGTACAAACAACTACTGGCAGCTCCAAACCTGATGGCAATTTGCCCAGTAAGAGGTAGGCTTTCCCTTCTGAGCATTGCAAGGAGTGGGGGGTTAGACAAGGATGTCCATTATCTCATTTGCTGTTTGATATTGTTCTGGAACCCTTTCTATTGGCTATTCAACAGGCAAAGGAGATTCAGGATATTCCTTATGCAGGTTGGGAATATAAAGTCTCTGCGTACGCAGATGATATTTTGCTTCATTTGAGGAATCCTGAAACTACCATTCCACATTTACTTGATTTGATTGATAGATTTGGGAAATTTTCAGGATATAAAATAAATTGGAGTAAATCAGAGGTTCTTCCACTAAACGTACAGAGGGGCATAATAAAAAAAGGTGCATGTCCCCTTTTGGCCTAAGGCCTTAAATGTTGAAAGTAGAAGCAGGGAAAATGTCCATTATCAAAAAAAATGTCCAAAAGGAGGATTTTTTGATAATGGCCTGTCTCTACGTTCAGTTATTTAAACGCTCAGACCACTACTACATATACACTTACATCATATTATCAACCTAAAAAAAGCCTAAGTCCCAAACGCCTAAAAAGGGCTTTTAGGTGAAGGAGGAGCCAGTCCTTCACCTAAAAGCTGAATTCTGTAACCGGTATCTGTCAAAAGCAACACCGGTTACAGAATCAACCCCCCCCCCCCCCCACCTACAATGATCCAGGCAGGAGGGAGCCCAAGCCCTCTTGCCCCAGTGACTCCCCAACCTCTGACTATAATTGGGGCAAGAGGGAGCCCAAGCCCTCTTGCCCCGCAGCACCCCCCCCATTACGATTGGGCAGGAGGGAGCCCAAGCCCTCTTGCCCAGGCAAACCCCCACTAAGATATGGGCAGGAGTGATCCCAGGCCCTCCTGCCCTCGATGCACCCCCTCCATCAAATGCTCCCTGAACCCTCAATAGACCCACGAGACACCCCCCTCCGCTGATCCCTCAATCCCCACACCCCCAATCCCCCCGTACGTTAAAATCATTGGCCGGATGGACGAGTGCCAAGCCCGGCCGGCTGGCTGGCCAGCCATCCTAGGAATGGCTGGCTTTAGGGCCTGATTGGTCCAGGCGGCTCAAACCTCACCCACAGATGGGGCCTGAAGCGCCTGGGCCAACCAGAATAGGCCCAGTAGCCTTAGGCCCCTCCTTTTGAATATCAGAGAGCAACTTCAGATGTCCTGTCAGATTATTCCATAATAAAAAACCTTCAACTAATATTATAGATGTTCTCATAGTTGCATAATGTACATTTGCCAATTCATCTGTTGATAATCACAACTTTCCCTCTGATCTTAATGATCTAGATGGCTGATAAAGCCTCATCAATTGTTTTAGGTAGCAAGGGATCTTTTAGCGAATGTCTTTAATAGTTGATACCAGAACCTTGAAAACAATGTGAAATTTTACATGTAACCAGTGGAGTTTTCTCAGAATATATATGTCTAGAACAGGGATTCGCAACTCAGTCATTGGGACACACCCAGCAAGTTAGGTTTTTGGGCTCCCGTCAAAAAATTACAAAGACTAGGGGACATTCAATGAAGTTACAGATAAACACTTTTAAAACCAATAGGAGGAATTTTTTTTCACTCAGAGAATACTTAAGCTCTGGAATGCATTGCCAGAGGTTGTGGTAAGAGTGGATAACGTAGCTGGTTTTAAGAAAAGCTTGGACAAGTTGCTGGAGGAACAAAATTATATTAACAACAAAGTTTACCCCTGGATGTATGCTTCTGATAAGAAAGGAACAAAGACGGATGATGCAACAAGTTCCGATGCCTCTTCCCTTTCCACTTCTACTAGCGGTGGAAGTTCATCTACTTTTTTAAGAAGGGGCCAGACAGCAAGACGAGGTCGTATGAGAGGCAGAAGAGGGACGCAATGCTCAAGATCCAACACCAGGTCACAAACCCAGAGAAACCAGTTGTGATCAACCTGTCCAATAGACCTTTCAATAAATTAGAATCAAAAGTGTTAACATATGGCCTTTCTTTCATTCCATCTACAGCATTTGGAGCAATACAGGGACATTATAACATTCTTAGTCTTGTTAACCATCCCTTTTTTAATAATTCCCAGCATTCTGTTTGCTTTTTTTTGGCCACCGCCGCACATTGGGCGGAAGGTTTCATTGTCAGAACCCACTTTAGCGACTACGTTAAAGTTTGGAGAATCTGGCCCTTTAAGTCCAGTATGGCTCCATTTCACCTAGGTTACCTTACCACCTTTAACATAAAGTAACACAATAAATGACAACAGAAAATGACCCTCATAGTCTAGCCAGTCTGTCCCACAAGATGGCCAGAGCCTCACCCGCTACTCTATCAATTTAGATCTCTTTTTTTTTTTTTTTTTTTGCTTAAATGAGACAACATAATCATGTCAAGGGCTTGTGGATGTCATCTTAAAACACCATTTTGATTATGCCACTGCCTATATGGATGATATCATAATATTCAGTTTTGATTGGGAGACTCATCTACCTAGGGTTAAGGTCATCTTAGAGTCCTTAAAGAAAGTAGGATAAACTTTAAACCTTCAAAAGTATTTTTTTTCTTTTGCCTGCTGGATGATCAAGTATTTGGGTTATCTGGTGGGACAGGACCAAGTGAAATCCCTGTTTGATAATGTAGAAAGCATGAGGACTTTTCCCCAGCATTGCACAAAGAAGCATCTACTGTATGTAGCTTCTTGGGCTTTGTGTGTTATTATAGAAGGTTCATTCCACATTCTGTGTGAAAAGCCAGACCCTTGACTGAAATGCTTAAAAAGAACCACCCTAATCAACTGTAGTGGGGAAAGCCGGAGGAACATGTACTATTTTCTTTCCCATCCACCAAGGGTTGTAAATTTAAAAGATTTCAACAGTGTTTGCTGTCCTTCCAAGCAGCATTATGGGATAAGGATCTGAATTACCTAATTATGTCGGCTGATTCTTATCAATAATTTCAACGTGCTTTAAAAACGTATCTCTTCACAGAATCTTTTGAAAATTAGGTATGTTTTGTTATTCATTTCCATCTTTTGTATTTATAATCTTTTGTGGGCCGCATAGAACATAACGGTAATTGTGGTATAAAAATGAGCTTTTTTGTTATGTTATGTTCAACAGCTTAAAATACCCTATGTCAGGCTCCTGTGTTACAGGGAATAGATTCTACAAAGATGTTCATTTTGCAAACCAATGCTTCAGAGACAGGATATTCAATCTGTTTCTGGTGAGACCAAGGGCTCCTTTTACGAAGGTGCACTAGCGTTTTTAGCGCACGCACCGGATTAGCACGCGCTATAACGCGCGCTAGCCGAAAAACTACCGCCTGATCAAGAGGAGGCAGTAGCGGCTAGCGCGTGCTATTCCGCGCGTTAAGACCCTTCGCAAAAGGAGCCCTAAGACCATGTTCATTCTACGATGATGTGCATTCATTAGGATACCTTTGTTTCCTTTAGTGTACCTTATAGAATGTTGTATGTCAAGTTAATTCATATGTGTCAACAAGTTCTGATGCATGTTAAAAAAATTTGTTAACATAAATGTACGAAATGAACCTCAAAGAAATCTAAAAACTTTGTAAAAGCAGAAATTTCTGAAAAAAAAAAAAGAAAGGAAAAGAAAATGTTTCCATGTATACATCCTTACATCACAGTCCCTGCTGAGTGTGCGCAGGGTTAATGAAGGAAACTAATATTTATCAAGGTTCATGGTTTGCATAAATAAATCCTATAACATGCAGTGGAGATGACCAGAAAAGCAAACAAACAACTGGACACCAAGCAAATGTAAGCACTACACCATCACCCCCTCTTTTACAAAGCTGTGCGGCAACGACCCCAAAGTCCTTTAAATCCCTATGACTTCGGGGCAGTTACCACAGTGGCACATGCTAAACAACTTTGTGCAAGAGTTTTTTTTAATGAAGATCTTCCATTAGACTTGACACGGCCATATTTCAGTCACTAAACTCTGCATCAGGAGTTTTTCATCAAATAATATGTACATATATAATCTAGACTGAGCAACCCTATGAACAACAAATTTCATAGAAGACAACTTCAAAATTCTCTTTGGTAGAGTATATTTACAGAAACACGCTCAAAGCACCCATGCACGAAGAAACAAACCTTCCAATGCATAAATAAATCACACAGAGCAGAGATCATTTACAGCTTGAATTCAAAATGCAGCGGAAACTCAAAAGTCTGGAATGCTGCCCCTCATGTTGCACTTTAAAAAAAAATAGAGAGATTTCTAAGTACATCATATTAATGCAAAGAAGAATGCATGTTTTTACCAACCTCAACCTCTTTAAAGGTTTCTAAATTTCATAACACTGAGGGAGTAGTGAATGATAGGCACATATAGTAATTTTGAAGTAAGGACACTGCCCCTCTCATTACGCTCTCCCGTGATCGCTGTTTATTCTAGTCTGTTTATATTATAAAAGGGGGTAATCTGTGTCATCACAGTAGCCAATCACTGTCAGGCAAACCTTTGTTTCTGGCTTTACATGTGAAGTGATGGATTGCATTTTGAGACAATAGATATAAAGGCGGAGAAATCAATAACCTTGAAGCACATGAAATATGTGCTCTGTGCTGGAATGAAGAAAACACTCCATTTAGACTGTGCACTTTACTTAGCTTTGCTTCAGTCTGCTGTTCCAAACCCCCCCCCCCCTCCCCAAAATGATCCATTGAGAACCTGGGAATGTTCCTGAGACAGGCATTAATAGGATATACAGATATATTATGCTGGTGAGTTACAATCAGTTTAAGATGCAAATTTGTGTCATATGTGTGAAAGCACTGTAGGCTGACCAATAGAATTACAATATATAAAAATGTGTTTATATTAGGAAATCTTCAGACTCCATTGGGAGACTTCAGTCTCCCAATTTCATCTCAAAACACTAAACAGGCATACATGCTGCTTTAAATTATCCCTCATTTTGCCTAGAAGTATATTTACAACCAAAATTTATGAATTAAGTCTCATTGCAGTTTGTGTGGGCAAGAAAAGATTTGCACTTGTATTATTAAGTACTGTTTAGAAATTGAAACACTATTATTTAGGAATTTAGCACGCTCTGATTCCCTTAAATGTAAGTTAAAGGCGTGTTAAGCCCTAACACTGCTTAATGAATTCCCACTTAATTTTGATATGGGCCCCGATGCATTGATATGCTAAGAAATGGCATAAATCCAATTTGTTATTTACAGTGAACCATGTAAATTACTAATATTACTATTACTAGTTATCAGTACATTATATATATATATGTCCAGGCTTTTGTTAATCCAGACCACCAGAACATACACTTTATACCACATTTTCAACCAAAATTTTGTCCAAGTCTCGAACGCCCAGAACAAGACCATTTGGACATGGTAGGGGCCAATCTTGTAATGGACTGGCCACCCTGACATGGCAACAGAGCAATGGGGCATCTTAGAAGGCACTGTTGTGAACTTCACAAAAAGGGTGCCACATAAACATCTCACCATAACTGTTCAGTAGAGCTTACAATCGAATCAAATTAATGTAAGAATGGGTACACAGTTAAAAAGTACCTCAATAATACTCGTATGTTTGTTTTTAAATAAGATCATCACTGTTTAAATCTGTAATTTTCATGAGCAGCCTTTGTGTACCTTTCTTATCAAATGAGCTTGGAAACCAAACAAGTATTAAATTGTATAGCATACTGGAATGTCACTGGCCATTTTGGAATACATTTAAAATAGATTCAAACCAGTTTCTAATGCAATACAGGAAAGTTAAATGAGACAGAAAATGTATGCTCTATGCGATGCTCTAGGGCAGTGGTCTCAAACTCGAACCCTTAGTGGGGCCACATTTTGGATTTGTAGTACTTGGAGGGCCGCAGAAAAATATAGTTAATGCTTTTTTTTTTTTTAATTCCTTATTCATTTTAAATCATACAAGTGCACAGAAATACATCCATTATAATTTCAACAAAACACTTGAAAATCACTCCCATGTCATTTAAAACAAAAACATTTATCTCCTCCCTCCCACCCTTCTTAAAGTAATTCATACAAAAGTTCAACAAATAGTAAACAGTTAATAATTAAAAAAATAATGTATACTACTAATACCACCCCCCACCTCCCCATTGTGTAAATATAAAGCGATTGGCTGGCCCGGAACTTCCTCCCCGACGTTAGAATTGACGTTGAGTGGCGAGAATTGGTTGGCTCTGAGCTGGGGAAGATAAACAGGGAGAGTTAAGACCTCGGCATGGCCTGTTCCCCGATTGCGGCGGTGGAGGCCTGTTCCCCGATGGTAGTGGTTTGGGGAAGGGCAGGGAGAAGTAAGACCTCGGGCGCTGGCCTGTTCCCCAATTCCGGTGGTTTGGGGGAGGGCAGTTGGAAGGGAAGTAGATTGGAGACCCTTGCTTTAGTCGAGGACAGTTTGCGGGCTGCAAAATAGTCCCTGGGGGGGCCGCGTGTTTGAGACCGCTGCTCTAGGGGCTATAGTAGCCTCAGATAATTAATCATTCTATGTGAATACAATGGGCTCCTTTTACTAAGCTGTGTTAGGGCATTAACGCGCGGAATAGCATTGAGCTGGCATTAATTTTAGCAGTGTAGCACGTGGTGATATCCTGCATGTGCTAAAAATGCTAGCACACCTTAGTAAAAGGAGCCCAATGTAAGGGATACTCTATAAATGACACTGAAACTTAGGCATTGTTAGGTGCCCTACTAGCAACTAAGTTAATTGAGAAGCACCATTTAAAACAGAAAAAAATGGCAAAAATAAAGCAACTCCCAGCACCTAAATAAAAGGTGGCAGAATCTCACCTACATAGGCATTTTATAGAGCTTAATGCTAATATGGGTGTGGCTAATGCCAGAAGGGGCAGTAGGCACGATTCACAGCATAGATAGGTGCCAGAAATGTAGTCCTGGAAAACCCTGGTCTACATTTCCAGCACCTATCTGTCCTGGACACGCAATTCTCTCTACAGCGCCATCACATTATTGGCACACAGTTGGCAGCCGCTTTTTAGGTCTCAGAAAATCAACTATGAAAAATGAAAGCCAAAAAGGATTGTACAGAAAATCATATAAAAATTCTTCAGCAAGCAGCAATCATAAATGATCATTATCTAGAAGAAGGCATTTACAAATAACTGTGTTTTAATTAATTTTCTAAAGCTGTGCTTTTCACATTTTCATAATTGGCTGACAAGTGAGGTCTACAGTTTAACCCCTGCACAACAGAAGGTCATGAATAGGTTAGATTGCAAGAATCTACTTAACAGAAAATGACCATCAGAGACTGGCACAAGTGTATTGAAACTTCTCTTTTATTTAACAATTTAAATGATATTAAGCCAATTATAAATTGTATGCAGCTAATATATTTTGTATATAGTGGTGCCAGGGAGATGTATCTCTAAATCTCAGAGTGACTATCTCAATTCTGACTTTTTTATAATTTTCTCTAACCTATCAATGATGTGCCATGTTTACACAATGCTTAATCTATACCTTTTACATTGTTTCTTGCATTTCAATGAAAGCAACATCTCATAACTTGCTGTATTCTGCAGGTATTTTGCAAGTGTTATCAATCTTGTCATCACTGTGCTTTTGATTCCTTTGATTCCCTTATGTGCTGTTGACTTTGTCTTTCTGCTTTTGATAGTAACTAATTATGTTTCTTAAATTTTTATTGTGCTCCTGTCACTGCTTTCAGAGCTTCATTCTTCTCTCATCACAAATCTCAGGAGCTCACTGTGACCTCACCCAGCTCTATTGACTTGTGTTCTTATAGCATGATAACTTGCTATCCCCTCAGTCATTTCACTGGTCTCAACATATTTTGGATTAGCATTTGTTTTTAGCAAAGCTGAGTTTTCAGAATGCAGAGATCTATTTGGTAAATAATTGGTCATCTTGCTTTCAAATAATTCAGGTACAGTACCATATAGGAATTGATGACAAATCATTACTGCTTTATACCGAATTCTGAAAACAAGTTGCAGCCCATGTAATTGTTGAAGATAAGGTGAAAGTTTTCTTTCTCTGGGAAGAAATTCCAGAATGGGAAAATTTACTCCATAATCTGAGGCTTGTCCCTGTTTGTTCAATGAAAAAAATAATCTACAACTCATTTTGACTTCTTTAATGGTTTTGATATTCATATTTCAATATTCCCATTATCAATCTTGCTGCTGTGTTTTGTGCAACTTGCAGTGCCCTGCATCTTGTCTTAATTATTCTGAGGTACTTTCTAGAACTTTCCATCAATATACTGTAAATAGAAGTACAGTATAACTATAGAGATCTTTAGCCCACCAGCTCAGTTCAGCTTCAACTGCCTAAGTGTTAACATATTTGCATTGTTTTGGATGGCATCCAGAGGTTGCAAATATCCAGCAGATGGATTTTGTTATGTATGTGGTCAATTTATCAAGACAAGAGTGAAAAGGTATTCCATAGAAGCATTTGCTAAGATTTGCGATGCCTACAAGGCATATTTCAGCATGCCTGTTGGGGGTCAAGAAAAACCTTGGGCATCTCATTTCACATATGAGCACTTCACATGCAAGCATGCCAAAAAACTCTTGAAGGTAAGACAATTTGTTTCTCACTAGAATGGCAGAATTTTATGCTATAAAATTTCTTAGAATATTTAATTTTAAAAAATATTTAATTTTTTTTAAAATTTAAATGTTATTGGAAAACATATCATATATGAAATATGTTGCAAAAGTATCATACACATTATTCATAGGTGAAATAAATTTATTGTTTTCATTTTGTTCTTCTACAGAATGGTACAGATGGGAAAAAATCCATGAAGTTTGCTATTCCAAGAATTTGGTGGGAACCCACTAACCACTCAAACAACTGCTACTTCTGCATGGTGGACCCTTCCAAACATCAAACTGGCAAGCATGCATCTTCAATCACATATCTAGACATTTCTTCATCCATCACTCCAGTGCCACATTGCCCTGAACTCCCCATATCCACTCCCCCTGAAAGAAAGCAGTTGACTTCAGAAGAGAGCAGTAAGTCAGAGAATGTAGGTGATGTTGTAGATCCAGTTTTCAATATCAGTGGTGCTGCTGATGAGAGAAACCCATGGAGGAGCATAATCAAAACAAACATCTAAGTCCAATTCAGACGTTCTAGATGCCCAAAGTTGCAATGGAAAGTGCCCATTTTCGAAAAATACGTCTGTAATAATTTGGGGGGAGGGGGAAATCATCTATCTGGATGTCCAGGCTTTTGTTAATCCAGACCACCAGAACATACACTTTATACCACATTTTCAACCAAAATTTTGTCCAAGTCTCGAATGCCCAGAACAAGACCATTTGGACATGGTAGGGGCCAATCTTGTAATGGACTGGCCACCAAGACATGGCAACAGAGCAATGGGGCATCTTAGAAGGCACTGTTGTGAACTTCACAAAAAGGGTGCCACATAAACAACTCACCATAACTCCCTTATAAGTTATAGTGAGTCCACCCAAAACCCACTATACCCACCTGTCTACAATCCCAATAGCCCTTATGGAGTATGGCCACAGAGTAGGGTTTGAGGGGGTGCACATGTTTCACCATAAATGTAGTGGTTAGAGTGGCTTAGGGGCCTGGGTCCTCCTCTATATGGTTCACTAGCCCCTTCCCCCGCCCAGTCTATTTAAGACACCTGTGTGCAGCTCTACTAGGCTTTCCTAAACCTTATGTTCTGGAGACAGGTATGTACTTTTGTATTCTGATTTGTGGGTATGAGGGGGTTCAGTAAACACTGGGGGAGTGTGTGGGGGTCTTTACTTTGTCTCTGCAGTGGTTATCTAGTCACTTTTGATATTTTTTTGGCACTTATACCTTTTTATATATTGTCTAACTTACAACATTTAAATTTCATCCAGGATGTCTTTTAGGTTGTTCAAGTGCTGACTTGGGCTGATTTTTAGATGTGTTGAAGTTTTGATTATAAGCCCCATAGTATTCAAATCAAAAATATCTCAACAACTTGATCAGAGATTTTGGTCTCACCAAGTCCAATGCCGAGTTTTTGACATCTAGGCACAAGCAGTGAAACTTGTTGAATGAAAGTGTGCAAGTTACAGACCAAAGGAAGCATCACCAAATGTTTCCCACCTTCTTCATCCATCAATGAAGAAGGTGTAACCCAATGATTCACCTGTAACCCAAAAGAGTAGTGTCTCTTCATTGACTGCTCATCCAGCAGCATCAAAGACATGCTGCCCCATAATAGGAACAAATATCCGCAGTGGTGTAGTGAGGAAGTGATGGTGTATCTGGGGTGGTGGTGCTCAACATTGCCACGCTATGTGCCCCCCACTCTTCCCTCCTGCTTGAACAACACCCCCCCTCCCCACTTACCTCTTGAAATGTTTGCCAGTGCAATCAGCATCTTTCACCTTCTGCTCTCGCCGAGCATGGCTCCCCTCTGATGTCATGCCCTAGTTCTGTGATCAATTTGTCAGCGCTATAGATAAGGAGTTGGCAGCATTCAAGTACATTAAAGACATCTTTCCTAATCTTTCTGAGGCAAAGGTCAAAGCTGGTGTCTTCATTGGATCACAGATAAAGAAGATGCTGGAGTGCAAGGAATTTCCCAAGAACCTAAGAAGTAGAAAGCAGCTTGGAACAGCTTTGTCACAGTGGTTTGGGGCTTCCTGAGCAATCACAAGGCTGAAAACTATGTGGAGTTGGTTGAGAATCTGGTAAAGAATTACATTTCTCCCTCCATATTCACGACTTTGGCAGTCGCAACTTTGATTATTTGTGTTTTTTGAATTGATGACTCTGCCCCCCAAATGACATTATCCTGGAATGCCGAGAAAGTTCAGCGTGTTTTTTTTCAATGTGGTGTGGCAAATGGCAGCATTGGAGAAAAGTGTGCAGAGAGAAAAATTTAGCACTTGCTTCAGTGTGGTGTATAGTACAATGCAAGAACTGCAATATCTAGCATTGTTTCTAAAAGCAAACACAAATAACAACAATAAGTTTTATTCACAATTTCACGGTATTCGTGGGGGGCTATAGCAAAAAATATGATAGGAAAAGTTATTTGCTTTTTTTTTTTTTTGGTATTCATGGACCATCTTTGAACATATCACCCACAAATATGGTGGGAGAAGTGTACAGTAAAATGGACTGTAGGATATATCTCAAAGTCCATGTTCTTGATGCTCATCTTGAGACATTCAAGGAGAACATGGGAGCATATGCAGAGGACCATGGTGCGTGCTTCCACCAGGATATAGTGGACTTCAAATGCCACTGACAAGGACAATATAATGATAACATGATGGGAGACTACATCTGGGGGATGATTCATGAAAATGACTTATACTATAATCACAAATCTTGAAAAACTATTCACTTCTAAATCTTCTGTTGTCATCTTTGTATAATTTCAATAGAAATACATGTTAATTGTGATTCATATGTTGCTTTTTATGATCGTATAAGAATGAAAAGATTAAAATTTGGTGTTTTCATGTTTTAAATAGGTAAATTGCTAAATTTGACAAATCTGGTTTCAAAAGCAAAGTTTTATGGAAATATCAGACATTTTCTATACTTTTTTAGGTAAAGCCTATCTTTCACATAGGTGTGATTCTCTATAGGGTGCCGTCATGTGATTGACATGTGATTGGCAGCTGCTTTTTAGGCAGCCGCTGATATTGGCCCCCTATAAAGAATCTAGGCCTTACGCCTAAGAACAAAAATCATGTTACATAGTGTAATTAATCAAATGGCTGTATGGCATGACCTGATTGGATCTCAGGAACAAATAATCTTCAAATCATCAATCGCCATTCTAGCACTGCATTCAAACCATTGAGATGTTCTAAGACAAGTTGAAAAATCTAATATTGCTCCTTGTAGTTCAGCAGATATTCAGAATAGATGAAGAAGAATATGTCCTACTGTAGGGTTCCCAGATTTTACGATTATAAAATCTAGACCCATGGCCCCACCCCAAGGCCTGCCCAGTTCTACCCAGCCTCACCCTGTTCTATCCAAGTCACACCCCATTCTGCCCTAGTCCTACCCCCAACCTCTTCTCATGTTTTGAGACACACTGGAAGGACATCTGCATATGCGTAGATATGATGCGATGACTTTGCCCACATGCGTGTAATGACACTGTGTTGCATCTGAAATCAACTAGGGAGTTGACCCGTTGTAACCACAGAAAAGTGAAAATTCAAAGCAAAAGGTGCTGTGAAGACTGATGTTACTGATTCAGACTTTATTAGTGTCAAGAAGATAATCCACAACTTTGGAACAAGATTATACACCCACTGCTTGAAACAGTGAAGAGGATCCAGCACGGTCCTTGTTTCGACCTTAATGTCTTCCTCAGGGGTCCTATAAATGTAAATTATATGTGAATATATGGAAGTGGTGCTGGTGGATGCTACTATGTGTAAAATATAGTGAATAAAAAGAAGAAAGGTGTGATCCTGGTGTGCTCTTAAAAGTAGAAGTGTATGGTGAATGAATGGTGTTGACTTGGCAAGCTGGTATGATTTATGATAGTAGTGGACAAAACAGATGTGGCGATCAAAAATGTGTGGGAATATTGTGATGCAAAGGTGCCATCAAAAAACTCCCAGAAAGACCGACTGATATAAAGTATCGGAATGTGAGTGATCAGAGAGAGATGGAGGCCCGATGCTGATGCAACCATAAAGAAGAATTACATCTGTGTTGCATCCATGCATGCACAGATGCCATCCCGATGCAGTCCCATGCTGGAAGCTTTTCAAAACCCGGCAAAGTGCTGGGTTTTGAAAAGCAATCCAGATGCCTGGACAGTCCTCTAAAAAGAGGACATGTCTAGGTAAATCCAGTCATCTGGTAACCCTATATTACTAGATACCAATGAGTTTATATATAATCAGATTACTTCTAAAATGTTGACATTTACATACATGACTAATAAGGCTGCAGAGATATCTTACAGGTAGCCTGCTAGCACAACAGAGACATCCCTTTAATTTCTATCTCTGTGTTTCAGCTTTGGTCTTTTGCCTCTCCTTTGATTTGCCACCATGCTAAAGTTTCTCCTGGTATATTGACAGAGCTGCATCCTCTCACTCATCTCCTCTATACAGTATACTATCCATGCCTGTCTTCTCTGTGACTCTGGCTAGCTTCATGTTCAAGGACTGAGTTTAAATACTACTGTAGAGTTAAATTCAGGGCCTCATAAATAATCCCATCCTCTTTTCCTTTCCTTTTGTGCTGGCTGCAAGAAAAATGCTGGCATTCCTTTCACTTTCAAGAGAGACTCGTCTCCAAAGATTACATAATGCCATGATTTACGAGCTTTAAGGCACTGGGGTTAGAGATTTATTCTGTTCTAAGCTAAGTCTAAGCGAATGACGTAGCAGCATTTAGGATTTATTATTTTGTTTTAAGGAAATAGATCTTTTATAACCAAGTTCAGCAATTTTGCCCGGACTAAAACTAAAAATAGCATTTTTTGTTGTAAACATCATCATTGTGCTTATCACATTAAGAAGGTCAATTTCAGAAATTCAAAGGGGGTGTGTTGTGGGTAGGATCTCATCAAGCTGAAGATTTATAGGACAACTACTGTATGTGTATAATCAAAATGATTTCCATCATGGCTTTTGTCCAAAGCAAGCACAATTTGTAAAATGTATCTTTTCATCCTGGGCATAACACAAGGGATTGAAAGGATCAATGCCCTTCATCGCCAGAGTTTTGTTTTTAAAAGGAAAAAAGAAAGAAAGAAAATAAATAACAGTGGACATAATACTTATAATTGGTGGCATTCATGTGTTAAAGTTGCAAAACTACTTCTTGTATGTATAATTCCCAGTACTCATACCTATAAGCTGTTGGGTGATGTTTCTTTTTTTGTTGTTGTTGTTTCTCCCACTGTTATATGGAAAATGCACATATAATTTACCAATTTCCAACTTCTGTCCTCAGCCAAGCCCACTGCATGCTCCTCAGACCCTATTCCCATCCCTATATGACCCCATTTCACATACTGTTATCCTTTCCATCTACCATATCCTCAAACTATCCATTTACATGGGAACTGTCCCCGATGCCTTCAAACATGCGGTGGTTAAGTCCTTTCTCAAAAATACTCTCGCTAGACCCTACCTGCCCATCCAATTATCACCCTCTCTCCCTTCTTTTGTTTCTATCCAAGCTACTCGAACATTCTGTCCTCCATCGCTGCCTTGACTTCCTTTCATTCCAACAGACTCTTGATGCTTTACAATCAGGCTTCCACCCCCAATACTCCACAGAGACTATCCTCACCAAAGTCTGTAGTAACTTGTTCCTGGCCAGATTGATCTTCATCCTTCTTGGCCTGTCTGAGGCCTTTGACACTGTTAATCACTGTCTACTCCTTGATACACTGGATTCGCTTAGATTCCACAAATCTGTCCTCTCCTGGTTTGCCCCCTGCCTCTCCCATCGCACATTTAGGCTCTCTTTTACTAAGGTGTGCCAACCGATTAACATGCGCTAATCGATTTAGTATGCGCTAAATGCTAACACGTACATGTTAGTCTATGGACACGTTAGCGTTTAGCGCGCTAATTTGATATACTGTATAGGGAGCCCTCTAAAATGCACCCAAAACCTACTGGTACTTCTGTAAGGGGGTTATTGTGAGCTGTGTACCTGGTACCCTTCAAGTGAAGTTCACTGCAGTGCCCCCTGGGGTACCTCACTACTCTGCTAGGATGTCTGTGTGGCTAGTCAAATAAAAATGCTGACTCATCCTACATCCCAATAGCTTGTTTTGTTCATTTTTCAGTTAGACATTTTGGTTGTTTGGTTTTTTTTTTTAATGGTCAAAAAAGGTAGACACATTAAGGGCAAACACATCTAGAAAGGTCATTATAAAAAAGACGTTTTGCAGTTTTGAAAACGGCCATTTTTCTACTTGATTTTTGTGCGCATTTCACAAAACATCCTAACTCAAACTTAGATGTCGCATCAAAAATAACCCTCTATATCTATAAAGGAATGGAACAATGATACATATCTAGTAGTCTACTGTTCCAACTCCAACATATTCATGCTTCTTTTAATTTAATTCTGTAAGCCATCATAGGTCCATAAAAACATGAAAGATCCTGACCTTATGGCCACAGCTCAAAATAACATTCTGAATAAACTGAAATGAAGAAAATATACTATTTCCAGCTACAAAGATGAGGGCATTATTAATTTGGATGATTCGCCTTGCTCTATAGGATGTATGCCACTATCATCCATCACTCAGAGAGGATTCAATAATACAGTGAGAGAAACAAAAGCCATTGTCAAGGAGATGAAGGAATCTTGAATAATACCAGTTAATAGAAAAGAACAAGGTTACATGAGAAGCTAATTTGACTTGCCAAGTATAAATGTACCAATCTGCTGCAAGATATCATAATAAGACACCCATTACTTGTACAATCACATTCCCTCCAAAATATTAAATAATACATTCTCTTCGAGTATTCTTATTAAAAAGACATGCTGTCATTTCGGCACTAATATTAGAAGGCTGTGTTCTGTTCTGATTTTTGTCACTTCAAGGACAAGTTGCTCCTGTAAATGGCTTTTGTTAGCAAAACTGAAGTGTGTGTCTGCAGTGTCTTAGGGCTCCTTTTATTAAGGTGCGCTATGATTTTCAGCGTGCACTAAATATTAGCGTGCACTAGTGCAGAACATACACCCTGAATGGTGACAACTTAACAAGAACTACTGCAGAAAGGGACTTGGGAGTTCTTATCCGAGAAGACATGAAAGCTGCCAATCAGGTGGAGAGAGCTTCAGCAAAGGCTAGATAAATGCTGGGTTGCATCAGAAGGAGCTTCATCAGCCAAAAGCTTGAAGTCATACTACCATTATACAGATCCCTGGTGAGACCTCACCTGGAGTACTGTGTCCAGTTTTGGAGGCCTCATTACCAAAAGGATGTGAAGAGAATGGAGTCGATCCAAAGAATGGCCACTAGGATGGTTTCAGGATTTAAAGACATCCCATACGAAGAACGCCTAACCAGACTGCGCTTATATTCTCTCGAGGAGCGCTGAGAAAGGGGGGACATGATAGAAATATTCAAATACATCACGGGTCGCATTGAAGTGGAGGAAGAAATCTTTTTTCTGAAGGGTCCCACATCGACACGAGGACATCTGTTAAAACTTAAGGGGGGAAGATTCCATGGCGACATCAGGAAATACCTCTTCACCGAACGGGTGATCGATCGATGGAATAGTCTTCCTCGTCAGGTGGTCGAGGCTAGTAGCGTGATTGACTTCAAGCGTCGATGGGACCAACAGGTGTTTTGCTTAAAAGATGGATACATGAGATGTCTTGAGTAGACTTGTGCGAGGGAGAGTTATTGTGTGGGCAGACTTGGGCCGCCGGACCTTTTCTGCCATCAAACTCTGTTTCTCCATGTTTCTATGTAACCATGCGCTAAATGCTAATGCATGAATGTTAGTCTATGGACACATTAGCGGTTAGCATGCGCGTAGATTTAGCATGTGCTAAATGCACACTAAAACGCATAGCGCACCTTAGTAAAGCAGGGGGTTACTGTTTCCAAATGAGGCACTGTCACCTGAATGTATGACACAGCTTGAGCTATTGCCATTAAACTTGGGTTCTACATTCAAATCTATTTCACTTTATTGGAAAATACAGTGATATTATTGCTATTATCCCCCTAGAAATGATATAAATAAATGTTATTTCCTTGTCTCCATCTCATCCAACCAAATAAGGCTTTTTTTTTTTTTTTAAAGATGATGCCTAAATTTAGGGTCAGGGAAGTCCCTGCTTAGATGGTATTTTATAAAGCATGAAAGACCGTTTTAGATAGAATGCATTTGGGAGGAAACATGATGGAAGATAAAGGCCATATGGCTCATCCAGCCTGCCCATATGCAGCATTTTCTTGATTATTATAGAAAACTAGCTGATGCCCCGGCGTTGCACGGGTATTTAATTATAGCAATAACACAGTAAATGGATTGAAATAAATATACTTTATAGTGGTGAATGAAATTATTTTTTTACAGCATTATAAAAAGTACAATAATCAAATTATAATGTGAAATATTTGACAAAATGAATACAATACAACTAACACAAAACTTGATTATAAACAACAATTTTAGTTCACCTCTAGGAGCAAGAACATATAAATTCTTGGGTGAACCCACCCTTGATCAAGCAACATAGAGTTGTCCATGGGAAAAACAGGGGGATCTTAACTCCACTCCACAGTACGTAATAGTCTGTCCCTGTGATTTGTTGATTGTGATAGAGAATGCAAGTCTTACTGGAATTTGCAACCTCTTAAACTGAAAAGGAAGATCTGTTGGAATAAGTGGCATCCAAAAGTTTCAGTGTTGATTTAAACAACTCAATATGTGGAAACTCAGGTTGAAAAGAAACTCCATGCAGTTTGTTCCCGGTTCAGAATGGAACCTGTGTTCCTAGTTCAGGCTATGTGAGTACTCATGTAATGTAATAACATTATGAACTGGGGTGCATGAAGGAAACAGTTACAAACACAGTTAGAACATACAAACTCTATATGTATGGTGTCCGTGGTAGAATAGAAACGATGTCCCTAGTGGTTATAGTGTCATAGAAAGTGTTTTATAGTTGGAATTACTGTGAGAATGGCAGCTGTTTACATTTTTTCCATTGACATGAATGGGTGATATCTGATTTTCTGTTTGTAGCTCCGCCCACGTGTGCAGGTGGGCCGTGAGACTCCCAGAACATATCACCCCAGGTAGTGAGGGATCTGCATACCAAGTTTTGTTCAAATCGGTCAAGCCAGTTTTGAATTACAGTGAGAATGGCAGGTTTTTACATTTTTTCCATTGACATGAACGGGTGAAATCTGATTTTCTGTTTGTAGCTCCGCTCACATGTGCAGGTGGGCCGCGAAACCCCCAGAACATATCACCCCAGGTAGTGAGGGATCTGCATACCAAGTTTCGTTCAAATCGGTCAAGCCGTTTTTGAATTACTGTGAGAATGGCAGCTTTTTACATTTTTTCCATTGACATGAATGGGTGAAATGTGAATTTCTGTTTGGAACTCCGCCCACGTGTGCAGGTGGGCCACGAGACCCCCAGAACATATCATCCCAGGTAGTGAGGGATCAGCATACCAAGTTTCGTTCAAATCGGTCAAGCCGTTTTTGCGTGATCGTGACACATACACACACACATACATACATACATACACACATACATACCTCCTATTTTATATATATAGATTATATTCTTCAGATGGTGATGCTGCTTTGAGCAAGGGTGACAAATTTTTACATTAATCGTCAGGCCCCAAATTGCTGGACCACTTAAAAGGCCAATTAGATGCACCACTTACATTGTCGGAGCTCCAAACAGCATCGAAGTCTCTTTCCCTAGTAATGATGATGACACAGTGGAGCTCTTTAAGTCTTTCCAGACTAAACTGTTGCCTCATTTATTTCAACTTTACAAGGCGGTATAGTCTCAGGAGCAGATTACAGGGACTATGGCCAAGGCTCTTATGATAGTGCTGCCCAAGCCGGGGAAAGATCATCTGTTGGTGGCTGATTTCCTGTTGATGGGAAGTTCCTAGCACTGCAAGTTGGAGGCAGGAATGCTGGATCACCTTCTGTTTCACTGCCCCCTAATACAGTCTTTCTGGTGATTCCTTTGGAGTACAATTTTGCTCATTTGGGAGGCTCAGTTTCCTCTTTCTTAAGCTATTGCGATGTTTTGCACACATCTCCTTCAAAACAGTCCACTAAAGCAGTGATTCCCAACCCTGTCCTGGAGGAACACCAGGCCAATCGGGTTTTCAGGCTAGCCCTAATGAATATGCATGAGAGAGATTTGCATATGATGGAAGTGATAGGCATGCAAATTTGCTTCATGCATATTCATTAGAGCTAGCCTGAAAACCCAATTGGCCTGGTGTTCCTCCAGGACAGGGTTGGGAACCACTGCACTAAAGGACGTGAAAGACAAGCTGTTTCTCATCATTATGGGAATTGTTCTGTAATTAATCACACAGAACTTGAAGCAGGGGTACCTCCTTAATTTTTCCTTTTGATGGAAGATGTTTTGTATGCATTATTGCTATGAGTGCACTATGGCTGAACAGCTTGGACATATATGTTCATTTCAGACTATTTGGGGCTCTCTGGAAAATTATATTCATTTGCTTTAATTCTGTTAAGCTTTCTGTAGTCCTAGACTTCTGTTATTTTCTCAGCTGTACTTCTGAACCCTGCCAGACTATTGCTTCAGATGGTTGAGGATGAATTTGAGGGGAGGGGATGGGATGTGGGGGAAAGGATGGGGATTTATAATTTTTTCTAGCATGGCAATTTGAGTGCTTTTGTTGTCATTGTAGAACTGTATTATTTATTTAATTAATTTTCTATACTGTTCTCCCAGGGGAGCTCAGAATGGTTTACATTAATTTATTCAGTTATAGAGAATGACACGGGGAAAAAATCTGTCCCCGTCACCGCCCCGTCACCGGCCCACCATCCTCTGCACCGCCCCGTCACCGCCGTTCCCTTCTCCGCCCCGTCACCATCACCGCCATCCCTTTCACTGCCCCGTCACCGCCACTGCCATCCCATTCACCGCCCCGTCACGTCCCCGCTGCATCCATATAAGCCTTATTACTGTAATATTTAGCTTATTCCTTTCTTATAAATCAAAGTTCCTGCTGCTGAACTAGAGAAAGAGATGTTCAGCTGGCAGGGCTTTGTTTATAAATTTTTATCAACACAACTAATATACTATTTTATCCTAAAGCAAAAAATAAATAAATAAATATAATTTTTTTTTCTACCTTTGTTGTCTGATTTCTGCTTTCCACATCTTCTCATTGAATTCCTTCCATCCACTGTGTGTCTTCTCTCTGCGTCTTCCATTTGCTGTTACTGTGCCTCTCCCTTAACCCCCCCCCCCAATTGGTCTAGCACCCATCTTCTTCCCTCCGCTCCCGCATAGTCTGTCATCTGTCTTCTTCCCACTCTGTCTTCCACATTTCCCTTCGGGGTCTGTTCCTCTCCACTCCCCTTCAATGTCTGTCCTATTCCTTTCCACCACCACCCTTCCCTCCCTCCTTTACCATCTGTTCCTTTCTACTACCCTTCAGCTCCTCTCACGTGGCTTATCTATCTACCTTCCTCCCTCTTATTTTCATGGCACGTTACAATGTAATTTGTGCAAGCCACTGGAGCCTGCGAGCTCGGTCCCTGTCCCATCCCCACAAACCATCTCGCTTCTGTGCTCCTATTTTCTCCATTTCTAATATCTCCCCTATGTATCTGTCATTGCCCCCCCTGTGTCCATATACCATCCCCATGGCATGTCCCCTTTATGTCTCTGTCCCTATGCCCCATGCACATAATTTCCCCTCTTTCTGTTACCTTCCTGTGTCCAGATTTCCCCTATCTTCCTCTTCCATACCAGTGTGTCTCTTCTTTTCAACCCCATCTAGTTTTTTTCCCTCTTTCTTCCCCCCCCCCCTGCTTCTAGCATCTGGCTCACCTGCCAGTCCTTCCCTTTCTTTCCTGCTGTGGGTTTTTCTTTCCGACTTCATCCCCTTGGCCCAGAATCCTTTTCCCTTTCACTCCCTCCTTCCAATTTGAGCCGGGAACACTAGCGATCGCACGGTCCCCGCAGCTCACACCCGCCTGCCCAATCGATTCTAGTGTTTAGCCAGCTCTCTCCCTTCTCCTCACCTTAGTTTGTAGATTTTCTTTTTCGGCGACCCGCACGCTATCAGAGAGCCGCGCATGCGCGGCTGCTCAGTGTTCAATCTTCTGCTCTGCTGCAACTTCCTGTTTCCGGTTGCGTCAGAGCAGAAGATTGAACACTGAGCAGCCGCGCGTGCGCGGCTCTCTGATAGCGTGCGGGTCGCCGAAAAAGAAAATCTACAAACTAAGGTGAGGAGAAGGGAGAGAGCTGGCTAAACACTAGAATCGATTGGGCAGGCGGGTGTGAGCTGCGGGGACCGCGCGATCCTTCATGCCTCACTGCGGGGACAAGACCATTCACCGCCCCGCGGGCGGTGAATGGCCTTGTCCCCGTCGCCGCAGCGACTGCTAGTTTTCTTCCCCGTTTTCGGCTGGTGACCCGCGGCTAAAATGCAGTGGCCGCGGGTAAACCGCCACCGTGTCATTCTCTATTCAGTTACTCAAGCATTTTTCCCTATCTATCCCAGCGGGTTCACAATCGATCTAATGTACCTGGGACAATGGGGGGATTAAGGCCCAGATTCTGTAAACAGCATCCCAATTATAGGCAACTGTAGGCGTCTTACAGCTGTCTAACCAGCCAATCGGGATGCATGTTTTTTTTTTTTTTAAAAAAAAAGCTCCCCAGGAAGTACTTAGGCACATGGGCCAACCGGAATCTTAGGTTGGCCCATGTGCCTAAGTCCTCACCCATAGGAGGGGCCTTAGGAGCCTGGATCAATCAGGCCTTAGGCCCCTCCCCTGTGCATCCCACAATGCACCGGGAAGGGGCAGCCTGCCTCATTTCGACATTGGGTGGCTGGGCTGAGAAATTTACAGCACCCCCTTGTACATAAGAGTTATGAAAAACAAATGTTTAGGCCCTCTTTTACAAAGGCACGCTAAACATTTTACCGTAGAATTAGCACACGCTAAATCAACACGTATGCTAACCGCTAACATGGCCATAGGATAACATGCACACATTAGCGTTCAGTGTGTGTTTAGCGCATGCTAATATTTAGTGTGCGCTTAAAAGCTTAGCATACCTTTGTAAAAAAAGGGGGTTAGTCTTCCAATTGGTTAGTGAGTAGAAATGTTTAGCAGTTTATTTACTATGGGGACATGCACTGGCATCCCATGGTAAAGTGGCTTATTTGCATGATCACACTTCAATCTCAAACAGTTTTAATTTTCTGAGAAGAGAGTTTGTTAGAGGTAGAGAGTGGGCATAACAGCCTAATCAATTAGAGTGATGCACTGTCATTTGCTAATTGCTTAGCACAGTATTAGTGAGGGGGCAGAAAAGTTTGGCACCTTGGAAGATAGTCAGTCATTAGAATAGCTTCCGGATCCCCAAACACTGTGGCAATGACCTTTCCTTCTGACTTTTGGGTCTTGAATTTCCTTGGCCTGAGCGCCACCATCACATGGACTGTTGTTTTGTCTCACAATCATAGTGTTATAACCATGTTTTATCAACAGTAACTAGTCATTTCAAAAGGTTGGCACCAGTTCACTGAAAATGCTGCAAAATCAACTTGGAAGTGTCCATTCTACATCGTTTTTCATCAGATTTCAAACACTTGACTGACAGCTTCTGCATACCCAGCTGCTCATGGATTAAACACCCAATATGGTTCCCATATATCTATTCTGTCTCAGCAATTGTTTTAGTTGATATTTGCCGATCTGCCAAAATCAGTTCACGGACATGGTCAACAATTTCAGGAGTTGACACCATTTGAGGCTTCCCAAACTTTGCTGCATTTTCGTTCTCGAAATCTCAATGCTGAAAGCTTGCACACAACTTCTTCATTGTGGAGTTAGATGGACATTTGTCACTCAATGTTTGCATCATAAACGAACCAAATATGACTTATAATACATTCCGCAAATCGATCAAAACCACCCTATTCGCTAAATTCATTGACTAAAACGGTCCCCTCCCCCACTAAGACCCCCCTCATGGATGTTCTAAATCTTTCAGACACTCATTACCCTTAGATCTCCAATTAATATGTAAGTTTACCATTTAGACTATTGTACGGCATCTAGACTCTTTGTTCGGTACTGTATTTAAACTTATTGTATAGTATTGTATTTAGACTTACTGTATTGTATTATATGTGGACTTATTGTATTGTATTAGCATTGTACTGTACTAAGACCTTTGTTATTCGCTGAATGTCCAGCCTTCTTACATTGTAAACCGCCTAGAAGTCGCCTGACTATGGCGGTATAGAAAAATAAAGTTATTATTATTATTATTATCATACATTTATGGATTTCCTTTAGAGTTTTCTTCTGCAGAAACAGGAACTTCATGACGGTTCAGAGTTCTACACTTGAAAATTCCACACTTTTCGTTGACATGGTTCAATCAATGATCTGACTGAAACATGTTTTTTTCTGCGTTAAGAATGTGTCTGCAGTAGTGCTGCCCGATTCAGGAAAAAAAAATTAGATTCGATTCGATTCAGCCTATTGAATTGGTTTTTCGATTTGATTAGATTTTCCTGCCCAATTAGGTGTTTTTTCAAACATCCTGGTGGGTTTATTTTATAGTTTCTTCACCCCCTTTGGCTTCTCCTAACCACACTGGCGCTGTGGTGTAAACAAAATAAAGAAACAAAAAGGACTTTTCCTCTCTCTGTTAAATCCTAGCTCACATTTGCAGTCTAACACCAGCTCTGGCAGGATACATTTCAAATCTGACATATTGTCCTATCCCCCTTGAAGGCCTGTTCCCCCTGAAGGCCTGCCTGCCTGCCTGCCCCCCTGAAGGCCTGTTCCACCCCCCTTGAAGGCCTGTCTCCCCCCTTGAAGGCCTGACTCCCCTGAAGGCCTGTCCCACCCCCTCTTAAGGCCTGTCTCCCCCCCTTGAAAGCCTGTCCCCCTGAAGGCTTGCCTGCCTGTCCCCCCTGAAGGCCTGACTCCCCCCTTGAAGGCCTGTCCCCCCCATGAAGGCCTGTCCCACCCCTCCTTGAAGGCCTGTCTCCCCCGATTGAAGGCCTGCCTGCCTGTCCCCCTTGAAGGCCTATCTCACCCCTCCTTGAAGGCCTGTCTCCCCCGATTGAAGGCCTGCCTGCCTGTCCCCCTTGAAGGCCTATCTCACCCCCCTTGAAGGCCTGTCTCCCCCCATTGAAGGCCTGTCCCCCCTGAAGGCCTGCCTGCCTGAGCCCCTTGAAGTTCTGCCCCCAAAGGACTGCTCACCCCCCCCCCCCCTGAAGGCCTGCGTGTCCCCCCTGGCCTCCCCACACCATTTACCTTTGAAGATCAGCCTGCAAATAAGATTGCAGTTATAGCATCTTTCCAAACTGCTTTGGAGCTTTTTCCTCCGAAGCGGTCCCGCCCCTCCTCTGACGTCGGAGGAGGGGCAGGACCGCTGCGGAGGAAACATCTCCGAAGCACTTTGGAAAGATGTTATAACTGCAATCTTGTTTGCAGGCTGGTCTTCAAAGGTAAACGGTGCGGGGAGGCCAGGGGTGGGATCCGGACGTTAGGAGAGAGAAACCGGATGCCAGGGGGAGGAAGCCGGACAGCAGCACTTTCCGACTGACCCTCCCCCCTCGCCCTCTAAAGCAGGTGCAGCAGCGGCCGGCCAGCAAGAGCATCGCTGCCGCTCCTGCTTTAGGGAGTGAGGGGGGAGGGTCAGCTGAATCAGGAAGCCGATTTTGGGGGGTTTTGAATCAATTCGAATTGATTCACCTGAAGTGAAACGGTGAATCGATTTGAATCGTGAATCGGGCACCACCAGTCTCCAATAACAATGGTGACAGCTAGATAAGGAGAATTCCTTGATAAAGCTATGTCAAAATATAGACTCTATGTCGGAGAAAGATCCCCTGGCCATTATTTAATTGAAAGAAAGATGAGTATCTTTATAAAATAATTAATATAAGTTGCTCAAAATTAAAATTGAATTGAATTGAGGTTTAAAGTCATTTATTAGCTGTTTAAGAAAATATGACCAATGAAGAGTTTGGTGTGTGAGACTCCATATGAGCAATTTTTACTTTATGCAGTGGCACCGGCTGAGGTCAGAAGTTACTAATTCAGAGAATTGTGGTGAATCACATTGAGCAGCAGCTCTGAATATACTGTAGTGTTAAGTGTTGTTTTGATTTCTGCTGAAACAATGTTAAAACATAGCCCCCCTCTTTTACTAACGTGTAGTGTGGGTTTTAATGCCGGCAGCGTCGTTAGCTGCTCCGACGCTCATAAGAATTCTGCAAATTGACACTTTGAGCTCCTTTTACAAAGCCGCGCTAGGGCCTTAATGCGTGGAATAGCGCACACTAAATTGCCGCGCAGAAACATAGAAACATAGAAAGGTGACGGCAGAAAAGGGCTACAGCCCATCAAGTCTGCCCACTCTACTGACCCACCCCATTAAGTATGAGTGCTGCTCGACCCACGTAGGGATCCCACGTGGATGTCCCATTTATTCTTAAAGTCGAGCACGCTTGTGGCCTTGATTACCTGCGTCGGAAGTTTGTTCCAGTGATCTACCACTCTTTCTGTGAAGAAATACTTCCTGATGTCACCACTAAATTTCCCTCCCCTGAGTTTGAGCGGGTGCCCCCTTGTGACTGAGGGTCCCTTGGGAAGGAATATATCGTTTTCCACCTCGACACGACCTGTGACGTACTTAAAAGTCTCAATCATGTCACCCCTTTCCCTGCGCTCCTCTAGAGAGTACAGCTGCAATTTGCCCAGTCTTTCCTTGTATGAGAGACCCTTGAGTCCAGAGACCTTCCTAGTGGCCATTCGCTGGACCGACTCAGCTCGAAGCACATCTTTACGGTAATGTGGCCTCCAGAATTGCACACAGTACTCTAGATGAGGTCTCACCATGGTTCTATACAGTGGCATTATGACTTCAGGTTTGCGGCTGACGAAGCTTCTATTGATATTGTGTTAGCCGCTACCGCCTCCTTTTGAGCAGGCGGTAGATTTTCGGCTAGTGCAATCCGGTGCATGCGCTAAAACCACTAGTGCACCTTCATAGAAGGAGCCCTTTGTAAAATAAAATAACACTCTTTTCAGCTACAGTGGCAAAATAAAACTCTGAATTTAGGAAGTTGGTTGAACTCAGAACTTTTCAGTACCCGCTCAGAGGTGGTGATAGGAGCTCATGCAGTAATTGTTTTTAATCCCCATAGTGAAAATAGCATGAGGCCATTAATTAGGAAAATGGGAAAATCAATCTAATTTCAGTCATGGCAAAAATAGCCTTTGCGTGTTGCAAAGATCTGAAGAATGGGTGCATTTAGGCCACTTTTGCTGCAGTTTAATAATCAATTATATCTATGACTATAAGTTGGTTATATGCATGGATATGGTTTTATCACATTTCCATGTATTTGCCCAAGTTCAGACAAATTTCTTAAAGTGAGTGTCCCCAGATTATTTCATAGGAAGTTGTCAAGTACAGTATTTTTTATTTTATATTTTGTACAGTCAGCATATATTGAAACATTAGCCTTTGTCTACACCACTGAGTCATTCACAGTATATAGTGATTAAAAAGTAATGGACCAAGTACTAAATGGCTTTGATACACAATATTTAATAACAGTATAAATTATAAAAAGCTAAAGTAGGCACATACATGGTTGTTTATTTATTTATTCCAGTTTGATACCCCACACGTCTCAAAATTAAATCAGAGCAATTTACATTTTCTGTTCATGCATCGCGATGGTGGAAAACGCTTTCTGCAGCACTGAGGAACAAAATAATCTGCCTTGTTTTAAGAGAGGATTTACAAGGGGCTTCTGAAAAGTTTTCAACCCAACCAATAAAGTGGGGGCTGTCTCCATCGAGGGCTATACACTTAGGGGTCTTTTTACTAAGGCTCGCTAGTGCGTCTTAGCACGCGTTAAATGCTAACGCGTGCTAACACGTCCATAGGATAAAATGGATGCATTAGCATGCATTAGCATTTAGCACACGCTAAGACGCACTAGCGAGCCTTAGTAAAAGGACCCCTAAGTGTATATCCTATGGATGCATTTGCGCACATTAGCATTTAGCGTGCACTCATTTTTAGCGCATTCTAAATCGGCTACCGCACCTTAGTAAAAGGACTACTTAGTCCAGTGATTTTCCACTTTTTTTGATTCTGTCAAAAAAATATGGCCCCCCAAAATTATTTATTTATTTATATACCTCTTATATCCTAAGTGGTTTACATTCAGGTGCTTTATCATATTTCCCTATCTGTCCTGGTGGGCTCAAACTCTATCTAGTGTACTGGGACAATGTGGAAAGTCAGCAGCCTGCACAAATTACACTAACGTGCCAGGAAGGTAAAGGGGAAGGAGGGAGATAGATGTGGCTGATAGGTAGGAAGGAGGGAGGGGGCTGTGCGTGATCAGTGACCGTGCACGTTCCCTCCCTTAACTGCGGAGACAAGGCCATTCACTGCCCCATGGGGCAGGGTATGCAGGGTATGCCTACTAGGCGTGTCCCTAAGGTAGCAGAGCCAGTTGAGGCTGTTAGTCATTGGAGAAAACCAGAAAATCCTGAAACTTGTGTTGTTTTCTCCAGAAGCACCAGAGGGAGCAAGAGAGCAGATGGGTCTGAAGAGCAATTCACATTGAACTGAAAGTAAATAGTTTTAATCAGGAAGCAAGCAGCTACAGAGTGCCTAGAACTCCTTCACCTGGTAGTTGGGAGTGGGGCACTTGCCTCTTAAATGCTAGCTGCACTGCTAAGAGGGAAGAGGTGTTCTAGGGCAGGAAAAAAAAACAAACCGGTCCAGACTGAGGAGATATCCAAGCCTCATGGCCACGGAGAAGCCAAGGCTGAGGGTCAGGCAACAGGAGATTTGCCATAAGCCATGGACCTAAGAGAAGCAAATGCAGACCACAAGCCATAGAGGGTTGTTTGAACTAAGGCAAATGAGAGTATTATGAAATGCTGACCATATTTAAAAGTGGAGTGGTTTTGCCTCTTGCTGATGACCAGTGCTAGAGACTTTGAGGGTTTTTTGTTTGTTTGTTTTTTTGCAATAAGGAACTCTTAGCTACACAGTATTGTGTGATACCCAGGTTCTAGAAGGAACCATTGAAAGTTTTATTTTTCTTGTGTTTTGGGGGTTTTTTTTTCCTCTGGGATTGTGTAAGAGACTGGCTAGTGCAGAAGATTAGCCCAGCACAGCTCTGAGAAGGTTTTTTTTTGTTTTCTTTCCTGCTCTAACTCACTGAGATTTATATGTTTGGACTCAGGGTGAGAACAGAACTCTTTTGCAAAGATTCTCCCTGTGTGCACTTCCTGCCTGTTCTACATGGGGCTTAAAGAACACCTGAATTAAGACACACCTAAAGGGAGGACTCTGAGGCACAGTGAAACCCAGGAACTGTTTCCAAAGGTTTTTTTACCCTTTTGTTTGTTTGATGCTGAAATTTCCTTTGATTGGGAACATTCTGACACTGTGAACAGTATTTTGAATTGTTCTGTTTGGACTTTCTTTTGAGGCTGGGAAAAGCCAGATACCTTTTTGAACTGAGTTATAATAAAGCATAGTTCATATTTCAGTTACAGATGGTGTATGGTGTCTTAATAGTTAAATACCAGTACTCAGTCTCCTAAAATCTGTGCGACTCCTAGAGGTGCATTCTAACCCCTGTCATGTGCCACGCAGACCAGCTGCGGCCGGAGGGTGGTTGTGACAATCCGCAGTGAGCACTTTTTTCCCCTCACTGTTTTGGCGTGTTACCCGCGGGTAACAGCCACATTGTCATTCTCTAGTACTGAGCCTCACTGTATACTGCAGTATAGAGAAGTGCACACTGTCTACTGGCTACCTATCAACAATGGCCTACAAGCTCTTCCACGACATGATACCAGTCTATATGGCCTCCAAACTTCTGCCCTATACCCTGAATTGACCACTTTGCTCGCAAGAAGAAAAACAACTCCGCACACCCTTGGGATGCGCTCTCTGCCTTGAGAACTCCAGAAAAAGATCTTGCACTACCTACTGCACCTCTGGAACAAACTACCTGCCCATATAAGATCACTAGAAGGTCTACTCAGCTTCAGGAAGGCAAAGAAATAACTCACTTCTTGCCTTGATTCTCTATGAGAGTGCACAAATCCAATCCAAATTCCCCAAACCTTCTGACAAAATGTCCTATCCCCCACTGTCTCGAGTCACATATGCTATCTGCTTCATCCTATGTCTGACTATACCATGTCTTCTCATACAATGTTCCTCTATACTTTGTCATACTATTCACCATCTTTGTCCTACTATATTATAATATACTGTAGTATATACCATATTTACCATACTATGTTTGCCATGCTACAATCTTTCATACCATGTCTGCCACACAATGTTTAATATTCCATGTGTTCCATGCTATGTTTAATCATGCACGCTTGCCTTACCATTTCTGCCAAGTCGTGTCATACTATGTTAGTCATGCTTCATAATACCATGTTTATTATGCTATGTTCTGCAATATTATGCTCACCATACTATGGGCTCCTTTTATGAAGGTGTGCTATGGGTTTTACCGCACGCACCAGATTAGCGCGCGCTAGCAAAAAAATCTACCGCCTGCTCAAAAGGAGGCGGTAGCGGCTAGCGCACGTGGCATTTTAGCGCACACTATTCCGTGCATTAAGGCCCTAGCGCGCCTTTGTAAAAGGAGCCCTATATCTCACCACACCATGTTCGTCATGTTATGCATTTTTTTGCCATGCTTTAACTATGAAATATATTATGTTTTTCTATGATTTTTTAACTGTCTACCATCTGTCAGACAATGCTTGCCACGCTATCTCCTACCACACTATATCTGAGAGTGTGACACATGGTTTATAGCTAAAGCCCCAACACCCTTAGGTTGTAGGTTTAGACCCACGCTACTTCTTGTGACCCTGGGCAAGTCACTTGGTCCCCCATTGCCTTAGTATATTAGATTGATAGTCCACTGGGACAGACAGGGAAAAGTGCTTAAATACCTGAATAAATTCATATAAACCGTTCTGAGCTCCCTTGGGAGAATGGTATAGAAAACTGAATAAATAAAATGTACTAACCAGTTATCTGGGTGGCTAGCTATAAATGCAGAGTGAGCCAAAGGACAGAATTCTGCCTTTCATCCAGAGGACTGCGAAGAATTTTCTTCCATGGCTTGCTTTGGCAAGGCCTCTAAGCGCACTTGTCTGACTATGTAAAGGCAGCACAATCAGATTGTCTCAGCACTTTAACTCTGGAACTCCAGTCCAATCTTCCAGGATTCAGCAAATATAAGAGACACCATCAACAACTGCTATCATATCAAGCAGCCATATGGGGTAAAGACCTAGAAAAACTCATTGCACACACAAACAATTATGAAGAATTCAGGAAACACCTAAAAACTTACCTATTCTTGAAACACCTAGGCAACGAACCGGAACATCAACCCCCTCGTAACATCACCACACAACTAAACTTACAAACTGTTAACCCCAACCCCTAATCACTAACTACGAACACTCTATTCAAGTCACGGAATATCTCTACTTCTGAGCAAACAGCTTGGCACTTCCAGGCCTTGCAACACACAAACTGTTGTTAACATTATTAATATTATCAGATGTAACCTGCTGTACTCTTTAAGTCATTGTACGAGAAGTATACTGCTATACTCTTTAATTCATTGTACATAAAGTTTCTCTTTATTGTATTGAGATGTACACTGCTAAACTCCTTAATTCATTGTACGTAAAGCCTCTCTTTATTGTATTTACATTTTCTTTTATTGTATTCACAATCTCTTTTACTGTAAACCGCCTAGAAGTCGCAAGATAGCTGGCGGTATATAAAAATAAAGTTATTATTATTATTATTTGGGGCCATGCTTGGCCCTTAGTTCCAAAGATATAGTTTCATCAAAGTTCCAAGATAATCTTGGCCTACCTGAATAGAGCTGCTATGGTGGAGGCACGGGGAAAAGGTTTCTCTATTCTCTGAGCCTCTCTGACTGATCTGTGCTGAGGGTTTTTATCCTACCTTGATCACATCCTCCCAGCTCTGCCCCTGCTGAGCTATCTCTTCCTTGCTTTGTGTGCCACATTTTAAAGTACCTCTGTGACTGTGAGAGCGTGCTACTAATACCTTGCAAAAAAAATGCTACTTCTCTTTATTTTTGTTTTTAGCTCAATCTTTATTAAGTTTTACCATCTTACAAAATAATACATGTCATAAATAGATCTTAACATATAAGAACATAAGAATAGCCTTACTAGGTCAGACCAATGGTCCATCAAGCTCAGTAGCCCGTTCTCACGGTGGCCAATCCAGGTCACTAGTACCTGGCCCAAACCCAAGGTATAGCAATATCCCATGCTACCGATACAGGGCAAGCAGTGGCTTCCCTGTGTCTTCCTCAATAACAGACTATGGACTTTCCCTCCAGGAACTTATCCAAACCTTTCTTAAAACCAGCTATGCTATCCGCAATGCATTACAGAGCTTAACTATTCTCTGAGTGAAAAAAAATTTCCTCCGATATGTATACTTACAAAAAGAAATTCTTAACAATAACACATCGATATCTTATTCACCCTTCCTTCCCTTACCCAAACCCCACCCTACCTCCCTTCCATGTGTCTGGCAGGTTTAATAAAACCTTCTAAAGGGCTCCATACATCCTTAAATGAGGCCATATTCACAGATCTTTCAGCTAAGTTAGCTTCATATCTGTAAAAGAGATATGCTGTCTCCCACCAAAAATGAAAGTTCAAAAGTGTGAAGTCTTTCCAATTCTTAACTATTGATGATATTGCCACTCCAGATAGTATCAAGAACAGTTTATTTTTGTTTACTGTCTGGAAACTAAGAACAATTAAGTCATATTTTGATCTTTCCTCTTTTAGGATACTAGTCCAATCCATCATCCTGAGCACATTGGTTTAGTGTTATATTCTCTATTTATCAATCAGTAAGAAGAATATTAAAGGGCTACATCTTATGCAAAATTCAGCTGTTCGCCTGATTTTCCAATTGAAAAAATTTGACCATGTGGCTCAGTATTATCATAGGCTGCATTGGCTGCCCATTGAAGCGAGAGTGATTTTCAAGTTCGGCTGGCTATGTTTTAAAGCTCTGAATGGGCTACTACCCAGTTATCTTTTTGCCCATTTTGTGTTTGCTGATAGGAAACATTTATGTGGCTTACGATTTTTTGATTTTCCATCCTTTAGAGGCTGTGCTTAAAAATGATTCTTTAGTAAGTTGTTTTCATACCAAGCTGGTATATGGGATGAAAAAAAACTTGATAATATTATGTCAACCTAGCCTTTAGAAAAAGCCTGAAGACATTTCTGTTTGGCAAATATGATGAATAATTAATTATGATCAATTGTGTACAGTATGTTCAGTATTTTTATCTTTTGTTAACTGTTTTCTGTTTTGTTATGCTGTTAAGGGGGAGTGGTTATTTCCTATAGAATCCTTCACGCCATGTTAAATTGGTTTAGCGTGCCCTAAAATTTGAAGGTTCACTAACAAAACAAATCTGCAATAATGATTTCTCTTCCCTACTAATAGTGGTAAAGATAAATCAATTTTCCTTTTTAGTAATGAATGTGTTGCAAGAACTAAAAATATGTGCTAAGTAGAACTATTTTTAAGATGCTCTGATAGTGCCCCAAGATTTGTTTTCAAGAGGTTTCTTGCTGGTTGTTTTATATCTAATATTGTTCAGCTAGAAGGGGAAGTCCCAGATTGCTTTCTGTTATTCATGTATCTATTGCTTGATATATGAAGGCCCTGAAGAGTCAACAACAATCATTAATGCCATAAGCACCAGCTCTAGTTAGAATTGTCCCTTGCAGCTAGAATACTGGGATTGTAGTTGTGTAAATGATAAAATACAAAATGTATAGTCCCTAGCTATTCAAAACGTGGCAGATAAGAAAGAATGAATTATTAGCTTTCAAACTATGTCTTTAAAGAAACATAACTGCCTTAAGGCTCTACATTCATCAGTGACATCTTTCTTTCGAGGTAGTGCATTTACTGACAAATAAAACAGATCATGCAGCTGATCTGGACAATAAAATATTATTGGCTTCTCAAGCGCTAATGTAGTCAAATGTGTCCCTCTAAAAGTATTTGATTTAAAAATAAACTTTTTGGACAACATGGCAATATTCAGCCTGTGGTGGTCAGTGTTTTTTTAAACACCGACAATCATGGGCAGAATTAACCCTCAATATTCAGTGCAATGCCATGTTAGGCACTGATATTGAGTATTTGGTGCTAAGTCAAACTGTACAGGCCACTGAAACTTACACAAGTCCAGGTTGATATTCAGCTGAGACACATAGAAACCCCTCCTTTACAAAGCCACGCTAGTGTTTATAGCGCCAGCTGTAGCTCCAATGTTCAGAATTCCCATGAGTGTCCCAGCTATTACTGCCGTGGCCAGCACTAAAAATGTTAGCACAGCTTTGTAAAGGAGGGCCCATATAAGTACAAAATACATCCCTTCTTCCTCTTCCCTCCCATCCAATCACATTCTTCATCCTTTCATAAAAACATAAGCAATGCCTCTGCTGGGTCAGACCTGAGGTCCATCATTCCCAGAAGTCCGCTCACGCGGCGGCCCAACAGGTCCAGGACCTGTGCAGTAATCCTCTATTTATACCCTTCTATCCCCTTTTCCAGCAGGAAATTGTCCAATCCTTTCTTAAACCCCAGTACTGTACTCTGCCCTATTACGCCCTCTGGAAGCGCATTCCAGTTGTCCACCACTCGTTGGGTAAAGAAGAACTTCCTAGCATTCGTTTTGAATCTGTCCCCTTTCAACTTTTCCGAGTGCCCTCTTATTCTTTTATTTTTCGAAAGTTTGAAGAATCTGTCCCTCTCTATTCTCCCTATGCCTTTCATGATCTTATAAGTCTCTATCATATCCCCTCTAAGTCTCCTCTTCTCCAGGGAAAAGAGACCCAGTTTCTCCAATCTCTTTCAATTCCCTCTCCCCTTCAAAGGCAGTACAGTAGAACACCGATTATCTGAACCAGTTGTCCAATTAACAGGATTGCATCAAGAAGTCTCAATTATATTTGAGTTCCCCCCTGAAGTACCATTCCTATCACTATCCCTCCCACTAGTGTTCCTTCTCTGCCGCCACTGCCATCAGCCCAGCCCAGTCCTCCCCCCAAACTGGGAAACTTTCCCCTACCGTCAGTACACCCCTTACAAGAAAAGAAAGAATTCCCCCTCCCTCTCTGGATAGACACTATCAACTCCCCTCCCGGACCCAGAGGAAGGACCCCAGCCTACCTTGTTTCCCTGATGGTCTAATAGCATGCTGGGGCAAGAGTGATCCTACTCACTCCTGCCCATGCTCTTTCAGCGACAAAAATAGCTGCCGAGACTTCCAGTGGCAGTTTCACGAGGCTACTCATAGCCCCTGGAAGTCTCGGTAACTATTTTTGACACGCGCCGCTAGACCATCAGGGAAACAAGGCAGGCTTGGGGTCTTTCCTCTGGGTCCAGGAGGGGGTTTTTGGTGCCTGTTCGGGGAGGGAGGGGGAATGCTGCTTTTTCTTGTCGGGGGAGGAGATGAGGATTATTTTTTTTTTTTAACAATTATTAAAAACCAAAGAAAATATATTAATGTGCAATCATCCGGATTTTTGATTATCCAAACTACCCTCTGCCGAGGATAATCGGTGTTCCACTGTACTTATTTGGTCAGTCTGCCATATAAGGGAAGACTTGTTTTGTTAGTAAACCTTGTGCTATGTCAGGCCACTATACTGCATTAAAGGGAGATGGTGGGAGATTATAATATCCAGGATAATATGAACAAAAGGAAGCAAAAAATAATAGGAATAATAATTGAGGCACAATTGAGTTTCAGTCTTCGCCATAACAATACATTGTACTTGATTTCCTTTTCCCACACAACAGTAAGTCCAATTCATGAGAAAGGCCAAACATTGGACATGATCACAGCAAATGAGCCTAATATACTATCATCCTTCGAATGGACACCTTCAATCTGGACAGATCATTACCTATGTGCTTTCACTCTTAACTGCAATCCCTTCATTTCAAACCCAAACCCGAAAATAGTGACGATCAAAACTCGAAGAAAGATCGATCCCTAGATATTTTGGTATTTTGGGAAAAATTAAAACAACACTACACTCTCCAAACTAAAATCCCAACCTAAATTGTACAGAGACTGGCTAAAATCCGTAGAGAGAAGAATCCTTGGTTCACCTCTGACCTGAAAAAAGCATGCCACAAACTACAGCAAACCTGGAGAAAAGCAGGTGACCAACAGCTTAAAGAACAATGGAGAAAAGCAAACTTACAATATAACTGATACATCAAACAGTTCAAACACAAATACTACTCCATAGGAATAGGTAAACCAGATCAATGCTGTAAACATTCTTCAAGCTTGAAAAATAAGAATTTTAACTGGAATTGGGCAAAAAAAAACAACAACCCCACTTCACCCAACTGTGCTAGCCTGGAAGCCTCAATATAAAGTAGATTTTTATGAGTGAGGATTCTAACCAGAAGAAAGGTGCTTTCTAAAAATATATTTTCATTCATCCAAAGCCTATTTTGTAGCAACAAATTGCTGATTCCCTATATCATAATTGCACTTAGTAGAGCTGAATTTCTGGGAGAAGTAGCCACCCGAGTGGGGCTGAAAGTTGGTGTGCTCATTGAGAACATTTCTTTAACTTCTACTTCCTATGAATCTATCTCTATAATAAATAACTTGGATAGATTAGGGTACAATGGCAAAAGAATAGATGCAAAAAGTTGTTTCAAGTTTGTTGAGGGCCTACTAGTACTCCATTTTCCAAGTGTTTCCTAAGAATCTCCTTCTCAGTTAATGAAATCAGCAAAGCTACCTCTAGAGAAGCTCTAGAGAAATCACTCATATTAATTGGTAAAATCTAAAAAATGGTGGACCTTATGGCCCAGAACTATCCAGTCAATCATAGTGATAACTTTGTTGTGATTAATTTCAAAGGATACAGTATATGGCCAAGAAAGCCGAGCTACTTCTCTTCAAAGTGAATTTTCTATGTTATCAAATTGTTATATTTTGAATTGGATAATAGGCTTAAACAAATAAGTTTTGTATAAGGTGAAGCCTCAAAATTATAGCTTAAGGTGATGTTTTAAGTCACCCTAATTACCTTATACCCACACTATTCTCACAATCTCAGCCCTCAGAGATGCCACCAGGGGATCAAAAGATCATATCCACTGGCTTTATGCACCTAATCGTCATAGGGTTGGAACAATGCTTTAACTGTTATATCTTTTTAGGTATTTTCATAATTTTGTTATTTTTTTCTTTATATATGTTTTACTCTTGTGATAATTTTAAAACAATAAATATTACTGAAGAGTATTAGTACTTAGCTTTATACGGAGTGGTTGCTGGTAAGGGATAAACAAGCCAACATGTTTCACCCGTGGAGGGGGTTTCCTCAGGGCTACTATCCCTGTAACGAGAAAACCTCGCTTCAGTAAAAGAAAGCTAAGTCAAATAACACACACATTATAGTTATAGCAATGTTTTTGCATACCTTTTTTTTGTTCGTTTTTCACGACGTGACCACCCGATCTAAGTTCTCAAGATGGCCGCAGCGTGGTAAAGCGCGTCTTTAAATTTCCCGCGGCCCGGAAGTAGGCGGAGAAAAGGGAGGGACAACATCCCAACCAGTGCTGCACCCAAAACCGGGAAGGGGATTACCGACAAAGTGTCAATCCATATTTCCTTACCTCCTATCATCATTTGTAGGAGGGGTTATGCGCTCCCAGGAGAAATCACAGTAGGGATGGCCATTCAAGTTCTAAATTTAAACCATGGGGAACAACCGTATTTAAACGGTATATCCATCTTTGCTCCAGGTAATTCAACCTGGCTTCTAAATCTCCCTCCATATCATGTATGCATAAGTTGTCAATAATTCTCCACCTAATATGGTCTAACTGATGTTGTTTAGACTGCCAGTGATGGACTAAGGGTGCTGCCAGGTTTCCCGTAACAATCCTGGATTTGTGTTCATTGAGCCTCAGCTGTATAGCACGTTTGGTGCGGCCCACATACACCTTAGGGCACGGACAAATAATAATATATATGACCCACGCTGACTTACAATTGGTGTATGTTCTAGCCTGAATAGCTCTCCCTGTTTGTGGGTCACACCATACGTTACCCACAATCGTCTTGTCGCACCATTGACATTGGGTGCAAGGGGAGTGGGAGCCCGGAGAAGAATGAACAGGGGTACAACGTTTTAATAACTGGCCAATGGTGTTACCTTTTGTATATGTAATGAGGGGGAACTCATCCAAACCCCTAAGGTTTTTCAAAATGGGCTAATGCTGCCTAATAGATCTCACTATGATGCTTACTACATCAGAATAGGGTAGTATACACACCAATTTCATGTCCTCCCTAATGGGTTGAGTCCCCTTATCAGGATGTTGTAAAAGGGTCTCCTGATGGGAAAACCGGGCCCTTAAATAAGCTTGGCGTATACATTTTTCTGGATACCCCCGAACACGGAACCTGTAACTGATGTCTTTAGCTACCCGTTGGAACTCACTGAGCTCTGAACATACCCTTCTAGCCCTTAGAAATTGACTGATAGGAAGGCTGGTCTTAAGTTTATAAGGGTGAAAGCTGGCGAAATGTAGCAAAGTGTTCCTCGCCACAGGTTTTCTATAAAGGGTGGTCTCAAAAGATGCACCAACCCTATGCACTGTAATGTCCAAAAAATCAATTTGTAGGGGATTATATGTAGCTGTAAATTGTAAATTTTGGTCCACCGAATTAATCCATTGTACAAAGGTTAATAATTCAGTCTCTGATCCAGTCCAAATGAAAAATATATCATCCAAGAACCTAAGCCATAGTTTTATATTGGAACTATATTGTGCAGATGTATAAATGTGTAGTTCCTCAAAGCGGCCCACATAGAGGCTAGCCACCGAGGGGGCAAAAGTAGCCCCCATAGCGACCCCCTGAACTTGTTTGTAGTAAGTGCGTTCATATGAAAAATAACTTTCTTCTATAACCCACTTCGCCAATGACATTAGAAATTGTGTGGTAATTCTTTGTGGTTCTTGTCTAGCTTCCAAAGTTTCTCTGATAATGTCCATAGCCCCACTCTGAGGGATCTTCGTGTACAAGGACACTATGTCGAGAGTTACCATCCAACATTTGGAAGGAAGATGTGTAACCTCATCAAGCTTTCTAATGAAATGGGAAGAATCCTTTAAATATGAGCGGACCTGCACAGCTGCTTGTTTTAAGAAAATGTCCAAAAATTTTGAAAGCGGCTCCAAAATGCTGTTCCTCGTATTAACTATGGGTCTACCCGGTGGATTCTGAAAATTTTTGTGTATCTTAGGTACGAAACGGATAGTAGGTGTCTTGGGGAATTTTTCCAAAAGAAATCTATATTCATGTTTGGTGATAAGTTTATCCTCATATGCTTTGGTGACATAATCAAATATAGCTTTCGCTTAGGTTCTTGGATGATATATTTTTCATTAGGACTGGATCAGAGACTGAATTATTAACCTTTGTACAATGGATTAATTCGGTGGACCAAAATTTACAATTTACAGCTACATATAATCCCCTACAAATTGATTTTTTGGACATTACAGTGCATAGGGTTGGTGCATCTTTTGAGACCACCCTTTATAGAAAACCTGTGGCGAGGAACACTTTGCTACATTTCGCCAGCTTTCACCCTTATAAACTTAAGACCAGCCTTCCTATCAGTCAATTTCTAAGGGCTAGAAGGGTATGTTCAGAGCTCAGTGAGTTCCAACGGGTAGCTAAAGACATCAGTTACAGGTTCCGTGTTCGGGGGTATCCAGAAAAATGTATACGCCAAGCTTATTTAAGGGCCCGGTTTTCCCATCAGGAGACCCTTTTACAACATCCTGATAAGGGGACTCAACCCATTAGGGAGGACATGAAATTGGTGTGTATACTACCCTATTCTGATGTAGTAAGCATCATAGTGAGATCTATTAGGCAGCATTGGCCCATTTTGAAAAACCTTAGGGGTTTGGATGAGTTCCCCCTCATTACATATACAAAAGGTAACACCATTGGCCAGTTATTAAAACGTTGTACCCCCGGGGGGGCGTGGCCGTGCAGAGCGCAGGAAGGACGTGCTTTCCCTGAGCTCCGCTGTTCTCCCTCTGCACCGGCCCTTGTAAGCAAAAATCTCTGACCGAAATTACCCCAGCATCTGCAGCGGTGCGACCGCAGTTTTATGGACAAATTTGTCCAGAAAGGAACCACGGAGATGGCGACTAAAGGCGGCAGGAAGGAGCGCGAAAAGCTGAAGCCGGGACCCGGGGCCGACGGCAAGATGGCGGGCGCAACGGAAGCCGCGGAACCCACGTGTGAGGACATGGTTGCCAGGATCACGGAGGCGGTGGTGCTGGCCTTGGGAACCCGGCTGGATCAAGTAACAGAATCGCTGGCGACATTATCTGCTTCTGTGACCACTTTTAATAACAGGGTGACTGAGGTGGAGCATCGAGTGAGTAATGCAGAGGATTCTCTCACTCTGGTGCAGGAGGAACTGCGCCAGCTCAAAAGCACAGTACTGAGCACATCGGAAAAACTGGAGGACCTGGAGAATCGCTCCAGACGTAATAACTTGCATCTGGTGGGCATCCCAGAGTCGGTGCCAGACTCGGACTTACTTGCGGTTCTGGAAAAATGGCTGACGGAGGAGTTGCTGGCGTCCCCTGCATTTGGACCACTCAGGATTGAGAGGGCCCACAGATTGGGAAGAAAACAGGAGGGGATGCCTAAACCCAGAGTAGTGATTATAAGAATCTTGAACTTTGCTATCAAGGATTTGCTTTTGAAAAACTTTAGACACCGGAAAGATCTCTTGTTCCAGAACCATAAGATTCTACTGTTCCAGGACTACTCGGCGCAAGTGGCAGCTCTGCGGAGGGGATTTTCGCCTGTCTGCAAAATCTTGGTGGACAAGCAGCTGCGATTTACTCTACAATTTCCTGCCAAACTACGGGTCCTTTACAATGGACAACCGGTAGTGTTTGACACGAGTGCTGCGGCCCGAACGCAGCTGAATATCTGGTTCCCGGATCTGGTGACCCGCTCTTGAGAGGTTATTCTTGTTTCCTGCACATGTTTACCTGTGGCTACAGGGCTGCTGAAGAGAGTTGCGAGCCCCTTCGGGGGCTACCAGATGGTTGTTCTGCACTGTGTTATATATCTGGTCATCAGGGACAGAGAGACTTTGTCCTAGTTCTAAATGCTTGTTTATAGAGTATAAAATGATGGGCTTTCCCTCCTCTGGGTCTGAGGGGGTGGGAAGCTTCGGTTTTCTTTTGGCTGTTATCACGGGCCGGGATGGGGCACTGTATTGACCTATTAACATGCCTGGTTACCTGTTAAGAGCGTTGTTGACTTTGTTATATGACTTGCTGGGAAAATGGTTCCAAGGGTCGGGGGAGGGGGGGGCTAGGGCCATTAGGTGTTCCTCTGTTGGAGTGGTGGATTCTGGTGGGTTGGGGATGGGTGGGGGGAGGGATTGGGATGAGTGAGTGGAGGGGGGAGGGGGGAGGCCTGTATGGTGTTGGCATGGATAGGGATGATAACAGGTTAGTTGTTAGGTTGCTGGGGGGAGGGCTGGGACTCCTGGCAACGGGTTATTTCTCCTTTGTTCTGAGGGTTCACTTGATTTTAGTGTGGGATGTTAACTAAGCGGGGAGTGCGCTGTGTGACTTGGAATGTATCGGGCATAAATTCCCCTGTTAAGCGGACTAAGATTTTACAACACTTAGCAAGACACCAGGCAGACATTGTGGGGTTGCAGGAGACCAAACTTAGTGAAACGGAGCATGGCAAACTGAGAAGATCGTGGGTAGGCCAGTGTTACTCGGCCTCCTCACCTAAGACAAAGGCTGGGGTGGCCTTGCTGATCCACAAAGCGATCCCCTTTGTACAGTCACGAGTACTTTCTGACCCAGAGGGCCACTATGTCATAGTTCTGGGTACTCTGTCCCATCGTCCGGTGATTTTGGTATCAGTGTATGCCCCCAACAGTGCACAAAGGGCTTTCTACAAGAAGCTTTTGGGGGTTCTATTGTCTATCTCACAGACGCCGGGGGTCCCTCTGATAGTTCTGGGGGACTTCAATTCTGTTTTGGATCCGGTGTTGGATTCCACTAGAGGAGACCTTCGGCCGTCGAGTAGATCTGACAATGGGCTGCAGGCGTGGATGGATGCTTTGGAACTTGTGGATGTGTGGAGAACACTGCACCCAGGTGAAAAGGATTATACCCATTCTTCCAGAGCGCATGATTCCTCATCTAGAATTGATTTTGTTTTCCTCTCCCGTTTTTTCTTTTCAGAGGTCCATGACTCAGTTATAGGTCCTTTGGTCATCTCCGACCACACTTCGGTGTGGATGGATGTGAGTCTGACAGGGGACACCCAGGGTGGAGGGAGAGGGTGGCGATTTCCGGTAGCCTTATATACAGATCCTGATTTCAAAGCATACCTTGAGCAGCAGTGGCGAGACTATGCAGAGTTTAACAGTGGGCATGTTGCGGAGGGGTGTCTTTTCTGGGAGGCAGCGAAGGCGGTGCTCCGAGGGGCAGTGTTGGCTTATTGCGCACGCAGGAAAAAATTAATGGCAGCCAAAATCTTAGCCCTTGAGCGTAGGGTTCGAGAGAGCAGGCTTTTGGCCCTTCGCTCCCCTACGGGATCCCATAAACGGGAATTTCAGATGGCACAATCAGCGCTCCATGCCCTACTGCACGAACGTGCCCAAAAAACCCTTTTTTATTATAAGTATAGATTGCATCGGTTTGGCAACAAACCAGGCAGAATGTTGGCTCAGTTGACTAAGGCCCGAGGGGGGTTCTCCTCCATTACCTCTCTTAAGGACTCTGGGGGGCAGTTGGTTACGGCGCAATCCCATCTCGAACGGCTTTTTGTTTCATTTTATAGTTCTCTTTACTCTGCGGAGGTGGTGGATAGGGAGGTATCGATTCAAGAATACTTAGACTCTCTTCCACTACCTAGCCTCTCAGGGGCAGATAGCGAGAGCCTGGCCTCCCCAATCACTCGGGAGGAGGTGCTTGGGGTGATCAAGAGCCTTCCTCTTTGCAAGTCCCCGGGTCCGGACGGCTATAGTGGGGAGTTTTATCGCTTACTACAGGAACACGTGGCTGACCCGCTGAGACGATACTTTCAACAGTCTGTAGACGGGGGAGGTTTCCCAGCTGGATCCAACCGGGCGTTGATCACAGTCCTGCCTAAACCTGGAAAGGACCCTCTATTGGTGGAGTCCTACCGCCCCATTTCACTTATCAACGTTGATTTAAAAATCTTGGCCCGTATTTTGGCTAATAGGCTGGCCCCATTGGTTCCTTCATTGGTAGGGGTGGAACAAGCGGGCTTTGTGAAGGGGAGGCAGGCGGGACATAATGTTCGTAAGCTCTTGATTGCCTTGGCGCATTGTGAATCTAGGAAAAAGCAGGCCTTGGCCATTAGTTTCGACTCCGAGAAGGCCTTTGACCGGGTTGAGTGGGCCTTTCTTTTCCCGCTGTTACAACGATTTGGGGTGGCGGGGTTCTTTATGGGGGCTCTCCGTGCCTTGTATTCTAATCCAGAGGCGGCGGTGCTGGTCAATGGGCGGACGTCCTCGGTGTTTTCCCTAAGGCGAGGCACCAGGCAAGGTTGCCCCCTGTCGCCATTGCTTTACATTTTATTTTTGGAACCCTTATTGCTATGTATTCGCAATCATCCCTCGATCGTGGGTGTGGAGGTTGGTGGCTCCTCCCTACGATGTATGGCTTTCGCGGATGATATCATGGTCCTACTTACGGATCCGGTCTTGCATCTTTCTCCTTTGTTGGATCTGTTTACTGCATTTGGGGAACTCTCGGGTCTTAAGCTCAATATAACTAAGTCTGAGGCACTGCCTATTCATTTGAATGTTGCTCATCTTTGGTCAGATTTCCCAATGAAAGAGGCATCTTTACAGGTGAAATATTTGGGAGTCTTCATCCCTGCTTCTTTATCTCGCCTTTATGAGATAAATGTACGACCTCTGCTTCGACGGTCCATTGAGAGCCTCCGCCTGTGGGGAGCTCTACCGGTCTCTCTGGCGGGTCGCATTTTCTTATACAATATGATGATAGTGCCTCGATGGTTATACCTCCTCCAGACTTTACCAATCTGGTTGCGCAGGGTGGACCTGGAGGAATTGTATAGTGCTTTGAGGGTGTTTCTGTGGAGGGGGCGACGGCCTCGACTGCCCCTGCGGGTCTTGATGTTATCAGAAGAGCAGGGGGGTTTTGGCCTATTAGACTTACGAGCCTATAATCTAGCGTGTGGTATGAGATTTGTCCGGGATTGGTGCCTGGAGAGCTCCACCTTCTTGACTTTCTCGGTGGAAAGGGATTTTTTGTATCCAATTTCCGGATTGTTCCTGCTACATGCACCCTCGGCCTTACTAGACCCCTTACAACGGGGACATGTGGTCTGGACTTATATGAGACTCATCTGGAAATTGATCTGCAAACATCTGGGAGCAAATTACGGGGCTTCTCCCATGTTACCATTTGTGGGAAATCCCCAGTTTAGCCCGGGCAGTGACAATCGGGTATTTCGGCTCTGGCATTCCCGGGGAATCCGTAGGATTGGGGATGTACTTGATGATCGCGGGGCCATTCTCTCTGCTGCCGGACTGGCGTCCCTATATGGATTGGATCGAGTGGATGTTTTTAGCTATATGCAACTTAGCCATTATGTGTTATGTCTGGATGAGCCCGCCCGGAGTGATTCGGTGGCAAAGGGATTGGGTCAATGTCTGGCTTTATGGGAGGACACAGCTCCGCGCCTTCGGTACTATGTCACTGAGCTACAGATGCCCTTATCAACAGAGAGGGCCGACTTGCTGGCTGAGGCATGGAGCGCTGATCTGGGGTGCAATATTACGTCCCAAATGCTTTCTCAATGTTTTGTTTCCCTGCGTACTCTTTCCTGTAGCATGTTACACAGAGAGCAGGAATACAAATTCCTCCAGAGAGTGTTTATCTCTCCACGGAGGGCCTACAGCGCGGGTTTTGCGGAACATGCGTGCTGCCCCAAATGTTCTGCGAGCTCCGCTACCTTGGGACATATGTTTTGGGGCTGCCCACAGATACAGGTTTTTTGGAAGCGGGTGTGGGCCTCCCTGGCTTCTCTCTCTATCAAGATGCCAGCGAGTACTCCAGCTCTTGCGCTTTTTTATGATGGAGAGGCTCTTTCCAGTTGTTCAAGAGGGCAGCAATTATTTGTGTTCAAGGCTCTGCTCCTGGCTAAGAAGGCCATCCTGATATTCTGGCGAGTTTCCTCTATACCATCTCTTTCTCAGTGGCACGGGTCCCTTTTTGAATTGGCACTTCTAGAACGTAGGATGGTGGGGACTCATGATGAGGGTCGATGGACCAGATTTCAGGATGTATGGGAGGGATACTGGTTATCCCTTTCTCATAGGGAGCGGAGTTTGTTACTGAACAGTTAAACATTGGGGCCGTGTTGCACTGGATGGGGGATCTTGCGCTCCTTTTCCTTGTTCCTGACGAGACTGACTCTTTGTCACAGTTCTTCCTTCCTTCCTCCCTTTTTTCCTTCCTTTTTCCTTTTCTCTATTCACTATTGACAGGTTTATACGCCATACGGGTCTGGGATTTGGGGGGGGGGGGTCTGGGGAAGGGGGTGGGGGGGTTCTAGGAGGGGGGTGGAGGGGGTTTAAGAAAAACTATAGTATTGGGCAGCTGTGGACTTGGGTTTATATGCACTTGTGGTACTTCAGTTGTGCTTGTATTTTGGTGTTATTGTTTGTACCTGTACTGCATTGTACTATATATTGTTGTCTTTGCCCAATAAAGAAATATTAATTTAAAAACGTTGTACCCCTGTTCATTCTTCTCCGGGCTCCCACTCCCCTTGCACCCAATGTCAATGGTGCGACAAGACGATTGTGGGTAACGTATGGTGTGACCCACAAACAGGGAGAGCTATTCAGGCTAGAACATACACCAATTGTAAGTCAGCGTGGGTCATATATATTATTATTTGTCCGTGCCCTAAGGTGTATGTGGGCCGCACCAAACGTGCTATACAGCTGAGGCTCAATGAACACAAATCCAGGATTGTTACGGGAAACCTGGCAGCACCCTTAGTCCATCACTGGCAGTCTAAACAACATCAGTTAGACCATATTAGGTGGAGAATTATTGACAACTTATGCATACATGATATGGAGGGAGATTTAGAAGCCAGGTTGAATTACCTGGAGCAAAGATGGATATACCGTTTAAATACGGTTGTTCTCCATGGTTTAAATTTAGAACTTGAATGGCCATCCCTACTGTGATTTCTCCTGGGAGCGCATAACCCCTCCTACAAATGATGATAGGAGGTAAGGAAATATGGATTGACACTTTGTCGGTAATCCCCTTCCCGGTTTTGGGTGCAGCACTGGTTGGGATGTTGTCCCTCCCTTTTCTCCGCCTACTTCCGGGCCGCGGGAAATTTAAAGACGCACTTTACCACGCCGCGGCCATCTTGAGAACTTAGATCGGGTGGTCATGTCGTGAAAAACGAACAAAAAAAAGGTATGCAAAAACATTGCTATAACTATAATGTGTGTGTTATTTGACTTAGCTTTCTTTTACTGAAGCGAGGTTTTCTCGTTACAGGGATAGTAGCCCTGAGGAAACCCCCTCCACGGGTGAAACATGTTGGCTTGTTTATCCCTTACCAGCAACCACTCCGTATAAAGCTAAGTACTAATACTCTTCAGTAATATTTATTGTTTTAAAATTATCACAAGAGTAAAACATATATAAAGAAAAAAATAACAAAATTATGAAAATACCTAAAAAGATATAACAGTTAAAGCATTGTTCCAACCCTATGACGATTAGGTGCATAAAGCCAGTGGATATGATCTTTTGATCCCCTGGTGGCATCTCTGAGGGCTGAGATTGTGAGAATAGTGTGGGTATAAGGTAATTAGGGTGACTTAAAACATCACCTTAAGCTATAATAATAATCAAATTGTTATAGGCATAATTGGAATAATAACTTTAGGACATGTTATCTGTGAATAAATATATATGTTTTACATACCTTGACAAACCAAGAAAACAGCGGGACTGGACAATGAGCAATCCACCAGAGCCAGCGGGATGAAATCAATGATGTTTATTTCAGTCCAGGGTATACTGTATATCTTAGACTAAAATAAATAACATTGATTTCATCCCGCTGGCTCTGGTGGATTGCTCATTGTCCAGTCCCGCTGTTTTCTTTGTTTGCATTGTTCCTATGGGTCTGCATCCTGTTGGACTTATGGTGGCTTCTATATACTTTGTAGACAGACAGACATGGCAAGGAAGGTCTTTTCAACCAATGATTAATAGTTCCTTTTACTAAGGTGTGCTAGTGGTTTTAGTGCGCGCTATAATACCGCACGTGCTAAACGCTAACGCCTCCATAGAGCTTGCATTAGTATTTTTCGTTTAGCGTGTGGTTAGCGCACGCTAAAAATGCTAATGCACCTTCGTAAAAGGAGCCCTAAGTCTTTATTCAAGTCTGTAGTCCCAACAAGGATCCCAGTTCTGCGTATAAAAGATGCCTTCCTCAAGGGCCACTTGACTAAAAACATTCAGTTCAGACTGCTCTGAGCATTGCTGTTGACTCCGTGATAGTATTTACCCTCAGGGCTCCTTTTATCAAGCTGCGGTAGGCGATTAACGCGCAGAATACCGCGCATTCAACCGCCTGCCGTGCTAATCGCTAATGCCTCCATTAACGAGGCATTAATTTTTTGGTATGCAGCGGGGGTTAGCGCGTGATGAAATTTCCTTGATAAAGGGAGTCCTCAGTGTTTTTAGTCAAGTGTCCCCTGAGGATGGCATATTTTATACGCCAAAACTGGGGTCCTTGTAGGGACTACAGACCTGAATAAAGACTTAATCATTGGTTGAAAATGATTTTCAACCAATTGAACCAATTCAACCAATTTCAACCAATTGAAAATTGCCTTTTGTCGATCTGTCTACATTATTAAGGTGAGGTGCTCTTCTGGTTGCCTGTCTTCTATATACCTTGGCCACAGAAAACAGGGGCAAAGACAAGTTATCCACATAATTTTATTCATACATTATCAATGACAATATAAACTCAGCATACAGAAATATGGATAATATATCCCTTATATTTATTGTGGATAAGCTACCACTAGAAATCTAAAATTCATATGACTGCACACTTCTCTTACCTCCAGCTGCTTGTGACTTCTGTCTTGAGATTTATGAAAACCTTGACAAACTGAAATATTGGCACTCCAGGTTGGAAGGATTCTGCCTCTGCTAATGGAAGCTTCACAGTTTTAGGATTCAAATTTGACTTGCTTCAGAACAACAATATACTGAGAGCTTTAATTCTTAGGTTTTTAATAAAAGTAAATTTAGTTTGTTTTCTAACTAATTAGGAATTCTTTGAAGATAAAAAATATTTTTTGTTGTTTTTAGGGTTTTTGCTATGTACCTTTTTTTTTAAGATGAATCAAGTATATACATTTGTGTGCAGAAAATATACAAAAGCTGCAAAGAAAATACTTTTTTTTTTTCATTATAAGAAATTAAGCAGTGCCATACTGGGACAGACTGCAGGTCCATGAAGCTCAGTATCCTGTTTCAAACAGTGGCCAACCCAGGTCACTGGTCACTGGGTTCCAGACTGGAACAGAACACACCATAGTGCAGCCCCGCTTTAAACCCGCGGGTTAAAACCATGGGCTCACAAGTAAAACAACCTTCACTTCCTGCCCTTCCCTGCAGCGTATCCGATTGTAGGGTCCCAGACTCCACTACAGCACGTCAACTGAACTGAAGTTTCATATCCCTTCACTTTCCTTAAGACAGGAAAATCAGACACAAGCTAGAAATCAAGAATTTTTTCCAATCCACATATTGTGGGGCCGCTATACTTATTGCAACAGGGAGATCTCTTGCCGCGATAAGTATAGCGGCCGCGTCTACTTACAATGTAGACCAGCATTTTGCTGGCCTACATTTTAAGCGTCTCTTCCTCTACTAGGGAGACGTGTAGGGCCGCCTAGGTTCGCCTAAGGCCCTTAGGCGAGCTTAGGCGTCTTGCGGGCCTCCCTAGGCTCCCAGAGGCGCCTTCAATATAGGCGGCCTGCCTGGGGAGCATTTTTTTTTTTTTTAAACGTGCATCCCAATTGGTTGATTAGACAGCTGTAGGACGCCTACAGCTGCCTAAAATTGGGACGGCACGTTTCAGAATCAGGGCCTCAATGTTGGTGCCTGAACATGGCCTAGCATTGAATATCCAGGAATACACCCATAAGCAGACATAAAAATGCTGACCACAGGTGGTTTTACATCTACCCCTATATGTTTTTAAAGTGTGTAGAAATGTGGATTCACTTAAAGTGTAACAATAAAGCCATGTGTGGTTCCTATACCTTTAAATGAAGCAAAGGTCTATAGCCCCAGAATAATAATAATATATTTATATAACACAACCACATAGTTCAGAGTGGTTTACAATATAAAAAACCAACAGCAGCTAAACACCAGGAATACACACACATTTAAAATCATTGCAATAGTTAGTTCACTGCATGTATAAGAATCTTTTCAAACAAGTAGGCTTTCACTTGCTGCCTAAACATGAAGAGCTAAAGCATATAAAAAGAACCCTGTAATTTCTCACATAAATACACAGCCTAAGAGAACAGTTTTCCTACATAGCCGTAGTTCAATTGTCCTTGGACTGTAGGAAAAGTATTATTGGCTCATCGAGTAGGGAGTGAATAGGTGGTAACCTGAAAATGCTGAACCAAATAAAAAAGGGCGAGACCATTCAACACTTGTCATTTGAGTCATTTCTTTTCAGGCCACAGTGTGGTCTCTAGTGTCAAGACACAATGCAGCCAGTTTATGAGGGAAAGAAGGAAGAAACATGAAACCCTTCAAAAAATCACCTTGAAACTTTTTTGACAAGCATAACTAGCAAAACTTTGCCTCAGTTCTCCCAAATCCGAATTACTGATGTGTGTCAGTGGCCCAGCTGGAAACTGAAAACAAATACCAGCAGCTGAGCACTACTTTCTCTTGCCTATTCAGAGAGAACAACTGGCAGAAAATCATTTTGGCTTCAGAAAATTGCTCAGCTGAAATCCAGAAGACCTGAAGCCCAATATTCAGCATTTGGTTTAAATACTGACCTCTGCTGGATAACTTATTCCTGACTATTCAGTGCCAATATCCAGGTATTCACCAATACTGATCATGTGAATATAGAGAACAATACGATATAGGACATTACATGTTAGTTGCCAAAAAAACGGAAAAAAGTGAAGTTTCTGGAATCCAATGGATTATAGAACCCGAGGCAACATGAATTCACTAGAGACAAGTCTTGTCAGACAAATCTGATCAATTTCTTGGACTGGATGACCAGATAATTTGGTACAGGGAGTGTGCTAGATGTGGTGTATTTAGATTTTATCAAAGCCTTTGACACTGTTCCACACAGGTGTCTAATAAATAAACTGAGCACCCTCAGTATGGGTCCCAAAGTGATGGATTGGGCCAGGAACTGGTTAAGTGGAAGATGACAGAGTTGTGGTCAACGGACATCACTCTGAGGAAAGGATGTTACTGTGGCAAGGTTCAGTTCTTGGGCCTGTTTTTTTTTTACAATTTTGTAAATGATATCACTGAAGGGCTGTTTGGAAAGATTTTCCTCTTCGCAGATGATACCAAAATCTGCACTAAGGTAGATACCCTTGATTGTGTGGAGAACATGAGGAAGGACCTAGTGATGCTTGAAGAATGGTCTGAAATTTGGAAGCAAATATTTAATACTATGAAATACAAGTACAGTGGTGCCTCGCATAACGGACGCCTCGTACAGCGAACGCTGCGCATAACGAACTTTTTGTCTTGCTCCCTATAACGAACTTCGTTTCACACAACGAAGTCGCCCGAGGGGCCCGGGGGGGGGGCGGAACTACTCTCGCCGCTTTCTAATGTGAGCCGGGAACAGCAGCACCCTCCTGTCTGAATGCAGTGTTCCATCATCTCCCTCCACCTTACCTTAAAAACCGAGTTTTCCGGCTTTCTTTTTCGGCCAGCCACACACTTTCAAAGAGCAGCACATGCGCGCATGCTCTGTTGTTCAATCTTCTCCTCTGACGCAACCGGAAACCGGAAGTTGCAGGAGAGAGAACATTGATCAACTCCAGCAGCTGCGCGTGCACAGCTTTTTGAGATCGTGCGGCTGGGTGAGGGAGAAGGCTGGCAGGCTCTGCATGTGAGGTGAGGTGGAGGGAGGGAAATGTAGGGCTGCAGAACGAATTATTTTGTTTTACAGGTATTCTTATGGGACAACAGGGCTGCAGAACGAATTATTTTGTTTTACAGGTATTCTTATGGGAAAACGCGTTTCACACAACGAACGTTTCACATAACAAACTTGCTCCTGGAACGGATTAAGTTCGTTGTGTGAGGCACCACTGTACCTGCATTTGGGCTGCAAAAACCTGGGGAACGGTACAGTTTAGGAGGTGAAGAACTTTTGTGCATGAAAGACGTCAATGGACCCCACACTAATTTAAATAACTTATTGTACCCCAGCATATCTGCGTTCATCTTTTCATACTTAACATAAGCATAGATTCACCAACCGAAAAGTGTTTAGAGGAGGAGAAAGGGCTGGAGGTGGGCTGACCTACACCTAGGCATGCAGCAGGTATAACCAAAACCTTAGGCAGGTTGCCTAGTCGGCACTTATATGTTTTTGACTTAGATGAAGTCAAAACAGGTCTAAGTGCTGAAAAAGGGGCCGCTGAGCTGATCGTGGCTGCTGCGATCAGCTCAGCGGCCCCAGCAACCTGCCTACCTCCTACAGCAATGATCGCGGCAGGAGAGATGCCTCATCTCCCCTACCGCGATGCCATCACTCCTCTACCCGAACTGCTGTGATCCGTGGCAGGAGAGATGCTCTATCTCGCTTGCCGCAGATCACGGCAGTTCGGGTAGAGGAGTGATGGCATCGCGGTAGGGGAGATGAGGCATCTTTCCTGCCACGATCCATCACCCCCCCACACACAACATTGGGGCAAGAGGGAGCCCAAGCCCTCTTGCCCCGCGACACCGACCCCCCACCCCCCTGATTACATTTGGGGCAAGAGGGAGCCCAAGCCCTCTTGTCCCACGGCATTGATCCCCCCCTGATTATGTTCGGGGCAAGAGGGAGCCCAACCTCTCCTGACCCTGAAGTAGGCCGCTGTCTAGGCCTACCTCGTAATGGAGACTCCACACACTATATACTGGTTTCAATAGGTATACATTTATTAACAAATCAGTAACAGCTTACAATTTCAAATCATTCAGCATATAATGGAACAGATGTGATCCTCAGGCCTGAGGGTCCTCTGATGTCTGTTCAGCTTACTTCTGCTTATAGGCCTGATTTTATACATTTTTTGGTGGTCAATACCACGTTAGCCTAAATCACATGATACATCTTTATTGGTTGTTTTTCTTATACGTCAATACATAAGTAGATTCATTTATTGGCTTATCTATTTGTGTCATCTTATACGTCTGTCCAGTTTGCCGTAAGGCCTAACCCTTTCCTGCAAATGCCCTTTTCCCTTTACCATATATGCAATTCCGAGTCCAAAATTCCTTCTCTGCTGTGGTAACACATGATATATCTTGCTAAATAATGTTCTTGAGTACTCTGTTTTTTCTGACCATGAGCTGTGTTCCTCTTTGCATAATATCCGGCCAGGTGCCATGCATCGGAATTTAAGTCTTGTTTCTTACAAGTTTTTGCTTACCATAGCTAACTCAGAAACAGAACATTTCTCAATCACTATAGGCCAGCTGGCAAGTGGGTTATGAAATATCTTTTACAGTTCATATACTGATTTATTAGAGCAAGAGGGAGGGGAGGGGGTTTTTCTCTTGTGAGGTCTGGTTACTTCACCTTTATCCAAAGGACTTGTTTTGCTTCACCTGTATCTCACCAGGACTTCTTCTTCGTCTCATCCTCGGTTCCCTCTCAACCCGCTGTACCGACGACCCCCCCCCCCGACGATATCGGGGCAGGAGGGAGCCCAACCCCTCCTGCCCAGGCGGACCCCCTACCCCTCACCCCCCACTACAATACGGGCATAGAATATAATAGACGCATTAGTGTTTAACATGCGCTAAATTGGCTAGCACACCTTAGTAAAAGGACCCCTTAGTTAGGGACCAGGAGCTATTATGGCTGAAGGAGGCACTGAGGCAGCTTTCTGTTTGTGGCCCACTCATCCCGAGATTTTTATATTTGCTTGGTTTTCAGTTTGAGGAGCAATTTTATTTTGATCATTTTTCTTCCAATAGGATGCTCTTTAGCTTGCGCTTATTGTGAAGTGTTTTATTTTTTTATTTTTTTGCATTAGGTGGTTCAGACCATGGGAGGCATAAATACTTAGATAGTGTTTTCCTTGGAGGGGCATCAGTCTCCAGAGTGTCTGGGTTTGATGGAGGCATTTCAATGTGTTTTACCAGTTTTAGGATTTCCTTTGGCTTTGGAAAAAAATATGAAGGGACCTGCCGTTATCCTAAAATTTATTGTTATCAAATTGGATTTGGTGAGGATGGAGTCTCGTTTGCCCTCGGTTAAGGTGAGGACTTTGCTTGCAGCAATTCAATGCTGCATGTGTAGCAAAGAAACTTACTTTAGAGCAAGTACAATAGTTAGTTTGACTATTTAATTTTGCCTGTACAGTTATCCCTAAGGGCCAGATGTCTACTCTGTGTTTGACGTGCTTGACATTTGGAGTACTGGAGAAACATCAGTATATTTGTATTCCTATAGCATTTGGTTTTCCTTTTTGCAGGAGTTTAATGGTGTGCATATTTGGCAGACTCCAGTATTGTCCTCATGGGATTTGGAGATTTTCTCTGATGCTGCTGGAATCACAGTGTCATAGTAAATGATGGCAGATAAAGACCTGTGTGGTCCATCCAGTCTGCCTAACAGTCTCAAGGCAACAAACCAATATCTGTCTTATCATTCACTCTATTATTCCCCCATCCGAGCACTGTGTATTGATGCACCTTCTTATCCACTTTGTCTATATTGACTAGATTGTAAGCTCTTATGAGCAGGGACTATCTCTTCTGTGTTTTGATATACAGCGCTGCATATGTCTAGTGGCACTATATAAATGATTAGTATTAGTATTTTACTTGCTAAGTTTTAGTATAAGATGTTTTCTCCTCCCCTATCCCCGAGATAAGTAAGTCTTGTACTCAGATAATTTGAATGTGGTATCCTTCTTACCACATACAAGATGGAAACCATAGAAGTCTGTCTGGCTACAGTGCCCCACACTGCCCCACTGCTGTAGTCACTGTAACATCCAACTCCAGCCCCCCATATCCAAGTCCAATGGAATCATCTTCCTTCCCTGCTGCTGGGTTTCTATTTAAGCACCACCCCTGCACAACATAAATGAAGATATAGTTTTTGATCTGTTGAGTTTTGTGTTGATGCTATGCTCTTTTTATTTAGGGATCGTTTGTGTTTACACCACACATTTTTGAACTCCGTCACTTTTTTTGCTTCTATCACCTCCACTGGGAACACATTCCAGGCATCAAAATATTTCCTGATATTACTCCTAAGTCTACCACCCAGTAGCCTCATATTATATCCTTTAGTTTTACTGCTTTTCCATCTCTGAAATACATTTGTTTGTAGATTAATACCTTTCAAGTATTTAAATGCCTGCATCATATCTCCTCTATCCCTTCTTTCTTCCATATTATACATATTCAGGTATTCAAGCTTCTTTTCAAAAATATCTTTCAGTGCAATCCCAATATAATTTTCATCGCCTTCCTCTGGACCACTTCAAGTCTTCTTACATCCTTAGCAAGGTATGGCCTCCAGAACTGAGCACAGTATTCCAATTGGGGCCTACCAATGACTTGTACAGGGGCATCAACATGTCTCTTTTTCTGCTGTTGATTCCTCTCTATAGGCAGCCCAGCATCCTTCTAGCTACAGCCACCATTTTGTCACACTGTTTTGCAACCTTGAGATCCTCAGACACAATTGCTCCTCAAAAATCCCTTGCTGGACCTTACATGTCCCTCAAATTATTGTCCCGTCTCCCTTCTCCCCTTCTTATCCAAGCTACTTGAACGTGCTGTTCACTACCACTGTCTTGACTTTTTCATTTTGAACTATCCTCAACCCACTTTAATCAGGTTTTGGCCCTCTTCATTCTACAGAAACTGCCCTTTCTAGAATTCCAATGACCTGTTCCTGGCCAAATCCAAAGGCCTTTTCTCCATCTTCATCCTCCTTTATCGATCTGTGACTTTTGAAACTGTAGATCACCGCCTACTCATTCATACAATGTCGTCACTTGGGTTTCAGGATTCTGTTATTTTATGGCTTTCTTATTTTCTTTCCCATTGTCTTGTGTATGTGGATGTGGATGTGTTGCCAGAAGTGGACATGAAAGTGCTCTCTTCCATTGAGAAATCACTTTTTGAGGAGAATCCAGGACAGGAAAGGAGAAGTCATATGGAGAGGAAGAAAATTGGAGAAGGTGAGTTTTTCACAAATATTACAGGATTCACCTATAGAAGAGGTACAAGAGGAGTATCTAGTGGTGTTAGAATCGGCAAGGGAAAAGCCTAAACTGCAGTTTCTCTGGAAAGAGCGACCAAGATGGTAAAGGGGTTGGAACTCCTCACGCATGAGGAAAGATTAAAACGGTTAGGGCTCTTCAGCTTGGAAAAGTGACGGCTGAGGGGAGATATGTTTGAAGTCTACAAAATCCTGATTGGAATAGAACGGGTAAAAGTGGATCGATTTGTCACTGTCAAGAATTGCAAAGACTAGGGAACACTCGATGAAGTTACAGGGAAATACTTTAAAACCAATTGGAGGATTTTTTTTTTTACTCAGAGAATAGTTAAGCTCTGGAACTCGTTGCCAGAGGATATGGTAAAAGCAGATAGCGTAGCTGGTTTTAAGAAAGGTTTGGACAAGTTACTGGAAGAAAAGTCCATAGTCTATTATTGAGAAAGACACGGGGGAAGCCACTGCTTGCCCTGTATCGTTGTCATGGAATATTGCTATACCTTGGGTTTTGGCCAGGTACTAGTGACCTAGATTGGCCACCAAGAGAATGGGCTACTGGGCTTGATGGACCATTGGTTTGACCCAGTAAGGCTATTCTTATGTTCTTATGTAGGAAGGAAATCAGTCAAAAATAGGAATAATTGCAGAGGTTAAACCTGCTGACTCCAAGTAAATAGCGATAAACCCGGTGGATTCTCCTGAGTAGGTGGTGGAGGAGGTAGAAAAAGAGGAAGCTTATATGGCCAGTTCAGAAAACTGGATGAAAGAAGTTATGGAGAAAGCAGCTGAGGCAGGTGGATCATCCAATAGTATTAGCAAGGAGGTTAACAATGACAATTCTTTCTCTAGAGAGAGAGGGGAAATGGAGACGGAAAGCAACAAAAAAGAAGTTTGTACACAGAATAATGGATGACATGCGGCTTCCTATAGGTAGTAAAACGGAAGTAGATGACTGTGGCTGCCAGTTCACCCCCTCTGATGTCACTTACCTATTCCGGAGTAGAGGCTGCAGATGGCAGTCATCGTGGGACCTTCCTGCACTTCAGCGCGGCTGCTGACTCTGCTTTTAGTATGCCACTGGATGGGCCATTTGGCCCTTATCTGTCGTCATGTTTCTATGTCTTCCAGTCTCTTCTTGTTTGTCTTATAATCCAAACATCCTACCATTTTTGTCCCATTCTGCAAGCTCTGCCCTAATCACACAAGCCTCAAACACTTATGATTTTAAAGTTTTCAGTGCCGTGAGAGAGCTTAAATCGAAAGTCTCAGTGGCCCTGAATTACTTGAGGGCGGTATTCCACTGGAGGGGGGGTAGGAGTAGGACAGTACCCCCTCCTATGTTTCAGAAAACCTAAGGACACCCCCCTTCCCCCCCCCCCCACAACTAGTTGCTTCACTTTAGCCTGTGTGGTAAAACTCCTGAATCAGCACAGAGGTTGTTTACTTCACAGATGGGGCAGCTTTATACAGGAATAAGCAGCAAAGTTTTAAGTAAAAAAAAAAAAAAAGGTCCCATCTCAGACGTGCATGCGCAGATGGTCTGCGCATGTGCGTAGATCGCTATAGAGCGATCCGTGCAGGCAGATGGAGGCGTTCCTCTAATCACCCCATCTGCATATTTTTCATTCCTGAATTCATTGGACCTGCCCGGTTCGGGCCCGATCGGGCAGGTTAGTGAATCCAGGCCTCTGTCCCTTTTACCTTGCTGCGCTGTGTGCCTGGAACAACCAGCCTGACTTGGTACCTCAGACTCTGTCTCTGGCAGCATTCAAGCCTGCTTTTCGAAGCTGCGCTTAAGTCCTAACTCATCCTGCTAGTAAAACCCCCATATCAGTTTGCCATTCCCTCTATGGTCCCATACCATATCTGCCTCATCATTCCCTTTGTAATTCCCTATCTGAGCAACGTGTATATATTCACCCTTTTTGACCTGTTTGTGATAATTAGATTGAGATGTCTTTCAAGCAGGGACTGTCTCTTATGTGTTTAATGTACAGTGCTGCATGTGTCTGGTAGCACTATAGAAAAATTAAATAGCAGTAGTAGTAATGGTAGTAGTTTTCTCACAAACAACTTGTCCTTGGCATCACAGGGAAAAGTCCATTATACAGTGCATTAAGAATCCATGAAAGTATGGAGGATGGTTCTCAGCACGGCTCAGAGGCTTACGTTAGGCTAATACAGGCTTTGCACACACAATAAGATATGGACAGGATTTGCCTCTACACTTCATAGTACTTGAATGTAGTACAGAACTAATGGGGAAGGGTAACAGGGGAAATCTGGAGCTTTCCTCATGCTTTAATTCAGACTGCATAAAACCCTGAATTTTGAAAAGAACATGTCATACTTTTAATCAATTTCAGCCCTATTTAAACAACCAGATAATACAAGTCTGTTTAAATAAGAGATCTGTATCCTTTATGAGGAATGGATAATGCAGTATTATCATATGCAAAACTGGATGCAAAGCTCACCTACACTTTTGACTATTCAAAGTCAAGGCATATAAACCTGCTTTCTTCATGAGTAGGATTAACAGAGAAAGTGAAATAGTGACAACTGAATACTGCAACTTCTTATAAATCTGAAATTCTTTGATCTTTTCTCATAACTTAGATCTTTGAAGTCTCACTGCATTTCTTTTCCAAATCATGGGAACTACTACAAAGGCAAATTTTTCATAAGGTATAGTAAGTTGATCATTAATGCATACATTATTCTGAATGATGTGCATTTGCAAAGACTGATTTTTGAACCAATAATATAGGAAGCATTTGATATGCTTTCTAGATGTACTTTTGAAAAACTTTTGATAAGCCTTTTATGTTTTTAATGCATTTGTCAGTAAGTATATCAGAGTAAAACATTTTCTGTATATCAGTAATATATAACTTACTTTTTTCTAAACTAGTGTCTGTTGCAATCTAAAATACAAATCTTTTTTCTCTACAAGTTTTTTTTTTTTTTCCAGAAAAAAAAGTTTACTGCAAATACTTTTTTACCTCAGACTTGTCCCACTGTGGCAAGTACCTAATCTATGTCCTGCAATTCCACCTTCAATTAAAACATATAAGGGTGGAGGCAATAGATAAAAATAATCCACAGGGTGTCCTCTCTAACAAACTTCTACACATATTTGAATCATAGGTGCCAGAAAAAGTGTGTGTTTGGGGGGGGGGGAGTCATAGTGGTCATGGCCTCTTCAAATTTGATGGTCTGTCAGAAGAGTCAGTTATGATTCTCTCCCGACTTCCCCACTTATACCTCCTCCTTAGTCACCATAATTTTAAATCTTCAGGCAGCCAGCAGTGGCAAGAAGGTGAGCCCACTGCTGTTGGCCTACCCTGGAAGTCTTCATTCTACTCCTTCCTCCTTCACGGGAACAGGAAGTTGCTGCAGAATGAAAACTTCTGGGACAGTCCAACAGCAGCGGGCTCCCCTCCTTGCCACTGCCAGCTGCCTGAAGAGTTAAAATTATGGCAACCATGGAGGAGGTAGGTGGGGGAATTGGGAAATAAAGAAAGAGGTCATGTCACAGGATCCCGTTGGGTGGGGGAAAAACATATGTTGCATGGGCCATGGGGGGGGAGGAAGGCTAGGAAGGACAGGTGCTGCACGGGCTGGGGTGGGAGGGTTGGGAAGGCAGGAAAGACACCTGCTGCATGGGCTGGGATGGGAGGTTGGGAAGGCAGGGAAGGACAGATGCTGCATGGGCTGGGGGGGTTTGGGAAGGCAAGGAAGAACAATTTCTGCACAGGCTGGGAAGGGTGGGAAGGCAGGGAAGAACAGATGCTGCACGGCTAGGAGGGCTTTGGAAAGGACAGAGGCTATACAGGCTGGGGGCTTAGGAAGGGAGGGAGATATGCTGAATGGATGGGGTCATGGAAAGGGAGGGAAAAAGAGATGCTGACGGTGGGTGTAGGAAGAGAAAAGGAGAATTATTGGATATAGATATGTGGAGTGGGAGGGAAAGAGAGATGGTATACATGGAGAAAGCAAGAAAGAGGGAGAATTGTTGGGCATGATAGTGGTGGAGAGGAGGGTGGGAGAAATATTGGATGTTGTGGTAAAGAAGGAAGGGTGGGACTGATGGAAAGGGATGCTAGAGGAATGAATGTTAAACATGGTGGTGGAGAGAAGGGAGGAAGAGATGCAGCATGGTATAGGAGAGAGTTGATAGAAGGAAAAATGTTGGGCATAGGACTGGTGGGGAGGGACAAAATATGCTGTAAAGATTAGAAGCCAGAAGATGAGAGATGGAGAAATGTTGGATTTGTCAGTAGAGGGAAAGGAGGGAGAATGTTGGATTGGGAGAGGGCCAGAAAGGAAGAAAGGGGGGATGTTGGACTGCAAGGGTCAGAAAGGAGGAAGGGAGGGACAAATATTACACTGAGAGGGAGGAGAGATGACTCAAAGAAGGGAGAGATATCAGATTCCAAAGAAGGGTGATGGAAGGAAGGAAGGTGAGAGAGATGTCAGACCACTGGATGGGGAAGGAGAGAGATACCAGGCCAGGGAATGGAAGGGAAGGAGGAGAGAGAGATGTCAGACCACAAGAAGGAGAGGAGAGAGATACCAGACCACGTGAAGGGGGAAAGAGGAGAGATGTTATACCATGGGAAAGTGTAGGGACGCCATTCTACCATTCTGAAACATGGCAAAATCGGCACACTGATTTCACCAGCCCTTTGAAAGAATTATGAGCCCCTGTGAAGGAATTATGAATTATCCCCATTCCCTTTCCCTTCTTGCCATGCAGCTATTCTAAGTAAAGGAAAATGCTAGCATCTTGTCACATATTAACCTGATACAGGTTTACCCTTATCCCTTATATGGACAGCAATCATACTCTGCCTATGTGCAGGCCCTGAGCTTAAGACTATTTAAGATAGCTTAAGGATTATGCATTATAACCTTTGGACTGTCACATGCTTATCTTATTTGAGCAGTCCTTATTAGGAAAGGACATCAGTTGACAGGCCTTAAGGATGTGCAAAGACTTGGGCCCTGTCCACGTGTTAATCAGGCCCTTGTCTAAGTGCTGAGTTGGAGGATGATCACGAGGTAAAAGCACGAGATAAAGGCAGGGTAATCACGAGGTAAAAACATGTACCTATCTTTGTATCCACCAATGTAAAACCATGTACCTTTGTACCCACCAATCATGAGATGTGTAAACGATGTCATTATCTTAGAAGCATAATAAATAGGAACTCAGAGCTAGACCTTACTAGTGTCTCCTCCTGATTCTAAGACTGCATGTGTATGTTTCCTTTGTAGGGCATTCCTACAAGTGGCGCCCGAACACAGGGACCTTCGCCGACCCTCGCCCTGCTTGCTCCGTCTGACGATTAGACTTGGTGCACCTCATCCTCCGGGATCCCTTCAAATAAGAATGGGCAATTCCCTGTCAGATTTACAGCATGCTCATGTGACAGAATTGAAGAATATTCTGAGACATACAGATAGAGAGGCCTCTGATTCACAGTTAAACTGTTTAGTACAAGAGATAGGAGAGCACTGCCCCCAGTATTCAGACAAGGGATTATTAAAATTAGAAGACTGGCTTAGAGTCGGGAAAGTTTTGTATGCTGAGCCTCTGGCCTCGGCAGCCACATGGGTATGGCCTCAGTGTGAGCGTGCCTTGGAAATTGTAGGGACAGAGACACATTCCAGGGTGACAACAGTTTCATTAACCGTTCCCCCACCTGACTATTCAAGTCAGAACACATATCCAAAAATCATACCTCCAGCACAGGTATCCCCAGCTCCTTTACAGGAAAAAAAGACAGAAACATTAGCGCAATATATCTCAGAGACAGGTTTAAGAAGAAATTTCACTGCCGGGTTCTTTGAATCCATGGCTGGAGCGCATACTTTCATACCAGACGTTATGCGTATGGTATTGACTACGGGTCAATATGTTATGTGGGATAGTAAAAATAATAAGGAGGCTCAACGGAGAGCTTTGCAGTCTGGAGGGCTTTATACCCCAGATCAGTTATATGGAACAGGAAATTTTTCCACTATTCCCCAACAAGGTGTCCTTCCAACAGAAACGCTGACGATAAGTAGTCAGTGTGCCTTCAGAGCATATCATAAAGTACCAGCCTTAGGAACACCAGTTAAAAGTTATGCAAGCATCAAACAGGGAGCCAAACTTATAAACAGGTTAGGGAGACCGCCTGATACTTGTTGTAGGCGCAGGAATTAGTTTAATAGAACCGAGAAATATTAAAATACAGAGTGGATATAGAGACTGCTTCTGTGTGTGAGAAGAGACTGCTTCTGTGTGTGAGAAGAAACTGCTTCTGTGTGTGAGAAGAAACTGCTTCTGTGTGTGAGAAAAATAGGACTGTCTGCCAGTAAGAAGGTGTGTTTTTCTTGTGAGGTTTTTTTTGTGTTACTGATAAGATGGGTCTGAGGAGAAATTAGGAAGGAGGAGTTGGTCAAAAGCTCTAGAGAGAGAATGGGGATAATTCATAATTCTTTCACAGGGGCGGTGAAATCAGTGTGCCGATTTTGCCCTTTTCAGAATGGTAGAATGGCATCCCTATAGGAAGGGGGCTGGGGGAGAGAGAGATGTCAGACAATGGGAGAGGAGAGAGCATCTGTGCTATTGCTTTGTCTTTTCTGAGTTTTTTTTTTAACTACATGATGATCTAATAGACCAGTTGACTGCCTCACAGACTTCCCACTTCTAATATACCTGAGGAGGTTTTTATTATGGCTTCATCACATTTGTCATGCTGGAGTCCCTAGCATGGCTTTATAAAAGGTGATCATTATCTATTATTGTTTATGCAAGAAGATATATGAAGAGAGATCTTATTTGTTTCATAAATTTTAAATTCTGAATTTAATGAAATTGCTCTTCAGAAATTGTGCTACGAATTCGAAGAAGGAGCAATAATATGTCAAAAAGAACACTTTATTCACTTTTATGTTAAATGCAATATTTTTTTTAGCTCAGTTCTGTATATAATTAAGTAAAAATGGTGTTAAAAATTGGGGGGTATATATTCAGCCTGTGGCAGTGAGCGTTTTGCTAACTGCTGCCAGCATTATACCCAGATACTCAATGTCAGGCAATGTCTGGACTTCAACATTAAATATCAGGTTTATGCAGCACCATCTAACACATGGCCATTTAAGTCAGAATTCAACTTAACTGGACATGGTTTATCACATAAAGATAGGACTGTGTTTTATGCAGACCCATTTATGTGGTTACCCTGGCTGGTTAAGTGCTGATTCCACCCCAGAACTTTCTTAGGTGAACTAATTTTCCTGTTTCATCCCGGTGAGTTATTTTGCTGTCCCTGCCCCATCCCTGTAAGCTCTGTCCTCATCTACACAAGCTTCAAACACTTTAAAATCATAAGTGTTCGAGGCTTGTGCAGTTAAGGCTGAGCTTACAGGAATGGGGCAGGGACTGCGACTAAACTTTTGGGGATGGGACAGGGAAATTGAGTTCCTGTGGGGACAGGGAAAAATTGATCCCCGTGTCATTCTCTAGTGCTAACCCACTAATATTCTGCAGTGATAACACTTAAGTGCCATTGAAAATGAGCAGATAGCCCAAAACAAGCAATTGAACCGATCAGCAACCATTTTTGACCAGTTAAATTGTTTTGAATGTTGAAAAGAATGTTCTTCATTCTATTAAATATTCTGAGTTGAGGATTTTTTTTATTTTCCATTTAAAAAAAATCATTGTTAAGGCCCTCTTTTCCTAAGGTGTGCTAACCAATTAGCGCCCGCTAATCAAATTAGTGCACGTTAAACGCTGACATGTCCATAGACTAACATGCATGTGTTAGTTAATCAGTTAGCACACCTTAGTAAAAGAGGGCCCAAGGGTTCCTTTTATCAAGGTACACTAGAGGCTTTTAGCATGAGCCAATGCGGTAAATGCTCCAAAGCTCATAAAATTCCTATGAGCTTCAGAGCACTTACCGCTCTAGTGTAGTTTGATAAGAGGGGAGTTACATTCATAAAAATATTTCCTCTTTTTAATAAGATGCAGTAGAGGTTTCTATTAGAGAATGACACGGTGAAAAAATTGGTCCCCGTCACCGCCCCGTCCCCGTCTCACCATCCTCTGCACCGCCCCGTCACCGCCATTCCCTTCACCGCCCCGTCACCGCCACTGCCACCCCATTCACCGCCCCGTCACCGCCACTGCAACCCCATTCACCGCCCCGTCACCGTCACTGCTGCAAACATAAAAGCCTCAAACGGGTACGATTTTATATACTTTTCTTTATTTACGTATAAAGGAAACATTCTTTAAAACTTTAAAACTTTAAAAGTTTAAAACTTAGTTAAATATTAGTTAATAACTATACAAAAACAAACACGACATGTACTTTTAATTGTCCTTATTTTTTAACCCGTGGATGAACAACAAATCATCCACAATCTCTGGATTCAGTCTAGTTCTCCTTTCTTCCACAGTCCTTCCTGCAATAGAGAATGCCCTCTCTGAGGATGTGCTGGTAGCTGGAATGCACAGTATCCCTCGTGCAACTTTTGCTAATTTTGGCCAGCATTCTTGTTTATTTCTCCAAAATCTTAAAACATCAGCATCTAAATCAGTAGAACAAAGATAGCTATCCACCTCATTAACAGCAGCCTTCTGAGGTGATAATGTTTCAAAAAAGTCACTCAGGAAACCAACGGTTGCATCTATTTTCCTTCTTTTGGAGGACCTGGCCCTGGGAGTTCATCCACTGTGTCGATCTCTGGAAGTGTTGAATGTTGGTCCAGTTTTGAAGTTGAGGGGTCTTCCATTTCAATCTCTTCGTACAACCTCTTTAAAGATACGATTGCCTGTGTTTTTTCATCTTCTGGGAAGATAACTGCATTATTTTTCAGACATGGGTGTAACAGAGAAGCAATGCTGTGTAATGGATAAACTGGGAAATAAGTGGGGATTAACTGTTCAAAATGTTTCTTTATGGAAGCAATAATTGATGAATCCGTCGCAGTAACAGTTAGATGTTTGAACAACTGAGCACGTGTTGGAAGGACATTGTTTCATTTTTCGAAGAGGTCTAGACAGATGACAAAAATATGCAATGTTACCTCTGAAACAACTATAGAAAAATAGACTGATATAAATTCTCAAAACTGACACATTTTTATCACTAAATTTAAAATATTTATTTTTCATACAATTTTTTAATCACTAATCTTCCACCACCCCTGGGGCTAGCAATGCACAGACATAAAACTACACAGTCTTACATGCAAAGGGGTTGGAAATAAAATAATCTTATTCGCTTTGCACTCTGATTAAAAAAAAAAGAACCAGCTCAGTGCTGCAAGAGTAGCCCAGCCAGACTTCAGCACGGAGCTGGTCCTACTAGAAACCTCTAATGTGGCTTAGTAAAAGAGACCCTAAAAGCAAATAATCTCACCTGCATCAGAGCAAATGAAAATTTCAGCATGAGAATGTGTATGCTATTGGAAAGAGTAGCTCAGCCAGACCTCAGCACGGAGCTGGTTTTTTTTTTTTTACACAAACATTCCTTTCCTTACCTCAGCTTGTAACCGACAAAGTTTTCAGGTTTTCAAGAAGCTGCGAAATCCAAATCCTCTGCTCGGCTCCGAAATCACAATCGCTACTGCTGCACTACAAGCCATTAAATATCATGTGCGGCAGTAGCGATTGGTCCCCTACTTTGATCTGACAAATGAGGAGCCAGTATATTGGGGGGCGGAGTCAATGCGGCAACGTCCAAGTTGGATCGAGAGTTGGAGGAGACAGACAACATGGTGGAGACATCAAACACCCGGTCACGAACACGGTGAAACACAGGTAAATAGCGGTTCCTAGAAGGGGGTATATTGGCCTGCGGGGACAAATCTTTTCACCGTTTTTGCGGGCGGTGAAAACTTTTGTCCCCGTGTCTGCGGCGATTTGGCTTTGGAGTCTCCATAACCCGCAGCCAAACCGCAGCCACGCCGCGGCTCCCTGCGGGGATCGCTCCCCGTGTCATTCTCTAGTTTCTATCATGGCCCAGAGTGCTAAATGTTCCGATGCTCAAAGAATTCCTATAAACATTTAACACTCCAGGCAATGGTAGAAACCTCTCCTGCGGCTTAGTAAAAGAGGGCTCATATTTGATATTAAAGATCAGTTAGAAATTAGATATACAGTATGGTGTGAAATATCTCTTATAAATTAGTAATAGATGATTTTCAGTCTTTTAAAAAGTATTTTAAGGTGAAAGAATAATCCTAAAAACTAGTTTGAAAGCATTACTACTACTATAAACATATCAAGGAGATATCCTTGTGTCCAAGGTCATGCTATCAATATGCAGATCACTTTGTAAAGCTACAAGCTATATATCTTATACTCAAAGCCTTAACTGTCATCATTATTTTCCATACTATAATTTACATGCCAATATTGTGAAGTTCATTGAACTATGAACAGAAAATAACCTGACTCTTACATTATCTTTGTAGTATATTTTTTATTTTTATTTTTTTATCAAGATAGTAAAAGAGAAAATACACTAATTATTACTGAATTCATGCAAGCAAATACTCATTGCATTCAGGAAGAAAATAATGGTCCAAAACTATGAATTGCAGGATTCTTTTTTGTGTGTTTTTCTCTACTGTTGAGTGTCTACAGCTTTCCTCCTTTCTAGTGACAGTAGTTATTAATAGATAAGAACCACTTGACTCCTCAACTTATGCAGTTGCCTCTTCCACTGAGAATCCTTTAGATTTATGTCATATCACTTCCTTACACCTGTTCTCTGTCCTTCCCGAGCATATTTTAATTCTTTCAGATAAGATGTCAAATCTGAGGATATTATCATTGAAAAACAATGGGAGTTTTTGGTACAAAGAAATGCAAATCGTGCACTCAGCACTTGTTGCCCCCCTGGCATGTAGGGCCTGGTACAAACGACACTCAGACAATTTCAACTCAGAGTGGAATTTATTAGGCCGCAGCCAGCAGCGCAATATAACATTACTTATCTGCAACAGATGAACATAACATAACAACATAACGTGACAACATAACATAACAACAGCCGCACAGCATATGCCTATCTCCCTGCACGATGTAGGGGGCCGTACAAGCTTCCCCGGCTCGCCGGACCCTTCCCATGCAAGGAGGTGTCCTCTCCTCAGCGTTAGGTTGCAGTGAAGCTCATGGCCTGGCCTCCCTGCCGTCCAAGCAAGGTGACGTGCCCTATTTCTTAACACTGCCCATATGTATGCTTTTAGACATATGCTGTGCTTACCTTCCAGGTGAATGGCTGCGACGATAGTCGAGGGTGGGTGGGAGGGATGCTGCCTCCTTCTCCTAGCTCTGGGGTCGCTGAAAAGGGTGCGTCTCCCTTCCCACTCCTCTTTTATCTACCCCCCCCCCCCCCCCCCCCCCCCCCCCCCCCTGCTAGTGGCAACGGCTTCGGCCGATTTGCCATCGCTCCTCCCTATGGGGATCGGAGCTGATTCTCAAATCGTGCACTCAGCACTTGTTGCCCCCCTGGCATGTAGGGCCTGGTACAAACGACACTCAGACAATTTCAACTCAGAGTGGAATTTATTAGGCCGCAGCCAGCAGCGCAATATAACATTACTTATCTGCAACAGATGAACATAACATAACAACATAACGTGACAACATAACATAACAACAGCCGCACAGCATATGCCTATCTCCCTGCACGATGTAGGGGGCCGTACAAGCTTCCCCGGCTCGCCGGACCCTTCCCATGCAAGGAGGTGTCCTCTCCTCAGCGTTAGGTTGCAGTGAAGCTCATGGCCTGGCCTCCCTGCCGTCCAAGCAAGGTGACGTGCCCTATTTCTTAACACTGCCCATAGGTATGCTTTTAGACATATGCTGTGCTTACCTTCCACTACCCGTGCTAGCGAAACCTCGCTTAGCGCGGGTTCCCCCCAAGTGTCATGGCTAGCGCGGGTTCCCCCCAAGTGTCATGGCTGCGGCCCGGGACGCATCAGTAGCGCTTCTATGCCATCCTGTAGGGTACTGAGGAATATGTCTAGGCTGAGCTGATCCCATAGCATTCAAGTGACCACTGCTTCGGACATCGGGAAGCCGAGATTAATACCCCCAGGTCTCACCTGAGTTCTTCTCTTGGCCCAATGCACGAAGGAGTGGCCGCAGATCCAGATGTGTCTCAGAGAACCTGCAGCCGGGAAGAGGAGATGGGAGAAGAGTTAGTGGAATATCGATTAGTGAGCAATGGGTAGACGGATGTAGACGGATGTATTTTCGGAATGCAGCCGACTTCCATCTCCCCAAGACTTTTATTTGATTGTCTGAGAGACCTTGGTCTGCCGCGGTGGTTGCTGCTCCTATGCGAAAGGAGTGCGTGCGGAAATGTTTGGCTTGCATACCTAGCTGAATCATGGAGAGTTGCAAAAATCTTGCAAATTGAAAACGGGACAGCGGAGACCCGTCGTAGCAAGAGAAGGCCGGGTGCCATGGGCCTGAGGGCCATATAACGTAGAAATTGTTTATTGGGAAGGCACGTAGATCGTTGGAGGGGAGTAATGATAGCCAGGCGCCTCTGGCTAGTTGGTCGGTTTTAGATCTAGGTATCTTGATAGATAAGGAGGTCTCTGAGAAATGGACGTTGGCTAGTAACATGCCTCCTAACGCTCCCGAACGTTTGGAGGCTGGGACCAGTTCACTAACGCGTAGGGCGCCATGAAAAGCCAGGCAATAGGCACACCGGAACAGCGTCACCTCGTATGCATCGAAACTCAAGCTGGAGAGTGTGGCCGCTATCTTAGTTCTTCGTATGCCCGACTGTTTGGAGTGTAATATAAGGTGGACGAGGGAGGGCAATGTGCAGTCCATCCCTGCAGATGTGTAGTCCGCAAACAGCTGAATATATCTTCGCCGACCGAACACAATGGACCTATGTGTTAACAATCTACCCTGTGTTAATAATCTACCCCATAGGTGTAGGGAGACCATGATAGGAAACAGCTCCAGAAATGTAATGTTTTTAAGGATGCCTGAGCTAACCCATAAACTAGGCCATTTTGCTGGAGACCATGCCCCCTGAAAGTATATAACGAAACCCTGGCTGCCTGCTGCATCAGTATAGAGCTGTAGGGCGTCGGCATTTTCGGTAGACGATTGCCAGAACACGCGTCCATTGAAATTGGTCAGGAATGAGTCCCCAAGTCTGAGGTCGTCCCTGATAGTTCTGGTAATTCTAATGTGGTGGTGGGGCTTATCTGCTCCCACTGTAGCTCTAGCTAGTTGTTTTGCGAAAAATCTGCCTATGGGAATCACCCTGGTGGCAAACGCTAGTAAACCCAGAAGTTCTCGTAATGTAGCCTTTTTCGTGTACACATGTGATGTATTCATGAATGAAGTTTATCGAGTTTGTCTGCCGGAAGGCGTGAGACTTGATTAATCACGTCCAGCTCAATACCTAGGAAGGTGAGAACACTTGACGGGCCTACTGTTTTTTCTTGGGCTAGTGGGATGCCAAATTGTTTGGCCAGTTGATGGAATGACGACATTAAATGTTCACAGTCATTCTGAGTCTTAGCAATGAACAGGAAGTCATCTAAGTAGTGGACAGCTAAACCATGTGACGTTGTCTGACCAAATACCCAATTTACAAATGTACTAAACTGCTCGAAGTAAGCAAAAGAAACAGAACATCCCATGGGCATACATTTATCAAAATAGAATTGCCCGTTCCGGTGAAAACCCAGTAGGGGAAAAGATTGGGGGTGTACCGGCAAAAGTCTAAAAGCAGATTCTATGTCAACTTTTGCCAACATAGTACTAGGGCCAGATGCTTTTATGAATGATATGGCTTGGTATAGTGAATCATTAACTGCTGCCCCGGCCGGGTGGGAAATGTTATGGATGAGGCGGAACTTGCCAGGCTATTTGATTGAGTGGGCCGGTGTAAGGTATGGAGAAGCCGTCTAAGAAGCCTCTCGTGATGGCGTGTGCGTCCTCCCTCATCGGGTATAAGCCTTGATGGGGGAGGGGGCCAGGTGCATCGGTGTGTATTGGGGCAGGTTGAGTGAACAATCTGGAGTGGCAGGCATGTCTGTATTTACAGTTGGTATATGTGCAATGGCTTCTGTTGACTAGCATACAGATCTGCTTTCCTGCCATGTGGCCCCTTTGTCGAGGAATTTGGGGAAGCGGCCGTGGTCTGTCTCCGAACCCTTGGGTCCCGCTAGTGGATCTGTCTGGGAACCTATCGGGCAGAAATGGCCGCAAAGCGCACATTTCGTCCATCCATAGATCAAATACTCTATGCTTAGGCCCATCCCCCGTATTTCTTGTGCGCCCGGATAATTGTGTCCAAATATCTGATTAAGTAGGGGGATATCTCTGGCTCTCTTTCTACTACTACACTCATGTATATGTGGAAGGCGGATATCCAGTTAGTTAAGGATTTATAGATTTTTGGTTTTCTCTCTTTCTCTAACTGTATGTATATCCTATCAGTCTCTATGTAGTGCCTCACGTATACTACGTGCTAGCGTAAGCTGGTCCCCCGCCTGCCCATTAGCCAACCTGAGAGATGAGGGCATAATGTGTGAAGAGAGAGCATCTCGTATAACAGGTGCAATCTCATGTGCTAGAGGTGAGTATGTTGGTGTTAGTGGCTCACCTGTGACCAACAGCGGCTGTGCTGGTAACATCGGCTGTGCTGGAGGTGGGTATGTCGGTGCTGGTGCAGAAGTCGTTGGTGCACCGTTTGAACCCCGTGCTGAAGTATCTGCCTCTGGAACTCCGCCATTAAGGCAACTAGATCTTGCTGGGATTGTGCTGCCGTAGAAGCTGGCGCTGAAGTTGAGGCCGTGGAAGCCTCTGCTGTTAGAGCCGCTGATGTTGTGTATTGCTGAATTTGTGCTGTCGTAGAAGCTGGCGCTGCAGATGAGGCCGTGGAAGCCTCTGCTGTTGTATATTGCTGAAATTGTGCTGCCGTAGAAGCTGCCGCTGCAGTTGAGGCCGTGGAAGCCTCGGCTGTTAGAGCCGCTGATGTTGTGGCACGCGTAGTCCTAGTCTTTTTCTGACTAGTCGCTGAGGGCTGTATCTGAGCTGCTGGTTTTGCTCGTGGCTTACGTTGAGCTGCTGGTTGTGCTCGCGACTTACGTTGAGCCGGCATGTCTATAAGAAGTACTAAAATAATTGAGACAGTGAGGCTGGCTCTATAAATATGCATAAGATGCAATATAAAGACGTATAAAGACGTCAATAACAAAGGCAGGCAAGAGAACCAGCTGGAGACCAGCGCGTTGGTGCCACGTTGCATAGCAAATACAGATAGCAAGAGAACCAGCTGGAGACCAGCGCGTTGGTGACACGTTGCATAGCAAATACAGATAGCAAGAGAACCAGCTGGAGACCAGCGCGTTGGTGCCACGTTGCATAGCAAATACAGATAGCAAGAGAACCAGCTGGAGACCAGCGCGTTGGTGCCACGTTGCATAGCAAATACAGATAGCAAGAGAACCAGCTGGAGACCAGCGCGTTGGTGCCACGTTGCATAGCAAATACAGATAGCAAGAGAAACAGCTGAAGACCAGCGCGTTGGTGCCACGTTGCATAGCAAATACAGATAGCAAGAGAACCAGATGGAGACCAGCGCGTTGGTGACACGTTGCATAGCAAATACAGATAGCAAGAGAACAAGCTGGAGACCAGCGCGTTGGTGCCACGTTGCATCGCATATACAGGTAGCAAGAGAACCAGATGGAGACCAGCGCGTTGGTGCCACGTTGCATAGCAAATACAGATAGCAAGAGAACCAGATGGAGACCAGCGCGTTGGTGCCACGTTGCATAGCAAATACAGATAGCAAGAGAACCAGATGGAGACCAGCGCGTTGGTGACACGTTGCATAGCAAATACAGATAGCAAGAGAACAAGCTGGAGACCAGCGCGTTGGTGCCACGTTGCATAGCATATACAGGTAGCAAGAGAACCAGCTGGAGACCAGCGCGTTGGTGCCACGTTGCATAGCAAATACAGATAGCAAGAGAACCAGATGGAGACCAGCGCGTTGGTGACACGTTGCATAGCAAATACAGATAGCAAGAGAACCAGCTGGAGACCAGCGCGTTGGTGACACGTTGCATAGCAAATACAGATAGCAAAAGAACCAGCTGGAGACCAGCGCGTTGGTGCCACGTTGCATAGCAAATACAGATAGCAAGAGAACCAGCTGGAGACCAGCGCGTTGGTGACACGTTGCATAGCAAATACAGATAGCAAGAGAACCAGCTGGAGACCAGCGCGTTGGTGCCACGTTGCATAGCCTATACAGATAGCAAGAGAACCAGCTGAAGACCAGCGCGTTGGTGACACGTTGCATAGCAAATACAGACATCCAACAAAGAATATAATAGCCAATAGCAAATAATAGCCTGAAATAGCATTTAACAGTAGACAAGCGCGTTGGTGCCAAGTTGTTGTTGTTGTATAGTTGTATAGCATATCCACTTAGCACAAATTAGCATATAATGGACTGAAGTAGCATTTAAATAGCATATACAGATAGCCAAATTAGCATATAATGCCATGACATAAAATGGCACCTAGCATGCAGCCTTTTATAGCATAAATGGCACATCGCATGAAATAAGCTTGAATGTCCTATACTAGCGGACGAGTTGTGCAGGAGAGTTAAAGTAAAAGCCAAATAATAGCATAAAATGACAGTTAGTGCAGCCGCTAGTAAAGTCTTACCTTAGTCGGGCTACCAGGCAGGGCCCAAGTGGGTGGTACCTTCTGTGCCTTGGGTTCTGGAGATGCAGCGCATCCAACCCCTAGGGCGCTTATGCAGCTGCCAGATGGCGGAACACCGGGCCGCAAGCCGCAACGCGGCCCGCGAGGAGGGAGTCGCTGTCTTTGGACTCCCGCGCTCGATACCGCGAGCCGCTAGCCCCCACGCGGCCCGCAGCCTGGGAGGAGGGAGTAGCCGTCCCCGAACGCCCGCGCCGCCCCCCACAACCTGGCCCGCGGCCTAGGAAGAAGGGCGTATGTCGAAGCCACGAGCCGCTAGCCCCCACGCGGCCTGCGGCCTGGAAGGAGGGAGTCGCCGTCCCTGAACGCCTGCGCCGCCCTTGGTACGCTTAATCCCCTGACCTATAGGTGGCAGGGTACTCACTAGCTTTAACACATGGGGTAAAACCCACAAAAAGGCGTGCTAAGGCAGTAAAGGATGTCTTCCATAAATATCAAGATAAGTAGATTTTTTTGCTAATTCAATAGCCATGCAGATAAAATTAGGACATAAAAAAAATTATTATTTTATCCAGATAGCTATCTGGCTAGCGGTATGAGACTAACCGGAGAGCACAACCGGTCAGTGCTAATTCCGGAAATTCTGCTGTTAAATATCAAAATTATATTACCTGCAGAGTTCAGTGTTTTAAAATGATGATTGCTACCGGCTGAATATCAGAGTGATCTTTTTTTTTTTTTTTTTTTTAATCTGTACATACTAGCAGTAAGTTCATGTTCAAAGGAAACCTAACCAGTGGCCCGCGGCCCGGGAGGAGGGGGAGGGGGGGGCCGCCGCCCCCGAACGCCGGCGCCGCCCCCCAGCGCGAAGAGAGTCGCTCGGCGCCGCGAGCGGCCAGCCCAAACGCGGCCCGCGCAGAGGCGCGGCCCCCCCCCAACGACCAGCCGACCCCGAACGCCACCGCGAGCCAACAACCCCAACGCGGCCCGCGGCCCGGCAGTAGGGGAGCGCCGGTCCGCTGCGGTCGGCGCCGCCAGCCGCTACAGGGAGAGCGCCGGCACGCGCGTCCTGCGCCGCGAGCTGCTGGCCCTAACGCGGCTCGCGGCCTGGGAGGAAGGGAGCGCCGGTTTGGTGCGGTCGGCCATTGGTGCCGGAGGGGGAGAAGGAGCCCCCAAGCGGCCCGGCAGGGAGGAGGGGAGCGCCGGAACAGTGCGTTTTTGCGCCGCGGGCCGCTGGCTCCAACGCGGCCCGCGGTATGAGAGGAGGGAAGACTACCGGCTAAGGGCAGGAATCCGATCAGACGGAAGCCACGACGCTCCCGGGCAGGCGGACCAGCCCGCACGTGTGGGGCGACCCGCACGCTCCGCCCCCCCCCCTCAGATCCGAGGCCTGCTATCGCGTGCTAGGGAGTGTAGCACCCCTTCTCGACGCCGACCACCCGATGAATGAAGCCCGCTGCCGCGTGGACGCCCCAAACAACGAGATCCTACCTAGTAAGTTGATGAGTGATATTTAGTTAAGTAGCGTTTTTTTTGAGATTATCGAAGGAAGCTGGGTGGCGGTGGAGCTATGGAGATGGAAATGCTGCCTCCTTCTCCTAGCTCTGGGGTCGCTGAAAAGGGTGCGTCTCCCTTCCCACTCCTCTTTTATCTACCCCCCCCTTCCCCCCCCCCCCCTGCTAGTGGCAACGGCTTCGGCCGATTTGCCATCGCTCCTCCCTATGGGGATCGGAGCTGATTCTAATTCTGAAATCACAAAAGTGGTGAGATTTGGTGCTAATGTAAGGGGTCCTTTACTAAGGCGTGCTAATCGATTTAGCACATGCTAAAGAGTAGTGTGTGCTAAATGCTAAGGCGCCCATAGAATATAATTGACGCCTTAGCATTTAGCGTGTGCTAATCGTTAGCATGCGCTAAATTGTTTAGTGCGCCTTGGTAAAAGGACCCTGTAATTATTTCTATGATTGCCAAAGTCCCTGAAAGAAAAAAAATCCATAAAAATGATTAGCAAGGTAGACTTCATTCAAATGAAATATGATGTGAATACGGCAAGCTATTGCCAGAGACAGAATGCCAGACTTCATAGACCTTAGTTTTGATATGAATCAACAAAACATTTCTTATACTGTACATAGTAAAAAACATAAGAACATAAGAATTGCCTTACAAGTCCAGCATCCTGTCTCCAACAGTGGACAACCCAGGTCACAAGTACCTAGCCAGATCCCAAGTAGCAAAACAGATTCTATGCTGCTTGTCCCAGGAATAATCCAACTCAAAAATGGTCCATGGACTTCTTGTCTAGGAAACTATCCAAACCCCTTTTTTTTTTTTTTTTAGTTCAATCTTTTTATTGAAAGTTTCAATAAAACATATCAAAAACGATAAAAATACAACATAGCAACATAAATTACAATCCATAAACTACAGTCATAAACTTGCAGTGTATATGTTATAAGTAATATCTGGCTAGCAAGTACATTTAAAGCAAATCGAGGAGATGTCACAGGCTGCTATGTCTTATATTATAAGCTATAAAGCATTCGAAAAGATATTCAGTGTCAATTGAAATAAAGCGTAAAGGTGTTTCTAACGGTAGGCACTTTTTATGATAGGCTATATTCAATCACAGGTGACCAGACCTTCAGGAAAGTCGACAAAGAGTTAGTTTTCTTAGCTGCCACTTTCTAAAATTTAGAGTACAAACATACTGAGTTCCACCAATGAGCATAAGAGAGAGCAGAGAAGTCCTTCCAACATGACATAATGGATTTAAAGGCAATGAGCAGTAAACATGATAACAATCTAGTCTCAAATTTATCCAAACGTGCTTTAACTGCGTTTGTACCATATATAATAATCTGATAAGAGATAGACTCTTCAATAGGAAGGATCTTACAAATTGTACACCAAACCTCGCTCCAGAATTGCTGCAAGAAAGGACACTGGTATAACATATGATTATAAGTGCCAACAGTTTGCATACAGGACCAGCACTTATCTGAAAGCGAGGGGTCAATTTTGTGCAGTTTACGTGGAGTCCAGTACACTCTATGAAAGAGAAAAAGCACCAATTGCATCATTGCTGATGATTTCATCGCTTTAAAGGACGTCAGCCATAGATTCTCCCAGTCAGGCATTGGTTCCATAGTTAGCAGCTCTCGGGCCCACACATCATATAAGGCTGAGGGAGGAAGGAATTTCCTTGCATGTATCAATTTGTACCAACTAGACGCTTGACCTGGTTGCGATTGTATTTTAGTCACCCATTGAAGGATGGTGGGTTGGTCCCTAGAGAGAGCAGACTGTTTCAATTGTGCAGAAATGCAATGAGTCAGTTGAAGCCACTGATACTGCTGAGATGGAGACAAATCATAAGCAATCGCTAGCTTGTCATAGGCTATGAAGTGATCACCATCTCTGAGTTGCTGAATGGACCATATTCCAAGACGACGCCAGGATTGCCATTCTAGATATTGGCCTTGTATTTTTAAGTGTGGATTACGCCAGATAGGAGAGCTCATAGTATCACCCCAGGAGAGAGGGGCTAGATCATCTATTATTTGAATGGCAGATTTTGTTGCTGCGAGTATAGGGTTCAACTTTTTACCAGGAACTTGTTTCATAAAAGAGAAGTATTTTAAGAGATGCTTATCACATATTTTACGTTCCAATTTCAACCAAATGGACAGATTATCATCCAGAGGCTCCACCAGCCACTGGGAACCCTGTCTACAGAGAAAAGCCAGATGGTAGCTATACAGATCAGGGAAGTTCACCCCACCATTTTCTTTCGAGCATTTCAACTTTTTTAAAGCGATGCGCGGAACTTTCTTATTCCATAAATACTTGGTCATGAGTGATTCAAATTTCTTATAAGCTGCTGGAGGGAACAGCACTGAAATCATGGATAATATATATGTAAGTTTCGGTATCAATACCATTCTCAATGAGTCCAAGCGACCCCACCAGGATAATTTCAGGGGAGACCAACGGGAGGTAGTAGAGTCGATTATTTGTAGAATGTGTGAAGTGTTGAGTGACAAAGTTTCCTCAATGGACACACCAAAATATATTCCTAAATATTTGAGTTTTTCAGGTGCATACTTCAACTTCAAAGTTTTAATAATATCGCCGCAAGGCGATCCAGTCAGTGACATGACCTCAGTTTTAGAACTGTTAAGCTTATAACTGGATACTGATGAATAGGTTGATATAGACTGAAGCACGGAAGGTAGGGAGTCCATATCAACGTATAATTGAACATCATCAGCATACGCTGTCATCTTTATATGTAAGTCATCAATACAGAGACCCGTTATGGAAGTATCAGATCTTATAGCAAGGAGTAAATGCTCTAAGGCTAAGTTGAATAACAAGGGAGACAGGGGGCAGCCTTGTCGCGTGCCTCTAGATGGTGCAAAGGGTGCAGAGAGGACATTATTAATGCGAAGTCGAGTAGAAGGATTGGAATATAAAACTTTAACCATACGCAAAAATTCTTCATGAAAGCCAAACCACTATAATACTTGAAAAAGGAAAGGCCACTCCACCCTATCAAAAGCCTTTTCGGCGTCGAGTGACATAGTTACTCCATTTGGCATATAGGTTGGAGCTAAAGATAACACATGAGAAAATAATCGAGTGTTGTCGCTGGATAGACGTCCTTGGAGAAAGCCGGTTTGTTCCATGCTGATTAATTTCGGTAATACAAGTTGTAATCTTGAAGCGATCAATTTCGCAAACAATTTAGCATCGGTGTTTATAAGAGAGAGAGGACGATAATTTTGCACAAACAGTGGATCCTTATCAGGTTTTGGTATGACAATAATCATCGCCTCTGTAAACGTGCCTTTAGTGAAACCTTGATGTAGAAGAGAATGAAAGTATTCCAGCAATAGCGGAAGGAGATAGGATTGAAACGCAAGGTAGAATTCAACTGGTAGGCCATCTGGCCCAGGAGCTTTGCGTTTAGCCATGGAATGCAGAGTCTCTGTGATCTGAGATAACTGAATGGGTTGAGTAAGAAGGGTATTATCATGGTCATCCAGTTTCGGGCCATTGATGTTGTTTAAATAATCCTGTATCTGAGTGCAATCCGGCGATTCCGTGGAATATAGCGTCTTGTAGTAGTCTTGAAAATGATTACAGATGGCCGAATTGTCCGTCAGAGTATCTTCTGTATCATTTTGTAAAGCAGGAATTTGAGTCCTTTCAGATTTGATTTTCAGATAATTAGCAAGATGGTAGCCAGCCTTGTTATTATTGGCATAGTAATTGGCTGCTTGTAGGAATATCTCATTTGAGGCCACAGTACTGAGTTTAAGATTATAATCATAGCGGAGTTTGCCAAGACATTCAATGATTATAGGATTCTTCAGGTCTGCAAAGTGGGCATTTTCCATCACCGATATCTGATTCTCTAGTCCTGTATTTGGTTTCTGTCCTTTCTTCTTCTTTGATGCATATGCGATGATCTGTCCTCTTATATAAGATTTAAAAGCATCCCAGGTAGTGTGCCAAGATGTGTCGCTAACAGGATTGAGATCAAAAAATTCTCAGATGTGATGATTAACGTGCTCCACAAATAACTGATCTGTTAATAAAGAAGAATTGAACCTCCACATTTTCTGTGGTACGGCCGAGAGGATGCCATTAAGAGTTAATGTTATGGCTGAGTGGTCAGACACCGATAGAGTTAAGATATCAGAAGAGAGCAATTTCCGGACCAGTGAATAACTTATCAGGAAAAAATCAATCCTGGAGTAGGAAGCATGGGGCGGAGAGAAAAATGTAAATGTAGATTCCTCTTTGTGGAGCAGCCGCCATGGGTCTATCAATTTCAACTGGAAGAGTAAATTCTGAAGGCAGTGCCACGCTCTGGTTTTTTTATAGGGCACAATGGATTTTCTATCTTTTTCTGGGCATAATATTAGATTGAAATCACCACCCAGGATATAGGGTTGAATAGAATTGGAGCCAATATCAGATGCCAGGGACTCAAAAAATTCTGGGCAATCTTGATTTGGAGCATAGATATTATATACAGAGAGGTGAGTATTTCCCACAAGTAAATTCACTTTCAACCAGCGGCCTTCAGTGTCATGTGCTGAAGAAATTATTTGTATATCCTGACGCTTCCTAATCAGTGATCCAAACCCCTTTTAAACCCTGCTAAGCTAAATGATTTCATCACATTCTCCAGCAACAAAATCAAGTGTTTAATTACATGGGTGAAGAAATATTTTCTCCGGTCTGTTTATAAACCTACTATTTAGTCACTTCATCACATACCCCCTAGTCCCAGAATTAAGAGAAAAAAAGTGAACCCACATCTACCCTTTCTACTTCACTCAGTATTTTATAAACCTCCATCATTTCACCTCTAAGCCATCTCCTCTCCAAGATAAAGAGCCCCAGCTGCCCTAGCCCTTCCTTATATGGAAGTGGTCCTATCCCTACTATCATTGTCACCCTTCTCTATACCTTTTCTAATTTTGCTATATCTTTTTTGAGATAAGACAACCAGAATTACACACAATATTTGATGTGTGGCCATACCATAGAGCAGTGGCTCTTAAACTTTTTTTTAGCTCTGGCACACTAAACAGAAGCCATGTCCAGTTAAACTTTTTTGTGGCACACTAAATGGAGTAAATGTATTTAAGACACATTATAATTGAAATAAAATTGCAAAATCAATAAAAAAATTAAATTATAGAACTACTTATTAAAAATTATTTAAGCTATGTATAGGTAATTGCAACAACAGTGAAACTAAAGTAGATAGAATTGCTATTCAATCTGATGGATGTGTTTGTTTTTGAGTGCCAATTAACTCAAAATGCAGCTTGATAGTTGACACTCATTTCATCATCCACCATCTGCAGTCATTCTCTTATTTTTTCAATTTAATTTCTGTCAGAGCTGAAAATCCAAGTTCACAAAGAATAAGATCTAAACGGCAACAAAGCCTGCTCTAGGCAATTGTATCCTTATGTACACAGACACTCATAACATTGACAGACTCTTACATATACAATGTACATGTCATCTATTGTAATGAATATTTATGAAGGGAATTTTAAAAAATAAAGTAAAATTCTGGAATCTCTTGTGGCACACCCGGAATCTCTTCAGGGCACACCACTGTGCCGTGACACAGTTTAAGAGACATAGAGCAATACAAGGGCATTATAACATTTTCATCTTTGTCTTCCATTCCTTTCCTCATAATTCCTAACATTCTATTTGCTTTCTTAGCTGCCACCGTACATTGAGCCAAGGGTTTCATCGTACCCTCAATGAAACCTAGATCCTTTTCTTGGTCAGTGACTCCTAACACAGTCTCATCTGCCGCATGACACTTTTTCAGGCCTATAGTAGCGTTTACTCTCAAACCACAGAGAAGAAAGGGTCAGCAGCAATCAGCCATCATCATCTGGAGTTTATCATCATATAGGACCTTAGTCTAGGCTCTATGACTTCTGAACCTGATAGCTGAGAGACCTACATCTCTAATCTCCTCCCACAGATTTCAGTACCATCTCTTTGCTGAATGACTTACAAATCTACCTCTCTACACCTGAAATTTCTATGGTAATCCAGACCCGAGTCTCGACCTGCCTTTCTGACATTGCTACATGGATATCTTTCTGCCATCTAAAGTTGAACATGGCTAAGACAGAACTCTTTATTTTTCCTCCTAAACCTGCCTCTCCTCTCCCTATATTCTCTATTTCGGAGGATAATGCTTTCATCCTCCCTGTTTCATCAGCTTGCAACCTAGGGTCATCTTTGACTAGTCTCTGTCCTTCCCTTTGCATATCCAACAAACCGCTAAAACCTGTCACTTCTTTCTATACAACACCACTAAAATATGGAATTTCCTTTCTGAGAATGCTGCCAAGACCATTATCCATTCCCTTGTCATCTCTCGCCTGGATTATTGCAATGTGCTTCTCATGGGTCTCTTGCTAATCCATCTTTCACCCTTTCAATTTGTTCATTATTCTTCTGTGCACCTCAAATTCTACCAGTGTTGTTATGCTCATGTTACCTCTCTCCTCAAATCGCCTCATTGGCTCCCTGACTGCATCCATATATAGTTTAAACTCCTCGTATTGACCTACAAGTGTACTCACTCTGTGGCTCCTCAACATCTCTCCTCTCTTATCTTTCTCTAAACCCCATCTTGAGAACTCCATTCTTTGGGTAAGTCTCACTTGTCTGTACCCTTCTCCTCTACTGCCAACTCTTGAATTCGCCCCTTCTGCCATGTGATGTATGCCTGGAACAATCTGTGTGAATCAGTACGCTAGGCTCCATCTATTCAAATTCATACTCAAAGCCCACTTTTTAAAATCTGCATTTAGATCCAAACACCTGCAATTTGTAATACACCATGGGGCTTATAATCGAAACAGAAATAAGTCTAAAAACCCAACCAAATCAGCACTTGGATGATCAAAAAGACAGGTTGTCCAAGTGCTGATAATCAAAATGGGTCTTTAGATATATCCAGAGACTTTTTAGGCTTCTGTATCCCGCTATGTGCCCAGAAGAGAAAGGGGCATTTTTGGAGGAGTAGTTAGGGTGTGATGTGGGCAGGATGTGGGTCGACCTAGACTTAGTCATCCTGCAGGGGTAATTGAAAGTTTTACAAGGCTGCCTGGACGGAACTAATACTTTGTGACTTAGGCAATCTTAAAACAGGTCTAAGTGCCCAAAAAGTATCCAAAGTGGCCAGATAACCACTGCAGAAACAAAGTACAGACTCCCCCTCCACACACACACACCACCAAAAAAATCAGAATAAAATGTATATATCTGCCACCTGGCATAGGAAAACCTAGTAGAGCTGCACAGAGGTGGTTTAAGTAGTCAGGGTGGGGGTGGGGGGTATGCTAGATGAGAGAGGAGGACCCAGGCCCATATGCCACTTTAACCACTGCATTCATGGTGGAAAATGTGAGTCCACCAAAAAAAACCCCAAACAAACCCTACTGTATTGCCTTATATGTGGTACCTACAGCCTTAAGGGCTATTGGGGTTGTAGACAGGTGGGTATAGTAGATGTTGGGAGTGTTTTAGGGAGCTCACCATGACCTGCAAGGGAGTTGTGGTGTGATGTTTATATTGCACCCGTTTTGTGAAGTTCACAACAGTGCCCTGTAAGGTGCCCCACTCTGTGGCTAGTCCATCATTTTGCTGGCCTTTCCCACATCCAAAAGGTCTTGTTCTTGATGTTTGGTACTTGGATGATTTTTTGGGATGAGAATGTAGTAAAAAAGATAAACGTACTAGTGGTCTGGTCAATCAAACAGCTGGATGTAGAAGAAGGCGATTTAAAAACTATATATACATTTTGGACGTATTTTTCGAGAATGGACTTTGGACGCTGACAACTTTGGTCAACTAGTGCTCTAAGCCCAAAACATGTTTAGACATTTGTTTTGATTATGCCCATCCACATCTGTTCCTTAATCCCTCTGTAGCCCCTACCTCATCATCCCTTTATATTTCCCTTCATGAGTAGCATATATTTATCCACTCTGTGTCTGGTGCAGCACTATAGAAATAATAAATAGTAGTAGTGGTAGTAGAATAGACCTGTTCCACCCAACCTCTTCTGTCCCCATTTAAGGAATAGGAATGCCTTCATTCCCGCCACTTATCCAACCAGTAGTTTTCAAAATGATGGTAGAAACTGTAACCAGTAGTTTTTACAACAATGCTAGAATTAGCAGTTGTCCACCCATCATCCAGAGCTGCTGCATCCCGAAGACCTAAATCAAGTCCTGTAGACAACGGCTAGCAATTGGAGGGAATTTAAAATTAAATGCCATAAAAATCTGTGCTGCGTGATTCTCTAAAAGGCATATATACCTTTTAATGCTGATTCCCATATCTAACTTTAGGTACCAGCACTTACATCTTATATAGGGAAAGGGGATGGGACTAGATATACTGCCTTTTGCTGGCTACAATCAAAGTGGTTCACTTATTATATACAGGTGTGTACTTGGGGCAATGGAGAGTTAAGTGATAGGCCCAAGGTCACAAGTAGCTACAGTAGGAAATGAACCCAATTCCACAGGTTATCAGGATACTGCACTAACCATTGAGCTACTTCTCTGGAACATTGAAGCCTCTTCTATAATTCCACATGCAACATTAGAAAGCCCACCTTTCGCGTTACCTGCTAGTAGAGTTAGGTGCCTTGTATTTTAGAATAGTATGGGGCTCATAATCAAAATAAAATTATGTTTAAAATCCCACAGAAGTTGGCACTTGGACAACCTAAAAGACAGGTCGTCCAAGTGCCGATAATCAAAACAGGTTTTTAGATGTATCCAGAGATTTTTTTAGGCCTATGAATCCCTCTGTGCACCCAGAGTTGAAAGGAGTGTTTTTGAAGGAGTGGTTGGGGAAGGATGTGAGCCAACCTAGACTTAGTCGTTCTACAGAGATAATCAAAAGTTTTACGAAGCTGCCTGGACGGAACATATACATTGTGACTTAGGCCATCTAAAAACAGTGCCAATAAAGTAGCCAAAGTGACCAGATAACCACTGCAGACAGAAAGTACAGACCCCCACACACGCCTCCCATGATCACTGACCCCCACCGCCACCATATAAATTGGAATAAAAACATACATACCTGCCTCCAGAACATCAGCACCTGGCATAGGAAAGCCTAGTAGAGCTGCACAGAGGTGGCTTAAGTTGTCTGGGGGGGGGGGGGGCTAGTGAACCATAGAGAAAAAGACCCAAGCCCATAAGCCACTCAAACCACTGCATTCATGGTGAAAAATGTGGGCCCACCACAAGCCCCAAACCCTACTCTACTGCCATATAGATGCCACCTGCAGCCATAAGGGCTATTGGGGGTATAGACAGGTGAGTATGGTAGTTTTGAGAGTGTTTTGGGTAGGGTTACCAGATGTACGGAATTCCCCAGGCATGTCCTCCTTTTTGAGGATCCGGATGGCTTTTCAAAACCAGGTATGTTGTCAATGTTTTGAAAAACTTCCCATGAAAATCGCGTTGGGAAGGAGCATCCATGTATGCGTGGATGCAGTCTGGGAGCAAGGCTAAGTGCATAACGGAGCGTGACATAGGCAAAATGGGGCATAACTGGGTGGGCCTGGGGGTGTGGCCATGGGTCAGATTTTACTTTGGGAAAATCTGGTAACCCTAGTATTGGGGGGCTCACCATGACCTGCAAGGGAGTTGTGATGAGATGTTTAGGGGTGGCATCCTTTTTGTGAAGTTCAAAGCAGTGTCTTGTAAGGTGCCCCACTACTCTGTTGCCATGTCTTGGTGGCCAGTCCATCACTTTGCTGTCCCCTCCCATGTCCAAAAGGTCTTGTTCTAGGTGTTTATAACTTGGACAATTTTTGGTATGAGAATGTAGTATAAAGATAAACGTACTAACAGTCTGGACAATCAAACAGCTGGACGTAGAAGTAGACGGTTTTTGAAAAAAAACAATTTTTGAATGTTTTTTGAGAATGGACTTTGGACACTGCCAACTTTGGGCGACTAGCACCCTAAGTCCAAAACAGACTTAGACATTTGTTTTGATTATGCCCCTCCATGCATCCAGATACACATGCACATTTTAATGAGTGCCAGTTAACCTCAATAAATGGTTGTTAGCACCCAGAATTGATAAGAAAGGGCTCATTACACAATTCTACGTTCCACATATAGAATCTAAGGGACAAAGCACAAACACCTCTGAGCTTTATGATGCTTTGTGATTACATGCACAGATGAGAAGGGAAAGCACAGCTGTGATACAGTGTTCTGTGGAGCAGTGAAGACAGTGAATTAGTGGTCATGAGCAAGGTTGACTTTTTGCTCAGGCATGACAAAATGGTGTCATTAGAGACATATCTGATATTTACAAGTAAAGTACTCTTGGATCAATTGAGAGCAGACCTGGTTGTCAATTGCAATAGTCTCTCTGGCATGAGCAGTACATGAGGGACCCTGCTCCAGTTCAGAGTTGATGTTCACTGACACCTGATATCACACAGCTATGCTATATAGCTTACTCGTACAATGGGCTAAAACTATTTGCATAACCTTTAAAAGCGAGCTCATTCTAATTCAAGCGAGCTCATTCTAATCTTGACAAATAAGTGGCTTTCCAAAATCAAATATATACTCAGTGATGAAGTAAGTGGCCTTGTACATCTCATTGTAACTGCTCTCTGCTGGTGTGGGAGAGTGACAGGTGTCAGCAGCCAGCATCTGCATTCATATTCAGTATCACCTTGGAATTCAAAGCAATAGGTATTCTTTGCATTGGTTGTAGTGCCCTTGGGTTGGGGCTCTGTTCCTGGAATGAACTCTCTGTTGGCAGCATTTAAAGGCCTTATCCATGTATATGAACTGAATAGGGAGTTGACTGAAAGTGTGCCTTTTGAAGTCCATAGCATGGTGTTGATGTGGGCTTAAACCAGAATCAAATGTGATCCCATCCCCCAAGTCCTATTACTTTATGTTGCATTTTCTTAGGAATGTGGTGGGGTTCTTGTGGCAGCGATCTTCATGGTGGGGTTTGGGAGCGTCGGAGTATAGATTTCGAAGGCAGAAGGGAGTGGGCATACCTCCCGCCTCTCTTTATTTTGGGGGCCATCATTGGAGGGGGGGGCGGTCAGTGCAGAGAATTCAGCGTGCTGGTCTAGCTAAAAAACACTATCACAGTTTTGTAAAAAAAAAAAAAAAAAGGGGGGTAAGTTACTCAAACAGACTAATTCTATATGTGTAGGATCTTGATTCAACTTCATTATTACAAGTGACTTGTTGATTATTTAATTTGTTATCAATTATTAAATGAATTTTGGATTACAGATATAAAGTGTTTCATTAATAGGACACAGACCTAGTACAACCACAGGTTTAAACTTCAAATATACACTTGAGTAGAAGATCAAGTAGAGGCTTTGATAATGTGGGATAATAATCTCATTTAGCATTATTTATAGAAGGTCTATAAAATTTAACTAATTCTTTAGATTTCAATAAAGTAGAAATAGTTGAGATTTTCACCATAAATGTTCATAGTGGCATAGTCGAGTCTTCAAAACTTAAGGCATCGATGCTCTAAAGTCACTGTTACGGCCATTATAGTGATTTTTAAATAACGAGCTATGCTCCAAATATTTTGCATGCAAATGAGATGCTTGGAAATACCATCTCATCAGTTGTTAGAGAAAGCAACTAACACATGCACAAAATGGTTCATAGAAAGAGACATAAATGTGCACATGAACCACGAAAAGCTACATGGTTGGCACACAAATCATAAACATGCCTTATTGTAGTGCATCATAAGTGCATGTCATAAGTGTCATGGGAGAGCAGAGAACTACCAGCAAACCATGCAATTTTGTTTTTAATCGGCAGCCCCAGTCCTGCTGGTATACAGTTTTAATGAAAGCAACTGAGATGCACCTTTAGCACATGCATAGCGCAAGATATATATGCTTTTTTGGTGTCCTCTCAACCATATAAAAGTATGATGCATTTATCCCATAGGTTTTTTTTTTTATTTTTGACCTTCTACTAGAGAATGACACGGTGAAAAAATTGGTCTCCGTCACCGCCCCGTCCCCGTCTCACCATCCTCTGCACCGCCCCGTCACCGCCATTCCCTTCACCGCCCCGTCACCGCCACTGCCACCCCATTCACCGCCCCGTCACCGCCACTGCAACCCCATTCACCGCCCCGTCACCGTCACCGCTGCATACATAAAAGCCTCAAACGGGTACGATTTTAAATACTTTTCTTTATTTACGTATAAAGGAAACATTCTTTAAAACTTTAAAACTTTAAAACTTAGTTAAATATTAGTTAATAACTATACAAAAACAAACACGACATGTACTTTTAATGCTTACAATGTTAGCCTACATGGTAAGTAGACGCGGCCGCTGTACCTAATCGCGGCAAAGATCTCCCTGCCGTGATTAGCATAGTGACCGCGGCTACGGCTGCAAGTCTCCCCTCCCCCAGCGATCACGGCAGGAGGGCACCTAACCCCTCCTGTAGACCCCCCCCAACGGCCCTCCCGACAATCGCAGCAGAAGGGTACCCAACCCCTCCTGCCGGTCCTCCCAATGGCCTCCCCTAAGATCGCCGGCAGGAGGGTACCCAACCCCTCCTGCTGGACACCCCCCAACGAACCCTCCCACCCCGGAACCCCCTTAGTCTTACTTTCCAAGTTGGACCGGACGGCTCCTCACACGTATGGCCAGCAGGCTTGCCTCCGTCCAAATGAGGCGGGCCCGCCCCTACCCTGCCCAACCCACAGGATCCTAGGGCCTGAGTGGTCTAGGCACCTAAAGCCACTCCCGCTATAGGAGGGGCCTTAGGTGCTTGGGCCAATCAGGCCCTAGGATCCTGTGGGTTAGGCAGGGGAGGGGAGGGGCGGGCCCGCCTCATTTGGACGGAGGCAGGCCTGCTGGCCAGACGAGCGAGGAGCTGTCCGGTCCAACTTGGAAAGTAAGACTAAGGGTGGTGTTTCGGGATGGCGGGGTTTGTTGGGGGAGGGTCCGGCAGGAGGGGTTGGGCACCCTCCTATTGGCGATATAGGGGGCCGTTGGGGGGGCCGGCAGGAGGGGTTGGGCACCCTCCTACCAGTGATCATAGGGGGGCTGTTGGGGAGCTGGCAGGAGGGGTTGGATATCCTCCTGCTGCGATCGTCGGGGGGGCTGTTGGGGTAGGCAGGAGGGGATGGGTACCCTCCTGCCGCGATCGTTGGGGAGGGCTGGTTCTGTCGGCATGAAGGGCTGAGCACCTTCCTGCCGGCGATCGTCGGGGGGGGGGGGCGGGTTCTATTGGCAGGAAGGGTTGATCTGACAAATGAGGAGCCAGTATATTGGGGGGCGGAGTCAATGCGGCAACGTGCAAGTTGGATTGAGAGTTGGAGGAGACAGACAACATGGCGGAGACATCAAACACCCGGTCACGAACACGGTGAAACACAGGTAAATAGCGGTTCCTAGAAGGGGGTACATTGGCCTGCGGGGACAAATCTTTTCACCGTTTTTGCGGGCGGTGAAAACTTTTGTCCCCGTGTCTGCGGCGATTTGGCTTTGGAGTCTCCATAACCCGCAGCCAAACCGCAGCCACACCGCAGCTCCCTGCGGGGATCGCTCCCCGTGTCATTCTCTAGCTTCTACCTCTCATGCAATGAGCAGCCCCACACCTGCTGGTATATGCTTTTAACACGCACAGTTCAATGCTACCAACACCTTCAGACCTGCCAGTAATTTTGAAGCATTAAAAGTCAGCGCTTCATTTTGGACATCACCCGGCAATGTCTGGGGATCGCTCGAAGTGCTCATTTTAATATTAATGAGCTTGTTGTATTGTATTTCCATACAATTCTCGGAAGTTGCTGCGGGGCATGGAAAAGACCACGCAAAACCCATTTTGTGCATCAGAAGCCAAAATGCTTGTATGCTAAACAAGTTAGCGATTAGTTTGGCAATGAATGTTAAACGCATGTTAAGTTTAGAGCATTGGGGCCTAAGTCCTGATGATACCAAGGTGAAATGTGGTGGTTCTTGAATATCTAGGTTTCAAAAAGATTGTAGACCTGACAGCAGTATATTCTAATCTAATCTAATCTAATCCTTAGGTTTGTATACCGCATCATCTCCACGTTCGTAGAGCTCGACGCGGTTTACAGTAGGAGAAATAGGAAGGAACTACAACAGAGGGTTAGAGGTAGAAGTGTGAAGAAAATTTAGAGGACTTGGAATGCCAAGATATAAGAGTTTCCTTGATTCCTAAGTTGGAGGGAGACTTACATTTTTTTTTTTTTTAAATTTCTTTATTGATATTTTGAGAAAAGCCAGGTTTTCAGATGTTTGCGGAAAACTTGGAGAGAGCTCAAGTTCCGAAGAGGGGAGGTAAGGTTGTTCCAGAGCTCAGTGATTTCAGGGTTAGAGAAGCATTGGGATTCCATGATGGCTGTGGTAATCTTTAAAATTACAACTATTTTAGAAGTATCTCCATGTATAAATAGCAGCTATTGCATGCGTATATCAGTTTATTTGTGTTTTATATTATGTATTATGATTATTTCTATTGTTGTCTGCTTAGGTATAGGAGAAATATAAATATAAAAATTAATAAAATGCAATTTTAGAAGCAATTTGTAAGTAATAATTAGATAGATTGTAGACTGCTCTGAAACTGTGTACAGGGCAGTATATAAAGTGTTCAAATAGAATAGAATATAATTATTTATGTATGGAAATCCATACAATGTACAGATTTTAATGGGATGTGGTGTGGGCATGATTAGTTTGGGAGCACAAAATCACATTGGGAAGTTGGGGGTGTCTGAATTTGTTGGAGGTGCTGGGATGAGGGGGCAGGCTGACACTAAAGGGAGAATAAATTTTAAAGAAACTGCTGACAAGGAAAGCTGTGGTTAGCAATGTATTATTTTCTTCCATATGTAGTTGTATATAGTTGTTGTTCCTGCTAGACATTCTGGGCCAGATTCTCGACGCGTCACTTTAAGTTAGGCAGCGGTAGGTGCCCTAGCGCTGCCTAACTTAATTGGTTTAATTGGGTATAAGTGGCACGATAATGGGTCTTGCTATTAAAACCCAATTAAAAACTTGTTTAAAAAAATGCCCCCACTATGTGTCCTACCTGATCAGCGCCTAGCGATTCCGAAGGTCAGAAGTAGGCATGTTTAAGGGGCGGCGCCAGACTTCAGTGGCACTAGGTGATGCTGGCTGCCATTCACGAATGATCCTAGATGCCAGAAATGTAGGTCTTTGAAACTCTGGCCTATATTTACAGAACCTAAAATTCTTGTTAGGCGCTGGTATGCCTGATTCTATATGTGGTGCCTGTTGGTGATTGACATGTGGCAGGCGCAGCGTATAGAATCAGCCCCTCTGTGAGATATACATGCACTCCTCCATATCATAGAAACATAGAAACATAGAAATAGACGGCAGATAAGGGCCACGGCCCATCAAGTCTGCCCACTCCAATGACCCTCCCTATCTATCTTTGCAGATAGATCCCACATGTCTGTCCCATCTGGCCTTAAAATCTGGCACGCTGCTGGCCTCAATAACCTGAAGTGGAAGACTATTCCAGCTATCAACCACCCTTTCGGTGAAGAAGAATTTCCTAGTGTCACCGTGCAGTTTCCCGCCCCTGATTTTCCACTGATGCCCCCTTGTTGCCGCTTAGCATTTGGCAGATCCTTTTGTTATGGACTAGGAGAAATTGTAAACCTTCCAACCTCAAGTGGAAAAATAGGTGTAGAATCCAGGGACTTGGAAATATTAAGTGTATCTGAAAGTAACGTACCTTGAGCTACTACTGAAAAAGATGTGAACAAAATATAAATAAATAAGAAACATTTTACATAAAATGGGCATTTATACCTAACAGATAAACTCTTCTTAGTATTCTAAAGAAAAGTAATAATGACAAGAAAAATAATTCCATTGTACAATATAACACACAAATGAAGTTGTAACGCTAATTGTGGTAATCATATATAGAAATGTTTAAGAGGACAGAGTGTATAAAAGAGAGGGGAATTTCAATTCTCATAAATTGTTATAAAGAATGGAAAGACTGGCTAAGCCAGCTGGTATTTATATACTGTTGTAAGCTCTTTTGAGCAGGGACTATCTCTTCTGTGTTTTGATGTACAGCACTATGTAGGTCTACGAGTGCTATAGAAATGATTAGTAATAGCAGTAGTACAGTATAAGCTCTGTTTTGCATAAAACAAGCAGGTAGGACATGGGGTGTAGAGGTTGGGATGTTCTGTTTCCTGAGTATTTTATAAAAGCTTCTGCTGAATATGGAGTCTTTTGTAAAACACATAAGAGACACTACAAATAGACTTAACAGATGTCTGAATTTAGAAGACTGTCTTTTTAGAGAACTGTCCAGGCATCCGAACAGCTTTTCAAAACCCGGCACTTTGTCTGGGTTTTGAAACGCTATTGAGATCGCAGCCGCATCTGGAGGGCATCTGAGCATGTGTGGATGTGACATGGTGATGTCACATGTATGAGCACATTGTGCCACATCCATGCATGCGCAGATGCCCTCTAGACGCGACCCCAAAGAGACAAGGTTTGTGTGGGGCCAGGGTTGGGGGGGTGGAATGAGTCAGGGCTATAGGCGGAATGGGGCGGGGCTGGGAGCAGAACAGGGCAGGGCTGGGTGAGGCCTCATGTCCTTTTTTTTCCTGCAAAAATCTGGTAACCCTAACTACAAAGCACTATCAAGAAACTTGACTAGTCATAAATATCTGGATATTTATGAATGTTCAAGTTTTTTTGGGTGATTTTTTAAAAAAATTAAACTTTATTGATTTTAAAATATTAACAGTGCAATAAACAAGTATGTGAACATATAGCAAAAAATAAACCTTTCAACCTCTCTTCTGGGTATATGAGGCATTGCTGAAAAGTTCTCAGCCCAATCAAAAGAGAATTATGTGGAGATAATTCAGTCAGTTATCTGAAACAATGTGAAAGCATAGAATTTTGTTTCTGCAGATTGGCTCCTAATGTAATAAGATAACATTCTTTTCAGCTATAGTGGCAAAATAATGCTCAGAATTTAGGAAGTAGATTGGTTGGGCTGAGAACTTTTCAGCACCCCCTCATATGTGCCTGCTTAAGTTTTTTTGTGGTACATTTTTATAATGAACCTTTCAACCTCTTTATTTGGTCCTTGAGTTCTTAGTTGTTTTTTGAAGGTCTATTGTTTGTCCCTACATTTGTCTTACACCTTTGGCTTTACCTTGGTTTTTTGGGTAAGGGTTGTTTCTTCTGTTGTTTTCTGACCTTTGTAAAATTGGTCACATGTGAATGCCACTACAAATGTAAAAGCTCAACAACTGTTCTTAAATGTTCTTCACAGTGTACTTCATAGCATGATGATGTGCTTTTAAATAAATGTTAAATGCTACATGTTGCTACAAATATAACCCCTCTCCCTTTTTACTAAACCGTAATAGCAGTTTTTAGTGCTGAATGCTCCGCGTTGCTCCCGACGCTCATAGGGTTCCTATGAGCATCGGGAGCAGTGCGGAACATTCAGCTCTGATCCCTGCACTAATAACCACCATCACTGTTTAGTAAAAAGGGGCGGGGATATTGTTTTGCATTTTAAAAGGCAACTACAAATATATCTATTGTAATTTTACTTAGCATAGACACTCGCCGCCACACACCTGAATCCCTCCCTCAATTGTATCTCCAAGTAACACAAAACACAATGCATGTGGCATAAATTGGCTACGCCTTTAATTAATTCCAACCAACAGGTTTCACGTTTCAAGTTTAATAAAGATTTGATTAATCGCTTAATCAGAATTCTAAGCGATGTACATATCACTAAAAATTACAAAATTTAGGGAACAATACAGCAAATGACAAAAACTATATCTTGCAAGACTAAAAACTAACCTGACAAACCCATTCAACACAAGGGAAAGTAGGGAAGGAAATACAAATTATTTGATAATAAGTAAGACATTCAAGGGGAAAATGAAAGGAAAGGAAAAATCATTGAAAAATCAATACACTTCAATGAAGTTATGCAGTAAAGTTAAAATTTGGCTTACTAATTATCAAATGCATCCTTAAAAAGAAAGCTTTTTAATTTGCTCTTAAAGCAAACCAGCACCCAAGACATGTTCAAAATACAATAACAATCACAGCAGCTTTGGTAAAGACCTAGTTTCAGGTCATGGATTGAGAAACCCCTTGTACCTAAGGTGGCCCTCCAGCATTGCTTGTGGTACAGCTGAACCATACTGTGCTCCTCTGGAACCCATGATGGTGTTGCACATAGACCTCCATCACCCACACAAAAATCTAACAATCCCCCTTTTCTCTTAACAGATCCTTTTACTGATATAGATTTACTCCCATCCATACGGATTCATTCCTGATCCCTCACCCTTGACTACTGCTGCAACAAGCCTTCACCAGTCAACCGCCCTATCTCCCAACCAGAACAATCTGCCAATCATGTATGGACAAGAGGGTAGGCAAGTACAGTATGTTCTTCAAATCAACCTAGCCTTCAGAGTGCCAACAGCCTAGAGTTCCATTCCTGAAGTCTAGTTGATGGCTTTTCCAGTAGTTGACTAGCTGCAGACATAAAACCTCTGCAGCCAATCTCCTACCCAGCTTCCACAGTTGCAATCTCCTACACAGCTTCCCTGTCCCTGCACTTCCTGTTGGCTTCTTCCTGTCCCTATCCACCTGCTCCCCCTTGTTATGCTGAATGGGTGCCTGCTTAGCCTTACTATGGACCTCCTGATTGAGTTTGGAAGATCATCAGTTTATCTATTGGCATTTGATAATAGCTTTTATGAAAATCTACAGTTTTTAACTTATCAACAGTGAACTTGGTTTTGTCGTGTTCTACATTATGACCAAAATATATTTAACTACAGAGATAAAAGTGTTCTCTTGTTTACTATTGAGTGCTGTTTACTGTATCCTGTTTAACTATACCTATTCAGTTTACTGATCCTCAGACCAAAGAAAATATTGGTGAGACAGGTGTTATCCATATATTGAAATAGACAGTACCATGTAGGTAAACATGCAAGAGGTGGAATTTAATGTTTCTATAATTCATAGTTCCATTTCATTTGCTAGGATGAACTGAAAGCACCAAGGCATCCCCTTGGTATTGCAGATTTGTATTTTTCTTCAGGAGTCAAAAGCAAATACCAAAATGACAGCTCCATTTATGATCTTATCCAGAGTATGAAAAGCAAAAAAAGCTGCAGGGCTGGAGCTCGAGTTCATTTTCAGAGGTCATGAGAAGTAAAATAAAACAGCTTTTTCTCAGCTGGTGTTGATTCAAGTGTCCGGGTTAAAGGGCTCCTTTTACAAAGGCGCACTAGCGGTTTAATGCGCATAATAGCGTACGCTAAACTGCCGGACGCACTAGCCGCTACTGCCTCCTCTTGAGCAGGCAGTAGTTTTTGGCCAGCATGGGGGGGGGGGGGGTAGCACGTGATGAAAAGTCACGCACGTTAACCCCGCTAGCGTGCTTTTGTGAAAGGAGCCCAAAATGTTTCCTCTGAATTTTTGGTACACATAATTAGTATGTGAAAGTATATTTTCTCAGTAGCAATGTAATTATCATTTTCATAGAAACATATTGGAATAAAAATATATTAAACTAGATAGACAGATAGATGTAGTGACATTTTCAATATCACATATAAATCTGAGTTTGGGTGTTTTGCAGAACATAAACAAAAATCCAATAGAAAACATAACTATTTTCAAAACAAGAAAATGTCCATTTTTTTGTTTTGAAAATGGCTATTTCTCAGATGAATTTGCCCTCATTTTGTCTATCTTTTTGAACCATTAAAAAAAAAAAAGTCCAAAAGATTTTCCATTGGGATATAGGAGGAGCCAGCATTTTAGTAGACTAGCCACTCAAATATCCCAACAGAGCAATGGGATAGGGCTACCATATGGCTCCAGAAAAAGGAGGATGAATTGAGACATCTGGGTTTTACTTCCATTGTATTGTAATGTAAGCCCTCCAAAACTTATCCAAAACCTACTGGCTCAACTGTACGCCACACTAATAGCCCTTATACCTGCAAGTGTCACCTATATGTAGGTACAGTAGAACTAGGTGATGTTTGAGAGGCTCACATATTTTACCATAACTGTAGTAGTTACAGTGGGGTATGGGCCTGAGTCGCTATCTCTATGGCTCCATACACTGCCCACTAGGGGCTCCTTTTATCAAGGTGCGCTACGGGGGTTAGCGCGTCAGACATTTCATCATGCGCTAACCCCCGCGGTAAGCCAAAACACTAACGCCTCATCAATGGAGGCGTTAGCGACTAGCAGGCGGATTAACGCCCGGTATTTCACACGTTAAACCCCTACCGCAGCTTGATAAAAGGAGCCCTATTTTTCTCCAGGATCCTGCTTGCTGCTTTAATAGGACTGCCCATAACATCTGAAGCTGTCATTCAGGCATATATATACTGTTTCATTCACTTCTTTGGGGGGTGGGAGGGGGTCAGTGACCAGCATGTGAATGTGAGGGGGGATCATGCTGATCTCCTGGTTCCTTCTACATCTTAATTGCTTGTTTTGTGCATTTTTATTTTGTACGGTTTTTTTTTTTTTTTAGTCAAAACAGATAGATGCACTAAGTGCAGTTTTGGAGACCGTATCTGGCGAAGGACACAAAAAGGCTTGAAGCAGTCCAGAGGAGGGTGATGAAAATGATAGGAGGTTTGCGACAAAAGACGTATGAGGAGAGACTGGAAGCTCTGAATATGTATACCTTAGAGGAAAGGAGGAACAGGGAAGATATGATTCAGACGTTCAAATTCTTGAAAGGTATTAACGTAGAACAAAATCTTTTTCAGAGAAAGGAAAATGGTAAAAACTAGAGGACGTAATTTGAGGTTGAGGGGTGGGAGACTCAAAAGCAATGTAAGGAAATTCTTCTTTACGGAGAGGGTGGTGAATGCCTGGAATGCGCGACCAAGAGAGGTGGTGGAGAGGAAAACGGTGACAGAGTTCAAAAAAGCGTGGGATGAACACAGAGGATGTAGAATCAGAAAATAGTAAATATTGAAGAACTAATGCCAGTACAGGGCAGACTTGCACAATCTGTGTCTGTATATGGCTGTTGAGAGGAGGATGGGCTGGGGAGGGCTTCAATGGCTGGGAGGGTGTAGATCAGGGGTCTCAAAGTCCCTCCTTGAGGGCCACAATCCAGTCAGGTTTTAAGGATTTCCCCAATGAATGTGCATGAGATCTATGTGCATGCACTGCTTTCAATGCATATTCATTGGGGAAATCCTGAAAACCCGACTGGATTGCGGCCCTCAAGGAGGGACTTTGAGATCCCTGGTGTAGATGGGCTGGAGTGAGCTTTGACGGAGACTTCAGTAGCTGGAATCTAAGAACAGTACCGGGCAGTGCTTTAGATTCTTGCCCAGAAATAGCTAAGGAGAAGAAGGAAAAAAACCAACAAAGTTTTAGATTGAATCAGGTTGGGCAAACTAGATGGACCATTCGGGTCGTTATCTGCCATCATCTACTATGTTACTATTTATAAACTGTTTTGCTGTTTTGAAAATGGCTATTTTCTCTGCCTGATATTTGGATGCACTTTCATAAATGTCTAAACTTGGATTTAGATGTCATATTGGAAGCCGATATGGTTCTCCAACCTAGTAGCTGAGAAAATAAAAGCGAAAGAGTTGGCGTTCGTGAAATATAAAAAAAACCAAGAAGAGGAGAGCAGAAAGGACTACAGGGTGAAACTGAAAGAAGCCAAGAGAGAGATATGTATGGCGAAAGCACAGGCGGAAGAACAAATGGCTAAAAATGTAAAAAAGGGAGACAAAAATTTTTGCAGATATATTAGTGAAAGGAGGAAGATGAAAAATGGAATTGCTAGGCTAAAAGATGCTGGGAACCAATATGTGGAAAGTGATGAGGAGAAAGCGAATGTGCTAAACAAATACTTCTGTTCTGTGTTCACAGAAGAAAATCCTGGAGAAGGACCGAGATTGTCTAGCAAAGTTACACGAGAAAATGGAGTAGATTCTGCGCCGTTCACGGAGGAGAGTGTTTATGAGCAACTTGAAAAACTGAAGGTGGACAAAGCGATGGGACCAGACGGGATCCATCCCAGGATACTAAGGGAGCTCAGAGAGGTTCTGGCGAGTCCTATTAAAGACTTGTTCAACAAATCTCTGGAGACGGGAGTGATTCCTGGGGATTGGAGGAGAGCTGATGTGGTCCCTATTCATAAAAGTGGTCACAGGGATGAAGCAGGAAACTACAAGCCAGTGAGCCTCACTTCAGTTGTTGGAAAAATAATGTAAGTGTTGCTGAAAGAAAGGATAGTGTACTTCCTTGAATCTAATGGATTACAGGATCCGAGGCAACATGGCTTTACAAAAGGTAAATCGTGCCAAACGAACCTGATTGAATTTTTTGATTGGGTGACCAGAGAGCTGGATCGAGGACATATGCTAGAGGTAATTTACTTGGATTTCAGCAAAGTCTTTGATACAGTTCCTCATAGGAGGCTGTTGAACAAACTTGAAGGGCTGAAGTTAGGATCCAAAGTGGTGAACTGGGTCAGAAACTGGCTGTTGGACAGACGCCAGAGGGTGGTGGTTAATGGAAGTCGCTCGAAGGAAGGAAAGGTGAGTAGTGGAGTCCCTCAGGGATCAGTGCTGGGGCCAATCCTGTTCAATATGTTCGTGAGTGACATTGCTGAAGGGTTAAAAGGAAAAGTGTGCCTTTTTGCAGATGATACCAAGATTTGTAACAGAGTAGACACCGAAGAGGGAGTGGAAAATATGAAAAAGGATCTGCAAAAGTTAAAGGAATGGTCTAATGCCTGGCAACTAAAATCCAATGCAAAGAAATGCAGAGTAATGCATTTGGGGATTAATAATAGGAAGGAACCGTATATGCTGGGAGGAGAGAAGCTGATATGCACGGACGGGGAGAGGGACCTTGGGGTGATAGTGTCCGAAGATCTAAAGGCGAAAAAACAGTGTGACAAGGCAGTGGCTGCTGCCAGAAGGATGCTGGGCTGTATAAAGAGAGGCGTAGTCAGTAGAAGGAAGAAGGTGTTGATGCCCCTGTACAGGTCATTGGTAAGGCCCCACTTGGAGTATTGTGTTCAATTTTGGAGACCGTATCTGGGCAAAGGACGTAAGAAGACTTGAGGCGGTCCAGAGGAGAGCGAAGAAAATGATAGGAGGCTTGCGCCAGAAGACGTATGAGGAGAGACTGGAAGCCCTGAATATGTATACCCTAGAGGAAAGGAGAGACAGGGGAGATATGATTCAGACATTCAAATACTTGAAGGATATTAATGTAGAACAAAATCTTTTTTAGAGAAAGGAAAATAGTAAAACCAGAGGACATAATTTGAGGTTGAGGGGTGGTAGATTAAAAGGCAATGTTAGGAAATTCTACTTTACGGAGAGGGTGGTGGATGCCTGGAATGCGCACCCGAGAGAGGTGGTGGAGAGTAAAACTGTGACTGAGTTCAAAGAAGCGTGGGATGAACACAAAGGATCTAGAATCAGAAAATAAGATTAAATATTGAACTAAGGCCAGTACTGGCAGACTTGCACGGTCTGTGTCTGTATATGGCCGTTTGGTGGAGGATGGGCTGGGGAGGGCTTCAATGGCTGGGAGGGTGTAGATGGGCTGGAGTAAGTCTTAACAGAGATTTTGGCAGTTGGAACCCAAGCACAGTACAGGGTAAAGCTTTGGATTCTTGCCCAGAAATAGCTAAGAAGAAAAAATTAAAAATTTAAATTGAATCAGGTTAGGCAGACTGGATGGACCATTCGGGTCTTTATCTGCCGTCATCTACTATGTTACTATGTTATATTGAAATTGCCCCTCCACATGAGATTGTAGTTTTCAGTCCTGAAACTTTGAGGCCCAATGGTGAACATGTAGAATAGCCTCTTGGTGGAGACAGTAAAAATAAAGATTGTGGGACCCTTTCAGTAAGGGGCATTAAGCCTTATGTTATCCAGCTAGTGATAAGTTCTCCCATTTTAACTTTTTTTTTCAAGTTTCATGCACCAATAGAAAAATTAGCAAGGACCCACAAATAAATAAATACAAGTCCTAAATTTTTATATCTTAAATCTGGGCTTTGGGAGTGGGAAATTCTGCATTAAACATGTTAAGCCCAAATTTTAATACATTTTAGTAAAATGGCCCCTGTATCTGAATTCAAGAAAGTATTTGCAAGCACAGATGACCTCTAAGGTTGAGGCAGAGATAATCGATGTTAGTAGATGGTATGGATTGCCAGACTGGATAGGCCATATGGTCTTTATCTGGCACAATATTTTATGTTCATGTATTAATGCATTTGCAAAAATAGGAAGATTTATTATTGCAGGTACAATGTCACCTTTATGTCCTCCAACTTCAGAAAAAAAGATAACTTAGTATTATAAATGTTGCTAAAATTCTGTGTTGAAATTATACCATGACAAACTCTCTCACTGAACCTGGTACTTCTCAGAATCTTGTAGCTTGACTGATGCTGTTCATCAACCTTGCATAAATGAAATAATATTTTAATTTGAACTTTTTCTTCTGTCAAATTGAGCAAATAACAATGGAATACTTTTAACTTAAGGACCATAATCCCCAAACTCATATCAGAAAAATAAAAAAAAATCCTGTGCTTCTTCCTATATATCTTAATCAAGAATTCTATTCAAAATTTAGTCGGTTTGGTATGTTCTCTTTTTAGAAAAAAAAAATCCCCCAAAAGCAAGCCGGTGTAGTAAATGTTCTAACACTCATAGAATTCATAAGAGCATTGGAGTACTTACTTCGCCGGCCCATGCTAAAAACCTCTAGTTCAGCTTGATTAATGGGGGGGAAGGGGTTAGTAAACTGAAACTGTTCACCTGTATAGAGATAAAGTGAATATTTATGCATAAATCCTAAAATTATAAAATTGCCACATATGTTACTTGCATAACAGTGTGATGGGAAGAAGGCACATACATTTGTTGGACCATGTATAATTTGGGTATGACATGGATATGTCACAATTTATATATATATATATAGAAACATAGGGGTCCTTTTATCAAGCCGTGTTAGCGGGGTTAGCACGTCAGACATTTCATCATGTGCTAACCCCCACGGCTGGCTAAAAAACTAATGCCTGCTCAATGCAGGCGTTAGCGGCTAGCGCGGCAGGCGGTTTAACGCATGGTATTACGCATGTTAAACCCTTACCGCAGCTTGATAAAAGGACCCCATAGTAACATGATAGCAGATAAAGGCTGAATAGCCCATCCAATCTGTCCATCCACAATGCCTGCTATCTCCTCGCTCTAAAAGATCCCACATGCTTGTCCCATTCTATTTTGAATTCAGATACAGTCTTTATTTCCACCACATTCATTGGGAGACTATTCCATGCATCTACTACCCTTTTTGTAAAGAAATATTTTCTTACGTTACTCCTGAGCCTATCACCTCTTAACTTCATCCTATGACCTCTCCTTCTGGAATTTTCCTTCATTTGAAAAAAACCTTACCTGTACATTAACACCACATAAATATTTAAACGTCTCTATCATATCCCCTCTTCCCCATCTTTCCTCCAGAGTATACAAATTAAGGTCTCTAAGTCTGTCCCCATATGATTTATGACAAAGACCACTAACCAATTTTGTAGCAGCCCTCTGGACCGACTCCATTCTATTTAAATATTTTTGAAGGTGGAGGTCTCTAAAATTCCACCCAATATTCTAAATGAGACCTCCCCTTTTCTACTGGCCATTTTTCTTCTTATTCACCCAAGCATCCTCCTGGCTAAAATACACATCTATAGCCATAAATCAATCATGTATATTTTTACTGCTTCCAGGGAGGTATAAATGTAAGCAAGTGCATTTCAGCCACTGTTGTACAGGTTTTGTGAGAATATTTTAGAAAGACACATAGAGGGGCATAATTTTAAAAAAAACATCTAAGTCCCCTTTTGGCCTAAAGCCCTAAACGTTTAAAGTAGAAGCAGGGAACATGTCCATTCTCAAAAAAAAAAAATAAATCCAAAAGGAGTTTTTTAAAAATAATGGCCTGCCTCTAAGTTCAGCTGTTTAAACACCCAGACCACCACTACGTCTACACTTACCACATATAATGAACTCCAAAAAAGCCTAGGTCCCAAACGCCCAACACAAGAGCTTTTAGGTGAAGGAGGAGCCAGTCCTTCACCTAAAGCTGGATTCTGTACCCGGTGTCTGTGAAAAAGAACACCAGTTACAGAATTCACCCCCACCCCAGCAACGATGGGAGCAGGAGAGATAGCTCATCTCCACTGCTGCGATAAAGATCCCGAAGTGCTGTCAACCATAGCACATCAGATATTTGCCATATGCCCACTCTGAGCAGGGATCACCGTTTGAAACCTCAGATTACATCCAGAATGGGAAAACATATTTCAGCAGCACAGGGCATAGAAGCATGTACTTACACTAAGCCATTGGGTTCTGGGCTGCCTCTAGGATATTGCTCCAGTGTCCAAGGAACAAGCAGCCAACTCAAGGAAATGAGTTGAGACCTAGGAGGAGACTGCAGAGCAAAGAGGGGAGCAAGGATTCAGCAATTAAGCAGGAAGAAAGCCAAGGAGCCAAACCAAGAAACACATAAAGGGGCATTTTTGATACTGCGTCTAAGTCTGACTTTGGACATATCCTGCAAGACATCCAAATATCGGGGTGGGGAAACATCCATTTTTTTAAACCGCTAGATGTCCATTTTTTTAATGATCTATTTAGATGGCATGGTCTTTATTAATAATAATAATAATAATAATAACTTTATTCTTATATACCACCAATAGTTCAAGGCAGTTTACATCAAGAGAAAAACTGAACAGTCAGCGACTTATACAAATTCATAAGAAAATACATAATGAACAAATAGTAAGATGAAACACATGAAATAGTTTTACCGAGCCAGTCATTCATTTTGGCTGCCTGAAAAGCAAGAGTTCTATCAAGAAATCTCTTAAAACGACAGGATTTAACGGTTGGATATGCAAATAAATGAACTCTATATGTGGACTTGTTGGAATAATCCAGGAGAACATGGGAAACTAGGTAAATTGGAAACATACCAAAAATTGATTTAAAACAAATACAAGCAAATTCAAACAGGACTCTTGCCTCCATTGGTAACCAATAGAATTTTTGGTAATAGGGGTTAATATGCTCCCATTCTTTCAAACCAAAAATCAACCTTACTGCAGAATTTTGTACCACTCGCAATCTTTTAAAAGTTTTTATAGGCACTCAAGTAAATTATTTTACAATAGTCAAGAATACTTAGGGCTCCTTTTACTAAGGTGTGCTAGGGCTTTAATGCGCAGAATAGCGAGCGCTAAATTGCCGTGCGCACTAGACCTTAACACCAGCATTGAGCATTAACACTGGCATTGAGCTGGCGTTAGTTCTAGAAGCGTAGCATGCGGTGTAGCACGCGGTAATTTCCTGTGTGCGCTAAAAACGCTAGCACTCCTTAGGAAAAGGAGCCCTTAATATAGACGACTGAACTAATAAGCAAAATGATACTACATAGAAACATTTCTTAATGGTTTCCATAAAGCCGAGAAATATTTTCTAATTAAGAAATCTGTATGTTGCTCCAGAGTAAGATGCCAATCTAATGTCACTCCCAAAATTTTTATGGAGTGGTCAATCAAAACCATTCAGATGTATCAGCGTATCTTTAATATTGTCATTGGGACTAGCAAGGGTGGGTTGGGCCCATGTTCCTAAGGCCATGCACACAGGAGGGGCCTAAGGCAACTTGGCCAATTCCTGCTGGCCAAGGGGCCTAAGGCCCCTCCTGTGGGTGGGCATTGAGGTGCCTGGGCCATTCAGGCCCTAAAGCCTGCCATTCTGAGGATAGCGAGCCTGCCGGATAGATGTGCTTAGGACCCATCTGTCCGACCAACTTTTTTTAAAGTAAGGGGATGTTGGGGGTGGGGGGTGGTGTCGCGGGGTCGGCAGGTTGGGAGTGTTCAGCGGGCTGATCAGGGGTTCAGGGGCATGGTTGTGGGGGGGCTGCATTGGGACAGGAGGGCCTGGGATCCATTCTGCCCATATCTTAGTGGGGTCTCCGGGGCAAGAGGGCTTGGGCTCCCTCCTGCCCTGTTCAAGTCAGGGGGTCTCCGGGGCAGGAGGGCTTGGGCTCCCTCCTGCCCTGTTCAAGTTAGGGGGTCTCCGGGGCAGGAGGGCTTGGGCTCCCTCCTGCCCTGTTCAAGTCAGGGGGTCTCCGGGGCAAGAGGGCTTGGGCTCCCTCCTGCCCTGTTCAAGTCAGGGGGTCTCCGGGGCAAGAGGGCTTGGGCTCCCTCCTGCCCTGTTCAAGTCAGGGGGTCTCCGGGGCAGGAGGGCTTGGGCTCCCTCCTGCCCTGTTCAAGTCAGGGGGTCTCCGGGGCAAGAGGGCTTGGGCTCCCTCCTGCCCTGTTCAAGTCAGGGGGTCTCCGGGGCAGGAGGGCTTGGGCTCCCTCCTGCCCCAGCCGATCACAGGGCTGCGTCGGCGCAGGTGAGGTTGAGCTCCCTCCTGCCCCAGCTGATTGTGGGGCTGCGCGGGACAGGAGGGGTTGAGCTCCCTTCTGCCCGATTTTGTTGGGGGGGGGGTGGATCATTGCAGGAGAGATTGGCTATCTCTCCTTGGCTATGTGGGCATATGGCAGAGCTCAGGATGGGCCTATGGCAACGGATCTCATGTGGACTCTGCAGGCAGAGGATAGTCACTGAGTATCAGAGGAAGTGTTATAGTTCAAAAGGGGATGAGAAATCATTTGGGGCCATCTGCTAATGTTCAGTGACATTTAACCAACAAAGTGGTGCTGAAATTCATGGTTAGTACTGAAAGCTGGCTATATTGGGGGCGTTCCTGGGGCAGAGTCGGTGCTTGGTTACTTAAGTGCTGATATTCAACCCTTAAGCAACCTGGTTTACTGCATATATGGGAATACATAAGTGTCTGTCCATTCTTTAAGTGCTGAATATTGACCCCACCCCCACCCCCACACACACTCACACACTTTTACGAGGCTGCGTTAGGATTTTTTATCGCTGGCCGCAGCAGTATTAGCTCTAATGCTCATAGGAATTCTATGAGCGTCAGAGCTAATATCACCATGTCAGCGATTTAAAAAAACAAACAAACAGCCTAACCTAACACAGCTTCGTAAAAGGGGCCTTAGGTGGCTATGTGTTAGCCAACTTAAAAATAATCAAATATTCAAATCTGAAACCTACACAGATCCCGCCTTTGAGTATTCAGGAATAATTCCGTCAGCAGTGAGCAAAAGGCTCACTATTATTGCTATTTAGAAAATCAATAAAAAGTATTAAGATATATACTGTATATTATATATATATATAACTTTATAAATATTTAAATAGAAACATACAATATTGTCTTGAAATGTAAACACAGCTCAGAACAACATTATTGTTTGATAAAAGTTATAACGATGGGAGTAAGTTGAGAGACCTATCGTTGGCTTTGACAAAGCCGCAGTAGAGGTTTCTACCACACACCGGTGAGGTAAATGCTCTGACGCTCATAGAATTCCTGAGCATTGGAGCATTTATCTCACCAACCCATGGTAGAAACCCTCTAGATTGTAAGCTCTTCTGAGCAGGGACTGTCTATTGTATGTTAAAATGTACAGCGCTGCGTATGACTTTCAGCGCAATAAAAATAATAAATAGTAGTAGCAGTACTGTGGCTTTGTAAAAGGAGCCCTGTGTTTCTCAAAAAGCCTTATACTGCACACTCATATGTTCTCTAAAGGAAAATACAAACTAGAAATTAAATGATAAAAGCTCTGTTTATATTGTTAACTGAATGATTTAATATTTCTGAAAACTTTTCTCTGTTCCTGAAATTTGCCACATTATAAGGGATAATGAGATAAGATGCCCTATTAGAATATGTATCTATCGTACAATAATGTACATAAGCTAGGATGAAAGAACTACTTGCGAAGGTAAGACATGTCATGGTTCATCTGTATTTTATCACTCTATCATGGAGATCACCATCCTTTCACTAAATCAATCACACATAAGAAAGATTTATTGTGTCCTTCAGATTCTTCAGTGCCCTTGAAAGAGCTGATTTAGCATCATACTTCTTTCCTGAAGAAAATATTCAAACATTGCTCTCTCTCTCATACATAATAACAATACCGTATTTTCACGCATATAATGCGCACGTTATACACGATTTTACAAACCGTGCATAACCATGCGCGTTATACGTGTGAGCGCATTTTACAACTTTTTTTTTACATAGCTCCCCCCCCCGACGTCCGATTCACCCCGCAGGACCGCTCGCACCCCCACCCCAGAGGACCACTCGCACTCGCACCCGCACCCCCACCCCGAAGGACCGCTCGCACCCCTATAGCCTTCCCACCCTCCCCCCCATCATGGAGAAGCTCCTACCGTTGGACTGCTGCTTCCTCTGCCGGCGGTCCCGGCCCTTCTGTGAGCCCTGCATCTGCGCTGCTTCCTCTTCCGGCAGTCCCGCCCTTTCTCTGATGTCAGAGAAAGGGCGGGACTGCCGGAAGAGGAAGAAGCGCAGACGCAGGGCTCACAGAAGGGCCGGGACCGCTGGCAGAGGAAGCAGCAGGACAACGGTAGGAGCTTCTCCATGATGGGGGGGGTGTGTGGGGAGGCTGTGGGGGTGCGAGCGGTCCTTCGGGGTGGGGGTGCGGGTGCGAGTTCGAGCGGTCCTTCGGGGTGGGGGTGCGAGCGGTCCTGGGGGGGGGTGAATCGGACGTCGGGGGGGGCATCAGGCTTTCAGGGTGGGGACAGGACTTCAAGAGGGAGAGGAGAGTCGGGGCGGGTGAAAGGAGAGTCGGGGTGGCCAGAGGAGAGTCGGGCGGCGACGGGAGAGTCGGGGCGGCATGCGCGGTATACGGGTGTGCGCGGTATATAAAAATTTCTTTACATAAATTTGTGTTCCCCGCACGCTATACCCGTGTGCGCGTTTTACACGGGTGCGCGATATATGAGTGAAAATACGGTAATACTTTGAATTTTTATAGTGCTATTGGGCATAAGCAGGTCTGTACTGCATGCAATTACAAGATGTCACTGTTACAAAAAGGTTTCCAATCAAAGTGGGTATTAGAGGCAATGGGAGATTAAATGACATGCCCAAGGTCACAGTGAATGCCAGTGCTAGAAGCAGCATTTTCACCCCAGCTTCCCTTGTTCTTACCCCCTGCTCTAATCACTAACCACTTCCTCTAGAAGTAATAGAGTGATCTTTATTTTTCTAATCCATTCTCATCTCTCTATATGCTATTAAATCTTTACCTGTATCTTTATTAAAATTCTTATACTGCCATTAACAATATTCAGTATTGATTCAAGGTGGTTTAAAACCAAACAAGTATAAATAACATTTAAAAAACAACATAATTAATAAACATACATAAGTCACATTAAAACTCACACACACACAAAAATAGGTATTATCCTTGGACAAGCAGACATCATATTCTCACATGTGGGTGACGTCATCCACGGAGCCCGATACGGACAGTGTTAAAAGTGTGCTGTCACTTTAAACTTCTTAAGAAGCTTTGAGACTGCCCACACCACACACGCATGAGTGCCTTCCCATCCGACATCGGCTCGCGGTTCTTCAGTTTTTCGTTCTCCGCGGAGTGAAGTTGTGTTTCGGACTCTGTCCAAGTTGCATTGCCTTCCCAATGTATTTTTGCCCTTCAGCTCATTTTTCTTTTCTAAAGTTTCTTGCTTCAGTTCTTTTTTCTAATAAAACATAAATAGATAGATATAGAGAGAGACACATTAATTTGTTTGTTTTCCTCAGTCAGGCCTTTAGGCCTTTTCTTCTTCGGTATTTATCTTACTAATTTTCATCTAAACATAGAAACATAGAAGATGACGGCAGAAAAGGGCTACAGCCCATCAAGTCTGCCCACTCTGCTTACCCACCCCCTGTCTATGCCCTAATGACCCAATTTCCTTATCTTGACCCTCGTAGGGATCCCACATGGGTATCCCATTTATTCTTAAAGTCTGGCACGCTGTCTGCCTCGATCACCTGCACTGGAAGCTTGTTCCAATGATCAACCACTCTCTCTGTGAAGAAATACTTTCTGGTGTCGCCATGAAATTTTCCGTCCCTGAGTTTGAGCGGGTGCCCTCTTGTGGCCGAGAAAGAAAATATCATCTTCTACTTCGACACGTCCCGTGAGGTACTTAAATATTTCGATCATGTCTCCCTTCTCCCTACGTTCCTCGAGAGTGTAGAGCTGCAATTTGTTCAGTCTCTTTGTACGAGAGACCCTTGAGCCCCGAGATCATCCTGGTGGCCGTCCGCTGAACCGATTCAATTCTGCGCACATCTTTACTGCAATGTGGCCTCCAGAATTGCACACAGGCTGACGAAACTTCTATTGATACAACCCAATATCTGCCTTGCCTTAGATGAAGCCTTCTCCACTTGATTGGCAGTTTTCATGTCTGCACTGATGATTACTCCTAAATCTCGTACTGCTGAAGTCCTAGTTAAAGTTTCTCCATTCAAGAAGTACGTCCTGCATGGATTTCCGCTTCCGAGGTGCATGACATTACATTTCTTAGCATTGAAGCCTAGCTGCCAGATTGAGGACCAACTTTCCAATGTAAGCAAGTCCTGCGCCATATAATTCTGGGAGAACACCATTGAGTTTTAAACTTTAGCCGCCTAGATTTTTCCTCACATTTGAGGCTTTCTGCCAGGTTCAAAAAGTGCACTTGTTGTCATAGTAACATAGTAGATGACGGCAGATAAAGACCCAAATGGTCCATCTAGTCTGCCCAACCTGATTCAAACTGATTTTTCTTCTTAGCTATTTCTGGGCAAGAATCCAAAGCTCTGCCTAGTACTGTTCTTAGGTTCCAACTACTGAAAAGTTATTTTTATTATATAGACTTACACCAAAAAAGCATTACAATTCAATACATTACAAAGTGACAGCAGCAAATATCATACAAATAATACAAACATAAACTGACATTTCACTATCCCCACACCAAACCTGTACATATGAAACTAAACAGCCCCAAACCCTGTACACATGAAACTAAACAGCCCCAAACCCTGTACACAAAATGACTAGAACCCCCCTCCCTCCCAGCAATAAATAAACATAAATACAAAAACTCAGTTAAAACAAAAACTGTAACACGCGTCAGGGAGGCTGAAGCCGCACCCCCTTCCACAGTAAACGCCACTGCTGTTCACTCCTTCTTTTTCTCTCTCTGCTTCTGCAACTTGGCACACTGCTCGCACCACATCCATTGCCACCGTGTCCGGTGCCAGCTGTCGCTGCCTCAGCGACATTTGGCAACGTGCCATCCAAATGAAATACTTCAGTATGGATAAAATAATAAAAAAAGTTTCACCATACACCCTCTTCCCCCCACCACCCCCATAAACCCAATCCGCATAAATCAGACTTTCAAACAAACCCACCTGAAACGCCAAATCCCTGGCCACCCTCCTCCCCACCTCAACTGAAAAGGGGCAAAAACACAAAAAATGTTCCATTGTCTCTAACACTCCCTGGCACTCCCCCCTTGGACATTCCCTGTCAGTCACAGGTCTACACTTTAGATTGGCCCGGACATACATCTTGCCATGCAGTGCCAGCCATGCCACATCGAAGTACTTAGGGGGCAGGCGTGGCATTGCCACATAACGGAGTGCCTGCTGTTGACGTATCCCCGGGCAATCCTTCAGCAGAGGTTCCACCGCATAACACTGGTGCAGCACTCTTTCCGTCTATGTCTTCCTCCCCTCCACCACTTCATCCACCGTTACCCTCCAACTCCTAACTAAACGGGCCATGTCCGCCTGACCCGGCACCCCTGCCAAAACCCCCACCACCCGCTTCTTCCCTATTTCCACTCCCCCCAACCAGTCTTTCCAAAACACTGTACCCCACGTTTGAACACTTTCTACCCATGCTACTCTTTCCTGTTGTCCCCTCACCAACCCCCCCAAATGGAACTGGAGGAAGAGGGAGGAGAAAAAAAGAATGGGGTTCACCATCCCAAAGCCCCCTTGTTCTTTTGCCAAATACGTTACCCCCCTCTTTATTGGATTTAAGCGGTTACCCCAGAGGCACTGAAAAAAAAGACTATACATTGTAGCGTGCAACCCCTGCAGGAGCAAACACACATAACTAAGGAATAAGAACAAAGGAACCAAATATACTTTCATTAGACGCACCCGTTCCAGAAATGTCAGCTTCCATTGCTTCCAGGCTTCCACCTTCTGCCGCCCTTCCTGGATTTTTCCCTTCCAATTCTCCATTTGATATGCCTCATCCCCACTGAAGACAACCCCCAGCACCCTAACCCTCCCCTCTGGAGGCAAGAACCCACTTGTACTCTCCACCTCCCATGCCGGATCCCCGAGTTTCAACAAATGACTCTTTTCCTGGTTAATGCACGCCCCTGTGGCACCTGAATACTCTCCCAGTTTTTCCTCCATCCACCTAAACTCTCTATTTGAAGACACAAACACAGAGATGTCATCGGCATATGCCACCACCCTGACCTTTGTGCCTTCCCCCATATCTATCCCTGTTAAACCCCCACCCTTCTCCAGCTGCTGCAGCAATGGATCGATGGCAAATACATATAGCAATGGACTTAAGGGACAGCCCTGTCTCACCCCTTTCCCAATGGAGAAACGCTCCCCCTTCCACCCATTCACCAAGGGAAAGGTTGCTGCCTCCCTATACAGAGTCTTCAACCCCTCCACAAACTGCACAGGAATCCCATACTTTGTAAGAACCCCCCACAAATATTTGTATGGCACCATATCAAAGGCTGTGGCTTGGTCCAAACTAACAAACACCCGCCCCCCCGAGCCCTCCGACCCCTCTCAACTGCCTCTCTTACTGTTACAGCTGCTTCTATCGCCCCCCTCCCCTGCACGCCACACATCTGTGCTGGTGCCAGTACTGATGCCGCCACCTCTCCTAGTCTTGCGCACATCATCTTTGCTAAAATTTTCCTATCTGTATTAAGCAAAGAAATCGGCCTCCAATTTCCCACCCTTGACCCTTCCTTCCCTGGCTTCGCAATCAAAACCAATACTGCCTCCCTCATGGACCTTGGCAGAACAGGCTGACAGCTAAGCTCCGTAAATAGCCGCACCAAGAAAAGTATCATCTGCTCACAAAATGTCTTAAAAAACTCGGCTGTTAACCCATCTGGACCGGGTGCTTTCCCTCTGGTCAGGCCGGCTATCGCCCGTCTTACCTCCTCCACCGTCCATGGGCCATTCAGCGCTTCTGCCTGCTCCTCTGTTAACCCTCCCCCCACCCCCGGGGTCCCCTCTATATATTCCTCCCACCCCTCCCTTTCCTCTTGCCCAACTTCAAAGAGCCCCCCAAAATGCTCTCCCACCACCCTCAATATCCCTTCTCGTGACTCCTGCTCTATCCCCTCATTGTCCCACAAACTCCCCACCTTCCACCGCCTGACCCTCTCTTTGCATGCCCTGAAAGGGTCCGGTGAGATGAAATGCCCATAGTCCCTCTCCCACACTAAGGACCTATATCTATCGTACTGTAGTGCTTCAATTTTTCCCTTGAGTACCTGAATCCCCTCCCCCTTTTCACCCCCTTCCATCCTCCAATTTAATTCCTTCCTCAGGGCTACCAACCTCCCCTCCCTATTTTGTGATGCCCTCCTACTTATTTTCTTGAAAAAACCCTTGATCCTACCCTTCACAACCTCCCACCATCCCCCCAATGACCCGTACGCGCTTACAGTAGACAGCTGGTCTGTCCAGAACTCCCTAAAGGCCTCCTGTATACTCTCCTCCTGGAGCCATGCATTGTTGAGCCTCCACAGACCCCTACCCATAACTGGGTTCTTCCCCCCTACCATGCTCACCAAAGCGTGATCTGTAAATTCAACATGCTGCATTTGGGGAGGGTCCTGACAGTCTTCCCTCCTTACAAAAAACTTGTCGATATGACTGCGGCATTTCCCCCTGCCAAACGTAAACCCCCTTGCTTCCCAAAAACTGTATAAATATCAACCAGCCCTGCCCCCTCCCCCACCTGTTTCAAAAATAATTAATCATATCCTAAAGAAAATTTCCTCCCTTCCCTATCCTCCTGCCTCACCACTGCATTAAAATCCCCTCCCCACACCACCCTCCTGGCCGTGTATAAATATGGTCTCATCCGGGAGATTAGAGCTTTACGCTCCCACTTCCTCTGAGGACCATAGATGTTCACCAACCTTACCTCCTCTCCCTCCACCCTTACATCCAATATCTGCCCCCTCTTCCCACCCAATTCCACCACCCTATGCACTTCCACCGCACTGGAGTTAAACAGAATTGCCACCCCCCCATAAGCCTCCTGGGCTAATACCCAGTATGACGGCCCCCATTTCCAGTCCCTTTTAGCTTTCCACAATAAACTTGGGTGGTCAACCCTTGTTTCTTGCAACATGATAACATCCAATTGTTTGGAAGCCAAGAACTCATAAACCAGAAACCGCTTTCTCTCCGTTCGGAGACTAGCAACATTCAAAGTTGCAATATTCAAACCGGGACCCCCCATAATATAGATTTCTTCCCCCCCTTCTCTCCGCTCCCTTCTTCCATTCCCCTCTTCACCACCACCCCTGGTGGGACCGCCTCGCCCTCCGCCAGAATCAACTCTTCCCCAATTCCTTCCCTTTCCTTATCTTCCCCTTCCTTAATCGCATCCCTCCCAACCAGCAAAACATCCCCTCCATCTACTTCCATACCCTCCTTCCCACCCACCTCTGTATTTAGAAAAGCCCCTCCCCCATCCCCTTCCTCTCTCACTGTCTCAACCCGCAACCTCTCCAGAATCACCGCCGGGTATTCCTGCTGCCCTCCCTCCCGACCTTTCTTCCCTTTCCTCTTCTGGGACACCCCACCTCCATCCTCTTCCTCCTGTGCCAATACACTAAACCTATTAGTATCTTCAACCCTATCTCCCCTTCTTTTCCTCTGGTGTTTCCCCACCTTCTTACTACGTACCTTTTCCCATGTACCCTCATCCCCACCCCCACCCTCTCTCTCCCCCTCTGCTTCCTGCACCAGCCCTTCACCCTGCCTCACCTTTTCCTGGCTATCTTCCTGACCACCCTCCTGATCCCGTTCCTCCTCCTGGGCCCGCTTCTGCGGTTCCTCCCCTCCCCCATCTTTTTCCTCTCGCCACCTGTTATGTGCAGCCCTCGGACACTTGCTGAACGGGTGTCCCAGACACCCACACAAGTTGCACCGAATGAGGTCACACTCCTCCCCAATATGCCCCTTCCCTCCACATTTTACACACATCAGGGTAGGACACACCATACTTAGATGCCTAAACGATCCACATCGAAAACATACCCTGGGCTGCCCCTTGTAAAAACATTGGATGCGCTCTCTCCCAATGTATGCCACTGGTGGAACATGCTGTATCACATTACCCACTTGACCTAGCTTCATGCTGGCCGTCCATCCACCAGCCCAGACCCTACTCGGGTCCATGATCTTCACTAATGGAGTCCGAAGCACCCCATACCGATTCAACCAGTATGTCAGGTCTGAACTGGGGATGGACTCATTTCTCACCAACACTGTCACTTGCACAAGGTCAGGCTTACTCACAGGTATGGCTTTAAATTCTGCCCACTGCTCCCTCCCCCTCACCCCCTCATATTTTTCCCAAAATAACTCTAAACCCCTCTGTCTCTGGAAACTGATGCCATACTCTGGAACCATTACCGGATGAATACAGGCATACAGGTCCTCAGGGATGAAGCCCAACCCCAGAACCATTCTCAACACCCTATCCCTTGTTGGCATATTCCCCACCCTCACCCACTTCAACTGAACAACATTTCTTCTCTTGAAAATACCCCCTCTCCCACTCCCCCGCTACCCCACCCCCACCACCATTCCCATTCCCTCCACCATCCTCCCTCCTCCCCCCACTCTCCCCTTGCACATTCCCCCTCCCCCGATTCCTACCCCCCTGTCCCGTTCCCCCAGCCACCACATCTGCAAAAGATATTCCCCGTTTAACCCCTTTCCGGGCACCATGCCCACCACCACCAGATCCCCCACTCTCTCCCACCCCCTTCCCCTCCCCAACACCCCCATTCACATCCATAGGGATCTGTCCTGCATTCAGTTCTTTCAACTGCAGTTCTTTAGAACAAGGCAAAAGTTGCTTTGTCCATTGCTGCCATTGTGGCAACACAGCTTCATCACCTACAGCCACCTCCTGCTGTATTTCTCTCTGTAGATTCTCAGGTTCCAGCTCCTGACTCCACTCCACTCCTTCCAACACACTGGAAACACCTCTTTGCTGTACTCTGCACTTTGAATTAGGCTGAGTTCCCTCAGCACAGCTCAGAGAAGACTCCACCCCTTTCTCAGTCACATTCTCAGTCACACAAAAGATTCCACCTACCAGTTCTTGGGAACTCCTCCCCTGAGCTGCATTCTGGGATTTTCCTTGCCGATGGAACTCAGGTGTTTCCAATCCAGGCTGCTGATCAATCACTTTCAAATCACATTCCTCCTCCTCCTCCAAGAATTTTAGCAAGTTACTGGGCAAACTAGTCTCAGCTGCCTGCTGTTCCAGCACTCCCTCAGGTGCTTTTATTAAAGTTTGTGGTAGCTCAATTTCTGTTTGTGGTTTCTCAGTCCCTGCTAATACTTGCTCAAACTCTATATGAAGTTTTTCAGTCCCTGCTTGTTCCAGGTAGTTCACTCTTTGTGTGGCTTTCTTCTTCCTGCGCTCCTTTGTCCGCCCCTCCTCCACTCTGGTTTCTGCTGTGTCTGCACTCTTTTCCCAGCTGTACCAATTCAGGCTGTCTCCCAACTTTTCTCCAGTAGCCTCTGTGGTAGCTTTTTCTTCCACTGCTGTGGGAGTTTCCTGCACTTCTTCCAACTGTCCTGCTTCTGCACAGGGTTCTTCTGCAGAAACTGCTGCCTGTAATTTCCCCTGGTGTCCCTGCAGCCCTGCCATTCTTTCTCTGTTCCGATACACTTCAGCCATGGGGTTAGACACATCTTTTATAATACCAGCCATCTCTGTTATGCAGTTCTCCACCTGCCGCTGAAGGTATTGCTGTTCTTTCTTATACTTTTTCTTTTGCTTCTCTGGAGCCAGCTTATACAGAGTGGACACCATACGTTGTTTCTTTTGTAAGTCCTGCAGCTTTTTCTCCAGTCCAGCCATCCCCTTAACTGTTAATATGGTTCTTGTGGCCAAATCCATGTCCTTCTCCACCTCCTCCTCCCCACTGAAAATATCCTCCTCTGACTCTTGTGAGTCCTCCATATCCTCCACCACTGTAACAGCCTGGGCTTTCTTCCTGCCCATCTCCACCTCCAACTCCCAGGCCCTGCCAGACCCCTGTTGTACCTTCATGCTCCTTGGTATCAATTCTGGAACAGGAACCCTTCCTCTAGGAGCTCTGGGGTCTGGCTCTTCTGGCCTTCTCCAGCCTGATGGCCCAGGCTTTTCACCATCTGGTTCCCTCCTTCCTTCCATAGTAGGCCCTCCAAACCAGGACCTTCCCTGGGAAGGGACCCCAGGCTTCATAGCTCTGCCTGGGGCACAGAGCTAGGCCCAGCTCCCACCTTCCACAGGCCTCTGGTTCTCAGTTGCAGCTCTCTCTTCAGCTCCTCTCACAACCACAGTCACACACAGACTGGTTCCAACTACTGAAGTCTCCGTCAAAGTTCACTCCAGTCCATCTACACCCTTCCAGCCATTGAAGCCCTCCCCCAGTCTATCCTCTACCAAACGGCCATATACAGAAACAGACCATGTAAGTCTGCCCAGTATTGGCCTTAGTTCTTCAATATTTACTATTATTTTCTAATTGTAGATCCTCTGTGTTCATCTCATGCTTTTTTGAACTCTGTCACCGTTTTCATTTCCACCACCTCTCTCGGAGCGCATTCTAGGCATCCACCTCTCTGTAAAGAATTTCCTTACATTGCTCTCGAGTCTACCACCCCTCAATTTCAAATTATGTCCTCTGGTTTTACCATTTTCCTTTCTCTGGAAAAGATTAGGTTCTATGTTAATACCTTTCAAGTATTTGAATGTCAGAATCATATCTTCCCTGCCCTCCTTTCCTCCAAGGTATACATATTCAGGGCTTCAAGTCTCTCCTCGTAAGTCTTTTGTTCCAAACCTATCATTTGTGTCGCCCTCTTCTGGATTGTTTCAAGCCTTTTTGTGTCCTTCGCCAGATACGGTCTCCAAAACTAAACATAATACTTCAAGTGGGACATCACCAATGACCTGTACAGGGGCATCAATACCTTTGTTCTTCTACTGGTTACATCTCTCTTTATAAAGCCCAGCATCCTTCTGGCAGCAGCCACCGCCTTGTCACACTGTTTTTTTGCCTTTATTCTTCAGACACTATCATCTCAAGGTCCCTCTCCCCCTCTGTGCATATCAGCCTCTCCCCTCCCAGCATATACGGCTCCTTCTTATTGTTAATCCCCAAATGCATTACTCTGCATTTCTTTGCATTGAATTTTAGTTGCCAGATATTAGACCATTTCTATAACTTTTGTAGATCCTTTTTCATGTTTTCCACTCTCTCCTCGGTGTCTACTCTGTTACAAATCTTGGTATCATCAGCAAAAAGTCAAACCTTTACTTCTAACCCTTCAGCAATGTCCATCCAGGAATCCCTTCTTTCATATCTATTTGTACTTTCATCTCCATATAGTCTTCAAGTGTATGGGTAAATGATTCTCTTATGATTTTGATTTTGTTCTTATGTCTTAAGGAGCTCTGCTCTGAGCTCATTGTCTGACTTCAACTTAACAGACAAAGCTTTCCCCATCTGCCTGATGAATTTGGTGGAAGAAAGTCCTTCTGGAGGAGATGAATTTGATGAGATGCCATACAACTCTGGAGCAGATAAGGTGGGTTACATTACACTAGTGTCTTCTATTCCACCAATACCTTTTGGTTCTAAGTGGAAAGAATTGGTCTTGGCCATACCCAGTGAGATTACAAGATAGATAATTAGAAGGAGCATTAGGGTCTGGGGATATATTGAAAAGGTTAGTTTGACTCAACAAATTTTCTGAATAACTTGGTTTTTAATTTTCTCCGGAAGATTTTATAGTTGGATATTGTGATCAGCATGTTGGAGATGTGGAGTTTCGCTGCTTGGATAGTTAGTAGGCCATCATATGTTTTCTTACGTTGTATGTCTTTGATTGGGGGGTGAGTGAAGGGTGCCTGTGTTCTCCATGGTCTGAATGTGTTGTTCCTGGTTAGGTGATTATTTAAATAGGTTGGTCTATCGCCATTCAGGGCTTTGAACAGCATGCAGTAGAAATTGTAGAATCAGTGTCACATTGAGAAAGATCAGAATCAACACCGGCGCTGTATGCAGCTTAAACAGGCCACTGAACTCCTTCCGAAAGAACTCTTTCAGTTGGTCCTGTATGAGCCAGGGCTAGAATATGTGGTCTGAAGCCTGGGCAACCCTGAGGGGATGGAAAAGACTTAGGAATAATCCTGCTCCACAGGCCATCTGGCAAGTGGAATCTTGTGGAAGATAAAATATATAACTTGATCTTATGTTACACCACAGTATTTTTGGAGTTGGTTATTCTTGGAGATTTGAATCTGCATCTTAAAGAGGGTAATGAAACCAAAATCCATGTGTTCAAGAATATACTGTCTCGACTGAACTTTGATAGCTTTCTCCAGTACCAACACATAAGAGAGGTTACAGTTTAGATTTCATTGCTGCTATATCTGAGGGTCTAAATTATCCCTTAGTTGATCATGCTAGCTGGGAACCAGTCATTTGGTCAGATCATCACTTCCTTTCCTTTTAACTTAAGGTTTCCAAAGTAAAAAAATGTCAGTAGCCAAAACAGGGGCAATAAGGGAGACACAAAGACAAAGTAAAATACCTGTGGAGAAGTTCTGGGAAGAAATCATGTTCCATCTGGATCCTGTGGTTGATGATGTAGATAAGACCATTATCTCCTGGTAACAACTTACCACAGCTGTTCTTGACAAGATAGCTCCAATTAAACTTGTAAGAGTGAAATTGAAAAATAATCCCTGATTCATGAATAAACTGCTAGACTACAGGAAAAGAGTACGAAAACAATAACAGGCATGGAAAAAAGCCAATCAGAGGAACACTATTTCAGTTGGAAATGAGAAGTTAAGTTTTTACACACTGGCAGTAACTGAAGCTAAATTATCTGTAGTACTTCTTGAGATAAGCATATGTTCCATTTGTGGAATGTTGGTGAACAGAAATGTATAAAATTTCAAGTGAAACGTATATTCAAATTGTTATATCTCAGGATCTATTGCATCAATTTGGTGTAAACATTGCAAGTAAGAGGCAGACATGCTGTCTCCAGGAATGGAAAAAAAAGAATTGAACTCGAGGACTGACTATAATTCATTGATTTTTCCATATATATGCTATGATAGGGGATGGGATATGTTATATTGCCTTTCTGTGGTTACAATAAAAGTGGTTTACTTATTATATGAGGGTCATTTCATAAATAATGCACACTATTTTTTTTTAATTTACATGTTTTATTTTTTTCCCCAAGTATTTCTTTACAATCCTTCAATATAGTCTCCCTGCTTTGCAATGACCGAGTCCCAATGTCCGGGAAGCTTCATTATTCCATCTAAGACACCGTTTTAGTTCAGTTGACGAATGGCTCGGGTACCGGTGGAAAAAAGCTCTTCCAGAGATGCCCACGCATAAGTTGTTTTAACTTTGGAAACGATGTCCACACATAGGTTGTTTCAACTTTGGAAAAAGGTCAAAGTCTGATGGTCTCATGTCTGAACTGTATGGAGTACGAGGTAACACCTCCCAGCCATATTTGTATAGTTTTTCAATGAAATTCCCTATGTACGTGTGAGCGTAGTTGTGAAGAATGAGTGGCTCAGCCAAGAGCCACTGAGGTCGGGTTTTGTGCATTTTTCTGCACATTTTTGCAAAAAATCATGATAATACACTGCTGTGACACTTCTTCCCCATGGAGCTTTGTCTGTGATAATAATGCCTTCATGATCATAAGCAAAAATCATCATTTGTTTGACTTTGAGCTCGTCAAAAATTTTTTGGTTGTTGGGAAGATGGAGCTCTCCACTCGTCATTGAAAAACTATGCAAATACAGCTAGGTGGTGTTACCTCATGCTCCCTACAGTCCAGACTTTGACCTTTTTCCAAAGTTGAAACAACCTATGCATGAACATCATTTTGCATCTCTGGAAGAGCTTTCTTCCGCCGGTTCCCCCTAGCCATTCGGCAACTGAACAAAATAGTCTTGGATGGAATAATGAAGCTTTCCGACATTGGGACTCATCCATTGCAAAGCAGGGAGACTATATTGAAGGCCTGTAAAGAAATACTTGGGGAAAAAATAAAACATGTAAATTTTAAAAAATAGTGTGCATTATTTATGAAATAACCCTCATATATAAGTACCTATTTTGTACCTGGGGGAATGGATGGTAAAGTGACTTGCCCAGGTTCACAGGGAGCTTCTGTGGGAATCAAATCTAGTTCACATAGAGGGGCATAATAAAAAAAACACGTCTAAGTCCCCTTTGGCTTAAGGCCTTAAATGTTGAAAGTAGAATCAGGGAAATTGTCCATTATCAAAACAAACGTCCAAAAGGAGGTTGTTTTTGATAATGGCCTGCCTCTACGTTCAGCTGTTTAAACGCTCAAACTACCACACTACGTCTAAACTTATACCCCATAATGAACCTAAAAAACGCATAAGCCCCAAACGTCCAACACAAGGGCTTTTAGGCGAAGGAGGAGCCAGTCCTTCGCCTAAAAGCTGGATTCTGTAACCGGTGTCTGTCAAAAACAACACCGGTTACAGAATCCACCCCCACACGACATCGGGGCAAGAGGGAGTCCAAGCCCTCTTGCCCCGCGGCACCCCCGACATCCCCAACGACATCGGGCAACAGGGAGTCCAAGTCCTCTTGCCCTGCGGTACCCCCGAGCCCCCAATGAAGATCGGGGCAAGAGGGAGCCCAAGCCCTCTTGCCCCGCAATCCCCAGCCCCCCCAAGCCCTCCTGCCCCATGGCTCCCCCGATTACATTTGGGGCAGGAGAGAGCCCAAGCCCTCCTGCCCCGTGATCTCTAATCTCCCCCTGATTCTGACGGGGCCAGGAGGGAGCCCAAGCCCTCCTGCCCAGGCAGACCCCCAACCCCCTACCCCCACTACAATATGGGCAGGAGGGATCCCAGGTCCTCCTGCCCTCGACACAACCCCCAAATGACCGCCACCCCAAACCCACGATTGGCCCCCCTCGCCGACCTGCAACCCCCCGCCGACCCCAATACCACCCCCATACCTGTTAAATGTTGGACGGTCGGACGGTTGCCAAGCCCGCCCGTCCGGCAGGCCATCCGGCTCCGGAATGGGGCCGGATTGGCCCAGGCGGCTGAAACACCACCCACACGTGGGGCCTAAGGCGCCTTGGCCAACCAGAATATACCCGGGAGTCTTAGGCCCCTCCTGTGGGCGGGGCCTTAGGCACATGGGCCCAACCCTCATATGATTTCATGGATGGGGGCCATAACAGCACCCATTGTCATACCTGAGATCTGTTTAAAAATGTGATCTTTAAACATGAAATAATTATCCTTCAACTCAATCTCAATAAGGTGAATGATCAAATTTGTAGGTATACACCTGTCTATTGCATCTGTTTCTAATTCTTTTGTCAAGATTTCCAAGACCTCATCTTGGGGAATCGCTGTATATAGTGACTTGACGTCAAGAGTCGCCATCAGCGTGACATCTTCCAAACTTTCGATGGCTGTTAACTTCAACATAAAATCAGATGAATCTCTAATATAAGAAAAACTGGATTTAACTTTGGAATTTAAAAAAAATCTGCAAAATCGACAGGGGCTCTAACAGAGAACCCCTACTGGAAACAATGGGCCTTCCTGGTGGGTTTTGCAAGGTTTTATGCACTTTTGGTAACAGGTATATAACTGGAATTTTAGGCAGGTCTAAATTGAGATATAAATATCCCTGGCGCGTCAAAATCCTTTTCTCGAATACAACCAGTGTCAAAGTTCTAATAGTGTCTTGAAGCATAGGGGTAGGGTCCAGGTCTAGTTCTTGGTAATCAGTGATAACACTTACAGCCTTTTTACAAAGCCACGCTAGTAGCTGCAGCGCTGTAACAGCCCCGAAGCCCATAGAGATTTAAAGGGCTTCAGGGCTGTTGCCGCGCGGCTTTGTATAACAGGCTCTTAGTTGACCTAAAATTTCACTATCGTAATCTTCAACATCCATCAAAACGATAGCTCTACCCTTATCTGCTCTCCTAATAATCATATTGGGATTAGACTTCAGCATCTCAGGGGCATTAAATTCTTGTTGTGAAACATTGCTCATCCATTTCTGATGTTCTATTTGAGTCATGACTGTCTCCACATCTCTCAAAACAAATTCCTTGTAAGTAGATAAAGAAGGACCTGGGGGTACCGGTGGAATCCACTTGGATTTACTTCTGACTAGCAAGTCAGAGGAAGTAATAGTATTACCCCAAAAAAGTTCCCTAAGAATCAAATTTAGTTCCCCAGGTTTGCAGGCCACTGCACTGACCACTTGGCTACTCTTCCACTCTATTGCCATCAAACATTCTTTTTTTTTTTTTTAATAATCTTTATTAAATTTTCCAGCTACAATTGTGCATACAAATAATTCATGTACATATAATATTACAAGAAAAGCACAATAAACTTACATATAGTAATAAGCAATTATTTCCCCCCACCCTCCCACCTATTAATCAAGAAAATAAATACCCACAAGAAATTATCTAAAAACCATCAAACATTCTATCACTAAACTGGTTTACTCTATATTTTAAATGTACAAGGGATCTTCAAAAAGCTCAAAAGAGTGTGGTATAGTGGTTAGAGCTACAGCCTAAGCACCAGCCCTCCTTTCTTGATAAAATCCTCTTACCCCAATGTTCCCCACGCATTTTAAGGTCAACTGATCAAAAACTCCTTTTTATTCCCTCCATAAAAGATTCTTACTATACACGAAAAGTAAATTTTACAGTAACTGCTCCAACTTTATGGAACTCTCTACCACAGCAAATTCGCGATGAACAACGCCTAGATAAATTTAAGATAGGCCTAAAAACCTTCTTATTCTGTGACGCATTTACCAGTGCTTAGACTTATCTTCTTTCCTTTTTCTTTCTAAGCAACCAACCGCTTTAATAAAGCGACCCCACCCCATATGTTTTATCCCAATCCCTCTATCTCCTTTTTCTTCTTAAATATGTAACTTTTCCCCTCCCCTCCCATTTATCCTCACTCTCTAGTTTGTCCTGTCAATATTATTCATGTCCACACTATATATTTAATATACCAATTATTTTACCTTTAAATTTTTAGCCTTCCTATTTTTTAAATCCTATTGTTATCCGGCCAGATATTTGTTTGATGGTCGGTATATTAAAATTAATAAACTTGAAACTTGTGAGTTCAAACCCTTCCCTGTGATCCTGGGCAAGTCTCTTAATCCTCTACTTCCCCAGGTACTTTAGCTATATTGTGAGTCCACTGGGACAGATAGGGAAAATGCTGAAAGTCCCTGTATGTAAACCACTTTGAGTGTGGTTGTATAACTACAAAAAAGTGATATCCCTATCCCTTTTCTTTCTTAAACAGTATTAAATATCTCAAAAGCAAATTATATCACTTTAACACATAATCACCTTGTTTTGTGATACATTTTTCCCAGTGTCCTACTAACTTCTTAATGCCATCAGAAAAAAATGTTTTTGGCTACGCGTGAAAATATGAAAGTACGGAAACATTTTGAAGAACTCTCATATAAATAACAAAACCCAGTTCATGTGCTCCTGAAATGTTGACCTCCTAAATAAAAGTATGTGATAAAACAAAACTCGGGGCACAGTACTTAACTTCTTAAAACTTGAATCATGTTTCCATTATTCCAATGAGAACTGATTCATATTAAAAATTCCAGCTCAATTTACTCTTTATAATGAGCTTAGAATAGCTGCCAGCTTACAGTGCTGAAATTAATGATAATTAAATGTTACCTAAAATGTATTTCCATATTTTCTATTGCACAAATGATTTCATCTCAGATGTAGTATTTTTTAGATGAATACTTCTATTTAATCTCTTTCCCAGTTTTAATTTGAATTTCATATTGTTTCTGACTATTTAATGAATATTTTGGGAAATGGCCATACTCATGTTAATTAAACTGGAGACCTAGTATAATTAATACTTCTGGGCCCAAAGTCAGCTAATCAATTTCTGATGAAACAGGAGATTAAACACAGATAGCTCACTTCCTCCTTCATTCATTTTAACATTTACCTCTTTCAATTCTATCAGATTACTTTGGAAAATTATAGCTTGGAAATCAAGCTAAATACAAACATTGGGACCTTCTCTGGAGGTTAATAGAGAGATGGATCAGCAGGCTAGTCACTTTCACATTGATTTCTATCATTTTTATTTTGCTTAATTTAATTATGGAAAAAGATAGTTATATGTGGCTTATATTTATATAAGATTGAAAAAAATTCCAGTTCCAAAGCAAATCACCGACTATCAACATAATGTAAAAAGGCATACTTAAAAACGTACAAATTTGAACATCTACGCACAATTGAAAATCATATAAAATAGTGCCCCAGATCAACTTTGGTTCTTATGAAAGAACTACCAATATCTTCTTACTTATAGAAAGCTCTAACAAATAGACGGGTTTTTAACAAATTTTTAAAGGATCTGAATTCAGAACACAACCTCAGTGAACCCTTCATTGCATTCCATAGCCTCGGCTCAGCCGCAGAGATTGTTGCTATCTATGTCGTTTTATAGTACACATCACAAGTTTGTTCAAGGGACAGTCTCATTGCCATTTGTGAGCGTAGTTCACGTTTTGGCATATATCTTCTCAGTGCCTCAACCAGATATATTGGTGCTTCCCCGTAGAGTACAGGATGTATTATGGTCAAAATTTTGAACTCAACATGGTACTCCATGGGTAACCAGTGTAATTGCTTCAGCACTGGAGATACATGCTCATAGTGAGATACCCCTGTAATCATCCTTGCTGCGTTATTTTGTACAACTTGTTGAGCATGCATCTTTGATTTTGTTATACTCAAAAATAACACATTACAGACAAGACTTTGGATTACTTCCTGAAAGTCTAGCGTTTATAACACTGGCTTCACCCTAGAGCAGTGTATTGCAAACTGTGTGCCGCGACACACCAGTGTGACTCCTGAGATTTCAGGTGTGCCATGACACACTGGAGAGGAGGAGAGTCATCCATGCCAGCTGACTGCCTACAGGATGTGCCTCTCACCCTGTATGAAGTCAGCCGGCGCAAATGACTCTCCTCCTCTCTCCGCACCTCCTGGATCCCACCATTGAAGCGGGTCGCAGCCAGATGGGCCTCCACACATGCACAGACATTGACACGATGACATCAGGTATGCACGTGACGTCATTGCGTCAACATCCGCGCCTTCCAGCCAGGGCACTGAATTTAGTGTGCTGCCAGCTGGAAAGTTTGCGAGACATTGCCCTAGAGAGTAGTCTCATCCGCAGGAATGCACTCTTAACAACATTCAGAATGTGATTATCTAAGTAAACACCTTGTAGTCTCATACATGATTAAGTTGACAATGTCCAACCACCTCTCTTAACTGTTGCTGAACACCTTGCTTCCACCTGACTTAATTTTCATCTTTTAGCAACTTTGTCAAGGGTCAAATTCCAACCAATTTCAAGGAAACACAATCTCCAAGGGCAATTCATTCATTCAAGTTATAACAGAACCAAGTTCTTTACCATAATGATAATATGTAATAATGATAATATGTGGTAATGTATAAGGCATCTCTCATGTGATCCTGGAATTAATCTATATAATTGAGCACAGATCTTATCTCTAGAATGGTTTTAAATGATGGGCTGAAAGTTCATTAGTATGCTTGATTGCTCTGCTCTCATTCTTCTCTGCTATAAATGATGACACACTTTTCATCTCACAGCATGAGAAGCCCTAAAGGATATGAGGTGATAATAAAAAGGGCAAGGAAGAAATTAAAAAGAACAAGAGGACCACTTTCCTAATCAATGAGAGAGACCTTGAAAATTTCTTCTTTTTACACTCTATTAAAAGTAATCCTTAAATTTAGTACAACAAAGACTTTTAACTTCAGTATGTAACATACTAAGTCCCCATTTTGCATCAAATGCATAGATCAGAAAATTGACATATAGGGGGAGGGATATTAAGAACTGGCCAGGTATCTTACAGAAGGTTTGCTGACTGCAGAGTCTTTTGTAAAATATGTACTGTACAAGATGTGCAGGACTCTGCATGTATTTGCTGCACACAGAGCAGGAATAGCCATTAAAACATGCAACGAATATGACTGCTCTTGGGAGTATTAAACATATACAGTATATGACTGGCACCAGTGTTCCCTCTAAGCGGGCGGGTGTTGTGAGCAAACTTTTTTCACTGTGAGCTAAAAATATCGGGCGCCAGCAAGTTATGAGCCAAATAAATATGTTGCTTTCTACCACAGAACTTCCTTACGTTTGTATGGAATCTATCCCCTTTCAACTTTAGAGAGTGCCCTCTCGTTCTCCCTGCCTTAGCTACTAAGTCTATTCCCTTCAGTACCTTGAATGTTTCTATCATGTCCCCTCTCAATCTCCTCTGCTCAAGGGAGAAGAGGCCCAGTTTCTCTAATCTTTCGCTGTACGGCAACTCCTCCAGCCCCTTAACCATTTTAGTTGCTCTTCTCTGGATCCTTTCGAGTAGTACCGTGTCCTTCTTAAAGTACCAGTGCTGGACGCAGTACTCCAGGTGAGGGCGTACCATGGCCCGGTACAGCAGCATGATAACCTTCTCTGTCTCTTCAGTCCAGCATCTGCCCCTTCCATTCACTGTCTGTCTTTCCCTGCCATCTCTCCTCCTGCCCCCCCCCCCACCCTCCAATTTGGTCTAGCATCCATCATCTTCCTTCTGTTCCCCTCATGGTCTGGCATCTCTATCCTTCCCTCCCCCCTGTGGTTTTTAGCATATCTCTCTTCTCATTTCCTCCACTCAGATCTGATCATTCTCTGCTCTCTTCCCTTTTCTTCTCTGGTCTTCCTTCTCTATTTTCTGCCTCCATCTAAATTAAATTCTTTCTTACTATTTAGTCCCGTTTCCCTCTTTTCACTGTGTCTACACACAGCTTGTCACCCCTTTCCCTCACCCCTCCATTATCTTACTATTTTCTTCCCCCTTTATTTATCTCCTCCTTCCATCCAGTATGTGTTCTTTCCCCACTTCCATTCAGCATCTGCTCTCCCCTCTCAACTGACATCCATCTGCCTTCTGCTCTCTCTCCCTTCTTCTCACTTCCATCATCTGTCCCCTTCTCTCTCTCTCTCATCTCCTCCATTCCATCATCTGCCCCTTCTCTCTCTCCCCCCCCCCAACTTCCATCATCTGCCCCCCTTCCCCTCACCTTTGTGGGTCACTTTCTTTCCCCTGAGGGTGGCTCATGTCACAGGGGAAGCTTTGGCCGAGCAGAACCGCTTGATTGACAGTGGAACTTACTTGATTGATGTCGATGCTGGGGCCCGTTGCCGTTTGAAGGAAAAAAAAAAAGGTGGAAAAAAGGAACCTGTAAGGCGAGAGGAAGGGAAACCTCCAGGATAGCTGCTTTTTGCCCTCCTTCAGCGGCCCAAGAGTTCAGACCAGCAGCGGCAGCTCTGTATGCTTTTAACTTCGGCACAGAGCTGCCCCTAATCAATAGTTTAGCGCGGTTTCATGAGGCAGCCTCGGGGCCTTTGATAGCCGGCCCGCTTCGATGATGCGATGTGGGCCGGCCTAGCAAAGGCCCCGAGGCTGCCTTATGAAACCGCGCTAAACTATTGATTAGGGGCAGCTCTGTGCCGAAGTTAAAAACATACAGAGCTGCCGCTGCTGGTCTGGAGGTGCGGAGACAAGGCAGGAGGCAAACGCGGTGGAAGGCAGGAGTCCCGGCGAAGGCAGGAGTCCCGGCACAGCGACTGCAACAGGAAGTTGCAAGTCAGCTGACGCCGGCCTTTCGTTGCGGCGGGGACCGAATCCTTCGCGGACCGGCAAGATTTTGTTTGCGGACCGGCGGTTGAAGAACTGTGCTCTACAATGTGTGCGCTGTGACGAGAAACTTGTGCGCTGCCAGGTAATATTTTGTGCGCAAGCGCACACCAGCGCACCTTAGCGGGAACACTTCTGGCACATACATAAACTTTTTATAAAGCTACACATAGAAGAAGGGCCAGTTAAAGGACAGAATTCCTCAAGCTCTAATTGTTGACTTTTTGAGGTGGTTTTAAAGGCCAGAGAGATAAGCACACTTTGAAACTCTAGGTCTAAAAGAGCAGTTAATTCATTTAGACTTGCAGGTAAAATGGGAACTACACTTCTATTTTAAAGTTTATCCACATGCAACACCAAGAATATCCCTTTGAAATCATGGCATGCTGTGGATAAAAGTGTAAGTAGCAGCTTATCTAAAATAACTAATTTGATGTATAGTTAGATAATTAGGATTTAGTATGAACATAGTACATAATACTAGTTTTATATGTGTATATACTGTGGCTGGGCACATGCTGCCAGGTAGGCAAAACGCTGTCCGTACTATGAGAAATCTTTGTTAGCGTCTTTTGCTTGAATGCAAAAAGAAAATACCCCAAGAAGCTTTAAAGTTCACAGAATGTCAAAGGTTTATTTCACAAACAAAACTCCCAAATCTTTGGGTCTTCTTTACTTTCTACACCAAAAAATAGTTAAAATAATGTTCCTTTTATTGCACCCAGCAGTTCAAGGCACCACTGCCCATTTGCAGTTCAAAGAGGTTTAAATGCCTTCTAACAACATCAGCCAAAACTTAAATTTCAAAATCTCCTACTTGTAACCTTACCCTCTTAAGAACTTCCTCTTTCTCTGGGCTAAGGAGCTTTGCACAGGGGACCTTGGTACTGGGCCCTTGCACCTGCTGGCAGGGGAGGCATCCAGTCTGCCAGCTTTATTCCCCCTGGACTCTTTCTGCAGGAATTTCTCCTTTTCCTTTAATAAAAGTTCTGGTTGTTTATTCTGCCCTTCCCCCCTTTTTATGACACTCTCATAGCACTACCGTATTTTCACGCAGATAACGCGCACCCGTGTATAACGCGCACACGGGTATAGCGCGCAGAAACCACAATATTATGTATAAAAACTTTTGTATACCGCGCTCACGGGTATAACGCGCATGCTGCCCGACTGTCCTTTCGCCCGCCCCGACTCTCCTCTGGCCACCCCGACTCTCCTTTCGCCCGCCCCGACTCTCCTCTGGCCACCCCGACTCTCCTTTCGCCCTCCCCGACTCTCCGTGCGCTGTCCCGACTCTCCGTTTACCCGCCCTGCCCTGCCCCCCCCCCCGGCAGGACCACTCGCACCCCCACCCCGAAGGACCGCCGACTCCCCGACAATATCGGGCCAGAAGGGAGCCCAAACCCTCCTGGCCACGGCGACCCCCTACCCCCACCCCGCACTACATTACGGGCAGGAGGGATCCCAGGCCCTCCTGCCCTCGATGCAAACCCCCCTCCCTCCAACGACCGCCTCCTCCCCAAGAACCTCCGACCGCCCCCTCATAAATGCTTTTATTAGAAGCTTATGGCTTGCCCACTAAATATCCTCCCTTCTGGAAGACACAGCAGAGAGTCTAATAAGAGCCCATGAGATAGAAAAGTTTTTCTACATAGTTCCCACCCAGCCCGACGCCCGATTCATCCTCCCCCCAACAGGACCGCTCGCACCCCCACCCCGAACGACCGCTCGCACGCGCTCCCACCCGCACCCGCGATCGGAGCAAGAGGGAGCCCAAGCCCTCTTGCCCGGCCGACTCCCCGACAATATCGGGCCAGGAGGGAGCCCAAACCCCCCTGGCCACGGCGACCCCATACCCCCACCCCGCACTACATTACGGGCAGGAGGGATCCCAGGCCCTCCTGCCCTCGACGCAAACCCCCCTCCCTCCAACGACCGCCCCCCCCAAGAACCTCCGGCTCCAGGGCCTATTCTGATTGGCCCACGCGCCTTAGGCCCCACCAGTAGGCGGAGCTTTGGGACGGATGGGCCAATCCGGCCTCATTCCGTCGTTGGCTGCCTGCCGGACAGGCGGGTTTGGCTCCCGTCTGTCCGGCCAACTACCAAAGGTACGGGGAAGGGGGGTGGGGGTGTCATGGGGGTCGGCCAGGGGGGTCGCGGGTCGGCTGGGGGGGCGGTCGGAGGTTCTTGGGGGGGCGGTCGTTGGAGGGAGGGAGCGGGGTTTGCGTCGAGGGCAGGAGGGCCTGGGATCCCTCCTGCCCGTAATGTAGTGCGGGGTGTGGGTAGGGGGTCGCCGTGGCCAGGAGGTTTGGGCTCCCTCCTGGCCCGATATTGTCGGGGAGTCGGCCGGGCAAGAGGGCTTGGGCTCCCTCTTGCTCCGATCGCGGGTGCGGGTGGGAGCGCGTGCGAGCGGTCGTTCGGGGTGGGGGTGCGAGCGGTCCTGCTGGGGGGGGTGAATCGGGCGTCGGGCGGGGTGGGAACTATGTAGAAAAACTTTTGTATACCGCGCTCACGCGTATAATACGCAAGGGGTATGCGCGGTAGGTAAAAACGCGTATAACGCGCGCGTTATATGCGTGAAAATACGGTACTCTAATTACTAGCCAATAGCAGTGTGTGTGGAAACTTACCTCCCTAGACAATTCAGTTAGTCCTGAATCCCTCCCATGTTTCCTGGTGCTATACACTTTCTTCTTAATCATGCATACACTCATCTTCCATGAAGTCATCTAGCTCTAGGGCACAATCCATCTGCCCTTCTATATCCCCAGGGGTTAAATCATATTCCTCTAGGTCTACCAACATTTCTTCACCACTTCCTGGTTCTGACACCCACCCCCCTCTGGTTTATGGGTTTTCTAACATTATCCTGCAATTTCTCTTCTGAAAGAAACCCGTCCCCCTAGCTAGGCTCAACCTTAGGGTTTAAAAACCTGACCTTCTTAAGGCTTTCTGCTGGAGCTGTTTTACTGGTCAGAAATTGTGGAATACTTTTCTGCAGTCTTGGAAGTTCTAGAAGATTTGGAGTGCTATGCTGGATCTACCCTCCCCCCTCTGCAGGGCATTTATTCAGCTTCCCTTTTCATGTTCTTAGTCTCCACCTACCATGGCACTGCCTCCTAGACTCCCCGCTGTAGTTACCTTTACCCTTTTAAATCCTCTACTACTTCTCATTTTCTTAATCTTGTTCTAAACTGCTTAGACCTACAGTATCTATGATCACTCCAATTCCCCAATTTCTTTCTTACCTGCCTTCCTTTCCCCCTCCCTGTTGCCCTAAAACATTTTCCCCAGCCAAGTGCCAGGTCACAACCCATTTCTGTGCCTAATATCCCTATGCAGCAAGATCAGTTCCTTTGTTAGTTTTATCACTGCTAATGATACCGGTGGAAGCTAGGATCCTTTCTAAATTCTGTTACATATTGTTCAAAACACGCTTTGGAGATACATCAGATTACATTCCGCAATATTTGGCTTTGTAAAAGAGGCCATAAGAGTTTAAAAAAAGACATAAAGACCTTTCTGTTTGAAGAATATGTACTTAAAAAGATATCTCTTACTTAATCGGGACTACTAATATATATTCAGTATACAAATAAAAATATCAAATAAATATCTTCCACCATATGGTAAAAAGAGTGCCCAGCACCTCAAAACTCTCAAATCGCAAGGCAAGAGAATTCAGGAACCATCACTTGCAACGCTTTTGTTCCTGTTCCACTACCACCTGTGCAATAAATATAACAAAGTTACTTATGTGGTTGATAGTTATAAACACTTTTATTCAATTGTTTGCAAATCCACTTGCCAGCCAAATTTCCATATTCTTTATCCTCTTAAATGTTCACCGTAATGATCAAATACTAATAATCTTCTAATCACGGCTCCCCTCAAATCAGATCTGGGTTTCACCAATAAAGGCTTCGTCAGGAGGAGAAACCTTTACACTGTTGGCGAAAGGATACTGGGCTAGATGGACCATTTGTTTGACCCAGTATGGCTATATGTTCTAACCTATAGTAAGCATGTGTTATTGCTTACCGTAGCTTAGTAAAATGACCACTTAGACTAACCACTGATGGAAACAGGATGCTGAGCTTGAAAGACCTTTGGTCTGACCCAGCATAGCAATCCTTAAATACAAATAAATCTACTCTTCAACAAGACTAACCTTAAGAACTGGACAAAAGTTTCACTTATTTGCATACATTACAAAAATGTGCAAGCATACTGATTGCAACCTATTAATCAATGTTACCCTTATTTTTGCATCATTATTTGGCCCCTAAGATGTTAATAAAAAGCATAATTGGACGGTGTACTGTTTTGCAATTATATATGAAGGCATCTTTAATCTGTGGAATTCTTTAGATCATTCAGGCTGTGTTTACAATAAATCCACCTTGACAGTTTTATTTTAAGCATAGTAAGATCAAATTAATTTTAATTGAAGTCATTACTAGCATTATTGATCCAAGATGCTGATGTAGGAATTTAAAGGCCAAAGGATTTTAACTGTGACACAAAAATATCACTTTTATAGATTTACTGCCATGTTATCTAACAGATATGGTTGAGTTTATGTCTTAAAAATAAAGTAACCTTGTAATGTTCATAATAATATTCTACATGACAGTGATTTTATTATAGTCCTCAAGGAGTTGTGTTGAGTGAAAATCAATATTATGGAAGCAATTTTCAGAAGCCTGGGTAGATGCAAATAATGTGCATGGTGTAAGTAAGGTAAAAGTAATGGTTTTGAGGGCCATTAGGCAATAGTGATTATAACATAATCAAATTAAAAAAATAACTGGAATTAAGACACTATAGAAATCTACTGGACAGCAGGATAGAATGGATGGAGTCTGGAGTTGGCAGTGGAGGAGAAGGGTACAGATAGGAGGCAGTTGCCCAATGAACAGAGTTCATGGTGGGGGGGGACATAAGAGAAGACAAGTGTGGAGAGATATTGACAAGCTGCAGAGTTAATGCACTTGTAGGTCAGTAAGAGGAATTTGAAATGTATTTGGAAATGGATGGGAAGTCAGTGAAGTGACTTGAGGAGGAGAGTAATGTGAGTATGGAGGCTTTCACGGAATATAAGTCATGTAGCAGAATTTTGCATGGATTGAAATGGAGAGAGATGGTTGAGTGGAAAATCTAAGAGAAGCAAGTTGCAGTAATCAAAATGAGAAGTGATGAGAATGTGGATCAGGGTTTTGATAATGTGCTCAAAAAGGAGAGGTTGAATTTTGCTAATATTAGGAACCTTAGGAATATTAAGAAGTGACGGCCTTTAGCAGTTTCTTGGATCTGAGTAGAGAAGGAGAGAGAGGAATCAAAGATGACCATGAGGTTGCAAGCTGACAAGACGGGGAGGAGGAGAATGTTATTAATAGAAATAGAGAATGGAGAGAGAGGGAGGTAGGTTTTGGTGGAAAGATAAGGAGCTTAGTCTTAGCCATAACCAATTTTAGATGGTAGTGAGACATCTAGATGGTAGAGATATCTGGTATAGAGAGGTAGATCTGGGAATCATCAGCATAGAGGTGATACTGAAAACCATGGGAGGAGATCAGCACACCAAGGGAATGAGTATATATGGAAAAATAATGAGGTCCTAAAACAGAGCTTTGAGGAACAGCAATTGACATTGGGATAGCAGTGGAGGAAGATCTACCATTGCTAACACTGAAGGTACAATTGGAGAGCTAGGAAGAAAACCTAGAGAGAACAGAACCCTGAAATCTCAGTGAGGACAATGTATCAAGGAATAGGTAGTAGACAACAGTATCAAAAGCAGCAGATACATCAAGAAGATTGAGAATAGAGTGGGGGCCATTGGATCTGGCAGAAACAGGTCATTAGAGATTTTAGCAAGGACAAGTTTTTATGGAATAGAGTGGGAAAAACTTGATTGAAGTGGGTCAAAAATAGCTTGATTTCAAATATTTTTATTGGTTTTACATAAAACAAAAGAAAAGAAGAAGACAATCATCATATAAGAATCAGGAAATAACAAATATAACAAAGTCAAGTGCAAACAGGTCAAAATCAATCCAACCAGAATACCATAACATAGGCAAATGTAATATAACAAAGCTAACTCCTTAAAGAGGTAGCACAAAAATCTAACAGAAAGTATGCAAAACCCTGGAGAGGAGAAAAGAAAAAAGGAAAGAAGAGAAAAGGTAACAGAAAGGAAAGAGAGTTTATAGAAAAGAGGAGGAAAGGTAGGGCAGACATCCATTTCTGAGAGAGATCCGATAGCAAATGCCAGGAAAAGAGAAGATATAAGAAAGAGATGGAAAGTCAACGATCAAGGGGAGAAATTTTGTACAGGATCCCAAATGCAGGAAATTGTGAGAGTCCTGTTAGAGAATTCAGCCACTTTAATCTCATATAAGTGAATCATAAGAACAGAGTTCCACCAAAAAACAACATTTAGGAGGTCTGCAGATTTCCAGTTATGGAGAATCATTTGGATCGTGAGAGCTATCAAGATATTGAGAAGAGATTGTTGATCAGGAGTAAGGGGATCTGGAACCGCCAAAGCTCTAAAGAGACGTATGTCAAAGGAGAAGTCTGATGAAATAGGCAAAATTTGTTGAATGATACGCCAAATCTTGGACCAAAAAGAGGATAAGAAAGGGCAGTCAAAAATCATGTGATAGATATCCCCCAACGTTGCCGAGCAGTGCCAACAAAGATTGGAGTCCCTAAGACCAGCTCTAAACATCTTGTTAGGAGTCCAGAATACTTGGTAAGTTAAAAAGTAGAGAGATTGAGAAAGGCTAGAAGAGGCTGTGGGACGAATAATTTTCTTGAAGTAATGAGTCCAGTCATGATCAGATCCTCGCCAGGTGGTATGTGTAGCCCAAACATCAGTGGTTCTTTTAGACCTAGGGAAGCGATGAGAACGAAGTTCTTTATAAAAAAGAGATGTGGTGTGACCAAGAAAAATCCCTATACGGGAAGAGTTCAGGAAGGCTGATGAGGAGGAGAAAGTAAAAATGGAGGGAGAGTATCTTTTCAGACAATGCGAAAGTTGAAACCAATGAAAGAATTCCGAGGAATGGAGATTAAATTTGTCCTGGAGTTGCGAGAAAGAGAGGAGAGTGCTCCCATCTATGATTTGATTCAGGGTCCAAATTCCCCTATCAATCCACGAGCGCCAATGAATAAGTTGATTGTCAATACAGAACAAGGAATTACACCAAATAGGAGCCTCCAGCTTGTGTTTCCTGTTTGTCGAAGTAATATCATCGAAGAGTTGAATCGCTTGGAGGGTCGCCCCAACAGTGGCAGACTGACAAGGTAGAAAAGATGGAGCGATATATGGAAGACATGAAAGAGGAATGGGCCTGACTATATGTTGTTCAATATGCAACCAAGCAGCTTGAGATGCAGTTGAGTCAGAGTTCTGGAGCCAAAGGGAGCCATATCTGAGTAAGGCGGCAATGTGATATAGAAAGAAGTCGGGAAATCCCATACCCCCATCTTCCTTGGAGGATTTGAGGATTTGCAACGAAATATGAGGAGGTTTTTTGTTCCAGAGATATTCCGTAAGTCTGCTCTCAATTGCTTTGTAAAAGGATTTCGGAGCAAGTCTAGGAAGCATGGAGAGATAGTAGTTGATGATCGGGATATGGTCATTTTGATGGCTTCGAGACGCCCCCACCAGGATAATGAGAGGGGAGACCACCTTTTTAATAGTTTCTCAACTTTGGAAGTTATAGCAGAAAGGTTAAGGGACATCATGGTGTCTGTATCTTGATGGAAAAGAGTACCTAGGTACTTCAGCGATGAGCTGGCCCAACGAAAGGAAATAGGGCCACAGTCAGATAAAGAGGTAACATCATTAAGAGGTAAGATTTCAGATTTGTCCCAATTGATACGATAGCCTGAATGGCGAGAGAAGTCAGAAACTAGATCAAGGAGGACAGGAATAGAGGAGGCAGGATTGGAGAGGAAAACAAGCAAGTCATCGGCATACGCTAAAGATTTAATCTGAGTAGATCCCACCTGTATACCGGTTAGGTGTGGATGTTGTCTAATTGCTAATAGTAAAGGTTCAAGAGCCGAGTTGAAGAGAAAATAAGGGACAACCCTGACGAGTGCCTCTATGAAGATGAAATGGGGTAGAGAGAATCATTAATGCGTAACCTGGAAGAAGGTTTAGAGTATAGAATCTGGACCCATTTCACAAAATCCATTCCACATCCAAACCAGGATAAGGCAGAAAACAAATGATTCAATTCAACCATATCGAACGCTTTCTCAGCATCAAGTGAGATTGCAATCAAGGGATCAGAAGATGAGTGAGCAACATCTAGGATAGCATGAAACGTGCGTGCATTGTCACCGATATAACGGTTCCTCATAAATCCTACTTGATCTGGGTGAATAAGAGAGCCAAGGATTTTATCCAATCGGGAGGCCAGGATTTTAGCCAAAATTTTACAATCCGCATTAAGTAGAGAGATGGGTCTATAGTTCGCGACATTAGTATGATCCCGTCCTTCTTTGGGAAGTACTATGATATGTGCCTCGGTGAATCCACCCTGGTCTTCCGGAAAGGAGAAAAGATAGTCATATAACCTTTGTAGCAGAGGAACCAGTTCACTAGAAAACGTTTTGTAAAATTCAATAGGATAGCCATCAGGGCCTGGTGATTTATGAGAGGCAAGAGATTTGATAGCATTCAAAATCTCAGCTTCTGTTATAGTAGCACCCAAGACAGTTGCCTGAGATTGGGACAAAGAAGGATGAGAGAGATTATGAAGAAACGTGTCAGAAGGTGTATCCGAGGTAATCGAGGATGACGAATAAAGTTTTTCATAAAAAGAAGTAAAGAGTCGAGAGATAGAGGCGTCATCGGTGACTGAAGTACCATCATCTTTTACCAAGGCGGCAATTCTAGAACGTTGTTTGCGGTTAGCTAGGTAACGAGCAAGAGATCGTCCAGCTTTGTTAGCCGAGACATAAGTACCCGATTTGGATACAAGAAAGTCCTGTTGAGCTTTTAGTTTAGAAAGTGTATTATATTCTAATTTTTTCTGGATCAAAGTGGGAGAGACATGGTTCGACCCCTCATTAATTTGTTGTTTTTCCAGATCAGAAATATCATTCTCCACAGAGTCACGTTTGGCGGAGTCAGATTTACGGTTTCCATGCTAAGAAGCTAATCACTTCCCCCCAAAAACTCGCCTTGAAAGCTTCCCAAACCGTGTTAAATGAGGGGGTGGAGGGAGCGTTAATATCAAAGAACTCAGGAATAAAACAACGAATCTTGTCCTGAAAGGAGGTATCCAGAAGAAGGGAGGTGTTAAAATGCCAGATGTGTTTAGGACGAATATGCTGAAGTTCAACATGTAGACCAACAGGAGCGTGATCTGATAGAATGATGGGGTGAATGGTGGAGGCCCAAACCAGTGGCATTAGTGATTTAGAAATAAGAAAGAAGTCGATCCTAGAATAGGACTTATGAGGAGCAAAGTAGAATGAGAACGATCGCTCACTAGGGTGGAGGAGTCTCCAGGGATCACAGAGGCCCAGATCAGAGATGACGTGATGAAGTTCAGACCACATTTTCGGGATACGAAAGGGTGCAAGTGACTGCCTGTCTGCATGAATATCTAAGGGTAGATTAAAATCCCCACCTATTATCAAAGGATGTTCAGACAGATTTAAGAGTGTATCACACAAAGAAGATATGAAGGAGGGTATATCTAAGTTGGGCGCATAAAGATTAAGAATAGAAATTAGTGTATTCCCTAATTATAGAGAACAAGCTATCCACCTGCCCTCAAGATCTGAAGACTGACATATGATGTTTGCCTGAAGAGAAGACTTAATTAAGATAGATACTCCTCGTTTCTTATGGAATGCTGGGGAGAATAAATGAGTATTATAGCCAGGGATTTTGAGCAAGGAGCAGCTTTTTGAGTCAAGGTGTGTCTCCTGTAAAAATAGAATGTCATAATCTTTCAGTTTAAGATAATCCATAATTTTTTTACATTTCAAAGGATGATTAATACCGTTGACGTTCCAAGATACAAATTTAAGGGATGTCATAAGCAGGAGCTAGGAATAATAGAAGCTGGAGATCCAGAAGAGAGACGCCTGCCCTAGAAAAAAGAAGATGAGAGTCAAAGAGGAGAGAGTAAGACATTAGGGTAACGGAAATTATTCTTCTCCAGGAGGAGGAAATGTGGAGAGAGAGTGCCAGTTTGTCAAACAAATAGCCTCAAAGCTGCACGCAGTCTACAATCTAGCATACTAAAAGCAGTGCAAATACCAACAATGGTAAGTATACAAATATACAATTTGAAGAGTGAAACTTTGGTAAGTAATGAACAGAGTCAAACCACAGGTGAACAAGGTAAATACCAGCAATGGTAATAAGAAGGTAAGCATACCCTGTGATGGAAAAGGGTAGGCAGTGGAGAACCAAATATCCATATAGTAGTAAAGGTAAATAGTACAATTGAAAACATGTAATATATAGTATATAAGTAGTATTTTATACTATTTTTTGCGATTGTGATATATACTGCTGGGTTATATGACTTTAGGATATATAGTGAGAGACCATGGAAATTTTACCTGAGAGGAACAAAAGAAAGGGTCCAAAGTAGAAAAAGAAACATGGGAGACAATCAGGGAAAATTTGAAAAACCTTTCAACAGTATAAGAGGAAGAGCGACCCCACCAGCATTAAAGATACCACCTTGGGCTGACATAAAAGGAAAAATAAAATTAGGGGTGACCAGATTAACAAGGCATATATCCAGGAGAGGTATAGAAAGCATGATATAAAATAATAAATTCACAGGCTGTGATGAAAAGAGGTAATAGGTATACATGGAGTACATGAATCAGAAAGCAAGATGTGTGAAAGAGAAGAGTATTAACACTCAGGAAGGCTATTGAGATACTGTAGGTCAGATAATAGAGTGAACAAGAGTGACAATAAAGCAGAGTTTGGAAATAACCAGGAAACTTAAAATGAGTAATCAAACTTACTAGAAGATAACCATCATTAAAAGAGAAGAAGGTTAGAGAGAGAAGATAAAAGATAAGATGGGGGAAGTAAGATGAGGCCGAGAAAATAGCAGGGAAGTTATATCCGGCAATGCATTATCACGTTTACAGAAAGTTTCAGAGGGAACAGAAAGATAATCTATGCAGTAAGAAGGGAAGTTCAGCAGGAGTGAGGGATAGAAATCAAAACACATCAGAAGGTATGCAAAAAATAATGAAACTAAACATAAGACTATTTTTAAGCTGTTACATAGAAGGGAGGGAGAGAAGTGCATATATTCAATAACATATTAGAGAAGGGAGGAAGAATCATATAGCAAAATACGGGGGGAGATCATAACGTGCAGAGCTGGAGAAAAAGAATGAGTCGGTCCATGAGAGAAAGTCGAGTGAAGCAAGATAAGCAAAAAAGGTCCAGGGGGGTAACATGGTCGGATGGTGGAGCGGTCGGCAAGGCGGCTCAGTTCGCAGACTTCAGGCGCAGTCCGATGCTGAAGGGGTGAAATCCTCAGAGTTCAGAAGAGAGCATTATATCAGAGAGAGTAAGTCAAGTCATCCCATTTTTGTTTGATGAATCCAAGCGCATAGAGTCTCAGGATCGGAGTACGAGTCTGTTTTATTTCTGAAAGTCACTCGGAACCTTGCCGGATAGAAAAGGCCATATTGTGCGCCCAAATCTTTGAAGTCCTGGCGCATTGCAAGGAAAGCTTTGCGTTTCGCGGCAGTGGCAGGGGCTAAATCAGGAACTATAGTTATTTTACGCCCCTGGAAAAGCATCGATGTTCTGCTCTTATCGGTGGTCAAGATCGTCAGGGCCTGTTGAAATCTGAGAACCTTAATGATTATCGGTCTGGGATGTTTGTTGCCAGGCAGGGGGGTGGAAGGAGAGCGGTGAGCACGCTCAATTTCAAAGGCAGGAATAAAGTCGAGGTCCAGAAATTTAGGGAGCCAAGAAGACATGAATGATAGAGTGTCATTGCCCTCCGACCCCCTTCGGTACGCCGAGGATTCGTAAATTCGATCTTCTTCCACGATTCGCCAGGTCCTCCAGGTCAGAAGTAAGTTTTAAGATGGCCGCTGCATTGGTTTGAATCGCGGGGATATCCTTCTCCACCGCCAAGACTCTGGTGTTTAAAGAGTCGAAGTGCTGTTGAGAAGCGGCGATCTGAGAGTGGATTGACTCCAATTCAATTCGCATATCTTTGGAGATGTCAATATGCGTCTTCATCATGGTTTTGATGCTCTGTAGTTCCGCCATGATCGGGTCCGGTTCTTCCACGTGGTCCTCCGCCGTGCCGGCCTTAACTGGAGACGGTGGAGCAGACTTGAGACGTTTATTAGTTGGTGGGGTCTCTGATTTAGATTTTTTCGTGGTCATCTTGTGCTATACAGACCCGCTGGTGATACCGAATGTGCAGGCTTACAAAAATGATAGTTGGTAAGAGTTGATATGCACGAGTGTCTGGACAGGAAGTGGGAGCAAGCAGCTCATGCAGCCATATTGTCTGAGTCCAAACCAGAAGCCGGTCAAAAATAGCATGATATGAAAAGAAGTCCATCAATGGCAGTGAATAGCATGTTCAAGTAACTCAGATATAAAGGGGAGGAGGGAGATAAGGAAATAGTTGGAGGGGGATGTAGAGTCTAGTGAGGGTATTTTGAGACTATGGCATGTTTGGGAATAGTATCAGTGGAGAATATATGTTGAGGATATGATAGGAGGAATTACAGTACAAGAGAGAGCGCTGAGTATGTGGGTGGGAATCATATTAGAGGAGCAGATAGTGGATTTGGAAGAGGAGAGAGGATGTGCAGTTTGCTCTGCAGTGATTTCAGCAAAGAAGAAAAAGTTGGCAAGTCTTAAAGGGAGGCTGGCAGAGTGGACAACTGGAAGGGGAGTGGGAGGAGGTAACCTGGTTGAGAACTCAATGCGAATATGAGGAGAGAGGATGTGCAGTTTGCTCTGCAGTGATTTCAGCAAAGAAGGAAAAGGTGGCAGGTCTTAAAGGGAGGCTGGCAGAGTGGACAACTGGAAGGGGGTGGTAGGAGGTAACCCGGTTGAGAACTCAATGTGAATATTGTGAATCTTGTCATTGAAGAACTTCACTAGGGGAAAGTGAAGGGGTACTAGGGGAAAGGGGCACTAGGGGGAAAGTGAAAGGGCACTTTGAGTAGAGAGTTGACTATAGCAAAGAGACGGTGAGGGTTAGAACTAAGATAGTTAAATGGGTTTGACAAATGAGAGGGCAGACTGGAAGGATATAAGCAGGAATTTGAAGTGTATGATGTCAGCATGTGTATGGGATTTAAACCAAATACATTCAACAGATTGGCCACAGGATGTTGAAGGTCAGCCAGGCTGGGGTTTGGTGTGCCTTACAGGACATGAGATACGAGGAGTGATGGTATCTAGAGCAGAGGAGAGAATGGTGTTATAGGAGAAGACAGCTTCATTGACATACTTGGATGATACAGTAGTTGAAGGGAGAGTTGAGACTGGTGGAGAGAGTGTCAGGGTCAATAGTCTAAAGGTTCCTAAAGATATAGGTAGTGATTGGCTGAGACTGGGGGGGGGAAGGTGATGAATTGTGAATGTTAACAAATGATGATCAGAGAGGGGAAGAACTGAGGTTCAGAATTTTGTGGTAGAGCAGCTGGAGGAGACAACAAGGTCAAGGCAGTGGTCATTCTGGTACATAGGGGTAGTGAAGCGCAGCTGGAGATTGTATGAGAATGTTAGAGTGAGAAACCTAGAAGTGTAGGAGGCAGAGGTGTTATCAGCATGGATACTGAAGTCACCAAAGATGAGGGAAAGAGATGAAGGTTTGAGAAAGAAGGAGAGCCAGGAGTCAATGTCAGTGAGGAAGGGAGGGACTTATTAGGGGTTCAGTAAATGACTGAAACACACCACCACCTCCATGACCAATTGGGTGAGGTGTTTGTGAGAAAGGCTAGCCTCCATGAAACATGGTAGCAGCTGAAGCAGAATCTACAGGGCAGATCCAGGTCTCAGTTAGTGCTAGGAGTTGGAGAGTTTGAAAGATAAAGAGGTTATGAATGAAGGTAAGCTTGTTGAAGACAGAGTGGGCAGAGAGGAGGGGGGAGGAGAGGAACAGAAATAAGATCGATTACATTGCACATGAGTAGGGTGAGGGCTGATTGGGAAAGAAGAAGGTGGAGAATAAAAGGGATATTAATGTGGTGAAATATAAAAGTGAGTGATGTGGTGGTGGTGGGGAACATTAAGTGGTTTGGAGTGAAGAGAGAGCTTGGGAAAAGTTAGTATTAGGAGTCCCAATCAATCAGCTTTTTATTCTTAAAATTTCCAAAGGACCTGACACAAGCTGTTTTTCGGCAGCTTTTTTTTTTTTTTTTTTTGCTCATATGCTGTCTCTGTCAATCCATGTATCTATGAAATTCATAGTAATTGGGCATTAGGATATTTGAAAGGTTTTCAGCTTTTGAATACAACTTTTTGTCTTCAACATTCACAGAACAACTATCGTGTTACACGGACTCCTGAGGAAAGTGTTTCTGCCAAAACACAGCATGTGTCAAATCCTCGTTTGGAAATTTTACTAATAGTTATTTTACTGAGATGCTTTGTTCATCTGCCTGGTGTTTCCCATTGTTTTCCATTTCTGTTTGTGGCTGGTGGAACTCTTTAGATTATCCCCATTCCTTTGTGAATCTATTCATTTTAATCACTTCATCAGCACCCTTGTCACCTTGATGTACTGTAATCTGTTGGAATCAATGGTTACTACAATGTGGACAATTTAAGTGGATTTTGTTTTTTTAATGTGAATCATACTTAAATCATTTTCCTCTCAAAAACTGCTTGGATTCTCTCCAGAGCTGGATTATCGCTAAAAAGTAGGATCTGAACTCCGACAAGATGGTTGTTTTGTGGCTTACATGCTTATCTGACAATCCAGCAAGTCTCCCATTGCGTTCTGGTTTTCCTGTTACTTTGGTTGAATCTGTTAAAATGTTCTGCTGTCACACTGACTCAGAGGTCTCTATGAGAAAGAAATACTACAGTCATGAGACCATGCTTTTATTCTCTCAGATAATTATGTTCCTTATATTTCTGTTTTGAGAATGTTATTATAATTTTATTGTGATCTTTGAGACTGTTTAAGCATGATGAAAACTTACAAACCTGACGTCTGGATTTCCCCGGACATGTCCTTCTTTGAGGACATGTCTAGGGGTCCAGACAGCTTTTCAAAACCCAGTTCAAGAGCAGGCAGCAGGGGGAGGGGCTAGGGCTGGATTGGGGTAAAACTGGGCTGGTATGGGGCGGGTCTAGGGGGTCCAAATTTTTCATTTGGAAAATCTGGCAACCCTATATAAGGGGCCCTTTTACCAAGCATCAGTAAGCACTAACAAGTGTTTACTGCAGTTCAATGTCCACAGCTGCAGGGTGCAGTGAGGGGCAATGCACTAATTTCAGGTTCAGCATGTGGCAACCACATGCTCGAAGCATGTTTGGTGGTGGAGAGTAGGCATGCCATGCACTAATCTGTTAGTGTATCGGCATTACTATACACTGACTGATTACCACAGGATTAGTGCAGGAGCCCTTAGGCCTGGATTCTAGTAATGACATCCTGAAGTTAGGCACTGGTAGGTGTCCTACCACTGTCTAATTAACTAATTGGGATGTACGTTTAAAAAAAAAAAATTGATATGGAGAACAGTGACTACGTTGAAGGTGTCATTCATGTACCAATGGAGGTGTCTAGGCATATCTAAAGATGCTTGAGGCCAGCGTGGGCATGGTTTATGCTTGAAGTGGCCTTAGATGTCCTTAGGCAACCCTAGGCGCTTCCATAGGTGTAAGATAGGCACCTTAAATGTAAGCCTGTAAAACGCTGGCCTACATTTAAGGCGCCTGTTTTAAAAAATAGCCACAATTCTATCAACGGTGCTGATGCATGATTAACATGTGACCGGTGGCCGTTTTTAGGCTGCCACCGATAGCGGTGCCGTTACTAGAATCTGAGCCTTACTGCCTACAAATTAGGTAGGGGTAAGGACTCACACACTAATGGTCACATGCTAATTCCAAAATTAGCGTGTGGCCATTAATGGGGAAAAAAAGGGGGGGGAACAAATTGTAAAAATCAGACAATGATAGAAGGGAGCAGAGAAGGATCAACAAATTAAGACAATAACACAAGTCCAATCTGAAACAAATTGTGGTCATTTTAGAACAATGCCTAGGAGTAATCATTAGTGAAGATATGAAGACTGCCAATCAGGTGGAGAAAGCTTCATCCAAGGCTGGACAAATGCTGGGTTGCATCCGAAGAAATTTTCTCAGCCAAAAGCCCAAAGTTATAATTCCACTGTACAGGTCCATGGTGAGACCTCATCTAGAATATTGTGTTCAATTTTGGAGGCCACATTATCAAAAGGATGTGCTGAGAATGGAGTCGGTTTAACAAATGGCCACTAGGATGGTCTCAGGCCTCAAGGATCTCCCATATGAAGAACGTCTAGGTAAGTTGCAGATATACTCTCTCAAGGAACGCAGAGAGAGGGGAGACATGATAGAGACGTCCAAATATGTTACTGGCCGTATTGAGGTAGAAGAAGACATCTTTTTCCTTACAGGACCTAAGGCAACAAGAGGACATCCATTAAAAATCAAAGGCAGGAGATTTCATGGTGACACTAGAAAGTATTTCTTCACCGAAAGGGTGGTTGATCGTTGGAATAATCTTCCACTTCAGGTAATTGAGGCCAGAAATGTGCTTGATTTTAAGAAAAAATGAGATAAACATGTGGGTTCACTTTGAGGAAGTGCTTAGGGGGGAGGGTTCTTTGATTGGGAAGACATGTTGGGTCGATGGCCCTTTTCTGCCATCATATTCTATGTTTCTATGTTAATGCCGAAAAGTGGTCTCAGCGTGCGGGAAACCCATATGCTAAAAATAGCACAGCCCACTTTTTAGAACAGCTTGGCATCTATGACATTTTAATTATAATTTTATCAAATAAGAGTATGAATTAATAAACCAGAAATCCATGGTCTTTTTTTTTTTAACTGTTGTAAAAATTCTGTAGCCTACTAACATAAGTGTTTGGCAAACAGCTAAAGTAGCAGTGAAAGGACACATTTTAAATCACAAGATGTGACCACATTAATATATGCATACAGTGCCACATTTTAAAAGCAAAGGTATAATAGAATAAATAAATGTGTGAACATTTAATATAATCTAGTTTCCTTCTTTGGGAGAAAGGCTTTGTATATGTTATGACTACTGGCGACATGAAAAGCAGGTTGCCTAGTTCATGATGACAATATAATGTGTTCAGACATACAGTACTTGAGATTTCAACTAAACTGGCCTATTTAGAAAACAGAAGGAAATCTAAATGTCAAAGCATTAAGGGCATATGAAAAGTGGGAGGCAAGGATCACTGGATGTTCTACTATCTGTGTTAGAAATTTTAATGGAATTGCATTGACAGTTCAAAAGTTCGTATTAGACCATTTTCCTTGTAAGAAAACATGCTAAAAATGCCTAATATATGAATAATGTTCAATGAGAAAGCTATAAAGCCAATACACAGAAAGTTTGATATTTATTAACTGCCTTTTTCATGAAGAGATTCACTTAAAGCAGTTTCCAATGCACTGAATAGTAATCAGGCACTCTTACATATTTCCCTATCTGTCCTGGCAGGCTCACAATTTCCCTGTGGTACCTGAGGCAATGTAGGGATCAAGTGATTTGCCCAAAGTGACAGGCAGCATGTTGGAATTGAACTCACAACCTCAGGGTGGCGAAACATAAGCTCTAACTACTAGGCTACACCTCCACATAACTTAGGGGCCCTTTTACTAAGGGAACTTAAGTCCTTAATGCTCAGTGGGTACGACAATAAGCTATCGCAGAAACACATTAAAGTGTTTCATGGTATTTTGCCTTTTATTGTGTGCTAACTTGTGTGTCACTAATTTTTAATAAATAGTTTTTGAAGGGGGCATGTCACAATAACTGTCATGTACCTTTCCTTTTATTTGACTTCCTTACACATCCAGGGTGGGTGGGTGGGTGGGGGGAGCGGAATGTATTATTGTTTGCTATACTTAATTATCTATATTACTGAAATTAAATATGTACTTCTTCTTCTATTAATTATGGGAAGGAGGGGGGATAAAATGATTATTTTTTGAATTATTTGTGTATTTAAAGTGCGTTCTTTGTAGTGTTTGTTTAAATTCATTTTATCCAAAACCATCTCAATGTCCTTGATGTTCCTTTAATTTTCTTTTAAACTTTTTAAACTTTTTTTAGGCCTCAGACTAGCCATTAGGTGCCATGCATTTCTATGGTCACCAAACAAACTTATGGCAATTGCATCCTCATTAGCCCCATTATATATTTTTTCACATTTTTCTTATTTAAAGTGCTTAGTGCTATTTTTCTTTAGTGTCTCATATAACTTAATTCTTCAAATTATTATAGCTTAATTGACTTACATTGGGACTCATACATCAGCTATTCTGAACTACATCACCCATTTCCAATAATAACTCTTACATTGTTCCATTGGGCAAATATTGGCCGCAGCTTTATTTCATATTATTTCAAACATTAATTTTCAAAACTTTTGAAAACATACCAAACTTAACAATTTATGATTTCCTTCCATGAGTTATTCGGTATCGACACTAGCTCTCTTATCCCAAACTTTGCCTAATCTCACGGTTATTTATGATGTCATCAAGTCACCTCACCTCGTGGCGGTGGCGCACACGAGGACATATTTACTATTCACAATCATAGTACTTCCAATTCTATCTGCCTCTCATAAGGCTCTGACCTTAGGCCTGCCAACATACTAGCTACGACAGACCCTTCCCCCACCCCCACAATTTCCCACCTTCCTCCCCATCATTCACCCCTCACTCTCTTAACTCTCCAAAGCGGTGGTAGGGAGGGAAACTGAAAACCCTTTCCTCTCCTCCCTAGCTGTTTCCTCCGTGTTTCTTATTTAGCCCGCCAATTTCTTTCTTACTCTCCTCATCTCCAGCTCCACCCTTTTCCTTTTTCCCACCAATCCCCTGCTCTTACCTCCTCCCAATCAAAATTATTCTCCTTGTTACTAACCCCTCACTTTTCTTTCCCAGCTCTATTCCACCCCTTTTCCTTTAAAATGTTTTGGCCTTTGATATCGCCCAATGTTATTGTTGTGACGTTGCTGGTGCTGGCTTTTACGATGGCCCCCAGTCAACGCCCAGAAAGGACCGAACTCGACGTACCTCCAGAAGATGCTGGAAGTCCTGCTGGTTCTTAGTCAGAAGAGAGAACAAATTGTCAGGAACAATAAAGTTTCTTATTAACTTGAGTCTCACTTTATTGAGTGCATAGCCCCTTAGACAGGGGTTAGTCCATTAACTCCATGAACAAAAACATAAAAAAAAAAACATCCGGGCTGTAAAACAAAAGCCCACACCTTCCTTGCAGGTATAATCAGGTAAGTGCACCAATAGTCCGTAGTAGTCCAGTCCTAATAAGCCTGCAGTCCCAAGCAGGGCAGGAATAAGGCTACTACAATTTTTCAGTTGTATGAAAGTGTTTCAATTAGGCCTGGCTTGTAACAGGCCTGTCCCAGCCAACTCAACAAGCAGTTGGTGGGGGAGGGGAGTAGCCAAATCCACCTTCAAATAAGCTTGCCACAAATGGCCCCACAATCCCACCCAAGGATCTTGTGTGGATTCTCCCCAATTCTACTACCCCTTTACACAATCAGCAATCCAGTCCCCAACAAGCAGCAGAAAGGCAAAAAGTAAAAATTGCCAAACAAAACTATACTTTAATTTAATGTCCCAGAAATCAGACACTCTTGCAGCTGAGGGCACAGCACGGTTCACTTGTCCTCCCAGCCTGTGCTTGCAGACAGTCCCAAAACCAAAATATCAAAATCCAAACATAGGAAAAAAAAAAGGTTAAGCAATCACACTTAGCTTTCATCCATGTAGGACACTTCTGGTTCCATGGCAGTGTTCAGAAACTCCATGGGCTCTGGGTTGGCTGGCTGGCTGGCTGGCCTCAGGAACAGGGGCTGCATCCACCATCTCAATGTCCTGACTTTTCTGAGACTCAGGAGGCCAGTCTTGAGAACCTCTTTCCTGGGCTGTCCCAGGGTAGACTAACTTAGTCTTCCTTAATTCTGCTTCTAAAGCATTGAGGCGACCACGCCCTGTCCTGAAAGGGGGAAGGGCAGCCTGTTGCTTTTGCTGGGTTTTCTTCTGAGCTTTAATCAGACCCAGCAGCTGTGAACTACCTGTCCTTATGGGTTGGCTCTTAGGCTGTTCCTTTGCATAAGGCACCTCCCTCTGCTCCAGGCTGTTCTCCCATTCATCCTCTCCTCCCCAGGGCTCTGTAACATGGGGTTTGATTTGGAATTCAGAACTTTTCTTTCTGTTTGTGTCAAACCTGTCACATTGGTTAGCTCTATTCAAGGTAAGGCTAGGGTTAGGAGGGGCCCTATCAGGAAACAACTTAGCTTCACGGCTAGGGTTGTGACATTGTCCACCCAGATTAGCTGTGTGGCCTTTTTATCTTAACTCAGTCTTGTCTCGTACTATCATCGGGTGATCAGTGTTGGAGCCCCTTTCACAATTCCTGGATTACTTTTTACAACCTTTTGCTGCAAATGTGACATTCATAAAGGACTCCTCTCATTTTATCACTCTATTATAGGAAGTGGAAGTTGGATCATCTACAGCCATCCTAGCATCATTGGATATAACATTTTTATACACGATTCCTCAGCAAGCAGCGCTAGAGATTATAGAATATTATTTGGGGCAGAGGGTTGACAAACCCAGAATAAAAACTGAATTTCTGGTCCAATTGGAAGAGCTGTGATCTCGGCGAACTATTTCTGGTTTGCAGGAAAGTTTTATGTACAGGCACAAGGGGTAGCTATGGGGGCAACCTTAGCCCCATCAGTAGCAACCTTATATTTGGCAAGGATGGAAGATGTCATGATATATCCCTTGCAACAATTTGATAAAGTGATAATGTGGAGGAGATTTTTAGATGATGTCTTTTTTATTTGGAGTGGTACGGAGGAGGCTTTAAAAGAGTTTGCGTGTATCCTAAACCAGCTAAATACTCATATACAGTTTACTCTGACATATGATGCTAGTAGTATATATTTCCTGGACCTTACCATCACGTATGACCAGAATATCTTAAAAACTACATTATATCGGAAGCCAGTGTCTAGAAATACCTTATTGAAATTTCATAGTCACCATCCGTATAAATTGAAATTCAACTTACCAGTAGGACAATTTCTTAGATTACGGAGACTATGTACTGAGGAAAGTGAATTTATACAACAGTCTAGGGAATTGGAACAGAGAATTCTATCCCGAGAATATCCAAAAAAATCAGTAGGAAAAGCTTTCTTGAGAGCTAAATATGCTAATCGGGAATTGTTATTGAACCAACGGGTGGTAAATCACGATGAATATACAGTTCAAGAGAACCCTAGACTCACATGTGTTCTTCCCTTTTATAATGGGTCTAAATAGTTGATAACATGTATGAAGAAGTACTGGCATGTATTGCGGACTATCCCTGATTTATTTGAGGAATTTCCTATAATAGCCTATAGTTGGGGCAGTAATCTTGAAGAACATTTAGCCCGTTCTAGATACAGTACGGGCACTGTTGAAAATCAGGGAGATATGGGACATACTAAATGTCAAAGTTGTCAATGGTGTGATGTCACAATTGAAGGAAACAGTTGGCAACCACCCAATAGGGATATGGTTATAACAGCAAAATCTCAGACCACTTGTAAGTCCCATAATGTTGTATATGCCATATTTTGTCCTTGTGACCTCATTTATGTGGGTCGCTCAGTAAATGTGAGGCTAAATGAACATAAGTTTAGGATCCTGAATGAAATACGTGAAGCTCCGTTAACACAACATTGGCTTTCATATGCTCATACAATAGGTGACTTACATTGGCGAGTCATTGAACATATACCAGAAGGGTAGGAGGGAGGAAACTATAAACAGAGACTGAATTTTGCTGAGCAAAAGTGGATATATACTTTAAATACGGTAGAACCTGGTGGGCTGAACCAGGATATAGAATGGATGTCCCTGGTGTAAAGTCCTGATTCGCTGCCGGTTTTGTGATGTCAGTGGGGAGGAGGTATTTAAAAGGTAACAAAAAAGCCACGGCCATCTTATCTCAATAAGCATTATACAAATCGGGATGGTGCGAAAAAGTTTGAAAAGGGGTAAGGGTTTATTTATATGTTTTTAAACCTGGTTGCTTCTTAAAAGAGATTTAAAACTTACATTTAAAACCAAATGCTGGAGTCTAATTACTTTTTCATGTTTTTAGGGGACTTTTCTTGAAACAGCTAGAAGACGAAACATGTCGGAATGACAGGTCCCTTCCCGATGACAGTACGAGACAAGACTGACTTAAGATAAGTCAATTAAGCTATAATAATTTTAAGAATTAAGTTATATGAGACACTAAAGAAAAATAGCACTGAGCACTTTAAATAAGAAAAATGTGAAAAAATATATAATGGGGCTAATGAGGATGCCATTGTTTGGTGACCATAGAAATGCATGGCACCTAATGGCTAGTCTGAGGCCTAAAAAAAGTAAAAAAAAAAGTTTAAAAGAAAATTAAAGGAACATCAAGGACATTGAGATGGTTTTGGATTAGTTATGTTTTCAATGTCTTACATTTGACTGTAGGAGATACTGTTAAATTCATTGTATGGCACTGTTAACATTTGAAAATTAATAAAGATTTATAAAAAAAAAAGTAAGGGGGGCATGTCATTATTTATTTATTTATTTAATTAATTAATTTAATACATTTTCTATCCCGTTGTCCCCCAAAAGCTCAGAATGGATTACAGGTTAAACATACATAATTTCAGTAGGGGGTCTAATATTATATATATTAATATATATATTAATATTATATATTAATATTATATATTATATATTATATATTAATATTATATTATTAATATTATATTATTAATATATTATATTATATTAATATTATATATTAATATTAATATATTATATATATTAAAACCGGTAAACTGTATGTTATATATATTAATATATATAACATACAGTTTACCGGTTATTATTTGCCATATTATCCTTTTAGTGTAAGGTTTTCAGTATAAGTTTTATCCTAATTTGACACACAATTTACATGTTAGATTTGCCATAGTTACAGTACATGATTTTACAATACAAGTTTTCCTTACATGACACATACTGGTTCTGGTACCAATATACATTTCTTTGTAGTCCATAGGTCAAAGGCAGGGGTTTAGATGAAGACATGGACAATAACTACTACTACTGCTAATTATTTCTATAGCGCTACCAGAAGTACGCAGCACTGTACAGAGTCATGAAGAAGACAGTCCCTGCTCGAATGAGTTTACTTACAATCGAAACATACAAGACAAACAAATAGGATGCAATGAATACAGATAAGGGGAATGGTTAATTGCTGGCTAAGTTGGTGAGCAGTGGGTAATGGGGTTATGGATTTAAGACTATATCAAAAATAAGTCTGCTTTTACACAAGGTAAGGAAAGGGGCATGGTGGATAAACTCAGTTAGTTTATTCCAGGCCTAAGCGGCAGCTAGATGAAAGGAACAAAGCATGGAATTAGCAGTGGAGTAGAAGAATACGGTTAAGAGCAGCTTATCTGAAGAGCAGAGTTCTCTGGGAGATATATAAGGAGAGAGAAGAGAGGAGAAATATTGAGGAGCAGCAGAATGAACACACTTGTAGGTCAGCAATAGGAGGTTGAACTGTATGTGAAGGCGGATAGGGAGCCAGTGAAGTGATTTAAGGAGAGTGGTGACATAAATATAGCAAGGTTGGTAGAAGATGAGTCGTGCAGCAGAGTGGGCATTCCTGCATTATCCAACTAGCATGTTATGATTGATACATCCTGAGTCCCAAATTCTGTATATGGTGCCCTAAGTTGTGCATGCAAATCGATGCACCATGCCAATTTGTGTTGGCAACTTAATTTTTCATTAAGCCAAGTGGCACTGATAATTGGCAGATAAAATCTTATTATTGATGCTAATTGGCTCTCATTAGAAGTTACACACACAGCTTTATAGACACATTCTGTAAAATGATGTTCATCACTTCTAGTGTGCAGATCTCAAAAGGGAGCATGGGCTAATTTTAAGTTTCAAGTTTATTTAAATTTTGTTATCCCGCCTTTTCAAAGTGGCTAACATTCATAATACATTTGAGTAGGGTAAAGACAATTAAGACAGAATAACAAAATGACATTTTACAAAGCCGCATTAGCTCCACGCTAGCTGAAAAACTACCGCCTGCTCAAGAGGAGGCAGTAGCGGCTAACGTGTCCGGCGGTTTAGCATGCGCTATTACACATGTTAAATCATTACTGTGGCTTCATAAAAGGAGTCCCAAATATTAAAATAACATCAAAGTTTTAAAAAACAGCAACAACAAAAGAACTAAACTTTAAAACAGACAAATATACTGGCATAAAAAGGAAGGGGAAGAACTACAATATTTTTGAAAGGAAAGAACAAAAATGGAAAAAAAACCAAAAGGTAGGTTGGACACTGCAGTTTTTTCTTCAGCATAAAGGCTGGTCAGAAGAAAATTCTACTATTTAGTTAAAAGAGAACATCTTTAAAAGGACAGTTGCAGTGCAAAAGCATCTTCAAAAAGCGTGGAGGGGCATAATCAAAAGGAACATCTAAGTCTGTTTCGTCTAACTCGCAAGTCGTCCAAAGTAAAAAAATAGTCTAGGACACATTTTCGAAAAATACATCCAAAATTTTTTTTCTTTCGAAAATTGTCTAATTATACATCCTGCAGATCTGATCGTCCAAGTTGCTAAATGGTCCATCTATATATCACATTTTTATCCAACTTTTCGTTCAAGTCAAAAATGCCTAGAACAAGCTCTGTTGAACGTGGCAGGTGTCTGCAAAGTGATGGACTGAACACCTAGACATGGCACCCAAATAGTGGGGTACCTGACAGGGCACTGCTGTGAACTTCACAAAAAGGGTGCCATGTCTTCACCTCACTACAGCTCCCTTATAGGTCATGATGAGCCCCCCAAACCACCTCCAGAATCCCTTAGACCCACTTATCTACCACCCCAATAGCACTTATGGCTACAGGAGCCACTTATATGCCAGTAAAAAAAGGGTTTTGGGGGTGTATGGGGGAGTGCACATGTTTAAGTATCGATGTAGTGATTACAGGGGCTTATTGGCATGGGTCCTCCTCTCCATGAGTCCCTAACCCACCCTCAAGATGGCTTAAGCCGCCTCTCACGACTAGGCTTTCCTATGCCAGGCTGCCAGGTGATGATGGTCTGGAGGCTGAATTTTCAAGTTGTGATTAATATTTTTATAGGGATGGGTGGGGGGTCGGTGATCACTGGGGTAGTGTGTGGGAGTCTGTTTTATGTGTTGCAGTGCTTATCTGGTGACTTTAGATGGGTTTTTGTGACTTAGACCATGTTTTACATGGTCTAAGTCATAAGTCTAAGCTGGCCCACGTCCCACCCAACTCCCGCCCTCGACACTCCTCCTGAAATGCCCCGTTTAGTTTTGGTCGTTCAGCAGCACTATGAAGGCCTAGGTCATTTAGAAATACATCCAAAACCCGTTTCTAATATTGGTATTTGGACAATGTTCGTCCAAGTGCCGACTTAGGCCGTTTTTTAGATGTTTTTCTCTTTCGATTATGAGCCTCATAGTTTTTAAGCTGGATTTAAATTTGTCTAATGAATTAATTTCTCAAATATAAGCTGGCACTGAGTTCCATAGTGTGGTGGCGGTGCCGGAGAAAATGCAATTTCTCATAGTATTAATAACCCTTAATGATGGGATTACGAATAAATTCTGGTAAGTTGAATGGAGTGTACATTTTGTGGAGTGGGGTATGAGTCGATTAATGAATTCTGGCTGCCCGGTTTGTCTAGTTTTAAATATCAACAATATTATTTTATAAGTGATACGATGTGAGATTGGGAGCCAATGGGATTTAATGGGGAAAAAAATATATACTTTTGGAACCTGCTAGGAACTTGTGACCCAGACTGACCACTGCCAGACAAGATTCTGGTCTTAACTCGCTGGGTCTTTGGTCTGTCCCAACATTGCACATCTCATGTTCTTAAACATAACAGGCCCTGGTTTCTCACTCCTAATTTAGGGGTCCTTTTACTAAGGTGCACTAAACTATTTAGCGTGCACTAAAGATTAGCACACGCTAAATGCTAATGCGACCATTACATTCTATGGGCGTGCTAGCATTTAGCGTACTAATCTTTAACGTGCTCTAAATCAGTTATAAAGGTGTTACATGATCAAATTTTTTCGCATTATAGATTATTTTGATGGCTTTCTAAATTAACTGTAAGCATTTGACTTCTCTTTTTATAATTCCGGTGTAAAGGGTGTTGCCGTAGTCCAGACAGGAGATGACTAGTGAGTGAATAAGGATGTTGAGAGATGATTGATCTAGAAACTTAGCAAGTGAACATATCATTCATAGATGGAAAAAGAATTTTTGTACCACTGAACTGATTTGATCATGAAACGAGAGTGTATCGTCTAGGATAATTTCCAGAAGTTTAATAGTTCTTACAGACTGGATGGGTGTGGAACTAAATTATATAGATAAAATCAATGCTTGACCCTATTTGAGTGGAAAGACCATGAATTTAGTTTTTTAAAAAAATATTGAGTGAAAGCATGTTGGAATTAAGCCACCTACTTATTTTTTCCAACTTTTGGTTGATAGCTGATCTCATTGGGGTTATTCAAATAGATTGGATATGTTAGCTATATATCATCAGCATAAGCGAAGACAGTAGCAATTGATTGTCCAAGAGTAATCAGAGGAGCAAGGAAGATATTAAAGAGTAGGGGAGATAAGATAGACCCTTGGGGAATACCAAAATGAAGAAGAAGAACCATTTAATGAAACTGTAGATGTGCGATCTTTGAAGTATGATATAAACCAATCCAGCATTTGTTGTGTTATATCTATTTCTTGTAAGGTCTATGGTATCAAAGGCAAGGACAAGTCCAGTGAAATTAGAACTACTAAGTTATGGTGGCCCAACTGATATATGATGTTGGTAACCAGTCCAATGAGTGATAATTCAGTGGAGTGGTGTTTCTGAAAGCCAGTTTGGTTAGGATGAAGTACATTAGTACTTTCCACAAAGTCAGAAATTTGGGGAAACACGGAATGTTTGAAATGGGACAGTAGTTAGATATTTTGGAGGCAGTAGTTTTGAAGTCTTTAATTGAAGGATAAATTATTGCCTCTTCCCAGAGTTTTAGAACAGAACTCGATGTAAGGATAGTGGATATGAGATCAAGTATATGTGGACCGAATATTGTGGGTGTTCCTAAAAGTTAAGCATACTTTTATGGAATTTGCCTGATTCATGTACAATTTAGGCACAGGTTAAGTCTGGTTTACCTTGGCCTAAATGGGTGATCCTAAATGTTATGCAGCATATGGCTACAAAATATAATTCTATTTTTTAAAAATTATTATTCAGTTTTCTATACCATTCTCCCAGGGGAGCTCAGAATGGTTTACATTAATTTATTCAGGTACTCAAGCACGTTTCCCTGTCTGTCCCGGTGGACTCACACTCTATCTAATGTACCTGGGGCAATGGGGGATTAAGTGATTTGCCCAGGGTCACAAAGAGCAGCGTAGGTTTTAACCCACAACCTCAGGGTGCTGAGGCTGTAGATTTAACTACTACGCCACACTCTCCCCTCTATACTGTATATAGGGTGTGCCTTTTATAGGATTGTGTTGATCAACCCCGATTCTTTAGGTGCCATGTATAGAATTTGTATGGAGCTGGATAACACAGAGTTAATGAAGAAACACTAAACAGGAGGCGATAAAGGCTCCTACTTTAAATTAATCCAGACAATCTGTGCTAATGACAACATTAGTGCATGAACTGCTTGAGTATCTGAATGTAAACCACTTAGGCTAAAAGTGGTGTATAAATACTAACATTAAATAAATAGTGGCTGTGGTCCATGAATCAAGCAAGATATTTGAAACTTACATATTAATGACAAACGCATATGGGACTCATAACATGAAACTTTTTAGTGTCTTATTAAAAGCTGGCTTTCGGCATATCATCTGGGTCCTCGTGATTGTTCCCTTGATCTGCTCTCAAACTCTCAGATTCAGCAGTCTCCTCCCTCTTGTGCGTCTGATTCCTTCCTATCCCATCAACTGGAGTTCCTTTCTGTGTGGTTTACCCAAATTGTAATATTTTATTGTAAATCACTTTGATGAATTAAGTTTGCAAAGGCAGCATATCAAACTCACAATAAGCTGTATAAATATTGTACAAAGGAGCTGAATGTTCCCCAAAAAAATATCCGTCCTGGTCAATATGTAATGTACTAGACATGTGAACAGTTTATGGAAGCACATAAACTGCACCAGGAAAATTTAGGGCATCATAAAATGTGTTAACTATGCAACTCATGCTTCTGTAAGAATTTAAAATAGTTTATTTAGTGTTTGCAACCTCTGAGGACATATTCAAACTCTTTTTTTATTTTTTTAATCATAGGTTAATATATATCACATATGGCAGTAAATCCAGTTAAAAAAGGGGGATTAGCTTTATAGCTTTGCAAAAGGCACACTTTTATCTAGAGAAAGACAGTTCCTAAAAGGAGATGTATTTTCTCTGAAAAAAAAAAAAAAATCCTGACACCTACCCAGCAGTGGTAATGAAAGTGGTCTAAATCTGACATTAAAAATCTCAGTAATCTAAATGAGTTTAAAGAACTTCAAAGTAATACCTTTTTGACAGACTGGCTATCTATAGTATATCATTAAGGTAATGAAAGTTGAGATGGGTTGAAATAATCTGTCAAGAAACTGAATGTTTTCAACTACAAAGTCCATGAGCTCAGAATTGAATAGTGCACTGTAACTGTTTTACGGCTGCAGAGCTTCAGAGGAAATTATTTTTATATACACGCATAACATTAGCATTCACATTCCCGTCACCTGCAACTGAACGCTAATCACCATCAATCAATTATCACACAACTCAATTTTATTGGAATAAATATTTGGCCGCAGCTTTATTATCTATCTTAATATTATCTCCACTTACAATACAATCCGTGTCCAAAACCAACAAACCCCCAATGCATATGTCATACACCCCCAGGTAGCTATTCGATGTCAAACTAGCTCCCATTATGTCTTTAAACATATTCCCCCAAACATGACCCATGGTGTTGCCAGGCCATGCTTCCCCTCGCAGCGGTATCGCCTACGAGAGTTACATTTATTTATTAACTGCTCATCTCCCAGATCCAACTGGTCCAAACTCTACTCTTACCCTTTCCTCACAGAACTCCCTCCAACCTGCCACAACATCCAACCAATCCCATGATTGATCCACCCCCTCACCTTAGAAACCTCCCCAATCTTTTTTTCTTTCTTACAAGCTCTGTTTATTAACCCTTTCTTACTTCCTCTTATAAACTTGTCAATCCTTATTCTAACGACCCTTGACATCACCTCATATATTCCCCTCATCCTCTCCCCCCCTTCCATTTCACCCACACCACCATCCAATAAATATTAGCAGCAGGTGACATCAGCTCAGCTAATGAATCTGCTGCTCTTATTTATTCAAGAAATAGTTTTTAAAGAGATAACATTAAAAAAATAAATAGAAAATCTCCAACAGAAAAAATGAAGTTGCCTAAATTCTGCTTTTACAAGAAGCTAAATATGCATTGTTCTATCAGGGTTCCCACAGCTGGCATCATGCTTGTTGCAAGTTTTTCAAGGTTTCCCTGCATCTTGTCAAGTAGAACCAATGTTTCAGTCAAAATGCTGTGGCTTTCTTCAGGGTATACTGTGAGATCTGCAGTTTGTCCTTATGTAGTAGGTCTTCAAACCCAATTGGTTGGGGCTTGTGGTGAAAGAGGCAGGAAAGTTCATTTATCACCAATTTGAATTTTGGTGGGAAAGTCAGTTGTAATCTAAATAAACCAACCCTAGTGGAGTATATGATCCAATAATATACTAGAAAAAATTCCACTATCACTTATTCAGAGAAGTGCACTCACTTTTTAGCTATAACGGGAAAAGGCCTCAGAAATGGAGCCTACGCACGGTCATAGACTGAATTGATCAAATTGATCAGCGTAGTTGTCACGCTTCTTGCTCCAGTCATTGGCCAACAAAAACCCGTTTATTTAACTTTATTTCTAGAATGCTTAAATCTTATTCTATCATAATAAATTATTAACTTTATATTGTTTAAAACTTAACTTATGTTCTAACGCATTTATGAGGTTTCTTTTTTATAAAGCATTTTTATAGGTTTTCTTTTTTATAAATTTTCATGTACAACTCTATATTCACTGAAAACAGTGCTGTAATTGTAACTTAGCTTCACAGTGGTACGGATGCTTCCCACATATGCCAACGCGGCCAGCGTTTCGCGGATCTATAAAAAAAAATGCTGCGTCAGGTCCAGATTCAGGGCATTCCAACAAATATTTACTACACTGTGCTATTCAATCAGCTATTTTCAGAAAGCTAGAGAAAAAATTGAGTTTACAGTATAATGTAGGGTTACAACTCCCCAAATCCCCCCCAACGCCAGCACGATCACTATTAAGTAAAGTGGGGGGGTTCCCCCCCACCCACCCCCTGTTGGAGCCCTTTAAAAGAAGGTTTTTCTTCGGCGTGATGAAGTCCTGCGCTGAATTGTTGGCGCTCGTTTGTTGGCGCACGTCTGTTTTACGCACTTAAGACTATGAACCGCTCAATGTCACAGGGAGAATATCTTCAAACTCACTAGAGACTTTTCCATTCTATAGGAAAAGGAGACTAGAAGGGAATTTTAAGAAAGTAGCCAGCTATCTCTCATTGAAAATTCAGTGCAATTAATTTCCTCTGGACACAAGACTTGTATTATCATAGGAGTGTTTCTATAGTTTTAAGGTATTGAAAAAATAAATTTTGCCAAAAGAGTAATAAAAGGTAGAAGTTCAGCGATAATATGGCTAGATATCAGAATGTTTGTAGCTAGGCACAGTTACACTGTAGAAAAAAAAGTCTAAAGTTGGCATGCAAAATTGTTCACAGTGCAGTTCTCTACTTGTAAAAGCATTGCAACTTTGAGGAAGGAAAAACTAAATTTAAAAGAGCTCAGATTAATTGTATGTAGGAACTGGATTCCTTAAAAAAACAAACACACAGAATATCACATTTTTTGAGAAACATGTTTCATGTCACCCACTTAAAAAACTAGCTTGCCTTAACATTGGCACACGTGCTACCAAATCAACACCCTCCCCCCAATAAAAAAATCAATAAATAGAATTGTTTTAAAAAATAATGTATTTATATACAGTACTGCCTATCATAACATAACATAAAAATTTATTTCTATACCACAATACAGAAAGGGTGGTTGATATGTGGAACAGTCTCCCAGAAGAGGTGGTGGAAACAGAGACTGTCTGAATTCAAAAGGGCCTGGAATAGGCACATGGAATCTCTCGGAGAGAGAAAGGTAATGGTTACTGTGGATGGGCAGACTAGATGGGCCATTTGGCCTTTATTTACCATCATGTTTCTATGGTTCTAAGTTATATGTGATTTACAAAATAGAATAAAAATCCCTGCACATATAAAGTTAAATGTAATACATATACAGTTGAATGCAATACATTATTAAGGTGTACTAATCGATTTAGCGTGTGCTACATCCTAAAGACATAATTATATTCCTACGGGCATCTTAGCATTTAGCGTGCACTAAATTGGTGAACACACCTTAATAAAAGGGCCCTTAATTTCCTAAGAATCTTGTAAACAAATGTGTTTTCAATTGTCTCCTAAAATGCTGATGAGCAAGAGGTCGCTATTAGAGAATTCAGAACTTTATCCCATGTTGCAGATTGAAATGACAGGAGATGTTGATGATATTTTTTTTATGTTGACAGCCTTTGACTGAAGGAAAGCTAAATACAGCATGTGTGTGTTGAGTGCTTTGAATTAACAAATGTGAATGAATCCACAAGATAATTGGATGCAAGGGCGAACAATACCTTATAACAAATGCAACCAAATTTAAATTTCACATGAGCCTCGACTGGCAGCCAGTGCAATTCATGAAAAAAAGGGGTGACGTGATCACATTTTTTTTCAGATTAAAGATCAGTTGAATGGAAGCATTCTGAATAATGTACAATCTACATAGATTTTTGGGGGGTAGCCAGCAAAGTAGACAATATTACAATAATCCAACTGGCTCAGAACCAATGACTGAAACAATAATCTAAAAGATGGATTGTCAAAAAAATATGCTTTAATGGTACATAATTTCAAAGTTATCTAAGGGCTCCTTTTACGAAGGCGCGCTAGCGGTTTTAGCATGCGCATAGCACGCATTATAATGCCGCAAGCGCTAGACGCTAACGCCTCCATAGAGCTGGCATTAGTATTTTCCATGTAGCGCTTGGTTAGCGCACACGGCATTGTAGCGTGCACTAAAAACGCTAGCGCAGCTTCGTAAAATGAGCCCCAAGTGGTTTACAAACAGGTACTCAAGCATTTTCCCTATCTGACCCAGTGGACTCACAATCTCAGTCAATGGAGGGTTGAGTGACCTACCCAGGGTCATAAGCTGCAGCCCAGGGTTTGAACCTTAGGGTGATGAGGCTGCAGATCTTAACCACTAGGCCACTTCATACAAACAAATCTTTTTCCAGAGACAAAGAAACAGTAAAAGTAGAGGACATAATATGAGTTTGCAGGTTGGAATGCCAGGAAATACTTTAGCATGGAAGTTATGGAGGCAAAAACAGTGAATTTCAAAAATGTGTGGGATAGACCCAAAACATCCCTAAACAGAAAGAGGATAGTATTGACACAAAACTCAAAAGATCATTAGATCAACAACTATAACTTTGTTTATGATGCACAGGGGTGATGCTTAAACGCAGCCCCAGAAGTGAGGAAGTGAAGCTAATGCTGAACAGACTCCTATGGTCTTTGTCCCACATATGGCAAGACAGATGGGCATAGGATGGAGTTAGCTTTGACAGCGACTCCAGCACTGGGGCAATGTGGTTGATGCTGGACGGACTCCACAGTCTGTGTCCTGTATTTAGCAAAGCAGATTGGGAGCAAGTATGCATATTTTATGCCATATTTATATAATCCGAGTACAGGTCTTGTTTATCCCTGGGATGTGGGAAGGACATCCTATAGAGAATCTTAGCAAGTAAAATGAATAGAAACTCAGAGACATGACAGCAGATAAAGGTCAAATGACCTGTCCTTGTCTGTCCATTCACAGCATCCACTATCTTCCCATCTCCCTAAGAGATCCCATATGCCTGTCCCATGCTTTCCTGAATTCAGACACAGACTTTGTCTCAACCACCTCTATGGGGAGACTATTCCACACAACTACCACCCTTTCTATAAAAAAGTATTTCCTTATAGATCAAAAGGGACGTCTAAATCCGTTTTCGTCTAAGTCACAAGTCATCTAAAGTAAAAACAGCCTAGGACACATTTTTGAAAAATACATCCAAAATTTTTTTTCTTTCGAAAATCATCTAACTATACGTCCTGCCGATCTGATCATCCAAGTCGTTAAAGTGTCCATCTTTATACCACATTTTCTTCCAACTTTTCGTCCAAGACTAAAACACCTAGAACAAGCCCTGTTGGACGTGGACTGAGTGATGGACTAAACACCCAGACATGGCACCTAAATAGTGGGGTACCTTATAGGGCACTGCTGTGAACTTCACAAAAAGGTGCCATGTCTTCTCCTCACTACAGCTCCCTTATAGGTCATAGTGAGCCCCCCAAACCACCTCCAGCATCCCCTAGATCCACTTATCTACCACCCTAATAGACCTTATGGCTGCAGGAGCCACATATATCTAATCTAATCATTAGGTTTGTATACCGCATCATCTCCACGTTCGTAGAGCTCGACGCGGTTTACAGTAGGAGAAATAGGAAGGAACTACAACAGAGGGTTAGAGGTAGAAGTGTGAAGAAAATTTAGATGACTTGGGATGCCAAGATATAAGAGTTTCCTTGATTCCTAAGTTGGAGGGAGACTTACATTTTTTGAGAAAAGCCAGGTTTTCAGATGTTTGCGGAAAACTTGGAGAGAGCTCAAGTTCCGAAGAGGGGAGGTAAGGTTGTTCCAGAGCTCAGTGATTTTGAAGTGGAGGGAGGTCCCTAGCTTTCCTGTGTGGGAAATGCCTTTTAGCGAGGGGAAGGATAGTTTTAATTTGTGGGAGGATCTGTTGGTATTAGGGTTTGAGGAATTCCAAGAAAGAGGGATAAAGGGAGGGAGGATACCATATAGGATTTTGAAAGTTAAACAGGCGCATTTATAGTGGACCCTGGCGATTATCGGAAGCCAGTGGAGCTTGGCCAGGAGCGGGGAGACATGGTCAAATTTACTTTTAGCGAAGATGAGCTTGGCCGCGGCATTCTGAATCCGTTGGAGTCTGTGGAGGTTTTTCTTAGTTAGGCTTAAGTAGATAGAGTTGCAATAGTCCAATCTAGAGAGGATGATGGATTGGACAAGGAGGGTAAAATGTTTTTGATGGAAGGTTTTGGGAGTGTATAGGGGAGTGCACATGTTTAAGTATCAATGCAATGATTACAGAGGCTTATGGGCATGGGTCCTCCTCTCCATGAGTCCCTAACCCACCCCCAAGATGGCTTAATCCACCTTAGTGCTGGACGACTAGGCTTTCCTATGCCAGGCTGCCAGGTGATGATGGTCTGGAGGCTGAATTTTAAAGGTGTGATTAATATTTTTATAGGGTGGGGGGGTCGGTTATCACTGGGGTAGTGTGTGGGGGGTCTGTTTTATGTGTTTGCAGTGCTTATCTGGTGACTTTAGGTGGGTTTTTGTGACTTAGACCATGTTCCGTCGATCCTGGGCTATACATGCTGTACGACTAAGTCTAAGCCGGCCCACATCCCGCCCAACTTCCGCCCTCGACACTCCTCCTGAAACGTCCCGTTTTGCTTTGGTCGTTCAGCGGCACTATGAAGGCCTAGGTCGTTTAGAAATACGTCCAAAACCCCTTTTTATTATCGGCACTTGGACGTATTTGGGAAATGTTCATCCAAGTGCCGACTTAGGCCGGTTTATGGACATTTTTCTCTTTCGATTATGAGCCTCATAGAGAATAATTAGGTGTCTGAGACTGTTGGACAGACTGGATGGACCACACAAGTCTTTATCTGCCCTTATTTACTATATATAAACATAAATCATAAAACATAAAACAGCGATCGAGCCGGGCTCCTGAAGCGAGAGCAGCGCAGATGCCACGCTGTGGTCAATGGCCTCCAGTTAGAGGAGCTGGAGGGAGCTTCCCGCGAGTCCCACTGTCTAGATGTGCTTGATGGATCGTGCTGGAGCGGGGGACTCGCCCCCGGTGTCCAGCTTCGGCGCCTCGTGGTCGGTGCGGTCTTCTTCGCCGCCTCCGCCTGTCTCCTGCGCACCTGGCTCCGGCGGCAGCGGCCTGTTCAACGCTTGCCCGGCCCGGAGTCTGAGAACTTCTGCCCCGAAATCCCAGCGTCCATCAGCCCGGCTTTTCTCCAGAGTTTCTAGCCGGTGTCGCACAATCCGTGCGCTGTGAGGAACGCAGCAACAGCAAAGCAGGGGTTCCCTGTCAGCCCCAGCTCCTGCGGCACCAACACACACCAAAATCAGCACCGGGCGACTTTTCCGCAGAAGAGGAATTCTTACAGTCACCACAGGCCTCATCTAGGGCAGTTTCCTTGGAGCAGCCGTTCAGGGTAGCGGCTGGAGCACAGGCAGTGTGTCGTGGGGAGGATTGCATGGAGGAGACATGGGCATCCTGGGACTATCAACCAAATCTCTTACCTGAAGAAGTCCTTTTTCTGGGAACGTCATCGTTCCTCCAAAACTTACTTGCTCCACTTCATCACTGAACCTGAAACCGTGGATTGAAGACAATGTTTTATTTTTCTTTTTTTCCAATTTATGAATTATTTTTAATCTTATTCATTGTTTTGCCACACTATTTTTGTTTTGTTCTATTTCTATCATTTAAATTTCTCCAGAATTCTTTAGTTCAACGGTTCCTCCTTCTTCATCTATTCCTTTCTCTCCTCTCTTCTACCTTCCAAAGTACTTAGTTCAATACAGTCTTGTTAGAATGTTTATTTTCTTGTTTTTCCTCTATCTCTACTTTTCACTTCTTTATTACTCTCTAGGTATTTTAGTTAGATTGTGAGCCTTCAGGACAGTAAGGGAATTTCTAAGTACCTTTCTTACTTATAATTTTAATATATATTTTCTGTAAACCGCTTAGAACCTAACGGATGTAGCGGTATATAAGAAATAAATTACATTACATTACATTACATAAATTGGCAAGTATACTAAAAACTATTCAGACATCCAAAATAATTGAATTAATCCCCCCCCAAAAAAAAAAAAAAATTTGGATGCTTTCATGTTACATATTAAGCAATTTATTCTAGACATTTTGGTTGTTTCTAAAGTTATCATGTTTAACTTAAATTTGAGTAAGAAATAAAAATTTTCTTATCCTAATGGGAAGCCATATTTATAAAAATACATATATATAAAAATATGTATCAGAATCATACAGTCAGTTGTCATTTCAATGAAATTACTAAACTTTTTGGATACCTTATGTGTCTCACAAAATCTTTTAAACTGACAGACTGTGGGCCATTTACTGGAGACGCTCCATTACCTTCCGCAGTGAGTACTGAATCTGTCACCACAGTCCTGTGCTTTACTAATTTGTGTTGTCACCTGAGAGTTGGAACAGGGAACTGTAAGCCCTGAAGGGAAAAAAAAGTGCTGAACTCTGCCTAGTATGACAAGAACAGTTCATTATAAACCCTTGCAATGGAACTATAATTTAGACAATGCCAAAAAAACCCATGCTCTTATGCCAGATGGGTTGACATTTTCTCTTCTGTTAAATGAAACTGCACCCTCTTATTTTAAAGTTTTGTCTATACATAGCTGTAAAAGTTTCACTATTGGTTGTAATAGTAGCTCTTCATTTTTATTCCTATAAAGGACTTCAAAGAAGTTGCATCTTTGAGTAACCACAGTATGTTATTTAGGCTGACTCTAAGTCAACTCTATGCAGATATGTTGGTTGAAAATTTACTTCTGAAATACCGAGCTAAAGAACTGTATGTGCCAGATTGGGCCCATGTGCCTCAGGCCCCGCCCCCAGGAGGGGCCTAAGGCTCCCGGGCCTATTCTGATTGGCCCAGGTGCCTTAGGCCTCACCTGTGGGTGGGGCTTTGGGACGGCTGGGCCAATCCGGCCCCATTCTGCCGTTGGCTGCCCGGCCAACTTGAAAAAAGGTACGGGGAAGGGGGGTGGGGGTGGGGGGGTCATGGGGTCGGCCGGGGGTGTCGCAGGTCAGCTGGGGGGGCGATCGGGGATTCTGGGAGGGGCAGTTGTTGGGGAAGGGGGTGCGTCGAGGGCAGGAGGGCCTGGGATCCCTCCTGCTCGTAATGTAGTGCGTGGTGGGGGTAGGGAGTCGCCAGGGCCAGGAGGGCTTGGGCTCCCTCCTGGCCCGAACGAGTCGGGGGTTGCCACGAGCCAGGAGAGCTTGGGCTCTCTCCTGGCCCGATGTTAATTGCGAGGGGAGGGTGATGGATCGCGGCAGGAGAGATGCCTCATCTCCCCTACCGCGATGCCATCTCTCCTGCCGCGGGTCACGGCAGTTCGGGTAGAGGAGTGATGGCATCGCGGTAGGGAAGATGAGGCATCTCTCCTGCCACGATGGTTGCGGTGGGTAGGTTGCCGGGCCGCTGAACTGATGGCGCTAGCGGCCATCAGTTCAGCGGCCCCTTTTTCAGCACTTAGACCTGGTTTGACTACGTCTAAGTTAAAAAGGTCTAAGTGCCAACTAGGCAACCTGTAAATGTTTTGGTTATACCTGTTGTATGCCTAGGTGTAGGTCGGCCCACCTCCCACCCACTGCCCGCCCTTTCCCCTCCTCTAAACACACCTCTTTTCTCTCTGTGCGTCTAGAGGCAGGGGAAAGGTCTAAGCTGTTTTTAGATATGTCTAAAACCAGCTTTGGTTATGGGTACTTGGACGATCAGGCTTTTTGATCATCCAAGTAGCCATTTAGGACACTTTTTAGACGTATTTTTTTTTTTTTATTATTAACCCCTTAGGTATTAGGAAAAGGCTGATTGTTTGTAATAACATTTTTTTTTTTGTTTGACAATAATAATGTGCTGTTGTTAAATGCCATAACTTGATGAATTGTGGATCTAAAAAGAAATTGGTTTTATGCTACTGTAGTCCAGAAAAATCCTCCAGCGTCATCCTCTTACTGACCTCACTCACTTAGCTGCCTCTCACTATCTCTCTTCACTTATCTCCCTCTAAGACCTCCCCCCCCCCCATGAGTTCTGCTCAGCTGGTAAGTCCCTTCTATCTTCAACTGCCAATGCCAGACTCCTTTCAATCTTTATGGTGGGCTCAGGCTCTGGCCTAGTTAAACTCCCACCTCCCAATCGCTGCCTGGCTGGCCCAGAACGTCCTCTCCGACTTCAGAATTGAGTCGGAAAGAAGACTTCCGGCTTTAGCAGCTGCAGCATGGCGGTAAGAGAGGAGGAAAAGGACGGAGGCTTTTTTTTTTTTAGCGGCAGGGAGGCAGCAGGCTGGCTTTGGCTAGGGATGGAGAAAGGTAGACAGGCACAGGCAGGCAGGCAGGCTTTGGGGGTGGGGGTGGGGGTGGGAAAAAGTGTGGAAGGCAGTGAGAGGGACATAGGAAAGAGGCACTAGGGGCACTAAAGAGATGGGAAGGAGGCACCTGGGGCACTAAAGACAGGAAGGGGCACTAGGGACATGGGAAGGAGGCACTGGGGGCACTAAAGACATGGGAAGGAGGCACTGGGGGCACTAAAGCCAGAAAGGGGCACTAAGGACATGGGAAGGAGGCACTGGGGCACTAAAGACATAGGAAGGAGGCACTGGGGGCACTAAAGATAGGAAGGGGCACTAAGGACATGGGAAGGAGGCACTGGGGCACTAAAGACATGGGAAGGAGGCACTGGGGGCACTAAAGACAGGAAGGGGCACTAAGGACATGGGAAGGAGGCACTGGGGGCACTAAATACATGGGAAGGAGGCACTGGGGGCACTAAAGACAGGAAGGTGCACTAAGGACATGGGAAGGAGGCACCAGGGGCACTAAAGACATGGGAAGGAGGCACCGGGGGCTCTAAGGACATAGGAAGGAAAGAGGGAGGGAATAGAAAGGGACAATTCTTGGGCCTGAGTGCAGAAAAAAAGAAATGAAAGAAAGGATACACAGACAGAAGGAAACGCAACCAGAGACTCATGAAATCAATCACCAGACAGCAAAGGTAGGAAAAATGATTTTATTTTCAATTTAGTGATCAAAATGTGTCAGTTTTGAGAATTTATATCTGCTGTCTATATTTTGCACTATATTTGTCTATTTTTCTATAGTTACTGAGGTGACTGAGCTTGCGGAGATGGAGCAGAAACAGGGTTTTAAAATTTTAGTCCTAGTAGTTTGCCGGTCCACAAAATAATTCTTTTATTTCTGCTGGTCCACGGGTATAAAAAGGTTGAAAAACACTGATGTAGAGTATGCCGGCTTTCTTTTTCGCCCAGCCGCATGCGTTCAAAAAGCCGCGCTCACGTTGATCAATCTTCTCCTCTCTTGCAACTTCCTGTTTCCGGTTGCGTCAGAGGAGAATATTGAACAAATGATCACCCTCACATGCGGCTGGGCGAAAAAGAAAGCCAGCATACTCTACATCTAAGGTGAGATGGAGGGAGGGAGATGGCAGAACACTGCAGTCGGTTGGGTGTCTGCTGTTTTTGTATCACTGCCTGCCTGCGCTCACGTTCCAGATCCTCCTGCATTTTTAGTATGCACAATTGACCTGATTCGAGCTATAGGTGAACATGGGGGACACGTCATTGAAAGGGAGGACAAGTTAATTGATTTATTTTATGTTCTGTTTTTACTACAGGGCAGAGGCACTGAAACAGATTCTCAGTGCAGTAGTAGTAGTGACAGAACTCTCTTCTGTCTTCATGGTGTTTCGCAGTATTGAGGCTTATATGGATGGCGGTGAAGGGAACGGCGGTTGTGGGGCGGTGCAGAGGATGGTGGGCCGGGGACGGTGCAGTGACGGGGACAGATTTTTTCCCCGTGTCATTCTCTAATCTAAATCTCAAGGAGGCATGGTAGAGGTATGGTGTGGGTGGGACTAGGACCGAGTTATGACATAGATGATTTCCTCCATAATCGAACATATAAGTTCTGAGTATAATTTGCACATTTGGGGCTAGACCTGTTTAAACAATGAATAATGACCAAATTATGTAACCAGTGCCTAATGTTAGGCACCTATTTTGGAGGCGCCCAACTAGATAGGTGTCTATCTAAATTGAACAACAAGCCCAATTAAGCTTTTTAATCAGCACTAATTGAAACTTAGGCGCTTATCAATAAAGAGCGATTCTGTGACAAGGCGCCTCAAAAAATTTAGGTGGCCTTCAAAAAAATAGGCGCTATGTATGCTAGGTGTGGGCGTGGCTTCATGTTAAGTGTCTTCTCACAGAATTGCTGCTCTTAAGTGTGCTTTGGCGCTCACATGGGCGCCTACATTTTAGTTGTGTCTAGAGCTGGCCTATTTATTGGACGCCTCCAAAATAAGTACTGCTCAGCGCAATTTACTTAACAGCACCCAATTTTGTACTTGAATCGTGCTGAACGGTGCCTATATCAGTGCCTAACTTTTGGGCGCTTCTTATAGAATTTGCCCCTAAGTGCCCAAACTGGCCAGATGCCCACTGGAGGGATATAGGCACAATGATCATGCTCTCCTCAAGTAGTCACTGACTCTCTCCCATTACCCCAAAGATGTAAATCAAACAGCACATACCTGCCTGTATGCCAGCTACAGAACTAGTAGAACAGCAAGCAGGGTTAAACCAAGTTTCAGCAGGCATAAGTCTGTCACCTAAAGTTAGGCACGGGAATCGGCACTAAGTGTGATTCTATAAAGGCTACTTCCATAAATGGAAAAGTTCCGCCCATGCTTGACATATCATACTGCTTTGATCTTCTCCAAGATAGGATGTTATATCAAATGCCAATAAACATACTACATATGGTTAGTGCTAGTCTGACAAGCACTTTCAAAACTCCTGGAGCTTGAAATTGATGATTGTTTATCATCTGCACCATGAGAGCAATACAAAGTCCCAAGTGTTTCAGAAATCAACAGGGAAGTTTGTGACAAAACATAGCATATTTAGGTAAAAATTCAATATACGTATATATATATAGTGTCAAAAAAAATGTGGTGCCCATAAAATTTTGTGTTAAATGTTATTCTAAAAATGATATTCAGAGTTGAGTGTTGTTTATATAATAGCATTTAGCACCAGGACCTGAACCAAAATTTTGTCAGGAGGATTTACACCAAGTAAAGCCTGGTGCAGATTCTCACATCTAAATTGGGTGCGGATCTCCTGTTTTTCTGCCCCCACTTTATGTGGGCATTTGCTCAGTTTCTTCTTTAAGTGTTTATGATAAGATGTATAAGTAAAGTATACTCTGTGGACTTAAATCCCCAGAAAGATTTGCTTAGAAAACCTGTGCCGATCGCATGAACCGCAAGGTAATGGCAGAATAGAAATCTCTAATGTAATGTAATGTCAATCACGTGACAGCACCAGTTAGAAAATCACAGCCATGTCAAAAGCAGGCACAAGAAATGTAGGCCAGGGTTTTACAGGTCTACATTTCCAGTACCTCCTTTCAATGAGAATCGCATCTTAGAGCTGCCTACCAGGACCTACGTCAACTGCCAGTTTAAACCACTCCTATTTTAGACATTGGTGCTGGTAGGTGCCTCTATGGACGGGAGTTGGCCACCATTGTTTGTAGATGCTTGCAAGAACCTACTTTTTTAAATTCAATTTTAATTGGTTTTAAACGACAAGGCCAATTACCGCAACATTTATCACCATTAAATCATTTAAGTTAGGTGGCTGTAGGGTGCCTCCAGCACCTAACGTTTGGTACAGCTTTGAGAATTTGGACCATACAGCCTAAATGTCAAAAATTTCTCTGGTAAAAATACAAAATAATTGAGGACAAGACTAATATCAAATGTAATTATATGCCAGACCTCAAACACCCAAGGCACTACTAATCGTCACCCCTTACTGGGGTGATGTTAGCATTATTGCTAAGACCAATGATGTTAACACCACCCTAGTAAAGGTACAAAAAAATGTAGATAAGTAGTGCCTTGGGTGTTTGAGGTCTGACATATAATTCCACTTGATATTAGTCTTGTCCTCAATTATTTTGTACCTTGAATTGACATATTGGACATTTCTGGATTTTCCTTATACTGTTGATTCACTATTCTGTAAATACATGTAAATCTTATAAAGCAGGTAGTTTACAGGTAGGTATACAGTATACATGTGATGCAGAGTCTTGGAAAATTCACAGAGAAAACTGATAGAATATTATAAGTTATAGGTATAACTTAGGAAAGTAGGCACAGATATTTACACTAGCTCAAAGCTGGCTTGAGTACTCATGCTTAAATTATAGGTCTGGATTTCACTTTTAAGCTAGTATTCTACAAAGAAAAGTAGCCACCACATAGGCACAGTGTTACAGAATTACCCCTTTAAAATGTTGAAAAAGTAGGGAACATCTAATTTTAAATTTTAAATTTATTGGGTATATTTTATGTAAAACCTGTTTGCCAATGATTTGCAATAGGCCCAATATTAATTTATCATGGTCAAGGTTAATTATATAACTTGTTGATATAAATCCCTCATATCCTCTATAATAAAACCCTAAGCGCGCATGCACACTTACAACGGCGTGATCCCTGACAGCATGATTTCTGACTCCTTGGCTGTGTTTGATTTGGAGCACATGGCGGCTTATGGTGCGTGCGGTGGCTGGCGGCATGTACGGTGTGCGGCGGCTTGCGGCGTATGCAGCGGTTTGAGCGGTGGCAGAGCAATGGCAGGAGGGTGTCCTTCAAGGTGCTGCGACGTGTCTGGCTGCTACTGCTGCACAGGGAAATGGAGGGGGAGAGGGAAAAGGGGCTGATTGGGGGGGGGGGCAGGCAGCAATCTTGGTTTGCTCGGGGGGCCAGAGAGAGATAGGTAGGGGGCCAGGGAGCGAGACAGACAGAAAGAAAGACAGACAGACACATTTATTCTACCACCCGTTAATATAACGGGCTTAAAGACTAGTTGTAAAATATTTCTCTTCTAACCTCCTAATTAGGATTACAGTCTATCCATTAAATTATGTGACAAGAGTGGGTGGGAAAATAAAACACCACAAATCATATGTCCTCCTTGAAACAGCTCTCATACCTTCCTACAACAGCAACAACAACAAAAAATCACTTTGGTAAATGTTTACCTAAACACAAAATTAACTCAACCCACACAATTTTTTTTGCATACTTTAATGTTAGATTATCTCTAGATCAGCCCTCATACTTCAGCAAAATAATAATTTTACGGAGAGTCCTGCTGGCTTAGCTGATTGTGGGGAACAGTCAGAGGAAGTGGTGTGCTGGGATAATCCTTCTACATCGGCTGTTTTGAACTGCTTAAATGGTCATTTTTGCCTGACTACATTAAGGGCTCCTTTTACTAAGCTGTGATAGCATTTTTAGTGTACGCAGGATTTTAGCACGTGCTAAACCTGCGCTACGCAGCTAGAACTAACGCCAGCTCAATGCTGGTGTTAAGGTCGAGCGTGCATGGCAATTCAGCGCATGCTAAAACCGCTATCACAGCTTAGTAAAAGGAGCCCTAAGTAAAATCATTGTGGGGGAGGAGATGAGTCAAAGAAAACTGACAAACTTGCAGGATTTTGTGGAAAACATGGCTACCGCGATTTCTGAAACATCAATGGGAACACCAGTTGATTACCTTGCAAATGGAAAATATGTCTCCCCACATTAATTACACTAGGTCAGTCCATTGGATTTTCCATATTCACATATGCAGATGACATACAGTTAACCCACTCAATCGATCTCAACAATCCTGATGAGATTACTATCATCAACCATAAATTGGAAAAAATTAGCATTTGGCTTAGTACCAATATGTTATCTCTAAACATATTAACAAAACAAAAACCATGATCTTCCCCATTAAGGATGGTCTATCTCTGCTCACCCCTATCGAACTCAAAATCCACTCTGAAACAGACTGTTCCAACAACTAAGTTAATGGGGGTAATCTTTGACAGGAAATTATCTTATCACGACCAAATTAGTTTCGTGGTTCGGAAATTATTTCATCGCTTGTGTATGATCTGTTCACTCACCAAGTTGCTTGACTCTTCTTTACTAAACATTTGTTAGTTGTCTCAACTACAGCAATGCCCTATACAAAGGAATTACCAGGAAAGAAATCAGACGCCTACAAATTGTGCAGAATACTTCCACAAAAATCATATCTAACGCAAGAAAGTTTGATCATGTCACCCCTCTACTGATTAATGCCCATTGGTTACCAATTGAACATCAAATAATATACAAGATTATGCTATTGACCTTCAAAACTAGAGCCGCTGGCTTATTAACAGACTCTTGATTCTGCATTCTTCTCAGCGTTCTCTCCAATCATCTAATCAAAATTTGCTCTCAGTCCCCTCATTAAGACATATTAATACCATGAGAACCAATATCTTTTCCGTAACTGAGCCTACGCTCTGGAACTCAGCTCCCAGTCACCTAAGAGAGGTTACATCCTTAGACACTTTCAAATCTAACTTTAAAACATTCCTGTTCAAAGATGCCTTTGAATTTTGATTGTCCTTGTAAGGATGTTTTACATACATGTTAGACCTGCTCTAATGTCAGTCTCTCTGTTTTCCCTACCTTTTGTTTTTTCCCTTGTTTTGTTCTTTTCTATCTAATTATTATAGTTCTTCCCCTTCTCCTTTCGTACCAGTCAGTCATTGTTCTTATTGTTGTAGGTTCTTTTTCATGTATCCCCTGTTATTGTAACTATGTAAAACCACCTTAAAGCCTGAGTAGGCGGTATATCAAATTTTTAATAAACTTGAAACTTGAAGATTAAAAGCTGTCTAAAATAAATTAAAGCTGAAATTGCAGTGTCCCAAGCAGATCTGGCATCCCTGGGAAAGAATCTAAAATTTGATATTGCAAAAGGAGGTGGACCAGCGTGCTGAAGATCAAGCAAAGCAAATTTATATTCTTGAGAAAAAGTATGGTGAGTGTGAACAATAACAGAAAGAGCTTTTTGACAAAATTGAAGACCTGGAAAACAGGAGTAGAATGAATAATTTTAGAATGTGAAGTATCCCTGACTATCCTGAATTTCACGATTGTACGCAAGACTGTTCAGATGCGGTCTTAATATCTATTGGCTCAGATGCAGGTTGAACATTCTCTGCAAGATATTAAAATTGAAAGGGCCCATAAGGCCGTGGGGATTGTGCAACAATCATGCAATGTACATTATGGTGTGTTATCACAATTATGCCCCAATGGCATAAAAGGAAAAATTAGTCATTTTTTGCGGTGATAACATTTAAATTAGCAAGTGGGAGAAAACCCTTGCAAGAACACACTAAGGCTACTTTATACTGCAGCTTAACCCCTTACAGTCTCAGTGGACTGATAAGTATTATGCCTCCAGTACCTGAGCCTTCTGAATTCACATAACAGCAGCATTTTCTTTGTCTGTTCCTTAACTTGACAGGATTGGAGACCAACTACAAAGATTTGAAGTCAGGACTTAAAAAAGCACTGCTTTGTAAAAGCTTATTATGGCTTAGTTTAAAGTTTCCTGACATTCAAGTTATTCGGTTGGATGTGATGTGTGGGGCTGAGACATCCTATTCAAGGTCTTATATTCTGCTCCTATCCCAGAGGATTGCAATTAAGATAGCCTCAACATAAGAGGAGAATTACAAACCCGTATAATTCATATGGAACTTTATAAAGCAGAGGTAAACAAATAGGTTTTGAGCACTTTATGAAAACACAGATAATCATTTATTCTTCTAAGACACAAAGGAAGCTGGTTCCATATAGAGGTTTTTAGATAAGCAAACATAATGAGGCCTGAAAGTAAAACAAAGTATGTGGGAAGAATATGAAAGAAGCAATCAGCAAGATAAGAGGGTGCTTGTGGTTTTTCAAACTTTAACATAAGTATATAATTTTTGTATTAAATCTGGAAGCCAGTATTCTGCAGTGATTAAAGGGGTGTCATGATCTTTAAATTGCAAATAATACAGCATCTTGACAGTGGTAGACTGAATGAAGGTTTTTTTTTTTAAACTATTTTTTAAGAAAGCTGATAGGCAAACCCTTATAAAGAGAGTTGCAGTAATCACGTGTAATCCCCGGAAAAATGCCTTTGCTGCAGAGTGGAGGGTCTAGGATTTTGGGGGGAGTCACTGAGTTGTGTGAGTATGTGGATAGTAGAGAACAGTTGGTAGAGTTTGAGGTCCCTTTGTCTGTGTGGGAGGGGATAAAGTATAAAAGGGAAGGAAGGAGTGAATTCAAGGTTTTTGGTTAACCCACCTGAGCCATAGTACAGAGGGAGACTCTTGAAGTGCTAATTTTTTGTAGGAAGAAAGTCTAAACATATGTTTGCAACAGAGCAGACACCAGAGAAGAGGAAGAGGGAGCCTAGAAAGTTTATTTAAAAAAAAAAAGAGAAGAAAAAAAGACTTTGGGCCAGATTCACTAAGCTTACCAATCCTATAACGATCATCGCTAAACCGGTTTGACTGGTTTTGCGATCGTTCGTGTTCCCTGACCCGATTCACATAAATGCTGTCCGATGTGTTTCTCCGAGCACTCACCCAATCTCCGATCCGAACATGCTAATGAGGGGATTTAGTAATGAAATGCCATGCAAAAGAAGGCAGCAATTGAATCACAAACCAGAAGAAGAAATACCGATCGGGTTTGCCGATCCCAAAAAGAGCTGACTCTTCTGCCTTGAAATATCAGTATCGAAGTTACAATCCCACATAAAACAGCTATTAAAAATAACTATAAAATAAATACAATTATATACAAGAACTCATTTGTGTGTTATATGCTGTATCATGTGCGAATCGCGATCATGTGTGTTTAAAGCCTAATGAAACTCTGTTCGATACATGCCCGTAGTCTGCGTAACCAAAAAATATAAGGTACGGCAGCAGTCACAAATCTTTCCTTTTTAAAAATTACCAACTAGTAGGGCCAACACTAGTAAATTGCATCACCTCTACCCCTTCCTTATGGGCTTGATAGTCACTTGTATATGAAGTCACGGGGTCACATTGTCTGCTTCACGCTTCACGCTTCATGGCACAAGAAGCTATTAAGCATCATGGGATTCCTGTACTGTATAAAACTGTGTGTGGTACCAGCGTTTGTTAACCCACAGCTTCAACAGCTACCATCAAAAATTCTCGACAAGAAAAATCTCTCTTCCAGTATTCTTTATATTGCATTTATTACGACAACAATGCCTTGGCTGGCCTAGACCTTCTCTCCGACATCAGAATTGATATCGCGGCAAGACTTGTGGGCCCTATTGCACACCTCTGGCCCTTCTTTTCTTTTCCTGCGATGGTGAGCAGGTAAGAGGGCCCAAGCAGCACCAGAAGCTGAGGGGAATCAGGGCCATGAGCAGCAGCAGAATGCCGGGGGGAGGGGGCGGTGGTGTCTTTGGGGGTGGAAAAAGTGCATCTTATGGAACAAAAAATGTGGTAAATAGAAACATTTTTTCTACCTTGTTTTCTCTGGTTTCTGATTTCCTCATCTTCTTGTCACTCTCTTCATTTCATCCCCTGTCTACCCTCTTTCTGCCCCTTCTATATGGCATCTTCTCTCCTTCTGTGCCCCTTCCAGAAACTACATGCCTCCCCCTTCCATCTCTCCCTTCACTCCCATTGGTTTGGCATCTATCTTTTTCCCTTCCCTCCTCCAATGGTCTAGCATCTCTTTCCTCTCCTCTTCTTCCCTTCCCTCTCCCACACCACCATGGTCTGGCATTTTACTTTCTCTTCTCCCTTTCCCCCACTTCCATCAGCATCAGCCCCCTTTCTTTCTCTCCAACCCAATTTATAGTAACATAGTAACATAGTAGATGATGGCAGATAAAGACCCGAATGGTCCATCTATTCTGCCCAACCTGATTCAATCTAAAAAATTTTGTGTGTGTGTGTGTGGGGAGGGGTTTCTTCTTCTTCTTAGCTATTTCTGTGCATGAATATAAAGCCCTGACCAGTACTGTTCTTAGGTTCTAACTTCTGAAGTCTCCGTCAACGCTCACTCCAGTCCATCTATACCCTCCCAGTCATTGAAGCCCTCCCCAGCCCATCCTCCACCAAACAGCCATATACAGACACAGACTGTACAAGTCTGCCCAGTACTGGCCTTAGTTTTTCAATATTTACTATTATTTTCTGATTCTAGATCCTCTGTGTTCATCCCACACTTTTTTTTAACTCCGTCACCATTTTCTTCTCCACCACCTCCCTCGGGAGCGCATTCCAGGCATCTACCATCCTCTCCATAAAGAAGAATTTCCTTACGTTGCTCTTGAGTCTACCACCCCTCAGCCCCAAATTATGTGTTCTGGTTTTACCATTTTCCTTTCTCTGGAAAAGATTTTGTTCTACATTAATACCTTTTCAAGTAATTGAATGTCTGAATCATATCTTCCCTGTCCCTCCTTTCCTCCAAGGTAAACATATTCAGGGCTTCCAGTCTCTCCTCATATGTCTTTAGGCGCAAACCTCCTATCATTTTCATCACCCTCCTCTGGACCGTTTCAATCCTTTGTGTGTCCTTCACCAGATTCGGTCTCCAAAACTGAACACAATACTCCAAGTGGGGTTTCACCAATGACCTGTACAGGGGCATCAACACCTTCGTTCTTCTACTGGTTATGCCTCTCTTTATACAGCCCAGCATCCTTCTGGCAGCAGCCACTGCCTTGTCGCACTGTTTTTTCGCCTTTAGATCTTCGGACACTATCACCCCAAGGTCCCTCTCCCCATCCATGCATATTAGCCTCTCACCTCCCAGCATATACGGTTCCTTCCAATTATTAATCCCCAAATGCATTACTCTGAATTTCTTTGCATTGAATTTTAGTTGCCAGATAGACCATTCCTCTAACTTTTATAGATCCTTTTTCATGTTTTCCATTTACTCCACGGTGTCTACTCTGTTACAAATCTTGGTATCATCCGCAAAAAGGCAAACCTTTCCTTCTAACCCTTCAGCAATATCACTCACAAACATATTGAACAGAATCAGCCCCAGCACTGAACCCTGAGGGACTCCACTACTCACATTTCCTTCCTCTGAGTGACTTCCATTAACCACCACCCTCTGACATCTGTCCTTCAGCCAGTTTCTAATCCAGTTTTCCACTTTAGGTCATAACTTCAGCCCTTCAAATTTGTTCAAGAGCCTCCTATGAGGAACCAGTATCCTTTCCCCTTATGTCGCTTTCCTCTTTTCCTGCATACCAATTCCACCATCATCTGCCCCCATTCTTTCCCTCTAACCCAATTTCATCCAATATCCTTCCCCCATATGTCTCTCTCCCCTTTCCCTGCACATCAGTTTCATCAGCATCTGCCCCCTTTCACTCCCTCCACCACCCTTCCATACTACCCTGTCCCCTTTCTCTCCCTCTATCACCCTTCTATGCTCCTTTCTCTCTCCCTCCACAGCAACAAGGTCCCGTGATGACTGTGTCTGCTGCCTCTGCTCCAGAAGACGTAAGTAACGTCGGAGGGAGTGGACCTGCAGATGCATGGAGTTGCAGAAATATCCCATGATGAATGCAGCTGTCGGACCATTCCCCTCCGATATCACGTACGTCTTCCTGAGCAGAGCTGGCAGCTGCAGTCATCCTGCACTTCAGGGCACGAGACCTTCCTGCACTTCAGTGCGGCTGCCAACTCTGCTCCAGAATAAAAACGACAGCTGCGCTGAAGTGCAGGGCCCATTGTAGAGCAGTGTGGGAGGTTACAGTCCTCCCCCTCCCGCCCCGCCCATGGTATGCCACGGCATCTCTCACCTCTCCCAGCCCCCAGTCCATATCCCCTCCACCTTTCCCTAGCCATGTCTTCTCTTCCTTCTCTACTTTCCCTGAGTTGTCCATCTCTCCCTCCCCTTCTGTCCTCTCCCCTGAATCTGTTTCCCTTTCCCCATCTTGCCCCCTCCACCAAATCTTTCTCTCCCTTTCCCCATTTTGCCCCTCCACATCCATTTCTCCCTCAACCTGCCTTCCCTCATGTCCATCTCTCCCTCTCTTACTCCTTCTGTCCTTCTCCTAATTCATCTCTTATTGTTCCTCTTCTGCCCCCCTCCCTGTCCTCCTTCTACCCCCTCTGCCATCCCCAAAATGAAACAAATATCAATGAAACACTATTGACAATGTGAAGTCATCCATCGAACATAACATTCATTGATGTGATGATGGAAAAGCAGCTTGAGATCAGTAGAGGAGACAGCTAGCCAACCTTAGTATTAGAAATAAGAAACTAAATAAAACAAAGCAATGCTATATGGGTGGGGTACTTTAATGCAAGCAAACATGTTTGTTTTAAAAGATTATGGAACAAAAATGATCCAAAGGAGATACTATACCCATGCAAAACGTCTAGACTATGGAATAACAATGACAGTGTGCTGCTAAAAAGGCCAAAATATATATATCACAAAAACGGGTGAACTTAAACCCATAATAGAGATCACATTTAGGCATGAATTATAGTGTGCAATGAAACCATGAAATGCAGAGCACTAAGAATCCAAATGTTAATGATATTATAATATGTCACTTTCTCAATGTAAGTTTTCAGTTCACACTTGTGTTTCACTCTTTAACGTGCCCCTTCGCTGGAATCTACTCCGCCCACCCGCCACATTTAACTTCTTAGAGAAGCGCTGCGCCACCCTGGTGTCTTCTCTCCACTGCGGTCAGCCCTCTCTGACAACTTCCTGTTTGGGCTAGGGCTGGCCGCAGTGGAGAGAAGATGCTAGACCAGCGTTAGGGTGGCACAGCACTTTTCTAAAAAGTTAAACACAGTGGGCAAGTGAGCGAGCAAGCGTGGAGGGAGGAGTAGATGCATGTGAAGGGGCATGTTAGAGTGCTCCAAGACTCACAAGAAGTGGGGGTTCCCCCCCACACACACTGGATCACCCATTCCTCTCCATTCCAACTAGAGAATGACACGGGGAAAAAATCTGTCCCCGTCACCGCCCCGTCCCCGGCCCACCATCCTCTGCACCGCCCCGTCACCGCCATTCCATTCACTGCCCCGTCACCGTCACTGCCATCCCTTTCACCGCCCCGTCACCGCCACTGCCATCCCATTCACCGCCCCGTCACCGTCCCCGCAGCAGCCCCCACCCTCCCTCCACCTCACCTTATATTCGTTCCGAGTTTGCCGGCTTCCTTTTTCCCTAGCCGCACGCGTTCAAAAAGCCGTGCATTTAGCCAGCTCCCTCCCTCCACCTCACCTTAAATTTCGAGTTTTCCGGCTTCCTTTTTTCCGAGCCGCATGTGTTCAAAAATCCGTGCACGCGCGGCTGCGCGAGTCAATCAAACTTCTCCTCTCCTGCAACTTCCTGTTTCTGGTTGCGTCAGAGGAGAAGATTGATTGACTCGCGCAGCCGCGCGTGCACGGATTTTTGAACACGTGTGGCTCGGAAAAAAGGAAGCCGGAAAACTCGAAATTTAAGGTGAGGTGGAGGGAGGGAGCTGGCTAAATGCTACGGGCGGGCGGGCGGTGGCTGCGGGGACCGCGCGATCCTTGATACCTCACTGCGGAGACAAAACTCAGAGTAGCAACATTCTATGATACCGATCCAGGGCAAGCAGTGGCTTACCCCATATTTTTCTCAATAACAGACTATAGACTTTTTCTCCAGGATATTATCCAAACCTTTCTTAAAACCAGCTACACTATCCACTCTTACCACAACCTCTAGCAATTCGTTCCAGAGCTTAACTATTCTCTGAGTGCAAAAATATTTTCTCCTATTGGGTTTAAAAGTATTTCCCTGTGACTTCATTAAGGACTCCTTTTACTAGGATATGCTAGGGCTATAACGCGCGCTACATTGCCACGCACGCTAGACCTTAACGCCAGCATCAAGCTGGCATTAGTTCTAGAAGCATAGCGCACGGTAATTCCCTGCATGCACTAAAAATGCTAGCGCACCTTAGTAAAAGGAGCCCTAAGTGTTTCCTAGTTTTTGTAATTTTTGATGGAGTGAAAAATTAATCTATTTGTACCCATTCTATTCCACTCAGGATTTTGTAGATTTCAATCATATCTCTCCTCAGCCATCTCTTTTCCAAGCTGAAGAGTCCTAAACTTTTTAATCTTTCCTCATATGAGAGGAGTTCCATCAACTTTAGTATCTTGGTTGCTCTTATTTGAACCTTTTCTAATGCAGCTAAATCTGTCTTGAGATAATGAGACCAGAAATGAACACAATACTCCAGGTGAGGTTGCACCATGGAGCGATACAGAGGCATTATAACATTCTTAGTCTTGTAAACCATCCCTTTTTAAATAATTCCTAGCATCCTGTTTGCTTTATTGACCACCACTGCACATTGGGCAGAAGGTTTCATCATATTGTCTACAATGATACCTAGATCCTTTTCTTAGGTGCTAACCCCCAAGGTGGACCTTAGTATCTGGTAACTGTAGTTTGGGTTATTCTTCCCAATATGCATCACTTTGCATTTGTCCACAATAAATTTCATCTGCCACTTGGATGCCCAGTCTTCTAAGTTTCTGTGGTCTGCCTGCAGAAAGGGGCTAAGAAGACATCTAAAATGGGTGGGGGCTACAAGAGAATCATGGGGACCATAACAGTGTGAAGGATAGGGGAGGATGAGGTAGGGAACAAACTGCCCGAACCTGAAAAAAAAGAAAAATGCACACAACCTATGATACCTCTGTCCTTCATGTATGAGAGAAGTTTATGATCAATCAGATCAAATACTGAAGAAAAATTAAAAGAAATGAGAATAATCAAATTATTTTGGTAAAGAAAATATCTAATATTTTATTACATAATGCTGTAATAAGTGCTTCTATGCTTTGGGTATTCTGGAAGCCAGCTTGACAATGAAAAGATTTATGACAGTAAATACTATGTACATTCTTGATTAATTTTGCCACAGTTTTCTAAGATCCTACAAACAATCCCCCCTTTTACTAAACTGGGATAGCGGTTATTAGCATAGGGAGCCACGCTGCTCTTGACGCTCATAGGAACTCTTTGAGCGTTGGGAGTAGTGTGGAGCATACAGTGCTGCTCCCTGTGCTAATAACCGATAGTGCGGTTTAGTAAAAGGGGGAAATATCTGATCTCATAACGACGATCTATTGAACTCACTTTAAAAATGAGTTGATTTTCATTTTGTGTAAATTTAGGGCTCCTTTTACAAAGCTGAGTTAGGCTTCTTTTATTGTCGGCTGGGGCAGTATTAGCTTCGATGCTCATAGAATTCCTATGAGCGTCGGAGCTAATACTGCCGGGGCCTGCGATAAAAAGCCTAGCTTGGCTTTGTAAAAGTGGGGGGGGGGATGTTACAGATGTGCCAAGCAGGGCCTTATATTTCCATAAATTATAGATAATGTAGTATGATGCACCTTAGTATGTAAAAAGAATTAACAGTGAGAATGAAATTCACCTTTCACACTCGTGTTTTGGAAACTGGTTGAAATTCATTGTTAGTCTGTAGAATACAATATCTACAATCATTTATCAAATATATTTAAAATTGGCTTTAATCTGGTTTTCAGCTGCACTGCAAGAAAGTTGAAACTGAATACTGTAATCCATACATCATTTCATGGTAAATAGAATCTTAGTGCTTGCAGCAATTCTGGGGCTAGCCTATAAAATGTAATTATTTTGGGAATGCTGTGGATAGCTGACAGGTTGTGAGAAGAATTTCTGCGTGGTGCAGATTTGAAAAGTAACTTTTATTATTTTAAATCAGAGTTATGGTCTTTGATAGAGACTTTTTTTTTTTTTTTTTTAATCTAAACTAGCTTTAACAAGAAGGTAAGGACCGGACTAAGAAATTATGATTTATGTTATGGATATTTAAGTTGGACTACTGCTACTAGGGCAGACCTGACAAATATTTCTTAGAATTTATACCCCTCGATATTTGAACTCTGCGGTCAGTGCTATTTTAAAACACTAACTGTGTTTTTTTTAAACATATACCCAGATATTCAGTACTGGGCTATATCTGGGTAGAAGGTGCCTGCAGGAAGTTTTCTGAGCTCTGCGGTATTCAGTGCCGGTACCTGAAGTATATGACTTGTTGTGCCACTGGGGCTTGCGTAAATCTGTGAAGCTGAAAGCAGTGACATCAGTACAGTGGTGCCTCGCATAACGGACGCCTCGCACAGCGAACGCTGCGCATAACGAACTTTTTGTCTTGCTCCCTATAACGAACTTCGTTTCACACAACGAAGTCGCCCGAGGGGCCCGGGGGGGGGGCGGAACTACTCTCGCCGCTTCCTAATGTGAGCCGGGAACAGCATCACCCTCCTGTCTGAATGCAGTGTTCCATCATCTCCCTCCACCTTACCTTAGATGCCGAGTTTTCCGGCTTTCTTTTTCGGCCAGCCACACACTTTCAAAGAGCAGCACATGCGCGCATGCTCTGTTGTTCAATCTTCTCCTCTGACGCAACCGGAAACCGAAAGTTGCAGGAGAGGAGAACATTGATCAACTTCAGCAGCTGCACGTGCACAGCTTTTTGAAAGCGTGCGGCTGGGTGAAAAAGAAAGCTGGCAAACTCTGCATATAAGGTGAGGTGGAGGGAGGGAAATGTAGGGCTGCAGAACGAATTATTTTGTTTTACATGTATTCTTATGGGAAAACGCGTTTCACACAACGAACGTTTCACATAACAAACTTGCTCCTGGAACGGATTAAGTTCGTTGTGTGAGGCACCACTGTAGTTTCTTTAACAGCATGGTCTCCCAAGTTGGACAGGTTTCAGCAGAGATGTCAGACTAGGGTTGGCAGATTTTCCAGTCGGAAAATCTGGACCCCTAGATCCGTCCCCAAGCCCGCCCAGTTCTGCTCATTCCTACCCTATAACGCCCTAATGTCCACCACCCCCTCCCTCCCTCCCGCTGCCTGCTTTTGTTGGTCAGGGAGGAAGTCCGCACATGCACAGACTTCCTCCCTACCTGACGCGATTGGAGGAGGCTTTTCAAAACACAAAGTGCCAGTTTTTGAAAAGCCATCCGGACCCCTGGATATCCTCAAAAGGAGAACATGTTTGGGGAAATCCGGACGTCTATGTCAGACTAACGATGTGGGCAGCAGCAGCAGATGAACAGTGTTGGAGGCAAGGATCACATTTGATGCAACAACAGTGACAATATCACATTTATACTGCGCAGGAGAAAGGCCCAAACAATCTACTTCTGTATTCTGCCACAAAAACTTGATGATATCATCAAGTTGCTAGAACTTGAACATGAGTCAATTGCATCTAACAACCTGAATAAAAATCAGGCCACATTAGGGTGGTTATTTTGCTGAATATAGGTGCCCCAGGACAGCTCTGACACCATATGGATCACACTGATGTGGTCAGTAAAGATTTTCTACAGTATTATATGTGTCATTACATATCAAACCATAGGAATTTAGTGATTCCTCTTCCTCATCCCTCCCATTGTTCACTAGCAGAGGGAGGGTATCAGAGAGGTCATCCTTTCTGAAGTATGCCACACATTTTTTTACAATCTAAAACCTGATTACAATGACTCATTTCTCATTTTGTGTCTAAGGGAAAGACCACGTGATACATCAGATCCTTAATGTACCACCGCACATTGCTCGCAGACACCAACATCCCTATCCCTCGAGCATGATGCCAGCAACTTATTGAAGTCCCTTCCCCATTTGTTTCAACTGTCTCCATAGCCTGGGGCCCCACTGGGTCTCCCTCTCTTTCAACTTCTCATTAAATTCTATGCTATATTTATGCATTCTCTCTCTGTCTCTCTCACGTTCCCTCAACTTTTTGCTCACAGTTACTTGCTTTCTCATATCCCTGCCCTATCCTGTCTTTATTCAGTCTGTCTCTCCTTTTCTTTCACCTTTGTCTCATAATCCTTATCTTCACTCAGTTTCTCTCTCATATTCTTTTACAGCTAGCCAGCCCATCTTTAACTCCCAGGCAGCTAGCAAGCTTTATGTACTTCCAAGATTCAAGCCTGACATTTCTGTTCCTTATCTTGCTCTCTGCTACTGGTTTTAAAGACCAAAAAAACAAAGACTGACCTTAAATTGACTTTCTGTAAGTTAAGAGCTGCACAGTATAGCGTTCTGATCATCTCATAGTCTTAAATCTAGCAAAACTTGAGATTGCAAGATCAGCATAGAGTTCCTGCACTGCATGGCTTAAATTTATTGAAAGCTAAGGAGCAAGTTGGCATTAAAAAAAGCCTCAATTTGGTAATGGCAGTGACAGACAATAAAAGACAAACATGGGTGGGAGGAGCAATTTATAGTGTGCTGGGGAGGAGCAATTTATAAGAATAATGGCAAACTGCCATCCAAGATATGGTAGGATGAAAATTTCATTAAAAAAAAAATTATCAATAAAAGTTGGAAAGAATTGCACAAAAGATACTGGGAATGTCTGTATTTATGTATCTATTTTAAAATTTGTATACTGTCTACATCTAGATGGTTCCCAAACACAAAACATATATAAAAAGACAATACAATGGATAAATGTAAACCAATTCATATTGTGTATTTGGATTTTCAAAAGACATTTGACAAAGTGCCTCATGGAAGACTTCTGAGGAAATTAGAAAGTCATGAATTAAGAACTAGTTGAAAGACAGAAAGCAGAGATTAAGGGCTCCTTTTACGAAGCCGCATTAGCGGTTTAACGCACGTAATAGCGCGTGCTAAATTGCCGGCCACACTAGCTGCTACCGCCTCCTCTTGAGCAGGCTAAAAATGGGCGTGCATTAAAAACCCTAGTGCGGCTTCATAAAAGGAGCCCTAACTTTAAATGGTCAATACTCTCAAAGGAGAAGGGTAAATAATGGGGATCCCCAGGGATCTATGCTGGAACTGATGCTTTTTAACATAAATATGATATAGAGATGGGAATAACTAGTGAGATAATTAAATTTGCTGATGACACAAAGTTGTTCAAAGTTGTTAAATCACAAGAGGATTGTGAAAAATTGCAAGAAGACCTTATGAGACTGGAAGACTGGGCATCAAAATGGCAGATGACGTTTAATATAAGCAAGTGCAAAGTGATGCATGTGGGAAAGACCTGCCCACCAGGGGATACAATATCCTCTAACACCAAGGACGTATCTCCAGGGGCTTCTGTCCAGGAGGGAAGGGTTGGGATAGCTGTTGTAGTTGGTGATGCGATCATTAGGAATGTAGATAGCTGGATGGATGGTGGGTGTGAGGATCATCTGGTCATGTGCCTGCCTGGTATGAAGGTGGTGAATCTCATGCGCCACATAGATAGGTTTTTAGATAGTGCTGGGGAGGAGCCAGTTGTCTTGGTACACATAGGTACCAATGACATAGGAAAATGTGGGAGGGAGGCACTGGAAGCCAAATTTAGGCTCTTAGGTAGAAAGCTAAAATCCAGATCCTCCAGGGTAGCATTTTCAGAAATGATCCCAGTTCATGCGCAGGACCCAAGAGGCAGGCAGAGCTCCGAAGTCTCAATTTGTGGTTGAGACGATGGTGCAGGGATAAGGGATTTAGATTTGTTAGGAACTGGGCAACCTTCTGGGAAAGGGGGAGCTTGTTCCAATAGGATGGACTCCACCTTAAACCAGGATGGAACCAGGCTTCTGACACTGACGTTTAAAAAGGAAATAGAGCAACTTTTAAACTGAGATGCGAGGGAAAGCCAAAAGTCACCCAGGAGCAGATAGTTCGGTGTGAAGTACCCTTGAAAGATACTGTTGAAGCAGGATATTTCGGGAGTCCCAGTAGAGAAGTTCCAATAATGATGAAAGAAAGCCAGGAAGGTTTAAGAGGAAGACAAAGGCCCTCTTTTACTAAGGTGCGCTAAGCATTTTAGTGCACGTTTAGAATGCACTAAATCAACGTGTACACTAACCACTAACGCATCCATATGATAACATGCACACGTTAGCGTGTAGCATGTGATTAGCATGTGCTAATATTTATTGCACACTAAAAAGCATAGTGCACATTAGTAAAAGAGGAGGAAAGTAAAAGACTAAAATTTTTGCTGTCTTCTCAGCAGCCTGTAGTTACAAGGGAAAAAAACACAATTTGAGGTGTCTGTATACAAATGCTAGAAGCCTAAAAAATAAAATAGGAGAGTTAGAGTATGTAGCACTGAATGATGAGGAAGATATAATAGGCATCTCAGAGACCTGGTGGAAGGAGAACAATTAATGGGACTCATTATTTCCTGGGTACAGATTATATTGCAAGGCTAGGTCCTAGCTACAGGATTATTTCTTACTTCACCAGGATGATGCTCTCCTTCTAGGAGACCTCTCTTGTCCAAGGCAGCACAGGGGCTACCAGACTGGAGGTGGGACTTCTCTACACCATCCCTGTAGGTCTCCTCTATATACTTCTCTGTCTCCTTCAGCTTCACCAAGTCTGCTACTCTACCCTCAGGGAATGTACTCATTTTCTGAGAACTAGGAGCTCTTTGCAGCGAGCACACACATAGAACTTCTCGCCAACCGGGAGAAAATCATATATGAAACACTCAGTACAAAAGACTGAAGAGCAACCCACTTGCTGCTGGACTACTGTCTGCATCTTGATATTGAGCTGATTAATTAATTAATTAACCTTATTAAGCTACTAGGAATATATTAGACTATTATAGAGAGCCTTAGGATTTTATTATATGCTTTATTTAGTGTTTGATTCTTTATAGGTAATGAGCTATAAAGATATTCTCCTGTTGTCCTAATTAGAATAATTGACAATAAATTAATACTTTAAGTAAAGAAATGAGTTGGGATGGGCAGTAGAGGAGAGGGTGGGAGGGAATAGAGACTAAGCCAGACCCTGTTCTGACTGCCAGAAACTATCTCTAGCAGAGAGGGTTCAAGCTAACAAAACTGTAGAACTATATAAGGCTATTATTCTATGGAGACCAGCTGCGTAAAGTTTGCTCTTTTAAGGTCTAAACTGCCTATACAAGGGAACCTACATTTGAGCTTTTCTCCCCAAACCTATCAAAGCTCAGAGCAAAATAATGCATACTTACCCAAAGATATGTCTTCTCCTCTTCTCCTCTCAGAAAGGGAATGTCCTCTTCCCTCTTTCTCTCTTCTCAGAAAGAATATTTAGGCTACTAGTTAAATGAGTTTATACTGACTAGGATCATCTGAGAGATAGAGAGAGAGAGAGAGAGAGACAGAGACAGAGTTACACATGTCTATTCATTCCACTCCCTCAATATTTTATAGACCTCTATCATATCTCCCCTCAGCAGTCTTTCTCTAAGCTGAAGAACCCTAGTTTCTAAAGCCTTCCCTCATAGGCAAGTCATCCCATACTGTTTATCATTTTCATTGTTCTTTTTTGTACTTTTTCTAATTGCACTACGGGGCTCATTTTCAAAGGAGGAAACATCCTAAAAGTGGCATTTCGATGTTTTGCGCGTGCAATGTAAATGAATAATCAGCCCATTAGTGCCAATAATTGGGATCTTACCAAGCAATTATTAATGTTGGTTTTAATTGACTTTTAGATGTGAGTCAAAAAAAAGGAGTGTAGTGGGCGGATTGGTGGTATTTCTTGGATTTACATGCGTAGTTATAGAATAAGGGGGATCTACGTCATATCTCAGTTGCTGCAAATAGCCACACCTAAAGTATGTATTGAAATGTTGTATATTTATTCTGTCTATTTATGATTTATATCAGTGTGTCGCAAACTTTTTAAGGTGCGGTACACTAATCTTGCAACCGTGGCTGGAGGGCACCCGGAAATGTTTGGATATCAATGTGATGATGTCATGCACATGTGTGACTTCATCACATCGACATCCGCGCTTCGATGGATGTCCACCAGCCACAGCCCTGAGTCTCCTATTACCACCGGTGGCGGTGGTGGTGGGTGCTGCAGAAGGAAAGGAAAGGAGGAGCAAAGGTGTCGGCGAGAAGGAGAGGCGCAGGCACTGGCTGACGGACTACAGGACGTGAGAGGCACGTCCTGTAAAAAGTCAGCCGGTGTCGGCACCTCTCTTCCTCGTCGGCATCTCACGGCACACCTGGAATCAACCGAGGCGCACTAGTGTACTGTAGCACACAGTTTACAATATACAGATTTATATTGTTACTTTGATTATTCTTTTAATATTGTACCCCTGAAGCAACTTGCATATGGGAGAAACTTAGATCATTTTGGGTGTTTTCTTGGGGGAGCATTATATCTGGGAGTTGTTTGATTTCATGTAAAACTCAGTAAGACACTATGATGCAAGTTATGCCACATGGGAAAGAAAGCCAAAATAAAATGTTCACATTTATGTTTTTCTTTTATTGTAGAATTCATTTTGCAATGCAAAAAAAGTATGAAGAGGTATGCTACTTTGGTGAAATAAGCCAATTGTTGAAGACATGTGGAGGAGCCTTTTTGATATGATGTCCTAGTTCAATTTTACTCAAATCCACACACCAACCCTTCATGCAATATTTATCATCTATCATAATAATATTTTTGGATCATCAGAATATGAGTATTTATCTAATCTATTTCAGAACACTCAGCTCCTCATAAGTCTAGTTTTAAGTGTAATTTTATATCCACTCCATCCCATAAGTTAGCCTTACTGAGTCAGACCAATGGTCCATCCAGCCCAGTATCCCATCTTTGCGGAGGCCAATCCAAGTCACAAGTACCTGGCAAAAAAATAAAATAGTAGCAGCATTCCATGCAACCATCCCATGTCTGTCTCAACAGCAGACTATGGACTTTTCCTCCAGGAATTTGTCCAAACCTATTTTAAAACCAACTACATTATCTGCTATTACCACATCCTCTGGCAACACATTCCAGAGCTTAACTATTATCTGAGTGAAAAAAATAGTTCCTCCTATTGGCTTTAAAAGTATTACTCTGTAACTTCATTGAGTGTCCCCTAGTCTTTGTAAATCTTGATGCAGTAAAAAATTGATCCACTTGTACCCGTTCTACACCACTCAGGATGTTGTAGACTTCAATCATATCTCCCCTCAGCCATCTCTTCCAAGCTGAAGAGCCCTAACCTTTTTAATCTTACTTCATACGAGAGGAGTTCCATCCCCTTTATCATCTTGGTCGCTCTTCTTTGAACTTTTTCTAGTGTCACTATATCTTTTTTTTGAGATGAGATCAGAATTGAACGCAATACTCAAGGTAAGGTCACACCATTGAGTGATAGAGAGGGATTATAGCATTCTTAATCTTATTAAAGATCCCTTTTCTAATAATTCCTAGCATCCTGTTTGTTTTCTTGGCCGCCGCCGCACATTAGATGGAAAGCTTCAGCATATTGCCTACGATCCTTTTCTTGAGCGCTGACCCCCTATGGTGGTCCCTAGCATCCAATATCTGTGATTTGGATTATTCTTCCCAATGTGCATCACTTTGTATTTGTGCACTTCTTACTCTGACTCAGTTTTCTGAATACTGGTCAGAAATCAAACCTAGGTGACAGCAAACCATTGTACATGATGACATAGATTTGACTCCTCGGTAAATTACTTTGAATATCTTCTATAGATCAGAATTACGTCTCCTAATTTTGATTCTCCCCATAACCTCCAGCCACAAAAATAATAAATTCTCTTGATCTTGTAAGGCTTATCACAACAGGAATAATTGCTAAATATAGTTTGTACAACTTGTAAGAAAACTGTAAAGTATGTTCATAGATTTTATTAAATGAAAACACTTTCACCCTTTGATGAAATACTAACAGCAGATGGATTTTTCATTGTAATGGCAAACAGGCAGCTAATTAGAGCTTCATAACAGAAGGATTTCAAACTAGTGTCCTCTGGGAGAAAAGGAAAAAAAAAATTAAAAACAGCACAATATGATTTACTTGAAATTTTTAATTTTGTTAATAATTTACCTTAATCAACAGGTACCTATATTCATTGAGTAGATAGCTATATTGGACATATCACAAAAGAGTTTGTCAAGAGAACAGATGGTGCATCATGGTAAAGTATTGAATATTTACCTAACTGTGATGTGCCCCCAGATAAGGGTCAATGAATAATGGAGTTCTTTTACTAAAGATTAGCACACACTAAATGCTATGGCTCTCAAAGATGGGCACCTTAGCATTTAGCGCGTGCTAAATCGGTTTGCGTGCCTTAGTAAAGGACCCCAATATGACATGTAGACAAAAAAAAAAATCTTCACTCTCTATGATTGGAAGTGTAAAAATGAACAGAAAAAATTAGGGTAAAAGGCATAAACATCTGAAAAACAACTGTTAATATTTTGAAACAAACAAATATTTTTGATTATTACTTTAAGATAGGGGTAGTAGAACATATTTTTGGTTGTAGGGGCCTGTGGCAGAGTCCAGTCTGAGTTTTCCTGGACCCTGTGGCCATTCACACAAACAGCCTGGACAATTTTGAAGGTATAATAGTTTTTATAATTAAGTACAGACCCAAGCCTTTTACTTCACAGGCTCTGGTAAGGTAAAATCATTTCTCATCTCAAGAATAAAAAGTTTTTCTTAAGAAAGGTTCAAGGCTCTTTAGAAGGTGCCAGTGTCACAGGTGCCAGTTAGAGAATTGTGTTGCCATCAATTGATTGCAGCAAAGGAAGCCCCCTGCCATGAGTAGCTGAACAGCTGCAGTAGGGAGCCCCTGAACCCCTCTGTGAATTCCTCCAGCAGGAGGGATGCCCATTCCCTCCTGTCAGAACCTCCAAACACCCCCAAGAATTTACCCGGCAGGAGGGATGCCCACACCCTCCCACTGGAAACCGCCCTAGAACGTCCAAACTTCCCAACCATTGACATCTCCCATCTAGACCCCCCAACTGATAACACCCCCTCTAGACCCCCATACTCCCCCAAGCTTCTATACCCCCATTCTTCACCCAAAGCACCCCCCCAAAAAAATAAAACCTCTTTGTAGAAAGCCCAGCTAAAGGAATGTTTATACCATCCAGCTGGCAGGCTTGCCACACCAAAATGTTGGGCTTTGCCCTTCCCAGTGCATTCTGGAATGCACCGGGGAGGAGCCTAAGGTTCAAAATGGTGGAAATGCCTAAGGTCCCTCCCATAGAAGGGTCCTCAACCTTGAAAAATGCCTACAGTGTAGGCAGCTTGCCTCAGGGTACTTTTTTTTTAGAAAACATGCATCCTGATTGGCTGGTTAGACAGCAGAAGGACACCTACCACCACCTATAGTTGGATGCCATTTTTAGAATCTGGTTCATAGTCTAAAATCCTTAGTATAACAAGGTTGGCTTACCTTGGCTAGCCATGTATCAAGTCTTGCACTGTCAGCTCTTCTAACAGACCTTGCCAGATTTCTTGATTTCCCAGGGATTGTTCTCTGCTCATGGCTAGGGAATGTTTCTCTCTCACACAGTTTCATAAGAATCCCTCTGCTTCCCAGTGTTCTCCTCAATCCACAGCTAGGGAAGGGTTCTCTAGTGGAAGTCTCTTCTTCAGGATCTCCTCTCTCAGGGACTTTTCTGAATGATTCCAGTCTGGGACAAAAGTAAACCTCCATGCCTGGGTCCCACCCCTCTGACTCATTAGAGCTGTATCCCTTCCCTCAGAGCATTCTGGGACAGGTAGTTCCCCCATCTGTCTGATGCCCCCTGATGCCCAATGGAATAACTATAATCTTAGTGAGGGAAAACACTTTAATCCCTCATAGGACCAAACAAACCAATCTCCAGTCCCACTATTTCTGGTGCTTTACTAGATAAAATATTGGTGAGGTCATAGCCTCTGTGGTCCACCCCATTTCGATGCTTCTGTTTCAAGAAATTATTACGTAGCATCTGTGTTATTCTGTAGTAAAGCATGTAAGTATGGCATCCTTTTATTAATAATCCCCAATCAAAACTGATATCTGAATATCAATGTTAATTTTCATTGTGAAAACAAGCTTCTAAGGACTTTGGGGGTAGGTAGTAGGTTAATTCAGAATACAAGGATAGGTCGGAAAAATAACTACATGATGGACAGCCAAAAATTGTTTGCAACATTTCCTCTGTCATTTCTAAGAATGCTAATCTTATTCATTTTTAAATGAATAATTTTTTTTTATCAAGGGAGTAAAGTCACTGAGGCTCTGATTCTATAAATTGAGTCTAAATTTAGGTGCCTAGATCTGTATGCCTAGCCAATCTAGGTACACGTGCAGACCACTGTGCATGAATACTCAGAATGAGTGTGCCCTGTTTCACATAATGTGACCTCTTTGAAAAGAGTGCACACTCAAAGGCCTAATTCTATAAATGGCACCTAACTTCTAGATGTTTTTGAGCACATTTGTCAATCATTCACTAGATACCATTTATAGAATCAACCTTGCAGTGCCTAAGTGGTCTTAGGTGCCAGTAGGCATTAAAACCTTAGGCATACTCCCATTTATGCCAGGGTTCTCTTGGCCTAAATAAGTGTGCTTAAGTCAAACCGTGCCCTGAATCTTCTTAGAATCTGCTCCTAACCATGCCTACATACTGGTAGGCACATAGGAGTAGATGCCTACCTCAAAATAATAGGTACCTACGGTGTTAGGTGCTTTCCAGTTAATTAGTTTTTTAAATTGTTCTTAGCTGCTTTTTAATTGCATTGTTCAACTAATGGCACTGATTTAAGCAAATGTAAAAAATTAAGTGGAGTGGGAATGAGTGAGGGGTGGAGAGGAGGATAATTTCTATAGTCTGATTGAAGTGGGTCAATGATAGCTTGTGCACTAGAGCTTTTAAAATTCCTTCTATAAATCCAGATATTTCCTGTGTGAGAGTGCCAATACCAGATATGTTTGGTCTGCAAGGGTTTCCTGGCTTGCGGATTTTGGGTAGCATGTAGAATGTGTCCATGGAAGGATGGTTAGGTACCAGTTTCTTTATGAGGGGCCACTGAAAAGTTCTCAGCTCAACTAAGAAGAGATTATATGGAGCCATGAAACTTACAAGTTATTCCACACTTTTCTTGACACTTTTCATTTCATTTCACATCATTGAAAAGTGTAGAATAACTTGTAGGTTTCATGGCTCTACATAATTCTCTTCTTGGTTGGGCTGAAAACTTTTCAGTGGCCCCTTGTATATATCCTTCTTATAAAGAATGCATACTTGGTTCCAGTAGCATTCCACCTTCAACAAAAAGATTTGTTCAGACTTTAAATATCAATGCTCACCTATCTTCTTGTTAAAAAAGGAAACACAAAAGCTTGGTTTTGCTAGTTTTGCGAAGCAAGCTAGCACTAGCAGTCTTGCACACAAACTGTTTGCAGTAGGGCTGCTCCGCTGGTATGCCAATCAAACTGTGCTAGCAGCATCTATGTTACCATCTTCTTTCAGAACAGGTTTGAACTCAGCTTCCCAAACTGCAGACCCTTGCAGAGGTATAATGCACAAACTAACTTGGAGGCCTTTAAACTCTGGTTTTAACCTTCACAATCAATGCCAGGTGAACATAGGGTTACCAGATGACCAGTAAAACCCGGACATGTCATAAGAATATAAGAATAGCCTTACTGGTTCAGACCAAAGGTCCATCATGCCCAGGAGCCCGTTCTCATGATGACCAATCCAGGTCACCAGTACCTGGCCAAAACCCAAAGAGTAGCAATATTCCATGCTACTGATCCAGGGCAAGCAGGTTTGACCCATGATTTTCTCAAAAACAGATTATAAACTTTTTCTCCAAAAAATTGTCCAAATCCTTCTTAAAACCAGCTATGCTATCCACTCTTACCACAACTTCTGACAATGCCTTCCAGAGCTTAACTATGCGCTGAATGAAAAAATATTTCTTCCTACTGGTTTTAAAAGTATTTCCTTTTATCTGGAATGAGGATGGTATTAAATATTTAGGTATTTTGATTAAAAGTACATTGGAAGAAATGATGAAGACAAATGAAAAATCTCTATTATTAAAAGTGAGCAATGGAACCCTTTACATTTGTCTTGGTGGGGGAGAGTTCAAACGGTCAAAATGATGATCTTGCCTGTAGTTTGTTACCAAATGAGTATGTTACCAATTTATTTTCAGGAGTCATTTTACAAAAAACTAAGGGGGTAATAATAAAAAAAAAAAAAAAAGTCTAAAAACTGTCCTAAATGGCTACTTGGACGATCAAAAAGCCTGATCGTCCAAGTACCCATAACCAAAGCTGGTTTTAGACGTAACTAAAAACAGCTTAGGCCTTTCCCCTGCCTCTAGACGCACAGAGAGAAAAGAGGTGTGTTTAGAGGAGGGGAAAGGGCGGGCAGTGGGCGGAAGGTGGGCCGACCTACACCTAGGCGTTCAACAGGTATAACCAAAACAGTTACAGGTAGCCTAGTCGGCACTTAGACCATTTGACTTAGACGTAGTCAACCAGGTCTAAGTGCTGAAAAAGTGGCCGCTGAGCTGATGGCCGCTGGCGCCATCAGTTCAGCGGCCCGGCAACCGACCTACCGCAACCATCGTGGCAGGAGAGATGCCTCATCTACCCTACCACGATGCCATCACTCCTCTACCCAAAATGCCGCGACCCGCGACAGGAGAGATGCCCTATTTCTCCTGCCACGGGTCATGGCAGTTCCGGTAGAGGAGTGATGGCATCGCGGTAGGGGAGATGAGGCATCTCTCCTGCCGTGATGCATCACCCCTCCCACACACATACAACATCGGGGCAAGAGGGACCGCAAGCCCTCTTGCCCTGGCCAACCGTGGCACCCCCGACGATATCGGGGCAAGAGGGAGCCCAAGCCCTCTTGCCCTGCCGATTAACATCGGGCCAGGAGAGAGTCCAAGCTCTCCTGGCCCCAGCGACCCCCCCCCCCCCCCTGCAACTGGCTTGGGCCAGGAGGGAGCCCAAGCCCTCCTGGCCCTGGTGACCCCCCCCCGCCGCTACTCGATTGGGCCAGGAGGGAGCCCAAACCCTCCTGGCCCCGGCGACCCCCTACCCCCACCCCCCACTACAATACGTGCAGGAGGGATCCCAGGCCCTCATGCCCTCAACGGAACCCCCCTCCCCCCAACGTCCGCCCCCCAGAACCCCTGATCGGCCCCCCAGCCGACCCATGACCCCCCGGCCGAACCCACGACCTCCCAACCCCCCCTTCCCCGTACCTCTTTAACGTTGGCCGGACAGATGGGTGCCAAAACCGTCCGTCCGGCAGGCAACCCATAACAGAATGGGGCCGGATTGGCCCAGCCCTCCCAAAGCCCCGCCTACAGGTGGGGCCTAAGGCACCTGGGCCAGTCAGAATAGGCCCGGGAGCCTTAGGTTCCTCCTATGGGTGGGGCCTTAGGCACATGGGCCCAACCTGGCAATAATAAAAAAAACCGGCAATAATAAACCCGGCAATAATAAAAAAAAGATGGAAGCTGGTATTTGTGCTAGCTATTTCTTTGTATACAATGTTTATCTTATATGGCATTTAGGTATCAAATATATATGGTAATTGAAGCTTTCCTTGGGAAATGGGAGAAAAGTAATTGTTAATTTTGTTTTCTTATATACCACTCATATCCCTGGTAATAATCAGGTACTCTATCTGCCTTGGCAGGCTCACAATCTGACTAGATTACCTTGGGCAATGGAGGGTTAAGTGACTTGCCCAGGGATATAGGGACCAGAACTGGGATTGAACCCTAGGGTAGTAGCTCTAACCACTCTGCCAGTCCTCTACTGTGTTTAGAAACACAAACGGTTATAAGGATAGATGACAGAATGTTACTGGGCTTTGTTTATTCACTTTCCCAAGGCCAAAATGAATTTTCAACTTAAGGAGACAAGGAAATAATAAGATTTTTTTTTTCATTAGTAGAGTAATACTTATACTTGGAGCCTGGGCAAAACATAAGAAAATTGGTTTAATTAAAAATGACATTCATTCATCTCCATTCAGCAGTTAGAACTATAGTTATGCAGTGCCTTTGCTTTGGTGTTCTTCACCCTGTAAATATGCTGCTGTTGCTCATTGCCTGACAAAGTACAAAGAAGGTCATAGAACAGAATAATACCCCTCACATAGCTGCAACAACCATTTAGATGCCACTCTTCTTCAAACTGCTGAATCCAAATTACTACTAGAACCTCAGTGACTATCAAAGCCTACAGAATTAAATAATCACTCAACTATCACACAATTAAGTAGAAACTTCACAATTTAAATAGGGAACGCGATTGAAAAGTAACCATACCTAGAGGAAGTGAAATCACCTAGGCAGATACATACATGAAAACTTAGCTCCACTGACCCTGGGAAAAAAAGTGTGGAAAAAACCATTCTCTTTTGCTGGGACTCACCAACTGTTTTGTAGCTCAACTAGTGAATCAATCAAGTTATGCTGATGGCAAAAAGAAAATTCAGGATATGCTGCAGAGTGAAGGGGCCAAAATGGATGTGAAATTTTAACAAAAATAAGGATACACTACAAATGAAGAGGGTAAGCAAGTGCTCAGTTTAGGTGAAATGTGACAGTTGATTGAGGAACTTCACTTGGGGGTGGAAAAGTTGCACTCCTGTGTGGTAGAAATCTCTCAGCAGCTCAGTAGACCATGGAGAGGAGCTTGATAACCTGCAATAAAAGTGCAAAGAACAAGCATCTATTATAGAGGACACATTATTAAAATTGGAGGATTGTGAGATCATATTCAAAGGAAATAGCCTGGGGGTCTGTAATATTTCTAAGGTAATAATATAATAACATGTTCCAAGCGGATCCAAGATGTCTTACTGACCTGACACACTGAGATTTCACTCCTCTTATTTGGTAACTTTCCTTAATAATTATGGCAAAACAGCAGGGGAAGGCTGCTGCTTACTCCTCTCGGCAGAGTATCTCTCCCGCCTCTGGAACTATTGACAGATTTGTGCAGAAACTTGTCTCACAGTTGACTCCGGAGAACACTGAGAGCCCACTTAAGGAATCAACATTGCTTGTTCTCCAACTACTGAGTCTGTCATCAAATCCCCATTCCAGCTCTTCCAAATTTCTCCAGCCATGATCAAGACACGGACAGTAGAAGTCTGCCCAACACTGTTACTGTTTTCATCTCCACCATCTCCCGTGGGAAGACATTCTGTGCATCTACCACCTTCACTATGAAAAAGTACTTCCTGATGTTATTCCTGATTCCACCCCCTGCAATCAAAATTCATATCCTCTGCTGCTTTGAGAGACTCGGCATCCCACATAGACTCCAGTAACTATTTAGCCCTGGATATTCAGTGTCAGAACCCACACATGGCCTGGTACTGAATTTCTACAGCTAATTTAGTCAATCATGGTCAGCACCAGGCCGACTAAATATTTACCCTATAGTTTTCAAAGTTATGACTTGGTTCCCTGTAACCCATGCAGAATATATGAAAATCTTCAAAGTGAACATTTCTTACACTGGGCTTGATGGACCTTTGGTCTGTTCCAGTATGGCAATTCTTATGTTCTTATGTTGTGTGCATGTATGTGGTGGTCCATGTATGCATGAATGTAGGGTGAAAGTTCCATGTTAGAATGGTATGTGTGAGTTTTAAAAGAAGTTTGTTGGCAGTTGGAACTGGTTTCTGAAAAAAAGTAGATGTTGCTGACTGAGTGGGTATAAAAGATAATTATTTTGGGTTAATCTGAGATAGAAAAAGGTTAGATTTAAGAAGTTTCAGGAGATTGATTAGAGAAAAGTGGGTGTGATTGAAGGGAGCACATTTTAATCTTGTGTTCCTCAGAGTTTTCCCTTAAGGGCCTGAGAAGGATTATTTGAGTAAGTTTGTGACTGTAGATTAATAGTGAAAGCTGGGTTCTCTCATTTTAAAATACTTTACTGAACTTATCTTGATCAAAGAAGTTAGAAAGGAAAATTAGAATACCGAGTAAAAAAAAAGTTTCTAAATGAGGTTCCTGTAGAGTCTAAAAGTGAACTGCCAGAAATTATTCTGAAAGGATTTCTAAGAAAAAATATCTTCCTGTTTATTAAGATTGACTGTAGCTCTGAACAGTTAGAGAAGATAGTTATTGAGCTATAAGGCTACCAGATTGATATAATCTTTATCAGTGTGAGATTTGAGTAGGGCTATATGCTGAGCAGTAAATATTCTGTGTGCGAGAGAGGCACTAGATAGGGCAACATTTATTTTATTTTATTTTTCTGGGGAAATGAGTTATTGTTATCAAGGTTCCTGCTGGAGGAAGTACCTCTGAGAGCTCACACAACACCAGGGGAGAAAGGGTTTTATTCCCTTTATTTTATTCAAGAAAGGTAGTACGAACTGATAATTGTTGATACTTAACTGGAGGTGAAACTGTTCCTGTTCCTGGAGAGGCAGTCCTGGTCCACTGCTCCTGTCCTTGGTTCTCAGCAGAAGCAGAACTTGCAGTGTGAACCTGAAGAAAGATGAAACAGGTTTTTATTTCTTATTTAATCATTATTTTAGAGTGTACACTTACATTTCTTTTTAAAATTCATTTTGAAGGACCATGGGGTTTTTTATTGTGCGCTAAATGCTAACGCATCCATAGAATATAATGGGCGTGTTAGCATTTATCATGCGTTAAATCAGCTAGCATGCCTTAGTAAAAGACCCCTCATGTTTTCCAGAAAAGACTGAGGACTGTATTTTCAAGAAACTATACTTACCTAGGTTTAAGATGCAGTATTGCATTTGGTCTGCAGCGGTTTACCTGAAAAGAAAAATAGGGTAGAACAATTTATTCACAAAGCAATTTATTCTTGCTTTAATAACACAACACTCATTGATGAATGAAGGAAGGGAAAATACTTATCTGATAAGTTCACTTGTTACAATTGAATTTCTGGATCATATACTGAGTTGGTTGAGCTGTAAGGAAAAATATTTACTGTTAAGTTATAATTGTGAATCTACAATTATTAGAAGAGGGAAGTTTTAAAAATATTAGTACTTTATTATATCTTTATGGATTTTAAAAAAAATGTTTTTAGAGAATTTTAATCTGATTTTAATTGGAGAAAGGCATTTTATATAAATACCAGTGTTTTTAAATGTTAAATGCACTTTATTATTATGCAAAGCTTTTAACTATCAG